>NC_040880.1:31050423-32378535 GCF_003676215.2 Rhopalosiphum maidis
TCTAATACAATGGTGAATGAGTCTTTTTTGTTGTGCATATGTGTATACAACAAAAAAAAAGTGTTTTTTTGAAATTATTATTAGATTTTAAATTATTGTAATCAGAACTATTTAAAATAATTTAGTCAAAATATAATGTAAAACAAAAATAAATATTATTTAAGGACATAGGTATTAAGATATTTGTAGTAATTACGTGTTATTTAGGCCACGGGCTCTACATAATTGTCCATCTTACTCGTATAAAAGTTGTTCGCTTTACACAATGATTTACCAACTTAAAAATTGGATATTTTGGATATTTGATATAATATGTATAAAGTATAAATGTGTATTTTTTTTTTTTAATATTAAAAATAATAAAAAAGTTATTCTCACCTAACATGCACCTGTGCCTGTAATCACATTGGCGCAACTTTACAAAAATTAATATTATAAGATTTTAAATATTTCCAAAAAACTAAACACTTAAAAAAATTCTAGTTCCACTAACGTCTTCAGTACATAAAAACATATTACATTTTGTTCAATTAGAAACTAGTTTAAATTTAGGTAAATAATTGTGTAAAGCGAGTAATTTTTACGATTTGCATGTATAAAATAGGCAATTACAGAAAACTTGGCTCAATGACGTCACGCGCTTTTTCCATTTAATGATAAATTAATGATAAATCGACACCGTTTCTCTTAGAATTAAACATTGTTTAAAATTTAAAAAAAATTTTTTTCTGTGTTTTGTGCTCTTTAAAAAAGGTTAAAAACTAAACATTATAGACATCGTAAAAAATATTTAAATATTTTAGAAATGTTATATGGCAGGATTTTATTTTATGTTAAGTTCAAAAATTGTATTTGTAATCTTATTTATTCGTGCGTACTTGAAACTTTGAACGTATTTTATTTTATTTTTTTTATGATGTTATTTTTTAATAACATTTTTCAATGCATGTTTTCAACTAAAACTCAACTCAATCTACTATATTACAGATAGTAAAATAAATTATTTTAATAGAATTATAAAATATACTTGATAATAATATAGGTCTTTTCTCAGGTTCGTATTTTGTATTCAATGATTTATCATAGAACTCAAAATTAACATCATATACATTACATTGAATAATAACTGACTTGATTCTCATTGATGGCATATACTTGATACTTACTATACAGCAGAGTGGTTCCTTACTTTCCCTCTTTTTAAACTTTAAAATGCGACGGGGGCTGAAAAATATGTAATATTTAAATATATTATCATTAATGAACATAATGCAATTATATATTTTATATTATAATATACACTGTTATAATGTATATGTATTTACTCGCCCTCGTGAGAAGAGAAAACATTGTTTAAACAATTTATATTTTTCAATAATAAATAATACACAGAAATGAGAGCACATCTATATACTATGTAAACAAAATAAATATATATACCTATATATTATAATATAAAGTGACGAAATGTACATACCTCACGTACATATATTACAAGTCTTATCCGTGTACAAATTACACATAAAATAATTTAAAATTATTGAACGAATTAATAAGTACTATGTCACCATACAAATATATTAATATATATATATACGGGGTAATCTATTTAATATAAGACAATCATTATTTCAGAAAACACCAACGTTTTTTCATAACATTATTTTAAGTTGCAATAAAAAAAAAAAAATTTGAAAAATTATATCTTTTACTATTTTTATGGTTACATACGTTATACATTTTTAATTTCATGTTTCAATGTAAAATACTATTTGCAGTATTTCGATCTATAAAAATCAAATTTCAGACAAGTAGCTTATTAGTTATAAGTACATATTATTTAAAGTTCAGATGATCGGATTAGTGGATCAATATATTATGGGGTACTTGTACTTCACTTCACTCATTTATATTTTAAATACTAAAAACTCATAAACTAAACGTATAAAATTCAATTTTTACATATGGAAGTACTTCAACCAATATTCTATTTATGGATAAAAAATTCACAGTGTCATTAAAAGTTACTAAAAAAATAAATAAAATAATAACATTAAAAATAATAAAAAAATTTATTTAAAAAAAGTAGTTTTTTAAAATGTTAATAGTTATTAGAATAGTGTCTTATGTTAGGTATGTATCACCCGATATATACACATTATGACGAAAATGCAACCACTGATATGAATAGGTACACTATATTATAACATGTCCATCATCGATGTAGAGAAACACAAGTATATATTATCTTGTCAAACAATGAAATACTGCGTTGCAATATAAATGTGGATTAAGCATATGGCTGGCGCCTCGTCGCGATGATTTATGCAGGACTAGACCATTTTTAAATTATTTTCTTTGACAATAACATGAAAACTAAAACAGTATAGTTGTTAATCTAGCCTATACATACAGAGTGATAATTTTAGAGGTAACAAGCTCGTTTTATCGAAAAGTTTTAATGTTTTTGGAAACATTTATTTTTAGATAGCTTTAAGTCATTACAAAACAATATTTTTCTACTATTATTTATCTGTATTATTGTTTATCATTCCTGCAGAGTATGAAAATTAAAATGTACATAGTTATTCAAAAATTTAAAACGTTAAAAATAACAAAATATATAATGGTTTGTTAAAAATGTTGTTTTATGATTACTTCAAACTATTTAAAAAAATATTTTTTTATAAAGTTGAAACTTTTTAAGAAAATGAGTGGTTACTTTTAAAAGAATTATTCTAGCTGTATATAAAATACTTAACATTTATATTTTAAATTAAAAAAATATTTTACATTTTTACGTCTATGCGTTTTAACTTAAACAATTTTGTAATGTAAGTGTAACAAATAAAATACGTGTACTTCACGATAATCTCCAAATTCTATTTTTTTTTTTTTTTTTTTGAAACAGTTAAAACCATTTAAAAAAGGTTTATGAAAAAATTCAATCGTCTAATCAAATACAAATCTCATCTATCTATAATTTATAAAAATATTCTGGCTATAAAAGAATTAGACTAAATAGTAAATACATATTTTACATATTTTTCATATTTGAAATCATTATACCAAGGGTTATAGTATATAAGTAGACTTAATACTTGAAGTCAAATAAATCAGAAACTATTCATTAGATTTTCAATTTAGATAGGTCGATATTTTCAAAAAATCATCTTATATACAATTACAGTAAAAAAGTTTTATTTTCTTTTGAAAAAGAAGTTTGTATTACTACAGGATACCTACTTCTAAAATAGTAAATAGCACTTGATATAAGCATAGTCTTTCGAGTATATTTAAAAATTACAAAAATCAGAAATTGAATTAATTTATTATTTATGGATATAAAAGTTGAGTAAGTGGTATATTTTCCATCTGTTCAATTCAGTAGCATTATTTATATTTTATGTACAAATAATGTTTACACTTTATAATACCTGCATATTATGATTTTCTGTATTTATCAAGGGGTGCTACTAATCCACATGTTTGGTCTACGTCTTACAAACGTACATCACAAATCTGGGTACATAAGAATCCATTATTTGTTGTTATAGTTTAAATATCATATAATAAATTTATATAAATAAAAATATTATCTCAAGTAACTCGATGCTTTAATTGATATCTATTATAAATTTTAAGTGAGTATTATAATTTATAACTGTTAAATATTTCAATTTTCAAATGATCATAACTTAATGTGGGTATAATTTATAATATAAATATAAATCTATATGTCTTTCTCTAGATATGATTAGTTAAAAATCTGATAAAATATCCAATCAAATTAATATTAAAATTCATGACCCAAAATGGATTAGGTTAGGTTAGGACTAATTTTGCTATATTAGAAGTTCGTAAGACAAAAACAACTGTATATGTGGGTGTAACGTCCTTTTAAGAAAATTCAATATCTTGAGTAGAATAATTTAGAAGTTTCTTCAACCATCAATTTATGCATTGTAATTTGTGTTTTTGAAAAGTATTTTAAAATATAGATTTTTTTTAAATAGTTGTTAAAGATACATTATTTATATTGTTTTTTAAAATAAGCGTACAAATGAAGGCAGTTTAACTAATTAGACAACATAAATCTATTTTGTGAACATGAAACCAAAATTTATTCTAAGGCTTGGAGGAATTTTTTTAATATATTTACCTAATTACTAAATAATTATTATACTATCATTAATATTAAAAAATATTATGTGGAAAGAATATTATTAATGGGCGCTTAGGGAGTTTCTGTCGATAGTGTAAGGACAATAAAACATACTAGTGATGAAAGACGTAAAATTAAATAGGAAGGATAGATACTTCTAAAAGGGACATAAATACATTTGCAACATAGAATGACAGATGAATAAGAGGACAGAGACTACAGTGAAAAATGTGAAATTGACTTTTAAGTAATCCACGAAGAGCTTATTATAGACCGTATAGAAGGGATTTTTAGATTTATTTTAATAGAATTTGTAGTTTAGGGTATTATGCCTTGAAATTTTAATACGAGGTTACTCTTATAATATTCATTATTATGTTCAGTAAATACGTATAGGTACTATATATAATTTCGAAAAACATCCAGTACATAAGGTTTTACTCAATATCGTTCTATGAATTTGATGATTCAACAAACTTTCAAATTGAATATAATAACCCAAACTTTGGTGTAGACGTGCAGTTTTGTCGCACAATTACATAATGCTTTTTTTAGTTTTTTGGAATATTATATACATATACAAGTAATAGCATATTAGTATAGTAGATGTAAAAAAAAAATTAACAAAATTAAATATTATAGATATATTATAATCAATGCATATGTAAATGTATAATATATTTTTAATTTTCTCATTACTCTCCGGGTTACAGATTGTGTTGATTTCATAAACAAATTATAAGATAAAATATTTCTCGGGAAAAAATACGTACATAATATATATTATATATTTTTAAATTCAATTATAAACTTACAAATAAATTTTTAAAATTAATTAGTGATGTTTAAATTAAAAAATTATAATTATATTTATTTATTTTCTTCCAGTACAATATATTTATGCATAACTTTATTTGGAATAAATTATTAATATTTATGAGCAAAAATTACTTTTATAATAAATACGATGTTAAAGATGTGAGGACAGAATCCAGGAACAGGGTGTTGAATACTTGTCTCACTTCGTTTACCTCGGTACAGCACAGTGTTGATGTATTGTTATAAATTTGGAAATATCTAATGATTAATCATTGTTTTCTATCATCACTGATTCTGAGCAGATCTCAGTTTACTATAAAATTTATGTCATTATCCAAATTTTAAGTGTTCATAAAAAGTATAGGAATAACAGATATAACGACGGTACAAAAGACCCAATTATTCTGTGTCAAATTACCAATCGATAGAACGCTGTATGAAACTTTAAGACCACATGCCATTTTTACCCAATGGTACAATTATAAATAAAAACTACACTTTGCAATATGACCAAGCTTCTTTGATCATATTTAAAATTTTAATATATAATAGCAAATAATAATTAATTTGAATAATATATCCATAAATATGAGCAGAAAAATAACTGCAGTATAACACCATAATAAATCATTGCAATGCATTTTCGACGTAATTAAAACTCATTTAAAATGTTTTGTTCAGTATTTTTAAAAAGTGATAAAAAATATTAATTTTGTGGATAGCTAAATTTAAAATTATACGTAATATTACTTACAAGAAAGTTTTTGAATACTTTTATACCGTTAAAAAGTATTTTATTTAATAAACTAATTAATAATTATCGAAAATCTCAAATATTTTATTTATAGTTTAACAAAATATATAGCGAATAATTCCAGTATTTAACAAAAACTATTTGATCAACTAGGTTGAAGCATAAACTTTATTTTTCTAGGAATTTAAAAGCTTGATTATTTTTATTAAAATGTATTCATAGAAATTAAGATTAATTTTAAAATGAACTAATCTATATTCTAACCAATAACTTTACGTATTTGATGTATTCTACATCGTGTAAAATGCAAAACTCAATAAAAATATAATATTGAACATTCATTTAACATAAATTTAACATTGATTGATTTTAAATGAGTCTTTGAATTCGCTATCACTGATTTTTAAACCATATTAAAAATAAAATACAAATAGAAATTACATAATAAAATATATGTATATATTTAAGTTATTATCTAACATAAATGGGTACTTGAGTCGTTTTTTGATTTTAATAAATACAATTGAAAAATATAATTTTTTTTTAAGTGGGAGGTAAGTTTATAAATCATATTAATACATATAAATAGTAAATTAAATTTATAATATATAAATTAAAAGTGTATTTTCATTTAACTGATTAATATAATAAATAACATTGATAAATAATGATAATACTAATTAATAAAACATAAACTACTTTAGTCGCTTGATGGGTGACCATTCATCGTAACCTAAACATCCATTAACAGTACCTACCCAAAGAGTTTATTATTTTCTTTTTTAATTATAACTAATAAATTAATTTTTTTAAGGTAGAGTGTTTTAAGAAATTGAAATTAAAATAAAACATTGTTTTTATTGAATATTATATTAAATTGAAAATAAAGTTAATTTACAGTTAGTTAAGTTGTTGTTAAAGTAACTGAAAATTGATTATCATTATAGTATCGACATAAAATTATGTATGATGTTTGATTTGTCACATATTATCACAAAGTGTCAATTGTAAGCCTCAACGTACACTTAAATATTTGAGTGATCGTATAGTGTACCTATATGAAAATTTAACAGAGTATTTATTACTAAATCCTGTACGAATTTTGTGGTAATATATCATATTACCTTGTTAGTTGGGCTAATTTTAGATTTCAATACATGACAAAGTATATTGCTGGTGAAGGCTTTTATATTGATGTAATGATGTGATTCAGTATATTATAGTATATAAATAGTAAGATTGTGAGATCGAGTTAATTTCTTATCAAATATTAGTATATTACACACTAAGGTGATAACTTAAAAATTTAATATTATTATTGAGTTATTATTTTGTGGGGGAGATGGGTCATCATCACACCCGTGGAAAGTAAAATAACGTTGACGGATTTGTGATAATTTATTTTAATTTTCTTGTTAAATGCTCTACGTGAAAATTTGGTTTAAGTATGATTGCATTTTTTCAGTCATTTTACGGGGGTCATTTTTTTTTCAAGATCAATTAGTCGTGTCAGCACGTCAACAAAATGTAGGTAGTAAGTTAAATGCTGATTGTCATCGTAGGTTGTGGATATTAAGTATAATAAACTAGAAAGACAATTATTTAAGGGATTTGAGACTCGATTGGACGATAGAGATAGAGTTTTAATTGGTATATAGTTAATTATATATAGTATATAGTAATAAGATACTTTTAAAAGATTAATTATTGATAAATGATTTTACAAGTAGGTTTAAGAAAAGAGTACGAAACATTTCAGTTTAATAGATAAAGTAATGTATTATGGCTCTTGTCGTGCCGAAACTAATCAAAAGCTAGATAAAACATAATATTTTGTATAATAAATATTTTTTTTTCTCGGGAAAAGCTATATTTTAACAGTTATTCGATTAATTTTATTATGATTTGATTTAACGTAAAATCATAATTTGACCGATTGTTATATTTAAAATTCAATAAAACTAATTAATTTTATATGATATTATACGATAATAATTTATCAAAAGTGGAAAGTATATAAATTGTGAATGGTTCTATAAAATTTTTTTACAAATATGAACTATTGTTATTGTGCCACATAATTATATAAAATATACTAAATAAAGAATAAAGAATATTAAATATACGAACAATGGTAAAAACTATCGATTCATATGAAAAATGATAAATACAATGATGAAACTAAGCCGTATATTTTAATTTTAAAAAATTAGTTGTAACTTTTTAGTTTATATGAATGTAACATATTAATATTTCATAAACAACTAGCAAATTATAATTCAAAGTAGTATAATTTAGAAAAATAAAAAAATATCATGTATTTCGTTTAGTTTATTTTTATAAGAAAACTTTTTTCTGATACTACAAAAATTGTATATAACATGTGGTTATCTGTAAAGTACATTTGATTTATATTTTATAATTTATTAGTGTCTAAAGCGTAATATATTTGTCTTGAAATCTATTATCAGCCAACAATACTGCAAATATGTATATACCATATAGGTATAAAATATATTGGTTGATACGTTTTTTTTTGTAATATTATCAATATTTTAAAATAAAACAGTGGACCGAATTTGAATTTGGTAAATTGTTATTAATAACAGAAAATTACTTAATGCCGTACATAATGTATATTTTTATTGTGTACATCGAATTGAAAAAGGCGTATTTCAGTCGGTAGATAGTGTTTAGCTTGAAGAACATGCGCGACACCCCTATATGAGGTTCCGCGCCCATTTGGTGCTTATAAAACGTCTCATCCATTCATTTTGTTTTACTTTTACACTAAACTCGGCCGTCGACTATTCATAAAAGGTACGTATGCTGCACAAGTATTTAATAGTAATATATAATTAGTATTATTATGAATATATTATATTATTATGTAGGTATAAAATTTAACTACACGATTTTCTTTAACTGTTACAATAGTATACTTATGTTTGCATTATTTTTTTTCCATTTAATACCGACAATAATTATAATACAGGATATTATATTTTCAATATGAGTCAATACTAAACATAAAAAATTATTTTACGTTTAATCATCAATACAAACCGCATTAATAGTGTTTTTAACATTGCAATTTCGTTTCAGTTATTTATTAATTTTTATTTTATTCTATCCTAATAATATCAAATCTAAAATTTCGTTCTAACCCATATAGCATACATGTATTTACTAACTAATTTTTTAGTCATTTTTGTGCTAATTAATCTTGAAAGTTGAAATTCAAAGCCCTTAATAATAGACTAGATAATCACAAAAGTACCTGTAAATAAAATATTCCTCTATTTTGTGAACGGATAGGTTAATTGTGCGTGTTACCGTACTTAACTGTAATATAATTATAACAAAATTATGAAAACCATGGTTTTTATAAACACCAAAATATTTTTGAGATATTCCGTTTTTTTAATAAGAGGAACAGAAATCACGCATTGACAATGTACAAAACTGTAGATAGGCCATAGACCTGATTAGGCCTATATTAATTATAAATTATAGAAAATATGAACTTTAATAAAAAAAAAAATAATAATATAGAATATTTGACGATATTTTAATTAGATATAACAATCAAATTATAACAAAGTTTTGCATGCATACATTAAACTTATATTAACTTATTTTTGTCAATAGTTGTATGATAACATTAAAATAATATTATAATGATCCTAAATAAACTCTTTGGTCGTATACATAACATTATGTTAAAATATCATCACATTAAGAATAACTTAATCAATTCATTGTCTTTATTGACTTATGCGAATAAACATTATTACAACTTTATATGAAATTTATATTTCGACGATTTCTTGTAGTTATTTATTATTATTATCATCATTATTCAATTATCATTATCCTCAATTGTTACGTGGTTTAAAATGTATTCATTTGTACACATTTAATATGTATATATTATATAGTTCAAATTTAAAATGGAAATTTTATTATTATAACCGTATAATGTAATATTGTAAGATAATAATTTTTTATTATTTATAACATAAATGAATAATTCATTTTTTTAAATTAATATAATTTTACTTTACTAGTAGTTAAATCGGTATATAGAAATTCAACATGTATACTTTTCTTTAATGCTTAATGTTATAGAAATACGAATATACTTATACTAGTTATAGTTATAGCTTTATAGGCCAACAAAAACTGAGGTACATTAATTTTTAAATTCTACTTTCTTAGAACATCATATTATATTATATAATTTCTATTCACGATTCTCAAAATTCAACCAAAAACCTAAGAATTAAATTAAAGTAATTTATTAATAACCAAAACACTTGCACAAATTAATATTTCTCTGATGAATATAGTTATTATTTTTATTCTATTACATAAAATACTTCTATAATTCTTAAATATATATTTCTAATAATAATTTTATCTTATATTCACAAGCTGCAGAGCAAGCATAACCAAGAAAAAAATAACTAGACAATATAAAAAATATATATATGCAAAATAGGCACTCAAGTATTGATCTCTCAAAAAATCAGAAGTATATGGGTATATACTGATAGAGCTGTAATTAAATTTATTTTGATATATATATATATATATATAAGTCTCCTGTTAAGATCGGATTATTACAAATTGATTTTTATGTTTTACTTGATACCATACTGATCGGCAAACTCCTTCGAAATTTTTTTTTCCGATTTTTAACGATGACACGCTTTGTTAGAGTAACGAGAGTTTATGTCGGTTTATTTTTTGAAAATGTGTAGAAAATAGTTTTTGCTATGATATAAACTATAATTGACGGTCCTGGGTTAGTATCATATAAACGTATTAGTGTATCCACTGGCTATACGCATTCTGTTCTACATCATATATGCTTGATACAATATACCTCGGGGAACTTATTTTTATTTAGTCTCAAAAGACCATGCACGTAGTATACCACCTACATATTTTCGTTTACTCCTTAAATTGTACCCTTCGAAATAATTTCTATCTTCTATCAAATGTTACATGATAAGAAAAATATATTTTTAAGAAGTATTGCTTGGATATACTGATATAAGGTGTTTAATAATATATCATATTATAATATGTAAAGAATTTGTATTCATGGGATTTATGGAAATTTGTTGTTTAGCTTTTGAACTGAACGAAAAATGCATGTTTATTTTTACGCTTATTTTGGTTAGTCTTTCATCTGTGTAACAATATACTTTTTCTGGTAGAATAATTCAAAAATGCCTTAAAGCCTTTGTTTACAACGAAAATTTAACAATATATAACTCATAAAAGTTATATTTGATTGTTGAAATGTTGAATTATTTTCATTAAAATAGTTTGAAACATATTATTATGAACCAAATCGAATTAAAAAATGATTGTTGATGTATTGAATTTATAGTTTATGCTTTAGTTCATGAAAAAATGAATCCAATAAAAAATACGCTATAGATAATAGATTCTTGCTAATTAGTCATTCCAATTAATTCCATTTATGAAAAAATGTCATTTTAATATGAATTACACAAAAAAAAAGATAAATATAATTAAATTTGGTTAACTGTTAAAGAATATTTTATAAATCATATTTCAAAAAAAATTATTTGAGAAAAATATTGGCGTTAGGTTACACACTAAAATCTAATATTCAATAAACCTTTAATAATTAGATGTTTCAGTAGATGATTAAAATTTGAAGCTTTTAATTAATATATAACAAATGTATTGACAACTTAACGATTAAACAGAGTAACAATGATTTAGTTTATATCTAATTTTTACTTTTGTAAATCTGCCAGTTTAATTTTCACATACTAGGCTACAATAGTGGTTGGTTATTATACCTTTTATACCTATAGATAATTATTGATATTGTTAATAAAATAATTATTCTTGTTCTGTTAGGCATTTTAAATACCATTAAGGTCAGTCACCGCAACAAAATTGTGACTCCAGTTGACTATATTTTTTTTTCATTTAATAATTTATTTTATTTTTACTTCAAAAATCATCGTTTGGATTTTGTTTGTAATAATGAATAATTTTTATCAGTTGTTTAGTCTACATTAATCAAATACAATAAATTATTAGAAGCTTTTATTCTTAAACCAAAATAAACAATTACTAATTTGTTCAAGAAATTGGAAACTTTATTGTTTGAAACAAGATCTTATTGTAAAACAAGTCGGTAACATTTTAATGATCTGAAAATCTTTATTCAACTGTTTGTTAAATTAAAAATAAAGTTTAAAGATCGACTATCAAATTTCGTTTTAATAATGTTTTTCTTATTCATTTTTTATTTTATACTTATAATAATTCAATAATATACCGAACCTTATAATAACTATTATAAAGTACCTAATAACTATTTATGCATATATTTTTTTTATTTAAACAATTAGGTTGATATTTTTCATAACTAATATTCTAAAGTTTTAACCAGTACATAATATTTATTTACAATAATAAGCACATTTATAAAATGTAATTATAATTGAGTTTTTAGTAGAAATTCTAAAACAAAATAAAAATATTATGTTACAAATAATCAATATAATGTAATTTATCGAAATATGAAAACAGAATATTCATATTGTGTAGTCTGTTATTCACTGGGGAATGAATTATATTATACGAGTAATATGTTTAGGCACCAAAGTTTTTCATCAAAATAGTTCATGTTTTATTTTATGAAATTATTTCAAATAAACAATGTTTAAGTCTTATTATCCGTGTTATAGAACACATTGAACTTATAACTATATAATTACAAAAAATACTTCATATTAAGACATTGAAAACATACTTAAATAACTTTTAATATATATTCATATAAAACATTATTTTTTGAGCAATTCAAAATACCTAAATCAAAAATTTTAATCGGTCGTTTTAAATTTAAATAATCATACACGCACCTATATTCGTACATAATATAATTGATGTATACTTACATCAAATAACAAATTAAAAAAATTTTTGAATAGGTACGCTGTAAAAAAAAAGGTTGTACATTAGTCTAATTATTTTATTGATTCTTAATTGATTATAACAATATGATACTATGTTTTTTTAGCGGTCAAGTATATCGGTTAAATTGTTAAAATTTAAAACACACTTATACTGTATCAATATTATTATTACACCAAATCATCTATGGAAAACTGTTTTTCCATCATTATTAATTGACAGTAAGAGCTAAACTACAGTAAAACATTTTTTTCCATTTTTTTTTTTTACGAAGAATCAATATAAATATTAACTGTGGACTAGTGGACGCCTCGCAATAATAAATACCTTTGTCACATTCGTACTCGCGCGTATAGCCAAAAAATTATGTTACGTGAAATCAAAACATTTATAGACTTTATAATATTATGAAACTATATTATAGTTTTTAGTTTTGTGTTATTAAGATTATAGAGCTAGGGTTTACGACCATTCGATTTGTTTAACGATTAAAGATCGGTCGCAATAAAATGTTTTCATAACATACCCTAATTGGTTGATCGCGTTTATAATCTAAATAAATTATTATTCATGAAATTAAAATATATCGATGAAAATTTAATCAATGGGATTTAAATTACCTACTATATAATATATAACTACTACCTATGTATTCCGCAGTGGTTTCGGTGGTCTAACTAAAATTCAGCCGAGATATTTTTCGATTGTCAGTTATACAACTCGATTTTCATAAATCACAAAGCCGTCATAATTATAATACACATCGATACATGATACATTTAGTATATGTACATTGAATTTTACAAATAATACACCGTTAAATATTTAAAAATAAAATAGGGTCGATCATTGTAGAAATTTATAATGTTAAATGTATAGCAACCGCTATAATTGAAAAAATTTCAGGGATCTATATACTGTATATTCTAGGTTTAACTAAAAACAGCTAGACGGCACTTAAGTGTTGTAATCATTATTATTATGTACTTGTATGTCTATATTTTTTTTATATTATGGGCCTATCTATTTTACACGTAATTGTTCACAATATTCACTGTAGGATGCAATAAGTAAAGATAATCAGGTGAAGAACGTGTCAATATACACAATAATAGACATAGATGAATGAAGAGAAATATAAGAAAAATCTAATAGTATTGTTCAGAATATTGGGAAATAAATATTATATAAACGTATATAATATAATACATACGTGTACCTATATATTTGTAAATTGACTTAAAATTAAATTCAAAATAGTGAATACATTTTCTATATGGTTTAACAGATGGATTTATTATTAATATATAGTCATATTTTATGTTTGTGCCTGACAAAATATACTTTTTTATAAGAATATGTTTCAAACTGAATTTTAAAATTAAAATACAATGGCGGATAATATTTTAAGGTTTTATTAAATATTTTTCTATTTGAATTTTATATTATCACTAATCGAATTATTTCATGCACTTAGTTTTTATTATTATAACGAATCAATAAATTTTCATTATAAATGATTATGACTTATATCAATTTTAACGACAAGCCAAGTATAAAATAATAATGATTTAAATCCCTTGTTTTAGATTTACAGACAGTTATTTCCTCACTTTACTAGAAAGAAAAGCAAAAATAACAATGAATAGCATCTTCTTAGTATACTTTAACATACTACGTCTAAGTCGTCTATATCTTATTTTTATAAGGTTGGTTTCATTATTGCCTACGTTGAGTACTATATAAAGCATATAGAATAGTGGAATCTTATTAGTGGAAAGTGACATTTATAAAAACAGACAAAAACGAACTTTTAATGAGATTTTCACTAATCCTAAATAAAACATTTAATAACTTCAATAAATACACTAAAATTACAATGCTAAATTAATTGATTTTTTTAATTAGTTCATTTCAATAATACATTTACAAAATTAAAATTATATTTTAAATATATTTCTATAGCAATTTAAAATATTAAATATATAATAAATAATAGGTAATTTAGTATGGACCACCATGATTTCTATTATAGTTATATGGTTTTATCTTAATTTAAAAACAGTGCAATCTGTCAAATATCTAAATTTTCCTCAATTCATGTTATAAATGTTACTATAAACTATATGCCTTTATATCATTCCATCCTAAATATTGCTGATATATAATATGTTTGCCTGTTACATTTTATGATAATACTAAAATATTTTAATCCATTTAAGAGCATATTAGACAATATATCACATTGCTTAAATCGTATATGAAAAAAAAATTCATTGAGATTTTTCGTGTTCCTATATAAGAACTTGAAAATTTAATAAGGTAGGTACATGAATACCTAATATAACACCAATATTCCTATTTTATTCCAGATTTGAATAATGAACAAGTTAAATAATAAAACATTATATACATCAGCGTGTCACCTTTACTAAAAGAATGAATTTACTATCAATCTTTCTCTTAAATCATTTATCACAATTCCAAATAAGTAGTATTTTAACGTGATATATCACGTATGTTCATTTAATGGTTGAAACAAATTTTCCGATTAATTATTTAATCTTTAATAAGTATTTTAAAGCAAATAAATTAATTAAACAACCTTATGTTTAATTACATTATATTATTATTCAGGGTGATTTATCAAGTATCAAGATTTACCAAGTTAATTTCAATAAATAATGTAGTGATTCAAAATTTTGATTTAGCGAAATTTTTTAGTAGGAACCTATGATCAAAGATATTTAAAGATATTTTACAAATATTTATAAATATTATACCATTTAAAGAATTCTATTTTACGGTAAAAACTTTTAATGAGAACCATCTTTTATATTTATAAGGCTATAAATAATTAATTGAATAATTTGTTATTAGGTATTTAATTGTATGTAAGCAGTGGCGCAACCAAGGGGGGTATTTTGAGTGTCTGGACACCCCCTTGAACCGTAACTTTTGTCCATAGTAAACTAACAAATTTAGAAATGTATTGGGGAACTACTGTACATGCTACTGGCGGACACACCCCTTGAAAACTGGTTGCGCTACTGTATGTAAGTAAATAAAATTCATAATATTGGTTTCAAATTATATACAAAATATATATGTTACATTTAGTCAAAATATTTTTTACAAAATATGAAATTTTAATATACATCATTATTATAAATGTATTTAAAATACTACAACTTTAAAATGTTCATAACTCATTTTAAAACGATAATATCAATGTGACATTGTCTAGATAATATTCTTGCCTTTAAATTTAATGATAAGTAAATTAAACTAATATTAAAACTAACATCACAAAACGTGTTTTGCTGAATGCAAATTTGGTATGATGTACATTAGTAAAACAGCAGAGACAACGTCTTCTTAACTATTTGTTCAAATATTGAATTATACATTTCAACATTTTCAACAAAATAATCTGCTTAAAAATTTACAATAAAAAAATGTGGTTATCGTTTAAAAGTTGAAAAAAAGAAGATTGTACCGTCACCGGGCATTGCTTAAATGGCATATAAAATATCTATTTGAAAATAATCTTCTAATATACCTATGTCATAAAATTAAAAAAAAAATCAAAATTAGAATAAATTCATTATTAAAGAAAAAAGTGAAAGTATACATGCCTGGTGAATCACAATGTATATTAGTAACGTTTTTGTAAAATAAACAATTCATTATTAATACTTTACAAAAACTCATTTAAATTTTAAATTACACTAATATTTCAACAAAAACAATTATAATCTTTTAAAGTTTTACACTTCAAATAACTTCATCAACTTATAAGCATTTTTTATAGTATTTTTATATTATTAACTTCAATACAATTTTTGTTTTAAAGAAATGAAATATATAAAAATTGTACAAAAAATAAATTTGTCACAAGTTAACTGATTAGTTAGATCTCCGGAATTTACGATTAAAAGAGAATAAATTAACAATTAAACTTCACAGTGCTATAAATTACAGAGCAACTGCACTATTTAGTATGTATATATATATATATATATATATATAAATGTGAAAATGGAAATCTTTGTCACGCATTCTCTGAAACTATTCATCCGATTATCTTGATTTCTTAATGAAAGTACATCGCTGTGAATGTTTTAAGCCTATTTCTAATTCTATAAGTTAATGAAAAATCAAGTTATTAATTTTTCAAATAATCAAAAAATACGCATATAAAGATTTTTTTCATCCATGTTACCAATTATTAGTTACCATGATAAATTAGTATTTTAGTGAATAGTTGATGTAATATAACATTACAAAACGTTTACATTTTTATTGTTTATAGAATTAATTAAAAAACAAAAGTTATGCCTAATCGGTACACATGCGCAAACTAAAACGTAGGTAGTAGCAACAAATAATAATTGTATATAAATAAAATATATATTATAATACTTAACAACAACGCAATGCGATCGATCAAACAATTGTTCAATAAAATAATTTGTAGGTACATCATTTAATAAAAGTTCTAACTAATAAATTCACAATAGTCAATAAATAAATATTGTAAAAGTAAAACATTAGAATTTATGACTTATGTAGAAATTAAATAATTTTTAAATATTCTCAATTAATTTCAAGATAACATAAATAGGTAGGTAGGTTAATTATTTATTATTATTATTTATTTAATTTCTATCGATTGAAACTGTCGATCAGCCATACGAATATTGCTTACTGCACTTTTTATCAGTTTATCAACATTTAACACTACCTCTTTTGATCATTTATGTGAAACAGAGCTAGGGCACAGATTATAATAAAGCTTTTATTGGGGTTATTAGATTTTTATACGTACCATTATACTAATCGAACCATTAAAATTAATAAATAGATATATATAGATTTTTTTTAAAGAATATCGTTTACACATAAACGCCATTTAAGTATAGAATAATATTCTGTATAGCCGTTAGTGAGGATTTTCTTAATTATATAAACTGCACGACGAAATATTAAAAACTCGATAATTTAAAATTATGATTCTGGTCTTGAGCAAGAACCTTTTTTTTAATAATTTTAATAGCACGGCGTATCGTGGTCTAGACTCTAGAGGTATAGTTGCTATAGCGGTTAACCTGTTAAGAGCGAAACGAATTTTACTCGGTGGAAAAAACATCATTAAAACACCAACATATATATATATATATATAGCTTCATATTATTTCCATCAGGAATCCAAAAAGGCACACGTATTTAATGGAGGATGCTATTACAAAATTGAAATAATTATTAAAAGTGACGTAATAGTTCAAATTGGTATTAAAGAATATGTTTGCCATACGGGAATATCGGTAATCCCATTAATGTATGCCTTTAGCGTACTAGGGATTACAATGTAATATAATATGCAATGTGACAACGAGAACTGTTCAAAAATTAAAAGGATGTTTTATAAAATTTGCAGTTAATATTTTAATCTAGATTTAGGAAAATCTCAAATATATTTCGTATTCGTTTTCCCCAGCACGTCGTATGGATACGAATATTTAATTAATGAATAAAGGTCGAATCCCTCAACCGTTTGTTTTTCTACTATGTAGAGATTAATACTCTTTAATTACGTATGCGTAAGCATGTAAGGAAATTAAATATTTAATGTGCAAGTTGAAAAAAATGGATTTAATGAACTCGGTAATGTTATTGAGAATTACTTGTTTTATAGTGTATAAATATATGTATATATTATTTTATCCTACCCAGTACCCGGGGTGTTTTCGAATAGAGATTAATGCAAATTATTATTCTAAACTCTCGGTTAGTATATTATATACGCTCGTGTGGCGTGTTTACAGTTTAAAATACAACAAACGTTTCTTTTCATCATTTAAAATTATTAGATGTGTTTATATTTAAAAATATTAATAAAATATCAGACTCAACTGCACTTCGACTTGCATTCCAATGTTATTTTTGCTTTAACAGATAATAAAAATACTTTATATCCGATATCGTTTAGTGACTTAATGGTAAGTATTAAAATGAATGAAAAAAAAGTACCTATTTCTATTTCATTTTTTGTAATTTTAAATATTTAAGTGTAAACAAAACATTAAGCTTGTAAACAATGTAATTTTATGTGTATACTTAAAATTTAAATGAATGATTAAAGAGTTTTCAAAATCATAAAGTCAAAGTCAAAGCATAGACTTGTGTTTTTACAACGCAACGGCGTTAAAATAGAGTACAATCTAATTTTTAAAAGCCATATATTATGTTTAATTATTATAATTATAAATAAAATTAATTATAACGGATAATTTTTTTTAAAGTAAATAATATACTCATAATATAGGTATTAAACAATTTTTATTATCAAGTATATTGTTCTTAATGATCATAATTAATTTTTGGATAAAAGATTTTAACTCCTTTGGCTTAAAACCTAATTTTGATGGATTATTTTAGGTATATGTATAATATATAAGTAAAATTTAACAAATTAATAGAAACTTGATTTCTAATTATTTTATTAAAATAGTGCCTACCTACCGTCTATTGAATTGTTTACATGTACCTAATTTTTTTTCACTAAATACTTAACACATTAGATATATATATATATTTATACATAATATTATCTGTATGATTGTGTTATTGTAATAACTATAATAACTAAAGCTTATATTATTTAGTAATATTTACTAAAATATTTAACTTTTATATGTCGATATTCATTCATGTTATTTATTATACTTAAAAATTATTCAATTTTAATGTACCTATTAATTTTACATTATATATTTTCTATCTAATCATAAAATTATTTTCAGATATACTTTAAAATGGCTACACAAATGGGATTCATATCTTATGGAGTAATTTTGACACTTACAGTCTTAACTGTGTTATTGCCAATACTAACCACAGGAAACGTCATAGATCAAAGAGTACTGCAGAGAGAACTTGGAGAAAATTCTCCTGAAATAATGTCGATGGGTGACAAAGATGATTTCCGTGAAATTGAAGAACCTTCTGTCGATGATTATACCATAAAAAATAAGGTTTTTAATTTGATAAATAATTGTGCATCATTAAATAACTCCTTATTAACTTTTAACAGGATATTGAAAAGTTAAAAACCATTACGATTCTTTTTTAGTGTTACTATATTTTAAACACTACCTACGTTAAACGTGGCGTAATGGACTAACGATTTCAATAAATTTATTACAAAAATATTGACATTCAATTACTAGTTTACTACATCACATTACGTACAAAATAACAGAAAATTATTATTATTTGTGTCGCTCTTTTTATAACCTATGTAATTTGAATATTGTAATTTAAGAATTTCTAAATAATGACATAACATAATCATAAGTATCAATTAATTTTAAAATAATTCAGTAAATAAAAGATAATACATTTAGTAGTGTTTAAATAGACAAGGCTAATTTATATGTGGAACAATGTGTACATAAAGCAAAATATTAACTTTTCATTAAAATAAAAGGGATCAATATCAATAAATAATAATAAAAAAAAACCATTAGAAAATTAATATTTGTACTCCAAAAGTGTTATACATGGACATAATATTATGTAGGTACATTCAGAGTTATTAATTTATCATTTTGTAATAAGTTATAATATCATGGATTCGATATGCCTCACATATTATATTTCTTTAACAAATAGGACTATTTGTAAACAGCTTTTCATAATAATTAGGTGAGTAGTATAAATTAATGTTAACACTCAAAATAATTGGTGTAGGTTACCTACTCGTAATATATAGCCGCGTAACAAAAATAAAAATACAGTTTAAACATATAAAATGTGTATTGTACACTGACTGGTATGAACTTTATGTGTTATAATACTAATAACATGTTAAAATATTTTAATAAACAATATATTATATTTTGTACAAATAATCAAATCGTACACGACTGGACAGAAGGCAGTAAAAAATTAATTATTACAATTATTAAAACGGTATGTCTTAATAATTATTGTCGTAAAGCTATAGGTAGGTATATCAAGATAAATAAAAATAAAAATTAAGTGTATATCATATAGGTAGGAATGCACATTTTATGTTTAAACACCATCGTAATATACATTTAATATAGGCACATTAGATAATACTGGTAATAGCTATTATAGCTTATATAGATACCTATATGTAGCTTTTTTTGCTTTTTATTATAAAGTCCTTAAGTTTATTGAACTTGATTTGAGAAGATTTTATTTAGACATTTTGATGTGTAGAACCTATTTAAAGTTCGACAAAATCATAAACATGCCTTAACTATAATTTTTTTTTTTTAATTAAAAATGTGTAGTTTCATTTATGCATAATACAACGCTTAAGAATATAGGTATGAAATTTATAAATTGTAGATTGCCATCTTGTTTCTTATCCTTACCGTAAACTGTTACATTATATACTTATTTTGTTTTACACAACATTCAATCAAACTTCCAACTTATCATTAGATCAATATTTAACCCTTGACACTTTTTCTTATTCAACAATATAACGTCCGTCCACTGCAGATTCATTCTTCGTGATGTTCCACATAGATAACCAAGGGCTGGACTACTTTTTACACTTAACACTTATAAAATGTATAAAACAAGATTTTTTTTTTTATTAATAATTAAAAATAAATGAAGAGAATTTTTTTAATTAAAAATATAAAAAGGGAAGAATAGATAATATATTCTCAATAATATGTATTTAACGTCTTCTACAGGTACACTACGTCACTGCCTATCAACCTTAAAAACTTTTTCACAATTAGTCCCTAATTAAATTTAGTTATTCATTTTTATATTTTATGTATAAAATATAGTACATTCATGTCCCCTTATCTATTATGTTATCTACTCAAATCGTTCTAATAGTTAGTCGCACTAAAGCATATATAGGAATATAATTATATCATATTACAATGATGAAATTACATATTATATTGTTCGTCGTGTTCCGGTGAAAATGAAGTGCAATCCTTTTAGAATTCAAAGAAATAATTATTTTTACTCAGCCTATAATTATTAGGCACACTATTATTATTATTATCCTTTGATGTATCTGCGTAACTCAGTTTTTATTTCTTAAACATTAGTTGTGTGTAATTTAAGTGCAATTTGAGAGTTTGTTGATAAGGTTAAAGGATATCAAAATCATCTCAATTCTCAATTACTTAAATCTAGATTCTAGAATAATATAATATTTTAAAATAAAAATGATCCTAATGAATCATAATTAATAACCCATAGACGGAAATTGGGTACAAATGAACAATTAAGCAAAACTAAAAACTGAGAGAATAAAAAATAAAATTTACAAACAAACTACCTAATTAATTGGTAATACAATTAGGATAATTATTACTATCAACTGTTTGAAATACATTTTATATAACTAACAATTATAATTTTTCTTCCACAGTCTACTATTATAAATGCATTTAAATTGACCACTGCCATAATTGCCTAGTTATATTTGATATATTACTTTCAATGTATGCAAAGCACTAAATTTATAATCCTCTATTTTAACTCATAGTCAGTTAAACTTGACTAAGCTATGTCTTGACAAAGAAAAGTTTTCGACAATAATGGTATAATAATATAATGAGCTGTATACTTTCCTTTAAAACTGTTACAATAATAATGTGCTTGAGCGTTTGAATAAAACTATTCCTATTTCCTGCGAAATTAAAAAAAAAATGTAGTGCCTATTTAGATATAATAATTATTATGTACCTTTCCTACCAAAACATTTAATCTGAACTAGTCGTCTTCAACAAACAATGGATATAGATTGTTAAAATATGGAAAACGCCAAAAAAATAGACGATCGGATGCATTAATAATAATTAATATATTAATATACCCAGCGAAAGAATAGCGAAATTATATTAATTATACTAATTACTACGTATATTATGTATTTAAGTAAAATTATTTTATGTTTCAAGATTTGTTCTGAAGTCAATATAAGACAATAGGCACAATATATATTTGGTATTTAAGGTATTTTATACAAAATATAATAATTTATTATTGTTACCTATAATATCCTGTGGGTTATGGTCATATAATATCATATATAGAATAAATCGACACAAAATATTGTAATTTCGTATGATTTACACATGTTACAGAGTGATGATCAGAACCTCGAGATTGCGCTGATCGACTATCTGTTTACCAAACAAATGATAAACAAAATCCGCGCCCGGACGGATTCGTATCGCGCACAGAAGAAGAGAAGTTATTGGAAGCAATGCGCTTTCAACGCGGTGTCATGCTTTGGTTAAATCTAACGTGTGTACGCAATGTCCACATATCTAATATTATTCAACATAAAATATAATTTACGGCAGGATATTAGCCCTTAATATAATAATAAAATAATAATATAAAAAGCTTTTTAATATTCAACTATTTATTTCGATTATAATTATATTATAGGTAACTATAATAGTTATTTATCGATATAGTTTTTAATACCCCAAGAATCCACCTATTTTATTAAATTTTTCTCGAGTTGAAAAAACAATATTAATAATAATGATAAAAAAAATATATAATATTATGTTATAATACCTATACTACACACATATTAAATTGTCATGATTAATAATTATTAATATTAAAATATATATATACGTTTGTTTATATTTCCTACAGTATTAATATATTATAATAATAAACATTATATTGATCTAAAATAATACTGTAAAATAGTTTAAATAATATAATAAAGTTGATAAAGTTGAATAAAAATTCGTTTTAATTTGTTGTATAGAATATAGATACTTACCTCATATGAATTAATTATCTTCGATGCTTATAACTATGGGTCGAACTTAATTGCATTTACAACTGTTTTTCCTCGCTACAACTTCTTGTGCTGTATAAGTTATAAATGTGTTCTGTGAAAAATACAGTCATTTTGAATACAATTGTTGAATTGTATGTTGTATGTACATCTCATGATGCAGTTTTTAAAACTTATTACGTGTATTAATAAATTTAGCTATATATTTTCATGATGAGACAACAAAAATGAAATATTTTTTAGTTGTAACCTTTTATAGTCTTATATTTTTTTGTATAATTGTGAAGAACACTGTGATCATCTGTGATTGGCAAATTGGAAATGAGAGTTGCCGAATTGGTTCCCATTATTAGACCAAATTGATACCCGTTTGAAAACAGATATTTTATTAAGGAAAGTTGGATTTGTTCCAATTTGCATTTGGAATGTACCCAGTCGAGTTGGTTTCCAGCTTCCCACTTTTTGCTGTGACATATTATACAAGTCAAATATTCGTAAATTTTTTTACCCTGTGTTTACAGTCTTACTAGTCTTAGGAGTTAGGACTGCGTAGGATGTATGATAATTTATTATATTATTATTATTATTTATTATTATTTTATTAAAATGATAATAATTCAATATTAATATTCATTTTATATAAAGTGGATAATTATTTAAATTTTAGACAGAAATAAAGGAATGAAAAGCTAAGCTTCGCAAATATATCATAAACTCTCTAAAAAATTATTAAAAATATAATGTTATATTTTAGACTTATTGATATTCACACAATATTGATATTAAAAATGTTAGTCTCCTGAAACTTTGATGGATTTTTACCAATAAATATGAAATATTAATAATATATTGCGTATAAAAAATGAATACAACTATTTTAATATTAAAGTTTATATTCAAGTATTTTAATAATAATTACTATATCATAATAATATGACATGTACAATAAATATAAATATTATAAGTAATACTTTCCAGTGAAGTTGTATTAAATATAAAAACTATATACATAATTAATTTCTACGTATTAGATATATAATACCAACGTGATTTTACATTGCATTTTATATTGGATACATGTAATTGCTCCAAATCAAATTAAAATTTAACTTTAAAATCAAACCTACAAACTTAAAGCCAAAATTATGTATTAATCAGAACCAATTAGGTAACAGTCTTAGAAATAAATAGGCCAAATTTTACTCAAATCTGAAATAGATATATAGCCGAAAACACTAATTTCGTGATGATTTAAAACTATTTTTAGTTTATTATAGATTATTAGGTATAAATAAAAAGTAAGACTTTACATTTCGATTAATAAACTTTAACGTTTAACTATATACAATACAAAACGATATTTTATAATGTAATTTTTAGTACCAGCAATTTTAATCAATTTTTAGTGCATCAAAGTTCATAAATCCTATATTTATATTAACTACAAAAATAGTGGTAGAAAAAAATAATGGTTCCATAGTAGTATATAATACCATAAGTAGTAGGTACGGTAGTACTCTACATGACGTCTCGCGATGTTCATCATTATTTTTTCTTTATTATTTTTTGGCGATGAGTTAATAGATTCACCATATTATAACCGTACACCGTAACGTTACTTAAAAAAAATAAACCTAACACTACGGGACACTCTATATATACTTACATAATATATGGTACCGACATTATCACAGTGCGCACACCGTAATAGGGAATGATTCGGCGTAGGTGTTCCTATAATAAGTACGTAACAAATACCTACCTATATAATAACAATTAATAGTATCTATGTCATACATGTAATATTATAGAAATAAATATGATATAACGTTTTAAAAATAAATTATAAACAAAATCGATGAACAATACATTTTTTTTTACTTTATTGGAAAAATTAACAGTCTGTATCAATTTCAAACATAGTAAGTAAACACGATAATGCACATAGTAATAATAATAAATAACGTATAGAAAAAACAACATGATGTGGGAAGCGCTCCATTGATAGAACTATTCAGCCATTCATGGTTTGTGTGAATTGATAGTCTGGATCTAAATATAGGACGAACCGGACGAGCCAGGCGAAGGCGATTATTCAACATTTTATGTTCGGATCTTAAATGAGCTATGACTCTATGAGAACCCTCATTTGTCCAACATAACTTCCAGATATTTAAGCTGAGACGTATAGTATCGATTGGTAACTCAACTAGGTGCATGTAAACTCACTACAAGTACCTTTTGGCTTTTTTTAATGTAAGCTCCGCCAAGAATAAATTGCAGGCAAAATTGAGTTCATGTAAACTTCGTCAGAAAAAAAAATCAGATAAAATTAATACCTATAATATATTATTATTAAAACAATCATAATTTTATATATATTATAAAAATAACAATAATTACTAATTGTAATAATCGTCCAAATTAAAAAAAAAGTTACGTATAATATATCCACTAAAAATATATAAAACTTAAAAATAAAAATTGTATGTAATTAAACATATAAAATTACATATCTATAACAGTATAATGTATAAATTTGATATAACATAAGTAATACAAAATAATAATTTGTATAACAATAATTGTCCACATTAATGAATAATAGTTACGTATGAGTGTGTAGTAGATATGTCAAAAAATATATATAACTTAAAAATAAAAATAATAATTGTCTGAACAAATCAATGACACAAATTGTAATGCGTATAACGTCAAATAATCGTAATAACTAATAATCATAAAATATGTAGGTAATAGGTTTTTAATACTAACTTTGTCAATTTTGACATATGAAATCGCAACGGATGTAAACGTATATTAAATACGCATTTACATTAAGTAGGGAGGTTTTAACACTGGTGGACTTTCCGTGTACCCATTACAGGTAAGAAAATAAAACTGGCGGAGCTTAGATTATACTTTTTCATTACCTTTTTATCTAACCGGTATTGTGCCATTCTGGCGGAGTTTACAATCGCCCATCTCAACTCGTCAAAGTTGGTCTGAAGGAATTTTCGGGGTACTTGTATAGTTTATTGGAATTCTCCACCTATAGTTGCCCAGATTTTAATGAAGTCGAGGTCATTTTTAAGATCGCTTGACGCTTGAACGGAGTTTGAGTTGGAGACCAGTTAGCTGTACCATCAGTAGCCACCTATTATAAGGGTTGCCAATTTGCCATAGTCGTGTTTTGCTGTTTTATGGATATCAGATGATGTATATTATAGCTATAGGTATATAATTGTAAATTAACAAAATTTAAGTCATACCTACAACTTAATAATTTATTTTAGATTATATACAATTGGATTGCTAAGATTAGCATTCAACAATATCATAGTAGTTACTAATTAGGAAGTAGTAGTTGACAAATAATTGCAGAGAAGGGAGAAGTGGAGTAAATCTAACCTATGTCCAAAAAAATAATATGTGTTATAAAGTACACATTTTATAATGTCCCAAAGAATAAAAAAAGTGAAGTATATCGTTTATGAAAAATTAATTAAGGGAAGACACAACCCTGTGTGCTGTAAAATGATGAATATTATAGTTCTCGGCGATGGTGTTTTTAACTCTTAATCGCAACCACACAATTATTTAACTTCTATAGTTGATTTTACATTTTAAAATAATTATTTATGATGTTATGTATAAGAAATATAATAATTATGATATTATATTATAATTGTAAAAATACCTGGTGACACAATTAAATAAATGAATAAAAAAAAATATTGATTTAAAATTTAACTTCTCCAGGTAATCAATTTATTTTAAGTTAACTTCATAACATATAATTAATAGCACATAAACATAAGCTCGCATACTACTCAGTCGCAATAACATTTAAAATATAACGTCTTCAGGTTGTCGCAAAATTTATAAATAATTAATTTAAATGTATTACAAATTATACTTGGGACATTTGGACTTGTAATTTTTAAATAGTGAAAATAATTAATTATATTTATAAATCTATTTTTAATTAATTTAAAAAAATTAAATTTGAATTTATTTAAGGTTAAACCTAACCTTAAGGTATTTTAGTCTCTAGTCTCTAAAAAAATCAAAAGCCTACTGACACTTATGTTAATATAGTTAATAGTACTTACCTATATAAAATATAAAGGTACCGCTACTATCATATTAGCTTTGGCTTTTCACAATTTAAGTCTCATTTTATTAATTAATTCGTATCGTCGGTATCGTCGTGTGAATCTAGCATATGTCAGCAGTATACAAGATTGCCAAGATATAGGTAGGTAAATCAATAACGATGTACAGGCATGCCGACAAAATATCGCCGGTAATGATAAATTGCGTGACCAAAATATTGCAACTAAAATATCATGAAACTAATATATCGCATAGAATAAAATATCTCCAGTATAAATATAGCAGCAATTTAATTATAATAAAACATATACAACTAAAATAGACAATTTTTTAATTGTATATATATTTCAAAGGATATATTGTGATATTAATATAATATTATAGTAATTAGTATTGATAAAAATATAATAAAATTGATGTAAATAGTAAAATTAAAAGTGTAGGTACTGATATTAATGTGAGTAGATATTAAAAGCAAAAGCTTGAATATAGTTTTCGAACTCTCGATTTGGAGAACAAAATTATATGCTTCGAAATATTTAAGATTGTTTATTTGAGTTTTATATATTTTATTATAATTAAATTGCTGCTATATTTATACTGGCGAATGGCGATTTTATAATCTATTGGTTCCGAGATATTTTATCGGTAATTCCAACGTAAACATGTTTACAACAAATGGCATTTAAAAATGTGTTTTAATTTATGAAATATTTTATAGAGGATAATTTATTACTCATTATAGTAATAATCTCGCCTAATTTTTATAAAAAGTAATTTAATAATTTCAAAAAATGTCATGGCTGCATCGTAATTATTATTAGTCTCTACTTTATAAATTTCATAAGAAGTGATTTTACTTTAAAATATTTCACATTTCAAAACAATCAGAAAAAAAATAAAAGTATTTGGTATGAGAAAACTAGAATATCTACACAATTAGTAGATACCAGTCTTTTATCAAATTTATTTTGTTATTTGGTTGTAATTTTTATTTCTGTGCATTATTTAATTTTTTACTAATTAATAACATTTTTTTCCATATCGAAATGCTTGAAAAATAACAAGGGATTTTAATTCTTCATAAATTGTTCATTCAGTAAGTAATTAAAAGAAATAGAAAATATATAGGTAGTCAGAATTTTAAGGTTTAAGTTGACATTTTGTAGTTAATAAATAATCATAGATTTATAATTTTAATACCTAAGATTGAAGTTCGACAACAAGTAACAATTTGTTATTTTGTTATAGTTAAAAAAATATTAATCATACTAACTTAAAAAGACACTATTATTAGTTACATTATGATCTTGTATACAAAATATTATTTTCAGAACATTTAAACTTATTTTAAATTACCTCCTAAGTGGATATAGGCTTTTGAATTTTTGATTTTAATTTATAGACCTATCTACACTGTTTTAGTATACATAGTATTAATTACAAAATTTAAAATTTAATTACAAAAGTTAATAATAATATATTATAGTTAATCATATAAAATAATATGTGATGTTAAGAGTTTAAGACAAAAATTAGTTCAATGAACTGTAAGTACTAGGTACTAACACTAATTATTGTAGTTATTTAATACAAATTATTTGTAAAATACTCTTAGAAATAGAGACTACATACCATTTTCACTTAGAATTGTTTTTCAAAAGTAATAATTTATTATTAAATTCAAATTAATACATCCATTACAATGAGTTACTCAGCAACAAAGTATACTCAAACCTTCTATAAAGCACAGCATTTTAATTTATAGTTATATTACAAAATACTTGTTTAATTTTATCAGATCTATAATGATTTATGAATTTGGCACCTGATAACTTAATAAAATATAATCATTTGTACTTAAAAATTATCAAATTTAGATGGATGACTTATTGAACTTAACCAATATTAAATGTATATGTGTATATGTTAGCGGTAATGTATGTAATATGTTATTTTATTAAATAACTAGTTATTCTATAAAATTCCTAAATATACTCATCAATATATAAATTACACTGTTTAACTAGTTGATATTTAAAATAACAATTGGGTTTTTGCTAATGTATAAAATTTATATAATTAGGTAGATGATGACCGAGACTGGATTAGATAACATACAAGATTTGTTACCGTTGTCGTTTTATTAATCAAAATAATAAGATAAGATAATATTGAACCAAATGTTTTTTAAATGCACATGCCAACTAAAGTGCACCACAAAACAGTGCATATGTTTAAAAAATAATTTACTTTGTAACTCTAAATGCCATCCAAAAAGTTCCTGTACTAATAAATAAATTGAAAATTGTAAAAATATAATAATTTAATAATTATAACTATAATAATAAATTTTTTTTATTTTATTTTATAATTTGTTTAAGATTTTAATAATTATTCTAATAAATTGACGTGCAATAAATTAAATATCTTTTATAATAATGTAAGGTGTGTTTAACTTAATACTAACATTTGAATTAAAAATGTAGATTAACTATCATTGCTGATATTTAACCTGGATTAATATTACATTTGAAACATTTAAACAATTAGCAAAAAATATGTTGGAAATTTAAAAATAATAAAATGTTTATACTATTAAATTACTTATTACTTTATTCGTGATATTATGCGCATTTAAATTATCCTTAAAGCATTTATTATTATTATTGTTTTTATTTGTAAACTAGGGATATTGTTATACACATTATCAAGAATGCTTCTTTCATAATAAATTATTTTATGCTTCAAAACAATATATTATTTAAGCCCAGACCTGCAAGTTGTCAACTGTTATTATCATCATAACATATTTGTAATAAAAAACCGTATGATATAACGAGTCTATTCCATAAAATTTGCAACTTAAAAGATTGTATTGTTCCATTTTATTCTAGTGATTGAGTTGGTAAATATTATGAACATTAGTATTTATATCTATTGCCTTATGCATTAGTAGGAACATAAAAATTGATTCCATAATAGATTTTAGTTATTTTTTAAGATCAACCATAATTTTACCTATTAAGAGAATGTCATACCCACATATGTTGTCTCTACCTTACAAATACGGAACATTGAAAATTTATGCTCAGCAGATTATGTTTAGCTCCGTTAGTTTAAAAATTAGAGTGAATCGAGCTATTATGAAACTTGATGGTAAGAACATTATCTGTATTTGTTTGTTGATTTTTAACAATTGTTCAATTTTTTAGCAAGTTATGCGTATATAAATAGCGTAAATTATAACTCGCTTAAAAACTGAGTAATTGTAAAAATAACAAACATACAAACACAAATAATGTTCTTACCATCAAGTTTCATAATAGGACGATTCACTTTAATTTTTAAATTAACGGAGCTAAATCCGATCTGCTGAGCGTAAATTTGCAATGTTACATACTTATAAGATGAAGATGATACATGCAGGTATGGCGTCCTCTTAATCAGTAAAATATAAATAAAATAATAAATGGAAATTTTATTTTCTTTCATAATTTATTCAACACGGTATTATAAAGTTCAAAGCAATGTTATTGTACTTTTGTTCTTACAAAATTGATGTATAACAGAACTCTAAATAAAACATGAAAAAAAATCTAAAATTTTAACCATGAATTTATATATAGGTATATAAATATATTTCTAAATGTTTATGGAAAAACCATGATGTAAAATAGAACTGAAAACTAAGAATCATTTTATTTATTTAATGAGCTGCATCAATTTTTTTCTGTTCTTCAATTTGTGGAGTTTCTGCTTCTGGTTCATCATGAACATAATCAATTTCTTGATGCGGCCAGAATGATGGTTTGTTCTCCAAGTCCAATGTTAATTCAGGTTGAATATAAGCAGCATCTTCAAAGGTCATTTGGCCAAATGGCAATAAACTATTTATTTCCGCAATCCTCTTTTCAGCTTCTTTGATTATTACTTCCGATTCAGCTTTGAATTCTTCAATACCTTTTTTCTAAAAATTAAAATTAATACACTATACATATTATGACTTGCTAATAATGTCAACGGTATAAGTAACAGAAAAATAAATTACAATTTCCTTTTCGTGTTTATCAATAGCAGCACTGTATTTATCTTCTGGATATGGAATTTTAATTGCATTGTACAATTTCTCAAAATTGTCAACTAACCCGGGTACTGCCACTTTATTTTTGTATGCAGCCCAATCGATTTTCAATGGTTCGGCTGGAGAGGCCAACATTCTAAAATCATTTATTAAACAATTAAGAATCTAACAAAAATAACAGTTTTACAAATATTATAAGTTAATAAAAATAATTTTAACACTGAATGTGTGGCCTTTAAATGACCTTAACGTACTTGCGAAGATATCCATCGGACTTAGCTTTAAACGCCAAATAGGACGCTTTGTCCGCTTCCGGTACTCGTTCAGCAATCGCAGCCCAGTTCACAGAAGATTGAGCAATACGTTTGGAAGCCATCTTCAATCAAAATTAAACAGGAAAATTTAAACAGAAAAATCACAGGTAGCGAGAGAACCTTCGAGAAATTATGAGTTGTGACACTAGAATATGGTTAATGCCTTAATGGTTATCTGTAAAATTTATTTGTATTATCAAATTTGCAGCTGAGTTGAAGAAATATCAGTTTCAACACTTTGAGAAAAATAAAGTTATCTACAATAGTTATGATTGTTGTTAACCCACTATCTCTCGACTACGAGAACTAAATAACCGCGGTTTTAGATATTGGGAATAAATAGTATGATTGCAGGACAAGTGCCACGCCCTGTATGATTGCAGGATGCTAGATGATGTAGTAAATTCTACAGGACGACGGATATATATACTTGTGTATTTTACGTTATATAATCCATGATTATTATGAACAATTTTGAAATTTTGCCCCCCCCCCCCCCAAAAAAAAAAAACTAAAATTTCTAGCTACGCCACTATATACGTTTATAAAAATATTGTAAATATACATTTTTTTAAATTTTTAATGAGTAAATTAACAACTTATTAAGAAAGTATTAATTCAATTTTCAAGGATTTTGACCCATTTATCAATTTTTACAATTAAAAAACACTAATAAAGCACGCAAATATAATTGTCTATAAAGAGCTCAACATTAATTACAAATATTTGAAAATTATACCATTTATAGAATAAATGATGAAATAAATACTTAGTAAGCATTTTAAATTTTACGGCTATTCGTTTTTGAATTTTAAGAAAATAAAAAATGACTTTTGTTGAAAACTGGTTAGCGTAAAACATTAAGAACATAATGATTTTAGAGGAATTGTAGCCTATGGTTAATAAAATCCAAATGTGTACAATCACATATTTAAATGCAAACATTTGTATTTTATTATAAGACACAAATACCTACGTAACCAATGGGTCAGTAAATTAGTAAAATATGAAGTTTCAAATTTACATAAAATAAAAATAAAATCATTAATAAAATACACTATAATTAGTAAATAAAAATATGTGTAAATTCAATGTAAATTAATCTAATTAAACTAAACATTATTATTACATTATTCAATGTAATTTAAAATTGACCTGCTTTTATTAGTGTCATTGTAAAATAAGAACTAATATGACTACTTGAAGTCTTTTTATAACAAGTCAAAAAATATTTTTTTTTCAAAACTAATATCTTGATATAAATAATTATTTAATTGGTATTTAATAAAAAAATTTAAGCAAGGTAACTTTAAGATAAAAATAATAGTGTTAGGTAATTTTCCACACCACCTTTATTATTAAACGACGTACAATAACATTGTCCGTATTGTTTAATAACTTTATGAGGTATTACACGAGACGCGTTTTTTTTATTGTGGTGTCCCCAGTAGGCATAATCCACATCGTAAGCGAGAACGCAACATATGCAGGGGGGTATTTAAGTAGGGGCTTTGGGTCCAGTCACAACAAATGTGTGCCATAGAGGCATAGAATACTATAGTATTTATATAACATGGTGTTCTATGGTATTAACAGTCTCACCATTTCGCGGCGTAGAAGTTTTTTAGTTTTTTTTTTTACTAGGGGGGAGGCGGCAAAATATGTGTTGCCCTTATCCTAAAATTCCTAAATACGCCACTGATCATATGAATGCATTCAAATAATAATAAAAAAAAAAATACAACAACTAAAACTACGTAGATACCAATAATACTATATAATTTGTTTCAATAAAGAAACCTAGGAATAAAAATACGATTTTCACTATTGTACAAACTACAAAAACGGGTAATGTGTATAATATGTGTGTTGCCGGCCGGCGATAGTCAATGTGTTGGATAAGTGGATGAGAGATGAGCGCTGACGCGTAAGGGGACAACTAAATAAAAATTTTTATAATATAATATAAAAAAAATATTAAATAAATGTAAAGTAATAAAATACTTATATATTATATACTACACCATTACAACTACAATACATACTAAAAATAATTTAAAAGTCTATGTACTAAGTCCTTTTACTTATACTTAGGTATATATATATATATATATACACAGTCGACACATTTTCAGCTCAATGACAAATTCTTCGTCGGTGGATAGTCCATGATCCAGTCAAATGTTTGGTTCCTATAAAACTTCAACCAATGTGCAGATTAAATGTAATTTAAACTTATAGTGAAAACAATTTTAATGTGTTGGTGTTCTTTTATTTTTGAATTTATATTTTATTTTCATAATTTATCAGTTAAAAAATTTAAACAAGAAAATTATAGTATAGTGCCATTTAACTTTCTATTCGGTGGCCAATTTAAACATACACAAAGACGAACTAGTTATGTGATAAGAAAAAAAATTGAAACATTTGGTAATTTATTAATGTATTATTAAAATAAAATAAAAGAACACCAAAAACCGTAGTACAGTATATTATCTGAAAAAAACCATAAAAGTTAAATACAACTTAAGTAAATATTCATAATATACTGTACTACTGTTCAAAAAATTATACTATAAAACAAACACATCCTGGCAACACTTGATATTGAGATGAGCTTCTTTTTAATGCTGCAAATCTTCTTCCGGGTTAAGTCAGCTAACACATTTTCCATCAGCTTTGTGAAAAATTCTTCTTCACTAATAAATATTATATATTTATCTATAGTATACTGTACCTACAGTAAAATATAAAAATTATAATATAATACAAACAAATCCTTTCGACAGTTGATATTAAGATGAGCTTCTTATTAATGCTGCAAATCTTTCACCGGGTTGAAACGAAGCCGAGTGCCGACACATTTTCCATCAGCTCAATGACAAATTCATCGTCGGTGAGTAGTCCACGATCTAGCTAAATGTTTAATTCCTATAAAACTTCAACTAATGTACAGATTAAATGCAATTTAAACTCATAGAAAAAACAATTTTAATATTTTAGAAATCTATGTTGGTGTTCTTTTATTTTTGAATTTAAATTAATTTTAAATTTTATATTCATAATTTATCAGTTAAAAATGTAAATAAGAACTAAGAAGATTATAGTATATTGCAGTTAAACTTTCTGTTCGGTGGCCACCTTTTAAATTCCTCACTCTCTTTTAAAAGAAAGTTAAACAGCACAATAACTATAAAAAATATAAATTTAAACATACACAAAGACGAACTAGCTATGTGATAAGAAAAAAAATTGGTAATTTATCAAAGTATTATTAAAATAAAAAGAACACCTAAAACCGTAGTACAGTAAATTATCTAAAAAAAAACCATAAAAGTTAAACATTCATAATATACTGTACTACTGTTCAAAAAATTATAGTACTTAACAAACACAGCCTTGCGACACTTGTTATTCAGATGAGCTTCTCATTGATGCTGCCAATCGTCCTCCGGGTTGAAATTATACAAGGATATAGCGTAATTATTTTAGTTTTTTTGTTTTTCCGATATTATGGCAAGATCTGAAATGTTTTGTTTTATTTTACTATTTACCACCCAAACTACCTAATAGATCATATTTACTACAAATTCGTGACAAACAGAAAATAAACTACATAATTGTAAAATCATTATACATTTTTCGCTACGTCCAGGATCTAAGGTGTACTTAACGATAACTTTATTATATTCTTGGCAATTTCATCATTAATGCATGGTCGATAACCTTTTTGAACTCTCGGGCCACATTCACAAATTAAAAACAGCTTGTGTACCAGATAAAAAAAAAATTTTATATTCTTAAATTATTTATTATGGAAAAAAATATTGCCTAGAACTTAAAAATAATAAAATAGAAATAAAAAAAAAATTTCATTGTTTTAGAATTTAAAACGAGTCATATGTACAATAACCCGCCGGTTGCCGACCACTTCATTGGACTGGACGATCGGAAATAAAATATAGGTCTGTCATCTCAACTTCTAAAATTCAATAAAAGTTATTACCTTATATTGCATTATACATTTTGTCGTTTTGTCAAATCGATAGTATAAATCAGGAACGTACGCAGAAAAAAGTTTTGGGGGTATTTTTGAAAAGTAGAACTTTTTTTACCATACAAAAACCCAAGTATTTCGGGGGGTATTTAAACACCTCACTGTGTACGTGCCTGTTATAAATTTCACACAATGACTAATAATTTGAAATCATGCGATTTACGAAATAATATGAAATAAAATGAAGAACAAGACAATTCAAATAAATGTCTTATAGATATACCACTAATAATTTACGATTAGTAATAGGCCAATAGACAATAGTTAGACTTAAAATTTATACATTTAGGGCTGGCGGTATTTCAAATGTTGATACCGGTATCCGATATTTGTTTATTACGGATACGGTATTATTGGCAAATAGCAATACCGTATTTTGGTATTTTCGGTAAATTTAGAGGTGTTCATTAAATGTAGGTAATTACATAAATTTTAATATTATAATTTTTTAATATTTGTGTATACTAACTGTACACCGAAAATACCGTCAGCCCTGGTTATAATAGTATATTTACTATATTCTTTGTACTATACTTAGGGTCTGATTTAATAAAATTAGGGCCAAGTGCACAATTTTTTTGGGGGCCCTCGAGTCAAAAAAATGTTCTAGAAAAAATCTACATAGAGGGGGGATGTTGATAATAAAAAAAAAATATTTATATTTTAAAAGCATAGAGTATACTCTATATGGTTAAAAGTGTTAAATGCCAAAATACCTCTCAAAACTCATAAAATATTTGCATGTTATTTCATGTATTATAAATATAATTTAGTTACTTAGTTTAGTAAATTAAGGACATTAAAAAGACAATACTAATTAAATAACATAACAAAATTTTACTATATTAAAATATTAAAAATACTTAAGGATTTTATTATATGAATTAAAATTAAAATAATTAATTTTCAGTCTGCCATAAAATTATAAAAATGGAAAATAACTTATTAATTTAACAATTTATTTTATATAATTAAAATGAAATAAAAAATGACCAATTTCTATAATTTATATTTTTTATAACATTTTATCATAAAAAAAGTTTAAATTAGTTATTAGGTATCAAATATTTCTGATGTTCAAACAATTTTCTATTATTAATATTATTTTAATATTTTGTAATGGTAACTGATTAGCACTGGGGTGTGGAATGACAAAAATAACTAAGATTCAACTGACAATGTAATGATAAGAATATATTAAACTTTGAACATTGACAGTTGGTATTACATTTTAAAAATACATTTTTGTGGAATTAATTAAAAAAAAAACAATTTTCTACAACTTACAGAGACTGGGGGCCCCCAGAAATTGGGGGCCAAGTGCAAGTGCTCCATCTGCACTTGCATAAATCAGGGCCTGACTATACTACTATGTATCAGTCATTAATTAAGTAATATGTTGAAATTAAAACGGAACTACTTTTTAGTTTAGTAACAACATTATTCAGATAAGCCTATTTACCAATGAGCCATTTATACAATTTGTTTTAAATTCATTATAACATGTACAATTTTATGATATTACAATCATATTAAATGTAATGATTTAACACAGGTAGCGGTGGATAGTAGGTACCTACATTTCATAACTTCAGTGCCAATATAATTAATTATTATAATCTCCTATTAACACCAATTTAAAGAAAAAAAATGGCAAAACAAATTTTGTAAAATTACATCACAAGTACCAATATATTACTTCTTACTAAGTCACATAATATATAATATATAATAAAACAAGATATTAAATGCAACAATATGATAAATAAGTATTTTTAACTAGGTATTTTAGTGGTTTATGAATTTTTTATAACTTAACAACAATATAAAATAGAATTAGGTACTTTAAAGTTGTGTACCTATTACAAAACGTTTTATAAATAAATCACATTTCATATATTTTTATCTTTACAATAGTCTAAAAATAATAAAATAATACACAACTACACAAAATATGTAAAACTAACGAATAAATTAAAAATTGATTTTAAAACCAATAATAATAATAAAATGAAAAAAATTTTAAACAATTTGTAATAAATATACATTTCTGCATGCCAATTATTTAATTTCCCATGCATTTATTAGGCATTCCATAATTTCATTTGTATACAAATCTATTTTAAACAAATTACCAAGTACTTTTAAATCCCAAATTTTGTTTTTTATGTCTTCCAATAATTTTTTGTTCATCCCTAATTTTATTGCAATTTCAATATAGTTTTCTTCATTTTTAGCTATAGTATCAACAAATCCTAAAGCAGATAATTGTGAAGCCGTTACACAGGATAAAAATGTTTTTCCCGGTAATGTTATTACCGGAACTCCTGCCCATAATGCATCCAAACAAGCCATATGCCCATTGTATAAATATGAATCCAAATATACATCAGCTAACTGAATTCGATTCAAGTGTCGATATTTGTCAGTTAATTCAGAAAAAATAATACGTGATGAATCAATCTTTAAATCATTAGCAAATTTTTTTAAGTTTTCTTCAGCAGCACCATTCAAATGTAAAAGCCATAATACAGAGGAAGGAACTTTATCTAAAATAGTTAGCCACATACGGAAAGTAAATGGGTCTATTTTATAGAGTTTACTGAAATTACAAAAAACAATAGCATCATCTGGTAAGTTGTATAATGCTCTCACATATTCTTTTAAGGGTTCTTCTTGAATATATATATCATGAAAATGCATATCATCTTGATTATCAAAATCGGATATAGAAGTCAAACATACATTTTTTGTATCTAATATATTAAATATATTTTCTTTAACTTTACGTTGAATTAATTTTGGAAATCTCAGCATGTGATTACCAGGAAAAATAGTTGAACGTAAGTTAAACAATTTTCCATTATATTCATTTGGGGGATTAATAGAAGAATATGAATTAAATCTAAAAAAATAATCTATAAAAGTCACATTACTAGTACTAGGATTATTAAGCCATGAAACTTGAATTGGAGCCGGTCTCAAAGCAAATATTTTAATTACGGAACTCTTAGTATAACCACACATGTCAACTAATACGTGAATTTCATTACTATTTATAACTTTTGCAGCATCATTTACTCTATGTTGTGACAAATCTTCAAAGTTTAAGTTTTCTGAGGTAATATTCATCCTGAAATAAAAAAAAAATGATTTTATAATAATTAATTTTATCATAAATTAAGTGTTTAATAGTAAAATAATATGTAAATGCATAATTTAATACTATTCAACGAGTGCTTTTGAAGAAATAATATTATCTGTATGTTAAATACAAATTATAGAAATTACAAGGTATTTCTTTTTATGGAACAGAGCTTAACTTAGGGGGGAGACGAGGCTCAAGCCCCTGTTGATGATTCAATATTAAAGTTGAATTGTCAAAAATTTTGTGATATTATTGCTTTAATTAAACATTTACATGATATGATGAATATCAGAAAACACTAATTAATACTTTTCATTTGTACTGATATTATTATACCTATCTATGTATAGTTAATAATTATATTTAAATATTATACAAGTATTAAAAATAAATTTATGTTCTGTAAATAAAAATTTTGTTCACTAATGCAATTATTTTATTTGAATGTTCACTGTGTTTTTTAAATTTACAGTAGCCCCTTTGATTCGACTCGATGGGGACTGTACTCTATCAGGATTATTGAAAATATAGATTAAACAGAATGAAATTTTTATTAACTTATGTACTAATAAATATTTTTTAAAAAAAAAAACTGAAATTAACTGATTAACTAAATTGAGAAGTGATAATAATATCACAATGTAATCGAAACGATAAAATTTTAATCAATTATATATGTACATATGTGGGTACTACCAAAAAACAGGCTACGTTCCAGTATATACTTCATTATGTATTACCAATTTTGTATAGGTACCTACAGTTATATGCTATAAATACATACATATGTAAGACAATATATATATATATATCAAAATTATATATACATAAGTTCTAAAGTACGAAGTATAAATTGTCCGGATTAGCAATAACCGGATAAGTGGATTACGCTATACATTTAACAAATATTAAAGGACCCTAAAATTATATCAACCCGGACCCATATTTCCTAAGTTGGCCTTTGCTAAGGAATCTGAAATCACATGATAATAAAATAATTTAAGTTTTTTTAGTTTTATTTTGTATAAATAATTAAAGTTATAAAATGTATTGGAAAAAGTTTACAACATTTTTTGTATTTATTAATTAAAATAATTTAAATCAAATATTTACCAGGCTGGCTTATTATCACTTGAAGATAAAGAATAAAAAAAAAATTGTACTCTGGCTGAGTACATTTTGAATGCGTATTCCATGATATTTGTTATTGGCTGTTTACTGAAGTTGGTTGATATAAAACCAATCCTTAGTTTTCCGTTTAAAGATGTTGGGTGAAGAAACTGTTGTGGTTCATCAATTAATTTTTCTAATTCCTCAACACATTGTTGTACATACTTAGTAGCAATTTTTTTTTGTACTTCAGATGATAATGGAAATAATAATGAATCATGAGGTAGTAAGGACAAGACTTGATCATCCCCGAGTTGTTTATTAATTATTTCTTTTAATTTGATCATGTAAGAATCGTATTTTGACCAGTCACAGACTTTTAGTAAATATAGTATTAAATCAAAATATATTTCTGGAAAATCTGGACTTATTTTTAACACAGCTTCATAAGCATGAATCACCTCTTTATTATTGTTTAACTTGTTATATACGTTTGCCATACATATATAAATTTCAATTAATGTATTGTCATATGTTAAAGCTTTTTCATAATGAAGAAGAGCATCATTAAGATTTATAGACTCCTTCTGTAAAAAATTTGCAAAATCTAAATGCAAATCTAATGCATCTGAATCATCAATTTGAAGAATCCTATTAAAGTTTTCAATATCATCATATTGGCCCAACTTCTTTTTTAAATATAAAAAATTAAGTAAAGCATTTAAATGGTCTGGTTGAAAAATAAGAGTCATTTTGTAATATTGTAGAGCTCTTTCATATTCATCTAAATCTTCATAAACTACTCCAATATCACAATATACCTCAATAAGGGTTGGTTTCAATTCAATAGCTGTTTTATACCTGTTATAAAATAAATTATAATAAAATTATTAATTATGCTCAGTTATATTAAAAAGACACATTTTAAAAGAATAATAACAAAAACTAATTAAACAAAGTGCTATCAGTGGCGGTTCTAGCGTATGGGCAGGGTGGGCAGCTGTCCATACCAACATTTCTGATGCCGCTTACTTTAAAAATGTAATCTTTATACAAAAATAAGATATTTTATCATTTGACCTAACCTAATACAGTTTTTCCATCATATACCGTATTAAGACATATTTAGATCTACTATGAAGAGTTCACGATTAAGCAGCCTTACACTATTAACAATTGATATAGAGAACACAGACAAATTATTAAGAGATCCAACTGCCCTTGAAGTACTTGTAAGCATAAAAAACAGAATTATTGAATTTTAAACTTAGCTTTTACTTTTCTTTTTAAATTAGTCTTTTTGGCAGTTTAAATAAATATAATTATACCTAATTACTTCAAAACTAAGAATTACTCTATTTTTTTATATTTAAAATCTTTTTTACCTATTACCTATCTATTATAATTAATATAAAGATTTTAGCTACATACTATAATGTACCTACTGTTAATATTTAAAGTATTTGTGGAAGCTATAAGCAAAAATATTTTATTAAAAAAATATTGTGGGGAGAAAATTAGGAATATTATTCCCAATTAAAACCTAATTATAAATCTAGTGTTGCCCATAAGAAAATATAGTCCGCTCTACAGAAATTAATAACAAAGAAGTCTATAGATGATAACATTAGTCAACTTATTTTAATTATAGTATCTAATACTAAAATTTAAAATAAAATAAAACAATTATAATTCATTAATAATCGATAATTAAAAATATCAGTAATTAAATGCATGCATGCAAATATATACACCAATAGTATTAAATATATAAAACAATATAATAAATAAGTATTGATATTTTATAACTAATATTAAAATTAACTTGATTTCTTTATAATTGTTAATACTAAGCACTAAGCAGAAATGTTTCTTTTTAAAATATAGATAGATTCAAACAATATAATTCACAGATAGAAATAATATTTTTGTTATTATGTAGGAGTTGTATGCGTTAATTTGTATTTCAATTTCAGATTAGGATATTTAAATTAACATTTTAAATATTCATAAACTACCTTTCGAAAATAAATTTTGGTTAAGACACTGATTTTAGTTATGAATTTATGATACTTTTTTGTACATCATTATAACAATCATCTCTAAAGTTGAGATGGAATAAAACACACAATTCCTCCTTATATGTCAATTATTGCAACACAAAATATAGAAATCTAAAGCACTAAATGTTATAAATAAAAAAAAAAAAATTATGAGAGTCGGTACTTATTAATAAGCAAATAAACATTAAACTAAGGAAGGTAGTTTATATTGAATAAATATGAAGTATAGGACAAATCGAAAATAAAATTCAACAGAAAGGATAGGATATATTTTTAAATTTACAATATCTAATTAATAATTAGGAAATAAAAATAAAATTAATGTCATATAATCAATTTCTTTTATAATGTATTTTCTTTGCAATGGAACTCATATTTACAATTTAATTATTTTAATTTAAGTTTACCAAGACACCATAGATGATTAGTATATTAGTAGACAAATATTTATTTAATGATTCTTATGTTAATTAATAATTACCTAGATAAAGCCAAATTAAGATGACCCAGTTTATGCATAATGAGTCCAAATTTCCAATAACCAAGTGCATTCTCAGGATTCAAATCCACTGCAGTATTAAATGCATCTATTGCATTTTCTAGATCTAAACGATCCAAATATAAGTCGCCCAATGAAATACAAATATCTGATGCATTTATAGATTTATTTGACTTTTTGTAAACTGTAAAAAGAAGCTTATACAGATCTTCTCTTTGTGAATTCAATTCGATACATTTTTTTAAATAATTTTCAGCTTCTTCATAATCATTGAGGATATTTATGTAGATCAAAGCCAATTCTAAATTAATATCTAAATTATCAGGTTGAACTTTCAAAATTTTTTTGAAGGTTTCTACAGATGATAATATATTTCCTTGATAACAATATATAACTCTTAAATAATTGAAAGCAGAGATATTTTCTGGATCCAATTCAATAGCTTTTTCAAATGCATTAGCTGCTTTTTGGTAGTCTGTTAGTTTGAGATAAGCCATTCCTAAATTAACCAAAGTCATTATCAGATTAGGATTTACTTCTAAAGCTTTATGATAATTTAAAATAGCTTTGTCAAATTTATCAGTCATCAAATAAACGTCTCCTAAATTACTCAATGCTTCTTGAGATTCTGGCGCAATTTTCTGAGCAATCTTAAATTGCTGTTTAGCATTTTCTGTTTTATTTAAGGATAGAAGCAATTTTCCATACATATTTCGTACAATATATGAATCCGGTTTTAAATTTAAAATTTGAATATAAACATGTTCAGCAAATTCTACATAATTTGTTTTAATTAATGATTCAGCATAATTAATCCAACCATTACAATATTCAGGTTTCTTTTCAATAGCTTCAGCTAAGTAATATTTTGCTAAATCATATTGAGATTGTTTCCAATAGTTAAATGCAATGTCACTCAACACTTCAAACGAATTTGGATTTAAAGTTCTTGCTGATTCCAAGAAACTATTAGATTTTTCATAGTTTCCACATTTAAAAAATGATCCAGCAATCAGCAAAATTACATTTAAATCATTAGGTTTTTGCATAAGTAATTCATTGCATATTTTCTGAGTTTTGATGAAATTTCCATTTTGATTTTCTAATTTTGCAGATTTTAGAAGATCATCTAAATATAAAAATTATATATATATAGAACATTGTAATTTTTAATATTAAATTATTTTAATATATAATAGATTAATATATAGCAATTAAATTCAAATGGAGTTTCATACTATGAAAAATTGTGATAGAACAGAAGCTAACACAGAATTTAACCTAGTCTTAAGATTTATGGTAAACCTATAAAATATTAAGAGACTATATTGTTCCATTAAGAGAATGTCTTATATTTTTGACTTACTTAATTTTATTTTTTTTTTTTAGTTTTAGCATTTTAAATAAAATAATTAAAAAATTTATTATTTGTTTGAACCAGAGGTTCCCAAAGTAAACTATATCAACTCCGGGATTGATTTAAAAAAAAGTGATCTACAAAAGTCATTAAATTAAAAACGTGTGCATTGTAATTTATATTAAAAAAATGTGTGCGACAATATGAATGTTAAACAACATTTAACATCAAAGTATCAGACTCATCCCTCTCATTAAAATTGTAACTTTTTTTTATATTATTTATATATACATAACGGGTGAATCTCTATACAACAATTTAAACACAGAATAATTTAAAATTTATATCACACTAGAAGTTTAAACATATTAATAATTCAATAATAATAATAATAATAATAGGTAATAAAGAATAAATATAATACAAGTAGTAACAATAATTTTCAATATTATAATATGTTATAATAAATGGTGCTATAATGATATAAGATTTAATTTGCATTTCCTGTCGTTTAAATGATTAAAAAATGAAATAAATAATAACATTTTCACTCCATAATAAACACTTTTCACGCGAATAACTCCATGTAAGCTATCTAAAAACCAGATTACATTAATTTGTAATAAATCAAAATTGAGGATCTAAAAAAATTGAAAAAATTGGCACAAGGTCTCAGAAATTTGTGAATGTCTGGTTTAAATAGTGCATTAAATAGGAAAACAGAAGGCATTGTCTTTCTAATTATAATTACATTTTTATAGCTTCTTTAGTTTTAATTTTATCATATTTTGTGATAGAATTGAAGCTAACACAGACTCTAACCTAGTCTAAAGATTTGTGGAAAACCTATGAAGTATTAAGAAACTATATTGCTCTATCAAGAGAACACGCCAATTATGAGCATGTAAGCTAATGTCTAAATGCTTGCCTAATAAAATGTAGGTATATACTAAGGAAATCCTTCCTTTTTAATTTAACCCTTGTAAAAGTCTTATTTAAGCTATATCAAATATATTATATTATTAAGTATAATTTGTAATATGATTTTAATTAATAAAGGTTTTTAGCAGATCATAAGCCAATCTACCTATATACTCATATTAAAATTAATTAATTTGATAGAAATATCAAAAAACATTTTATAAAATATATTTAGTAATATAGACTTAGATATGGTTAATGTAAGACTTTTATAAGAGAGAAGGATGCCATATTGCTATACCCACATGTCTGTCTTACAAATATACAATATATCAAATTTTCATTCAGTAGAAATAATTTTGTGTTTAACTTAAAGTTATGAGAATATAAAATATTAATACTTTATTTCACTCTAATATTCATGAATTAAATGCGCAAAAATTTGCCATATTGTACGTCAGTAAGACGAAGAAAACACTTGAAGATAATGTCATCTTAAATTAATAAGGAAGACTTCCTACTTCCTAGTAGATTAAATAATAATAACTAACATAAGATGTTGAGCAAATAAGCTTTATGAGAATAGAAAAGTACAGGTACAACCTTATATTATATGAACCAACCAATGGTCATCATTTAGACATAACACACTTACAAAACAGATATTACATAATATGGTATAAATAAGTGATTTAAAGTAACACTAAATATTTTTGCTAAATGACATTGTATCAAGCTAAGTTTTTGAGACACCTTAAAGCAACCCATAGGAATTAAAAAAATATGGTATCAGAATCTCAAGGAATCTATATTGATATGACTTTTATTAAAAACAGTATGTTTTTTAATCTATAGAGAACAAACAAAGAAATATATAAATACATTATTATTAGTAACATTTGAGTCAATACTGCCATACCCTAGAAGACAGTGAATAAGCTTATGGTATAATTAGTAAAAATAAGCAATAGCTAAAAATGTATTTTAATGTTTTGAAAAAGTCATTGTGTATATAAAATATTGTATTAAATCTAAAAGTTTAGAGTCAACACAAATAATATTTTTGAATTACAATCAGGCAATAGCTGACAGGTATATGCAATATGCATATTGCATAGGGCATGCAGGTTGAAAAATCTGTACACAGTTTAGCATCTAGATATGTAGTGGCTAGTATTACATAGAAAAAATTGTTATAAGTTAATTGTAATTATGTATTGAGAAACAAACAATTCAAAGTTTACCTCGCTAGGTGTCTATTATTGATAGCATTATTATTATATATTCCTTTTTGATTGTATTTTAACTTTTATTTTAATGTTAACCTCCCAAGACTACACTCTCAGTAACGACGTGTAATGTGTTCAACTTCTATTTTTCTGTTATATTTATATTAAAAGTACATTAATCTATGGGACAGAATCCCTATTCTTTTTATTATAGTTACAATAATGTGTTGTTTTAGTTTTAATTCCAAAAATCTGGGGATTATTTTCAATTAAATAATGTATAAAATACAAATTATACAAATAACATAAAATAAGGTGGGCAAGTTGGTATCACTGTGCTATACAATGTTTGTTGAGCGAGTCATTGTAATGAATGTATTAAATTTTAATTTAACAATATGTAATTATATAAAAAAAAAAATGATTTTAAGCAAATTATGAGCTTATAATATTAATGTTTATTTCAAATTAAATTGTTTGATTACTTTTTAAGTAATTTACTTTACTATTACAATTTTAATTTAAAATGCTTAAAACAATAAATTGTGCTAATGTATTTTAAATATTTATATAGTTTAAGAATGCCATACATGGGATTTTGTACTAATTTTTCAACCTTTTTGACCAAGTGAAAATTTTTCAGTTACTTTTTCATTGTTCGTTGTTCAATTTCAAATGTCTATAAATAACACAAAAATACTGGAAATATTATTTTAAAAATTTAAAACTAATTTAATTTAAAAAATATTTTTCCAACAAAAAAGAAAATACATTAATAAAGTGCCAACCTTTCCTAGTGTAGGAATTGCTTTAAAAATATAAATTTGTATACCATATTAATGAGCGTGGAAAAACATTTTTTAGTTTACTTTTAGTATAACTTATTCAACCAAAAAACAATTGATGTACAACAATTGTACTTTTTATTTAAAAATATAAGTGGATATAAAAATTATTAATTATTTGTATACCTAACTAAACAAATTGGGTTAACTGGTTAATTTTAGATGATATTCTTGAATAATTAATATAAAACTATGGTATCAATAATATATGTGTTTTTTATATTGAAATGATAAAGGGGTTATATAAAGCATAGTAGTTTAAATGTATATAAAATTTTAGCCCTTCTATAGACACAATTTCAAATTTCATGTTGAATATGCCATTGTAACATGATTATGCCTGTTTTACCTTCTTTTTAAACAATTTAACATGCTAAGGACTGACAATAAAATTAAATTGTTGGCTTTGTTAAAAAGTGTTTCACATTATGATATAAGTCTATACATAATAAGCTATTTAAAAAGGTGGACAAGTGGGTGCCACTATGGTATACATTATGTGTCAAATGTGTTGCTATTAAGGGTGTGTTAAATTTGAATTCAACCATTGTACACGAAAAATGATTTTGAATGGAAAATGTCTATTAACCTATATCACCAAGCATATTTCATATGTTTTTTAATATAAATATTAAAGTCATTTATTTTAATTTTTGTATTATGGTAGGTTAATATGTTTTTTTTTTAGAAAATATTATTTTTTTTTATGTCATTAGTATTTAAGTATTATAATAAAATATATTTATACCATATTATATCAACTTACAGGACTCAAAAGTTAATATTATCTTTCTATAAATACTGTGATACAGTAAAGTGGGTTCATAGTATAAATAAAAAATATCTTAAAATAAGTTAAAATATTTGTTAAGTATAGTAAAATTAATAAAAGATAACTTGAAATCAATAACATGCTATGTGCGAAAAAATTGAAAAATTGAGTTAATCCCAGAAAAATGATCTAAGTGCCAAACCCCATAACATTTAAAACGGACTAAGTACCCTGAGTGATGCTAACAGGCAAAGAATTATTTACTATATAGCGTATGTGGTATGTTCCAAGGCAATATGTTCCTGATAAATAGTGAATAACTCAAAATAACCTTTTTGGCACATAGCACATTATTGATTTTAAGTTTTAATATAACAGGAGTGGCCACAATGCAACTTCTGAGTCAATATTGTGTGGCTCTTGACATTAAACTTATAAAGTGAAATCAAAAATAATTTAATAAAAATCTCTTAACAATGTGGCTCACTTCATAAATTTGCAGTTCTCAAAATTATGGTTAGTGACTATCACTGTAATATAATATAATATATGTAGACATTTTAAGCAAACATAAAAAATGTTATAAAATGATAACAAAATAATAATTAACATTTTTATTTTTTGTTTAAATAAGTAATTTTATCCGAATTGGAACTTAAAATGTCTATAAAAATAATCGTTTTTATATATTTTTAAATTTGATGGTTTCAAAACAACTTATGTGATATATTATATTAAATGATCAAGAATTTTGACTTAGAAAATAAGTTTTATAGACATTTATAGAAAAATAAAATTTTCATGTTTATAAATAGCTCAATAAGAGTTAAAATGTTTTGAAAATGTTATCGTATATTAAAAATTATAATACATGCAATTAGTGATAATTGCAAGTATACTGTTATTTTTTTTTAAATATAACAAAATATAAAAATTGGTTTGGCTTTCCAATTAAATTGTTTTATATAGATTGAAAAACTTATAAAAATTATATTATATTTTCAAACTGAGATTAAAAAAACAAATTTTACTAACTACAAAATAATTTATAATTGAGACAAAAATAAACAGCAACAAACACCATTACAATATCAACATATTCATTATAGTTCTACTCAGAATCTAATACAATATTGATATTATATTATAAAAAAACAAAATAATATATCTATATACTTTATATTACCTGATTATTATATAGCTTTTAAGATATTAGTCTTAAAAATTGTATATCTTTAGTTTATACCAACGGTGGGCAAACTTTTTTAATGGGGGGCCACAAAGTTTAAGAAATTCTAGAGGAGGGCCAGAATTATAAAAAAAATGCATTTTGCATTAAAGCTTTGAATCATATAATATTATAAAAACATGACACTTTTATACTATACAGGCCATGTCGATGGACCCTCGGCGGGCCGGATTAAATACTTTTGCGGGCCGGAGTAGGTCTGCAGGTCGTACTTTGCCCACCACTGGTTTATACATATTAAGAGAATATTAATGTTTTCAAATTATATACTTTTATTGAAAATATGATTGCCCTAATTGTCCAATGATAGTTACTAAGATAGTACTAAGTAAAACTCTAAATCCTATGTTATACTCAGAGACAGCCCATTATAATGGATCATATAAACAATAAATAAAGCATAGGAATTGATAATAACTTACTTAGGTGTTTATTATAAATCTAAAAAAAAAAAAAATATATAATTATAAAAATAAAGTTTAAAAATGTTGATTGCTATTGATTAAGTATTTACCTCAAAAGCTCTATAAAGCAATCCTAAAGGATCTCCACACAATTTGATTGAACTGGCTGTGCTATAACTTGTTTGTGCTAAATCCTTTACTTGTGTAAATCCTAATAATTTAAATTGATTGGAGATTTCGTCAAATCTTTAAAAAATAAAACAATTAATTATAAAATGCTATGTTACAATGTCCAATAGCTTAAAAAGTTTACTTTACGTTAAAAACGATAACATTTTTATTAGGTTACCTAATAAATGATCGGTTCATGGTCAGCAAAATTTGGTATTAAATTTTTATACTCAACAAAATATAATTAACGTAAAAATTAGATTCTGAAAACACTATAATTTAATTTCTTCAATATGCAATAAATATTACATTTTTTCAAAATATGCAAAAAAAAATGTCAGAAGTATTAAACTAATTGATTCATAATGAAATAATTGCTGACAAAAATATTAAAGAATAACAGTTTAGTATTGTATACAATTCTATGCTCTAATTATAAATGTATAAATAAATTATATATTTTAATATATTAGCTTTGAGGGTTAAATTTATAATATATCTTATAACCATAGACTACAATATAAGTATATTATAGTCCGTGTTAAATATGTATATAAGCATCAAGGAAAGGTACATTTTTCTTGCAGCGCTAGTCTAGCTCGTTTAAATCTAAACGTAGATTATGAATTGGAACAGTGTTAAAGCTAGGCATTTAGACACTACAAGGAAAACATATTGAGACAGTTAGAAGCATCTGCTAATTACACAATTTTATTGATAATTACCATATTTAATACTGTTTTGAGCATACTATTTATAAAAAATAAAATAAAATAAAATTGAGTTAATACATAATACCAGGCGCGGATCCTGAATTCTTTTAGGTTGGTCCATAAATTTAATCATGAAAGGGTAATAAAGGTAACACGGTAAAATTTAAATTAAATAATCAAATTAAAAATTAAGGGATTTGAAAATTTTGGGTGAGTCGGGCCCCAACCCTTTGGATCCGTGCTTGCTTAATGTATGTAGTAACACAGAACATAGCAGATTTTTGGCAAGTCCTTATAAAAAGGAATTCGTTCCATTCCTTGTTCCTTAAAAAAAATCGTTCCTTGGTCATTTTTTAAGAAAACGAACTAGTTCCTTTTTTAGTTCCAAATAAAATAAAAATTCTAATTTAATCATTAATGTTTTTTTTCATGTACAAACAATTATACTTTATAGAAATAGTAATACTGGTTAAATAAAAAATAAAAATATTCATATAATAACTAATTAAATAGCGTTGCAAGTTAATAATTGTTGAGTTGACTTTTTATTATACATACTTAAAAGTACATCTTTTTATAAGTTACTATTTAGTTATTTTAGTTAAAGGATATATAATAAATAATAATTACTGTAATTTTTCTTTTGTTCATATTTTTTAAACAATACAAATTAATATGAAATAACAATAGACTGTAATGTAATTTGTTTTTATTTAAGAAGAATTATTTTTTCAAAAAGTTCATCATTTAGTCTATACTGTTGTAACAATCAATGTCGATATTCGATAACCTAACAATCACTAATATTGACAATACACAAACTAAGAAAAAATATATTATAATTTCAATTATTTAAATATCTGTGTAAATTGAAACTCAAAAAGAACGAACACATTCGTTCTTTTTCCTCGAAAAGAAGAATTCGTTCAACATGCCGTTCCTTAAAAAGGAATTTGTTCCCTTTGGAACTCGTTCCTTCCAAACACTGGAACATAGTAGGTAGATAATAGGAAATAACTAATAAATAATACTTAACAGCTTAAAAAATATCACAGTTACAATAAATGTCAATGGGGACGAGAGATAATCCCTAACTTCCCTTTCACTGGCTACAGCATAATAACTTTGAAATAATAAAACATTTGAACATCATTATAAAACTAATAAAAAAAAAATTGAAACTTCATTACACTCAATAATTAAATTCAGTAAGCAATTAAGATCTAGTAGCATAAATGGTACATCCATATAAAATAAACATGAATCACAAATTAATATTTCATACATTACTAAAATAAATAATTCCAAGTTAAACTTTTCGTTTATATTTATAAATAAAGAAATGAAACCAAGATCCTTAGGCATGATACTATAACGAACTTTAAATTATTTACCTTATAGAGTCATTTCCTGACAAGATATCTGTAATAACAGATATTGGTGCTTCACAGTTTGAAAGTTCTGGACAAAACATATTCTGTAAATAATATAATTATTATAATTAATAGAATTAGTTTTACTTGTTCATAAAAAATCAGAAAATAAAATTAACATTATCTTAATAAAGATATTATAGTAATGCATTGCAAAATGGAATTTTATAAAACTATCTCATTTAATAAAATCAAGAATAATTAAATTAGATACACCCATTTGTTGTTTTAAAAGAAAGTACATGTTCTGCAATTTGTGTTTACTCAATTTTCCATTTTGATGTATAATATATACAATTTTCAATTAAAGAAAGTCATACCAGCATCTGAAAATTTCATTAATAGTTATATAACAAAATGGGAGTTTTAAAAGATAAAAAAATCTTTAAGAGGAATCTATTTTTCATTTGAAAGACGTAACAACAAAGAATAATTCAATAATTAAAGTTCTTATAAATCTAAAATTTCAAAATATGATTTTTATTAGTTATTAACATAATATAATATCATGTTTATAGTAAGTAAATATAATAATCCTAGAAACACCCCATGTATATTATATATATAAATAGCTGATTTAATAATATACTACTTACATTAGTTGGTGGTAATGAATCCATAGTTTAAAATATTAGAAATGTGTGATTTTTCAAAGACAACTTATAATGACCCTCATAAACTTATTACCAGATTTTTCACAATGGACTGCAAAAAAACAAAATATATATTGGAATAAGTACATTAGAATAATTAAAATGTATATACATTTTTTTTATTGACTATATTAATAGATATGAAAAATAATAATGGTAATGGAAATTTAAAACTGCTAAAAATTTTAATTTAAATAATTTTTATAACTTCTTTTTTAATCAGTAATAAAACAATTTAAGATTAAAGTTTCAAGTGTAAGTGAATTATTTTGAACTGGATATATAAAATAATTAGTCTATTTATTAAATTCCAGTAATTTTAATTTTTGTTTGTACGATATAAAATAAAAATTTATAAAATTAATACTAAACATTTTATAAAAATAAATGTTTTTCAGCTAAAAGTCATTTAAGACAATAATAATAATGACTTATAGTCATCTCCTTAAATCGTGGTCGGACAAGTCGTTGATGATGACAGTAACCTAAATATTTTAGAATAATATGATATAATTATTCTTATCATGTATTCAAGGATTTAAGAAGTTTTATTTAAAACTTCAATTCTAGCTACAACCACAATTTGTTGTTATGAAGTATGCTGTGTTAATTGATATTAACAGGTATTTTTTTTAAATTAAATTTGTATTTTTTGAAGACTGTATATACGACACCAGTATTGTTTTGTCTTTATCTTAATTACACATAGCATATAAAAATTTAAAAATACAAGATACAATTTTGTGTTTTTAAGTAAAATATTAAGGTGAATTGACCTTTTAAGTTGAAACATAACATGTTTTTGTAAAAACATTATTTGTATCTCATTGAATATTTACAATATTCTAATTTATAAGTAAATTATGAGGAAGTTAAAAATAAATATTTAAAAATGGAAAAATTCTCATGACTTGATTATAAATAAAAATAATGTAAAAATCAAAACAAGAGAAAATGAATAATTTTCTTCCTTTTAAGTTTAATAATGGGTCAATCTACTCTAATATTAAAGCTAACAATACAAAATTGGAACTATCATTTTTATTATATTATTATAATTTGGTATGTTATGTGTTAATAAGATAGAGGCAATATATATAGATACAATATCTTCTTAATGAAGTATAAATACAAGGCACTCGTGTCCACAAAAATTTTTACATAGTCTCATGAGGCAATCAATCTCTTTGACGTTTTAATAGTAGATGTTATGTAGATGTCAACTCTTAGATGTCTTATATCAGTTAGGTATAGACCTATTCTTTACATCTATATAATCTACATTTAGATATCAACAACATATTACGATGATGTATATTAAACGTCTCATAGATGTTTTAATGTTCGTTGGGTATGCAGTGTTGTCAATACTCTATAATATTCATAATCGTCAAGTCTATATTTTTATCAATATTGGCAAAGCATCAGAAGCAATACACTAAAATAACATCTGTATTGAACATTTTAAAACACAAAAAGTGATTATAGTAATATAAAATAAATAAGAAAAAAAATAATCAATAGGATGATATATCTACATGTGTTGTTTCTGTCTTATTAACTTACATCATAACAAATTTGCGTTCAGCAGAACATATTTTGTAATGTTAGCTTTATTATTAGAGTAAATTTATCTTTTATAAAATGTAAGAATATTATCTAGAAAATGACATATGCTTTTATTGATATCATTTTAAAGTGAGTTATGAAAATTATAAAGTTGAAATATTTTACATAGCTATAACTCACCTTAAAATTATAATATCAATAACAGCATGTAATTGTTTAGGTAATACTCATATCTTTAAATTTTATAATAGGTAAATTCACTCTAATATTAAAGCTAACATCACAAAATGTGTTTTGCTGAACGAAAATTTATCATGATATACGTTAAGATAAAGACAACACATGCGGGTATGGCGTTCTCTTAATAAAACAAAACATCAGTGATAAAACTGTAATTTAAATACACTGTAAACACTAAAATCAAAATAAAATAAAATTTTACATTATAAGATTCTGTAGTTTACAAATAAAGCACACAATTGTCAACAATAACAATTTTCACAATGCGCCATATAATATACAGTAAAAACTATATCATAATTATTGACTTTAGATTAAAACTATAATAATTTTAAAGATTACTGATAAAACTCAAAAATTATGAAAATGAAAAAATTTATATTATTAAAACATATATTTGAATAAAAGAATTGCGCTTTATTTATGACATGTCTTATATAAATTTTAGATCATTGTTAGTAATGGATTCGATAGTTGATGATCATTGAAATAACGAATAGCGAACAATGCTATCAGAATACTATTAGATACTTTATAGTTAAGTTTAAAGGTTTGTCATTTGTTGTCAAAATCTATATAGGTATTTAATTAAATACCTACAACGACTTACATTCAAAATTTTTCTTGAAGTTAATACTTACAAAAAATATATTTATACCAATTTTCAAATGTTAAATAATAATAGTCTTTAATTGTGACAACAACACAATAATATTATAAAACACAGCAACATGCCACACAATAGACTATTAGAAATCTATACAAGAGACTCTTCAGCACTCACTACTTATACTCACTATATAATAGAACCGTAGACGGTGTTAACATTGTAAGTACATAGTACAGAATGTATAAAAGATCTTCCAATTTCCAAAAATGTAAAACAAACTGTGATTCCAGACTCCAGTCCAATAAAACGTATTAAAATTCAATGAAATGAACTAGCAAACACACTTAGTCTTATAGTGAAGTTAAAATAAACAAAATTCTTGAACTAAATCACATTTGAAAAATACATTAGAAACGATATAATGGCCGATGGGTTAGGATGCGTGGAATGATCACGTTAATATGAAGCTTAGGTCGCCGATCTACGCGTGCGCGGACAAACAAGCGTGGTTAGTGCATACTAACCTGTTGACTGGTTGATCATTCGCGTTCCGTATGATGTCAAACGTGTACGCCAATACCTCCATGACGGGTCCAAACCACAAAAACAATTTTAACCAATTGTAGCGGTGTACAAAACTATGATTATATGCTATCTATAATAGTATAATTGGCAACTTGGCGGTTATTGACGTTATCATAGACACTACCTGATGCGTGCTAAACACCTGTAGATCCTGTACATTCGTATAATAATACAGTGGATTCTGCTTAATGTGGGCACGTTGGTACCAGCCCTGTTTGCCCACATTAAGCGGTTGCCTATAAAAACCGAAATTGATTCAAAAAAAATGTTTATAAGTCAACAAAATCCCATTCTGCATAAATTTTTATTTTTTTCCGATAAAAATGTACCTATTGTAAAAAAACACCAAGATGATGGAAAAAATATTTAAAAAAATATTCAGGTGAAACTATCCCTAAAAGTTGATTAAGGGTTAATTTGGGCACAAATTAGTTTATGATATATTTCAATAAGTATTATACTTAAAAATCTATACTTTTTTTAAAAATATTCCGGACGAAATGTACTACAAGATAGTATTTTTTTTACATAAGATCGGTAGTATCATTAGTATCAAATTGTTATTGTTGTAAAATGGGTAATTTTCACTTTATACAACAATAATATTTTCAGTCGTTTAATTTTCATCTGAAGTTCACAATTTTACCGCTAGGTAGATGTATCTTACATCAAAATTGTTCGCCTTTTTATGCTGAATCTGGCTGTATATGCAATAACGTTGTAACTTTATTTTTAACAATAGAAACTACAAAAAACTAATTTGAGCCATTTTTAGCCGTTATTGTATACGGGCATATAGCCCGCTTTAAATTTTAAGATGACAAAATGTTGTAATATATTACATTATTTTAAAGTTTTAAAGATTATTTTATTTTTTATAATAAATAATTTAAGAATATAAAATTATTATTTTTGTCCGACCCGCGAACTCTTTTTAATTCGTGAATGTGACCCGAAAGTACAGAAGGTGACCACTACTATAAAGTAACACCGGAACTAACCAAAAATCATTTGAAACATAACTAGACATTTTTACAGCATGGGTATGAGAACTTAAGACAAATTTTAACAAAATTTTCATGGAAATCATAATAAGATAATTTATATAAAAATATATTGTGATTTCACTATTGTGAATGCTTTTTTGAAAGTCAGTATAAATAATGTACAATTGAACACGATTATTTAGGGCCATAAGGCTTTTAGTCTGACAAAGTAAAATATTAGTAGAAATCCATATTTCGGATCTAAAGCCATATTAGTTATTACATATGAAGGGAAGCATAATTAAATAATTAAAGACAACTTGTTGGTAATTAAAGCTTCAGAAATTTTTGGAATAAGGGACATTCTGAAAATTGGTCTATAATAATAATTTTATTAAGTAAATAATTCAAATTTACACTTATAATTAATAATTATTAATATGCAAGATACATGTTTGTAACTTCCACGTCCCCTTTAAGCATAGAGCTTGTTTTGAGGGCAGGCAAATATATAAAAATAAATTTCGAGGGAAGAAGGCTTTTACAAAATTTAGCAACACAAATTGTGCCGTAACATAATAAAACAATTTTTTCCTCGTTACTCGAAAATATTTCAGAGTGGGAGGGGTTGAACCCCAAAAATCCCCCTGTATACATGCCTGTTTGAGAGGGTATATAAGTTTGAGTTAAATACATTATGAATACTAAGATAAAATCTACTATGACATATGTAATAGATAAATTAGGTGATCGGAGCCACTGCAATATAGTAAGTAACATTTAAAAAATATGTGAATAACAAATGAAGAACTTTGTAATAATTTTTTAAACTTTTTGACCAAGTGAACATTTTTTTATCAATATTTATATTTAAATATATTATAAAAATTGTAAATAGGTATAGTTATTCGTTTTTGAATTACAAAAAATATCATAAGTCTAAAAAGTCTTATAAGGAAATAGTTATTTTTCGGGTTAATATCCAATGTCTAATTTGAACTACAAACGCTCATAAAATATTAGTGTGACATTGCTATAAATAAGAACCATCATTCCACCTTGTTGCGTGTAGATTTACCTTGGTGAAAAGTTACCAAACACTGCAGTTGCCAGTTCCCTATCTGAGATTCGAGACAGAGCGATAATTTTTATCACCCTATTACCTTGTTTAAGGTTTTTTATTCGGGCAGCATACTAATTGCGTTCCCAAAAAAGGTATATATTTCAGTGGTAGCAGTAATTACAGGTAAACGCAAAATCATCACTCATGTAAAGTACAGCTCAGTTTTTATCAAATGTAAAAGGTGATATTTAAACTGCACCCGGGTAATATTTAAAAAATCAATAGCCATATTTATGTATAATTATCTTTAATGTATACTTGATTCGTTGCTGCTATATAAATAATTAAAATTAAAATTAAATTACGAATTTAAAAGTATGTATAATTTTAAAAAGTAAAATAATTACAGATATTACAAATAATACCATATTATTGATATAAATTTACCAATTGGAGTTTGACCACTGTTATATTTATTAATTACATTTTGTATATTTTTGCCTTTTTTTGTCTAAGAATTTTAGTATTTAAAGGGTTAAATATTTGTACTATGTAGTTTGATAAATTAATGTTTCTAATTGAATTTATTTTATCTTTTATATTAACATCAAAATATTTTGATGAGTTGTATAAAAGTGAGAATTGAAGTAAGAATGAAAGGTTTCGCATCATTCATTGGTAGTTAAAGTTTGCTCTGTTGATGCTTAATCCCATACTTCAAGTGGATACTGAGGTTCAAGTTGTGGAGCGCAGTTTACATTACAACTTTTAAACGTAGTTAATATGTCGAGTGCAATTAACATTATATTTACCTTTTTAACATACATAATATTTCGGGCATAGCTTATAAAAAAAGGTCATTTAGGCGCGGTTTACATATGCCCTTTTACAGGTAGTAAATTCAACAGGTAAAATGCGTTCCGTTGACTACAGGGCGTCATTCATTTGGGCGATTAACCTAAAATTTACCTGTGTAGAGCATATTACATCATTTGGGCGAGAAATTAACCAATGTTTAGGTGAATTTATACATTATTGAATAATAGGAAAGTAACATATTTATCTATACAATAATTTTTATATTTCTATTTACTACAACATCTTCAACTCAATATTTTTATTATATCGTTTCGTCTGATTGGTGATAATTATTTTGAAGTGTCAAAACCAATTTACAAATATAGATAGTGAACAATAATTTGTTAGATTGTACTAATGTAGAAATAAAAAGGGCATATACATATTTTAAAATATATAGTCCACATAATATTATAACTATATATATATTTTAATAAAATATATAAAATTAAAATAATTATATAATAATTCAAAATTGAAAGATACATTCTGATTAATACGTTTATGTGGATATTTTATAAAATGTATTGTATAGTCTAAATTGTATAAAATGATTTGACTTCGCTAAATAAATATTTTTACAACAAAAAGTTTTCATTCTTGTTAACTGAGAGTCCTAAGTTTCTAAAAAAGGGAAGGAAAACGTATACATAAAGTATATATACATTTCATAAATATCTCGACTCACCCAAACAATGTATTAGATAAATTAGGGGTCCATGTAAATTTCGTCCAAATGATAATATGTATAAATTCATCCAAACGATATGCTATTTTGATTTTTGGGTTATTCGGCCAAAGAAAGCCGCCCTGGCCTGCTACACACGAATTGCACCACTAAATTAAAAATGTGAAAAGTGGGTACACGAATTGTGTCCGGTTTTTTAAATTTTTTAGTAGAGTTGATTCAATATTTATGGATGGAACTTTTAAAAATTGCCCAAAATCATTTACACAATTTTTAAAATCCATGACTTGAAAAATAATAATTATATATAAGTACCACTGATATTTTTTAAAACTTATTTTACTAAAAATCATATTTGCGAATTTGAAAAAATCAATACACTTATCATTATTCATCGTGTGGCCATAAGTTAAAATAAAAAGATGCCGGTTTCACTTAGGTCAAAGTTGGTGAAAAAAATTTCAGATAGTTGTTTTGAGTCAAAAACAAAAAAAAAAGATAAGGTTTTCCATTCAAGTTTTTACCAGTTTTTTAATTTTATATTTATAACTTTTTTATTATTTTTTATTTTAATTATTAAATTACACTCCTATAATTTAAACCTACACATTTTAATTTTGCTTACTTCTAGTATTGCATACTAGTTACGTCTCGAAGATATCTACGAAAAAGGTCTAATCCTAATTGCGGCCCGAGTTTATTTTGGGTATAGTCAAGTTGCGCCCTAGGTTTTTCTAATTCTAGATAATTTAATTTTGACTGATAAAATATAATCACGGATACTAATAAGTATACCTTTTTGTTGTCGCTTTACTACCGCTAAGAACGTTCCGTCGATTTGTTGTTTTAATTTATTTATAATGTCGAATAAAATTTTGAGTGAAAAAATCGTACTTTATTTGTAATCAATGAATATAAATTTCGTTTCCATAAGAATTTAAAAAATAATGTCGATTGATATTGCTCTACTAAAAAGACAAGTACAGCATATACCTATTCATTTAAATAATAACATATTAGAAATGCTATGAAACGGTTAGAAAAAAACCAAATTAACAAACTTGAATTTATACAAATACTATCATACTAGTTTTTACCAATGCCATAAATAGAATAATACCTCCGAATTTTACTAAATTATACTAACATTTTAATATTTTTAACTTCAATAAATTCAATAAAACAAAACATAATTTATCTACCTGCAGTATCTACTTATGCTACAGATAGTATATTACATTTATTATTCGATGAGATACAATATTTTCATTCGATGTTTATAATTTAGGCCTGGGTACACAGATTTAGACGTATCATTCCCAAATGAATGTATTCACTTTAGGGCACAAAAAAGTGCCTTTTTTTGTAAGAAGGTTTACAAAAGGAGAGTAAACCTATTTAAAATCAACAATGAGAGAAAATCGTCTTTATTTATTAGCAATCCTCAACATTGCAACTGACTTAACAAAAACTATTAATTTTAGTAATATTATTGAAACTTTTGCTTCTCAAAAGTCAAGAAAAAAATTATTAGCTATCGTTTATTTTATCATATATAGTTAATAATAAATATTATCTATTTAATCTATTAAAAAATCATGAATTGTTAATCATTGTGCATATAATGATTCCGTTTTCTATGTTTAATATGGTAATTGGTCAAAAAGTCCGGGGACAAAAAGACAATGAACAAAGTCCATTTTAAAAAAAGTTGGACTAATAGTCCGGATTCAGTTTTTATAGTTGGAAAAAAGTTCAAGCGCATTTTTAGTGTTGGACATAAAGTCCGAAAATACAAAATATTTTATATAATTTAATATTTATTTAAAAATTTTAAAATGTTTGTAGACATTATATATTATATACATTATATTATTATATTTTTTTTTCGATTTTCTTATTTTCATCTATAATTATATAATTTATTATCAATTTTAATTTTAATTAATTATAATAGGTACGTATATAGATACATGTATTTAAAAATATTAGCATAGGTACCATCACACGATATCTTAGGAACAACAATATAACCTAACTAAATACATTTCAACAAACAATGAATTTTATTAAATTATAAATAAGTTAATTAAACTAAAACCAAAAAAAATATATTATATATACCTATAGTAAAAATATATAAATTTGTCATTACTATAAATATCTAACTATAGTGGATTTCCGCAAGCCTAGGCATAAACGAGTTAAAAAGTTAAAGATAAGTTAATTTTCATTAACTTCATTTTTATTGACATTAACTTAATAAATAACGAGTTATTTTCAATCCAATCCTAGTTACGTTATTTTAAAAATAATTAAATAATAAATATAATTAAATTATTATTGATTTACAATGCATATTGCATAAAACATAAACATTTACTAGAATTAATTTAATTTAATTAAATTGAATTTTTGTTTCTATTAACCAGAATTGTTTAATAAAAATAACTTAATTAAATATATTATGTAGGATATTGTAGGTATAGCATTCTATACCGTGGCATACGGGTATATTATAATAATAATAATATTTAGGAGCATGTAAACTCCACCGATTGCTATCTTTTTAGACCTTTATTCATGTAAACTCCACTAGTATGTTATTTTTTAAATTGTAATCCAAATCCAATCTGATGAACTAAGATTACATAATTTATGTGGGTGCAGATTTATTATAATATATTTATTGTATTTAAATACAATAATTTAAAAAAAAATCATTTAAAAATCAAATAAAAAAATAAAAAATATATAATTATTAACATTACGTAGGTAATACGTACCTACATAATTTATGTACAGATTTATTATTTATATATATTATATTTAGATACTTATATCTTTTTTTACACAATATTAAAATAAATGAATAAAAAATAATAACTTAAAGAAAATTTAGGTTCAAAAAAAATTTGTTAGGTTTTAAAATTTGGTTTGATAATGTTTAGATGTTGTGAATTGCTTTTTCAAAATCAATAATGATTTCTTTTGGTTTAAAAACAAAATCATAAGATAAACATATTTCGTTAATGCTTTTAAGGCATTCAGAATAAGTGGATACGTGTTTATCTTTTAATACACAAAAACACAAAGGAACGTAATGGCCATTAAGTATCCATGTATAGTAAATAACTGCAAACAATGCTTTACGCAATATGTACATGTTCTGTCCATGTAAACAATTTCTGTTTTACACATAGCCTCAATGTTTATTTTACAACAGAATATAATAATACCATTTTCTTTACTATTATATTGAAGAAAATTTTCATTTCTACTCGTCATACATTGGTTTTCATTTAAAAAATTATGAATGTCAAATGAACTTTGAGGTGTTTGGTATGGTCTTTCTCCTAGCATTATATAAATTTCTTTTAGCATAGTTTACATCTCTAACCTGTATTGTACTGTTATTTTCATCCAATGAATTTTCGTCTAATGTGTGTTTGATAATTTTCCTTGGTGCTTCACAATTATTTTTTATTGCCTTTCATTTAGCTTCAATACTTAGCACTTATCGTTGAAGTTTATTTTCGATCGACGCATCATGATTATGTTCTGTTCGTTGAAATGTAATTAATTGATTTTCTCCAGAATTAATTGTTTTTAAAACCGCGGAAAACTTTTTATTTTCACACCGCCACTTTTCTTCACCGGACTTTAAAATTGTTTGTTTGTAATATTTAAAATTATTCAAACAAAGCAACATATTTCCACGTTCACTGGTTAATTCACTTAATGTGTTCATTTTGAAATCGACGAACGTACTAAAATGTGTCTTCGAAAATATTTTATCGAGTGCATTCGTTTCGCGATATCGCGATATGATATTATCTGCGGTCGTTAAGATGAAGTTTAGATAAGTCAGTTGAAATTTGATGTGTATACACATAGCTATAGGTGGAGTTTACAAGTTTTCAGGTCAAAAATACGTTTCGGTGAAGTTTATATGTTATAAATCCAACCCTAAAATCGACTACCTGTAAATCGGTGGAGTTTACAATCGTCCTATATTTAATACCTAGTTAATAGTAAATACTATATAATATATAATATGATATAGGTAAAAGGTACACTGTATAAATCACAAATATACAATTTTCAAGAAACAAGAATATAATATTATAAAATATTTTCGTCATAAATAACCAAATCAGTTATTTCTGTTTTTGCCATTTTTGGTAATAGTCATGTTTATTTAAAATGTTTATATTTATAAACAGTTAATATTGTCAATAGACAAAATAGTTCTTGGCGGTTCACTTTTCGTTCTCGGTTCTCACAGTACGCAACTACACTTGTATAGTAATTTTCTGGGCCTAATAATATTTATGAATATTATTATTCCAAACCATATTACTGGCTATTTAGTATTTATACATATATATATAAAAAAATAACAACTAAGAATTGAAAGTTTACATATAACTTCTTAGCTGAGTTAAAAAAAAAATTAGATTAACTATTAACTATTAACTTATCAAAAAATTTTCTATTAACTCAGTTAAAAATTATCATGAACTTGTCCAGGCTTGGATTTCCGTTATATTTTTGTTGGTTATACAAAAATATAATAATATAATATGCGTACAAACATTTTAAATCATTTAAATTTTTAAATATTTAAAATAAATATTAATTTTTGGACTTTTTGTCCGACCCCAAAATGTGCTCGGACCTTTTGTCCGACTATAAAAACTGAATCCGGACTTTTTGTCCAACTTTTTTTAAAACGGACTTTTTATCTATGGACTTTTTATCCCCAAACTTTTCGTCCGCGATTCATTTAATATATTTTTTTTATTAAGAAATATTCACTTTGAATAAAAAAGATTAGGTTAACGTTAAGATATGTATTACTATAAAATTGTCTAATACATATATACAATATCACAAAACAACTGATTTATGATTTGTTTCATAAAATTAATTTTTTTATTGCTATTAACTTTTAATTTATTTATATTTTTTTTTGGGGGGGGGAAGGAAGAAAAATTATTTTGCCCTGGGGCGCGTATATTTAAATGCGCAACTGGTGAAAGTGCACAAATAAAAATTGCAAAAGTATTTTAAAGCTCAATAACTTTAAAAATATTATTTCTAAACCAAAAATTCATAATCAATATTCAAATGAACCTGAACACCTTAAACGACAAAAATTAAGCAACGGACTTGAACGAAAAGTTATTACAGATACATCGCAATAAAACCAGAAATACTTATTTTTTTGAGCTGGATGGCGAATGTAGGTATTACTTTTACTGCGAGTACCGCGTCAGATATTAACATAGTACTAAGTAGTACGTAAAAATATGTGCAATGTTCAAAGAAATATTTTGCCAAAAATACTAACAAATTTTGAAGAAGTAACGACATATTACAACAAGATCAAATAATTACAGCTGAAAATGAAACTTTTATTATGGTAAATGATAAGCAAACAAATATTATATTATTTTCATGCAAAAAAAATTTAAGATTTCTAAGTAATTTTAAAACAATATTTATCGAGAAACTTATTAATATACTGCGCAAAATTTTTTCTGCACAATACATGGTCTAATAAATTATGACTATTACATTCTATTGTCATCTTTTTTACTACCTAACAAAGAAAGTAAATCATACGAAAAAGCTTTTAGGTATAAATGAATGAAACGTTTTCAAAACTTCAAAATACAATACGTTACCTTTACTCCTGATACCGTGTTCATTAATTTTGAAATTGCAATTCATAAAGCAGTGTGTGCAGTCTGGGTAGAAGCGGAAATAAAAGGTTGTTGTTTCCATTTTGGCCATTTTGGGACAATCGTAGTATGTATAAATTAACATCCCTATAAACTATAAATAAATATAATAAATATATACAGAATGATCCATCAAATAATTCCGCTTTTATATAATATTTAAAAAACTTTCTCTTAAATTTCAGCTAACATTATTTGAATCAAGTTATTAGTAAATTTTCTATATTGTAATCGTTTTCGTACACCCATGTATTTAACATTTTTTTAAAATTAATTTGATTATAGTTATAACTTATTGTTGACAATTGACGGTTATATCAATTTTTATTGATAATAAATATTTTTTATCTAAGCAAAATTGTTTTATTATGTTAGTTTACATAACTTGTAAATAATAATAATAATTGTATAATTTTATTTATTTAAATGTGATGCGATAATGTAATGTATAATATAATTAAATTTACCTAGTAGAATTATAGTATGCAATGAATCTATTTTGTTATAAAATAGTTTGTAATAATTAATTTATGCTATATGATCATACTTTATATATGCAACTCAACAAGGCTGTTTAAAAAGTTACTATTAGACTCAATAGGCTATGATCCTTTTTGAAATTTTTTTTAGTGGGACGCAAAAAATTTTTTGGTGGGACTACTGATAATAATCTCGGTCGCAATAGCAACAGTATGTAGTAGCGTAGCCAGGGGAGGTTTTGGTGTTCGGCCACCGCAGTAAGTGAATTGATTCCCGAAACCTACTGCTTTATGTATTAGTTGATTGCCGAGTCATTAATAGGTAATTTAGCGGCGATCAAATGATTTTGGCATTTGGGGGAAGGGGTAGGGGATATTGAATGTGGCTAATTTTTTAATACGCACTACTTAATCATTAAAATATAATTTATGGTTATGATGCACTTGGCACTTATGCCTAATATCATTTTTTGAAATTAGTAGGTACTTTATTTATAATATAAGTAAGGAATGTATTGTAGTTATTGAATATTCTCGATCATTGAGTGGGGTAATTCCTGTATATTATTTATAATAATAGCCTTGTTTCTAAAATGAGTCTAGAATCTAGATAATAATATAATATACGTTCATATTCGTTGTTTTGAGAAGAAAAAAGTTAATGCATCAATATTATAGTACGATATACATAAATAATAAATATTAAAGAAAAAAAGTCATGATGGGGGATCTATCAACCCCTCTCATCTCCCCCCTTTAACTACCACTGATATAATTATGTACGAGTAACGAGTTTATTTTCTATTGTTATATATCAATATATTGTACGGCCAAAGAATTTTAGAGTTTATGAACTACGTAAGTATTTGATAAATGATAAATATATTTTCTCAGAAGCAAGTTTTCCATTACTAAGTATATGGTAACTACGAATAGTTGTGATAGTTATCATTCGAAACTCAACAGTTGTATTTATATAGTGCCATCATAGTGGGCACTCAAATATTTATGTACCTATTTAGTATTTAAAGATGAGCTGTTAAAAGTGCAGTCTGAAACATACATAAATGCAGAAACAAGCATTAGAAAATTTAAGAAATAATTTTTTGAGAGTCGATGTACATGGTATACTGGTAATCTCATTACCAGATACCAGTTTTTAAAAACAATGTGTTTTAAATTTTTACCTAACTATAATAAATTTTTTACAAATAATTTTTGATTCTAAACGTATTGATTTTACAATGCTGTGTGTTTTTTTTTTATTTTTGTGTCTGTCATCACGTTTTTGAGTAGTAATAACTAATAGTGCTTTGATTTTTAACTTCAGTCCCTCTTTGAAAAGGAAAATGAAACTAACTGGTACTTTGAGGGGTCAAAAGTAAAAAAATGTCTAGTAGTTTTCAAAAGCGTTAGAAAAAACCCCGAAAAAGTGACGGAAAAACGGGAATTATATTTTTAAAATCACTTTTCGACAAAATCGATTTTTTTATTTTGCTGTAATTCAAAAACGAATCATTGTAAATACTTGAAATTTTCACTATATGTTTATCTATTTACGATTAAATTTCCAAACTATTTTGAATTTTTTTAAGCTATTTGCAAACAATTGAAATTTTCGATTTTTCTAAAATGTTCTTCTTGAAATGCCGATAAAAAAATTTTGTATTCCAAAACTTCTTTAAAATTTAATTTACAAGGTTTATTATAAGTTGTACTTATTGTAGTAAAAAAAAAAAATCAAAAATCGTTGGTTACAATTTATACCTAAGCATTTAAATTTCAAATGTTTACGTAATACATCAAAATCGCAAAAATTAGCAAGGAATTTTGAAGTTGAAAATTCATAAAATTTTTTTGATTTATACCTAAGGTTAAAAAACCTATTACAAGGTTTTCCATAAGTTTTCCTTTAAATAACTATAAAAAAGTACTCCACCGTCAATATAGAAAAATGTTATATAAGCGTATACAATTTAATTATTTTACAAAATTGCATATAAAATAACGATATATTAAAATTATATATAGGTATTATAGGTAAAAATATAATATATTATCCTACTAATTATCCTAGACACACAATTCATCTCCGTTCAGAATCGTTTTTGGTTTACATTTTTTCTGTTATTGCATTTAAATACATCCATACAGCATATACCTATTTTTTATCTCTATACTATACTGCAAAGCGATACCCACTTGCCCACCATTTTTTATGTTTTAGATTAATTAAATTAAGGAAAAATGTGTATTAATAAATTTATTATAAATATTTATTATACACTTAGATACATAATGTTGGTAGAAAGGGGTGTCGCCTCATCAAAATAAATTAATTTTTGGGTCGTAGATCAAAAAAGGTTGTGTATCCCTGACAGCATTTCTCAAACTGTGGGTGGCAAATCATTTTTTGGTGAATCGTGAGCATTTTTTTTTTTTATCTAGATTCTAAAACATTAAGACATAAATGTAATTGTATACTCTATAATAGTCTGTAAACATAAAATGTATAAATTTTAAAGATTTGTTATCAACCATAGAAGGAAATAAGCACACACTTCGCATATACGTCTCATTATTAAAAATACATTTAAATTATATTCATTGTATATAAATCTATAAGACTATAAATATTATAGAATAAAGTAAAAGACAAATTTTGATTTTTTTTAGGACTGTTTATTGGTCTTGTGAAAGTATAAAACTATGTGGGTCACGATAGATTTTCAAGGGAAAATTTATAGGTAGTCCTTTGAGAACCACTAGCATACAATGTATAATTTTTGGTAAATTGAAGTTCATTGTTGATAAAGTGATCAGAATTTTTTATTTAATTCTTTAAGTGCGTTGAAATAAATTACAGACTTATACCAGAAAAACGAATAATCACAACTGTAAAATACTTAAATTGCTTATCTGATAGTTGATACGCCTAATGATCATAAATTTATATTTGTGTAATAGTTGAAATGCCGAAACGCGTATAAAAAATAACATATGGACGTATATGTTTAAGGTTTATATATCATATTATAATCATACTGACTACGATGTTGATATCATATTGTTATTTAACGTATAAGGTTAGCCAAGTTAACGAGTCATTTAATGTCGCTAGTCGCTACACAAAAAAATATTTTACTTTTGTCCATAAATATTAATAAACAACTTAGTGAATTTTATCGAATCGCTAACGACTTCAAGATTATTAATCCTCGAACAATTTTATTTTTAAGTTGACTTCAACTAATTTAAAAGAATAAAACTCTGACTATAATATCTTTATCTAATACATCAATGCCCAATAGTGATTATTGGTGGCGTCGTTCCAGTTTTTGAGAGAAGGGAGCAAAAGTTTTGACCGGCCCATAATAAAAAAAAAAAAAAAACCACTTACTAACAATACATTTTCATCTTAATATAAACAGACTTCTTACCATAGGTGGACATCGGTAGGGGGCTTAGGGGAGCTTATGCCCACAAAAATCGAAGATAATATGTTATACTTGTGTAAGAAAGGGGTGGCGAGGGCGAAGCGCCTGCAGGTCACTTTACATTGGATTGTTATAGCCTTCCTTAAAAATTCAATCAAATGTCCATCTATGCTTCTTACATAATTTTATATATACTAAGGTAATAACCATAAACTAAATATGAACCCAATATTACCTATTAGCATTTAATGTTTATTGTATACTCAATGCTATTAGCTACTATATGATGAATTATTTTGAGGAAAATTTTACCTTCATTTTATTTATGTCCTTTTTGTGCCAAATATGAGTATAAAGCTATTAAAAAAAAATAAAACAAAACTAGCACATACTTGGCCCGGTCGCGACCCGCTAATGACAAGAGGGGCAAATGCCCACCCCCCAAATGACGCCACTGCAATAGTCAATACCATATATAATAGCTATTATATATATATTAACACCAATCTGACTAACCGTCAAGTGACAACCGTACAAAATAGTAATAAAACATATTCATCCAACTAGCTAGGTACTCTAACAGAAGATATTGCTTCGTCCATAGGCCATAGCCGTTATAAGACATCATTAAAAAAATTACTAATATAAAAACAGTATTGCCTTTAATCTTTATTCTTAATTAAACTTGAACACGATAGAAACAAGATATGTTATAATGGATAAAACATAAAATATTAAAATTATAAACATATTTGTAAAATTAGTTAGATATAAAATATTAATGTATCTATTATACAATATATGTACTGACGGGGTTAAATTAAGAAATATTTGAGGTGGCTTTGCCTCCCTTACAAATGTATTGTAAATTTACTTTAATCCATTACATTTAGAGTCTATATACAGTGTACTCACTACTCGCAGAAGACTTGATTTAATGACTTTTTAAGTACAAACTTTTCAGGTGTAATCTACGATAACCTATTATCGGGTATTCGAGTATACATCTGGATGACCCATACCGGTATAAGACCGACAAACCAGGGGAATTATGCAATTATACGAATACTAATAACTAGCAAATATTAATTGCTATATTGTCAGACAAGTATACCATAGAACAGATTTTCATAGTACGTAGCTCGTCATAGAACGCCTACGCGTTGTCATGTATTCGTGGTTGTTACTTGTTTGTTTTTGTATAGATCATCTTTATCATTATCAATACATTTTAATCAGCAAACGCGTATGTGACGTCATCGTGATTAGACAGCACTATAGACGGTTACAAGTTCGGAGTTATAACAACTTTTTTCATTCACGCGCAGTCACAGCGTTATCAAAATATTATAACTGCACTGCATGCACTTTACAGTTTCGGTTTTGACTTACCATCCGGCGTCAAGCTTTGTCTGTCTAGCATGTGCTGTTATTACCGTCGTGAGTATAAGAAATCTATTCGCATAGTATACGATATAGCATGTTTTTGCCCGTCACTGTGGCAAAATTAGTGCGTGGTGTGTTGTGCAATCGACACCGTCACCTGACTCTTCCATTGAGTCGCGTCTGTTTGACAAGGTGCGGAGTTCCGTCGGTCCGGAAGAGGTTTGTGTCCACCACTCCGAGTTTACGGCACGGTGATTTCGAATGGCAGGAACCGAAAAACGAAGCTGACATAGTCCGAGTGGCGTTCATTGATAGAGACGGCAAGCGCACAGAAGTCAAGGGAAAAGTCGGTGACAACGTTCTGTATCTGGCTCATAGGTAAGGGATATTAAATGAAAAACGTGTGTTAGCGTCGACAACCATGGTTGTGAGAATAATGTATCTAACTTTTGAATTTTACCAGGCATGGAGTCGAAATGGAAGGTGCTTGTGAAGCATCATTAGCGTGCACAACCTGTCATTGTTATGTCGCCGATGATTATTTGTCCAAGCTTCCTGAATCGGAAGAGAAAGAGGATGATTTACTAGATTTAGCGCCATTTCTCAAAGAAAACTCACGACTGGGTTGTCAGATTATTCTGACCAAGTGTTTGGACGGCATCGAACTTGTGTTGCCTGCAGCCACTAGAAACTTTTATGTTGACGGCCACAAACCTAAGCCTCATTAGTATAATTTGAATTAGTACGACTGTTAGACGTATTATTTTATAGTAGTTTAAATAAAATGGAGTACGCTGAAGAAGCCATTGTAGTATCTAATAAAGCGGTAGACTGTGACTGCAAAGGTCAAATGCAAGCTGCTGTCTATTATTATAAAGAGGCTGCAACTCTTTTAGAACTTGCGTGGAAAATACGAAAAGATGATCCTCTGGCCAATGAATGGTGTCAAAAATCACATGATTATGTTAATAGAGCTGAAGTCTTGGAATATCAAAGTAATTTTTTTATATAATCAAAGTTAGTTATTTCCTTACATTAATATTTTAGATTTTGAGCATAATTAGTATTCACGTATGTAGTTCTGAAGTCTCAATTAGTTCATGTTTTTTTTTCTACTCATACTTGGACAATAATAATACTTCAAAATTAGTTGAATTTCGGGAGTGATATTCAATAATTTTGGATTTTATTTTTTTATCATATTTATTTTGGAACTCTAACTACCATTTCTATCTATACAAATGATCAACCGTATCATTTAAACCTCAAGATTGATTTTCACGTTGCTATAAGCAAATTTAGGGACATACAATTATAATTGAAAATTGTAAAAACAAAAAACAATAGGTATTCAATTAATTAGTTAACAAATTATTTTATTTTTGAAATATAATACGTTTTAGAAATATTTCAAATATTATCTAATTATTTTTATTTATTAAATTTCAGTATTTTTGGTTTGAAATGAAATATATCCAGTGATCATACTACATGAAGTCTTTAGGACATGGCTCTTCTTGATAAAATAAATGATTGTTTTAATTTAAATTGTGACTAAATATTAGTAATATAGTAATTTAAAGGAAAATAGAAAATTGTTTACTTTTTTTGTTATTTTTCCTACATATATCAAATTTTTTCCTTTTTTTATTTTAGTGGAATTTAGAGATTCAGAGAAATTATTTGTTTTAAAAACATTTAATTATTTGATTATTAAAAGATTAAAATATAGATTTGTTAAAAAATGTTGTTAATTACTCCACTCTGCGCATATTTTAAATGAGTACCTAATCAAGATTTTTATATTTATCAAAATATTAATTTCTCACACCTTTAATTATAACTTAATTTAATAAAATAGGTAATAAGTAACCCAGTAGGTAGTTGTGAATAGTTAATTATTTCATTTTATATCAACTAATTAATCGATTGAAAATAGATATTGTTAGAAAAATCATAACTAAATAAATAATTACTTAACACTTGAATTTATGTTTATTTTCCTTTGATAAATAGATCATTTACATTTTTACAATCAATTTTATTTTTATGTTACACCATTCATCTTGATTTTAATTATTTAATATTCATAGTTTATGATATTTATGTTGAATTTTATAGTTCAAAATGAAGCTGCCAATAATATGGAAAGTATTAACCAAGATAAAGTAAGGTTAAAACAATGCAAATATTTACTCAAGCAAGCTTTGGACATCGATGAGTCAGGAAAAGAGGATTTGGCTATTGATACGTATACACAAGCAATTGAATTATCATTAAAAGTGGTAAATAAAAATGATTTCTAATTAATAAAATGTTTACATATTTTTACTTTGCTTCTTAATAATTTATTAAAAATTATATTTGTATAAAATTGAACATATTTATAAAAGTTATTCATGTCTATTTTAGAAAAAAGAAATATCAGATGATGAGATGATAAGAAATTTAACTACTTTAATTGAAAGAGCTTTAGATCGAGCAGAAAAACTAAAACAATTAAAGGAGTCAAATTCATGTAATAGCTCCAATAATACAGGTATCTTATGAGAGTGAAGTAATTTTATTAGTTTATTTTCTATAATTGCATGTAATTTATTATAATAACATATTTATTTATATTAGAAAGACCATACCTTTATAATTTATACAATATGGATACCCTATATATTTTATATTCAAATTGTATAAAGTAAAATTTTAAATAGACAATTTTTTTAAAAATTGTTATGAATAGTTATATTTTTTTACTGTGATAGTGATAAAAATTAATTTTTATAAATGTTCAAAATTAAAGCTTTATTTGAGCTGACTCTTTAGTTACCAGTATTAATATGAGAAGAAGTGTTTAAAAAAAATGTATTTATTTATTGTTCAATAATTGTATGTGATACTAAGAGTAATTACTTATTTTTATTTATTTTGAAAATATATTTTTTTATAAATACAAGAATCATAATTATATGTAAAAAATCCTTAAATTAACATGAAGTTTTCCGTTTACATATCGACATGTTAATGAAAATTTTAAATATAATATCATTTGTGTTCTTGAAATTATTTTATGTGATTATAATTTGTTATAACTATTAAAATCATATTGTCATCACATTTTTGTTTGGATACAAAAATACACATGTAAAGACTGTAAATATTTAGTATTCAAACTAAATAGAAAATTATTAATTAGATCTCATTTATTTTAAACTTACCTCTTAGTTTTAATATTTAAAATTAATGTTAAACCCAATCAGACCATTTTTATATTTAGTTTTAGGTAAATTATAATTTATTTGATATGTACGGATTCAAAGCATTAATTTAAAGATAAAATAATATTCAGATATAGTATTTTCCATCCATTATTATTTTGAATTTTAAAACAATTACTGTATATAATAGAAATAATACTAAAAATCAAAATTATTAAATTGTATTATTCAATATTTCTATTATTAAAATAGGTTACCTATTTAATTTAAAGTTATTTTATGTTATTTATTAATTATGGTAACTATATTATTTATATAATTAAATAGGTGCTAGTTTTAATTTAATTTTACATTTTAAAATCTAAGACTGTAGACTACTTGCTGTGTTTTAATTAAAAAATAAATACTATTTTTTATAAATAAATTGCATATTATACTGCAAAAACATGTTCATTATTCAATAATTTATGATTGTATGCTGTTTTTATGAAAATATTGAAAAGTGTCATCTTTTATTTATATCAAATGACATTTTTTATGGCATTAAAATATAAATAGTTAAAACAACTAATGTAACATTAAGTATAAGTTCTGAAGACTGATAAATTTAAAATAGTAAATTATATAATTTATAATTTATTTCATTTCTGTAACTATTGATGTCATTTTAAACTATAGTTCAAAAGTGTATTTTTTAATTATGTAATAATGGAATCACTTAGGCATTTCTTTATAAATGTATTGAAACATTTTAAAACTCTTTAATTATCATTTTCTTCAAATCAGCTTATTGTCTGTTCTTTAAGAACATTTATTACTGTATCTTCTTAAATATAGTTTGATATTTTCTTAAATTTATTGTAATAGCTTATAATTTATAACTATTTAAAATTTACCAATTAACATATTGATATATTAAGTAAAATTTTAAATATGTTTTGTATTTAGAAAATACAATTTTACTTAAGAACCATTTTGTTATTTTGCATTATTATGAATGTACTTTTTGTGTTATTAAATGTAGTGGTTCCGAAGTTTTTAAAATGTGGTCAGGTAATTTTAAAACTTTGTGGCCTCAATACTTATTGGAGTAAAAAAATTATTCAATATATATAATATAATAAAGTTATAATGTTTATATAATGTGACCTGCTGGCCACATTTTTCAAAAAAGAGGTCAGGCCATGGCCCGACCTTAACATGGACTTCGGCGCCACTTGTTAAATGCCAAATATATTTTAAATGTCTTATTGCTTTAATATATATATATATATATATATCTGTAAGAAATTTATATAATTTTCAAAAATTAATTGTTAAAACTTGTATGATTTATTTAAATAATTATACAACTAAATTGAGAATAAGAACATCAATTATTATAAAATATAATTGTATTAGTTTTATTCAATTAACTAAAAAATATATTTTGTCTCTTAAATAAAAGCTATAAGCCATTTAAACACATTAACATTAATATGATGTATGTATTGTCTTTGATCATATAAAACATTCAGTCTAATCATCAATTTTTGGAATCATATGTCTTAATGCTAAATATTCCATGTAAGCCAACATGCAAAAAATAGAAAAGTTATATTTTAAAGTTAATGTGTATTTAGATAGTGTAGTAGGTATGAGAAATATTTTTTTTTAAACTTAAAATTTTCATGAATGGAAGTAGTGTTTTCAGTGAAAGAATACTATGAGATTTCAGAATCCTAAACTGACCCATAATAACAGTATCTTCAATTTTAAAACTGACGTCTCTTTTATAACTGATTCTAATTTTAAAAGTACCTACCGTACATACATATACTTACCGAATGTAGTACTATAAAAGTGTACTTTAATGGTTACTCGCAATATTAGTTTTTTTCACCTTTTCATAGTTGTATTATTCTTAGAGCAAACACAAATTATTATTTTTATTTAATATCTTGTGTATATCTTTATGTCAGAGATAAAAGTTAAAGAGTTTTACATTGTATAAAATCAGTTGTTTGCCAATCTTTACAAACATAATGATTTTTTCCTGTCCATCAAGGTGTCGAATCTAAATCATTATGTCATTTATACTACTTAAAATTGTCTGTGTCTGTTTCATAACAATAAATTTAAATTATATACATATATAACCCTAGTTGGGTTGGTAAAATGGGATTTAAATTTGGTACTTGATCTTGAGATGGCAAATTTTTATTTGTAGTACCTGATTTTATGTTATTTTTTGTTATTAAAATCTAAGATTTTTCAGATAATTAGGATTTTTTTTTATCAAACTTTGTATTATACACTATGAAATTAAAATTTTTAAAAATTATTTAAGGTACATAATTAAACAAAATAATGCAAAATTCATGCTATATTTAATTTTTAAGTATGTACTTATATTTGTTTTATGAATGAAATAAAATACATATGTGTATTAAGAAATACATCTTTCAATTTTTATAACTAATTTTTTATACAATGCTTAATCTATTACTAATAAGTTGTTATACATTATTAAATAAATACTTTTGTTAATTACTTTTCAGCAATAGTTCACAAGAAAATAGTTCAAAATCGAACTCCTAAAGTATTAGAAACATCTAAAAGTGATCTTTATACAGAATCAGAAAAACAAGTATTATTGTTTACATCAAAAATTAATAATAAAGAATATGTTCCTTTCATGGATGTTGATCTTTTAGAGAGGTAAATTTAAAAAAATGTATGATACATAATATTATATTACTAATAGTATTTATATACAAGTACTTAAAAACTTAAATATGTTATATTTGTATTTATGTTTTTTTTTCTAAAGTTTAAAACTTGATTTTTATTTAAATTCAAAAACAACTGTAATTAAAATATTATGTCACTACAATTATTACTATTTCAGGTTAAGTAGGCTAAAAGTAATTATAATAAAGTAATTTATTTCTATATACAAATAAAATAGTCCAAAATTCAAATCATCTTTGTATTTGTCTTACAAGGTTTCAGTTATCAATTCCATTCACAGACAGTGATGGTTTGCTGACATTATCATTGGATCAAAAAAAAAAATTTGTACAATGGATAAGACCTGATCAATTATGTTCGGATCCAAAAATGGTGGTTGGAGACTCCATTGATTTTTACAGCATTAAGCAAACGGTAATAATAAAAAACTTGTTAAATGATGTTTAAATACAACGGCAATAAATAAATAATTCAAGAATATATTATTATTTTTATTAATGATATAAGAATTTTTTAACTTATTAATTTTAATATTTTAATAGAAATAAAGTACTAATATTAAAACTATATAAATATGATCAAAATATCTAATTAAACAATTATGCATATTATTTAGTCCAGAATATTTTGTTGCTTTTTACAATTTATTTTTTTTATCTAGTTAAATTATTGTATGTATAATACTTTATGATTTAATAAATGTTTTTTTATTCTCTACCTATTATACAAATTATAAGTTAGGTTATTATATTTTTATTTATTTGAAAGATTTAATTATTTTTGTTGTAGATTGTAACTGACTGTTCATTTGTAGCATCATTAGCTGTATGTGCTGTGTTTGAAAAAACATTTAAACAAAGATTGATCACGTCAATTATCTACCCTCAAAAACACAATGGACAACCCGTGTACAATCCATTTGGTAGTACAATAGAATTACTTTTATATAACTAAAATATATAATACTGATATGTTATTTACTTTACTAGGAAAATATATGATCAAATTTCATCTAAATGGTATACAGCGTAAGGTAATAATTGATGATTTATTGCCAGTTGGCCAGTATAACTCATTATTGTGCTCGCATTCATCAAATAAAAATGAATTATGGGTTTCCCTTATAGAAAAAGCTTACCTTAAAGTAATGGGAGGTTATGATTTTCCAGGATCAAGTAGTGTAAGTTTATTGAACTCCAAAATCATTGCTGAAATGTTTTTATTGACTGAAAAATGAGAGAATCAATGATACTTATTTTTGTTGATTTTAGAACATAGATCTCCATGCTTTAACTGGCTGGATACCAGAACGTTGTGCTATTCGTTTAGATGATAAAACATTTAATGCTGATGGTTTATTTGAGACTCTTTATACAAGATTGTGTAAAGGTGATGTATTAATAACTGTCGCTACACCACCAATGTCGGCAGAAGAAGAGAGAAGAACTGGTCTTGTTTCTTCTCATGCATATGCAGTTTTGGCTGTGCAAAAAGTTAATGTAAGCTAAATGTAAATTAATTAATTTAATATTGGAATAACATAATAAACATTGTTTAAAATTATTTCAGGAATTAAAATTGTTGAAATTGAAAAATCCTTGGGCTCACGTACGGTGGAAAGGACGTTATTCAGAGTTGGATGAAAAAAGTTGGACATCTCAGTTAAAAAATATGCTCGACTATGATCCAACGAGTGCGGCTACATTTGATAATGGAATTTTTTGGATAGATTACAAATCTGTAATTCATCATTTTGATGTATTTTGTATGAATTGGAATCCATCAATATTCCCGTACACATCATGCATACATAAGTACAACATTTTTGGAATTAAAAATATATTAGAACTATATTGAATCTAAATCTAATTTTTTTTTATTATATTTTTAGGACATGGAATACTGGAACAGGTCCTATTAGCGATTTATATAATATAAGTGAAAATCCACAATTTTATTTAGATGTTGGTAATATTAACAGTGGCGCTGTTTGGATACTATTAACCAGACACATAACTGAATTACAAGATTTCAAAGAAAACCGTGAATATATAACTGTTATAATATATAAAAATAATGGAAAACGTGTTCATTATCCAAGTACATAGTCTATCAAATAAGCAATGAAATAGTAACATTTTATTAAGTTATAATTTTATTTCTTATAGATGATCCTGAACCATATATATCTGGAACACGTATCAACAGTCCTCATTACCTTAGCAAGATTGTTATTAATGATAAAACACCATCAAAGTATACATTAGTTATATCTCAATACGAAAAAATGAATACAATTAATTATACACTGCGGGCATATGCTACATGTCCTTTTACAATGAAGGAGCTGAGTAACTCGTATAATCCCAAATTTAAAATGGTTAGTTTTTTATTGTTAACTTGTATTGGGCAAAGCCTCAATTGGATATTAATATATTATTATGAATTTAAATTTGTATATAGACTGTCAATAGTGAATGGAAAGGAATAAGAGCTGGCGGATGTCAAAACCATAGTACTTATAATGATAATCCCAAATTCAAATTAACAGTAGACGGACTATCGGATACTGAAGCGTTACAAATAGAACTAAAGGCCCCAAAACAGTATCAGGTTGGAATTGAGATATCATGTGTTGGCTTAAATAATATAAACGCTACAGCCAAGTTTATAAGTAAATCTTCTGGTAGCTATAGGTTAGTATGTTTTAATTAATACATCAATATAAAAAATGAGTTTTTTAATTTTTCTATATAATTTTAAATTTAAATTGAGAAAATATTAGTTTTTTTTTAATGTTTATTATCTATTACTAATACATAGAAAAAATTTAATTATATCAAATATTATTTATTGAATTAACTCACATTGCTTTAATATAACAATTGTTGAAATGATTACATAAATTAAAAATATACTTTATTTAAGATTGTACAAATTATTACAATATTATTCACTGGCTTTATTAGTGTTGCGTGTGAATATATTTAAATATTTTCCACGCGTCATTTCTTTAGATTCCTCTAAGCCTAAGTTATAGGCGAAATCGTATAAAGACTTTAATTCATCTAAAAGTGGAGGCAGTGGCATTTGACTATAACGTTGTACGAGTAGCATATCATGGGCATCTGGTGGTTGCTTCCATGAAGGTTGTTTATCAGTCGCACTAGATGCGCGTATATGTTGTGCAAAACCAGACATGCCAGGCATTGGTTCAGGCCAAAGTTCTGGCGACGACCGATCGAGGGTTTCCATCGCCACTAAACACTGTTGTTTTTGTTGATCAAGTTCTGGCATAGTCTTCTCAGCTGGGCAGATGATGTAATACATACATCGATCTGGACATTCGGCTTCATTTGGCATATAATGAAACAAATAAATATAAGCAATTTATATAGTTTCAATTTTTATTAGTTCCTTAACACAAAATAATAAATAACCAATGTATTATTAAAATAGAAAAATAAAACATTAAAAACTAATTTCAATAAGATTTAAATCATAAAATGTTAATATGTATAGTAATCATTAAACAATTATGTATATTATAATAAATAATAATATTAGAAATGCTTGGAATTCACTTTTAACAGTTCCCTAAAATTGGGAATTATAATATTGAGATTTTTAAAGTAACAATTAAAATCTATCATTGAATATTTGTTCAATATATACAATATATATTAAACATAAATAAAAGTAATTTATAAAAATCATATTCAAAATAACATTATTGTGTATGTTTTCTTTTTCTATATAGACTAAACAATATTACTATTTAGAATTAAATTATCCCATAATTTTTAATCTTTTTTTATTTCAGATCTGGCTATGTAATTTTAGAATTAGCTGATATTCAGCCAGGAACATATGAAATAATTCCTTCAACATACTTGCCTGGTAAAGAAGGACCGTTTATATTGACTGTAAATGCATCTTGCTCAGTTAGTATTAATCAAATTCGATAGATTAATTTTTAACATTTAACTATTAATTTATTTATCTAAAAACTTGTTGTTAACTAAAATGTATACTTATTTAATATTTAAAAACGTTTTGTATACATTTTTAACATAATGTGTAAATTACATAATGTAATACATATCACTCATGTATAATAGAAAAAATATTATTGTTGTTAATTAACCATTATTTATTTAACCTAATACCTAATTTGTTTAAGGTTGTTATTTTTTTAATTAAAAAATTATTAAAATTGTATACCTAATGATTAATGAATATCAGTAAAATAATTTGTAATACATATATTATAATAATAACATTATTTTTACAAATAACTAAAGGTAAAACATTTACTAAATTTAAGTATTTATATAAATTGGACAGGGTAATTATGTATAAAAAACAAACAAGATTAATTTTGTTATAAATAAAATGATTAATAGTTTATTAATTAAAAGTTCAAATGAATATTAGAAAAACTTAATTTTCATGATGTATAATCAAAATAATTCAATATAAATGATACACATGTATAATAATATAGAAATAAAAAAAAAATTATATAAATATAATTATAAAAAAGAAATACATTTATTAACTTTCAGTTGCTGTTGTATTTTGATTTTTAAGTTTGTCAATGATAGGCAATTGTCCACCTGCAGTTTTGAAAGCATAACATCCTGAACCCACCGTTATTATAAAAACTATAGATAGTGCAAGTGTATTATAATAATATTGATTGAGCAGTGTTACTTCTGATACAACTAAGTGTGAAATAACGACATATAAAATTAAGTTTTTATTGTCTGTGTTCAATCCATGGAAAAATATTATTTCCCAAAATATATGTAGCAGTATGGTGAATGCAGTAAAAATTGAAGATACAATACAAAATGCACTGTATCCACCACGGAGGCCCATTGTTCCTGGTCCTCCGACTTCAGCAAGTATGTTGATCAAAGAGAACAGGCCGCTCATGACGCCAAATCCCAAACCGGAAACATATGATAACATGTGTTTGTTGTTGGATACCAATGAGTGTACCACAAACCGTTTGAGTCCACGTTCCGCTTTGCGCAACAGCAGATATAAAAAGTAACGGAAGAGTTCTTGTACCAATACGGATACGAGCACTCCAAACCAAACCTGCTGCTTGCTGGGGAAGACGAACCACACTATCGATGAAAATAGTAGACTGAGCAGCCAGAAAAATGAGCTGGCTATCAATATGATGACACGTACAGGATCATTCATGATGGTCACAATGAACATTGACAATGCCGGACCAAATGCTGTCAGCGCACAACCAGTAAACTCCAGTAATGTCATTGTGGATTAGCGTAACAAAAAAATGAAGATTCCGTAGCAAATAAATTAATAGAAAAATGTCAACACCGAACAATATACGCGCACATTTCTTTGACAAAAGGGTATGATTAATATCACTTAATTGTAAATATTATATTCGTTTATACTCAATTGATCGTTAGTAAAAAATTGTCGTTTCGCACCACAGAGCATAAGAAATAGGACGTACTATAAACTGTGCGTTTTATATTAATATACATAAAATATACGAATTGTGTACTAAGTCTGGCTTACCGGTTTAATTTTGATCTTGCGGCTTACATCAAAGTTCACTGTTTCAACCAGTAGAAAAAAAAACAATGATCTATGACGGAAAGTGGATCCCGGTTGCAGTGATATCGGCAATATCGTTTTGCTTTGAGTGGGTGAGAAATTAAACTACGTTATTACAACTTGCAATCCAGTAATCGACGTCCGAATATTCAACTTACGCTTGACAACAGCTGAAAGCCTGAATGGAGCACCGCGTAAGTGTAATTAGAGTAAACATAAATAATTACTGTTCAGTGTTTAGCTCATGTTTTAATGTTTTTAATATGCATTTATTATATAAACAATATACGTCCTTTTATCACAAACCATGGATCAATTGAATCCCAACAAATGTACACTCGGTCAACCGGTAAGCTTCTTGGTAACTGGTAAGTGATCTGCTTATATTTAAATGACCATGGTAGTGGTATTATCTTACAGTACAACAACTTAATGTGATTAAACATTTATTATAACCCGATTCCAATGTTGCCAATAAAAATACTTTTGAAATTTCAAATATTTTTTGCGCGTGATTCGCCGAACGATAAAGACAGTAATAATACCAATAACTAATAAATTATTGTGTTTTGTGTTGAATGTTAATGGTGGATGGTGTTGGCGGTAAATAACAAGTGTACGCATTATATTATTATTTATTATTTTATAGACCTATAAATATAGGTCTATAAAATAACGTGGCTAATAATTGTTACCGACTACAGTATAAACTAAGTTTATATTTTTATAAAACTGTAAAACTGCGAATATTTAAGCTTACTCCCATTTTTTTTTCACTGACCTCTTCAGCTTATTAAGTTATGTATAAAGCCCACTAGCTAGATCACACTAGGTATTTATTTATATTATCAACATCAAATACCTTATTTAAATATATAATTTTTTCTTGGATGTCGATAGGGGCTTTTTGAAAATGTCAAAGATAGTACAATATAGAGTTTTGCAGGTATTGGTTACGTTACTATATAACACTACAAATTGTTAACACATTAGAACAGTTATACCATGGCATATTATAATTATTTTAAGTATATAGAATCCATAGTTATATTATTAAATCCCAATATCCCATATAGTATTAGATTATTTATTTCTTGTTTTCTCATAGTACATTACATTTTTTATCTTAACAATTAATAATATCCCTCACGGCTCATAATAAATAAAAATTTTACATAAATAATCAAAATGTATAAATATTAAAATATAATCAGGACAAATTTACGGTGTGCATATATTGCATATTTATTTCAAACATGACAGGTTAAACTTTAAAATTAAAAAATATTTAAAAATAGAATGGTTAAAAAATTAAATAAAAAATAAAAATATCAATTTTATTCTTATATTGTGATAAAATAATTTTATAGAAATGAAAATTACTTTAATTATGTTATTGTACAATTTAGTAAATTCAGAATTCTAAGAATACTTCAGATTCAATTAAATCATTACTAAAAAAATAAAATGTTTAAAAAACTTTTTAACTCAATTTATTTTATAGTTATAACTAAAACTATCTATGCGTTGTTTTAATGTAATTAAAAACAAAAATTTAACATATAATAGGTATTATGATGAGAAAAAATCTCAGTACTCCAGTAGTTATTATACCCATAGCCACCATGTTCAGTAATAGGTTGTAATGTAGGTAGTATCCTAGTATTTCAAATGATCCATAAATAAATTAACATAGAAAAACATGATTTAATTACTGCATCGATAATAGGTTAAATAAGGCAGTTTATAACTATTATATACATTATTAAGAATATTAATTACAATTTACTTGGTTTTGTTAAGAGATAAAACAATATTTACCAGTTCTACTATATCTTTTTGAAAACAAGTTATTTAACATAGATAATTATATACAATTTAAGATAAGAATTAAAATACATCAGTTCAATCTAATGTTATAACACATAAAACCGATCTTGATTTATCTTTTTCTTGATGTCTATTATTTCTACTACTTCCAGAACTACTTGCTATACAGTTATTGGACCCTGAGATTGTAATACTTGGAAGGTACAAATTATTTAACATACAGGATGAGTCACTTGATGGATCAGGTTCATCATTTAATATAACAACTGGTTCATACTTTGAATTGGTAGAAGTTGATGGATCAGGGTCGTCATTTAAAGTAATAATTGGTTCATACTTTGTACTTGAAGCTGATGGTGTTGAATTATTTTTAAGACTCAAGTCTAATACATGATCATTTTCAGAAGGATTTGTTAAATCTTCTATTTCTGCAATATGCTCAGATTTTATTACAGATTCTTCAACTTTTGGTGCATTAAATTTTAAACGTTTTGATTTTGGTATATATTCATTATCATCATCATCATCATCAGAATCTGACAATGTAAACACTTCTATATTATTTGTAGGTCGACAGTCGTTTGTTCTAGAATGGCTTGGAAATTCTCTATTTTTTCTTTCAGACCATGTACCATCTTTTAATAAAATAACATTTTCGCATTCTTCACTTAAATTTGGACTTTCAAGCATATTTAAAAAAAATTCATCAACTTCAATGTTTTCAAATTTGATTTTTTTCTTACATAATGGGCATGTCCACGTTTGCTTTTGCTCATTCATCTGTAAGAATTGTATTGCATCAAAACACTGCAGATGTATACAGTCTACACCCCGAGCAGGAAGTTTCATTCTTAGTTTTGTTAATGGATCCTTAACAGTAGCAAACATGGAGTCTACACCCATATCAGCGTCATTTTCCATAGATTTCTTAATGAGTTCTTTAGTTTTATCAGAGGCACGTACTGGTCTTTTTTTAAGTTCAACAAGTAGATCATTCCAAGTTAATTTTTGGGCCACGTAAACACCAGCTAAATATTCATGTGGTTCTTCCGACCATGTAATTTTTAATGTGTTCTGTAAACAATTTCTTAAATCAGTTTGCTGAGTAATATCAATAGGAACATTGCATCGCCAAGGTGTGATACCAGCTTTTGTTGGGATGTTTAACGTAGGTAACTTACATTGACGATCATTTACAGAAACTGTAATATTGTAAGGTAAACGTTCAGTAACATTTTCATCAAGTCCAACTTGTACTAATCTTAAAATTATTTGAATTTTATATTCTTGTCTGGCAATATTCCATGATTTAACAATAGAATGTCTTACATTATCTGTTAAATAAAATAGCCCAGTAAAATTAGCAGCATCAATATTAGTCTGGCAGTACATAGGCATTAATAATGTTTGAACTGTTTTAAAAAATGGTAAATCTTCAAATTCTTGTTGTGTGATAGCTGGATATGGGGTTTCAACAATAGGTTGAACAGGATTTAGTCTTGGTGATGCATAAGATTGGCTATGAGACGGAAGTCGAGGTTGTCGTAAAAATCGCTGTAGAAAATTTTGTGGTTGTACAACCGTTGTCTGTGGTGGTAGTTGTGGTTGTTGATTTTGTTGTGGTCTAGATCTATAGACTTGAACAATTTTATATTTCAAAGCTCTTGTTTTTGGTGAAGAAGCTGTTAACAAGTTTAAAACTCGCTTGCGTAAAGATTGTTTGCTACCAGATTTGTTCTGCTTAACAGCTTCCAAAATTTGTTGTAATTCATTTAATCTTAAATCATACACCAACTGATGAATATATTCAATGTCTGCCTAAAACCGAAAAAAAAATTAATAAATAGGATAAAAAAAATGTAACAGTGTTGGATAATTTGTTATGCAAAAAGAGCTTAAAATATTAAATCATCATTTGTATGCATAGAATACATGATACATGTATAGGTGATACAAACAATAACATAGTTTAAACAATATTCCACTACAATTTTTATGTATATATATTTACAATAGCATGGCTTCAAAGTAAAAAATAATAATAGTAGGTAAATATTAAATTTAAAAATTAAATAATTAAAAAAATTTAAAGAGTATTATCTAGGCTCTAGGGATATATGTAGGTAATGTATAAAACAACACTTATAAGATAATTGCTTTAATATCTACTATAGTACAGTTAGTTTAGTATGTAATTATAATAAATAATATAATACAAATAGATAAACTTACAATTAAATGACTTATCGATTTCGCCATTTTATATACAATAACCAAGTATCCGTGATTATTTTACGTTTAAATGTTCAATAAACAATCATCTATTTGTTATTCGTCTAAACTATCAATAAGTAAACAATTAGTAATAATTACAATTTATTCAAAATGGATTGAAAAACGGACACTATAATAACAGTCAACATTTGTTATGAACAAGCGATCAGCATGAATATGAAAAAACCAAACAGCGTTGTAAAATACTAAAATATAATATTTTCAATTATAATATACTGATAACATGAGAGTTTCGGATTTCTGTCGTTCTGCAATCGTACACAACTAATAGAAAAAATAATGAGTGTATAATGTAAATGGTATATACCACTCAGACTAGGTTGTAAACACTGTAAAATGTCGTGACTGCGCCTCGGCAGTTCTTCCTTAGAGATAACAGCTGGAGACTCAGAAATAATCTCCTGGCAGAAACGATGAAATTGGGGCAGATCATGGATGGATAGTGCAAATGTAAGATAATGACTATATTAAACATCAATATATTATATATTAGAAGATATCTTCCAAGACCGTAATTTACTGAATTTAGATCGTGAACAACAGAAGCACAAACTAAGATTTAGATACAAATATTCATGGCTAAAAACATTGTCTTGAACTAAAAATAATCAATATTCCTTATGAAGTAGTTTGGTGAGAACAAGAACATTCATAAGAATCAATAATTTGAATACATTTATGATGATAAAATGATTCAAACTAAAAGAAATTAAATTAGAAAGTTTATATTATCATAGATAGTGAGAATAACTGCAAAAATACATTTTTTTTTTCAAATATTAAATATGATATAATATATAAACTTGTCTTGACTTCAAATTAAAAACATAATTTTAAATTATGAAATAAATTAACAAAATAGTTGGTAATGCCGTGAGTAATGTATTTTCAAATTTGGGAAGTAAAAATAATAATAGTACTTAGTGATAATCACGGCTATAGTATCTATAGCCGTGGTGATAATAGTTCTTTCCGCGGCTGATGTCATGACATGCGTATCACAGTTGCTGTTATACCGAAGTATTTACTATTTAGCCATGCAAATATCTACACACGTTGCAGTGGTGAAGTTATGAGTTTATGGCTGTCGACTGAAAATATCTCAGTGCTATCCACTGGTCGATATCAGAAGCGCTAATGCTACAAAATGAAAGAAAAACCACCCATAACTTCACCACTATATATTTTGAGCGAAACACAAACACTTCAAAGTTCAAACACTCCACAAATAATTTTGTGTCTAGCCAGTAGCCAGGCGCAGATCCAGACTAAATTTACGGGGGGGGGATACTATATGCGTATCGTATTTCATTGGCTGCCAAAAACAGATATCCTAAAGTTTACCTGAATAGCAACTGTCAGTCTGGGGGAGCAGTGGTGGTTTATCCCAAATATGGACCTGTATGCAAAACTAAAAAAAGCCCCCCCTCTTACATCTTTTTATTCTAAATAATATAGATATACATACATTTATATTTTATAACAATAATAATATACTATGATATACTGATATCAGATTGAGAAAATGAGAACCATTTGAAATTGAAAACAGTTTTTTTATTTTTTCGTATATAACTGTATTTATTTAATTTTTTTTTTTTGTGAAACGTTGAGCAATAATGGGCCCCCCTGCAAGCCGAGGGCCCGCGGCATTTGCACACATCGCACAATGTATGACACGCCACTGGGGGGGGGGCATGGCCCCTTAGATCAGCGCCTGTGTCTAGCCCGATATCATCATTTATTTAGGACATTAAATTTGGTTGTTATTACTTAATACTTATTGTTCTGTGCTTATTATGAGCAATACGAGCTACGAGCTACGACTGTACGGGCACTACAAGCCCTCCGGTCCGAACTGCCCTACGTCATTATGCGTGTATTGTTATATCTTATATACTTATATATAGTTATATTCAAATACCGGTCAGAAAAATATATAGACACCAAACTTGAAACTATGCTATAAACTATAGTACTTACTAATATTACTCTAGTGGAGAATATGAAGAAGTATATTGTATAGCTTGGAAAGCATCGTTTCAATATTTCTAGAAAAAATACATCATTTCTTAATGATTTTGATTATTTGCTCTAATTAGAATAACTATTGTTTACCTACCTACTACTAAAAGATAAAAAATATTCATTATTATGTCATGTATTATAATAAAATAATTTAATTACTAAGAGTATAATTATTATAATAAGACTATTGCCTATGGTTCTACTATAAGTATTTAAAGTTACCTACCCGTCGGTCGACGGGGGTGCATGTAAATTCCGCCCGAAAAAAAATTATAATTAATAAACACATCCTACCTATATGTAAGAAGTTCTTATTACTTAATGAAGTTTAAAAGTTTAAAGTTATTTTTTTTGGTATTTTTCAATTAAAACCGTGTTTTTTCTACAAAGTAATTTTTAATAATTATTTTTTATATTTATAAATAAACGTATCTATAAGTGTAGAACTTGTTGGCAGGAGGGGAAGTCATAATACGTAACATAATGTAACAAATAAAATATAATAGGGTTAAATTGTATGCATTTATTACTTACAGTTCTCACTTTTCTCAGTCCTATATGTGCCATAATTGTTATATTTTTGATTAGGTATTTCAATAAATGTTGCTGCATGGGAGTAACATTGAAAACATTCGACCCGCATACTTTTATGGTACGTATACTGGTTCCGTACATGAAAAAAAAAGTATTTAAAATTTTAAAGCTTAAATATAATGAAGTAAAGGTATTCCATCATTTCCATCACTAGTTATCGTTTGTTTATCTGTATAAAATTATGATTCATGATTTACGCATCAACATACTAAATTAGAAGGATTGTAGCCTTGTAGCAACATAGTCGTTTTTCTTAAACGGCTACCGTTTAAAAAAAAGTTAAATTCCCAAACGGCTCCCGTCTAAAATGTTGTACAAATAGGTAACGAGTAGAAATTTAAGTTATTTATACATGCATAATTTTTTTATATAAATATTAATAAGAAATATTTGTACCCTGTTAAAAAACTTAAAAATAGAAGGTTTCTCATAAGTTGTTATTAATGCCAATTCAAAATTTAAAAATACATATAGGTACATATATCTAGTATTTTGTTTTTATAATCATTTGAATTTCAAATTTGAACGAAATTAAATATTGAAACAAAGAGTAATGATTATAGTTTATAGTTATTTTGTTGTAAATTAAAAATATTATTCGCAGTCTTTGTAGGTACTTGACATTTTAAACATTAAACGTTTGTTATTATATTTTATACATTTGAAGACTTTTTCAATTATAATATTTTTGGCGAAAATTAATTTTACTTATATTTCATTACTAATAATAAAATAAATTACCTTAACAGTAATTTAAATATACAACTTAGTAATATATAAGCTGATACAGTCTTCGCTCAGAATTTTTTTTAGTATTCAACATATATATTACAATAAAAACTAATAAATTACTCAACGACAACATGCATTTGACACCGTGCATATGATATGATGCACATCAATAATCTACTGTACAACAGAGTGGTTACATATTTGTATTTTAGTACTTTCCTCCTTTTATATTAATGCATACTTCTAAATGTACTTCAAACGTATTTAATTTTTGAAATATTTTATGACATTTTTACATTTATACGTAAGCTGTAGCTTGTAATACATAATATGTAAGTATCATACTCAGTACTAATACTCATACAGTATATAATATTAAATATACTGATGATGCAAATTTCCTTATCAGAATAATCGAACCATAATCAGAGTCGCTCGGAAAACAGGAAGGTACTTGTATCAGATTAAAAAATATTATTAATAATCATTATGAAATTCAATTGAAAATGACTAAGAACATCTGAACAAACATAATGGTCATAATGCAAAAAGATTAATAATATTGTTTCAATTTATGATTAAGCAATAAGAAATTCATAATATAAATATATAATAATTAATAATAAAATCAATTACACAAAATGTCCAATGAAATAAAATTGATAAAATATGAATAATAAATTAGGTATAATGAAAGTTTTAGAAAATGATTAGATTCTGAACGGAGTGATGAATGTATTGATTTTACAATGTTGTGTGTGTTTTTTTTTTCATTTTTATTTTTGTGTCTGTCATCACGTTTTGGAGTAGTAATAGTGCTTTGTTTTTTGACTTCAGCTTCTCTTTGAAAAGGAAATTGAATCTAATTGGTATTTTTTTTAAGGGGGGGGGGGTTAAAAGTAAGAAAATTCCAGTAGTTTTCAAAAGCATCAGGAAAAACCCTGAAAAAGTAACGGAAACGGAAAGTTTTACGCATAACCACTTAGCGTTATCTATATACGATTAAATTTTCAAAATATTTAGAATTTTTTTAAACTATTTATAGGCCATTGAAATTTTCGATTTTTTTTAAATTGTTTTTTTTGAAATGTCGATAAAAAAATTTGGCTTTCCAAAAAATCTTTAAAATTTAATACAAGGTTTATTATAAGTTGTTCTTGTTGCAGTAAAAAAAAAAATCAAAAATCGTTAGTCACGAATTTTGTTTATATCTAAGCATTTAAAGTTCAAATATTTATGAACTATTTCAAAACCGCGAATATTTGCAAGGAATTTTGAAGTTGAAAATTCATAAAATTTTTGTAATTTATATCTAAGGTTAAAACCCAACACAAGGTTCTCCATAACTTTTCATCAAATAACTGTAAAAAAAAACTCCCGCGTCAATATAGAAAAAATTCGGTGTATCCGAATTGCGCCGTGCCAAAAAAATAAACGTTAATTGGAATGTCCAAATTGCATGCTGACTCTTAGAGAGGTCTGTCCGAATTGCATGCCGTGTAACTATTACAGTATTACCACTTATAAGTTTATCTTTATTTATCATGCACTTACGTGCACAGCTTAAACTTTATTTTTGATTATTTTTTTAAAAACGCGTTTGTATAAGCGCATGCATAGAAACTGATAAGTTTCTAGATGAAAATACATTTTTTAAAATTTTTAACAAATCACAGGAGATAATGGCACTGTGAATGGCAAAGTGCGTGCACTTCGGATGCAGCCAAAAAATTTTATGAGCATATGAAATTTATTTTTTTACGAAATCGAATAAAATAACGATATATTACAATTTAAATATAGGTAATAATGTAATATATTATCCTACTAATTATCCTAGATTGACACATCATCTCCGTTCAGAATCGTTTTTCGTATACAATGATACCTGTCATTGCATTCAAATTTAACACATCCATTATAGTGACCTACTCATCCCCATCTCTATTTTCTACTATACAGCAGAACGATATCCACTTGCCCACTTTTTTATCATTAAAACTATGTAAAACTATTAAATTTTTTTAATTTGTGTTAAAAAAAAAGTATCAATCATTGTCAATAAGAAATCTACAAAAATACAAAATATAATGAAGATCTATATTATTCTATAGCTAAAGAGATGAAAATCTACCAGGATAACTCATGATGAAAGTATAAAAGTTGGGATTTTGTTATTACAATATATGTAATTTATTAGTAACTGAGAAAGTGTCTCTGATACCTAAATAATTCTAGGAATTATTATCATTAAAAATAACGCGTGTTTCTTTTTTTTTTTTCATAATACGAGGAACAGAAATTTACGTAATTTTCTTAAAAATAGGGATTCTTTCCAATTTCTTGTAACAATATTTGAATAGGAATACATTCCTTCCAAAACTGCTCGTTGAATAGTAAGTATAGATTATTAACTATTAGCAAATATTCCTTACGAAAAACATTTTGATACCATCATAGATTTTCAATCGTCTACAGTTATTTAATTGTAAACAAGAAAAATATAGATAATACAAATAAAGGATGCGAATTATCTTTCAAAGGTAAGCACTTATTTTCTCGATAAATTTTAACGTTTTTAAAAATATATTTTTATATAATTTGACGCCATTATACAACAAAATTCTATTTTTTTTTATTACCATAGTTGTTTTAAGTATTTTTGCTTTTTAAACGACAGCATGGTATACATTTTTAATTTCATATTTATAATCGAAATATTTTAGTATCTATAGTAATTATTAAGTAGCTATAAATATTAAGTATTTATTGCTGAGATGAGTGATATATATTAAAATTATTAAAATATTGTGATTGAATATGTTGTCATATTTTCAAAAAATAATCGATGATTATCGATTTTTAAATAAGGCAGTTTTTTCTATTATAAAACTTGTAATTTTTATTTTGAAGACCTGAAAAGTGAATAAAACGTTTAAAAAATATAAAATGTAAGTGTTATTTTTTTGAAAACCATTTAAACAATATAATTTATAATATTATGTTAAAAAATAACTATAAATACTAATAGTAATATTAGTATGATAATAATTCTTAAAAATTAAGTATTGAAAAATTATGATACTTATATTTTAGTATTAACATTTCAGTGTAAGATAATATTTTAGATATTAAATATTTAAATAAATGTAATATTGTAGTATGTAAAATACTAAAATAACATAATACAACTAATATACATTTGTTTTGAAGAAAATTAGCTTTATAAAATATTTAGAATTTAAAAAATGTATATTGACCATAAATTTAAAAATATTCATATTAAGCAAATTAATAATAAAATGTGAACATTCTTTGATATTTTTAGTATATTAAGAAATATTTTATTTCCAATACCAAGAGTCTTAAACTCATAACAGTCATAACTTATACTAGTCTGAAGGTTCAGTCGATTATTAATTACGATTTATCCTTTTAGAGAGATGCCTTCAATTTCAATACACATATTACAATCAATTAACTTTTAAAAGTCAAATTTTTTAACTCATGGTTTATACCATAGTTTCAATAGCTATAGAAATTATGGTAAAAATAACTTATTTGCATAATACTGTATGTTATATAGAAAAAAGTGTTTACGTTTAATTTTAAAGAAATTACTAAGATTTCTTCACATGAAAATATTTTTGAAACAATATTGTTCTCAAAATAAGAACTAGTTTCAATATATTTTATATATTGTTTGTATTTTATGAAATTTGTACTATATTAAAAATTAATTTATCTTATTTTAGTAATAATTAATAATTAATAAATAAACTTATTTTATTATATAGATGATTATATTTTAATACTATATTTTTTCACTTAAAATATGTTTAATTTCGATCTTATGTTTTATTTTTAATAACACTTTTACTTTTATTATAATACTGTATTTTTCATTATGAAATACTCACAGCCCAGCCATTTATGATTTATAAAGTATGCCATTAGCATATTATTAACTGATATTTCAATTTTAAATCATCGTTATTATTGTTGAAATAAAGTTATTTATTATTTTTTCTAGCGCATATTGTTTTTAATTTTATGTATTAAAGATTTAAAGGCATATAATACAAATATATGATTGCAGTATTTTTTATAAATAAATTTAAATATAATTTTTACGTTTTCCCTAGAACAGTTTATACACATTACACACAATATGTGGAATAGTACTATAGTAGTTAGCGGGCGGCCAACGATATATAGTATTATTATATATTATTATGGCATTACGTATGAATCCGGTTGCGTTTTCCGGTTTCGATATTCAAACGTATAGTCTGATATTGGAAGTGAATTGCAATTTGTGAGTGGTCAGATGTTCAGATAATAAACGACTATGCGAGTAGGTAAGTATACTATATATATGTATATTATATTGTTCCAGTGTTTTTCATATTTTTACTTTATACTAGCCTGTGGTCACAAATGTTTTAAAGCGGTTTTCAGCGTTTTTCGTTGGACATTCATGAGAAAAAACAGCAAAATATAATACAGAATTTAAAATAAATTTTAGTTCAGCCGTCACCAAACATATTTTGGAAAAATTACAGAAGATAAAGTTTGAAATGTTGATATATTTTATTGTAATAACGTACCTTTTGGCTATTGCTAAAACTGAAAATGGGAGCAAGACGAAGAATTGATTATGATTATGATTAAATATTATATTTACGATACCTATGGTAAAGATACTATTTGATAAAATAAAAATTAAATTATTAACAATATCAATTCAAAAAAAAAATATATATACATAAAATTTTAAATAAAAGCAATAAGGGCTATTGTAATGTTGTGCAATATCATTACGTTATTATATATTTTATTACAGTATAGTCCCTTTGATCAAGACTTGTTGAGACCAGAATCTATCCGGAATCTATCCGGATTAAACGGAATGACGTTTTTTTTTCAACTTATGTTATAAATATTAAAAAAAACACCTAATTTATAAACATTCAAAATGTATTGATTTATTTTACACTACACATTACATAATCAACTACATAACTACACATACATGGGTATTTCCCGAAAAACACGTAGGCCACGTGCCGGTATAGACTTCATTAGATAATTCCAATTTCGTACAGTTATGCTGTAAATAAGTACATATGTATCTAAGAATATAGATATATATCAATTATGTATTAATAATATAATACTTCTTATAGTAGATAACATAGATAATAATCGACGTTGACATAAGTTATTTTTATATAATATTTATGTGTATGTTTATATATAAATACCAAAGTACGAAGTACAAATTGTCTGGATTATCCGGATGTCCGAACTAGCAATGACCGGATAAGTGAGACTCTCCTGTATTATAATATACATATATCACAGCCGCACTATCATCATAGCATATGACAGCACATCGTAGCCATATAACTCTTTTTAATTACTTAATAATACAATCTATAGTGATAATCCTCCGGCCTGCTCCATAAAATACAATATATACGTGTACTAATCTCGTTTTATCTCTTGATCCGTGCTACCGCTTACCATAATGGTCATCACTCATCAGTAAAATAAAATATATAATACCTATAACATTTTATTTCAATATTCGTTAAACTGTTCTCCGTATAACTAAAATATATCTTATTGTCTGATATTATTAATACAAAAATCTTCTCATACTCTCCGATTTGGTATATTAATCTGTCTCTGATACACTGTGTTATCATGCCAGAGATGGACAACATTTAGTTACTATACCACGTAAAAATATTAAACAGTCGATACTGCGAGGTTCTCTATTTATGCACGTATAGTTTTACGGCCAAAGTGCGGCCACCATATGTTATATACGTGACTTGAAATATATTCAAAAATATGGTACTTATACAGTATCAGTATAGGTTAGGTTAGTATAAGTATCTACAGACTACAATATTCCAACGTCGTCCCCAACTGCATGTTTATTAATTATGATATGTCACATTATTTTAGTAAGCAATTTGAATAAAATAAGATAAAAATAAATTATCAATATAAAACGTTTTTTTAGCTACTCCATACACGTTATAAATCATATCAGCTGTGTTTCCGATTATTGTCAGTTATAATTACGTATGGTACATCTGCTAACAGCAAACCACTTTCACCGGCCAAAAGAGAGTGTGTGGACTGGCGGCCCGCCTTTCGTCTTCACTTCCCGGTCGGTTGTAGTCGTCGTCGCCACCGCCGTCTCTACAGTGTCCCGATGACTCACAGACCGGCAAAACGCCAAAAACCGTTCAGCATTAGTTTTGTTTTTATTATTTTATTTTCTATCCGTACATGAGTTTTTGTTTGAAAACATATATTATGCTGTTTTTCATTTTAAAGTTTCGAAATATTTTGCGATAGATAAACAAAAATGTATCGGGATCTGCAGTGCGTGCGAAACGTTTGGCGTTCCTACCAGCGGAAAGATCATCACCGGACTAAATAATATGTAATAACTACAGGGTACACACATATATCAAGTAAGTACGAGTTAAGTAAACAGTTATATTTCTATTTGCACAAAATGCATTTTGTGTTTATAGTGTTTATACCCATAGTTTAAGTAGCTATATACTACGAAAGATTCAAATTACAAATAATTAATTAATAATATAGTTAAAGAAAACTATTCATTGAACATAATCCTGGTATTAAATGGAAAATGTTGTAAATATATTTCATTGTGGATTAGAGTTTGCTTTATCTCATACTCTCATGTAATCGATTTAAATTATATTTATATATATATATTATATAATATAGAAAAACACTTTTATTGTGGTATATCTATAAAAATTAAAAATATATTTATATATAGGTATAATGATTTAGATAAAAAAATTCATAAACTTGAATATATAAATATTACTTTTATAATATACGCATAATACATAGCAGGGGCGGTACATGAATGGTTTCGCGGGCCACATGTCTAAATATAATGATACCAAGAGCCAAAATTTTAAATAATAATAAATAATATATTATATTATTATTGTTAATTTTTATATTATAACAAGTAAATTTTAATTTTATAATTAATAAGACGCGAGCCGCATCTGACGATGACGAGAACCTCATGCGGCTCGCGAGACGCAAGTTGGCCACCCCTATATAGGTATACTTACAACTAACACTTAATCGCATATCCATAATTTTTTTGGGGGGTAGGAGGGTTGTTATGTGGAGGAGGCTTACCTATAATCTCATAAGTTTGTAATGTTAATGTCGTAACTCGTAGGTATATTGTATACATATAATATTTTAGACTTAACAGAAACCTTCACACAAATTACAATTTTATTTTAATATCGTTATAATTTATAAATGTAATTCCTCTGTTCGTGAGAATGTCATTAAACTTTTTCTAAACGGCTAGACCGATTTTAATGACATTTTTTATGCGTGTGTTTGAGTGGGTCCCTGTATGGTTAAGATTCACAATTGGACCCGGTATAGGTGGTGCTGCAATCGAATTCTAGGAAATGTTGACAGTTATGCCTTAAACATAATAGCAGGCGTGTGAATCTTAGATACTAATCTCGGAAACCACTAATTCAATCGTTATTCGGTTTTTTAAATGAAAAAGCATACTTCGGAATAATTTTTAAAAAATACTACTTTTAAATGATCAAAAAATTTGCCTGGACGCCATTTATGTAAAGTTGATATCATCTATATACATTAAATCAGAAAACCAAAACTATTATTTATCCACACGCGTTACGCTAAATGTTACCATTAGGCAACCAAATTTAACATGGAAGCATTTTTGTACGGGCAACGAAGTGCACGGGGACAACTTACTAGCCTTACATAATATCTTCACAAAACATTGAGAACATATTTACATTTTTTTGAAGTTTTGGTCTGAACTGTGGTCACTTCAGTCCCACTATAGCTACACCACTGCTACATAAAATATTACACTACCCAGTGGCGGCTCGTGGGTTTTTAATGAAGTAGTGCACATCCAAAAAAAATATAACCAATATAATATATATATATATATTATAAATTGTATTAAATAATATTGTTTACAAATTTTAGTTATTTACAAATTACTTTTTCTTTTGCTTATACCTATTTTTACAAGTGTCAAGTACCTATAATAATAGTAAATACATAATAATAATAATAGTAATAATACATTTTCAGGTAAAAAACTATGACAAAGTAGATACAAATTATTATATTTCAGGTACATATTTATATGTTAAATCGATTCTCCTCTCTTTTTTTTCTGCAAATCTGTTTATTACTTCTTCGTTGAAGTTTGGAATGTTGTTGATCATCCGTTTTTCGATCGATAACATAGCTAGTGCTGTAAGTCGATCTTCTGTCATTGAATTTCTCAAAAATGTTTTAATACGTTTCAATGTAGAAAACGACCTTTCGGCTTCAGCTGTAGTCATTGGAATAGTTGAAATTATTTTTAAAAGTTTGTAGCTTTCAGAAAATATATGTATTAAATTATTTTCAATTATAAATTTCAATAAATGAACTGATGAATTGATATCACGGAAATCGGTTCTTTTGTAGAACAGTTGTAGTTCAGTTTTAAGTTTAGTAACATCCAAAAAAGGATATGCTTCAATTGTTTTATTAAAATGGTCACCTGGGAAGTTATTTTCGTACATAAGAAATTTGGTAGATAAAAATAGGTGCGAAGCATTTAAGTGGTTTTTATAATCAAACCGTTCTTTAACGTTGACAATAAAAATGTCACATACTTCTTTTGCAGCGATTTTTCTTGTTTCAATAGTATCATCATGTTTTCGTTTTTTCGTTGGATGATTTTGAGAAGTTTCAAAGATGTTATCAATATTCTGTCTTTCTTTTAATATATTTTCTTCGAACCGAAAAATTGCCTTTGAAAGTTCTACAGGATCCATAGTTGGTTTTTGTAGTTGATTATATAAAATATCAACATGAGGCATTAAAGAATGAAACACTCTTAACCAAAATATAAATCTATCGTCAATTAACATCCGATGCAAAGCTCCAGCTTGATTAATTGCTATGGTTTGATTGAATGTTGATTCAATTTCTTTCATACATTCAATTAACGACTCAAGATTCTCATACACAGTATTTACTATTCGACTTTTAAAATTCCATCTAGTATTAGATGATCGAGGAACTCTGTGTTTAACAATTTTATCTAAAACCGTAACCCGCTGCGGACTGTTGGAAAAAAAATTGGTTATATCAGTTAGGTTTGAAAAAAAAATTCTTATCTCACGATTTTGTGAAGTTGCTTGAATTAAAATTAAATTAAGCTGATGAGCATAACAATGTATGAAATGTGCATTTTTATAGCTATTGTTTATTATTTTTTTTACACCATTGAGACGTCCACTCATCACGTTTGCGCCGTCGTAACTCTGACAAATCAACATATCTGGTGACTCTAGGACTTTTTCCAAATTAAATATTATACATTCAGACAACGATTTCGCATCGTGTCCAGTAGGATTGAAAAATACCCAAAATCTTTCTACTGGTGTTCCATCCGATAGTAAATATCTAAATATTATTGACAATTGAAACTGAGCAGATACGTCAGTTGTTTCGTCAGCCATTACAGAAATATATTCTGCTTGTTTTATTTCATTTTTAATTCTTTGTTGACATACAGCTAAACAACATTCTAGTAAATCATTTTGGATTGATTTGGATAAACCTTTAAATACCGAAGAGTTCTCAATATGACATTTTAGTACCGAATCTAACTCTGAACTAAAGTTTATAAGACCTCGAAATACGCCGGGATTCTCTGAATTTGATTTTTCATCGTGACCTCGGAGTGCAAGCTCAAATGCTCCACAAAATTTAATACAATTTATGATTTTATTCAATATATAACGATTATGACTTATTTTTTCATTGTATTGTTTGATATTCAACCGATATGCACTAGAAAGTTGTTGTCTTATGTCTTGTTTCCCTAATAGTTTTAAATTTAATTGAGAATTTATGTGTGTCATTGATTTTTCGTGTGTTTTGATTTTAGAAGTTAAATGAATTAAATCGTTTATTCCATTCTTTACCCAAGCGGCATCATTAGATTTTTGACCAAAAAGTAGACAGGGGAAACAATACAAACGATTTGTTTCTGAACAACCACAAATCCAGTCATTAGTTTTATATATATCATTTTTAAATTGTCTTACATAATCTCTCGTTTTACATTTAGTAATTTGTTTAATATTTAAATCTGGAGTAGGCCTACCTTTATTTTTTATTTCCATCTTTTTCTCCAACGAGATTGATGAAAAATTACATTGCAGTATTAATTGCTGTACTGAGTTCATTTTAAAAATTGAAAACAAATACACGAGTAATAATATATTAATATACGTTAATGTCGGTCGTCGATAATAAACAGAAACACGATGGTCACGATTAATAATGTTTTGAATTTCCGATAATGATCGACTAGCTAATATTATCAGCTGATAATCGAAATAATATAATAAATTAATGAGAGTAAAAATAAACTATAATAACATAATAATGCCGATGCCGACGCTCAGCGACGCGGCGACGTCGAAAATAATTCGCTGAAAATAATTTAATTGGTTATGTGCACACAAACAAATGTGCACACCAACTCCATTACAACGCGGGCTGCGTGTATCGACTTGCTTCAATTTTTACACTGTACAAATGTGCACAATGATTGTGTGCACAACTGCACTACTATAATAATACACGCCGATACCGTTCCGTCGCGGACAGCCATTTAGCAGTCGAAATAACCCAATCCAAATATTAAACATAAATACATAATATTATAATATTATTATTTTCATAATACTCTGAATTTATATTTTTATATTTTGAAAATAATTCTTATTACATTACAGGTACTTAGTTGTATTATTATGATTTGTTTTCAATTTTTCTTGAGTTTAGGTAGGTAGTGCACGTGCACTTGTGCACATACACACGAGCCGCCACTGACACTACCTATAGATACTTTTTAATGGTAATTATTCATTTCATAGCACTATATAGCAGTCTATAGTACTTACTAAAATATTGTATACTTCATTTTTTTATTTGAACACAAACTTAAAGAATTACTTTAACTACATAATATTAAGTATAAGCATAACATCACTGAAAATAATTTGGACTAATCATTCTTAATTTATTCATATTATTCTTATTATTCAAATATTGTAAGCCTGATGATAGAATATAAATTACGCATAACTTGTATACAATTATGAACATTTGTCTTAATATTCAGGCATTCAGCTATAAAATTCAAATTAATATTACATTTTAAGAATCTTAAATTTAATACCTATATACTGTATTATCATAATTTATTCTGGATAATATAAAATTACTTCAGGTATTTTCAATATTTATTTTTGTACACAAATATGAATAGGTATGATAGATTGATAGACACACTAGTATAAAACAACTCAAACAGAATATTGTCAAACCTAACTTAATAAAATAAAATTATTAAAGCATTAATAATATTAAAAAAGTTTATTCTCTACTTCATGTAATAGATATTATAAATTTATCATATACACTTATAATTTTCAATGGTATATATGATTATAAAATAGGATGACACTTTTTTTAACGTTGTACTATAAAGTAAACATAGTAAAAATTTAATCTATATAATATATATTATTATTTTAAAAATATGTATAATAAAGTCGGTTCATGAAGTTCATCCATTGTGCATCTTGCAAATATATTAAGTACTTATACCAATAATTATTTAATTAAATTTAGAATAATATAGTATAATAGGTACAAAATAATAGTCATTTTTAAATTGTTTACTGTTGTTTTTTCATCATTTTAATTTTGGTCAATTTTTACCAATAATTTTGTTTAGATAATAATACTGCAGAATATAACATCGATTATTTAGAACAAATATTTATATATTATTATGTACTTTCAAAAAATAATTTTTACTATCATCAAATCTTTAATATTATTATAAATCTAAACACAATCGTTACGATTGCGCGTAGGTTTATATTTCTTTGTAACTTGTTTCATATTCATGTTATTTAATAAAATAAATGACGGAAGCTAACAAAAATGATCAATTTAATACGTTTTAATAACAGAATTATTACAACATTATAAAAAATTACTTATATTTTCAATGTATTTACATGGCGTGTGTCTACTGTCTAGCCGTCCTTCCTACAGGCGATGTTACGTAAAAATCCCCGTTACATTTTTATAAGTCACTGAATGAGAATTATTACGATTATCTACCATCATAATGTAAAATCTGTTAGATTGTGTTCTTGATAAACGTAAAAATCCTAGTTCACATGAAACGCAAATTTATAATATGATGAGGAATATTATGTATTGAGTGTTTAGTCAAGCCCTTTTTTCCTTTCAATAATGAATTTATCCAAATAATGATTTTTAGAATTTTTAAATATACTCAAGTGATATATTTTCATATACTTTAGCCTTTAATTGAAAAAGAGAAAATAATATTTGACAAGTAAATTCTAAAGAAAACAAGTTCATATAATACTTAAAATATATCACCAAACGGTTACGCCTTTCGCGTCATGGATATTTATAATAAATATTTACCTATACATATTTTATGCAAAATCATTATCATAATATTATATTATATTTTCAAATTCTTGGATTTTTATTTTTTAGCTACAGTAAATGCTAGTGTCATGTGGATATATAAAATTCTTTTTTTCTAATGCTTTTTTTGAGATTTCTAATGAGTGTGTTTAAGTTATATAATTTGTGTATTATAATAACAATAGGTCTAATAGGTCTATAATAATAGGTTTAGACGATGTTGGGACTAAGATAATTTTAAAATTATAGTGATTAATATTAATCTGCTTTATTGTCATTTTTATAATAATATTAAAAAAATTCCAAATATAACAGGTACTAAATTAAAAAATATTATAATAAAATCTTAATTTGAAAATATTTAATATTAAAGGGAATAATGATGGTATGTTATTATTGTTATAAGATGAATCATTCTTATTATTATTACACGTGTTAGTTATTTATTTGGTCCCCATGAACATACCGTTTAAAGGTATACCTATCGGCTGTCAGTATTTTTAGTCTTCCTAAAATAAGCGATTAGCATCAATATTGTTATCTACTATTAAACACTATTAAAACATTATTATAAAATATTGACCAGATTGTCTATAGAATTAGTGTTCAAGTGTCACTATAGTGTCAGACACAGTGTGAATATAATAATAATTGGTCAGCTTATAGTTTTTAAGTTATTTTAGTTTATTTAGTACACAAGGTTTTTGATTTACATGAAAAAAATAATACATGAAATGAACTATAATACTGTACACAAATTTACTTTTATTATTTTTAAATTTTTTATCCGATACACCGCGTGACTGTGCACGACGTTTAAGAGGGAATTCATGATCATATACTTATTATTATTCACGTGTCATTAAAACATATTCGACCGCTAATGGACACTGGCTGCGCGGTGACGGATTTGCATAACAATCGCGAGTAGGTATATTTTGGAAGATACTTGGCTGCAGTTGCAGGTTCGTCGTGACGGACGCCGGAGGAACTTGTCGAAATAATACAGCCGTTTAAAATAGCGTGCTTCACGATTTTTCTATTGTCAAGTCACGTAATCGTTTGCAATAACTGCAGTGTATAACAACGACAACGAAGACGACGACGTATATTATACACTATGTATATATATATATAATACATGTATAACGGTTATTATATTTAATATAATATTACTTTTATAAAAGTGGATGGGTGTATTTCGATCGGGGGATTTACCTCTTTAGAAATTTCGGCAAATGATTTTGACGACGGACGACAGTATATATATATATATATATATATAGATATGACGATATTATATTATAATGCTATTCAGGACTTGCAGTTATTAAGACAGCTATATGTGATATCAACACGTCCCCTAAGTACTTTATAAACAATCAGTGTATCGCTCAAAGCGTGGATCATCCGTGACAAATCAACAGATCGATTTAAATGTGGATTTTTCAATAGACATCTATAGTAGAATGCTAATCAAATGTCATGGTAAAAAAAAAAAGAAAGATATTTTAAAGATATTTAGGCTCTAATGGGTATTACGAGACTTTTGAAGTATAGGTACTGTTTGAATTACTATAATCTAAATTATGTTATATATAAATAGATTTGAGATAGTCTTTGGAAGGTTTGTGAGTGAATTATAAATATGGAAAATATTTCTTTTTCAATTGTGGGTATAGGTACAAGTATATTATGTTTGAAGAGTACCAACAATAATATATTAATATGTAATAATATATATTGCATATATAGAGCTTTGTGGCTTTCACGTGCTATTAAAATAATGATACGTTACTACGTCAGACAATAATTTATTATTTGTATTATGCCGTGGTGTACAATTATATATGTATTCGTAATAGCAGCAGCAGAGCACTGCAGTATATCTTTTTATACAGATGTATTTCAATAGTCTTTCGTTTTGCCTGCCGAACATTGATTCACGAGAAAGGTCATTATAAATACCTATAATTTAATCTAATTCAATTCTTACTGCTCGTGACAGTCTAGTGTGCGAATATATACATTATATACATATAATATGTCATATGTTATATGTGATATTTATTTCTGCATATACTTAGTATATTATATTCCATACTCGATATACTATGATATAATCCATGCATTGGCGGAGCTTGATAAATTTAATTGGGGGGGGGGGTGAAGGGTTCAAGTCCCCAATTACGAAATGAAAATTATTATTAATAACTTCCTATTTTGTTAGAAATAATCTTGTTTATGTATTGTAAAAGCAAAAAAATAAAAATCAGCCAGCGCTCAGCGTGTGGCAGCCAATTACATTTCAATACAAATATAAAAAATAAACTAAAATGTATTAATGTAACGCATATATTACTACATATACAAAAATAAACAGTAAAATAAAAAAACTGATGTAGAAGAAATAGCTTTAACTGTTTTATTAAATAATATTTTAAATTGTACGTAAAAAAAATTACTGTTATTATGCCCTTTAAATAGTATACTATAAACTGTAGGTACATATAACTAGGAATTATACATTTGAAGGGGCTAATCAGAAACGTAGGCGTCTTAGCCCCCAAAGCCCCCCCCAAGCTCCGCTTATTAGATTCGTTTATAATAGATATTATATAAGTTTAAGTATAATTATGTAATACGCTCGAAAATACTTAAAAAAAATATTGTCGATACTCGACGTCATTCATCTTGGTGATACCATAAATACTTATCAACAATCAAAAAATCATATAGGCACTAAGGTACTAATGGTATAAACCAAAAATAATTGAATAGATACTTTATGCGACACAATCGGTTCATTAAAATTATTTAATACATTTTCGAAGACGGTGTTTTTATGTCTACGACGGCACGGTATTTAACAACATATTTAAGACGGGTTGCTTGTATTTCTCACTCTATAGTAATATATAATGCGTATTATATAATTTGTGGTCAGCGCTATCGGGTATAAATTATTATATATTCGCGTAATATTTGAGAGTGGCAGACGAGGCACGGAAAAGAAGGTGGAGAGCAGTTACATTTTTTTTTAAATTCGACTTTTGTACAACAGTAATATTATTTTTTTTATCCAATGCTGCTGATTTAATGGTTTTAATATTTTTTATAGATACAGCAACAAACGTAAATTCATAAAAAAAACCAAGTTCCACTTCTTGCATCGTTTCCCACTTAAACACGTCACTGTTCTTTCGTGCATATGTATTTATTTCGATTCGTGTGATAGATAGTATGCGTACTTTTAACCGGCACAGTTCGAGAACGACGAGAACCCATTATAATTCCAGGTCGCATCAGCAGCTTCGCGTTGTTATAATATTCGATACGTTTAAGACGCGTATCATCGTGTATTACACCTGGATAATATGACGTATTATTATGTTAGGCGTAGGTGCAAAAAAAAAAAATACATCGAGACGAATCTCTGATTTGTTCCGGAGGAATATAATATACAGGCATCTATGTACACGGGATTCGTTTCGACTTGAACTTCATCAGTCGCGTTTTGCAAAGTTTGAATAAAAAAATATTGCACGCGCAGCAGGTATATATTCAAATATATTACATTACTAATATTATTATTATTATTATTATGCTCATACAAGTACGTGTAAACTATATAGAAATACGTATAACATTGCGTATTATATACATTATTATATATACATTGGTATTATGCGACTCGGCGTTTTTCTCCAAGTCGAAGATCGATATCTATCATTATTACTTACAATTATATATTAGTCAACTATACGTGTGTATAGTCATTGCACAAGTCATATACTTAATAAAACGCATAAATAATTATTGTTATTATTATTGTATATGCATTACAGCTGCAGGTTTGCATCGTCTATGTCGAATCATGATTCCCAATAATATATTATAATTTTTAATAATACGCAGGAGTTGATTTTTCTTTAACGTATGACATTAAGACTCTTCCCTATACAATTTAAAGTAACATATTTCATTGGTTTGACTTACATAATATTTGCAACTATAAAATATATTAATTTTATTTTATTAACCATGAAAATATTTTTAGGTTTTTATTATTCAAAATATTAACATTTTTATTTTTTTGCAAATGTTACTTATACAGGATGTGTAATAAGTTTGAAAACGGTCATTGCTCATTAGACTAATTATAACTAATAATGGATAACACAATACAATTAATGAGGTTATTAAATATTTTAAATTATAAATGTGCAGCAATGTTATCTGTTATTGCTTCATATATAGGTATTACAAGTTTAAAATATTCATTCAATACTTAAGAGTTTCTAAACTTGAACACTTGGTATAATATAATAGGTGTATTCGAAGATAAATATTTTTCTGAAAATATCGATCTATACAATGATGAATTTTGAACATCGAGCCAATGTTTGTCATATTATGTTATAAATTATAATCTATAATATTATCAAATATTTTAGTTAGTTAACCGGTGAATAAATATTAAGAAATCTCCCCTCCTGCTGATTAAAAAGACACTAGTGTCTTGTATTATCATATAAAATAAATCTTTACTATTAAAAACAATTCTTCTTAAAAGTTTGATGGCTTCTACATCTGTAGAATCATCTCCCCTCTACATGTTTATTAATGTTTTTTTTGTGTAATATTATATATGTAATTTAAAATATTATTTTGCTAAAAAAATTGTACAAAAAAGATTAAAAAGATTTTTTATTTTTTTAAATAATAATAAAACAAAAAAACTTAATTAAAAAGATATAAGGAGCGTGGTGATGGACCAGATGTTTTATAAGTTATAAACAATAAAATATTTTTCTGTATCTATATTTGATTATGGTATAATTCAATTAATTTCTTACTTAAAAATTCCCTGCGGTAAAAAGAACAACAACGGGATTGATGTAAAAAAATTATGTTGTAACTTTGATTTTATACAATTTAAAAAATATTTATATAAAAAAACACAAAAATTGACAATAACTGAGTGCATTATGTAAAAAAAAATCACCATATAATACGTACGTCGCACATAAATATGTAATGATGGTTCAATTGTTTTGTCGCTTCCGATAAGGTGTAATAGGTACAGCATATTATAGGTACCTTCGCAAACTAGCTCATCATTCGATAATTCTCTATTCTCGTGGTATATACCATACCTACATTGGACATCGTGACCGAAATAGTCATTTCAAAATATTAGCACGCAACGTATATTAAAATTCGCATAAATTGTTATGTTCGCGTTCAATAGTAATTTCGAATGTGCAGTGTTGTTATATCACCAGTTCGGGAGGACTTCTGATGCCGCAGCTGCGTGAAAACCAATTACGTGACAACGCAGTAAGCACGTATAGAGAAAACACATTTTTAAAACAATTTAAGCTATGGCTGATATAAATGGTATAATACGTATAATATGTATTTAAAGTAAATTTTGCAAGATTTTTATCATTTTGCTTTTCTATAGTCGTTGAAAAATATTTGATTATTATTATTTATATGCACTGATTTGGATATAATTTAGCTAAAATAAATTCAATCAGCGCGCTACACAGATTGTACAAATATGAAACAATATAGCAGGCTTAGTAAAGTAGGTAGTAGTAGACTAGTATATAAATGTTTTAATAATTCCGAATTGAAAATGATGCAAAAAACTAAAAAGGCTCCGGGGAGATTCGAACTCCCGATCTCCTGTTTACTAGACAGGCGCTTTAACCAACTAAGCCACGGCGCCGGTTGTGTACGTTTGACGAAATATTAATAATAAAAAGTGGGCAAGTAAGTAACCATTGGTTAGGTTAATAAGTAGTTGAGTATATCTAGTTATTCTAGTTCCTACTTCATCACTGAATAAAAGCTATGAGATAACTGTAATGAATATTTTGCATTTGAATTCAGTGATAAACACATACAAATTATAAAAATATAATTTTTTTTTTGAAAAATATTTTGTAATGAAAAATTGTGTAAAAATAAAGTTTCTATTTTGAATCGTTAGTCATTCGTTACTTTCCGAAGGTAAGTACATGTGCGTTTTTGCTGTTAACTGTTAGAAGAATCATCCATCAAGCAATCAGTAATCGGTAAAATATTAAAAAAAAAAAAAGTATCTATAGGTATAAAAATATTTACTAGATACGTCTATAGAATAGATATACAGTAAATTCCCGTTACAACGAATACCAATACAACGAAAAATCCCGTTATAACGAAAGTTATAGAAGTTCCCTGCCTAAAAGCAGGACTTATAAAGAGTTTATTTTTTTTTCGTTACAACGAAATTTCGTTGTAACGAAAAAAAAATTCGGTCCCCTGGAGTTCGTTGTAACGGGATTTTACTGTAGATGGATACATCAATACTTACAATATATACCTATTCATAATTTTTGAAAAGATACGTCGACAGTGGCGTACCTAGGGATTTCTTACGGGGGGGGGGGGAGGGAGTAGCGAAATATATTTTCACATCACTCTTAAAATTACTTAAAAAGTAACGTCACAACTACGATAATTTTATTAATACATAGGAATTAGGTTGTTTTATATTTTTAAAATGTAATAAATAAAATAAGAAATTTTTATTTATTTAAATATAGTTAGTATAATGCATGTTTATAATACAATGCACACATGTTATACAACTCGTAGGGGGCTGATTACCCCATCACCCTTCTCCTTTCCACAGATACGTTACTATACGTTGATGGGGTCCATGTTCAATACATAATGGCAAGCACCTGAACTCAGAAGCAATGATTGGTAACCATATTATAGGTACCTAAGAAACAAATATGCGACTGATATATACAGACGCTGTATAGTGTATATTATGACTATATGGGAGGCACTTAATATATTATAATTTAAATATAACTTGATTACCTCACAACCGCGGTCCACGGCCATTAAATTCGCCGAGTTGTGAAATTGTTATTTTACGACGACATACATCACTACATCAGTTAAATAATATCATTTACGATTACATTATTACATATTTCATATACATGATACATGGTTTTGCTGAGTTTTCATTAAACGGACGATCCTCCTCGTCGTCATTGGAATATTTTAATTTTAAAAGAATAACTTGATTCAATGACCCACTAAACAGCAGGGTAAAACAAATATAATACCAGTCGTATATTTGTTATAGATGATTTTAACACGACTCTATGTTATACACATTTTATATTACACTTTTGGAAACGCACAGCGACCCAACTATAAATACGGAGAATTGGCGATGGAGTTTTACCGATATTTGGGAAATAATTAATAATATAAGTTTATAATACTATGTAGGTATATTATATAATATAATCGTTCACATAAATAAATCTTTTATTTGCGTACTATATGTCATGAAAACAAAGACAAATTTAATATAATATATAAAAGAAAAAAATTATTCGTTAAAAACTCTCCATCGCGCTATAGTTTCGAATTTCGATTGAATGCCGTTTCTAGTTTTTGAATAAATCGGTAAATTGTACTAATTGTAGTATGAGTTATCCTTCGATTCTCGTTTTTTCAAAAAAAATAAATAAAATAATTAACAGTTTTAATGATCATTGTTAAAAATATATTTTTAATTTACATAGCCATTGTAATTAAGCAAAAAAAAAATCAAGAATACCACTGCAACAGCTCCCTTTTGTTAACTCTTTCGTCTGCAGTTATTAAGTTATAATAACGCGGTACTTGTTTCTAACACGTGTATAATAGGTACTTACCTATTGAAACTTTTTACGCGCGTTCGATAAACATTTATATTATTATATAACGTATCATCAAAGCGAAAGTGCATTATTATATTATTATTATACGTATTGTATTGTCGTCGCGGAGTTAGCAAAAAATAAAACAACATTTTCTATCGAACTTCTCAGAATGTGTATTGTGAAGGAGGGGAGGGGTAATTACTACATTAGTTATCTAGTGAAGTGCTTCTTTATTCTTTAAGGATGAGTTTATATTAAAATATTTATTTTTATAGTATGTATGATGTATTTTATTTGAACGTACGACTTGAAGATGGTTGTTAAGTGTATTTTTTTTTGATACGAACGTCGAACATCGAACAAACTGTTGTGTGTCACATTAATACCTTATAACAATTTTTGGACGAACCGAAAGAGTGTTGCATTGGTCAATCATAAAACGTTTATATTTTTTTTTTATAAAGTTTCTAATTTCTATGTAAGCAGTAACGAATGTTACAATTTATGAGTGCAGAAGTACTATCAAAGTATTCAAAGTCACAAGTACATGCACATGTACTAGGACTCATACACGCGCGCGTAAATAACTATTATTGTATCTACCTATGTCCTATACGTATATAATATATATATATGTACTATAATATATTAATATATATGTGTATTATATACGATCACGAGATCTAATTTCTTTTCGATCGTTTTTTACGCGTTTTTGACACGAATTAAATACATGTATTATGTATTATATAAAGCGAATCGTTTCCTTTGTGCGCGCAAACCTCTTGTCACGTTTTCCCATTTCGTAAATCTCGTTCTAAGAGTTAATTGCATTTGGGTGTATTATGCAAAAAAAAAAACACATTACTCCCTTTCCAGCCTATAATTTTGTATACATATATATTCTATTTATGATGTTATTACTAGTTTATTCGTTGCGATGGGGGTCAGTCCTTCACCCGGAGACGACGACGACGACTCGGGCCGATGTGCGCGATGCTGCGATACTGCAGGTACGCTACATAATATAATATATATACTACCGCAGGAAATCTAACCGACCTTGACGTTCTTGTACAACAGTCGTTTACTGTTATTATTACTATTATAATGCACACTATAGGACTTAATATAATCTGTGATATGTACATATAGGAGTTATCTATATATACATGGATTTTTTCTATCCTTTACCAGTGTTTTTTTTAAATTTTTATTATCGTATTATTTATTAATTTTTTTCCACACACGATAGATGCTACGTCTTTCGTGCCCAAGGATGATGTTGTGATATCGCTTAATGTGTGCAATACAGTATTTTTTAAATTTACCTATAATTTCATTTTATCGAAAAATCGTATGCGTGCCTCCTAAGTTGTTAATTATTATTAATATATTAGAGGATTTACACGCTGTCTATATATAAATTAAACTAACCTATAATGTGAATTTTTTAAACGTATCTAATATTACCTAAGCCATTAATAAAGCCATTCGATGTCTCGGTTTATTTTCGTGTTATCGAAAAAATATCCGTTTTTACATAGTTTATAAACTTTAAACTTCGAAATATATAATAACAGTAGGTACATTAGACTAATTATTATAACAATATAACCTAACTATATTTACATGATTTTTATGTATTTTTAACGATGGCCTATTGAAATATTATAGTAGTGTTTTAGTTTCGAAATCTAATTTAGAAATACCGAATTTAGAACAGTTTTTTGTTTTGATAATATTCACTACTTTAAGATATCGTAAAAAATGATTAACCGAGATACTGAGTGAGCGGTTCACATCAAATAAATCACCCTGTATATGTTTGAATGCTATATAATATGCGGTACACGCTGCAAGACAATATAATAATATTATATTATAATGTACAATATCATGTAATGTGGGCAACGGCATCATCATAAGCCCACTTCCACCTCCGCCAAAAGGAATTTCGTCGGCGGATATACGCGACTGCGTTTGACTCTCGAGGGCAAAACTATGTTATATAGACGTGCGATTAGGATCGCGGCCGTCCGTCTGTCACTATTTTGGACGAGTCGTCGTCGTCGTCGTCGTGGCGCAACGGTCAATGACAATATAGTAATAATAATAGTAATAAATACTTAATAATAAAAATAATACTGATACACCGATATTACGCTTGATAGGTACAATAATAATAGTATATTATAATATATTATATATATATATAATCATTAGGTATATCGAGATAATTACGCAGAGATAACGACGCGCGTACAATAATAATATATGCAAGAAACGGTATACTATTGTGCAAACGCGTGCGGCTGTTACGTCAAAAATAATACACAGGTACCTATAGACAGCTAGGTAGCCAGTATAGGTACATAATGTGTGTGTGTGTACTTACCAGCAATATGACGAAAAAAAAATTATAAAATTGGTAATATCATATTATTATTACAAAAAAAAAAAAATAACAACGAAAAACTTGTTGAACCGTCTTCGTCTGCTGCGTGCACTACCTATACTGTCTACGGAACGTGCACATTATATATTGGATCGAAAAATAGACATATATAATTACCCGAAATTACAAAACTATATTATAATAATATATACATACATTATATTGTGTTGTATGTGTGGCGTGCGCACGCGATTGGCACATGCTGAAGAAGCGTGAAATCGTACAATATGAAATGTGCATACACACGGGTAGGTATTACCGTACTCGATATATATACGTATACAAATCGCATTGCTAGTTTACAACTTAACCCGACCTAACTTAACCTATACCGGTCGTATACACCGTTTACCGAATTTCAACAGCAGTAATAAGTACTAATAACATACATTACCGGGCATAAACTATTTACCGAATTTCAATAACAGTAATAACATACATTATACACATATAGGTGCAATATATAATAACCGGACGATTATGATTTTATTATATTATGCATATCATTATATTGTTTACCTCATCACGTGGCCTTACAATATATAATGTTACACCACTTACAGTACGGTTGACCGAGGCACGCAACTAATATCTCACGAATTCGCGATTAAATCAAATATATTAGCTGGAGCACATAAAACATTAGAATAATATTGAAACGTTGAAAGTACTGTGCTATACAATATTATTTAGTAGGTTCGACAATAACAAGACGGAGATAACAATTATTGCGAGTTCTAAATGGCGTATAACACAGACCATATCGATTTAAATTCGATTGTCATCTTTTAAACTAATTTGAATGCCTTTCGTGTATACTCAAGTAAAAGTTGTGATGTCGGAAGGAGAGAAGATTTGATACTTCTTGCGGTACTTATAACTAATTTTAACAACTACACTGCACGAATGCACATTTAATACATACAAGTTATAAGGTACTACATGTTGGACGTTTTATTGTACCGAATGCCGATAGATAGCATTAAATATAAAAGTTGGCTTTTATATAAGTTTTACCTGCTAAATGTTATTCTTGTATAGATAATAGGAAATGGAAGTAGCTAAGTAATGGTTTATAAGGGTAAATCGGAAACTTCACACACACACACATTTGTATAAAGTTAAGTAATTTATAAGTACATAATAAATATAGTGTGTATAGTAGAACTGCACTGTAGTGTGTCATGTGCAACATTTCGTGCAACCCGAAGCTTAAATTTGTATTGTTTTCAAAACAATAAAATGGAATTAATCATGTCAAATATACGGAAAATATATGTTATAAAGCAAGGTCGATTGACATTAAACGTGTACATGAATGTATTGTATATTATGTTGTTCAATACAGGAGACAGGATTCCAGTCTTAATAAAAGTGAAGATTGTAAAATTATGAAAATTATAAAATGTGTATTATAAGTTATAACAAGTAAAAATAAAAACTGAACACAAAATGTAACGTTTTCCACGTAAAAATAATGAGAAATGTAATCGGATGTCATCCTTTGGTGACAACTTTCTATGAATTATTTGTTGTAAAAATTATTTTTCATTACTATTTTATGTAGACGATACATATTGATTGGTATTGAAATTATTATAGATTAAATGCTACAGTTTTGCCAGATCTTTAAACTTAAACTCTACTTAATAATACATGATATAATATTATTTTTTATTGTTCAGTAATATATCAATGTAAACAAATTTATTTCTAAAATTTGAATTACAATTTTGCAATCACCCATTATTCCTCGGAATTTGGTACTACTGTAATTATTTAAAAAAATATTTCACCCCACACCATTCAATCTATTTCATAAAAAACTATCTTTTTTGTCGGATTATATTAACAAAATAGTTAACATTTCGAGAAATGGGAGACTAGAAGTTTATGGAAACCAAATTGTGTAGAATAGTATAAGTCCAAGTCAAGTATCATTAAAATTTGGTTGTGGCGAAGCCATGGGTAACATTACTATAAAGCACCGTCATTGTGAAACTTAAAATTCTGAGTAATATGGATGGTTGTAATAAAATTATGTAAACTGTATGTCTACGTAGAATAAAGTGGATAATACATTAATATCGTGCTATTTTTATGGGGACATATTGTGTGCTTTATGCCGACGATGCATTAAAATTGACATAACATTTTTTATCAGTGACATTTTTTTGAAGAATTGATTAACAATCTCAATGGGGATACATTATACAATATGGTATATAATAATATGGTTATATGTCAATATTTATTAATTATTAATACAGGTGTACTATAGCAGTACCTGTAGCCTATAGGTATTAGGCGATCGTTTAGTTGTGTAAAATACGTTTTATCCACGAACTAATCTATGTTCATGGTTTTATCTCTTTTCTCTGTGGCTCTGAATGTTTATATACTGCAGTAGTTTCTTTATTTTCGGTTACCCAGAATAAACGAATATTAATTTACACACTGTCACGAGTGTCACGCCTTTCAGTAAAAGTCAGATCACGACTGACGCCTCAAAGGGAAAACACTGGTTATACCGTTGATTTTATACATATTTTGTACATTACTAATCGGCGATAATACGCATACGATTCTCGGCAAGGCATTGACCAACACGCGGAACCCGCCTACATATAGTATTGGTATTAATTATTTTATTATTATCATCGTTGACAACAAATAATTGTTTTCGGAAATCGAACGTTATTATTGTAATTAATGCTGTTATTTTTTTATTGGATTAAACAGTAAGCACAACATTAATCGTCGATAATTAGTTCCTCGTATAGCTTTATATACACATTTACAACGCGTAGGTGTACACTGCAGTGCGTCGACCAATAATAATATGTTTGTATATGTAAATATTTAGTCGGACGGTGCATGTTACAAAACGCTCGACCAGTGTCCACTATAATAATAGTACTCAATACGTATATATATATAGTTTAAAAGACACGAGTACATGACGTACTATAATAGTTATTAGCAATATAAATATTGGAATATGGCACACACGCGTAGGTGTAAGTATATAGCTTACGCCTAGTACGAGTAAAAAGTATAAACACTTTTGTAAAGTTGCTCAATACCCAGTCCGTACTCGTTATAATATGTACCCATTAGAAATAGTTCAACCAACAAACTCGATCTGATATTATTTGTTCAGTACAGCACTACAGCATAATATATATATATATATATATACATTATATACGCTGTGTACAATGTGTACATAATATATTTTTCATCATTATAAACAATAAAAAATGGTATTTTCAAACGGTAATACATAAACGTAACGTATAAATACATTTAATGGCTATAATGTGCGTGTATTTGTATAGAGTATAACCTAATCATTATTAAAACGAGTTCGATATGGCGATATCATGAAAAATCAAAAGAATTATTAGGTATACATTTTAATATTTAAATATTGCAAACTCTGGTTTGAGGGTAAAATAGATGAAATTTGTTATCGTTTCCTCGGGACACAATTTAAATGGTAGACGTATTGTTTAATTTTAGGTTTGAAGATCACAATTTGAAATCAAGAATAATTAATATATATTAATTGTACATGACAGGGGTGGCCAAACTGTTATGTTGATAACTGAAGATATGTATTTATTTCCTTCGAGGAATCATAAAAATACGTTAAATAATTTCCAACAACAGTCACTAGGAATTTTTATGAGTTATGTAAAATAATAAATTCTGATAAAGGGAGGGGGATCGATTTTAAAACTGTCTAAGATCAACTGTTTGGCCGCCCTTGGCATACGATACATCACAAGGCCGTAACTGAAAATTAATTACGAGGGGGGGTTAAGTTAAAAAAAATTGTGGTTTGATTAAAACAGAAATTGAAATAGTTATTTTACTACCACATAATATAATACGAAAACATTTCGGGGGGGGGGGTTGAACCCCAACCCCCCCTAGGTACGGCCTCGATACATCGTATACATAGGACCTATGAATTGGAAATTTTCAAGAAACCTGATATTAATCATCTTATCCAAGAATTTTCAAATATTATTGAGACAGCCATGAATGAGTAAGTTCTACATGCTTTATTCAGTTAAAATAATTTGAAGAAACCGTGTAAATTATTATGTATCCAGACATATTGTTATTTGAAAAACTCAACTTAAAAGAGTTGGAATGGTTGAATTTAGATGATTTTGAAATGTAGCTAGTAGATTTTCAGTCGAGTACCCGAAGTACTATATACATGGAAAGAAAAATTCGTTGTACTACTTGTACTAAGGAATGAATTAGAAGAAATTTAGCGTGATGGGGCAATAGTCAAATTGATTGTATAAACATAGGGAAAACGATTTTGATAGTGTGGAATGCAATTCCACAAAATTATTCCACTTTAAAAATAGAAACATTCGCTGTTTTGTCTATTTTTTCTTCAACTTATTCTCGCGAGTCACTATTCTCAGAAATTAATTTTATAAAATCTGATTTAAGAAGCCGACTAACTGATGAATGCAGTGATGCATGTACTCTATTAAAAGTTATTAATTATAAACTAAATACCTATCAACGAATTGGCATCAAGTAATCAACAAAAAAAATCACATCAAGAAAGAAAATAAATAATTAACAAAGTAATATTATTATATTAAGTACCTAAACTAACCTTTTTTAAATAATACATTAATTATACAATAAAATTACGATAATTGTTTTTTTACATTATTCAATATAATATATATATATAATATTTTTCATCGTGACACGCTCGAACACAAATGGTAATTTTTTGCACGTTAATAATTTCCACCCCTGACGTTGGTAGTATTACTAGTATTAAGTTCGTCATAGATGATATCTATATGCGCAGTACAATTACGTATAGTACTGCGCTGTAGTGGTAGTAAAGCGCATTTTATTTTCTCCTTATTATATATCATCATGAATGTTAATAAGTTAAATCCAATAGTACCTTTACTTTTGAAAGTTACATTCTATTAATGAACTACGAACAATAGGGACAATAAGTTATAAGGGAGTGAAGAATAATATAAGAAGTTATTTCAATTTAAGACAAATTCAATTTACGGCCCAACTAAAAGTCTTTGAAAATAGGGATTTTCAACTTACCTGTGTAAGTATATCGTATTTATTATTATACAGGTATCTAACATTATATAGACCGAACGATTTATCGTTTATCAAACACCACTTCAAATGGTCTGTACACCTAAATTCCACTTACGAAGTTTCGTCTATTACAATAAAATTGTAATAGGTAAATATTGTTTAACATTCAGTTTATAGATATAATAGTTATTAGTTGGTGAATAATCAGATTTAGATTTTAGAGTGAATATAATTTTTTTTTTGAAGAAGAACGTGATTGGTTTTCAATGTACTTATACATATAATACATTACAAAAACTTAAAAAAAAAATAAAACATATTTAATAATATCGGTAGGTATATAAAGATATTAGGTATATCGCATTAACTTACCTTTTACGTTAAACGTTATGTTATTATAAAATAATATAGTTTATGGACACGGCAAGCTACACACGCAACGCGAGACATCAATTGGGGACAAATAGTGAAATTACTATAAATGTATCACCTATTTTATGATAGATGAGAGTCATACGTTTAAGTATATCAAAATATAACATATTATTTATTTAAAATATATAGTTTATATATCTTCATAATTAATTAAATATAGTGAATATTAATGTAACAGTCTAATTCACATTTATATTTTATATATAAGTAGTACAAATTGATAGATCAAGTAATCATGTATATCTCTACCTATATATTTGCAAACATTACTTACTAATCATTTAAAACAAAACTTACAACTTTGTATCTACTGGCCAGGGCCGGATTGGATAGTTTCGGCACTTCGAGAAGTATCGTTCAACCGGCCCATATTTTACTGTTAATAGTGCCTAATAACCAGGGCCTGATAAGGCATTTCGTGGCTTTAAGAAAAATAAAAAATGTGGCCCCTTATTATCAACAGTAGCATATATAGCCATAGCTCCCCTCCACAAATGAGTTGTATAAAACAAAATAAAATTTTTTTACAATTTAGTATTTACTTATACATTTTCACAAACATAATTATAATGTTATACATTTTTTTATCTCTACAGGCTACAAATTTCTAATACCTATTATTTTCATTTACATTGACGCTGGTAAGGATTAATTATTTTATTTTTTTGAAATATTATACATTTTTTATATTTATTTTATATGATGAAAGTAGTACTCTAAAAAAAAAAATAAGTTTTAGCCAGTAATACTGGCTTATGATGAAAGTATTTTTATTAAATTAATTTTTCAACTATAAATATTACGTAAAAATGTTATTTTTTTAAAATGCAATAGATACATAATTATAAATAAATACAAAAACATTATATTTTTAGTTTTTTGATTATTTATTTTATAAAAGTCAATATTTATACTAAGCATTAAATAGTTTTCATACACAGGTGTACAATTTACATCTCCATCTCGTATTCTCAATGATATTAATAAACGTGATTCGGAACGTTTACTAGAAAAATGTGTTATGCTTAAATAAAACTAAATAAACAGCCCAACTTTTTTTTTAAAACAATAGTGTGAATCTTGTTTTGATTAACATTTAATTTTTAAGTTTATGTAATTATTTGTAGTGTATACAGCAATACGAACAATTTTACCTGGCACTTTTGCAATATCATCTTATAAAAACATAAGGAAACAAATGTATTTATTGCATTAATATTATTACTACATTTTGCACTTAATACTGGTGTTTCATTTCCAGTCATTTTTAAAATCACTGGAAGAATCCATCCTGCGTTATGATCACATTTTACACAAAATGTTATCTTGTATCTTGAGTCTTAATATAAACATAGTCGAATGCTAAAGGAGTAATATTTATCGTAATAGGCACATACAAAGTCTTTAACTGTTTAAAATAAATACTCACGTTCATATAAGTAAAAACACTTTTTAAGTAAATTGTCGAGTAGATATCAAAATATTTTCAATTGTACACGTATTTTAAGTAAAATCAACAATGAAAGCAATAATATTGTGTATTTTACAGTCCGAATGATTCAATAACGAAAAAATGTAACGTTTATCTTTGAAAGTGACCAGTGCATATACACACATATATATAGATTTATAATTTAATCTGCAATGGTCAATAGCGTTATTATTATTATTATTATTATTTAATTATAACAATAATATAATTTTTATATTATGATTTAAATTGTTGCGCTTACTCATTAGTCATTGTTCAATATTGCATGTATTGCAGACTGTAAATAATATTAAGAATAATAAAGTCAGACGGTTAGATATTATATTTATAATTTATGTATATAGATTTACCATACAGGATGACTAGGAATTAAGATGAGGCAGGGTATACTACAAGCATTTTTGAATAGTTGAAGAATAAGTGTACAAGCAAAAAGTAATAAGTATACTTACCCATACTTTGTGGTGTTAAATTAAAACTAAACTTATCTATATCTACCTATTGTTGATATTATTATTGTATTCTTATTTTTTTTATAATACTCAACAGTAACACATATAGTAGTGTATATAAATATTTATGCGTTTTAAATGTTTTAATTACTGTTTTACGTGTGTATAAACATATCCGATTAAAATTGGTATACCTAATATACAACGATATTATATTATTACGATCGGGCGCGAATAGCAGAAATACTTTAATGTCTCCATAAATTAAATTAGTATCTAAAGGTTATAATCATAGTTTTAAAAGTATCATTTACAAAACGTTTATAATTTGACAAATTTTAATTTTGCTCATAAAATTTGAATTTTTTATTGCCTTTAGTTTATAATATAATATTTTAATTGCATGTTTTTCAATTAATGTAAACTTATATAGTCGTATAGGATACTATAGCTATGGCCTATGGGTATAATTATCAGTATTTCTTTCCTAGTGCATTTTATTATTTTTTGTTTTAATAAAACGATAAGCGTTCGTTTTCATTACAGGAGTACTAAAATGGGTTTAAAATGTATATAAACTATTATTATGGCATGCCAGATGTACTAGCGTTCCAGCGTTTGACATTGAAATAAATCCTTGCGTTATCTATCTATATATATGTATATAAACTATATATACTTAGTTGTGCATTATATTATATACAATCGAACCAACTTTTACGTCGATAAAAACCTTTATGATATTGCCGTAGTTCCTTTTCTCAATATTTATTAGACTAATTTACGACAGTTATTTTATCCTGTAGACAACTATACATGCAGCCGCATACAGTATTATAGTTTCTATATAAGTCATACTGCAGTCTGCAGTCATTGTTTATACGGTCCAGTGACTAGTGGATAATACTCGAGTATAAAAAATACGTATTTTTTTCGTTTATAAAATAGATCCATGAACTCGAACAGATAAAATAAAGTATGAAGGTCGGCAATAAAAATGAATATTTTTAAATTCAACTGCACTGTAAAAATTTTAAAATCTAATCATATAATAATACCTATATTTGTACTGGCTATAATTATTATGACACGCGTTGGGCGAGTACAAGAGTAATAACTCTGTAAATAATTACCAATTCCTACCAATGTTATGGACGGTGAAAAAAATGTACACGAAACACGTAAGGTTTAAACTGTTTAAAGAGAATACCACATTTTACGCGTTCATCGTGTTTATCGTTTATATAATTTAAAAAAAAATGTCGTAAATGGTAAATCGCAAAGTATTCACTTCCACTCGAAGTTGTATATATATTGTTATTATTTATAGGTGTGTGCACTGTGCATATCATAATACATTTGTTGAGATTTGTGGGAACTTGGAATAGGTAGTAGTGCATTAGTGCATATACTATTTTGGGTCAGGGTTGAAAACGTCTAAGCTCGTGTTATCAATAATATAATACCGTTTATCCGATAATTATGTAATGTATCCATTTTTCTTTAAATATTTTAAACACAATTTACCATTTGTACATCGACAACTCAATAAGTAGAAAGAAAAAAAAAATAATGAACCTCTGAGAAATATCATATACCAATTTATGTACATAAATAGATGTTGTGTCATTTTTTTTTGATAAATTGTTTTTTTTTCGTTCCCCTCGGGCTTCAATAGTCGTCGACATTTTACTGTTTGTTATTTTCACTGACGAAAGATATTACCTAATAAATAATATTATAGTAATATAATTGTATGCATAAAATATTTATTATGTATGTACGCGAGTTGTTTTAAATTAATTTAAGTTAACTGCACTTTTTACCTGTTTTTATCGCTATCATTTTTCACATAAATCGCTAATAGGCACTTAACGAGATGTGAATATTGTATATTATCTCACAGGAAAATTGCTGTGTAGTAGATTATAGAAGAATTAATAATCGAAAGTTATGTGTCGTCTAATATACTATAGGATTTAACCATATAGATGTAAACAGGTACTTGTCGTAATAAGTCGTAATAGTCGTATCATTTGTCATATTATCTTAATTTGTATAGTAAATCATAATAATAAATAGCAAATGGGTAATAATAATAGTCATTATTAAGATGTCGGCGTATTATTTGTGTTCTCTTTCTGATCCACACGCAACATGGTGCAACATTAATCTATTTTATGTTTAATGAAAACCATTTTTTTTAATTATTATCCTTGGTTGAAAAAAAGTCTTATCATCACGGAACACTTCTAATTAATGATATAAAAATCTAAATTACTAAAATTAACTAAAGTATACTTAAAATTCAAAAAATTCAAAAATTCGAATTTGTATAAGTTGTTTATTGATGGAAAAACGGGAGTAAGTATAGTTGGTGAATCATCATATAAATCTAAAAGTGTATAATCATTTTTGTTTTACAACAAAATGTTTGTATGTTGTGCTTGTTAATCGTTATAATACTTAATAATTATATAATATATACATAAGACTGTTTTGTTTGAGAATGAGAATATTTTTTGGTTACATCGTCTTTTATGCTCATCATTCAGACCTTGTCACTTAAATTTCGAACATTCATTTTATTAAAACTATTTTTTTTTAAATCTAAATATATAGAGGCTATCGTTGTTAAGTACAACTTTTATGCTTCTGTTGTGCCACATAAATCAAGTCATGGCAATTTTCACGGGCAAATGACTACTTTATTTTATTAACGATCCAAAATGCAATTATTTTAATATAATTTATTCTTTAGTATAAATATAATAATAATACACGGAATTCTCGTGTCCGGTAAAAAATTATTTTTACATCAACTTCTTGTATCAAACTGTTGACACATCATTAGAATTAAATGTAAATAAAAAATAAATACGTATACTGTAAAAGTTTCAAAATAATAAAATATAAAAACATTTTACTAAAAAACTATTAATTTTATAGCGACCGTAACATTACATCGGTATCTAATACTTTTTATCATATATTAAGTATATATACGTATATTATAATCATAAAAAAAATTATCTGAAAAAATAAATAAATGTTCATTATTTCTAAAATGTTATCCTGTATATGCCTAATACCAAACCAAATGATACCATAAGTCCATATCATTATGCCTATTATAGTATTGAAATTGCGTAATCATACTGTGCATATTATATTATGTTTTATACCTATATATTCACTTTTTTAATGCATGAAAAATAATATGTTTTATAATGAAAGATATTTGAGACTTCAGTAAAGGACTATTCATGTTTCAGTATTTTCCGCGTGTACTTGGAGAGTGGTGTAGATACACGGCCTTGTTTCTGCCTAATGTTTAGTGGAATTTTACTTACACATCTTGTTTCGTCATTTTACGACCTTAATCAAATAATTATATCATTTTCAAATATTAAACAAAAAGTTAATTTAAAACAAAAAAAAAAAAAATTAAACATACAAGTTGAGTAACGATTCCGTAATAAATTTGCTATGATACGAGAATTTTTTCATTGGCATATTCTTTATGAATTATCCACTTGAAAAATGTACCATGAATTTAACTATAGAAAAAAAATATACATATAATATGCGTATTATACTCGCACACTGCAGCCAAAACCAATTAATCTATCAATCATTTAAGTGATTTAGTTATTACCATTTATTAAAAACGACAAACCGGGACACGTTTTGTATAAGTATACAAAAAAAAAGTGAATAAAAAATAAAAAAAAATTTTATTTACATAACATAATAATAATATATTCTTCTTTCTTCTATAAATTATTATATGTAATAATAATAATAATTATACTTGCGATGTCTTAATAAAATGTGAGATAATCTCTTTTAATAGTGTTTTACATTTTTCTTTTTTTTTTTATGAACGTTTACAATTTTATATTATGCTATGAAATTTTGCGATGGTAAATTTTTTTTGAATTAAACTTTATCACACCAGTTTTTTATGATTTTGGTAATTTGCATTATTTTGTGCATTATTATTATAATATATTAAATTTCACCATACTACGTAATTCTCAAACCATACAATATTCATAAATATTTATTAAATTTAATACATTACGAAATTCCCAAGTATAGTAAGTTTTAAGGCACAAAATGTTATATATGTAAATATATTATATATATATATATATATATATATACCCTATTACCATGTTACTTTACAAATTACTATACTGTAGCTCACATCGTTTTTAAAATGAATTTATATAATGCTATACTTATATTTTTAACTAAAGGAACGTTATTATTGCGTTAAAAATAAAAATAGTAGCACCGTGATGAACGACCGATCATTTGAGCTGAGGTGACCCTCGTTCCTAAGCAACAGGTTCCTAGCACGTTGCTGTTTTTGTATCATTTTCGTAAGCCTTTTAGATCCTAAGCCGAGCTTGAACCTATTTATTTATTTAAATAATACGTAAAAATCTGTGTTACACAATAATGATGCAATTTTTTGTTTTTAAAAATAAATTTTCGGGCAGTAAATAAGAATCTGATAATTGTGTATACAACTGCAATGTTATGCAGTACTATTTCTGTTTCCTATATTATATATTATACCTATAGAAAATATAAAACACACGCAGGAATAAAAAAAAAACAGGCAGTTTTATTTTAAAGAACATTTCGTAAAAAAAAAATATTATTAAAACATGTTAAAAGTTAAAAACCTTTTTATGTGTTTGACATGTTAACACATCGTTAATCATTTTTGTGACGACTGACGATCTATAATATTATACAGTTTTTTTTTAAATAGTTTAAAGTAGCTTAAATCGGGATTAATTAAAACAAATCGTCTATACATAAGATTATAATATATTGTATTACCTACGTGAATTTATAATCTTTTGTCCTCGCTGAATCTGCAGTAAAGATGTTTGTCTGAACTCTGAAGCATCTCGTACAATGTAACAAAACATGCCATTCATTTCTCATATGATATTCATATTATATACGTCGTTTGTAAATAATAATAATTTTTGGGTTTTCACACTTTTACTTTGGGGTTTATACGCGTTCGACACGTATATGCATATTAATTAATAATTGTTCCGTATTATTAATTATTACCTAGTATGGAAATTTCATGACTGCTGTATGGCTACGTATTTTACGTACGCAAACACTGTCAATCTTCAAAAAATAAGAATTAAAGATATAAATTTTCCAATATAATATACTCATCTATATAATCAAAAAATATTAAATTGATTACATTTTATTTTTTATTGAAAAAAAGATATTCTTGGTGCTTATCGAATCGTATAAAAGTCTATAAATATAATATTCTTAAAAACTTTCAATTACATGCTGCAGAATACTATAGTAGTATAGTATTAATAATTATACTATATTACCATAAATTGTATGTAATTTATGATTAATTAGAAAAAAATGTCGATGCTACCAGAATAGTATCTTGAAATCTATAAGACTATTTTGTTTTTTTTTTTTAAATTAAAATTGATAATTTTCTAAATAGGATTTTACGAAAACATAAAAATGACATTTAATACAACTTTAATACTAACGCTAATTCAATATTTTAGTCATATTATCGAAAATGTATTCTATCAATATCAATCTTTTTTAAATTTAATTTAAGGCAGAACTCCTTGAAAAAATGCATTTATACCATTGTAGGCTTACGTCTCGTTGTTCTATCTATAGTGTATACTGTATAATATTAATGGATAATAATCGTGACCAATTGGCAAAACCATGTCTCCATTTGGGTCTCTTCTGAACTGAAATCTTTTCACTTCAATGTTTAGGTGATAAATGTATGATATTTAATAATACATTCTCGAATTCTTCGGTTTATATCTCAAGTTGTTCAAGGACCAATTCAAATCGAAAATTGATTTAAAAAAATAGATAAAAGTCATAGTATAAAAACATAACATATAGTGCGTATTTAGCAATATTTTGATCACAATCGCTTTTTCTTTAGAATTTATTGATGTTATTAATTTTAAATATAATCTGATGCCTGTTATAAATGATTATGCATTGATGATAACTACATTAGCGTATGCAGGCTATATTAACTATCAAAAGTAAAATACGAAGACGTAATAAAAATATTAGGCTCGAAATAATTCCTCATTATTTAATGATAAGATATAAAATACACATAATAATATAATTATTTAGAAAAATTATATACTACATAATATATGTACACTACGTATGTATACACACATACTAATTATTAATTATCAGTTAAAATCTGATACATTCATACGGCACCTAAACATAACAATTACGTAGCTAAGAATTTGAAATTAAAAAAGAGAAAATATTCTTCGACAAGTACTAAAGAAAACAAGTTTGTATTATAAATGTATGGTTACGCGTTACAGATATTTATAATAATAATATGTATCTACTTACTATTTATGCAAAATCATCTTATTATTATATTTTGTACGATAATAATATGGAAATATTACATAATATTATAGATAAGTGCAAAAAAAAGGATGAAAATAATATCGCTGAGTCAATACGCTTTTAAGAGAATAATCTACACAACTATACACATCATTGAATTTTTGTAGGTGAATTGTGTACTTATATAGCTATATAATATACTGCGTGAATAAGCTTTATAAAGGTCTGCGAAGTCTGTTCCTAACACTAAGGTTGATGTACAAATATATAATTATAAATTAAAATTTTACCAAAAATATGTTTAAAAGCAAATTATTACGTTTATTATACAAGACTTTGTTAACATCAATACTTAGTGTAGCTAATAATCGAATTGCGTTTAAATAGTTCAAAACATTTAACATGAAAAAATTCTGATTTTCTTAACATCGTGCTTTAAAATATTTAGATATTTATTATTTTATATAATTTAAGAAGTATTAAAAATAAATACCGATTTTTACTGTAAATTGTTACTTAAATACATTTTTTTTTTTTGAAAATCTAGCTATACAAGTTTAAATAAAAAATAGCTAAAAATTCATAGTTTTGTATAAATGTATTGTTAAAGATACACGTGAGGGTGAACATGCTCGGTGAATCACTCTGTATATAATATACACATTACACTCACTATAATATAATATTATGTTTGGAATAATACGCTTAAAGTTCCACAGATTTGTACACTTTTATTAGTAAATAGCAAATTCAATCGTGTCGCGTGCGTGTCCACCTATACATAATATACGTTACGCGTATACGTTTTATACTGCAGCCCTACCTAAAAGTATAGGAATGCCGGAACACGCGCCGATCTAGGAAAATACTATTTGCAGGCATATATATATATATATATAGTGTATAGGTGTTATCAAAACACGTTTACTTTATTTTATGTAGATTTATATTATTATATAAATATAATATGCAATAACTGTATTGAACCTGCAGTGTTGCAGCTGTTGTGCATGCGAATTTACACAATCAGTTATCACATATATGTGTATAAAATATATCGTCAGTGTATTTAATGTTTATAGTTGATAATTTACAATATTATGATTGTACTGCTATGCAAGACATAATGACAATGATAGTCATTAGTCAATATGTATATGCATAGTGATTATATTTAAACTCGTGCGTGCATACAAATCAAGTACCAAACCTGAAACCAGTAGCACAGTAAGTAGATATGTTAGTTATAAAATTATAATTTCATATTATGATCGTTTCAATTGTAAATCAGTAAAATAAAATAGTACGAGGTTACCATATGGAGTATGGACTCATCTAAGTTTTAAACACTAATAAAACTATTAACATAATATGAGACATGCAATGAAAACTTTTCTTTTTTATATGTTATCATTAAAAAAGTAAAAAAATGTAAAAAACGATAACAATAAATAAAAAAGTAGAAGAAAAATGATATATTTTTCAATTGTAGTATATTGTAAATATATATAGATGCCACTTATATATAGAATACAAATTGTTTTAAAGAACACATCGATTAACCGGGAGAATGATTGCATTTTATTGTAATAAAAGAATCACCTTGTACCTACTTAAGGCGAATAATCGGCCATAACGTTATAAATGATTAAATTTTACGGAATGCGATCGCCTGCAACATTATAGGTACCTACCTACCTTCCTATATATAGCTTTCTTGTATAGCGAATAAACGTGCAGCGCGGGAGACGGCTTGTTTTACTTCCTGATGTCGGCCGACGCGTTTCCTCGTCCGCGTGAAAATAATAGTAGGTAAAAAAAAAAAAATAATAATAATAACGACAACGATTGAAATTAATAAATCGTTACGCGTACCTGTATATAAATTATAATGACACGTTGATCGAGTCCGGTCGACCTTGCTCGTGTATGCGAACGTAGTCGTTTAAAATAATATATATATATATATATGTGATATACGTGTCGCGAACAATAATATTAATAACGATGATAATAATAATTTAATTCGTATTAGTCGACCAACAGCGACGGACTTCAACGCACGCGGTTCCGGTGAAAGCTCGGAAGTGTACACCGTGCAGGTATTAATACCCCCCCGTAAGCGCACAGGCGAAACAAAAATTTCAACGAAATATATAATCGTATCGTATACTTTATATTATTATCAATTATCATTATTAGAGGCCAACGGCGGAGACCTTGTGCTGCCTCATCCCACTCTAAAGAAGAAAAAAAAACACCTAACTAAAATCGTAAAAAAATATATATCGTTCCTGAACAATATCCGCCGTCGCACGCACATTGTTTCGCCGCGGTTTCGTCCGTCACCGCCGACGACGACGTCGTTTCGTTTAGTAAAACAATAATAGTGTCTACTGCTCACCGACTCCACGCACTGCAGTTATTATTGTTATTACCATCGTCATTACCGCACATAATTTGTTGTCGTTATATTGTTGTGATAATAAAGTGAATAATATATAACAATATAGTGGCGCACGCGACCGACAAACCGCGTCCGGCAGTCGACGACGCCGCATCATCGACATCAGTATCCGTTCGGTTACCGGTCCGCATGCACGCGCTCCCGATTCGGTAACTCGCCAACTATTATTATATAACGTGTCCGCGGCGGTTACATTTTTAAAAACAAAAAAAAATTCGTTCGATTTTTTTTCCACCGATGTCCAGCAGGACGCGGTCGCGTTTATCCTATTATAATAACGTGCGTGTTTTTCGAATTCGATTTCGACTCCCCGTGGTCTTGCCGTTTTTTTCTTTTTAATGTGCGGTACCATTTATAATAATATTAATATCAATAATATCAAACCGTACTGATCTCCGGAACACGACAACCGTATCCCACACATATTATTATATATATTTTACTATAAAGATTATATAAAATTGTCTCATACATTTTCGGACGAAACATTTCCACCCACCAACAGTCACAGGTTCGTCATTTATACATAATATATTGTGCAATACTATGTGCAGACAAGTTTTCTTGTTCACACATATCTAATATAGGTTTATCATACATATATATATGCTAATATTATGATCGAGTCCTGGTATACAGAGCGATTCGACTTAAATAATGAATTTATTCTAGTTCAGATTTTTGAGAATTTTTAAATATACTTGAAGACCACATTTTAAAATTTTTTATATTTTTTTACTACTTATTTAATGTGTATAATCTAACTTTTGTTTTACAAATGAAAACCTCCTCTACCTTTTTTTTACTGTAAATTTATTTGGTGTATATTTTTGTTGACATTTTCAATGTAAGTATCTAATTTAAAACTTGAACGAGTAGTTTTCCAGTCGTTAAAATGTTTTTACTAAGAAAAATAGCCCATAAAAATAGATATACAAAAAAAAAATATATAAAATGTACATAACAATTCATTTTAATATTTATTATAATTAGACCATTTATACAAACTAAAAATGTTAATAGATTAATATTTATCAGGTGCTAAAACTTTTAAATAACTATATATTGTTCATATTCCCCACATTGTTTTCCAAATTTATTATTGTAATATGAACCTATTATCCTTAACAAACATAGTTTAATTAATAAAATTATTAAAAACTACCTGTTCATTTTTGATTTTGATACATAAACATTTTTAGGAAAACAATCTGCTAAATAATTTATAGTATAAGAGGGGAGGGGTTTTCATTTGAAAACAGACAATTTTTAAGTAATACAAAAAATAGGGAAATTCAGTATACATAAAAATTCTAAAAATTAGATATTGAATAACTCAGGCATGTTCAAACACCCCCCGAAATATTTGGGTTTTTATATGGTTATTTACTTATTCGATTGTAATGTTAATTTTTTTACATCAATATTTGTATTTAAACAAGTATTGTAAGTATACCTTATTTAAAAAAAAATGTTTTGTATATTTATTAAAAAAAGTTCTACTTTTCAATAACTGATTTTCAAAAACACCTCCCAAACTTTTTTCTGCATACGTTCAGGAATAACTGCGTTATTAAAGTGTAAAAAGGATGAACATGCTTGGTACTCGAAAAATAACTTTGTAGGTATATCTCATAATAAAACGATAATAAATTAACAAAAATGTCTTATAGATAAATATGTGTTTTAATTAAAAAATAACTCTCAGTTGAAAAAAAAAAATTTTAATTTTTTAACTATTTGAATGTGTTACATATTGGCTATTACATGTCTATATATACATGATATTATTATTATTATTATGTGACAGGATAGAATCAAACTAAATATAATCATCTAAGCGTAAACTAAAACTATTTTTGCTACCTTTTTCAAAAGTTAAGTGTCTTCGTATGATACGTTACTATTACTTAATATTCAATATTTATGGGTAAAATTCAAATAATGTTAATTCCTTTAATCGTTTGGATATATGAATGCATATAATTACAAACTATAATAACATTTTTAGAATAGTATACAACTGAATAACTGATAAATATAACCATATAATAAATGTTTTAATTAAATTTTCATTTACAAATAAGGAATTTAAGACATTTGAGAATGATTAAATGATTTGTATACGAATATTTAAATTCTTAATGTATAAATTAAATTATTTAATAACAAATCGAAAATTTAATCAACGCATTATGTAATTCATCTTCAATAAAATATTTTAGAATTCATAATATTGTTCAAAAATGTCTATGATACTTTGTTTTAAATCTATGAATTGTGGTGTTAGGGTGTTATTAAAATTAACCTAGTTTGATATATTGAAATTATTTAAAACCATACAAATATATTTTAAATTTAATTAATTATCTATAGATTACAATCAAAATACATAAATATATAAATATGAATAATACTTAGGCACGTAACATTTTTTTTTTGAAATATCTAAATTCTATTATACAATATCACACATATTTTTTCATGTCATTAAAAATTAAAATATATCGTAATTTATATTTTATACTATACAATAACTAGTTAAATGCTTATACAAGAAGCTGCGATAATATCAAAATTTGCAACGTTGTTATGATGACTTGACGTAGTTATAATACTACTTCAATATAATAATTACACCGACTATCTTAAAAAAAAAACTAATGATACCAAAATTCAAATGGAAGCTGTTGAGATATAATACAACTATACAAGTTACTAGGGCGTATTTCAATTTTAATTTTGATAATATAAGATATTAAATTTGAAGAAATAAATTGTAAATTTTTGACTTATTATTATTAAAAATGTAGTAGGTAATTTACTTGACGAATATAGCTTCCAGGTTATTATAGTAACACACAATTATAGACGTTATATTATCATCATTAGTTTTATTTCATGACTGTGAGAATAAAGTATTAGCTCGTATTTATTTAATTATTTTTATAATTTTCAACAATTAAAAACGTGTTAATCATTATTTATTATACCACTCAGTGACTGTCGCTTGCAACGCATCGCTGCATCACTCAGCATCCAAAATTTATAATATCGGTTGATTTGTTACGAAAAGCCACGTTAAGTATCTAAATATATAACTTGAACGTTATGTGTAGAATCCGGATCCGGGTTATATATCAATATAGTATAGAAGGGGAAAATATTGGAAATAAAAATAATTAAATCATGGTCCAATATTTTACGTAGGTATTTTATTAAAACCTATATAAAAAAAAAATCACCTGCGGCTTTAAACTTATTTATATAGCTACGATTAACTGATTTAAGGACTCTACGAATTTATTCCGGTTATTATAATAATATATTATACACCTATATTCTGTATTGGTTCGATAATCGCGTTATGTTTCAACAATTAAATTATTGTTGGAACACTATTATTATATAATAAAAATATTACCTTTCATTTGTATAGTATTACCGAAAGTGCTTTTATTTCATTAATTTTTTGCATGACTGTTAATTAAACTTGTATTAAGATTAAAGATTATTACCTATAGCTATACGACATACCGTTGTTTATATTTTTAAATTGTTACAAGAGTGAATCTATACAACGTTTACACCGTCTTATAATATATTATGTAAACAAAATGATGTACCTTTCATCATTTTAAAATTTATTTATTATCAAATATTATCTAATATATTGAGAGTTTTATCTATCGTATTATTTCAAAGATTTATTTGTTACTTTGACATATTTAAATCTTTTAATCGCGATTGTACATATTGTAACGAATAATGATGCTAATTATTTATAGGTTATATATTATAAATATTTTTGTCCATGTGTAATATTAAATATTTTGTATGGAAAATTTAATGTTTAATAAATCATAAAACGTGTATAATGTATATAAAATAATTTTCTCCGTTGCACACGGAAATTTTATTTTAACCGTTTGCGGAAGTCTTTAATATTTTTCTTGGGCCAGGAATTTGTACGATTAAGTGCCTTTTCGTGTTGTTATTTTTTTTTAATGGTTGATCAACGCATGTATACTGGCGACGGGTCATTGAGTCATTCATATGACATTCGCCTTGACGTTTGGAACATTCTGTCCGGAAGTCTGAGCGAAGTGAATGTTTGAAAAAATGCACAAATATAATATATAGATAGACAAGATAAATGTTTTGAATAGTTTTATTTTTATTTAAAATATTTTCTACAAATTGATCAAAAGTGTAAGTCTGACGTTTCTTTCAACTGACACAAAGAATAATTTCAAACTCTGGATAAATTATTTTAATGTAACATTATTTAGTGTTTGAGAATGCCGCAACTACCGGGGGTGCTAGGGGTGCACAAAATCCCTGGGCCCCGGGCGGCTGGGCCCTAAATTTTTAAAACTAACTTTTTTTTCTAAATATTATTATGGTTACAATTTATTAAATATGTTTGATCAAAATGAAAAATGTTTAGACTATAGGAGCATTATTATTCAATATTATTCAATAATGCCAATAATAACAATTCTGTGTATTTAGAAATTATTGATTATCTAAAAATAGAAATATTTTGTATACAATTAATGTATGCCAAATAGTTTATCGCATCGCGCCACCCACCACAACACGTTTCATATAAGTATACTATATATTATAAGGTAACTTTTTAAGCATGCACTGCTCCATTTTTATGCTTAAATTATGTACACATTCAAATTCTGAGTTTTGGAATTTTTAAATGTAATTAAAGACGATGGTTTCGAGTACTTAAATTTTTCACAACATTTTAGAAGTATCCTGTATTCCTGTGGCATAACATTGGTTTTTCAAATGAGAACTCATATTACTGTTTTAAAGCAAAATGTGAATCAAGTAATTTTTTTAAAATGTTGACGTATTATAATCGAAATTTGAATGAAAACTTCCGGAGTTATTCTACTTTAAATATTAAGAATTAAGGATAATAATCTATTATACAAAAATAATTTGTAAATGGATACAAGCTTGATAGTTAAAATTCAGTATGCAATATAAACTATTCGTTAATAATTACTACTTATTACTAAATGCTTATGGATTAATATTGCACCTGACAGTTTTCAAAACATGGACTATTATCCTAATTCTTTAGTATTTAAAGTATAATAAATAATTCCGAAAGTTTTCGTTCAAATTTATATTACAATACGTCAACATTTTCAGAAAATTACCCGGTTTACATTTTGCTTTAAAACATATATGTTCTCATTTAAAAAAATAAAGTTGGTATCGCCAAAGGAATAAAGAATACTTCGTAAATGTTGTAAAAAAATATAAGAACTCGAAAATATCGTCTATAATTACATTTAAAAATTAAAAAAAAAAATCAGAACTTGAATACATGCATAATTTAAGCATAAAAATGGGGTAAGCATGTTTGAAAAATCACCTTGTGTTGGTGTCATTTATAACAACAATACAATAAGCACAAAAAAGTAATGGTACAAGAAACATATCTTAATATTAACAGTTTTATACAAAACATTATTGATGTTTCCCAATTTCCAAATTTTATCCTAATGTAATTGTAAAACCTATAGACTATTTTAGGAGCTACTGGTCATTTTGCTCCTCATCTATCTGTGTACTGTGTATAATAATGTATAAAGCTACAAACAGAAAGTTATATTTTTAAGGATTTATTACGTATTTAGGTCCTTGGCTAAATAGGCCCTATAATATTTGCTTGCACACCTACCAATATATACCAAGTTGCGGCACTGGTATTTGACCAAAGAGGAGTAGTGTAAAGTGTAAGCCATATGTATAGGTATAATATCTATAATAATAGTCACTTCATTAAATTATGCTATAGATATATTATGTTTACTAATATATAGTAAGTTATTATAATTGAATATAATAGGATTCGTACAAAGTTGTTTAGTTGTCAATTCATGTATTGATTTATTGATATATAGTTAAGGTTATAACTTTTGGATTATGATTGATTTAATCGTAAAAATTTAATAAGAGTTATCATAAGTGATATTGGTACTTCAGCAAGTTAAAAAAGCAAATATTGGTGGATACGTTATTTGATTTAACGATAAGTGGATGAAAAATAAACATTTCCAATTTTGGAACACTAAAACAAATACCAACAGTGAAAGGTTTGAATACATACCTATGTCACATACGTGCATAAGTCTTTGTTATTAACTTATTTATTTTCACGACGTCGCAATAATTTAAATAACTATTAGTAGAACACGTTTAAGAGTATTTAAAAGTCATATTTATTATTAAACTTGATTTATATAGCTTTTAGGTTTAGGATTGATAAGATTTCAATAAATATTGTACGTATTTGATCATTTTTCTTTTGAAATAACAATTTACTATTTTTCTTAACACTAATTAATAGCACGCGTTATAACCTAACCGACCTAGGATATTAGATATAAGATTTAGAAAAACATTACATGATTATTATTTATTTTACATGTCTAATTTAAATAATCAAAGTTGTGTCGGAAAATTTAAAAGAAAATATAATATTATTTATCTGAATTCTGCGTAAACATAACATTCAAGTATTTTAGATTCTGAGTGGAGTAATGAATGTATTGATTTTACAATTATGTGTTTTTTTTGTGTATAGGTACATGGTACACGATGAGTCATCGACAATAATTTTATTATAAATTTTTAACTTTAAAGGAGGTTTTGGTTAGAAAATCTAGTTTGTACTTTAGAGATGTTAAAATAGAAAATTCCCTGTATTTTTTTTATAATAGCGAAAAAACAAACAAAAAATTAAGGTAAAACGGGAATTTTTACGCTTAACCAGATTTTGATTAAATTGATTTATTTATTTTGGTATAATTCAAAAACGAATAATTGCAGAAACTTGAAATTTTATAAGTATTTATTATATTATCATTTTTCATATGGTATAATTTTAAAAATCTTTTGACTTTTTTGAGCTATTTGTAGACAAACAAAAGTTTTGATATTTTTTTATAATTGTCTATAAAAAAAATATGAATGTATAAAAATGCATGAAAATTTAATTCTAGATTTTTCATTTCATTTTAATAAGTGTTTCATTTCCTAATTTAAAAATGCTAAAAATGTATATTATAATATTTTTTAAATTAAAATTTATTACAAAATATGTGAAAATCTCTAAAAGTACAAATTATTTTGTAGTTAGAAATATACAAAAGATTAAACCTAAGATTTTAAAATTGAATATTTTTTATAAATTTTTCATTCTATCTAAAAAAAAAAACAATTCGATTAATTACATAATTAATCTTTTATTAGCATTAGAATTTCAAATATTTACAACAGGATATTTATCTATATAATAACTATTTATTTTTGTTATTTATTATAATTCAATAACCAATAACTGTAGATAACTGAAATTTTCCAAAATATTTATAAAATCGCTTTAATTATACAATACAATTTTCAATATTTTTATACTTATTTTGAACTTTTTATACTTTATAAGCACGAAATATTTTTGAGAGTCAAACCCAAACATATTTTAAATCAATTTTTTTGTTTTGAACAAATTTCTCTATAGTACGAATTTTTGGTTGTGGTTCATGTAATATAAGTTTTGCTGTATTTAATAGAAATAGAACATCAGAATAGTATAGGTTTAAATGAGGTTGAATTAAATGAATCTACTTATTAATAGGGCAAATGCAACATATATTATGCAATACAAAAAACGAGTAATCGTTGTATAGAAACTATTTATATTTATTTAACATTTGTATTTGATGAAAAATAAAAATCTTATGTGCCTTGTAAATAATATCTCGAAAATACTTAACTGATAAGTTATAGATGTTTATAACCAACTTAAGATAATTGGCCTTATGGCACACTAGCACTTATATAACCATATATACCTATCTATAGTATAAGTCTTTAAATAGACCCGTTCAATGGAAATCACAATTTTGTTTTCCTAATGTTCAAGAGTTACTTAAACGGTTAGACTACCGTACATAATATTATTATACTATATTGCATAGTTTGGGCGAAATGCGTGTATGTGATTCTGACGGTTGCGTGCCTATACAAATAGTTTGCCTTCTATAACACAGTCTTATAATATTTGCCGCAGAAAAAAATATGGTCATGATAACTTAATAATAAATATCAATAATATGAAAATGATTTGTCGCCACATTGTCGTTAACAAAAGAATTGGAGCAAAAAAAGTTCTATGGCAAAGATCAACTTTAATACAGTAGCTACAGACATGAGCACAAAAGCCACTTTGCCCCGACCTTGGTCACACCCAGGACAGGTTTATGCGGATCTGTTGGTCAAAATTAACATGCCACAACTATATAATGGTGATTTTCTATTGTATTTTAATAATATCTATCGAATTCCTCGATGAACGTTACGCGCTACGTTAATTTTAACCGTGACCACAATGCCTACTTATCTGAAACACAAGAAACAATAACAGTACAATGTTGCTGCGGTTGAAAATAATCGACATTGATTATTGAGATATCGATGAGATGTACGTTTTATCATCTATTGCCTAGCCATCTTATTTATTTACTAGAAACCACGATTTCAATGACGATAAAAAATATAGTGTTTTTTTTATATATATATATATATAATATCGCACGGATCTATGGATATAATACATAATATAACAGAGCTGTCATCAAGTTATTATGTATACATAATAAAGTGTTTATAGTGATTAATAATACAGTCTTAAAAGGACTACGTCCCTGCATAGGTTAGGTCAGATTAGGGTCAGAAGAAAAAATATAGTTAGACTTAAGTTCTATAAATCGTTATATATGCAACGATATTTTAATTTCGATAATAACAGTCGATATTTAATACTACAGTCATGAGCGTGTGATTTATAATATGAATACCCGTAAAGTTGTAATTTATTCTTTTCTTGTAACGTTTATACTATATAGCTACATAGATATTAAGTGTTAGCAAATTAATTACAATAGAACATTTATCTACTAATGAGAACATTTTTTATTTTTGGGAAAAAAATTGTGTAAATAAATAACTTTTAAGTAGGTAGTAGGTACTTACATTAAAATATTGTTGTAATCAATTGAGTATGAAAACACGTTGGCATACAAAAACAAAATGAACTTCTTCGTTCATTGAATTTTTATTCTAAATAATAACGTGTGCTTGTACTGCCATAGTAATATCAACATGTTTTCATTTGTCCAGTGCTAATTCTATGAACGAATTAATTTGACGAGATAAGCTAATTAACGGGAGCTATATTATAATTATAAATTTACAAACATTTTGATCTTAACTTTGAAATTGTTTTGTGTTACAGAATGAAGTGGCTTAGGAGTGACGGAGGACCAATGTTTTACGGTTATAGCAACCGTACACCGGTCACAGGTGATGTACAAATGATTACAACCTGTCTGATTTTCGGTACGATTTTCACAGCGTTTCTTATCATCTTCCCTGGAGTTCGAAAAGAAGTAAGTAATTCATATCTCTATGCACACTTTAACCATTTATTAAGGCTATAAAACAAGGTTCTTAGATTTCATACTCAAATCACAAATTTTTTTACTCAAATAATTATTGTAGTTTTACTTGTGCTTCTTGTATCAATTGTTTTCAATTTGAAAATGCATAATATCTCTAGGAAAATTAAGCGGAAATTAAAATAATATTTTTGTTTAAATATCATACTCATAAAAATTGCTATTTTTATTTTTTGTAAATTACAACAATAAAGTAATAATAATATGCTAAAATCAGATTTACAAAGATGTTAAATGAATTACATTTATTTGCGGGGGAACACTACAAACACGTAGATACAGTGGAACACTCTGTATTTAATGTAATGTATGCTTCGACAGTCACGTCTTATTTCTTCCGGAATGAAAGTTTAAACCTTGTCAAATAAATACCTACTCTTACACACCTATACCAGGTAGATGGTAATGAATTTTTTTTTTCAGAGGTTCACCACCTTCACAACTGTCACCTTGAGTCTGTTCGTCGGAAACGTCATATTGTGTAAGTTTTAAGTTTTGACAATGTTGTGATTAATTCATATTTTAGTATATAAATTCATCGGTATATTCTTAAGTATTAGTTACTATTTGTTGTTTTTTAAAACCAAAAGTTATTCTATCCGTCATAATTATATAGTGATTTACTATATAACAATATTAAAAATTGATTATAAAAATCAAAACGAGCCAGTGTGGCGATTCATATTGACAATCTCGTGGTAGAATTATCGTTGTTCGTGTAACTTGTTTAACTTCTATAACAACGACTATAGATAAATAGATTATGTACTTTGCGTTGAATCGTTAAAATATCGGGCATATTTAACTTTAATACGAGTAAATTTAAACAAGAGTATAAAACAGTATAGCATTTGTAGGTGCAAGAATCCAATTATCAGATTTCGGGGTACACGAACTTCGGTAATCGTGCTAGTTTATATATTCGATTGAGTATATATTATAATAATAACAGTCACTCATGACTAGACAAATAAGTTAGCAACTATGTACATACTTAAGTGTATAGTCTTTACACATCAGTTGCAATTCACGGATCTTGACCATGAAACACCATCATTCAACCTTGTTGCGTTTAATGCAGATTTCCTTAGGCGTTTACAAAAAAAAAAAAAATATCGCATTAATTATGTAGGTATACCGAAACCGATAATACAATGTTGATTTTGCATACCTAGTTATAGTTTTTTTTTTTTTTTATTTTAAATTTATATAAGTAATATCTTATTTCAGCAAATTGGTTTTAAAAAGTTTTCGTAATGTATAATCGTAAAAAAAAGACATTATTAATTAATTTGCATAATGTATAAATAGAAATGTATAACCAATATTTATAGCTATTCTACCGTTCGTATATTTTAAATAAATTGTAGGTAGTACTGGTATCAGATATTAAACAAACATACATATACTAATATAGAAATATATAATGAAACATTATGGCGTAATAAAGAAAAATCGAACGAGGTTTTATAATAATATGTGAAACGTTTTAATTTTGGGCTAGTATATATAAGTACTTTTAATTATTCAATAGGGTAATCTTTTTTTATACAATTCAGCTGAAAATATATAATTATTATACTCGTGTTGGATCTCTTATTGGAAAAATTGCAACCATCATTTAACCAAGAATTATTTTCAAACATCGACCTTGAACTTTATATTTTATAATTTTTCAAAATTATTTATTTACATAAAAACCACCAAAAACACAACTGTGTTTATTATTTATAACAATTTAAAATTTAAACTAGATAAACTGCAGAATTATTGTATAAATATACGTTTCTTACGTAATTAAAGATTATATTATTATATGTACTTCACTACTTTCCCCTTTAATTTTTAAATTCAAATAATGCATCAACTATCAACTATATAAGAATATATTGGGTTTTGAGCTTTGTAATTTCTACTGGTCATAATTGAAATGAATGTATACTAAATCAGTTGAATCACTTGTTATATTATTATTTATTGAGCTTTTTAAATAGAAACAGTATCAATTGAGCTTAATAGCTATATAACTTTTCTTACTTTTAACATTTTTTAGCAACAGTAGGACGCTGAATTCATATTCTCCATCTAATTATTATAGGTTCGGGAGTAGGGAGGTTAATTGGAGCTTCTTATTTTTTAAACAGCAAAATATGGAAACAAGCTTTTATATAAGTACCTATGATTGTTTTACGTTGCCCATCGACGGAAAAAGCCATCGTTAAATCCAGATTATTGGCATTAACAGATAAATAGTTTAAAAAAACACGTTTAAGCTAAAATATATGTAAATGCAATAACTTCACTGCCCTAATTATAATATGTTATAATTTATAATGCAATACGATTTACGACAAATTTTTATTTTATCAATTATATGTTTTAATATTGTTAGTTGTTAATTGATAAATATTTTTAATAGATAGCGATAAGTCGGAATTATTACCTAAAATATACTATAACAATATAACAGTAGTGGCATCGATGGGGCGCATACTCCCAAATTTTGGGAAAGTTACGCTTTGAGTATTTATCATTTTATTATAAATGGATTTTCTATCATTTCTATATTATCAATGTCTATAAATATAACCCATTTTGAATGCAGGGTTTTCATAATGTCTACAAGTAGATGTAACGATTAGACATTTTATCGATACGACCATTTTGTATACTGTTATGGCAGAAGAAATGCGTGTATATATATTTAATCATTATAGCCAAACAATATATATCTTCGGGCATCGTATCGTGTCTGCATTATACGTACACCTATTTATGTGTGTGTTTATAGATGTATATATAATAATATGATCATTCATCCGGAATTAACCACAATTATCGTTACTAAAAGTCAAGGAAATCTCAGTTCGACCACCTTGACTGTCCGGATATTAGACCGATCTTATTTGTACTTCCTATTCAGCGTTTAAACAACATGTGTATACTAATGTAACATTCATATAATATTACTAATAACGCATTCCTTTCCTGCGCCAAAACCATTAGTCGACCTTGCCCAAAATGCGCAATCGTTGAATCACATAAACATATTATACAATATGCATATCTGCCACCGACCTTCTCGATCGTCGATTGCACAAAATATAGCGTTTATATCTTACTTATTCGTTTATATTCAGATAAAGCATATCATATTAATATGTGAACTCTTAGAAGTACGACAAATATTTTGTTGGAGCTTTTCCTGAACAATCATCACAATTTTATCATCATAGGGAATTGATAGTGTTTAGAGTTATGGAAAAATATACGATTGTCGTAGAACACTTGATCGACCTTTGGTCATTATTTCCGCTTCAAAGTGACGTTTTCACTAATTTTTACAAAAAATAAATGAAATAAAAATGATTATTCTGGTTATGCGTTTACTATTCATAACAAGTGGATTTTGGTTTGGTTCATTAGTCATTTGGCCTAGCGCTATTAATTTTGTCCCATTCATTTGTCAAATTATATTTTCTTCTGTCATTTTGTCTGATTTGTCCTTCACAAATATACTAAACTAACTAAAGTAAAAGAAACGGGTCATATCTTATTGAGAAAAAATATTCAATAATCTGTATTTGAAAATCGCAATAAAAGATTTATTAATATAATTTATATTACCTTCAAGATTGACGAAAAATCGCGAACATTATAATTGTGTTCGAAGGACTTAAATGAAATCAATATATTAAAACTGAAAAAGTGTTTTTGTCTAAGTGTACTAAGCCTTAAAAGTACACAAAATTCAGTATAATATTACGGTGAACTTACTTAAATGGCTATAATATCCTGATTGTCCTGAATATAATTTTTAAATTTAAATTGCTATTAATTATATTATTAAAGGTAAGTAAATTTTTATCGTTGTAATTTTTTAAATATTTATTTTATTTAAGTAATATAATAATGTTACCGTTACAATATCATAGACAACATGTAGATAAAAAACTTGGTATAAAAAATATTCAACGGTTAGAAAAGTCCAGCAATCATAACGATTACCTACCTATATTATACAACATGTACATAAAAAACAGGCATTTTTAAATTATTTGTTAAATATTTAATCAATTTTTTTCTATCATTAGTATCAATATAGTAAATTTACAAGATATTTCATATTATATTATTATGTAACATATTGCATATATTATTGTAACTAGTATTTATAACGAATAATAATTATCATTTATCATGTAATATCATGGTTATATAGGGCATTATCTGAAATTACACTAATATAGGTATATATATTAACATTGTTGTCAATCATTCAATCCAAAATGTCTGTAATACAAATATATGATTTATATGTTATATAATTATATGTATATGTATAGATTTCTTTAGTCGATCTGTGTACCAATATAGTTTGAATAATATTGTTAATTTTAATATATCAATTTAATTTTTCATTTCTCAAGTGTTATTATTATATAAAATCTATTAATTATTTATTTCGTATCGTCATTCTGGTTGTATTCGTTAAATAAATGTATAGGTTATTTTTTATAGAAGAACAAAACTGCCGAGTGCTAAGTTCAGCATTACAGCCATAATAAGTACTCGTTTAGAGGGTGTGCGCATTTTTTTTTAATTTCGACCGGTCACAATAATTATTAACGTGTTTGTAAAGTCAATCGAAGCATCGAACGGAGCTTATACCTTTACCCGCAAAAAAATAGTATAGACTTAATCAAATTGCCGTAGGTGTCCTACATTTTGACATAGTCGTTTCTTAATTTTTTAAAAAACTAGTGTTTAATTTAAATTGATTGATAATGAACTTCACGAGTTGGAGTAACCAGTATGTTTTAAATCTATTTAGGCATTGCACATAACGACAGAGCTTTTTACTGGCCAAACAAGTGTTTTCCAAAAAATGAACACACGCCTCGTTTTAAAACCAATATATAATTATTCCCACCTATATAGCTCGGCTTTGGAGCTATATATATATATATATATACACAATTATTAACGTATATAAGCAGGTACGTAAATCGTTTCATGATTGACGTTTATATTTATTATAATTATATATTTATATACCCACTATATGGTCATTACTATACAATCACGTATTGTGTTAGAGTATATACATTAACATATTTTGCAATTATTATTCTGTAGAACTCGACTTTTTCACTATTTTTCAGTGGCGGAAAATCGGAGAAAAAAACGAATGCATTTTGTCGCGTTCAGACTCGGTTGTACTTTATGTAACGGAAATATAAAATATTTTCACTGGCAATTACATGTGATTACGCTTATGAAACTACTTAATATATGTATGTATATGTGTATCTGTGCTGATTATCGCGAACAATAGCAAAAGAAACAATATTGTTTTTCCCGTCAATCTTCAAGGATATATTTGTGCATTAATCTCAAGGATCGAAAATAATTGTATCGTTAGTTATTCAGAAAAATAATGAAATTAATTAAACGCGTGTATATTATAATATAAATGTATAACACATAATAATATATGTGTATAATGCGTGTACACTGCACGGTACAAGTGTGTTTGTTATTTTTATACCCACACATGCAGTTGAAGAAATCCAAGTGAAAAGTCATTGCGAAAATTGTATTTAATACGTTCGAGTGACCTTAGAACTGCTGACCGGATCGAAAATATCGTGTTCACACTTTGTATGTTTCTCTATTTCAATTTCGGTTTCCTCTATATAGTATATGTAGGGATAGATAGGTACAGCGTACACGACGAAGCATAATATATAATATATGTGATAATATCGCATTAAGTACACAACAAGTGTTGTACACACGCCTAACATCTATCGTATAATATTATACGTAAATTTATCGGAGCGAAAATAACATGTGATATGTATATTGTATACATAATAATACAATCATCGCGAACGGTGAACATATGACCGGAACACGGTAATAGTATTAAACGCCGCAGTAAAAACATATTCCACCTTCAACCTGAAATATTATGTTCAAATCAAAACGACCATAAATAATAACAACATTATTCTGCGATTAAACGCGTTTCGCAAGTGCTAGTATTAAAATTAAGACTACCGCAGATTATGAGTTGTACCCTAGGTACCTATCACCTTACGTAACTGACACTTAACTATCGAAGTAATTTATGTACCACAACGGATCAAGATACTGTTATTATGATACATCATCATAATAGCACACACGAATACTGCATAATATATTATATATTTTGCAGCGCGAATGTCTTGTATGTATATACCTCTGTACGCGGTGTGTACAGGTACTTATATTATGTGTTTAAATCTGCGATTCATTTGTATACGAGATGATTTACCAAGTGTGGATAAATCTACCCTCATTCTTTTATTTTTTAATTATGCGTTTATTCAAATTTTCCGAATTTTTAAGAAATAGTACACCGCTGTAAACCGTATTTAGATATACAGTAGAATCCGCTTGTTTTGGACACCACATAGAGGGGACAACCGCTTAATAGGGACAGATTGCATAGTCCCGAACGAATGTATCAGTTTATTAGTTATTCGGTTAATCGAGACAAATAGGTCCCGCCCAATGTGTCCCAATTAAGCGAATTCTACTGTACTTGGATTTTTTTTATGCTATTTGAAAATTATCCTGTACATTACAGTAACGCTAATTTAAATTTTTTCAAATAAGAATCGCTCTTTTTTACTGTAAATTGTAAATAAAAAGATTTTTTTTTAATGTCGATATCTTTAAATTTAAATTTGAACTAGTAGTATTTTGTATTTTTAATAGTTTTTATGCTAAGGATAATAATCCTTATGTCTTATTAATTATTATAATGATTTTACATGATGTATAAAATATATGGTGTAATTTAGTACTTATTATACTCTGACATTTTTACGAATTACAAAATATGGTAATATATTAATTGCTCTATAATTTCAAATTATCATAGGCCCCGCACTTCTTGAAAACATATTAGGTATTATTATATTAAATTTTTAAATTTCTTAAAACTCAGAAAGGATTTATTTGAATTTTGATTTTTAGTTATCAATATTAAAAAAAAAAATCTCTAATAATTTACAATAAAAACGATATTTTATATAGTTAAAAAAAATTTTCCCCGCGGAATATTTTATACCAATTTAAAAGTTCAATATTTTAAATTATGGTATACTTAACAGCTTTGAAAATCAGAATTTAAATGAATTCATTATTAAAAAGAAAAATGAAGGCGAGTGAGTCATTTATTGTTTGTGCGCTTCGATGCGTTTTCCCATACTATAAGCGTATAAATCGTGACTGCAGGCTACATACCTACATAGTATTATTTAGAATCATCCATCAGCCACTATTGAGTGGATGTTCAACGAGGCACGAGCTTAAATACTCTTTTCGGTCAACAAAGAGCTAGCTTGATTCAAAATATACACGTTTTGAAAATGGTTTTGTATATTTAATATGTTTACATAATACATAGATCGTAAGCCTTTAAAAAATATTTTATATTTTAATGACATGTTTAAATTATTTCCATATATTTTATGATTTTTTTTATATGTGTTACATTTTTTCGGAGTAGAGGTAAACTTTACAAGATTCAAAATCATTTTTTCTTGACAATAAGGAACGATGCTAATTTTTGCGGAGCCCTGGGGAAAATAAATTATAACTTATGAAGGGCTTTTGAATTCAAAGGGTATTCCAATATAAAGATTTCGACAATATATAGGTGAAAATTTTCGTTTTAATATTTAAAATTTTTAAATTAAGTGAAGTATTCTAGTTCTAAACTGCTGTTCTGCCACTTCTACCTATCATTCGTGTACATAAATAATAACTGTTTAATAGTCTTTAATGTAATAATTAAATATTTATAATTATTATTATATACGGTTAATTTTCTTTAGTAAAATAATTTTAAAATCACAGATTACTATAGAACCTATTTGTTTCGTATATTATAGTATTTATGTTATGAACTTGTCTAATGTTCCTCCCCTTTTGGATCTATCACCGATTCTCGGGCTTATAACTTATAAGTAGGTTTTTATGTATACACAAAGTGCCACAATATAATGTCATAGCTATTCTCGTCTACAGTCGTCGCTAGCAAACCGATCGCAATAGTCATTTTCACATTATATTATATTATATTCGTCCGTTTCACTTTCAACCGTGTGTGTAGTAGGCATATAATAAATATATATATATATATATGTGTAGGCAATAACACGCGAACGGTGTATACGAACACGTAAGACTTCGCGCGCGTCATGACGATTATTATAAACGCGTCCCGGAGGGTCATCGCAATTGTCCGGACCGAGAGAGCCGCTCGAGAGTTTCGTCACACGCGCTTTTATGTACATCTCGAAATCGTTATTATGTCGGCGGCTTTTTTTCGCAACAATACATCATAATATGCATATACATATATAATATGCGTAAATAAAATAATAATAATAATAATAATAATAATATTGTCGTCAACGCCACCGATCGATTGACTGCGACGACATCACGCGATGCTGCAGCGGAACATCGATCGAGTTTTCGGTCCTTTTGTTTTATGATCTCTTCGCTTTCACACTCCCGCGAACAGCCGGCGAATTTTCATTATAATGTATTATTACAATAACGATAATCGAAACATTCGCCTTTAAGCGAAATATAATAATAAGCGCGTATTACGCGACATCACGCGTGCTTAATAGGTCGATTCGCGATTTACGCGTATTCAATAATAATAATATATAAAAGCGAATGAGAAATATTACTCTCACATGATAGTGTATAGTAGGTAGTACCTATACTATACGAGTCTGTCGTGTTTTTGCGCTTTTTATTTTACCGCCGTATACCGACTCATCCAACCGTGACCGCTGCGACGACGGAAAAACATTATTATTATTATTATTATTATTATTACATGCGCATTATATACTGTTGGCCTCATTTGCGCCGCGGTTGCACACGCATAACACACATAATATATCGTTGCGAATATATACATACATAATACATATAAGTGTAGCGTATATAATAATATATAAAATTATCGTTCAGGTTCTTAAAGTTTTATTTTTCGTTCTCACGTGGACGTCGCGATATATTATTGCAATCATATATACATGTATATTTTATTAGGAAAAATAACTCAGCCATAGCTGACAGTAGCAGGGCACCTGTAGAGTTACATTATGCATAGTATGCAAGTTGTTACAATGTGTAAGTACTATAAGCACCTACCACCGTGTCGATGACATCTGCCACCGACGTTTCGCAAATCGTTTTCATCTGGTAGATACATCGCCGCAGAACTGTAATCACCGCGAGCCCATAGACGGATTTGTTTGGCCGTCGCATAAGAATATTTACGACATTTCATTTCATTAAAAAAAAAAAAAAAAAAAAAAACGTTTTAACGGTCTTACCTTTTTTGGGTACAATGCGCAATGTCGCGATAGCCGAGTGTTATATTACACGGTAATATTATATAATAGTGTATAAATATATTCGCGTGGGTACAGGATAATTCACAACAAAGCTCACTCACTCTCATCCCTATATTATTTCATGATTAATTTATTCAAATAATTCTGATTTTTGGAAATTTGAGTATACTATTGAGGATCATATTTTAAATTATTTATATTTTTTTATATTATTCAAATGAGAAATAAACTTTTATACCTACTATACAATCTTAATAATATTATTATAAGATGATTTTTCTAAATCAAAGTTTAAAAAACGAGTAGTTTTTGAGTTTAAAAATATTTTTTTTTTTAAATTTAAAAAATATATTATATAATATTGAATTTGTTTACTCCGTCTGTCTGTCACTTAAAAATTCAAAAATTTAAATTTAAACTATTTAAATACATTCTTGGTAAATCACCCCGTATTGTTTACAGACAGTGGCATTAGACAATCGGACGCAAAACTATAAATACAGTGCTCGCAAGTTTAATGTCTTATGAATGTATTTACTGTTTATGTTTTGTATGTAGGCGTATAGTTATTATTACTACTTATTCGCCTACGCCGTATAGAAATTAATTGGATACTTATGGCAAACGCGGTAACGAGACTGACGTCGTACGTTATTTAAGTGCAAAAACATATCACTATGAAGCTATAACTCTAGGGGGTTATTCTTAACTACTGATACAAGAAGCTGATCCGTACTAGGAAGTCTGTAAACGGTTAGGTAGATACTCAAAAGTGCATGGCATGGTTCTGATTTTCATTTTTTTTTTTTTTAATAATTTCAACTATTTGTTAACTCAGTGCGGCTGGTTAATGAATAAGCTGTTGTAATTAAACAGTTATAAGGTTTAACATTTTAACGTCTATATAACATACACGTAGATTCCTATAGAATATATATGTATGTTATATAGTTTTAATTTAAATTTTAAAGGACGAAAAGTATGGAGACTGAAGAGGACTTGTCGTATTATTGTATAATATATTTTAATAACCCAATTCGTTCGTTTTCCGTAAAAATTACTAATTAAATTTTAAAACTGGCCCAAGTAACCCAAATTTTGACAAAACTCTCAAACTCTTGTTAATAAATTGCTTTGTAAATGTTGGACTCATAGAATTACTGTTTCGAAAGGCACGATAAATGGATTTACCGTAATACTGTGTTAATGACGATTATATTATTATTATTATAGAAGCGATCTATTGCAAACATGCCAACCGTGCGATTCACACGGTGTGAATAAAGGTAGTAATATTTGACGCGATTTTTTTTTTTTTTTTTTGAAACGTGCTTCGTTCACTTGCGTCACACGATTTACGATTACGAAAAAGAGATGGTATAGTATATTAAAATTTAAATTGTTGAAATTAAGACATTATGCGATATTTGCGTTGATATTTTTGTACGATTAATATTAGATTATTGAGAATATGTATGTAAAAGTCTGAACGTATCGATATAGTACCTATTCGTAGATTATTGGTTTCGCCTTGAATAAGATAGAGCCTGTAATGAAGTCGACTTGAAAATATTACATATTATATGACTCTCGGACAGTCGACACTAAAATAGGAAGTACGATAAGCGAGCGTTTGTGTACATAAGTTATGACGCATATTGCATTCGCCCTCCTTGAAACGTTAACTATTTCCATGGGTAGACCACTATAAGGTACGATTGCTGCAGTCTAACTATATAATAACTATACAAGGCGATTCTCAAGCTTTGCTCATCAGTCATCAACTTTATTAACGCGTTTATTCAATAATTTTGATTTTTGGAATTTATATGTTTAAGTAGTATTTACTTTAAACATAATATTTTCAAATATTTAAATTTTTGTATAATTTAAAGAAGGTTCAACACAATTTTTTTCTGGTAATAAAACAACCAGTGAATCTCCCTTTCTTACTATAATTTTTTAAGTAGATTATTTTCTTCGAAAGTATTGACTATTTTCTAAATTAAAAGTGAAATAATTTTAAACTACATCAAATATTCTTCTTATTCTTATTTTGTTGATTTAAAACTAAAAACAATTATACTACCTAATTTTTATTTTAGATTCTGAACAAAGAGATAAATGTTAATTTTACAATGTTTTGTATTTTTTTTCGGTTTGTATGCATGGTACTACGATAGTACTCAGTAAAATGCTTCGAAATTCGTCTCAACTTTATGGCTGGTTTTAGATAGCAAATTGGATCTAGTGTAGAGAAGTTAAATATAGAAGATTTTTTTTTTTTTAATCGGAAAAATAGACATAACCTAGCTAAACCAGTTTTTGACTAAATTGATTTCTTTATATTGTTATAATTAAAAAATGAATAATAAATATAGAAACTTGAATTTTTCACACGTATTTATACATATCATTTGAATTTTTTGGAGCTATTTATTGACAATTTAAATATTTTATTTTTATTTTTATAAATATCGATCAATTATTATATAATTATTATGCAATCGATTTTCACCTGTACTTACATTATTAACTATTTCTTCCCATTTTTTTTTTTGTCATTTAAAAACGATAATAACCATAGATACTTGAAATCTTTATAAAATGTTTATATTATCATTTTCTATAAACGGTGTAATTTTTAATATATTTTGGCTCTTTGTGCTATTTATAAGTATGGGAAATTTTTAGTTTTTTTTTTAAACTTTTTTCCTATAAATGTTGATAAAAAATTATTTGCTTATAATATTCTTTAGTTGTAAAATAATTTAAAATATGCTAACATATTCATCATAAAAATGTTCGTATGAAAAATATAAAGGTTACAATATGCATTTTTATCCTACTCTGCAACTTTTAGTATAGTAAGAAATTAACATAAAAATGCATAAACATTCACCCTTCAATAAAATTATTATAGTAGTGGTTAATCTGTAAAGGTGGATTGACGCATTTTTAATGATTTTTCACACTTTTCTTTTTTTACTTGAATAAATCTCAACACAATTATACTACAATCGCTCAATTTTTTTTTACCAAACTCGGGATCATTTTCTCGGTGTAAAAGTTCTTATTTTCCTTTTACATATATTTTCCTTTATTTTACTTAGTATAAATAGAAAAGTAATAAAGACGATATCAAATCATTAATAAATAATAAATATTGTAATATTGTTTGATTAATATACCTAACTATAATGTTATTTAAAAAAAATTGTTATAAGATATGAAATCTTGATACATCATTGTCTTAGGTGATTAAAATAACTTGTAAAATTTATTAAAAACACTTAGTACCATAGATACCCTTGTATAAATAGTATTATTAGATACACAATAATTATAATATTAAAATGTAGTTATACATAATCTATTTATAAATACCATTTTTTCTTTTACGTTTATCATAATGTATTTAGAAACCATAATATAGGTACTACCTATTTTTTTACCTGTCCGACCTCCACGAGCGAAATATATTTATTTATAGTTTTTATTTCAACGTACACTGATGGTAAACATTTTTATTTCGTTATTGTACACGATTGTATAGATATATAGTTTCAAATAATAAATATATACTTTCTTTTTTAATATGATTAATACACATATTTTGTTAGTACACGGTTTTTTTGTATTCTATATTTATTATTCTTAATCTTTTTTTAATAATATCATAAACATACATCACCATTTTCATCGGCTAATCAGCATAGTAAGTTACCTTAATGAAAATATTATTTTGTTATAATATAAAAACATGTCTGTTTAAGTCAAGCTGAAAATGTACTGAGTGCAAAATTAAATAATAATATAGTAGGTATATTATATTATTAATTTACATATACCTCTATTGGATTCATTTTTCTAGATTTACATTTGTTCCAAGATGTGTATTAAAACCTTAAGAACATTCGCATTACATTTTAAAATAAATGATCGATTCAATAACAGTTATTTTATGAATTATTTATAAATTACTTTTTATTACTTTATTTTACTTTTTTTTTACTTTCTAAAACAAATATTTACTAATAACGCTGAAATTTTCCACAATTTTAAGCACAGAATATGATACATCAAATTATACATTGACGATATTTTATTTATTTATTTGTATTTTTCATAAGAATCTACATACAATAAGCATATGTTGTATTCATATTACATCTATCTAAATTACTTAAAACTTATAATAATTTATTCTACATATTGTATGTTAATCATACATTTTTTTTATGATAACAATATAATGTTTTTATATTCTTGAATAAAAAATAAATAGTCATAAAATGTAATTGCAGTTTGGTATATATCTATCTATAGTGCCCACTAAAAAATGTATTCTACACTAACCACAAATCACAGTAATATCGATGTAAACTGCGTCTAACTAACAAATGCATACTGTAACCTTCGACCTAAGAAACTGTATAAAAAATATTAATTGATTTATAGCGTTTTTATGTAAATTTAAATATTTTGAAATATGTATTTTGATGATCATTATTCAATATGAATGCAATATTTTTTATTGAGAAGATCTTATAATTAGAATAAAGAATATGTTTACTAAGAAAGAATAGTAAAGTATATAAATGTTTGTTTATGAAATTAATTTAAAAATACACATTATTCAAGGATAGTAAGAACCGTTAAAAACTCTATAGTTATAACATATAGTAAATAATTTACAAGTTCTCGAGGTTAGATTTGTGATTATCTGCCACTATCTGTAAAAGTATTAAAGTATATGCTCTTTTCGTGAAATTTGACTAATTAACTTTCATATATTTTCCAGCGTTAAATTTCCCTTAACACTTTGATCTAACTTATAAGCTATAATAGTAATTTCAATAAATTTCAACTTTAACAATAGTTTTAATCATTTTCTGGTTTATCGAAATTAAATCCAAGGACCAAATATAAAAAATCTTTAAAATATGTGACCTAAACACAGTTGTTTTTATATACTCGTGTACCGATATAAATTGATTATTTATTCATATTTCATAGTACTTAGTACTATACTACTATGTAAAAAAGAAAGAAAAATTGCTTATTAGTAGTAAAATCACTAATTACTAGTTTTGTGATAAACTGCAAACAATTTTCGCCGAATATGTACCAAAACAACGTAAATAATATTTCAGAAAACTATGTGCATTATACTTTCAACTAAGTGAAAAAATATTAGATATATTATTACATAATTCAAGTGTCCGTCATTACGATACGTATCCACATACGTGACAATTGACAAGTCGACAAGATAAATGTAAAAAATACTGTACCTATAGTGTTTTTGTTGTTATAAATTGACTACATCTGTCATTACTTTGATTAGGTTTTTAATGAAAAAAAAATTCACAAAAGAAAATCACTATAAGATGTTTAAAAAAAATAGTTAAGTGTGAAAAAAATATTAGTTATTGGAATATTATAATGCTTTGACGATATTGGATGTCTTAAATGTTCAAATAATACCCAACAAATACAAAAAACATTGCATTAAAATAACCAAAGTTCCAGAGCTGTATAACATAGTACGTTTTTGTACACTGATTTACTTATATTTTGAATTTAGTTATCGTCGAAATAACTGTATAATTAATTTGTACTTTTCTTATGATAATATGTTAATAATATATTAATAAAATAATAATAATATATGTACCTACTTACTAGAAATCATAATATACATATTTTATACATATGTTATCATACTTCATGATCTCATAGTATATTGTATACTATGTAGAATAAAAAATAAATTAATATCTTTTTCACAATTGTCCACCCACTTTTAAAATGCGTCTATCGTATGAGGCCGTAAATCATAATATTCGTAATAATAGGTCTTGCTGATTTCGTTTACATAGTTTTGCCCGCATCAAATGATTACTTGAATACAATCACCAAGTACCCACCTACTAGATCATAATAATTTTATCATTTTTAATTTTTACGGTTAACTTATTTATAGGAATGTATATTATATAGACGCACATTTTTTTTTACAAATTAACGAATTAAAATAATTTTCCACGTATTCATTACAAACTACAGGCATTTTAAATTATAATATTCTTGAATTCCGTAAAATCTTTAAACGTATTTGATTTACTTTTCAAATTTTTAAGTTTAAGACTATTTGTTCATCGATTTACTGTCTTCTGCAAACATTTATTTTTACACTTAAAATTAAAAACATTTATAAAGAAGACCACCAGATATCTGATTAAGTAATTACTTCGACAATTAACAATGATTTTGTATTTTCCATGGTTTTAATATTAACCTTGCAATTTATCATAAATTGTGGTTTTTACAAGCAATTATAGTGTTCGTTTGGTTCAAATTTTATTTGTTCAAAATAAATAAAAATATTTAACTTTTTTAATTGTATTTCTTATTTTTATACCGTATTTGAATAAATAGATAATAATATAGGAATATATTGTATACTTTGATTTTTATGATCTTTTATTTGAAAACGTGTACCTGCCTACGTATGATTGTACTGGTCTTATACTGCGATTAACTATATACTTCATTATAATTTATATTGAATCCCAAATTTAATCAATGGACCTCAGGACTGTGTCCCTTTGTCACGCCATAAAAAACCTTGTACATATTTTGATTCTCTTTATTTTTAAAACAGAAAAATAAACGTTTGTATATAGTTAATACAGCGATGACAACAAGACATGGTAAATAATATTATACATGGATACACAAATGCATGAATTGTTTTATAAAATTGTAAAAAGTATTTTAACATTTACTTCTAGCTACGCATTATTTGTTATATAGAAGGAAAATTATTATGACGGGTACTAAATCGTCTTTTCGAGTTGTTAAAAATCTGCAATAGATATAAATAAACCTACATAAAGCTATTGTAAAATCGTTAATTATATTATTTTTTTTTTTTTACAAAAAATAATATTATAATATAACTAATTGGGTTAAATGATGGCCTCAGGGCCGTGACAAGGTTTGTTGAGGAACCATCAGATTCAGCACATTTACCGCGGTTCGGCGATTTTGCGACCTACTGAATTTTGGGACGCGCTTTCGCTTTTTCGAGGTCTCCGCGGGAAAACTAGATTATATAATTTATTTATATCGATCGCACATCATTTTCATTTGAATATAATTAATATTTTTCGAAAAATTATCGTTACAGTGTCGATACTGGGTTCCAGTTGGCACGTGGCTGAAACAGTGATCACGAGCGCTTACCGAGCTCTTTCCAAAGAACTGATTACTGCGGAACTCGGTGCTTATGTCGGACTTGGTCATATCAACATAACCCTATGCGGTAAGGAAGGATATCGTCAACTTTTTTTTATATATTTTGCATTGTTGACGAGACAAGCTATTTATAGTATCGTATGATTGATATCAAACGAATACTTAACAATATAGTATAATGTACTATGTATACTTATTTTTTCTGTTATACTAAATTATGTTTTTTTTTTGTACCTTACAGCAATACCATCCGACAACTCTTCGATGCCATTGGAAGATATCAGCTTCAACGAACGTTTCTCTTGGTTGGGAGCTCATGAAATGGGCGAAAGCTATCAAGCTGCCTTGTACCGGGGCATGCCTTTCCCTATACTAACTGTCGCCGAATACTTTAGTTTAGGCCAAGAAGGGTTTGCTTGGGGAGGTCAATACAGAGCTGCGGGTTACTACGGGAGCATATTTTTATGGTAAATATATCCTTTTGTGTATAATAATGTCTAATTATGTATATAATTTGGAGAATCTTTCAAAGACGATTAGTCTTAGCATTACTAGATTTTATCGTATGTATAAAATATATAGACGTAAATGGGAATCAAAATATACATAATTCAAGTTCTCTAAACTTTTAGAGTAAAATTATTATGACATACCAAACGTCTCGCCATAATTTTATTAGTTTCGATTAGATGTCACAATTTTAATACAAATCAAATATATTTAATGTTGATCAATACGTACTATATATTCACTGCAGTTTATGTTATATCTTATATAGTTACAATTTACCATTTAGTCCAACAATACAAACGTTTGGATCACTATGGCCAGTCATCGCATTAAAAAATTACCATGTCATATATATTAATTAATAATTTTTTCCCGAAAATTGCTGTGCGCCACGTTGCCTCGGTGTAGCGCGCTGCAGTGTTAAGTTGCCTTTACACGTGTAATAATATGCATATCAACAGGGTTCAAAATGGCTAAGCCTTCTAAGGTCTACTCCCTTCCCTTACGTCTGTGTCGCACAAAATCAAATTTAAAGACTGATTTGCACAAATTGAATGACTTGTTCGTATATTATAATATATAATATAATATATCATGTTTATGTTAACAGGACAGCGTTTGTGTTGTGGTTTCTGATGAACGTGCTGCTGATCGTCGTTCCGCGGTACGGAGCGTACACAATGATAGGCATGGGAAGTTTTATGGTCGGAGCAACAGTCGCCTATCACTGTATGCTTCCGTCGTCACCTCTAGTCATACGTTTTCAGGACGACAAGTTTTTACTGTTCAGGCTGGGCTGGTGTTTCTGGCTAACACTATTTACTGGTTTGTTAGCCCTGCTCGTATTATATAATATATAAATACTTATATTGCTAAACGAAAATTGCACCCAACTAAGAGAGAAAATTGTAAATTGAGATCAATATACATTTATACCGTGTATAGTAAATTGCTTCTGGAAATTTTTTTTTTAAGTAAGATTATTTTCATGTTAGCCATTTTATGACACATACAATTTGTCATTGTGATTTTTGCACACGTCAATGATCAATTTCATGGTTATGATTAGTATTTTATTCTAGTAATATTTTAGTTAATTCACCAAACGTTTTGAAAAAGTCTTTACGTGTGTTGTAGACTAAATAGCCACATTATTTCACTTTAAGCTAATCCATTTTTTTATTTTTAAAATTTTGCATTTTCGTAATAATATAATCTTTGGCGTTTCACCAACATCTGTCAAGTAAAATAATTGATTAATGATTATAAACGATTATAAAGATAAACGTTCGGATTTCACATTAATAAAATATGTACAACAGTGTTTAAAATACTTAGGTTCATCAATGAAATTCAAATGTAATTATATATTAAGGGATAAAAGCACAAATTATCATACTTAACCATTTTAGAAATTAAAATATGTTATGCGCAATTTATCTAACTCTTTTAACTACCTGTTACTATACCTAATCACTGTAGGCGCAATTTGTGCTCATCTATCGTTTCACATACTTATTATACAGTTATATTATATCATTGTGTATAATGTTTTAATAATTAAATGTAATATATAATAAGGGAGGGACCAAAATTATAAGCACTGAACGTACAAACTATATAGTATATACATATATATATATATATATACGTAGTTTATGTATACTATATACTATATTTGCATGTATTATCAAACTGAATTAAATAATTAAATTAAAAACTAATTCGGTCAAAAAGTATTTAAGGGGTCTCAAAATTACCATATTCCAATAAGAAAGTTATATAGACACAACTTCACATGTATATTTAGACGTCTAGCTATGTCTCTATGATAATTAAAAACACGTAAAATTGATCATTCATTCTACATGTTATGTAGAAATTACATTTTTCCCAGACTTAAAATGTGATAGTCGCTTACCCCTCACCCTTTAAACAGTTTGTTTTCTATTTTCAAAATAAGTTATTTATTTAGATAACTGTAAATAATCGATATGTCGTAGTTCGTATTGTAAATTTTAATTGAATTTTATTATATACTGATTTTAATAAAAGCATTAAACAAAATTTATTTTAAAAAAGTTTAATTTTTTAATAGTGTTAGTACGTACCTATATGTATATTGTATAGATATATTTTTTATTTGTTACCTACTTAAAGAGTTGCAGTTGACAAAATATTCACAAATTTGTAAATATTTTTTTGATTACATTGTGTTGTATGAATTGTGCATTTTTTGTAAAAATTTAATATTTGCAATAATGACAGATTTTCAAAAATATAAAAAAATTGTAAAGTAAAATATTGATTACAGAATTATTATGCTTAGATTCAAAATTGTAGCTTATTATACCTAAATATTTTTTTAAATAACTTAAAAATATATTTACAGAAGCGCACAATTCTAAACCCCAGTAACAATTATCGTATAATTGGATACACCTACTGCACTTTCGAGTTATATAATATTTTACGGAGTTTTCTCGATATTTATAATAATTTATATCGAAACGATCCCCACTTATAATTTGTAATAACTTCATTAAATTATAATGTGCTATAATATCATAATGATAGTAAGATGAGTACTATGTGTAAAAATAATAATAATTTATAACCTACATTATTTGGTAACTATAATCGTTCATATCGTTACCAGTTTCGTCCTTCACAGGTCTGCTGTGCATTTCCGTTGGGTTGATAATCGTGGCCATCGACTGCGTGTACCCGCATAAATTCTCCACCATCCTCGAAGTGGACTTCGACACGCCGTATGACCGGCACATCATCATCGAGGACAGTATACACCGAAAGAAACGTGTCGGTAACAAGAGTCTGGAAGAACCCGAGGGCCTCGGCCGCAGGATATTAAGGTTGTCAAACGCTATATAATATTATTACAATCTATATATTATAATATAGTAAACGCGTTGGGTGGTTTCGTCACGTATGAATCTTTATTTATTATTTATACTATGATTAATGCGCCATTTCGTCTCACAGGCGACTTTCGTCCAAGAAAGATGACGACGTCAACAACCACATGAAACTCGCTGGTACAGACAACCGTGGTTTTGAATTAGACCCGGCCCCACCGAATTCCCCGTGGAGGTTTCCATACAACAGGCCCGCAGCCCAAGGGGTGAAGTTCAATAGGACTATATCACAGGACTCTATGACCAGCCAAACGTCTAACTTGGCAGTCGCTTTCAACAACCGCGACAAGAGCAGGCTGTCTATATTAAAAACGTCTTTGCCACCCATAAGGTAATCATATATGTTAATATAAAATAATACTCAAAGGTAGAGGAAAGTTGATTGCTTAATTCAACATGAGTAAGTTAAGTCATTGTCAATAACGCTAAGTTATACATTGATATATTTAATATAAACAACATAATTAATTTTAAAAGTTTAAAGATAATGTGGAGAAAAAGTATATCAAATTAACTCTTTTACAAAAAAAGTTTATTTAATAACAATCTGAGTCACATAATATAGTAACGTAAATTACGATTGTGCAATAATAATTAGCTATTTCATTAAACATTCGTCCCACTATACTTACCATCTTATTGTTATTTAACTGTATAATATTACTAATATTAGATAATTATCACATAAAATTGAATCTTATAAACTATTAATCAACAAATATTTTTATTTAAAACCATTGGAAACAGTGTGGTTAAACAAAAAATGTATAAAATAAATGTTTTAATTAAATCACAGTTAAATAAATATATAATCAATAAAATAACGTATAAAAATATTATGATTTTAACATAATAATGTATTATTTTTCAAATTAATTACAAAAACTGATAGGTGAGTATCTAAGAATATTACAATTAAAACAAACCACTAAAGTTAAAAAGTTAAAAAAAGATTAACTTTTTAACTTTCCCAATAAATTATCCCTGCTACTTGTATATATAACCATGAACTTTATGTTCATAAAGACGATCGTATCGACAAATAAATGTGTCCCTGACGTAATTATTACGAGACATTAATATAATTACAGAAACAATTTTTAAGTCGGAGAATTAGTCACCCTTGATCTTAAAAATAAACATAGACAATATTATACATTTTTAATCATTATAATTTTTTTTTCAGACCTTCGCCGGGACAAGCAATAGTGGTTGATAGAGCCAAAGAAGTATCCATGTGGTAAAACTTCATAAAATAATATAACTTTAAATGTGCCAAGCAAAACGATTTGTGAAAATTTTTTTGAAGTCTGATCGTATAGACATATAGATATATACATATTATGTACCATATTATATATATTACAAAATGACAGTCATATAAAATTATAATTAGTTTCTATCATATTTATATGTTGGATTTTATTAAGTGGAACCTAATAAAACGAAAAGCTTAAAATTCTAGACGTCAAGCTTTGATTAACTTAATTTATAATCAAGTCCATTAATATTTATACTACAATAATCAAAAACATGTAAAAATAGGTTAAAAGTATATCAAGGAGATGTGAATATAATTATTATAATGTTACCTATATTTATTTATTAATTAATATTATTATAAATTAAATGTTTATAAATATTTAATTAAGCTAATTTTTAAATCAAAAACTTTTTTATTGTATAAATTATTATTTTTGACAAATATATGTATTTTTATTTATTTTATAATTGGTTATAAACATATTGTAATTATTCCCTTTTGCATATTTTTTAACAACTTTGCTGAAAAATAAAAATCAAATTGTGCGAGAAACAGCAGTGGCTGCTTTGAGGAGGACAGGGTCCATACTCTTTCTCCAGACCTGTAGTTTTCTAAAAAATGTACTAATTAAAGAAAAAAATGTTTACAATAAACATTATAAATATTAAAGCATATTTTAAATTTTAATATTAGATAATAGTTTGTATTTATTATTTATTAATATGTACGGAAATAAACAAGGCGATATGTTTGAAAATTCTATAAATGGACACATTTTTTAAAAAGTTTTTTTATATGTTTGAGTGTGACATATGACCTCCCTCTCAAATTAATGTTTTGAAACACTCCTAGCGGATGGTTTACCAATTCTATAACAAATACTTCTACTCAACAAATAGCTATAAAAAAATTAGCAGTAAAATATACATGTCTATATGAATGAAATAAATAATAATTTCCACTCTGATTTACTCAATCTACCTAGTTAATACTTTCTTCGTTAAAAAATAATTAATATATTCACTAACTAATTACTTAATTAAATGCAGATACAATGATCTAAATCTAATAAATTTTACATTGAGTAAAAGCATAACATATTAAATACTTATTATATATTGATAGAAATAAATTAAATGTTTTGATTTAACTTATGAATGTTATGATTTACATTGTAGCAAAAAGTTTTAGGTGTTCGGAAATAAATCAAAATTTTTAAATGTTTAAATCGATCCAAAATGTTTTAAAAATATTATTTTATCTTTAAAATTCCAGTGTAAATATTTGGTGAAAAATTATTAATTATAAATATCTCTACAATATTAATCATTTTTAATTTTCTTCACATTAAAACTAAAATATATGTAAAACAAGAATCAAGATCAACACACATAATTGTAAGATCAATAAATTCATCGCTCTGCTCAAATTCTAATACTATAATAATTGTGTGATATTACCAATCGATCGTTCATAAGTCTTTCGCGAAAGCACAATTTATTATGAATTGTAAATCGAAATAATCAAATATCAATATTATGCTATAATAACTTTATTACATTTCGAATTTTATTACAATATTAATACTAACTCTAATTTATTATTGTTATTTTTTTTTTAATATTTAATTAATATAATGCTCGTGAATCACGATAGATATTTTATATAATTTATATATCTTCGCTCCCCGCTCGTGGTTTTTTTTTATTAAATACGTCAATGGCCGCTACTGTCAATACATTATACTATAATTTAATAATTAATTGGTCATATTATCATAATATTATTGAACATCGATGTGTTCGATTATAAACCACAATGACGTTGTTATACGCACACGCTATAGTCATGATAACGATTTCGATGTATTTTTTTCGTATCTATAAAAAAATATTTTTAAGACGTACGTCATAACTATTACTAATATTATGGTTTTAAAATGTAAACAATAATCATAATAGCATGAATGTATTTGATTAGCTTGTTTTTGCATTTCAACTTAGTGACACTTTCAGTCCATTATTTATTTTATGTCTGCAGTAATCATTTTTATTTATTATATAAGCGATTTCGTAAAAAAAATGTATCGTAAAGCAAATTGGGTGCTATGTCTATTTTATGATTCTATTCAAAACACATTGAACGAAAAACAATATTTGAATTGAGTACGTAAGCATAAAATACACGTTCAACCGTTGCGAAACGCTTAACTATATCAAAAAAAGTTTTTTCTATTATTTTATTTTTTTTTTCGGAAAGTCAACGTTAATTGCAAATTGCATATTCTACAAGATCGAAATCGTATACATATGTAAAAGATTTCACAATTATTAGAAAAAACATTTTTCAATTTTTTATTTAGATATAAACTTTTCGAATTATATAAAAAAAAAATTATACTGATTTAAAAAATTATTTTATTCAAATCATAATATAACCATAAAAGACGACAATAAATTCGAAATGCGATGAAACAATTGAGTTATCATCAATATGGATAGAGGGCGATTAACAAACAATTCGTTTTTAAGGAGTTTTGTATAGGCAATATTATAAGGAACCAAGTCTGATTGTATGCACGGTTATAATATTCAGTATTGCGTGTTCAGCGTGCAAAATCTATCTTATTATAATAATATTCGTATTCATATTCATAACTTCTACAGTTCTTTTAACTATCTCTATTACTATTACCTACTGATTTATCTACCTATATATTATGATTGAAGAATACATCCGGTAAGATTTTTAAACTGATTGGAATGCGTCATTAGAACTTAGAACGACTGCACACAGTTTTACTTTATCATAATTACATATAATGTATTAATGTTATTATGCACTTTATACAAAGTCAATTTATTTAGGGCACGTTGTACATACAATAGTTGTATGTGTTAATTGTATATAAGTTAACACTGTTCTAAAATCGATCACAAGTTATTATATTAAGTTACATTTTTAATAAGTTCAAACTGCTATTTAAAATATGTTATTGATGAAATATTTAGTGATGCCCAGCGGGAGGAAGATGTTACGGGTATAACTATAAAAAATATACCAGGATATATAATCCCTCTCTATCATAATTTTCTTTTAGATGACCCATCTTTGTGGAATTGTTATTAGATACTAACTTCTCCTCCGACAAATAAATTTACAAGAAATAGTCAGGAATACGTATTTCCAGTCATATTCAAGTGAAAATCAAGATTTTCAAATACAATTTTTACAAAAATAGTGCAGCCATGCTCGTGAACATGCAACCTTATATTTATGAAATTCACACTACAATCTTTTCCCCGCAAAATTATTTAAAATGAGAAATACATTGAAACGGCCAGAAACTGGTTTCTTCAAATCCCATAAGGATAATAAAAATTAACTTTTTCTAAATTCTTGGAATGCCACTGGATATATTTATGTGACAGTGATCTTATTTGATTGGTACGATAAACAAAAAATGGGTAAATATGCGTTGAGTATAACAAAATATCTGTTTAAAATCCTCTTAGTAATATTGGTTGTTAATAGTTTACTTGAGCTACAACTAAAATTAAGTAGTTAGTAATGTTAGTATATATAGTGCCCAATACCGTACATATATATACAGGCACATCTACAAAAAAAAATTTCGGGGAGTTTACAAAATATAGCAATACAAATTATGCCGCAACATAATAAAACAATTTTTTCCTCGTTACTCGAAATTATTTCAGAGGGGGTTGATCTCCCAACCCCCCTTTATACGTGCCTGTTTATATATATATATATATTTAATTGTATACCTATTGTAACGATAACAAATATACAAATATATTATTATGTTTATAAAATTGTATGATTGTATAATTCCTTAATATAACGTATATTATAGTAATTAAATGTGATGAAATAAGTTAGTAGAATGCAGTAGCCTTTCCAGAATTTTTTTAAGAGGGGGGGAAATTGAAAAAAATGTAATAAATTAAATTGTTTTGTATTGTGTGTGATTTTTATTATAATTAAACATTTTATTACTTTTTTTACAATCATAGTAAAAGTTTAACTGTACAGATATTCAGATATTAATCTTTTTTATAATTATAAATGTATGTTCATTTTTTGTTTTAATGTTTTGGAAAGTTCAAAGTTGTTTCATTGAAAATATTTTTCTTTGCTCATTTCACTGAAGGTATTAAATCGATTGGTGTAGTTACTACTCACTACAAACTACAGACTGATTTTATTAACATTTCAACATGGACAATATTATTACGAAAAACGCTATCGACATTGACGAAATTATAAGAGTCTAAAATTGGATATTGTAAGATATTGTTATAGTCAATCGGTGTTATTATTATATTATCTGTATCGTGTAGATAATGTGAGTTTGCGTAGGTAGACGGCCACAGCCGTATATACAGTGTATAGTGCTGTACTGCCAAGTGCTTTATAGACTTATAGTAATTTATAAGTCGTATACTAAATGATATCTTACGGGAATCTAATAGTTCTATCACTTATATCTTATATTGTTATATTTTTGATATATAGTGGTGACCGCTGGGCATTTAATCTAAGCGAGTTATGTGGAATAAAATATTTTATCTGTAAATGATTGTATTCGATACAATATCAACAATATACCCTAGTTAAGTTATTATTTGTATTTTTTTTTAAATCGTTATATTTTATTTGTATATATTTGATACTAATAATATAATATCTAAATATTTAGCAATTCTTTATTTTTTAACAATATTCGAGGGGAGAGGGTATATTTATAATACCTTAACACACATCACTGGAAATGCGACCGGTAGAATGAATCAATAGTAAACAACAGTGCATCGTAAACATAATATTAAATATTTATTTTATACAAAAAACAACAACAAATTTTTATCGTAATCAATAATATAGAAAATATCATCATATTTAAACATACGTAAACGCATATTATTATAATTACTAATAAGTAATTAAAATTGCATTAATAAAATCTTGTGGTACCTATGGAGCAAACATAAACACATTACGTGTACGCGTCATAGTCATTAATCATTATAATATTGAAAAAATACTCAATTTAATTTTTCCATTAAGGTGATAGAATAACCAAATTAACAATATACAACAGAAGGAACATTTTAAACAAAAATAATTATTCATAGATAATATAGGTACAAATGTAGGGCTTCATTAAAACATTGTTTATATAGGTAATGTTATAACTTACAACGAAAATAATTATTAAATTTAAAAAACTACTGAAATAAATAAATGAAAAAATTCAAATTTAAATAAATATCATTAAATATAATTTAAGATTAGCGTGTTTGTAAGTTGTAACAAAATATAAGATATATAATTACAAATTGCGTCTGTACTTTTTTACGTCGTACACATCTAATAACATATCTATAACACTTAAGTTTTTTATTAATTTATTTCATTGAAAATGTTATTTTTATAAAGCAATTGTTATACCTTATATAATATATAGGTGTGAACAATTCAAAGTTTATTAAGTTAACAATAATGTATGTTTTCCAAAATATTTTATTGGTATCTGTTATTTATATAAATATTACATTTTTTTTCGTTAATTAATTGCTTATTTCTGTGATTCATATATATTCAGTAATCGGTATTCACCTAAAATCCTCACGTAAATATTTAATTTCGTTAAAGAGGACATGCGGTTTTGCATAAATATTATGGCTAGATATTTTAATAGTTTTATTACCTATTTTTTGTAGATATTTTATTAATTACCCATCACATTTCTATTATCATAAATTCATAACAATATTTAATCCATAAGTAAATATTAAATATTACATAATTTTACTTTATAGTGCTTCTGTAGGTGTAAATATCTAAAATAACACTTATACCTACCAATTGCTTGCTAAAAACTCTAGATAATGTGTTGAAAATAGAAATAAAAATATTTTTTTTCCATTATTTTATTTTATTTATGACTGGACCATTGTAGGAAATTTTAGGTGATTATGAGGTCTTAAATATTATCTTTGTATACGAAAAAACGATTATGAGCTAAGAACAACTGACTTCAACCACTTATCAAGTATAAGTATAATAATATAACTGTGCACATAATATGTGTCTTTATATTTTTATAAATTGATGTAAATCAATAAAACCGAGTAGTAGGTATCACGTATCAGGGCCGGATTTAGAGGAGTGGAGGCCTCGGGGCATCAGAGAAGTGGGGGCCCTTGGCCCCAAATTAATTTCCAAATAAAATAAACAATTTTTTTTCAAAGTAGATTCTTTTTCTTTTATTAGTATTCAACAAACATATATATAACTATAATAGGAAACAAGAAATTACATTTAAGTGTTAACAAACGGAACCTTCCAAGCTTTTTCTGCCGAAAAATCGTTGATAAGATAAGTTCGCTGAAATCCAGTAAGTAAAATCAAAGTAAAATCGCTTTCAATGCTCAGGTGAGAAAGTTTTGATAGACGGTTTTGTCCCATCGTGGTTCGAAGCCTATTTTTTATAATCTTCATTTTTGAAAATGACATAAAATTTCACGGAATCACCCATCAGCAATCAGTATTAAATTTATTTTCATTCTATTGGCCACTTTCGATGGGACGGCAGGGTGACAGTGCATTCGTAATTTGAAAGATTTTTTTTCCGAAGTCACTATTGTGGAGGGCCCGGGGTTATCACCCCGATTGCTCTCCCCTAAATCTGGCCCTGGTAGGTATATTGGTTTAGAGATTAAAATTTATGAAATTATAGCAATTTAAAATGTCGATTTAAGTAGTGCTGGAAAACACTAATACGGTAACGACGTAGCGTAGTCGTGATAACATGGTGCATCTGCACCACGATTAAAGATAGTATACTATCTAACTGATCTGATAGAATCATACACCTTTCGACTTAGACCATGATATTTTTATGATTATCGAACTATGACAAACCTTGCAGTTTACTGCACTACGACGGCACAATAACTGCTGCAGTAGTACAGCTGTAAAACTGCATAGACCTAAACACTAAACACGGTACACAAGTCATATAGGGTACGGTCTAGACCGATGGCCACTTTTACGAGCGCATCATACCACTTGATGTATAGTCAGTGTGAAATGTCCGTGGGGGTGCAGCGTTCACATTGTCAGGTGGCGTACGTGACTGTGGTCACGAGTGTATCGTACGCGCGTTTACCCACGCGCACTAACTACACGTGACACAAACCGTGTACATTGTACTTGTACAGTAACTATTATAAAAATAATTTATGAAATACGTATACGAGCAAAATGCTACAACGGCAGATCTCTGTCTAAACGGATTTGCTGCATTTTTTTTATCTATACGGGTCATAAATATATAATAATATGTAATATGTTCTGATGTTCTTATAATATGTGAAATAACTAATAAAGGGCTATCGGGGGACGGGAATAAGCCACACAAACATATCTTACTAGATTATGAGCAATGAATTTATACTTGATTTATATAATGATGATTATGTTTATTATTGCTTATCATCTCCTTTTCGAACTATGAAGATCCTTAAATAGTTAAACCTACGACTTTGAGTATGGTTTCTAATAGAAAATTAGATCTAATACTAATTGATAGTTGATACGTTGAGAGATCAATTGTAAAAAGTTTCATTTTTTTCTTTCAATTAAAACATTAATGATCATTGATCCTGTAGAATATATAGATACTTCAAATAATTGAAAACTTTATTACCTAAATACTTATTTTAATATTTTATAAATGTGATATCGTGATATATTTTTAAAATATTTATTTAATTTTTTGGATTTTGATAATAGCATTTTTATTCTCAGTCAAAAAATTTGATCATTTCATACATTACGGTTTCTCGTAAGGTTTTCTTACAGTGTTTTAATAATATTATAAATATATAGTTGGTTTTTTTTATAATACCTAATTTAAAGTTTAAAGTTATCCAAAACTCGTCAAATACAAATGTTTGGAAATTATTTTGTAGCTAAAGATGCATAAAATTAATTATCTTCTGAATTTAGATGACTATGGGTAGATTTAATACAAGGATTGTCTCATAAGATGTTTTTGGTAAAAATTAGTTCAACATACCGAATAGAGAAATAATAAATGATAAAATATCCTTATAAAGTGTATAGTCTAATAGGCCGTTTTCTAAGAATCGTTTATAGGATATAAACGATAGGTATATGGAATTTATTTTTGAATACAAATTTAATACATCTGTACTATAATATTATATAAACATTCAGAGGGAGTTGCCCAGTTGTTTGTATTTATTAGTTATTGATTATTATAATTCATAATACAAATTTGTAACTATAATTTGAAATTTACCAACTATCTTTTTATTTAACATTGGTTAAAAATTAAATATTCCGGTGCCGAATTAAGAGATTTGGCGCCCTTAGGCCCGTAAACATAACGCCCTTAAAAACATTTTTGTTTATCAACAAGTAATAAGGACATTTCGCCCTAATAAACTTATAAAAATCTTCTTATACAACTTGTTTGCAAAATTTATTTTTTTAACATGATTTAGTTAAATTAAAAACTATATAAAATTCAGAAAAACAATTGTAATTAAATTTTTAGAATTTTAAGACTTATAATGTTCATATTCCTATAATACAAAAATACGGCGCACAATGCTTGCAAAGCCATACAAATATAATATATCAATTAAAATTAAATAATGAATAACTTAAAAGGATTTTGATTAACATAAATCTATCTTCAATAATATAATTGTTGATAATAACCCTCATTTTTGGGGGAATAGTGATTTATGGAGCAGATATAATATGCTGCCTGTTTGTGTTATAATTAAAAATTAAAATTTATTGTAATTAAATTGTAATATTAAATATTAATTAAAGTAATGGTAAATTTATTATTTCCTTGATTTGCTATTTCTGCTTATCATGATATGTTTATTTTTATAAATTACTAATTAGTTATTCTAAGAATGGTATAATATTGTAAATACTATTACTATATAGTATATACATATATTTAAATTAATTTTAAAATGTTATTACAATTTACTTTAGTCAGAACTATTACAAGGGAACATTAATTTCGTGTTTTTGCCACTTGTACTAGACGTCATAGACGATAGACAGCGCCCTTTATATGATTTAAAATTAAGGCACCACTAGACCTGCTTGGTCTATACGTTAATCCGGCACTGAATATTCTCTGAGAGCAAACGAATTTGGTATACTCTGTGATTATACTAAAATTAGTTACTTTTATTATTTATAGGTATATTATCAATAGTTATAAATTATAAATGTATAACCTATAATTTCGATTATTGTTCCGTATCCAAAAAAGCCGTAAATTATAAAATTATATTCAACAAATTTGTCAAAACTAAAAAGAGAATATAGCTTTAAAAATGGTTGATTTGAATGTAATAATTGTTATTGTATTCAATTTAATTATAAATAATATGAGGTTATAAAATGTTTTTGCGTATTATGGAAATACTATTTTTTTTTTGTTTTTTACCCAGTTGGATATTCAATAAAAACTCGTCTTGTAATCATTTTACGGTCAGCCGTCAATATTGTTGCGCAGTTGCGGTCTAAAATAGTGTAAACTATAAATCAATAATATTTTTAATTTTTCGTGGGTCTTGATAATTTACTTTACGTATCTTTTAATATTATGCGAAAATTCAAAATGTTTCCTTGATACAGTGTTACCTAAGTACCTAGGTAGCCCGAAACAACGGACTATGCTCAACGCTCGACTGGCTCGTCGTCCACCGATATGAGAAAAACGAACGTGACGCGCGCCCAAATATTACGTCGGTGAGTTTGTTGACCGTCGGGTGGCGGGTGAGTGGGAGGGAATCATAACAATAACACAACGGACGCGCGCACACCGGCAGGCACGCGACGACGATGGTTCTTTGTGGCGGCTGCGCGTGCGTGCCTACGCCGTGTTGCTGTGTTGGCGTCGTCGTTGTCGTCGTTCTCGCTTATCCGAGCTGTCCGACTGTTCATTCCGCGTTTGTCCGCCGTCCTCTTCCGTACGCTGTTATTTTGCCGTCACTGATATCGCGCGTCTGTTCAAGTTTTCGGTGTTTGTTTTCGCTCGTTGGCCACGTAAAACCGACACGAACGATCGATCGTCACTTTCTTTTTCTTTCTGCCTTACGTTTTTGACGTTTTTCCCGACCGTCCGTCACCGTTGCTGCTGCACAAAACCGTCGGCTGAAAAATCGTCGACCCCGCGCGAACTGTCCGTCGCGTACTTGCGCCGTTTCCCGTTCGGCGTACAACAAAAAGATTATTTTCCATCGTCATTATGTCCACCACGCCAAAGTCGTTGCCCGAGGAATCGCTTGGCGGTAAATATAATGCCGTCATTTATTTTTGTCTATCAACTATTTGTTTACAATAATATTGCCTATGGCGGAGAGTACAGTAACGATTAAGCTTATAATATTGTACCTAACACATTGAAAAAACAAGGAAACTCTAAATCTGATAATTAATATATATTGACGGTACTGTAAACCGTAATTCTATTAATTAGACAGTGTTAAACAAAATTGTGATTATGCTGGGTGCTGTATGAAATAGGTTGGACATTTTCTCTTGTAGGTATTAATCGATGTCTGGATAGTTGACACCTAATATCTTTTTAATAGCTTACTAACAATACCTATGTAAAATCAAATAGTTTATATAATTATTTCTTTTACTTTGAGAGGATATTCTGGTCTGATTTTTGACATCAGCAATGGGTAGTTCACATATGTTTGATAGTACCGTTTTAATAGACCTTTGAATCTTCTCAATCCTGTTGATTAAACCAGTTTATGAATAGTTCCAAATTCTCAAACACAATGCATCGTGAAATAAAAAATATAATAATTAGTAGGTATTTACTTTGCACGGTTAAACAGTGCAACTGTGCAAGTGACTGACATTTGTCAGAGTTTGGTTTAGGAACAATTTTTGATGATAAGGTGCATACTAGAAAGGCATTCGTATGTGATATGTTACCTTTTGTAGTGAAACACAGTCCTTAGAGTTAGATTTGACTGTGAGAAAACGCATAAATGAGATGACAGCTGTTCTAAACTGATGTCTAGTAATTTGATTACTGTATTATAATAAATTTTAATAAAATATGTCTAAAGAAATTATAATATTTAAATTATTGTCTTATAATAATTTATTTGCTTATTAATTGTTGTAAAAATATACATATATATTAAACTACTCTTATATTTCAGAAATATAAAAGTTTTAAATGTTTTGATTAGCTATTGTCTAACTATTTAAGATTCAATATTTAATGATCTATTAGGTATATTAGACTAATTCCATTTTTTTTCTCTACATTATGTTTGTAAATAATAAATATTTAGTAATTGTTAAAGTAGTTGCGAGTAATATAATAATCAATAAATAAATAGTGAAAAACAAAAAAATTATATTAAATTGCTCAAATTGATTTAAATAGTTTTAGGGTAACAATTTATAACTATTCTATTTTTTTATAGTTTTCAACTCGTAATTTTAGTTGCATTTCAACTATATTTTTTAATAATTTATCTCTTGTCTCTATTTTTAGTACTTATATCATCAATTTATTCTCCCAGAATTCTTATTATTAACATCAACTATCATGAGCAACATTCTCTAAGCTTTTATTTATTTAATAATGTATTGGGAAATATAATAAGTCGTTAAGTAGGTACCATACAGCCATTTGATAAACATTGTATATTAAAGAATTTGCCATTTTGCACTTTTGTTAGATAAAATTTGGTACAACTATAAAATGCTGTTTAGTTAAAATATATTTTATCATTAACTTTTTTCTATTGGTATGGTTATATTTAATACTTACTATAAAAAAGATTTATTATTGATAATTTTCTAAATATTTCAGTATAAATTTAAAATTTAAATGTCTTAGGCTTAACTATTATTATATTATAAAATTTCAATTCATTAGGAAAAATATTCAGAGGTGAGATTGTAAATTAATTAAAATACATCAACCACAGTTATGTAACATTAACATTTATTATCTAATCTTGAAGTAAAGTGTATAAAAAAAAATTATGCTTATCAAAAAGGTATAATAAATAAATAATAAAAATTGGAAATCACTCAATAATAATATTATAACATGCACTCTTGTTTATAGTAGGTGCATTGTTTTGAAATATAATGGGTACCTAAAGTATTCATTCATTGAATATATACATATAAATATGGAAATTTTGTCTTGTTTTTATATATTTTTAGGATTATTCAATTGAATATATGAAAGATTTTACTACATAATATGTTTTTCTGTAAGTATGTAGGTAGGAAGGTAATACAAATAATTGATATAGTTGTTTATTGTACTTTTTCTTTTATAAAGTAAAAGAATAAAGTGGGGATATGATTAAAAGACATCTTTAATTTGTTATTGTTCTCATTAATTGTAGAAGTAAATAACTTGATGGAAATTATAATTTGATTCTCCTTTTGCATACATAATAAATAATTGCTACAAATAAAAAAATTTAATTTAAAAAATGCCAAGCTTTTTTTATTTAAAATAGTTTATTATACTAATACAAGTACTATAAAATATGTTGATCATATTTCAAATCAAACATAATTGTTTTATATTAATGTTTGTGAATAAAAATTTAAGAAGATACCTTTAAAAGTATTTATTACATTTTAATGTAATTTAAACAGCTCTATTAATCGAGAATTTTAAATATATTTATGTTTGGTGTTTTTAAATCAATGTTTACATTTCCAATTATTGATTTTTGTTATTTTTTTTCAGTTTAATACTTTTATAGTTTCCTAGTTGAGAAAATTAAAAGAAATTTATAATATGTAAGTTCTCGTGTCCCAACTCCTAAGTCCTAATAGAATGACATAAAAACAAAAATATTAACATTCGTTATCCAACTTTTTCCACCGTTTTATCACTAACTGTATAGCTGTGTCAAATATCAATAGTATTATTCACAGAATTATTTATAATTAACTTGGATATTTTATAAGTATAAGGCTTCTATTATACTTTATTAATTATATATCTATTTATAATAGTAAATAGTAATAATTATATAATATTATGTCATTTAATAATTCATCAATATTTGGTGTGATGGTAAAACGGCGTATATAGAAGTGTAGTATTCTGTCATTTGTGTTCTTAACTAACAAAACCCAATGAGTGACAAACTAACGATGTACTCACTAGTCTATCCATCATACTTGAACGATCGCCGACGATGTATAAACATTCTTAAATTATTACACCCCCCCCCTCCCACCTACTGCTATTTCAACCCACACACCGATGAAAGATGATATTGCACGCAAATCATTCAAGTGTCACGCGATTATGTTAAAAAAAATTACTGTGTTGAAAATCGTCATAGAGTTTACCCGGAACTTTTTCAAATAAAAATATCATGTTCGATCGTCTAAAAGTTCGTTTCTACATTGAAATTAATATGATTTACACGCATTAATACATTATTTCGTATTTCGTAATTACAGTTTCTTTCTCGGTTACGAGAGCGCACAAAAAGTATACCTTTTCAATTTAATTATTATTAATATTATTACACTTCTATACACGTGCGCATGTTGGCGTTGCCATTATTTATTTATTATATATTATTTTGTTTACTTGCGGCGTATGCTTTGCACGCGTTCGACGCCAAGGTCAATTTTTAGATGCGTCAAGACCGGTCAAGACTTAACCCGACGTTGCCGCATCGCCTGCGAGCTGCGCACGTTCCAAAAAGAACAAAAGTTCGATCGGTCAGGTGGTTAACAACTCAACTTTAAATAAACACGAGAATAAATATATATGCGCGTGTACAGGTCGTCCCAAATTTTTCATTACAAAATCGCTCGAGATAACATGATATTAATAATATTTTATCATTATTATCGATTGTTATTCAAATTCTGACGATCATGTATATTTTCAGTAAATATAAATATTATATGATATGTATTTAATATATATTCATTGTGTACATTAATATATTATTTAACATTTAAATTTCATATTTCACTAACGATATTGTTAACGTTGCGACCACCTGTCTACAAAAGTCTAAAAGCCCCTTCACCATGTCCCATATCGTAATAGTAAGAGGTACTACGTTGTAGACGTCAAGTCCGTAAATATGTTGTTGTGGCTTTATAATATGTATTATATTGTTAAAAAAAATATATTTTTGTACTATTCGTATAATGTGACGCACATTGAATACTACCTATATACATATGTAATGAGTTTACGAAACTAAATAAACAATGATTTAAACTCAGGTTCGTGTAAACGAAAAATAAAAATTAAACTTTGAATGCATTATGTACTTGGATAAATACGGATTAAGTGATAGCCAAGATTTTTAATTTCATTTTTTTAAATTTATTTATTTTGTTTCGAATGTCTTATAATATAGAGTAGTAGGTACACGTACACATCTTGATTACTACGTTTCGTTTTTTGCTGCCAACCTCGCCTAGACACCTTTTAAATTAAAACTGACTAACCACGTCTGATATGTGTTTGATAATATTATGTTAATACGTCAACCTGTACGACCTTTTGTCGATTCACGAGTAAAAACATTCTTTATACTTATCGGGATATTTTTTTCTACTCGATTTTATTATATTGTAGTGCGTTTAATGTTTTAATATTATTAGGCACTGTTCTATTGCGCGTACTTATTATTTTTTTTTACGAATAGCACCAATAACATTTATTCTAATTTCTAATATAAATTATAATGTATCGTTTGATTTTATGATGTACAAATTATATTTTATTAAATTTTAGCATTGTTTTAAACCCTTTTTTGTTTCAATCGTAATTAATACATTTTATACTACGTGTCACCTTCTTGCGACTTGGTTTCCAATTATTTACGACTAGTATATTTTGTGGATTGTGTGTAACGCGAATCAGTGAATTCAAACATAAGCATTATAATTTCTTGTTTTAACTTCTTGTTTTGGTATCCGATGAGAGGGTTTGTGAATTTAATGCATTTTCATATCGATACTCCAGCCTGAATTCAAAATAAATTAGATTTAAGACATATTTAACTAGTCTAAATGACTAAATGTGCAATATTATTTGATTATTTTCGTTCGTTTTTTTTATGTATCTGTTTGTGACTGTTTTTCGTGTTTTTATTGTGTATTTTGAAAAAAAAAGAATTTACCAATATACCTAAATGATATTTTAATCATGTTTAATTCTTAACAATTATTTTATATAAATATCTTTCAAAACAATTGTTTTCTTGTAGCTTACCTAGATACCTATTTATTTTTCCATAATGTAAACACTCGTTAGTATACAATTTTGATATTTTATGCAATTGGCTTTATAGATGGTAATGAATTTATTTTATTTAGTTAATATTTTGCTTAATTTTGTGTAAATAGTTCAGTCAATAAGTATAGTATACCTAACGCACCCACGAATTAAGATAAAAGTATTATCTTATTATTTCATGATATCGCCTTATCGAAAGAATGGCATACGAACGCAACAGTGCCACACAATTATTTCGAAATTACAATATTATTTTTAAGTAAATAACGGTATGTTTATGACGATGGGCATAATGCGCGAAGATAATATTATTGATAATATATATAAACGGGCATATAAATAATGTAATATTATCTATATATTTGCAACTTTTTGACGAACAGCGTCAGTAAGAAAGTAAATACCTAGGTACGTTTGTTTACTACTGTAATGGACGCTAAACAAATGGCATTAATCTAACTGAATCAAAAACAAATACGTACGTCGTTTATTAGGTATTACTTGTTTTCATACCAAGCTCTTGTAGATGTACTTTATTTATTTAATAATGTGTACATAAATAGTATAATATTATACAATATAACCTTTATTCACAATAAACTATATGCATGCGCTATATTATGTTTAAATCTTTTTTTAATTTTGGGAGAATTCACTCAAAAACATTATTATTTATCGTGCAATGACGTATAATTGTTCAAAATAATTGCAAGTAAACAAATACATTATATTGTTATGTTAGGTGCATACGTTTAAATATTATGATTTAATAAAAACAATATTTTTAAATCATCAAAATAATGCGTGTAGTCGTGTGTATGTCATGACTTATAAATAATAATTATGATAATAAAGAATAATGATTATTTAATTATATCACAGTTGGTACGTTGTTATGGTTTTATATAAATTGTATCATTAAAAAAAACTGAAATGCATGTTATGTGTAATTAGATGTTAAATTAAATAACAACGAAAGACGTGAATTTTTTTAATAGTTTTTATTTTTAAATTTTTAGTAATACCAATTCACATACACCTTATTATATTAAACATATGCAAGTTAAATGGTTTTAATAAATTAATAAAACGTATTGACATATATTTGTATAATAATTTAAGTTTATAACTTAGATGTCAATAGACTTCTAACGAAGACACGCGCGAGTTAACAATGCTAATTATAAATGAAAAAAATATTTTCTTTTAACAATGAATAATAATGTGAACTGGTATTTATTTTAATATTATAAATTAAGCTGAGAACATTTTCTTTGTTTGGTGGGATCTTAAGAAAATGAGTTATCATGGTGAACTTATATTTATCAGGTTATCAACACTTGAATTAATTCCCCTACACAGATAAACATTTTGATTTCATATAAATATTTTAGAAAACTACAAAATTAAGACACTTTTAAAACTAATACAGTAATATTATTAATTTAGTAGTATATTATTATTTATTATATATTATCTTAAAAAAAAAACTCACTACACTCATATTTTAGTAATTAAGTAAGCTTAATTTTTTTAATCTGATGAAAATAATTAGATAAGTAAAAATAGATGTTTTAAACGAAATTATATTTGTAATTTATGAAAGTCTTAAAATTATCATACTACAGTTATTTTTATGTTTTTATCTGTTTCTAGAACCTAACTATTTATAAATAGTTATGTATTGTAAATATTATTTTGACTTAAACTCATCAAATTAATTATTGTTTAACAACGAAAAGTTTAAAACAACGTTGAATTGGACAGTATGGCGTCTTATACTCTATCACTGTAATCACTGTATTTACAGGATAAAAACTATTTTATTAATTTATGAATGTAATAAGTAATCATAGTGTTTTTAAAATTTAATCTTGTTTTAAAATAAATAAAAAGTGACACAATAATAAATACACAACGTATATTATTATAATATATTGTGTACTTTGGTAATCATAAAATTACTACCTATTTGTTTCTATAATTATTTATGCTTCAGAAGAATTTATAAAAAAACATTAACCTATTGACTTTTATATAACTTCAACCTAGTTTCCTGTTAATATACCTAGTTTGGTATTTTCTTTAAGACACTGGAAATGCTTTATTAATATTTCTAAGTGCCGAAGTGTATTTCAATATATAAAGCATTATGATATTGCTACTTTATACTGAGATGATAATCATTAATTATGTAAGTATGTATCGTGTTCAGTGTTTTTATTAGTTTCATATCATATTACCATAAATTTGTATAACTGGCCTAGATTTGTGAAGAATACATCGATTTGCTGTTATTTACTTAATTTAAATTGCTATTTTTTTCAGATGACACCGACTTATTTGCGTGTTTCAAAATTATTTTATATTTATAGATCTTTTTTTGTATTTCAATTGTTATATGTAATCAAGTATATAAGAACTGTGAACAGTTTAAAATATATCTGTTTTAGTAGTTAATATTTGTACTTGTACTTTTATATTTTTATACTTAATGAATTTAATATTCATAAATATTTAATCATAAAAATAAGTAATAACTGAAATATAGATTATTCATATCTTGTTGACCCGTTTTTAATCGCTCATTTGTATGCTTACACTGCAGTAAAGTGTTTACAATGATATTTTTGTCTTGTACTAAGACATTTATTTATATTTTACAGAGGTGCTAGATTATAAGTACTATAACGTTTTCTAATATTTTTCATACAAAGTTGATGTTGTAAAACAGTGTTTCTCTAACTGTGGTACGCGTACCTCTTGGAGGTACTCAAAATTTTTTAACGGTACAAGTCTGGCTAACATATATGTAAGTCTTTAAATTTTTTCATATATATTTTATTTTAGTAACTAAGAAGGGGTACCCAAAAAAATTTATTGATATAAAGGGGTACAGTGTTTATAAAAGTTTGAGAATCCCTGTTGTAAAGTATTAAATAAATTATTCATCGTTGCTACAGAATGTCACAATTTTTCTCCCTAAAAAGAAATCCTATCAACGTCATAGATCGCACCCAGTAAACCAGTTTTACCTACGATATTTTTACAATTAAAAAAAAAAATGTATTTTATATTAAATAGATGCACCATAAACGATTTGAAGAATAACATGTTTAACACTAAACAGCAATATATTATGAAATATTAATATTTTACTCAATATAAAAAATGTGCTACGCCTCTACGGTAAAAAGTTACCAAACGCGTATTTCGAGTCAAAAATGTTCGTATAATGTGAGCTTTGTTCATCAATTGATAAAAGGCACAGTTGTCTAAAGACTAAAATGTATCATACCTACAGACATGCAGTATTCTTAAACTGTTCTGGTAAACATTTGGTCTATTATTTGTGTTCCGAATAAATAATGTAAGTAAATGTACTATGTATAGTCTGGGATTTTAATCGTAAACGATTTCAGTAGTATACTACCATCTGCAGCCGTCTGATCGCTGTATTCGATCGACTTTGCAAAAATAAAATATTAAATACCGTCCATTTGTCAGGTATCGGAAAATTATTCCACAGTGATAAAAGACTTCACCTCCAAAGCGATTTTCTGGGACTAATGTTATCTGCAGTGCTACCGTATCGAGAAACTGTCCAGGAACAACTGTATTCTGGAAACCACAATACTGTGTTAGCATATTTTTTTTTTGTTATCGTAATTTTGCAGAGCAAGAAGGTTTCTGTCGTGTATTAAATTCTAACATTCAATAAGTGCTTGCGTATATTTACAAGATTTTCCCTTAATCCACGTAGTTTCTCTGGTTTATTATAAATTATAATATTTCAACTTATGTGTTTCCAATGTTTCTGTCAAACTATATTTCTGTCGTTAAAGACCTGGTACAAACACACACACAACGATATTATACTACAATAAATAAATACATAATACCATAATGTTTGTCTCGTGAGATCGGTCACGTAGACACCGCCGCGCGCCGAGGCCACAATAATCGCTCTTCAGGTGAAAGCACCCTCCACGCGAATAACATAATACAACGCATAATATAATAATAATAATAATAATATATTCATCATTGCCATTCTATAGGAGCGTTTTAATTTTGAAAATGTGATGTAAACGTGGTGGGACAGAATCAACTTGAACACTCATCCCCCGCGGACTTCATCCGATTATAATTTATTGTAGGTAAATTTGTTATGAATTTCGATTTGCAAAAACAAACATCACAGTCGTCATGTTTTTGTTATTATTTCCTTATATTTGTATTGTTAAATTATAATAATTTACAAAATATTCATAGCAGATTCGTTCGAGCAGTTTTGCCATAATTATTGATTTGCGTTTCTAGTATTATAGGCGAACAAATAAATATTTATGTATACTTATATGTATAATAATTATACATACGAATATTATACTATTGTTTTGTACATTTCGGTGTTGATGGCTTATAATTTGTAGTTGTGAGAATGTGAGTATATATATATTGTATTATATTACTTTGGTGCCCAATTGTTAAAAACAATACCGCTTCAGGGACTGGTATTGTTTTTTTAAATTTATTAATTGTAAAAGGAAACATAATTTTACGATTTTACTCATATAAAAAAACGTGAATATAAGAAAAATAAGCCATTACTCTAAAAATAAATACTTAATATAGAATAAATTAATAATTTTTTGTATCATAAAATGTTTTTATTTAGGAAATTATAGTAATTAATACGATGTAAATATTTATGCAATACACTTTTGAAACGCCCATGATTTTTAAATGTTTTGGTTGAATGTTATAATTAAAACTATAGTGTTAAAAAAAAAAAAATTATCTTTGTATTGGTACTCAATTTTCATATTAATTTATTTGAATAATAAAACTTATAACAGTTATAACTTAACTTCGCATAACGAAATTTATTGATATCACGTTCGCCGTGCGGAATGAGACATCAGGTGGTTTTTGGTGAATTTGAATATTTATCATTGTGTGTTTATTGAATACTTAATGAATATATCCCAAGGACACATTTTGTAATAATTAACCATTTACATAATAAAAATTATTTATTTGAGTTCCGAGATAAGTATAGCGAATAATACTGTTGTAATTAACAATACATGCGTTTATTTATTTACAATGCAACCACACAAGTTTTCGGGTAGTTGTATTTTGTATGTACTGATTACTGTTATATAATATTATAAATATTAATATTATTCATAGCTGTTTAGTGTTAATTTTTATAGTATAATACATATGGTATGCATTAAATATCGTTGCTTAAAAGTGTACGACTGAAATTTTAATTTAGATATTTTTATTGTTTTAGAGATACTAATAGAGTGTAGATATTGTTAATAGTATTATTTTTATATAAATAACAATAATTCTGTATTAAATATTAAATGTTATACTATAAATAAAAAAAAAGAAGAAAAGCGTGTTTGTTATAAATTGAACATAATATTTAAATATTACATATTATAAGAGTGAGGTATAAAATTAATAATAATTATTATAATGTTTGTTAAAATGTATCGTTCGACTTCTTTCGAGTACTCAACATTTAATATATAATGCAAAAGCAGTAACTAATAAAGTAATAAGTATTCAATACGATAATTGTATAAATATGTTTTGATCAAAATGCGTCTCAATCTAATTGAATATTTACAGTGTGAGTAATTCTTCAACTGTTATCAAGTATATAATATGTATTATATATATTTTTTAAATAGTATGCTTGCTTCTTAAAAAAAATTATCGTTCGTATCTCTTAGTGTGCTTTACTTGTCATTATGTCGAAGACCTTGTTGTGTTGTTGTTGTCTTCAAACTATTGTGGTTTTTTTCTCTTTAAAACCTTGAATTTTCAACGATTATTATTGGTCAATGCACAGTGTATTGTGTTTTCATTTGTTCGCGCTTTACAAGTACGAGTGTATTAAATATGCATATAATATATCGCACTATTAGACTTTCGATTGGGAAAATAAATAATTCTTCAGCATAGGCATGTATTTAAAAATTCGGGAAACTGATTATATTATGCTAAATAATAATATAAAATATCATTATAATGATGCAAATTTATGTTTGAGAGAGCGCATCCTTTAGAAAGAAGTTAGACGGAACACCTATAAGATGACTATTTCATCCGCGTCATGAAATAACGTTTATTTCGGTTCATATGAACCCGTGCGATTGTTTTTTAATAACGATGCGTTTGGCACGTGTGCGTCTAAAAACGTTTCTAACTACCGATGCCAATTATACAGGGCGATTTGACTGAGTGTGCGCAACAAACGTTTTCTTCTACTTTGTCTGCCAGTATAATATTATGACGATTATTGTTCGGAAAAGAAAGGCTCTTTATTTTTTCAAATATTCGCAAAAACAAAAGAAAAACGTTCATTTTACTTCATCTTAAAGTACTTTACTGTTGTAGTTTATTTTTAATATAATTACGTGATGGAAAGAAATTTATGAGTTCTTATATATAATAATTCTAAACTAACATTTATCAAATAGTGTTTTAAAAAACGACGTGAAAATAATAATATATCAAATCAACGATAAGACTATATTATTACCTATATTATTTATTATTATATTACGATATAATATTATATCATAACTAAGATTGATATTATAATATAGGAAGTACAATAATTAATTTAATACTTTTTATATTATTTGTATAACCTCGTTTAAATTACTCGTGATAAAGAAGCAACCCTAGCAATTTTTAATTTTAACAAAACACACTGCTGAAAAATAGTAATAATAGTAATAATATATAGTTCAGGAATATAACAAAAATTCATCGCGATTGCAGCGATAATAATATACAAGTATACAGCTGTAGACACATTGCCTGTCCCGCTCTGTATGTCGCTCTCGTGGCATTTTTTTTATCTATAAGATAAGTAACAGGCCTAATATATATTACTATAGCTATATATTATAAATATCGAACGACTTTAATACCTATATTTATATGATAAAGCAATGCAAAAGTGTGCACGCAACGAAATCGAATTGGCAACGTGGCTATAATCTGCAGTGTAGCATTAGTTTCAAACGGACGAACAAAAAAACAAAATTTGTGTGTGTGTAATTATATTTTGCACGTTTACGATAGCTGTTTTCATAGATAAAATATACTTTCGCTTAGCCCAACGGTTCCCAAACTGTGCACCGCGGTGCCCTAGGGGCACCGCTAGTACTTTCTAAAGGCACCGTGGTCTTCGTAAATTTGGTTATCAATGAGTATTTTTTTGTTCTGTCTTTCGTGTTATTCACAACAGAGCACCGTAGCTAAATTGAGTCCAAAAAAAGGCACAGCGGAAAAAAATTTGGGAACCGCTAGCTTAGCCTATATAAGAACTAATTTTGCATGTGGTGTATTCTGCAGATCATAATAATATTATATAGTCACTAATAAATAATAAGCTCGCGAGATTATATATTTTGACGCGTACGCGATCGTAATACTTTTATTTTGTATATACAATTATAATGTATATCATTACACTAGCTACATTTGAATAGTTCTAGTTAGTAAGCAGGGCTCCAAATTTAAATTAATTTCTGCGCGGGTGCTGTGCAGATAGATAAATGTATGTTTTTTTCATGACTTTTTAGTTGTTATATATTTATAAATTATAATATACGAGTTATGCTAAATTATATAATATATTAATATGTAACATATGAATTATTTATAAAAAATAACATAATTTATACATTTTAAGAGAAATTGAATGTACACGTATAAAAAATGTTTGTATAAAATCTGTACTTATTAATTATTAATAAAAAAGGAAGTATCACGTAATTTGTTGAGTATACTTGGCAATGGATTCTAACACTCTAGATAGTTACGCAGCCGCTCCTAAAAGTTGTATTGAAGAGTTAAATCGACTTTTAATTAATTACTAGTAAATAGTAGATTTAACTGTACATAATATGAGATATAGTTATAATTTTGCTGTTAAAATAAAAATTACATTTTAACTAAGTATATAAATTTAAATGTATCTATATAGTTATCGTCTAAAATGTAATTATAATTTTTAATAAATATAATTTTAATAATTTCTGTTGTATAGTAAAAATAATTAACTATACTTCTATCCATTATATGAACAATTCAACTTCGTTTAGTATTAAAAGTAAATATACAATAATATTGTATAACCCCTAAAAAGCCATGATATCCAAATATATTATATTATAATCAATAATTATCAATGAATTTTGACAAGACAAAACATGTATATAAGTATATATATATTATATAAATAAAAATTTCGAAAAGCGTGGGTAGGGTGATAAAAAGTATTAGGCGTGTCGGATTAAAAAGTTAGGCGAGCCCGGATACTGTCATATATTATTCGGTTGGCAGTCGTTTGCGGGTTTTCATATTAATATAATATTATGCATAATTTATTATACTGTATGTACAAACCATCAAAGCGTCTGTCTTGCGCACTTTTTATTGTTTAGTGTAATACTACAGATTTACCACAATTACTGCAATATACAGGGTATCCTGTATATAGTAATGTTGACCAAACCTAATTTTAGTGTTATATAATACCGCGGTTGTATACGCATTACGAAAATTCTTAAATCGATATCATAATAAGAATACTACGCTCGTATAAACTTCGATAGTCAATATTGTCTTGTAAACTATATTATACTATTATAGTTAAAATTCAATCTACCATCAGAGTTGAATTAAAATTGAAAACTGCAAATTTCGTGCTATATTTTTCCAAATCTAAAACTTTATTATTTGGTATTGTTTTGAACAACGATAAATGCGTTTAAAAATATCGTATATTATATATTAATTGCTAAAATACTTGAAAAATGCTAACGAATCTTCGACTAACCTATTGGTTAACGTTTATGCAAACTGTTGAACTGAACACATTCTACAATTGCAGATTGTATAGGTACTCACTTTATTTTTGGTGTTAACCGAAAGAACGGTTGACACGAAAAGAAACATCATAACATGCGAATGTGTTTTTGTGTATACCAATTTAATAATATAGTCAATATTGCAATATTGGTATAGTCTTGCAGTTGTTTTCGATTTTTATATTATTACGTTTACTACAATAAGTTTGCTGCTCATATAATATTATTACATCTTTCGTTTTTGTTTATGTATCGACCGTTGGACGTGCAGCTGCTGGCCCGATCTTGTTTTCACGATACATAATATTACGAAAGTATAGATCGTTACGTTCAAGGATCGTGCGATAAATAAACTTATGTGTATACTTGTATCATCACTGTATTTATAATACTTTAGTATATTATTTTATCGTATCTTCGTGGTGAACGTCAACGATAATATGGTGCTTTTTTACAGTAATATGTGAACGTATTTTAATTTTTGTATCTGTTGTCACATTTTGGAGTAGAAAATATGACTCAACCTTCAAAATGTATGAATGGTGATTTCTGTAAAGAATCTCTATTATGTTGATATTTTGAAAATCAATTAATTAAATCTTTTCAGTATTTTTCTTAATGACCTGAAAAACTTATCACTAACTATATTACAGACTTGAAATTTTCACCATATAATGAAGTTTTTAAACTATTAATAGACATGAAATGTTCGTCTTTTTTACTTTCGTTTATCTGTTTAAATAAAGCTTAAAAATTGAATTCAAGATTTCCCAAAAGTTAAATTTACAGTAAAAAATATCGATATGTCACTCTTTACAAGCACTTAAAGTTTGAATTTTGTCAAGAATGAATATTTAAATGAAAATAACGATTATTGTTTCTGAATTGGTATTAGTTATTTTTTGTAACAATATATATATATACAGTAGATTATCCGAACGCCTATCAACCGGACGAGAAAAAAGATTTAATGGCTTAAAAATTTCTTTTAAAATATGTTATTGTATTTATAGCTTATTCTTTTTCAGTTAAATATTATAATAAAATTATTTGTTTATTGTTACAAATTTTAAATTATAGTACATACATATTAATAATAAATACATACATACAATATATTCATACAATTATATAATTATATAATTTTTAATATGTCATATACCAATTATCCGGATATTTACTTATCCGGATCACCCTTCACATTAATTAGTCCGGATAATCGGAGTTTTACTGTATATCAATCGGTATTTTGATATTTTTAAGTTTTGATTATTAAAAGTAAATGTATATTTTTTATACATAATAAAAAAATGTTTGGCAAAAATTCATTCTATTTCTCGAATTAAGAAAATAATACTATCTAACCTAAGTTAACCTAAGTAGCTATTATATTTTTATTAACTATCGTACTACAACGTAATACTTTTACTAGTATCACCCCTTTACCTTCTAGTTTTTTTTTATAAAGTCGTAAACAGTCTGTTTTCGGCGTTGTTGTTATTAACCGTCACTACTACATATACGCTTGATATAGCAGGTATATACAGATACCGGTATATACCGTGGCAGTTGACCTCTGGCTGCGTGCGTATACGCGCGCAACGCAATATTTGTTGTCGACGACGATGCCAAATAGTGGTCTGTTTAAGAACCGTATAATATTATATTACGTGTTTAATATATACAGCGTGTAACTATTATAAACACATATCGTGTGTAACAAGCAACTTGTGCCTCAGAACGTTTTTATTCTTCATATCATGACGACGGTCTGTCTCGTGATAGGAGACGTTAACGCCCTGTGGATTTTGCTAAATTCGATACAGCCGTCGTTCCGCCCTGTTCGTCATACTCTTACAACAACGACAATGACACTTGTTGTTATGTGGTGTGACGATCATCACGATATGATATATGGTTATAAGTATATATATATTATGACATTATGTTATACATGTCACATGTGTGGCTGGCTGTTATGATTGTATGTGATGGTTAGGTCATTGCGTGTTGGTTTTGCTGTTTATTTTTTACGCTCCAATTGATTTCTATTTTTTTCGTCGTGAACATTTTGTTGTTGTTGTGAAGCAAGGACAAGTTCGTATAAAATTGTTTTGTTTTTTCTGAGTCTGTTTATAGGTTTTTTATTTTGCGTTTAATGTGTATTATACATATTTTATATTATATATAGTATGTACTGCTATCATATTTAGTTATAGGATAATTTTTAAATAAAGAGTTGAAACGATTTTTTATTGCCCCTGAATCAGTGGCGTCGGAGAAGGGGGGCAGAGCGGGCAATTGACCCCTCAGATATAAACTAAAGGGGCAAAAGTATACTATTGCCCCCCCCATACTACATTAAAATTAAACGGTATACAATCGTAAATTATTACGTAATACGTTTAATTTATACGTTTACTTATTCAAAATTGGTCTCATCTTTCTGAATGTGCGTAATAATATTATTAAGGTAATAAGCAGATACATTTTTTTTTTTATTTCATTTATTTATATATTGTTACTTTTGAATAGAACTTCATGTACATAGTAAATATATTTCTTTTATATTTAATTTATCATATTTATTTATATATTTATATTTATATTATACTATAATAATATCAATACATTCATATAATTGAATAATTTTTATATTATTATATATTACCTATATATCAACATTAAAAGAATAAAATATCAAGAAAAGGATTTCTGTTATTAATCACAAATATAGATATGTATTATAATTGTCATTAGGTTTTTATGTTTTGCCCCCCCCCCTCTCATGAAAAATAGTTCCTGCGCCACTGCCCTAAATATTTATCAAAATGCTCTATAATATACCTTTTTATTAGTCATTAATAAATTGTTGCCCGTGCCTACATTTTTATTTAAATGATTTAAATGTTATAGACGATGACATACAATCATTTGACGTCAAAATAAATTTATTGCAAGTAACACCGTTTTTAATTCCACACAACCTAACCTGGAGTAATATAATTTGCATGATTACAATATTTTTATGATACTGAAATTATATATTTACTATTCAATAGATCTGCAAGTCAATATTCACAAGATTTTATAAATTGAATTGTGTTTATGTTTTGAAAAACAAATGTATTTTTTATAATACTATTTAGCCAAATTGTTAGCTTAAAAATAGTGTTCTGTTATACAATTTTTTTTTAAGTTATAATATACAAGATACTCTTCAAAAATAATAACCACTGTAATGATTTAAGATACTTATCGGTTATCGCGACTACCTTTTTTTATGCGATAACCGATAAGCACCTAATAGCTAATATAGAATAATCATAATAATAACAACCGAACAATAAGATAAATATAATAAATACGATAAAGGTGGATATTAATGTAGGCATGCAATTTTATATTTTTATTCGCTATTGTTGCCGCTTGTACGTAGGTATGGTAGTTGTAGGTGCGTTGCGTTTGCAATAACTATATATATATATATATATATATATATATTATGTTGCATTTCTTCCAATCTACTGGAGTTATCGTGTTACTCTGGGACGGGCCATATACGGCAGTCGGTCACCAAACACAAGATAAACATATTTCGTTAAGATTATCATAATATATCCCATTACACAATTTTACCACGACACCAGTGTATAGTCTTACGTTCTTACAGATGACGACATAATATCAAACCAGGTAATGATATACCTACGGTGTCGTATCTATATAGTATTCCATTGCCATATAAGGTGTTTTTCACCCCTGTTTTTGAAAATATTTTATTTACATGATTTGAAGTAATTACTATACTAATTTTTACTTTAAAATAATTTTATAATTCAAAAATACATTTACATAACGTTTTATGAAAAATTATTGGCATACGGTGCAAAAGGAGGTCACATATTATGTTTTTATGTGTTCTTTTTACCCAAGTAGTAAGAAAACAAACGTTTATCCAAATTATATAGGAATTTCATTTTTCGATAATCGTAATGGATGGGTTTAATTTATTGAGTTTAATTTTTATCTGAATTTAGTGGAGATAATGGATATACCAAAACTTCTTATTGTCAAACGTATAACATTTTAAAAGATTTTTACTCTTGACTCTTGTATTATAGTATACATTATGAATTTGATCTCGATTATGATTAAGAATTCCAAAAATAATTTATAGGTAACTAATGAATTTGTTGTATTTTTAGAATCTTGGGTTGATATCACTAGCTGTGCGTCACCGATATCTTTCCAGAGCGCCGACCGTGTCACTCCAGTGCCGTTCATATCGTCCGGCGAAGAATACTTGAGACTGCTGAAAGAGGCTCAAAGAGAGAGCAACTCTTCGTCTAGAGTCTTATCCAAAGAATCGTCCATAAAGGGCAGGTAATAATAGCAGCTCGTAATATATGTATAAATTCGTTTCAGTAGATTATTTATCGTTTAATTCTAACCAAATCGTTTTGTTCTTATTTTCAGTCCAAAATCACCACCAAACAGTCCAAACAACGAATTGGAAGACGATCTCAGGGGAGTGTACATAAATTATTCAAACAAAGTAAGTATTGTCAAAAAAACTTATAAAATACTTAAAAATTAAATCAATATCACATTAATTTATTTTTCCTATAAGTATTCATTTACCTAATTCGGTCCTAATTATTAATATTAAGTAACTGTCTTTTTTTGTGTGTACACACAAAGAAATAACAGTTTTCCAAATTTGCTTATAAAATATGAATTGTAGTTAATAATATCGAAATACACTGTGACTAAAAGTTAAATATAATAAGAACTATTAAAAAACTGCACAATTCACTCTTGTTATACATTTTAGTGGAAGAAAAAAACATGTTTAAAAAATAATTATTTTAAATTGTTTTGTTTATTTGTAATGCTAAATGATTTACTCTTAGATTTAAATAATGTGTGTTAATTAAATAATCCACAATTACTGCTGATTCAGATGATAAAAAGAAAACATATTTTTTTTTATAAGTTGCCATGTATGACAAACACAATACGTTTTAAGTGGTTTTTAGAATATAACTTTCAGTTTATGATCATTTGAAATCTATTTCATAAGTCAATAGGTTATCTACATTCTTTTAGATGGATAGTAATTGTTCAAGTTTATAGATATTAACCCAAAATGGTACCTCTATCAATGATTAACTTGAACATATTGTATAAACTGCACCGTAAAACAATTACTAAAGAAAAAATCTAAATGGTTTTAGTTTTAATCAAATATTGTAATTGGTTATAAAATGTATAATAATCTTTTTAATTTCTTTAACAGGGTGGAGAATTGTACAACTTGGATAAGAGTACTGATTGGATATGGGATTGGAGTAGCCGACCAGACCAGGCACCTCCCAAGTAATTATATATAATAAATATATATGAAATATAGGTTAAAAAAATATAAAATGTTAATAATTTTTTGTAATTATTTAAAGTTTATTTGTGGCAATGTATATTTTGTTTAAGTGGGAGAAGTAGGAGTTTTATTTTGCTCATTGCTAGGTTAAAGTAATAACAAATAAAGCTAAATAGTTTAAAATATTGAGTATTTGTTTTATATGCTAAAATTTTAATTTTTATCAAAGTAATCTAAGTATTTATAATATTATATGTTTATATAACCAGTTGTTTCAACATAAGATCTAAAAATAAAATTACAGTACATGAATTACACATTTATTGATTTTTTTTTAATTTTTGCTTGAACTATTAGTTATTAATGCAATTAAAGATTATTAATTGTTATTAACAGATATTAATTGATTAATAGACAAACATTGTTTCATTTGTGTTTCTATGTATCAATTGATAAATAGATAGATTATCAATTAATATTTTAAAAACATTAGTCATTTTAATAGACAAGTGATTTTCTTACCAGCTGGCAGGCATTGTGAAAACTATTGTTTATAATAAATATAAGTAAATTATATATGTTACCAAATAAGTTTGATAGATCATATATTGATGTATTCAATCACTACTATTTTTAATATAACTCTTTGCATCTAATTACCATTTAAGAATTTTACTTTTTATTTATGGTTAAAATTATCTTATTTTAATAACTGTTTATTTTCCTTTTATAGAAACTGGAAATTCATTCATCCCAAGAAGAAGACATACAGTATGCGCAATGCCAAGGTTGGCAAAGATGGTCTCTTTTCCAAAGAAGTTTTGTACACTTTGTTCCTGACCAATATTTTATCCATACTGTTGGGAGCTGGTGTTGGGTATGGAACTATATTATAATATTGTTATAATTTTACAATATCTTTAAATTTATACAATTTTGTTTTATTTAGTGCCTGGCTATGTAAACGAGGCGGTATTATGATGTCTAGAGTGACTTTGGAATAAACTGTCTGTGGAACATAACATATGCACATACACATGCACAAAAAAAATACAAGAATAAATATTGTCAATTCGTTGTCTTTTTAAGTCTGAAATTCAAAAATGCATGTTCATTATTTTCAAAAACAACCCTCAAAATATTCCTTTTTGTAATATTATATTTATGATAATATAGCTTAAGTTTTTATTAACTTTAAGATGATAATTATTAATTTGACACATTAGATTAAATATGTCTAATATTTATTATTATAATATTTAATTTAACCAACAAAAACTTTGCAAATAAATTTTGTATGGTACTCTTGATTACATTGATCCTTTATAATTTAAGAATTTTTCTTATTATAAATAAAAACTTGGTAAGTTCCAGTACCTCTGATTGTATTGAAAATTGTGCATGTATGTTCTCAAAAAAAAAGTTATATTATTATTGTTATTAAATATAATAATATAATGACAATAACAATAATTAAATCAACTTTATTCTTATATAAAAGTTATTGAACTAAAATTTATGTTTCTCTTATTAAACTAAATTTATTTTTTAAATTATCAGTCAAACCAGTAAGCTTTAAACTCCTTAAAAGAAAATAAGGACGGTACCAACATTTTTGAATTAAATTAAACAAAAGGTATAAATAAAAACTTTTATTGACTATGTGAGAATATAATTTTAGTACCGTTGTGATAAGTCTGTTCAATTTATTTTTATTGTTTATTTTTTTTTTTATATATATATATTTATATAATATATAATATACTATCTTCTTTATGATATTTTGTGTATTTTAAACGTACGTTTACAAAGTTTTGTTTGTATGTTTTATAATAAGTTAGATTTTTTTACTTTTACATAAGTCAGTACACTTCATAGTCGGCCAATGTGTCACTTTGTAAGGTAACCTCTTGTTAAATGAGGACCTGGCTCATCCTTTGTTACCCAAATGATAAGCTGATTTTGTGGTTATTAAATATTTTTTTTTATTATTAGTTAGTAATCTAATATAATATTAAGTTGATATAGATTGAAAACTTAAATTAAAACAAATAAAAAAAGATTAATATTGTGTAATGTATTAATCTGTACCTATCACATATTTTTAAGAATATATATACATTACATATTATATTATATATTGTATGCTTTTTTTTTCCAATAAATATGAAAATATTTATTTTTTGTTTTTTTTTCTAATTTTATTTTAAAGACAATTTTTTTGTCTTATTACATAATATTATGTATTTGTATATTTAATATTTAAACATTTTTTTACCATTTATCTTAGAGATGAAAGAAATTCTGAAAAGTAGGAAAATAATCATTTAGATAAGTGATTACTGAATAGAAATTGTGAAAAATGGATAGGTTCAATTGAAAATAATATAATTTCTTTGGAAAAATGTTCTCTTTTAAAATGTTATTTGCACATTGTTCTGTTTTAATATGAATATGCAGTGGTGTTATTTTTTAAGCATCTGAGTACATTTTATTAGTCATATACATTTTTGAATATTGATAACTTTTTTTTTTTCATCATAAAATATTCTTCATATTTCATTTAAAATAAATTCTGTTATATATTTTAAATGTTTTGATATCATTAATTATAAAAAATTACAGATTCTTATTGTATAGTTTTGTACTCAATTATTTGTCAAAAGCATTAGTGTGAATACAGCAGAAGCCAGTGGTTATGGCATCAGCTTTCTCTATTAATAACTGCTCTCTCTCCCCTATTAACTCAATATGAATATTATCATAGTTATGAATTATTACAATCAGGCTAACAAAAATATAAGCCATTTAAGCTAATCTCATAGATGGATCTAGGACATTTAGTCGTTGAAGTGTTGCTATTGCTGAAATAACGATAACATTAATTGTGTTTTCGGTGTTTTCAATTTAGAACTCAATAAACTTAATTAGGTATACTGAATTTCTACTGGGAATCGTGATTCACATTATAAGCAATGGTCTATTATACACTTTACTGATCATACTATACAGAAATATACAGAAGAAACAAACTATTGATGATGATAATTAAATTATAACATTATTGATTGTTTCTAGATTATTAAAGTATATACTTAGTCAGTGTGCAGTATAATTAAAATTAACATAGTAATAACAATAATTTTGATAGATAAATCAATTTTTACCTACATAAATAATTTATCAAATTTTCAAGATATCACATTCTAGATAATTTGTCATACACAATAGTGTATAGATAGAATTCCAATCTATCAAACAAAATGACTATACAAGTGTTTGGTGTATCATACTGTCATGTACTACCTTTGGATAAAATCTAGTCGCAGTTATAATTTATCAACAAACTATTTATTTTACTGATTACAGGACAAAAATCTTATAATGTACACCAACGACAATTCGACTAGGTAGACAAAATCTTACCTATAGTGTTAAGACTGTTAGAGCATATCATCATATTTTTTTTTTAATTACCTCGATGTATAAAATCACAATTGTAATATAATAAACCACAAATATTTTAATAATTGATACACGTACTACAGTTGATAATATATCCACAAAAATAATAGTATATTTTATAGTAGAAATGGTTCTTTCATTGGGAGAAAATATTTTTTATTTTCTTTCACTCAAAATAGTTTTCTTCTCTGTTCATAAGTAGTGTATGTATAGTGTAATATATTACGAGTATATTATTGAATACTAGCTAGACGAACCAATACGGCGTGTTATATAGGCAATTTAGTTACACAACTGTCGCAAGGTACGCTGTCTTTTCCAATATAATACTGTAATAAATACATTAGTTAGTTTTTTAGAAAACTTATTCATTAGTATTTACATGTTCCTCGATAGAAGAAATGTAAAAATAACTACTAAATTCATGATCGCAGATGTCACTGCGTCAGCGTGTGTCACTTTTACTTTTTGTTTTGTATGTTATCAAATTGCCAATTTTCATTTTTCTGTTAACTGACGTAATATCACAGGGTTTTGCACAGTAGATATTTGAATTTGTACTTCAAAAAATTATTAATTTGGTATTTATAGATATTTGAAATTTCCGTTTAGTAAAAAATTCCCCGTAAATTGTTATGTAAGTGTAATTGAAATTCTTTTCAATTAAATGTAAATCTTTCCACAATGGTTATAAATAAGTATGTAGTAGGTTTTAACAAAATTCGTCAATATCACGGAAATTTTCAATCTATTTCATAATGAATTATTCAAAGACGTATATTTTACATCTAATGTACAGTAGAAGAAAGAAGCGTGGATTGTAGAATTTAATAAATTCGTCCGATTTTTAGCAGATACATATGGATTTTAAGATGTTTCAACAATGAATAAACAACAAAAGTTTTCGTATTCACTACAGACTGGTTGGATATTATAAATAACAAGTTTTAAAAAGTTTAACAAACCATTAACAACCAAAATTTAGTTTTTAAAATAAAATTAAAATATACAAGAGTTAAATACACATTTTACATGCATATAGACGTGACACAAAATCTACCATTTCGGTCGAAAATTATATACTACTTAATAAATTAGTTACTTTTGTTTTTAAATTGTCGTCTTTTTTATTTCGACGTCTAAAAGTCGTACATAAATTTAATTTGCTAACAACAACCTTCCTTAAAATTGAAAATCGGATCGTTTTTTCTGCTACGAAAATTTAAAAAGTGTCTTTTCAGACTCACAAGTCATGAAATCAACATTTTAAAATTCATTGCTTTCATCGCTCTGCTCAGAATCCAAGAAATTGAATTTTTTTAAAGTGTTTAACGTTGAAATATCATTCAATACCATATCAACCAAGACCTAAACGGTAATATAGTTATCGTACTGCAATCATAAACAAAAATGTATAAACATATTATATATACCTACGTTCATTGATTGGCTTATAAATCAAACAATCTTGATCAGTGTTTCGCAATGCGCAAAAACATGTCATTGAACAGTCATAAAAAAATCATTTGAATGGCAATGAACTGATGATTATAAGTAAACATGTAATCACAATCATACGCGTTTGTAGCGCGTAATGCACAGACCAACAGAAAGTCGACGCAGTTCGTTGGAGAGCATCCTCTATAGCTACCGGTGTGTACGTAGTGGACATCTTTTGTAGTGGTCAATATTGAATGCTTCGTATTTCCCTCCACGATAAGTACTATTGTTTAGTGCTGTATAATGTGTGGACTGTGGTAGCATTCGTTACTGCATAATATATCATAGTACGTTTACTGAATTGATTTCTTCCTAATTTTTTTTTAAAAGGGGGGGATATATTCAATACATTTTTTATCTTATAAAAATAAGTTTGATAAAAAAAAAAAACACAAAAAAGATGGTTTGTCAGGTGTGGGGTTCGAACCCACGCTCCCGTTTGGGAACCAGAGCTTAAATCTGGCGCCTTAGACCGCTCGGCCAACCTGACTGTACCTTTGACGGCGTAAATTATTAATATTCAACCTTTAATACTCTTTTTTTATATTGTTATTTATTTTGAGGTAAAAATAAATAATATACGTTGTATTATGTTGCACAGTAAAGATTGGCGGGCGGCCCATACTATCGGATAAAAAATGTATTTTTGATGGTAAAAATGAGGTTTTCATTAATATAGTTTTCATCTTATTTTTTAATTTCGCCTTTGCTCTATTCGGATAGGTAATCATAAATCATAATGTACATTGTAAATTGTGATGGTTCCATGACTCCTAAATAATGTTTAGTTCTAAAAAAAATAATTTGAACGATTTTGGGATTTAGACGTATTTCGTTAAAATTCAAACTTTAAACGTTTATGAAAAAACATTGTGACAGTAAACTATCAATGTTTTTTTAATTAGTATCTAAATGAACATCTCCCCCGTTCAACACAGCACGCATAATCTACGTTTGAAATAAGGATAACGTTGGTGTATCCGTAAGTAATATTCGTACCAATATTATACGTCAATAATACGTGTACTATTGGGGTAGGTAGTAGTTGGTCGAACTTAAATCGATTTACGTGTAAGAATACCTACACGAATGTATTAGGTTTAAAATACGTTGATGCATATTCGTATTTTTGGCACCTCTCTGGATCCATATAAATGTCCAGATTCATTTTGAATTTGAATCCATATAAGTTGTAATATCAAAAACTCACATAATATAATGGTTCCACCGACCTGTATTAAATATAAACATGATTTTTACATATCAATACACGAAGTTTATACTAAAGTACACGTATACGAATATATGATAGTACGATACACGTACCATATCCCCAATTCATACTACTGATGTATACGTATTTTAAACGTAATTTATACATTGCTAACTACACCAAATATACTCGTATATATACAAAATATATTCGTATGTTATACGTAGCTTTGGTTATTCGTATCCGTATATTATACGTTTAATATATGTATATTTGTTTACTTAAAAGCTTTTGAGGAACTTTGTACAAAACTTTTAAGCATAGGTACTCATTTAATTTTTTCATCGGCTTGTAACGCTTGTATAGAAAAAAAAAACTAGAAAATATCTATAAATATCTCGAAAGTAGTCAAACCGCTTTGAAACCTATACTGATACTATAAGGAGTAGGCAACAATAATATAACCATTTGATAACAATTTCCACTTTTCCTTAAGTTTTTGTTTGTTTTTCTCGATTGATTTTTAAAATATTTCCTATCAGAAACCATCTTCAAAGTTGATAATCGAAGTATTTTGACGACCACTTAACACAGGCACAAAAAAACACATCATCGCAAAATCCATAACTACACCGATTGCTCGTCCACTCAGAATCTAAAATGTTTTTACCTCGAACATGCTATAGAAACACTAACTTCAATATACGTTGACAAACACGAAACATTATGATTTGTGACACTATGCAAGCACGAGATTTTTACACTTATTACACTATTATACATATGATTGTGTATTGACGTAATGATGGATATAGAAGTACAGTATTTTATTAAGTCAATAAAAATCACTAATACTGGTGACCGGTCACCATAGCTTTTAAGCCATATACATTTTATTGAAATAAATTAGAAAACTATATATGCGAAAATCGGAGGGCTCGAGGGGACTAAGCCCACCCTAAAGTTTAAAATACAGTTATTAGCATTATATAGGTGTAATGAGCGTATATAACTCAATCCCTCAGTAATTTCACCAAATTTCCGCTTATGAAACTATCGCATTATAATTATACCGATATACTTATTACTTAAATTAGACAAAGAAAATGTGTAGATATATGATCGTTGTTAGCTTGTAATTCATATAGCTTGAGATACGTATAACATCCGGTATAAAATCGTTTTAAATAACGTTCTTACTTCTTAGTGTTATTAAATTCATTGTCGGTCGTTTCACGCATGACAAAAATTGCCATACATGACACGCATTTCGGGTACTGACGTTTAGGGATGACGATAAGTTTATGTAAAAAATGATTTTGAAATAAAAAGTGTGTTTTAATAAAACAATCACTCAGTATACACATTATGTCATTAAATTCTTCTGTTGTTAATTTTTTTCTGTAAACAAAACATTCAGTCAATAACTAGAGACATAATTGTCATTACAGAATATAATATATACTTATTTTCTTCAGATTAAATCGACGACGCCGCGAGAATGCTTTCGCAGTACGTCTGTACTCTATTTGAGTATAATAGCATACAAATTACAAATAATATAAAATTAATGAAATGATAGAGATTTAACATGAAGAAAATAGTCCATAATAGTTTAATTCTATAAACAATACCTTGAATACCTACAGTAGCACTACAATAAGTACAGTTACTAACAAAAATAAAATAAAATATTTTATCAATAATCAAACCATTTGTATTCTATTGATTTATTTGTTTTTAGTTTCGATTCGATATTAAGAATAATTTTATAATAATCGGAGATCTATAAAATATAATATTCTGTTATAATTTTAATATCTATAGTCTATAGTAATGATGATTTTATTTGGTATTGAGACTTGAGAGTACCTTTGTCCCTTATGATTAATTTTTTTTAATAAGTCAACAAAAAACAAAAAATAACATATGAAATAATGTAAAGTCTAAATTAATTTTACAATGACTTTTTAATATGTACTAGGTAGGTAAAATAAACATTTTTTTTTTGTTTGTTAACAGTGTTTAAATTAATAATTTGAGTTCGTACATTATTCACAGTCCATTTAAGCAAAGTATTAATTGGTGTTCGCTTACAATTATAATTTTTTAATTCTTAATCATTAACATGACACGTTTGAGTAAGATACAATTACATACATATTAATGATAAACCAAAACATAATATTATGAATAAATATTTTTCGCTACCTGCTATCAATTAATCGTTAATGTTGTTAAACAGAGGCGAAATTATGTAAAAAGAAAAAACACAAATTCAAATTCTAGTACAGAAAGTTTTTATAAACAGTTTATATAATTATATACATTTCTTTTTCTATGAATGCAATAATGGTGAATATACGTTTCTAGAAAATATATAATATCGTATTACATTTTTAAATCGTTATTGTACAATTTACAAAATATCAATAATTACCAATACAATCTTAAGACATTCATATCCAAGTGTGGAATGCCACTTGGTCATGATACTGAAATGGTGTTGGAGCGTATTTCTATATCTACGTCTATATACGTATATGTAGGGGTTGTGACTTTAAAAATTGGAATGGGGTAAAATAAAATGTCAATAGCACGTAGGCGGATTAATTGCAAAAAAAAGAACATATAACAATATAGGCTATTCATAACAGTAAAATACTAATATGGAAAATAATAATTTTTTTACAGGATTAAAAATTATTTAAATAAAATAATAATAATAATAATAATAATAATAATAATAATCATAATAATAATAATAATAATAATACAAGTATATAAATCGTGTTAGTAAAGAAAAACAAATATGTTATAAGGCATAGGTAATGGCTATTTCATGAGAGATGACGGAGTTCAAAACATATGATAAATTACAAGGAGGTGGTTATGTCATGATAGTAAACGAAAATTTTAACGAGGTTGGGTAAATTTGTAGGTCGTACAAAATACACATGTTATTTATTGCTCTATAAAACCGACGGTGGCGTGATCGTATCGTATTACGCATGATCATATTACAATATTATCATTACGATACAATAATTATATCGATCCGTCGTCGTCAATCATCATCATATTAAAATGAGACGGTGTCATGCATCGCCTGCGCCGGTCTATCCGAACAGCTTCTCGAAACACGAATGACAGTACGGTTTCTCGTTTTGTTCTTTGAACGTTCCTTTATTGAGCTGTTTCAGGCAAAAGGCGCACACGAAATGCTCCGGATGGAACTTCTTGAACATGGCCGTTATGCAACGGCCGGCAATCGGCTTGTGACATCCGGCGCACAGCGACCCACGCTTGGCATGGTAGTGCGTCTCGCAGTAGGGCTGGCTCTCGTGGTCGAAGAACTGACCACTGACGAACGGCATACGGCAGTCCTGAAAACACACAAGGACGTAGCAGCGGTCAGAAATCAGTTTGATATAATATTAAGGGTAAATGGGCGGGTGGATTGATAGGCAGATCGTAAATCATCGCGATAGCGCAACGATTTGTTGGAAATATTCAATTGTGACTCCGCTGCACCACGACGAGAATAATGTCAGTCGTCGTCGTCGATTCCGTTTCGGTTATTTAAACAGTCAGTATATAAGATGGATATAGGTAGCCAGATAACGAGGTAAATAATAACAATAATGAGTTTAGACAGCGGCGTAGGCACGTAGCCAGGATAAGGAGTTGCTGCATCCAGGGTCCAATATGAGATTTCATGAAAATTTTAAAATTCTATCAGTGTTTTGTAAACGTGTAACATACAAGGCATATTATATGTATTACAATTATAACTTGTATAAAGATTTTGATGCAAAGCTCAAGTATGTCATATATCCTGCAGCATTAATTTTTGAGGGATTTTTATGCCTCTTTATTAGCCCTCTCCCCCAAGCATAATGTTTGTTATACAACTAAATATATACATAGGTGTTTATGTGCGACCACGGTTGATATGATATATATTTTTTAATCAATTCAGCTGTGGGAAATTTGAGTCGAAAGGAATCGAGTAGCTTCGACTTATATTGCGATGAAAGCACACCAATGTACAATTTTAAGGTATTTTTCAATCCTTATACTTTAATAATCAAGTTTTGGTTTACAAAAACCATATATCCATTGCTGTCTGTCAACTCCGTAAAGCTATCTAACTTCAGATACATGATTAAGTTTTAAGTACAAGAACATAGATATAACACATAAACGAGAGCCACCCGCAATGTGTGTGGTACTATATTTTTGACCGACCGAGGGATGATCTTCTGAGAACAGATTGAATGTTTTATTAAAAAAAACGAAAGTTTTTTTCGGCCTTGACATTGAATATTATTTTTATAAATCTCGATTTGCGTTCACGCGTATCTATTACGATAAATCTACGTAAATTTGGCAGCGATAAAATTCTTTTTTTTACGAGTGCTGGTGTGGGTGGTGGTAGGAAGAAATAATATAGTGTTGTAGTTTTAGTATTGTGTTCGAGGACACCGTCGATGACATCACATTATTCTGATCGTGTGGCAAGCTAAAATATTTTACCACAACAAATGAACATTTTCCATGATATTAATAATTTATTATAATAATATATATGTTTTGTTTATTTCGACAAGCAACAAAGTAAATTATTAATTGTATATATATATATATATTTTATATATTTTTTGATTTTACAATAGTATATAAATGTGACTTATTATTATATTAAGCTGACGTATCGCGACGAAATGCTCTACGTTGATATATTATAATAATATTATATATGTATGTATAAAGTGTGTATGGGTATTCAATCCTCCTCATCGACACCGACGCATTTCGCACACGCTGGTTTTCCCTCGATGGCGTAAAAAGATTTGCCGGTGACTGGCTGTTTGCAATCCTATAATGCATAAAATGTGGCGGCCGATTGTGAGACGGCTGCGTTTACAACTTAGCCATCGCCGCCGCAGCACGCGATGTGCTGTGAAGACTTGGGTGTTAGAATAAAACGACAGGCGTATTGTTATGAGCGAAATCCAAATCGTTACATTAAAATATAATATACGACAAAAATATATTTTCATATATTGTGTTGTTACTTATTATTATTTTTTTTTTTTTTTGAAAGCGAGTTAATATTGGCAACACATATTAAACGAAATACTATATATAATTTTATATAAGGACAACATTCGATATAATTTCGTATAACGACTTATCAAATATATTATATATTATTATATAATATTTGTGTTAGGTTTTTACAAGCGTGGACTGTTATATCCGCACAATAAACAGGGATATACGCTGCTCTCGTATATTCGATTTCATTAAAACGAGGTATAATACCCTTCCCTCAATCCCTCCCATAGATGTCCGGTGTACTTGAGACAATTTCTTCTATTGGAACTTCCGAATTTTTATGCTAATTCCGGTTGACCAAAGTAGGTATACGTATGGCAGCAGCAACTTTATGATATTCGCCAACCACTCAAAGTCCTTTTAAAAAACGTGGTTCGCCCTTTTTCATTGATAGAACATAATACTATGTTATATGCCGTCATTCGTTATATTGTATTCTTGCAGGTAATTTAACGGTTAATGAAATGAAGAAAATCACGAAAACGAGGGGAGGTGTTGGCTGAATGATTGTGATGCATCGGCCACATAGCTGTTGATATAATGATATAAATATTTATTATATCGTAGTTACTATGGATTACGACAATGACGATTGATACGTTGAACGATATAGTTTTTTAATTCGACCGTCATCGTACGTAAATCGCGTATAAGATATATTATAATAATAGCCGCGATGAATTTTGGAGCTCACACTGGTCTAATGCCAGGCGCGACTGTATAGTATACACATATAGAGTGAAAATAATACACGCGTGTCCGTATATTATAGAGCGTAGAATTGTGCAGCGACCTACAAAAATAAAAAAAAAATACCATCGACTAAAAATACACACGCCCGCACATCCGCAAAACGTATTATACAATAGCTACCGATACGTTCAGAAAAAGCAAAACGTCAAGTATTATTTTATTAATTTCATCGCCATATTATTATCATTAAGATCGCAGCTGATGCTTACCCGGCAGACGAAACAGCTGGAATGCCATTGGGTGGACAGGGCAGACACGTAGTTCTCCATTATGGGCTTGGTGCACCCTCCGCACTTGGGCGCGAACATGTCGAAGTAATCGTCTCGACAGTAAGGGCGGCCTTCGCGCTCGTGGAATCCTTCCTCGCCGAACTGTTTGCCGCACTGGGCACAGAAAAAGTGTTCGGTGTGCCAGGTCTTCTCCAGGGCCGTCACGCATTTCTGAAAACAAGCAGGAAAAAAATCCAAATAAAAATCCGCAGTCGGCTAATCATCTCTGATGACGGTTTTCGATGACAAGCGACATAATATTTGGGATCCCCTACATCTTAAGTGCGTTTGTATTTTCCCTAAAAAATCTTTTAAATTGTATTTTCAAAAAGTATAATATAGACCAGCCGCTTGAATAAACGCTGCGGCAAAACGGTGAACATCTTCGATTACGCAGCGAAAATTTTTTTTTATATATATAGTGCGAAAGAAAAATTTGGTTTCATTTAAAATGTGCTAATCTAACTAAAACGTTTTTAAAAATAACCTGAATCGATTTTGAAAGCGCATACGACGAAGCGTATGATTACGTACGTGCATGGGTGGGTCGTGGGTACAGTACATTATAATAATAATATAATATAATAATATATCCTACGCGCATTATCCGCCAATAACCTGATCGGGCGTGGTTATAAACATTGAAACGTTTTCACTGTCAAAAGGTCTTCGAACTACTTTCTCGGAGCGAACTTTCTACAGCGCCCACAACTTTCAAGGCCGTTACTATCCGTTACTACCTAACCCATGTACGAAAGCCGATAGCGATATCCTGCAAATTTAAAGTGGCGACAATGCGGGATGGTACCGCGAAAACCGTTTTCAAAGCCACCGTTCTTACGTCGAGTATGGGTCCGTTGCAGTAAGCGCATCTGGGCGAGAACAGGTTGTGATAATCCGGTTCGCAGTACGGCCGTCCCTCGCGCTCGAAAAAATTGCGCGTGCCCAGCTCCTGGGAACAGTGGTTGCACGTGAAGTGTTCCGGGTGCCAAGTCTTGCCCAGCGCCGTGATCACCTGCCCGACGATAGCCTTGTCGCACGCCGTGCAGCATCCCTTCTGAGTAGTGTTCACACCTTGTCTGTTCATCTCGGCTGTGAGGCTGCCGAGCATGCAGTCCAAACGCGGTGCTGCCGAGTCTGCTGATTCTGTAGCGTAGCTAGCCCGCACCGGGCTGGACACCTGTTGAAAGCAGAACTATTAGTATAGGTTGTAGTACATAATTATAAATTTATAACAATATGATCATGTCCGCAGCTGCGGTTTAAAACAATAAAAACCCTTAAACGATGGCGGCAAATACATTGTATAATGCGTACAGTTCAAAAATACCCCTTAGTATAATATGATTTATCTGTTGCATGGAACTTGGCTCCTATAGGTCACCTCATTTTATTTCACGTTACTATACTTTGTTTGCGGATATGATAAAGATACTGTGTAGTGTGTACGCAACCATTTTACCATTTATCGTCACGGATGAGCTAAAATATCGATGGAGTCAATTACAACGAATATGACTGGAACAAGTATATTTATATGTGATGAATTTGAACATAGATTTTAAACGTCGTTCGTGTCACCAAGAGAGAAGTTAAAAAGAACATGCAATTATAAGTGCAATAAATTAAATTTTACACTTATTAGGTATATAAATAATAACAGCAGTAAACTAAAAAAATTAAAATACATTTGAAATCAGATGGATCAATCCAAAATAACCCTGTGGTTTAAGTCCTGTAATATGTACCTGTTATGCGATGTAACGACACTAAGACGGAGTTGTATGTTAAGATATCGCGTTGGATCGTATTTTTCTTCGAGATTATAATCAAAGTTATTATAATACAATGCGTTTAGAAACCGAAATACAATTGTCGAAGTTGCTGCTGTGGCTGATGTTGTTGTTGTTGTTGTTGTTACTATTATTACTATTAATACTATTTTACAAACGATAAAGTCACTGACAGAATTGTTTGGATTTGTGAAGCGTCGGCGGTCCGTGGCTTCGGTATATAAAACGTGAGTTGTTTTGCCCACGGCTGCCAAACCCCGCCCGCGGGTACACCACGCAAGAAGGGGCGAAAATTTCCCGTCTCGTTAAAAAGTTATTTCTGGAAACTGCCAATAATGGGTAAAACAACAGCAAAAAGTTGGTCTGCACAAGGCACTAAAGTTCCCTTTCTACCGGTGCGGCAGTGAAAATAAAATCGTTCGGAGGACCGAGCGCGACAGTGACCAACCACCGACGATCATACGTGTTGGCGACCGTCCCGCTGTGACGGTGATGATCTGTATTATAATCTATGCCGGCGCGAAGTTAGATCGTTCGTACACTCGTACGCACCTGCGTCCAGGGCGAATGTATAAGTCCCTACACGAGACATATATAGCAGATAAAAATCACGCGTACGTAAGTTCTTACACGGAAAAATAACTTATATTGTGTATTTGTGTCGTTTCTCGGGTCCAAATTACATACACGGATATAAATAATAAAATGTCGATATTAGAACAAATTAAAAATCAAAACTGGCAAATTAAATATGTTATTTTTTTCTTGCATAAAAAACCTCTTAAATTTAATTTTTAACAACAATCTGTAACGAGTACTATATTCATTAAAAATTTATTGTCTACTGACCATAATAATCCATATCATAATACTATATCGTGTTTCGTATCATATTATAATGATTAGTCTAGACAGGATTATGTTATGCATTTAATTTTTACTTCCGTGAAAGAACATACCTATTACCTAACACAGATTTTTTCGTGTAGAAACTTAACTAAAAATATATTATGTAACCGTTTACTTTACCCGTTATATTTCGTGTGGGAACTTATCCAATTGCTCCAATCACAAGCAGCAATACCTTCCACGTTATTACCCACGCAAATCGTAACATCGGCACTGCGGTGCACATCATTTCGAATTTCGACGGACGACGAAAAGAGATTGGATTGATTATATTTTTCTTTTCTTTTGTGTGCCGCAGTCGAACGATTTTATTACAAAAATGCTTACCACACGGATAAAGCTATCACGCCTCGTAAAATAGTAAGGTTTCAATGTTTTATCTTTTATATTTGAAAGACGATAATTTTATGCAGATCGATCGCGTTTGACATCGATTTTAAAAACTCAATTTTCATAAATTGAAAACGTCTACAAATCCCAAATGTTTATTTATATTTTGAAATATATTTTTTTTTTGTGCTATGTAAAGTTAACTAAAAAATCGAAGACTAGTTAAATAGTATTTAATCATAACAAAAAAAATACCCCGAGCCGGTCTAAATTTGGCTATTCTATTAGATGTAATCGTTTTTCTTCGACAATGATTTTTGACTGCTGAATGGATTGATTTTTCCATATGGCCGCCACGGTACATATCCAGAAACTGTCTATATTTTTACCTCTTAATAAATAGATAACTGCTATAGCTACTCACGCGGTACTCTTAACGCGAATTATTTAAGTTATTGGAACCAGTGAGTGGCTAGAACGCTTATAACATTTAACAGTATATAGTAATACTACTATTGCATATATAACGATGATAACGGTTATTTGTTTTTCCGTTAAGAATTGTCTTATGCAGACGAGGAATTTAATACATCGAGCGAGTTCAATAATTTATAATGATATATTTCATATTATGCAAAGTAGTTAACTATGTGTTAGCCAGACATTCGATAATGCAAAAAAAAAAATACGATGGCTCTAACCGTGTATGTCGTATGTCAGATATTAAGTAGATAGGTACTATTATATTATGATTTTAAATATTTAATCTGCATCCATAGTACACTGTCTTAGTCTTCAAAAGTCTAAATACACGATATTGTTGTGTGTGATGAACACAAACTAAAAACATTTGATATTTCTTTAGATCATGAAACCATATACAATAAAATTGAGCTTTAATCATTAAAAATATTTAAGTAAAATTGTAATCCATAAACAATGCTCATTTTTTGGCACAATTATTAACACCATTTATAAAAAGAATAAATTCACAGTATATTTTTAAATTTATTAAATCCTAACAATTTTCATTATTTTTTATGACTATGTTTTTGATTTATTTATTTGAATTTGTGAAAATAATTATTATAATATATACATACACGATAATTAAAATTTAAAAAACGGGAATTCATTTCAATTTTTTAAGTATATAACAAAATACTATTGATCATTAAATAGGTATAATTACTTAAAACAAATTTGATAAATTTAGGCAGAGTTTCTACATTTTACTGCGTCGTTTCAGGGACTATTTATCATTGTTTGTTAGTTTAAACTCACAACACAAATGTAACATAATGTATTACTGTAGTAGACGTCTATCTAATGTTTATCATAAATGACATAAATATATACAAAGTTTAAATCACGAAAAACAATAAATCACTTAAACCATTACATTTTGGCATTGTGTGATTTATTTTTGAGTTTAGTTAGTCTGATCGTTACTATCTATATAAATATTATATTACCTTCATCAATAACAGTCTTTGCGTGACCTTAGCTACACCTTTATATGGAATTGTATTTTTTTTTGCGCTTAAAACTATTATTTAAAGTTTCATCATTAAAATGAAACTATATATCTACTTAAGTATATTTGAACTAAAATAAGATTAATATTTATGAATGTTTTTACTTATATCACCTTGTGAGAGGAAAAAAACGATTTATAATACATATTATTAATTAGTAGGATGGTTTTTTAAGTTTTAACAAAATAAATAATAATATATAAATAATTATAAAACAAAAATGAAATAATAATTTAATTTAATTTTAAAGACCACGTACCTACTTGTGAATATAATAATATATATATTTTATTTTAACAAAGTATAAACACTACTATGATTTATGAAAGTTATAAACATTCTTAGTAAAAATAAATATTTAAAATTAATTTTTATCCATTATTATATTTGTTAACTAAGAAAGTTAAATTATACGTTTTTCATATTTAGTCAATCAACAAGTATATATTTTACTGGTATCATAATTTATTTTACAATAAGGTTTTATCCATACACCATAGTATAGGTACTCAAAACAAACTTTATTTGATTAAAATATAAAATATGATTAATATGATTGATTTGAATATTATAGTAATTGCCTTAGTAAAAAATGAAAAATAATTTGAGCCACGTTTTCATTGAAAATAGTCTTTTTAAATTATGATAAATTAATACAAGATTTTAGAATCTAATTATTTTATACTTCGACAATGAACAATAAAAATAAATTAATTTAGATTTATAATAGAATATATTTTATCAAATTGTTAATAAAAAATTAGATTAATAAATAAATGCTAACGGATAAACTATAGATGCATTAATAGATAATACACGGTATATATTAATGTCCTTTATTTTTTTATAATATTTATATTTTATTATACCGACAATATATCTTATAAATTTAACAATATAGGTAATAATAGAAAACAATTATATATATACATATATATACGAAATGTAACTGAAATTTTTTTTCTGTCTTAAGTAATGCACTTTTAATATATTTTATTTTATTTCCAAAACAATAATGCCTTAACATAAATCCAAGCTGAAAAGTTGTAAGTTAATAGTATTGGTTTTAATTGATTTTACAACAATATAGTTAACTCGTGAAAATGATATATATTATTTCAACAAGTAGGGGTTGTTGTTTATTGTATTTATTCTATTCATAAAATGTTGGTTATAATTTATAGTATAAATAATTAATAATTCATTAGGGTAAATATAAAATATGGGGGAAGTAGGTAACTGCACTGTCTGCACTTCTATACGACTTTTGAAAATTTGAATTCAATAATAAATCACTGCATATTAAAATCGATTCTAAGCGAAGACTGTCTATCATTATACATTACTAAGTATATTTTATGATATAATTATATAATAGTAATTTATTTTACTATTAAATGATAAGGTAAGTTGAATTAAATTTTACCGAAAAAATATCATTAATTTTATTATATTATTAACTTTTAGGTTAACATCTACGTACATTAGAAAGGTGTAACATTGTGAAATATATAAAATATAATAATGTATGTAAAAATTTCAAATCCTTAAAATAATATTTTTGAATTACAATAAATTAACTCAACTTTTTATTTCGTCCTAATTTGATAAACAGAATAAATACTAGAATTATTTTACTTATAACCCCTTAAAATACCAATTTGATCCAATATTTCACCGTTTATACCTGAAACCACCCTCAAAATTGAAATCGAAAATATTTACTGCATCAAAAGTAAGTTTTTAATTGATTTTCGAGCTTGTAATGGAAGACAGAAAAAATATACATCATTGTAAAATCAATACAATCTACACTGTATTCAAAATCTAAAAACATGTACACTCTTGTCCTATAAACATAATCTAAATATGGTTTTAACTGATTAGATATGTAAGGTCAGTTAAAACATGATATCTGAAGCGACCTAAGCTGTTGCCTTAAGCAACCATGTCATATTTTGGTAATAAGTATTATCACGGTTTTGGAAATAGGTAAACCAGAAACAGAAATTATCATTTTATAAAAATCATCGAAATCGGTTGGCTGTTTTTCTATATCAAGGACAAACTACCGTATACAGTGGCGTATACAAGGGGGGAGGGTTACGTGGGGGTTATATCTTCCCCCTCGGCTTTTTATTATTTTTTTGTTTTTGCTTACATTATGCAGTATGCACTATAATGTTTTATTTTGTGATATTATTATCTATCGAGCTATTAAATGTTGACAATTTTGTCAAGACTAAATACCATTATAATTTTATTTTATTTTTAGTAAAGTAATGTTTATTTAGTCGAAATGGTCAATGGTCATCGAAATGACGACTATGCTTATACTTTATTATAGCTTATCTTATATTCTTATTATTTATAGAGACAATACTTTATATATAGTAATATGTACATATGTAGGCTCGACTAAAAGGGCTATGCTTCCACTGTGAGCCTGTGTTTAAAATTTTATCAGATATTATCGTTGTTATTAAATTATGAGAAATGACCAATGAGATTATTATCGCTAGTCGCTACGGATTTAGTTCACCGCGTATACATAGTACACTAGTACATAGTACGTACCTACCATTTATTTATCTGAAATCTAAAAAAAGACACTCACGGGATTGTTGAAAATGAGTGAAAATGTATTTGTTACAGGAACGGCTAAATAGCCGAAGTTAGGCCGCCAAACACTTATGCCAGTTGAATGTTTATAGAAATATTTAGTTAATTCAAATTATATTCATTGTTCCTCGATCATTTGTTCCTATATTTTACTATCAAGTAAAAAGTTTTGAGAGGGTGGGGGATTTTTCAAATTTTTCCTCCCATTTAGCTTCTTTTTTTTTGATCTCTTTTAGAAATCATGTCTACGCCACTGACCATGTATATACAAATTCAGGTAAACCTATACTACATAACTGAGTGCTTAGAACAATTTAAATTAGCTATTGCTCATACGTATGCTATATGAAAAGTAATTATAAATATAACTAAAATAAACATTCACCGTGTAGAAGTTTAACTTAAAATACGTGAATTAGGGTATGTCCATTATATATTTTTTTTTGTTTAGCTAAACTGCGCAAATCTGATTTTAAGTCTGTAATAGTTTACAAGAATATATGACCTAATTTTACAGATTTAAATTTTATAAATAGATACGTATTTTTTTAATTTCATTTAAGTTTAAATATAAAAAAATATTCAAGGTTAAGTAATTACGCTTACAAGGACTTTGGCAAGGGACCTATACGGAAAATTATACCAGATAATTTTGATCATTCAGTCATTTTATTAACTCATAGATGCCAAATAATAAAATTTAACATTAAATTTAATGTATATTACTTCAGTTACAAAACATTTCATTAGATTACGTGACATTTATTACTAAATGAACAAAAAGCATTTTCGGTGGAAAATGTAGTCTAAACTTTTAAAGAGTAACATCACTGCTATAATAAGTATCCAATCAAACCAATATTACTAAAATATCTCTAAGCAAAAATGTAAAATAAATACTTAAGTTCATACTGTTCACAGTATACACAGCATTTTTAGAAAAGCTTGTTTAATGAACTAGATTATGTACCTTTAAATTATAAACTGATTGTATGAAATTATTTGAGTATTTTAAATGCTCTAAAATATTTAATAATATTTAAAAAGTATACAATGTACATTGGGAACTAAATTTACATAATCTCATCCTAGTAAACTACCACCTTTATAAATTATGATTTATGGATCACAACGAATTTCAATATTATTTTAAAAATCGAAATGTCTCAAGGTTAAGAAAAAGTTATTTGTTATGGAGACAATATTATAAAGTTAGAGAATGAAAGTGATTATGAATTATCTAAAAACAGGAAAATTGTTATGCCATACAATAAGGTGATGAGTGTAGTGTGTACCTTGTCATTGAATAGTCACTGTAATAGCTGTTGAATTTGAACTCAATAATAATAAAAAAATGATTCTGAGAAGAGACATACTGTCTATATTATACATTTATTTTTCTATTATAGCAATATGGTAGGTTAAATTAATTTTTGCCAAAAATACAACATTATTATAATATATTTTATTATATATTAAATATTTTTATCAATATATTATATTCTAATTAACTTTAAAATACAAAGGTAAGCAGGTATAAATAGTTTAAAATATGTCTAAATATTTTGAATATTTTATTGAATTTAAGAAATGATAATTTAATTAATAGTGGGTTAACTTTTTTTGAAAAACACCAAAATATAAGTTTAAAAAAAACTATGTATTTCAATATATTTTAATTGCTGTAAAAACAACTTATTAGGAACTTTGAACCACTTTTTCAAGCTCTTTACTCAGAAAAAAAATGTCATTAACTATAATGCATAAATGAGAAAATTCTTTAAACAAGTAATATAGTTCAAATATCAAAAAGTAGTATAAAAAAAACCCAAAATATTTTAAACTTTATATCTTTTCTACAAAATTCTATTAAACATTTTTGGAGAAAAAATTCAGACTCTACAGTAATGACTAATAAATTTTAACTTACAAAAATATTGTTTAAAAACAAACAGTTTTCATACAAATTCTTAATATAACTATATAATTCATAAACCAATACATTCATTGCTCTGCTCAGAATCTAAAATACAGTATGGCTGATAAGCTTGCTTAGTAAATCATTCTGCGTAGATTTTAGTGTCTTTTGGATTATTTTGAAACATTCTGAAAATTTTATTTTTGTTTTGACTCCCCCACAAAGTGCCAACTAAACCTAATTATCAAACCACCCTCAAAGTTACAATTGATATATATATATATATAAACGTATTGGTGATCTAAAAAGTAATGATGAATATGAAAATATACACATATATGTCGTATCCCCCATGACTTTTTTTTTTAAATACGGGTCAACTACATTTATTTACTGATTCAACAATAAATTTTGTAGATATTTGTTTTTATGCCATATACCTACATACATTTGTTGTGCTGAAAGGAGATGCTTATGATAAATACAATTTTTTTGGAGAAGGGGAAGGTACAATGTAAAAACACTAAAAAAATTTCATCCCTCCCTAAAAATATGACTAAATTACACCACTAGTCACATCATTGTAAAACCAATTAATTTAATTCTCAACCAAAAATCTAAAATAGTTTGTTTTACTAAAAAATAGTAAAATTCTAAATGAAATGTTAATGAGAAACAAATTAATTTTAACAAGGCTAAAGGAAATATCACAAATAATATTTTGATATCTAAGTCGACATCCACTTACTATAAAAAACATTTTGAAGATAATTTCAAAATACCAACAATGACATAATTGGCTTAAAATGTAATAAATAATAATTAAAATTGTACAATAATCCAAAAAATCCTATATTTATTGTTTTGTTTACTCCAAACTCTGAACCTTAACCTTTTCTTATCACACAGAAGTTATGTTATGAGCAATATCTAATGAGTCAATAGCATTACTATTCAAAATCCAAACACTAATTTTATTACTTATTATTCATTTTATTCAAACTTTTAAGTTATTATTCCATTTTATTAACTTGACCAGTTATTGACAAATTGTATGAAGTATATAAAACAATTCTAAAGTAACTTTTTAGAAACCACACTTCTAGTGGTACTATATAAATTACATTTTAAAATTGATTTTAATCATTAAATATATAATCCAAATGATACTTAATAAAAAGTATTATATCAAAGAAACTTTTTTTTTTACATTAATACAATGACTGCCATGCAACCGTCAGTATCCGCACAGCATTAGGATAGAGCAGTATTTTGCGGATGCATTACATTATTAGTTATATGCCACATGACTGTCGGCAACCATAAATGAATATGGCTTTAAATTATCAAAGTTTTCTATGCTACAATAATATACCTAAAAAAGTGAAGTGGTGTAACAGAAATAAGGAATAGTTATAATTTTTTTGATGTAATCAACATTTATATATATTTACAAGTTTTTTCAAATAGAATAGTGCATAAAAATTAGGAATGACATGGAAAAATATGTTACCCATGTTGATACATATAGTGTGATCACTGGCGATTACATGGCAGTCAATGTGTAAATAATTTAATTTATTTCATCATATATTTTGAATACCAAATTATACAATTCATTACCAACATTTGAAAGTTTTAATTTTTTTAAATACTTTAATATGTTTACAATACAGTTTTATAGCCAAAAATCACACAAATGTAAAAATAATATTAAGCCAATAATAAATGTTATGAGCAGTTGAACTAAGCATTTAATATAAACAACACTTTTTGTGCATTATTTTACGCACAAAGTTTAAACCATAAAAATATAAAATAAACTTAGTTTTAACACAAATTCTTACCTTAAAATCAGATAGCGAAGCCATTAAATCATCTAGTTCTCGAGTAGCCGAAGAAGCAGTTGGACATACAGTACGAGTAGTTGTGGTAGTGGTTTCTTCCATCATCATTTTTGAAATCAATTGTCCGTTGTTACTAAAGAAATAATATTTATCAACCAGAATATTTAACATAAAGTATACTAAATAATATTTGTAATGAACAAACTTAATAATTAAGGAATATATGAATACATGATACACATTGATATAAAAATTAAAGTAACTAGATATTGTTGTAATTTATTGTGGTTATTTTTTTTTATGTATCAAATCATTATATTTAAAATATTAAACAAATGTTTTAAAATTGTAATGCATACAATTAAAATTAAACTTTAATTTTAAAATAAACAGTGTTCTTTATGTTTAAGAGGACATCTCACCCGCATGTGTTGTCTCCGTCTTACACACGTACGACATAGTAAATTTTCGTTCACCAGTTTCAATAGTGTGCTATTAGTTTTAATATTAAAGTGAATTGACCTATTATCAAACTTTTAGGTAAAGACATTATCTGTGTTCTCTTGTTGGCTTTTTATGATATTTTAATTTTTAGGTGAGTTATGAGTATGAATTTATTAAATATTTAAAAATGCTCATAATTCACTTAAAAATTAAAATATCGTAAAAAACCAACGAGAGAACACAGATAATGTTCTTACCTAAAAGTTTGATAAGAGGTCAATTCACTTTAATATTAAAACTAATAGCACACTAATGTAACTGATGAAAGAAAATTTACTATGTCGTATGTGTGTAAGACAGAAGCAACACATGCGGGTGAGACGTCCTCTTAAATTAATTTACTTAAATAAAGTAACTTAAAATAAACAAAAATTAATAAATTAATTTACCTTTTTGAAGAAAGTGATGAATCCAATTCATCTAGAAGAGAATCTACTGATGGACGTGTTGGAATATTTGCTGTCTTTTTTGGAATAGAATAGGAATCTCCATTAGCTACTAAATAAATTTAAAATTAAAATATTAATTTATCATAGTTTTAGTAACTTATTTTAAACAAAAATTAGTTAAAATCATGAAATAGTGGTATTGATATTAATTTATAAATCTATAGCAATATTATATGTAATGACTTAGTTAAAAATTAGTTCAGTTAACTTAACCTAGCATAGGTGCATAGCCATATTACTAATTTAAAACTATATTACTTATGGTAATATCAATAATCTTAGAAATAGTGACTAACATAATATTTCTATTATTATTTAAGATTATTTTTTTCATATACAATGATTTATCATTGAAATCAAATTTAATATGTCTGTTATAGTAAAACACAATACTGAAGTATACTAAATATACAAAATATATAAAGAAGAGTAAGTTCCTTAGTTTTATTTAATTACATGTTAATATACAATAATACAATAAATTTATTTTATCTTTAAATGTATTTTTATTTTCAGAAGATGAGTAAAAGTCTACACTTTCTAATAATAGTTTGTTTTATATGATATTTTATCTTTAATATATTTAAACAGATTTAAGCTTTAAAAATTAAGATTCATCAGTACCTAAAGTGATGTAAAGTAAACACATTATAGGGGTTTAGCAACCCACAGTTTTGAAATCAGCACCCTCATAATAGTCATAACATATGCTATTTATGGTTATAGTTGTATATCAATAAATATAATTTAATAATACTATACAATAAAAACTATACAAAGCCACTATTAAAATATATTTATTGAATAGTGGAGGATGAGGATAAACTGATATGAAGTTTTTCATTAATAATGAGTCATTATGTATTCCAAAATTATAAGGCAAAATAGAGTGCTTCAGCACTCTTAGTTTCTTTGTTAACATATTGTGCTCCCGCATAAATTATTTGTATGAGCAATAAATAAAGAAATAGCATACTTAATAAAAAAATAATTAAGTTTTAAAACCCATTATAATAATAAATGTTTTTAAACAATACCTCTATAAGTAATTTATCATCTAATTAAACTAATATAAAAATCTAAAACCAAGAATGAAACTTCTACACTTTCTTCTCAATAAATACTATTGAAATTAATATAGGTGAATTTATCTAACTAATAAGGCAATAACTATAGTTTATTTAATTTTAAGACTAACTTCATATGATTAATACTCATTAACCATTGTTATTTAGTTTGTAATAGTATGCACTCACCCACATTCAATTTTGATAAATAAATGGCTTATTAGTAAAGTGTTATACAACAGTATTACTCTCTCACCATATTGGAATTATAATCTGAGCAAGAATAGGGAACATTATTATACAAGGAAACATAGAGAAACATAGAGTTTTCATCTTATGTGTATGAATTCTAAGTATATTGATATAGATAAATATATTTTTTTATAATTAAAAGAACGATACTGATAACATTTAGAGAGAACTTCTGATTATTTACTTATTTTTATTTGATGATGGACAATATAAAAAAATGTATCTATATATATTTGTTTAATGGCAAATTTTTAATTATGTATAATAACAACAGATACAATGGTTTATGCATTTATTTTCTATACATTTATATTTAATATTGTTTTAGAAATTTAATTAAAATGAAACAATTTATTGAAATACTATACTTACATTTTTTATCTGCATAGCGGGAATTGCTAAGATCTTGAAGTAATGTGTCAAGTTCAGAAAGATTATTGTTCAACGAAGATGTCATTTTTGATGATTTAAATTCATTCCTAGGTTGTGTTGGCTACAATAAAAAAATCAACAATTAATAATTTGTTTATTCAAACCTTATATTTATTAAAAAAAAAAATTCTGTTTAAATATTTCTTATCAATGAGTAAAAACTCAGGAATGTTACTAGATAATTGTTTCTAAATACAAGACAAGCTTAATATCTCAAAATATTTTTTATGTTTGTAGAAAAATATACAAGGTGATTCACTAAGCAAGCTCAGCCCCATTTATTTTTTTCAATAATAAATTTATTTAAATTATGATTTCTGTAATTTTGAAGTATATCTACTTATAAAGACTCTATTTTAAAATAATTTTATTTTTGTACCATTTATGGGGTATTCAATGGTGATATACTGATACTAACTTTTTTTTTCAAATGAGAACTATTCATCTTTTTTTGACATTTGTTAAACAGATGACTTTTTGAAAATATTGATTTACTAACTATTAAGTAGTTATGAGTAATTTATCTTTGTGTAATAAGAATAATAAATCAATAATATAATATAATATAATATATAATATAGCTATTTGAAAATTATAGTAATTAATATCAATCTATTAATGTTTTCTAATTTGTAAAACTATCCAAGAATAATAAGTACTATGTGTATTAAATATTATAACACAATTTTAAAATTTTATGAATCATAATATGTAAAAACATTGAACAACTCAGAAGCTACTCATCAGACTTTGATTTATATGTATTACAATTAAAAAAAAAAATCATCTGTTTAGCAACTTACAATGAAAAAGGGTGTTTTTCATTAGGAAAAAAAAAGTTATTATCCCTTTTTTATTTAACTACGGTTAAAGTATTAAAAAATGTAGCCATTAAGGCATTAAGCTTATTTAAAAATTCCAAAAATTAGAATTTGAATAAGTTCATTATTAAATTAAAAATTGGTGTTAAATACTTGGTGAATCATTCTGTACAGTGTATAGTATACACGTATTATGTTTCAAAATAAAATTCAACAATACTTTTACTGAATATTTTATTGAACTACAGTAAACAGTATAATATGTACGCGAAACTCAATTTCAACTTAAGAAAACATAATAGCATTTTCATTTAAATAATATTAAAGAAAATGTTGGTAGGTATTTCATTGAAAATATTCATACCGATAGTTCTTGTCGAACCGCAGGATTTGAAGTTGACCTTTCAATCTTGTGAGATCGAACCGTAGCATATTCAGGTGGTTGAACTGGACTATGTGCAATCGGTGAACCAGCAGAAGGCAATCGAGACCGAACGCCATTAATACTCCCATATCCTCCGTTGACGCCACCGTTTAATTTGTTGGTCTGCTGTATTGTGCTTTGCAGATCCGCAAGCAATGCATCTAAATGAATTTAAAAATATTTCATTTAATATTATTTATAATAAATTATAAACGGTAATTTTTGAACATATAACAAAAATTATGTATCATAATATAAAAGCTAAACCTGTGAATTACTGAATTAGTGCCAACATATATAGTGCGCCCAATGAATATACTAATATATAATGTATGACATGTACATAGTATTATAGGAGTTCCGAGTTAGTACCTATATATAGAAACATGTTTTATCCTCCGCACATATTTTTACATTCGTGTTTAATGTGTATGATGTGGCAATCTGAGTACTCTACATCCGCTAAATAAATTACCGGATGAAAATGACCAAGTTTAGCATAGTTATTAGTTAGGCGACATTATAGGCGGATCTGTAATATGCGGTAATGCGCATTTTTATACAAGGAAATCGCAAATGAGAAAACGGTATTTTGCCACGATCATTCATCATTTGCATGTCAAACACACATAACATATTTATGAATAGTACAAAATATATGGGCGCGTACAAGGTGCGTTAAATTAGACTATAATTAAGTGACACGACGTTGTAGTATGTATATACATAGATGATTTGGTTCATAAAATAAAACCAATTTTAAAAGTAATTTTAACTCAATTTCGTACGTGAGCCATGTGAACAGATGTTAAAAATAAAATTTTAAACATAATTTAATATAAAAATTAAAATTTTGAAACTTCGTATTCACAATTTTTAAGTAAACATAAAATCACCACAAAATTATCATTATTTTTGAAACTCAGAATTCTAGAGCTATTAAGATTAAAAATAGTTTAAGTTATTAAAAATGATCACTCGCTTTTACATTTACAAAATGATACTATAAAAAAAATATTACATTTTGGATTATACTTAGTGATCCTTATTATACCGAAAAATATAACGCATCATCAAATAAAAAATATTACTATTGATACTTCGTTTACAATACGTCTAAAATATAAGATGATTATTGTCAAAATATTATAGATTAAACATATTTATAATTATGAACTTTGACTATGCTATTTTTAAATAGGTAACATATATTAATGCAAAAGTATTAACATTCTAGTCTGATAATTTCAATAATACGTTTTCAATGATATGTATAAGGAATAAAAATATAAGATAATATATTATGAATTATGATTAATTAAATAATTTGGTCACGAGTTATCATATAGCTATGACATACCCAGTAATCATATTTAAGTATGAATAATTTGTTTAAGTAACTAGGTAACTGTAAAATTAAACTATAAAAAAATTTAATCGGAATTTAAAAAAAATATAAAAATACAAAATACATTAAGATATATTATGTTAAAAGCTTAAATTACGTATTGTATTGTAATTAACTTAAAAAAAAAAATACTAATTTAATTATTAATATAAAATTTAAATATAAATATATGAATGAACACCTATAATTATTATAATTAAGAAATCTTCTTTTAATTAATTCTATTTACAAGTTTAGGTGACCAATTTTATAATTATTAGTTAATAGTTGTAGGTATTCGCTATAATCATGCCAAAAATTAATAAAAAAAAAAAAAAAAAAAAAAAAGAGCTCATAAAATGTATGTTCTTACGCAAAGTACAAGTAATAAACATAAATATAGAATTACGAAATATCATATATATATATATACTATTTACTACTTGTTGATTGTATTTTTTTTCTATTATATTGTGAAATATAACTAATATATAAAAATATGCTTTGTAAAGCGAAGTTTATAGTTTCATATTTTTCATACATATTGAACAATTTTTTTTACACAGTAATTAAAGTTACACTGAATATTATTATTTATTATAACATAATTTACCTATATAAGATGATTTGTCGTTTTTATGTATAACACAAGTTCCACTGTCCATTTCCCACGCCTATGATTTTATACTAAAATTTAAATAAATATACCTGTATAATGTACGTATATATATATATAATGTAATATTCGCGTGTCATAAATCGTCAATGCCATTTTAAAACGCAATCATTGTTGAAGCTGGGTACGAGTCCGTAGTGAAAACAAAAACTGTATGTTTATGACATGAATAAAATGCACGTTTAAGGTGTGGGTTTTTACGCACTATATCAACCGCGATATTATAGCCCATCAGATTATGAATATAATACCCACGTTCATGACAAATTCGAAGAGCTGCACGCAGAAAACTGGCTAATTTATATCGAGGCCAATAGAACCTAGAGGATTTGTTTTTAAAATAGAAATAGAACCAAACACCTTTTTGGATCAATAAGCTACGCTCAGCGTGTGTAGGCGGCGTGCGTTAAGCCACGATAACAATATATAAGTGTATAAAATATACAGGCTAACGTTATTTGCGGAATTTTTTTAAGTATTACGTTTGGAACGATCCCAAAGTTTTTGTAAAACTTTTAGAAAATTATTTTTTAAAACGAATTTTAGTTAAACGCAAAATTCTAAAGATGCAAATTATTTTATGAAATAATAATATTATTAAACGCGCGTAGCTACATTGGTATAAGTACGCATAATTACATTTTCAGTCAAGGTTGCCAAGTAATAAATATTTTACCTGAATAAATAATTAATCTGTATACCAAGTAAAATAATATATCTAATAGATATTATTCAAGAAAATCACCGGCAGTGATCCGTTTTAATATAAAAGTTTCTACCGATACTTAATAGGTACACTAAAATTGGAAGACCTAAGAATTAAGAACAGATATTAATTAACCGGATGGAACTTGTGGAATACCAAAAACCGTTTTAAAAATATGTAACAGTATTTTAATTTATTTCTATTTCATGCACAAAGTGATGGTTTATACAACAACAATGATAAATAATAAATTATACAATATTACATATTATTAGTATGCATTGTACATAATCTATTTTGATTAAATAATTTTTATGAAATATTTTTTTCATCGAACCACATATTTTAATTCATTAATTTTTGATTCTAACTTAGATGACTATCGAGTATACTTTTCTTATTAGTTATTATAATGAGTTATTTTAGAACAGTAAATAAGTATAAGTATTTATGTTTCAGTCACAACTTATAAATAAGATAAAAAAATTAATATTATAGTTATAAATACACTATGAATTTTGCACATATTAAACCTACATATTTTACATAGAATTTTATTGATTTTAGTTACTTTTGAAATCATTTTATATTATGATGTCTAATTTGAAAAATAATAATCTTAGAGACTTAAAAAAAAAATGCATTGACTCATTATGTAAATTAATATTTTAAGGACGTGATGTAATGTCAAAGTATCAATAATTTCATTAACTATTTATTTCAAAAATCATATAAAATTAATGTTTTAAAAAAAAATTGTCTATATAATAGGTCAAAAATATAATACGCTAACAAATCAAGGTAAGTAAAGTGAGATAAATGCTCTATATAAAAGTCACTTATTACAGCTAATATTAGAACGATATGTGCTACAGCTTATTTTTTATTTATTAAAGTACAAAGAAAGTTCAAAAATTTTATGTGACTATTGTGACTATAATATCTTCAATGGGAAATTTAACTAACACAGTATTTAAGACATGTTATTATATTATTAAAATATAGTTCTCTAACAAAATGTTCAATGATCGTAAAGAAACAAATTTAGGAAAATTCGAATAGGCTTATCGGATTGTTTGATAGTCTAGCATATCCAAACAATTCAGTGGTATTTGAAATCATCGAATTATTCTATAGTTTATGCTAACACGAATAATATTCGATAGAACTAACAATTCAACAGTGCACATCGTTCAAAAAAATGAAGAAATGTACAGTAAACTCGCTTATAATAAATATTATACAATAATTAAAAATTTACTAACCGTTCATTTTCATTTTTAATTATTATTAAGGTAAATACAATAAGAATTATTACAAACTTTCACGATATAAACGAAACTCGATGAACCAAACAACTCGATTTCAGAACACCAACTGGTTGTTAAAAGAGACATCCGGACCAAATCGAGATCATCCTACACAGAATTGAATTTTTCACAATGATAATATAGTAATATTAAAAAAGGGAGAAGTCTGTAGGCGTCAAGGTATTTTGCTAAAGGTGTTGCATTTTGCAGATATTTAATAGCTAAGATAGTAAAATCAATATGACAAGCTCTTTGCGCTAAGATAAATTACTTAGAGCAGATATGATCAAAGCTTTATTTGCTCTTTCAATATTTATAACTTTTAAATTGAATATTAAACAACAATAATATAGAATAAATATGAATGTGGAATCTTATAAACCATATAAACCGGTTTTATGTATGTTTAATTGTGTCCATTTACATTTATCTATTTCTGAATATAATATTTTGTATTTAATGATAAGTAATAAGTGATTGTAAATATGATTGATAATAATGTAAATTTATTACTAAAAAATCTATTGCACCTAAAATTTAAATTATTATTTTCTTCCAAAATTTAAAATTTTAAGTCTAATAGATACCGATAAACGTGATCTGTTTTTTTTAAATTTATTTCTAATAAATAAATCGACGTTTGAGTATCTACATTCTACATGTTAAGCATAAAAAATCAAAAACATATAATATATGCCATATACCTTCATTTTACATCGAAAACGCTTTTGGGGGTTTATAAATGTAAAATGATACTGTTATGTATAATTAAAGATATAAATAAAATATGATAAAATATATACGTAGTGAAGCATATCGCCTGCAACAGTTATGTTAAATGAGCCGTGATGAAATTACGATATATTTTATAAGTTACTTTTTTAATCTAATAGTACCTATGTAAAAACTTTTTTCACTATTCTTCTGTTACTATAATATTCTAATTTTGTAACGTAATAAAAATCTAAATTATTAGTAGGTACAAGTAAAATATCTTAAAACTGTTATTGATTACAATAACGTGATATATTAACAAACCGAATTTAATAAATAAAAAACAAAATTACAGCTTGCAAAAAGTTAGTAGGTACTCGTATGTTAATAAATTATTGAACAATGTACATATAATATACCTGTGAGTACTTTAATACTTATAAAAAGTTACATCATTAAATTATGTTTAACACAATGGAAATAATATAATATTTTTAATTAATTATTACTAGAATAATTAATAGTAAGGAAAAGGTTTAATATAAAAAAATAATTTGTAGAAAACCTAATCTACAAAACAGTTTTGTAGTATAATTAACAATTATTGTAACTGCCAAGTATAATAAACGTAAAGGACGTTAACCTCCAGCTTCTCCAGGTTCAATATTTTTGCTAAAAATAGTTATAGTGCAGACATGTTAATTTTTACTTTTATAAGAAAGGATGAGAAACTTAAAATTTCCAAAGCTGTCAAGTTTTTGAAATTAAATTAAAGATTTTAATTGAAACTTATCTGATTTTATTCAAATTAAATTAGTTTTAAACTATTGTATTATTAATGTATTTGAAGCTTTATAATTATAAAAACTATATTAATAGCTATAAAGTTATTGACTGATTTAAGATAATAATTATAGGTACAAACTACAAGTAAATAATATTTATAAATTAATAAGTAATAATATTATACAATCATTGACGGAAAATTTATTAATGAGATCATGCAAGGTTAATATTAAAATTATTTATAAAATGTTTATCAATTATTTTCAATATAGTTGATTTTACTAGAAAATTATAATGTGTCGTAAAAATCAGACTTATAATTGTGTTTGAATATCGAAAGGTATATACTAGAGGTGTATATGTATATTATTAGTATTTCATATGAAGTTAACTTGCGGTGACAAATTATATTCTCTTTACATGTTTTTAGTCAATACCTTAACCTTCAAATATTTAAAATAATTATGTAATATAAGGTTATATACTATATTATTGTTATCTAAAGAAAAATGATTTATAGTTTATGACAAAGCAATGGACCATTCATCATTTTTAACTCATTTTATATCATCAATTTTTTTCAATATAATTGTATTTAGCTTTTTTCCAAATGATTACGTAGGTAATACTCTCAAACATACTTTCTATTATACGAAGTCAGTTCTGCATTCAATTTTAATAGGTGCCTTATTTGGAATCTACTTTATATGGGTTTGGCCTACTTTAATGCGTCTCACAAAATGTCGCACACTCACACCACATGTAGTAAAATTCTGTTAATTAATAAATTAATTACAATTTATCAAGTTATCACTTATCACGAAATATAAGTTATTGAAATATAAATAAAACTAAGTTATTTATTTATTATTATTATATACTAACTAATAACAATTATCAACATCGCGCATATAGCTTATTAAATCAAAATTATTTATAATATATTATATAATACATTTCACGGTACACTCATACTGATACATAATATATACTAAATTATGTATTTAAGTTTCTATACAGAATACACACATATAAATATTAGGATTGTAGAGATAATATCATTAGATTAAAAAATAAATAAATAGGCAAGATAATATTCTAAAGGATTTTGGCATAAAAATCAAATCAGTTAACAAAAATGAAATGAAAATTTTGGCAAATGTAGGTTATACACAAGAAGTTATACATGTATACATAGATTATGTGAATGAAAATAATAAAACCCATCATTTTTAAACGTCTATTAAAAAAGTAACATAAGCTAATGTAAATAAACAAACTCACATCCTGGTTTTGAACCATTTTTTCGTGTACATCTATACGGTTGATATGTGCCATGATATTGTTGAGGCTGTAGTTTTCCATAAATATTTTTATCCATTTTTGAAGTTGACAAATAAATAATGCGCCAGCATAAAATGTTTGTACACTCATAAAAATCAATTTACGAATTATATCGTTACCTACCTAACGAAAAACACAATACCACCAACGGGTAACGTAGAACTGGTACTGTGTGTGCTAAGGGTCCTGATTTCCGGGATTTATTTTTATCGAATAGGAGTCATGCCAGATTCACTCTATCCGTGTGTCTACTAAACATTTTATTAAAAACCGTAGAAAAAATAATAAAAATTAAAGTAAAACAACTCAGCAAATGAACAAAACACAACGCGTGTGTCAACGGACACCGGACAAACTGTTATGGGAGATACTATATTACTATCCTGAAGGCCGGTGTGAGAATCGGCAAATAAAAAGTTAAACCACAGTCAGTACTATACATATACGACGTTCTAAACGGGATTATTTTATATCAATAATATTATGAAGACATGTGGTAAATTTAAATTTAAAGTGGTTTTATGCAACAATTTTTATACTTAATAAAGGATAAACTATGGTATTGACTGTTAATTAATTAAAATAATAACAATATATAATTTATCATTTCCACCAAGTAGATAACAGAAGGCGCCCTTGTTGAACCATTACTCACTCATAATTACAAACCATTTGTATCGTTTTTATTATTATTATGTTACCTACCACATATTATGAATTTAAAATTAAGAATTTATTTTATTCTAAAAAAAAATTAAATCATCATTAATATATACAATCAAATAAAAAAAAATATAAGTGTTTAAATATGTATTTATAGTTATTATTATATTATAATATGTGTGGTACTATTTATTACATTTATGTTTTTCTTTACTTGCCAAATTGAGTTTCGTTTTCATTGAACAGTGATCATTATAAAAGTACCTAGTTTACCGTAATAACTGAAAAAAAATCATACCTTAGAAATATTCGATTTACACATAGTCAAATGTTGTATTTTTATCTAATTTCAAATAAACTAGCTTCTCAATCCTTATAGAGTGCTTTAAAATATTATTCCAATTTAATTGATTTTAAGTTTTTTTTTATTTTTGATCATAATATTTGACCTTAAAATATGTCTGTAGGTACTAGTTCATGGGTATGATAACCTTAAGAAATTCAACCTTCTATACTCTCTCCGCTATATGCATGTGTTTAAAACGTTCATATGTTTATCTGTTACTTGCCAAATTGTGTTTCGTTTTCATTTAACAATTTGATGTGAAATAATATAAAAATAAATTTTTTCTAGTTTATTTTTTGAATAATTGATGATTCTGGGTAAACCATATTTTTCCATTTCTACCTAAAGCAGCGTAAAGAAACGTATGAGCAAGTAAAACAGGAATGTGTTAAAACCCATCCTGAAAATTACTAATAATACAAATAATTATCACAAAATATTTAAGGAATCTTATACATTATACTCATTGAAAGCTTAGACAGAATATAATAGCATAATACCCTCATTTAACTCACTTCGGCACAAGTTAATAAATTATTATTTTTTAGCTACAGAAAATAATTTTTTACAATTACACTCGATTAGCCCAAAATTTAGTCTAAATATTCATAAAATATTAAATTCGTTTCAGAATAACCATGTTTTGAAAATAAAAAAATTACCAACTAAAAAAAGGGGGCAAATATAGATACCGCTCTGCTAGCCTGCAGTATGTATCGACTGGGTTACTGTAATGATAATGGAAGTATTTAATTTGAATTCAATAATATATCATTGCATACGAAAAACGATCATAAGCGGAAACAGTCTATCAGCATATGCCCTACATCACTATTTTTGATATTCCAATCAAAATAATGTATTTTACTATTAGTACATTACATCAGTAGGTTAATTTTTTTTTTTCCAAAAACATGGCATTTATTTTATTATTATATATAATAATGATAAATATAATTTATACCATATTATATAATTATTGTTATTATAATTTGAGTCAATACCACCTTACCATAAAATAGTGTGTATACGTGGTATAAATAGGTAATATCTTAAAACTAATCTACATATTGCATTTGAAAATTTTAATGCGTTAAGTAGAATTCATAATACATACACGTAAAAGTTTTAATACTATATGAATAATGTTTTTAAATTATAACAAATAATGGGATGTGTAATCCATCGTTAAAATACGTAATTTTTTCCAAATATGAACTTTAAATATGTACAAAAATAATTGTTTTTGTATATTTTTTTGTTCCAGTTTGGTTGTATGAATTACTTAAATGTAAAAAATTTTATTAAATTTTCATAACTAAGCTATACAAATTGAAAATTGTTTACTAAAAACTACTTGGTTGTAAATTTTTGTGATTTTGACGAACTTAGTTACGATTTGTACTTCAAATATATATAAAATAAAATTGTGACTGTATGTTTTTAATATTTTATTCAGATAAAAGAATAACTTATGTAGGATCTTGTATGAAATTGTCAAAAATTTTAATTCAACAAATAATTTTTAATTAACATTATTAAAAAAAAAAAACACTAAAAAAAATCATGAAATAACTTAAGAAAAGTTAAATTATTTAGTCAAAATAAATAGTTAGATTTCAAATTATTGGAGGAGCAGTAAACGAATGTATTTTACAATGATTTATTTTGATTCTGGTAGCAAATTAAATGTAATTGGTACTTTGGTCAAAAGTAAAAACGATTAGTTTTTTTAGAATTACAAAAAAACAGGGATGTACCTATACAGAATACCACTTTTTAACAAAATCGAGTTGGTTATTTTATTATCATTCAAAAACCAACACTTAAAATGTTCACAAAATATTAGCATTTACTATAGACAATATATCATTTTTTAATTTTTTAAATAATTTTAAACCATTTAAAAGCATATGAAATTTTTTCGAAAGTGATAATCAGTGTCCTCAATGTAGTTTTAAAAAAAGTTTACGTAAAGCCATATGAACTATTATGAGTTATTTAAATACAAATATTTACGAAATTTAATATTCACATATCATACTTCAAATAATAATTTAACATTTTGAGGATTTTTACTGATTTAAAACTACAGTGTTTTCGTAAATATTTCAATATACATTTCATATTTTCAAAGTAATCAATAAAAGCCGGGAAAGATACAGAAATGACCTAGTATTGAGGCACTAAACTCATGATGTTATAGTATAATGAATAACATTGAAAATATAAATCAGCAATCAGTTTTGGTTGACTTGAAACTTTACGAATTACGATTAGCTTTTTGAATTTCCCACTCTAATGATAGTTACATTAAACATATTATTTTTACATATAAAGAGAAAAATAAAAAAAATTAAAAGATTTGTTACTGTAGAAGTGTAGATTCAAAACAAGATTTTTACCGTAGGTAATAAAATAATATATTTTAGATCTAGATAGAATACTTGTATTTGAGTACGCAAATCTCAAATATTGAAATAGATATTTTCTTAAAAGAAAATCAAAATATACATTTTACTTAAAAAAAATATAATAAAATATTAAAATTACAATGCTGTAATTAGAGCAGTGTATTATATTATGCATGTGTTATGGACGTTATGGTGCACAAAGAGTTTGAGTGAGTACATAATTCAAGGTTAAGAAAAGTACCCATCCACTATTTATTTTGATATATGTAAGAAAAATGTTCTAGTTAGCTCAGCAATTCTAATTACATAACTTTTATTTTACATATTTTAAATTAAGTCTTATAAAATATAGATTAGATACCTGACCCCAGATGATCGACTTTTGTTAGTATTTTGCTTCCCCAGAGGGGATGCTAATTTTTCCTGTTACCAAATTTATTTTAATGTTTTTGTAGCTACTTGCAGTTATTCATAACTCATAAGTAGATTAAAAATAAACATATTATCCTATTTTTGAATCAATTATTAACAATAGGTAATATAAATTTTTAAACGATTATAAACCGATTTAATAAGAATATTAAATCACACAAGGTAGGTATAAAAAAATAAAATGTGTACAACGTAGAAGTTTTTTTGGGAGGATTAAGAATTATTTAAGAGTCGTGCTAAGCCACCTCCTTCTACCACGATCACCACTGATGCGATTTGTACAATTATACTTTTAATCCATTTAAAACCGACGGAGATGCCTAATTTTTTTCAACACTGCTAGTCTGGGACAAAAAAGAAAAAAAACACTAAATTTGCAATATCTTCGATGGCTCGATCATAATCGACTAAACGAATACACCGTTACGATACTTGTCATTACTCGTTATTATAAGTACCGACCTACTATAGCTGTTAGAAATTTACGTCTTACACTACGTGTACTATACTCAGTCCTACAATATTTTATTGATCACCGACAGTCCTTACACCGCGGGGTTTTTACTCAAATCACATTCTAAAAATTCCTAACACAATTTTTAAGTTTTTTGTATGTACATTGCACGTATATTCAATACGCACAACAATTGTATGACGTCGACGAGTCCAGTGATAACAACTGCAGTTCGTTGACTAAATATTATTAGGTATCTGTACATATCTACGGCAATAAACTAATAACTAATAACTCACCTAGGTCATCCATTTTCGTCGCGTCTCTGCAATCGAATCCCAGTGTATAGCGACGTCTCCGATACTACGGTCACGGTGATATTAATACTATAATTATTACGGAGTGCACGTACTGTGAAGAAACCGGGCACATCGGCGTCCTGTTACGCGACGATATTGTGTTTGTGCATTTTTCGTCGAGAACGAAAACAATCAGAGAAGACGTGCGCTGTGATGGAATTCCGACGGTTTTTTTGTTTATAAAATTTCTTTTTGCGTAGGAATTTCGTTTTTATCAGTCTCGGAGAGAAATCATAATAACATTATACGTTTATACCTACATCTAAGTAAACAGTAATCTCTTCGGCCTCGACGTCCGCCAATGTTTACGTACGCGTTATCATATTATCACAACATCCTGCATATTCTGTCAGTACGCGTTATCAGTATTGGCGGAAATGCGACGTTGCCGGTGCAGCGGTCGGTCAAGTCGGCGACCGAGCACGCGTATCTGTTATCACGTCTATTGACTGTTAACGAATCTCGTTTACGACACCCACGCATCGCGCACCCTCCCCGTCTACCCACCCAACGATTTCACCGTCAACCCATCGCCCGTAGCACCGCGGCTACACGAGTCGTTACGTCCGACCCTTTCTCCCCTACGCCGCCCAAACAACAATCAACAGGCTATTTTTATCCCCCGTAACACATGCCCGCGATGAATATACATATATAATATAATAACAATATCATTATCAACTATTTTTATTATTATTATTATCGCCGCCGCCGCCGCCGCCGTCGAAATTTCCGTCTTCGCCGCAGCACCAACACTGAGCACTTTGAACAGACCGCGGCGAGACGATGCCCTTCCTCCTCTACGACTGTTGTAGTACGAGCACTACGAACAGTAGTAGCAACGGCATCGTCGTCGTCGTTAGCAGCGGCCGCTTCTTCACCAGTCTTCCGACTCGACGACCCTAGTTTCAATTGCAATCGTGCCGACAAAAATAGTTTTTCGGGATAGAGGTAAAGTCTCGTCCGAGTCAATCGCCGTACGCCTACAGTCGCCCTCGCCGAGCAATCTGACGAACACGCGACTGACTACTGACCTACACACGTCGCGGGTGGAAGCATTATAACGATGCCTCCGGATATTAGCGAGTGAGTACGCGACCACCAAATATCATTATATTAAATATTATTTTATTACGATAGTATTAACTGCCCGTGTACGACGTGATCGTTCGTGCAGGGGGACTCGGTTATCGATCGGACCCGTATCATCGTCGTAACGATAAAATAATAAATTACTGTTTAATTATTGTTAAATAACCACCCCTATGGTAGTCGTACGCGCGTAAGCGGCGACAAATTATTGTACAGTCGTGTCGTGCCGTCCACCATGCCGGGTGTTTGCAGCGATCCAAACTTTTTCGAGACCACTGTCGAGCCGCTGCTCGCGGCCGGCCGCGAGGGCGATCTGTGCGAGTGGCTTAAGAAGAACGGACTAATAGCCAAGGAACAGAAGTGCCCAAATAACGAGTGTCTGACCACAGAAAAGATGCAGTGGCATCGTGCACGAGTTGTTGACAAGTTCAATTGGGTGTGCCTGGAGTGCAAAAAGAAGGTGCCTGCCAGGCACGCGTCCTTCTTTGCCGACTTCAAATGCGAATTGGGTTATGCCTTGAAAGTCATTGACAGTAAGTGACAATCATCAGTTAGCTGCATAGTATTGCGGAAATGTGTCTTAAACACACTCAACGCAGATGATTTTTTTTCACAGGTTGGTGCAAGAATATGCCACTCAGTGACGTCAGTGGAGAAGGTAGGACCAAAGTAAATGTAGCCAAACGTATTTACAACGGATGCGCTCAAGTGGCCGAATGGCAGTTGAAAAAAATAGTCGGCGACTTCAAACTTGGTGGCACTGATGTTGTTGTCATCGTAGATGTGTTTCCAGATGGCAACATGAGTTTAGAAGTACCAACCACATCTCATAATAATAATTTTTCTAAAAGAGTACTATGCATTGCTGACACGGCCCATGTACCTGTTCGCGTTTGGGCAAGCCTTCTTGATGGATCTAATAAAGTAAAACAATTATTATTTATATTTATTCAATTAATAAGATTTCTTAAAATTTATACGGATGTTTTTTGGACTTAGGAGAATTCTAAGATTGTGGAAATGGTCAAAAATCACGTAATGCTGGGTTCTACTATTGTAACAAATGAAATGTTGTATCCATTATTGCATAATTTACCTGGAATAGGAGAAGTCATAAGCACAGAAGCATTGATGAATTTGGACATAAATCATGATCATAAGTCTTTAAAAAATTTAGGTTTGTACATCTGATTAAATTTCATTGAACCACCGAATGCTTACAGATGGTTTTCTGTTTAGAAACTATATGGGCAACTACTGTAGAAGCTTGTATTCAATTACAAGATATGTCTACAACTCATGCTGAACAACATCTATATGAACTACAGTGGAGACAGATGTATGGATTTATTGCTCTTCCATCCATGATACAGCAGATTGTTGAGTATACAGCTTACAATAACCCAATATGTCCACCTTTGCCGAGCATATGGCCTACAAATTAAATCAATTGATAAGTACAAATGTTAGTTTATTGCTAAACCCACCGTTTAATATTATATACATGGTAATTTTTGTCAATTATTGTACGACACTACGACTATTATTAAGTTTTGAAGAAGTTAATTTTATAAATTTTATTCATAACCATTTTGTTTCACACATAACAATTCTATTAATGATATTTGGCCACAATTTTATTTTTAAAAGAAATGATATTTTGCTGAATAACAAGATTCAAATTTTTTAATTAAAATAATTCATATACTACAGAAATATTTAGATTTTAAATCTGTTTTTGTGTTCTGCATGTTAGCTTAATTATCTAATCCAGGGCAAACATAAAATGTTTTATAATTTTTAAATTTATACTTTTCAAATGAATATTACATTTTATAATATTAATTGACCTTAAACATTATTTTAAAAAGTTAAATATTTTTCTCTACCCTTGACGTATTTGTACTAATTATTTTCTTTGAAAATATAATTATTACATATTATTATTATTTAAAAATTAGTTCATACATTTTTTAAACTATCAATTCATTTGAGTCAATGCTCTAATTAAAATTAAATAATACACATTGTTAATATATGTTATTGGGATACATATCAATAATATTTTGAAAAATAATAATTATGTAGTTGCCTACATTCAATTTCTCAACTTAATATATTTTGATATTGCAATAAATTAACTATACATAGTTTAAACATTCTTCAGAATTTTATAACTATTTTCCAATTGATTAGAAAAAAAATTGTTTTTCAAGTAATATGATATTAATAGATATTAGTGTAATTGATATTGTCAAAGACTGGTTTTTTAACAAATTTTTACATTGTTTTGTTTAATTAATTTGGTGCCATTCTATAAGTTAAATAAATTAAGAAAAGTATAGAGCTTAAGCAATATTAAAATGATAGATAAATATTTATAAATATTTAAAAATACAGGGTATTTCAGCTATAACCAAAATAGTGTCTTTTTTATTATAAAATATACAGATTAAGCATACTTGTGATTTTACACCAATAATGTTTTCCCATATGTATTAAAGACATAAAAATCAGGGTTAATGTTTAATAATGGACATCAATTGTATACTTATGGTAGATAGTTACTCCATTTTTATTTTTTACATCACTTAACATTGTTAAAGTCTGTTATTCAGAATTAATGTAAATAATTTTTAGAAATAACTTAAAAATATAGTTTAAGTTTATAATTAAATTTGTTTATATGAATGCGCTATATAAGTTCTTCATAATCGATTTTAAGCACAAATATTTTTATATAAAATATATATAATCAAATCAAATGTGGATACATAGGCTATATTATATTAAATGCAATATTACTAAACCAGTGAATTATTATGTATAAATGTTGATTAATTTGTGTGTTCTGTTCTACCGTGTGATACATTTTTATTTTTATTGATTAACGTTAATTTTTTTTTCAAATTGTTTTTATTTAATAGAGAATGGAAAAGTTAGCTTTAACATTTGTTTATATTTATTTTATTAGTTAAATGTGTATCATTTTGTTTTAATTTGAATATAAGAAGTTATATTATTTTACAACTTATTTATTATTTATCACAAAATTAAATATTCTATTAACATATTTGAAATTATTGTATGTTGCCAAATTGTTTCAATTATCAAATCATTTTTATTAATGTTATCTTAAAAATATGTTACTTAATGAAATTGTTAATTTATAATAGCAACAATAATAGTACTTGTCAAGTGCCTTTTTACTGTTAATATTATATCTAAAGCTCAAAAATATTCAATTTTTTTGAATTATTGTACAATTGAAATGTTATTAAATAGTATACTACACAAAAATTCTGCTCAATGATATGAAATTGCTGCAAAATTCTAACATTAATAGTATTCTACCCTTGGTTATCCTTTAACATTTTGTTTAGTAAATTTATTGTTTGTTTATATCGTGTCCTTTCAAGTTTTAATCTATTCCTGTTATTAATACCTAAATCCTAATTGTTTTCTAAACTGAATCGTTATTACATTGCTATTGTTTGCCTTTTTTTCAATGTAAGACTTAACTTATACCAAATGCTTTTATTTTTACCATTTTGTATTGTCTCATTATGTTGAAATATTATTTAAATGTGTTACTTATATTCTTAATATAATTTTCATTGTACAATTAACATAATTTACCAGTAGTAAAAAAATTTAAAAATTATTAATTTATTTTTCAAATACTCCACTTTAAGCAAAACATGTTTTTAATGTTTTTATACAATTGTAGATTGTTCCTAGTAATTTCAATTTGAAATGTTGTTTTCCATTTTGTACATTACATCAATTTTTTTTTTCATTGTGTTTCATTAATATAAATGTGTTATGTCTATAATATTATTAAATAGGAACTTATTTATTTATTTTTATTTTTTTATCAAAATATCAATGTTAAACATTTTTTGAGACTTAATTATTTTAGTATTTTTTTTTTTTTAAGTATTTTAATTATTTTTTGCCGTGTTAAATTGAACTGTTTAATACATTTTGTTTAAAACTGAAACTCACTGTCTTCCTCTACCAAATGACTAATTTTTATTATAATAAATGATTTACAGTTCATATTTTAATGTTTGACTGTTAAATATAATACAAAATATTGTTTAATAAATTAATCCTATGTTCTATGTATATGGGGTGTCATATAACATACACTCTACCGGTGAATTTATGAGTATAGTATGCATCTACCTTAAATAAATGTATTGAAAAATTATATCATTTACCTAGTAAATCATTTTAAATAATTAAAAAATAATAATAATTAAAAAATTTGCTTGTCCAAAAAATTGTCAAGAATGATGAATATTATTTTGTTTTATACATAGCAACAATTCAAATTACCTAACCTATATGTAAGACGTAGGTATAAATTCATGGCAATTTCACACTTTCGGCGTTTTAATTATTTGCCAAATGCACAGGTATAATTTCTTATTAAAAAATGTCTGATTCATTCGTCACTACTCACTACTTATAATTAAATAACAAATTTTTGTCAACATATTAAGTGTATGGCTACCTGGCTACGTGTATTGTACTATTGTAGTGTTGCACAATAATAGAGACGTATTGAGCGTTTGAGCAATTGAGCCCATACAAAAGTATGTTTTTGTAAAAACAAAATGTGGAAGTATTGTTATCGAAAATCATAAAGTATTAGGCCATAAAGTTAAAGTGTTCACCGAAGTAAAAGATAAAACTGTATCTAGATAAACTTATGCCTGTGTAAAAACTAAAAACAGGCCGGTCGCAGGTAGGCCGCATACTAAAAATATATCAGCCTATGTAATATGTATAAATGTATAATGTATTACACACACTTAAATTATAATACATTTCTTTGTTTAAAAATTTTAGTAATTAGTGTAGGTAAAAATGGTAAAATAACTAATAAATTATTAATTAGTACTAATAGAATGTACATAAGTCATAACCAGGCACGTACATAAAAAAAAAATTCGGAGGGGGCTTACAAAATGTAGTAAAACAAATTGTGCCACACCATAATAAAACAATTTTTTCCTCGTTAATCAAAAATATTTCGGGGGGGTTGAACCCCCAAAACCCCCCCATGTATATGTGCATGGTCATAACTAATAACTATAGTAAATTTATTTTACCACCACTATTTCCATAATTAATAGCATTTTATCATTCCAATTATAATAATTATAACATGAAAATTTTCATGAATATTTTAATCGTGCATCACGTCACATGATTCATGTGTAATCTTGCAGCAATGTGATTCATATACTCATGTGCTTTGTTCAATTTATTTAATTCAATTTAAACAAAATTAAAATCAAAAAAAAAAATCGAATTTAGAGCGACTAGTTTATGAGTTATACGTATTTAAAGTATAGACAAACGGAATGGAGTGGTATGGGGTTACCCCGCAAAATTTTTGTCCTCTACTCCGCTTGACTAAACTTTAAATACGTATAACTCATAAACTATTCGTCCTAAAGTCGATTTTTATGTATCAAAATACTCAGACAATTATTCTGCTTCGGAATATGAAATTAAAACTCTATGTTGTCATTCAAAAAAGTAAAAACTTAAAAAAATATTTAAAAATATAATTTTTTAATAAAAACGTAGTCTTTATTACAACTTGTAAAAACTATGTAAAAGAATACTTTTAAAAACATGAATACTTTTTGAAGTAATGAGTGTTTTATGATAAATGAATCACCCCGTATATATTAATTAAATATTATATTATTATTATTATTATTATTATTATTATTATTGTATTATTATATTAATTAAATATCATCTGAGTTCAGAAAATAAACTGCCAGCTTCATTGACAACTAGTTTATGTATATTTAGCAATATAAGTAGGTATATTTGTATAGGTATTTTATTAAAAATAATATTAATTTAATTAATTTTTTTTTTTATTCAGCTCTAAAACAGGTGTCCTATTAAATAATTATAATAAAAAGATATAAAGTGGTAATACTCTGTTATATGCCTGTCGCCTATTCATTTTATGACGAGTACGTCACTTTTATAGGTGTGTTGAATTTGAATTTATATCTAATTTTAAAAATATAATTCGTTTTAAACAGAAAACTATTCTAAGCGGAGACGGTATATTATATAAATTCAGTGACATAGTTACGGGGGGCGCAAAGGGGGTGCTTGCCCCTCCAACCACCCCTGAAACTTTGGTAATTTAAAAAACTGTATATTAAAGTTGTATAAGAAGTTGCATATAGTATTGATCTATAGTGTATCATTATATTATAATATTATATTGTATTATTTTATTATTTTCATTTACTGAAATTAATCACTAATTACTACTTATATGGCTATATACTTGTCTATTTGACGTTATATAATCCATGATTATTATGAACAATTTTGAAATTTTGCCCCCCCCCCCACCAACTAAAATTCATAACTATGCCACTGTATACGTTTATAAAAATATTGTAAATATACATTTTTTTATATTTTTAATGAGTAAATTAACAACTTATTAAGAAATTATTAATTCAATTTTCAAGGATTTTGACTCATTTATCAATATTTGCTATTGAAAAACACTAATTAAGCACGTAGATATAATTGTCTATAAAGAGCCCAAAACAAATTACAATTATTTGAAAATTGTACCAATTACAGAAAAAATGATAATATAAATACTTAGTAAACATTTTAAATTTGAATTTTAAGAAAATAAAAAATCACTTTTATTGAAAACTGGTTAGTGTAAAAGATTAAGAACATAATGATTTTAAAGGAATTGTAGCCTATGGTTAATAAAATCCAAATGTGTACAATCACATATTCACATGCAAACATTTGTATTTTATTATAAGACACAAATACCTACGTAACCAATGCGTCAGTAAATTAGTAAAATATAAAGTTTCAAATTTACATGAAATAAAAATAAAATCATTAATAAAATACACAATAATTAGTAAATAAAATTATATATAAATTCAATGTTTTAAGTAAAGTAATAGATACATACAATATTTCTGGCAATATTAAACTTGACTCGCTTTTGTTAGTGTCTTTGTAAAATAAGAACTAATATAACTAACTAACTACTTGGAGTCTATTTATAACAAATCAAAGGACATTTTTTTTTCAAAACTATTTTATTTTTATACTTTATAAAACGTTAATATTTCTTGGTTCTTGATATAAATAATTATTTAATTGGTATTTAATAAAAAAAATATATGCAAGGTATCTATAAGATAAGAATAACAGTGTTAGGTAATTTTCCACACCACCTTTATTATTAAACGACATACAATAACATTGTCCGTATCGTTTAATAACTTTATGAGGTATTACACGAGGCGCGTCTTTTTTATTGTGGTGTCCCCAGTAGGCCTAATCCACATCGTAAGCAAGAACGCATCATATGCAAGGGCGTATTTAAGTAGGGGCTTTGGGTCCAGTTGCCCAGAACGGCAAATTTTTAAAGATTTAGAGGGGCGAAAAATTTTAATTTCGTACTTTATGAGTTACTGGCGCAATGACGTCAATCATTAATAATGTTCACAACAAATGTGTGCCATAGAGGTATAGAATACTGTACTATTTATATAACATGGTATTCTATGGTATTAACAGTTTAATCATTGCGCGGCATAGAAGTTTTTTAATTTTTTTTTACTGGAAGGGGGAGGCGGCAAAATATTTGTTGCCCTTATCTTAAATTTCCTAAATACGTCACTGATCATATGAATGCATTCAATTCATAAAAAAAAAAAGTACAACAACTAGAACTACTACTAATAATACTATATAATTTGTTTCAATAAGGAAACCTAAGAATAAAACTACGATTTTCGCTATTCTACAAGCTACAAAAACGGGTAATATGTATATTATGTGTGTTGCCGGCCGGCGATAGTCAATGTGTTGGATGAGTGGATGAGAGATGAGCTATTAAATAAATGTAAAGTAATAAACTACTTAAATATTATATACTACATCATTACAACTACAATATATACTAATAATAATATTAAGATGAGCTTCTCGTCGATGCTGCCAATCTTCCTCCGGGTTGAAACGAAGCCGAGTGCCGCCGACACATTTCCCATCAGTTTTGTGACAAATTCTTCTTCACTAATAAATATTATATATAGTATACTGTACCTACTACGGTTCTAAAAATTTTAATATTATACAAACAAATCCTTTCGACAGTTGATTATCAGTTAAATTTGTTTTTGCTGCAGCCAGACGTCCTCCGTGTTGAAATACAGCCGACATATTTTCCATCAACTTTATGACGAATTCTTCTTCACTAATAAATATTATATATTTGTATATAGTATACTGTACCTACTACGATTCTAAAAATTATAATATAATACAAACAAATCCTTTGGACAGTTGATATTAAGATGAGCTTCTTATTGATGCTGCCAATCTTCCTCTGGGTTGAAACGAAGCCGAGTGCCGATACATTTTCCATCAGCTCAATGACAAATTCTTCGTCGGTGGGTGATCCAGCCAAATGTTCGGTTCCTATAAAACTTCAACTAATGTGCTGATTAAATGTAATTTAAACTTATAATATAATACAAACAAATCCTTTCAACAGTTGATATTAAGATGAGCTTCTTATTGATGCTGCCAATCTTCCTCCGGGTTGAAACGAAGCTGAGTGCCGACACATTTTCCATCAGGCTTTTGACAAATTCTTCTTCCCTAATAAATATTATATATTTATATATAGTATCTATACTGTATCTATTACAATTCTAAAAATTATAATATCATACAAACAAATCCTTTTGACAGTTGATTATCAGTTGTATTTCTTTTTGCAGCTGCCAGACGTCTTCCGTGTTGAAATACAGCCGACATATTTTCCATCAACTTTATGACGAATTCTTCTTCACTAATAAATATTATATATTTGTATATAGTATACTGTACCTACTACGATTCTAAAAATTATAATATAATACAAACAAATCCATTGGACAGTTGATATTAAGATGAGCTTCTTATTGATGCTGCCAATCTTCCTCTGGGTTGAAACGAAGCCGAGTGCCGATACATTTTCCATCAGCTCAATGACAAATTCTTCGTCGGTGGGTGATCCAGCCAAATGTTCGGTTCCTATAAAACTTCAACTAATGTGCTGATTAAATGTAATTTAAACTTATAATATAATACAAACAAATCCTTTCAACAGTTGATATTAAGATGAGCTTCTTATTGATGCTGCCAATCTTCCTCCGGGTTGAAACGAAGCTGAGTGCCGACACATTTTCCATCAGGCTTTTGACAAATTCTTCTTCCCTAATAAATATTATATATTTATATATAGTATCTATACTGTATCTATTACAATTCTAAAAATTATAATATCATACAAACAAATCCTTTTGACAGTTGATTATCAGTTGTATTTCTTTTTGCAGCTGCCAGACGTCTTCCGTGTTGAAATACAGCCGACATATTTTCCATCAACTTTATAACGAATTCTTCTTCACTAATAAATATTATATATTTGTATATAGTATACTGTACCTACTACGATTCTAAAAATTATAATATAATACAAACAAATCCTTTGGACAGTTGATATTAGGATGAGCTTCTTATTGATGCTGCCAATCTTCCTCTGGGTTGAAACGAAGCCGAGTGCCGATACATTTTCCATCAGCTCAATGACAAATTCTTCGTCGGTGGGTGATCCAGCCAAATGTTCGGTTCCTATAAAACTTCAACTAATGTGCTGATTAAATGTAATTTAAACTTATAATATAATACAAACAAATCCTTTCAACAGTTGATATTAAGATGAGCTTCTTATTGATGCTGCCAATCTTCCTCCGGGTTGAAACGAAGCTGAGTGCCGACACATTTTCCATCAGGCTTTTGACAAATTCTTCTTCCCTAATAAATATTATATATTTATATATAGTATCTATACTGTATCTATTACAATTCTAAAAATTATAATATCATACAAACAAATCCTTTTGACAGTTGATTATCAGTTGTATTTCTTTTTGCAGCTGCCAGACGTCTTCCGTGTTGAAATACAGCCGACATATTTTCCATCAACTTTATGACGAATTCTTCTTCACTAATAAATATTATATATTTGTATATAGTATACTGTACCTACTACGATTCTAAAAATTATAATATAATACAAACAAATCCTTTCGACAGTTGATATTAGGATGAGCTTCTTATTGATGCTGCCAATCTTCCTCCGGGTTGAATCGAAGCCGAGTGCCGCCGACACATTTCCCATCAGCTTTGTGACAAATTCTCCGTCGGTGGGTAGTCCATGATCAGCCAAATGTTCGGTTCCTATGAAACTTCAACTAATGTGCTGATTAAATGTAGTTTAAACTTATAGAACAATTTTAATGTTTAAGAAATCTATGTTGGTGTTCTTTTATTTTTGAATTTAAATTAATTTTAAGTTTTATATTCATAATTTATTATAAAAATGTAAACAAGAATTAAAAAGATTATAGTATATTGCAGTTTAACTTTCTGTTCGGTGGCCACCTTTTTAATTCCTCACTCTTTTTTATAAGAAAGTTAAACAGCACAATAGCTATAAAAAATATAAATTTAAACATAAACAAAGACGAACTAGCTATGAGATAAGAAAAAAAATTGAAAAAATTGTTATTTATCAACGTATTATTAACATAAAAAGAACACCTAAAACCGTAGTACAGTATATAATCTGAAAAAAACCATAAAAAAAAATATAATTTAAGTAAATATTCATAATATACTGTACTACTGTTCAAAAAATTATAGTATTAAACAAACACAGCCTTGCGACACTTATTTTTGTTATTTAGATAAGCTTCTTAATGATACTGCCAATCGTCCTCCGGGTTGACATTATACAAGGATATAGCGTAATTATTTCAGTTTTTTTGTTTTCCCGATATTATGGCAAGATCTGAAATTTTTTGTTTTATTTTACTATTTATTACCCAAAGTACCAAATTGATCCATTTTTGTTACAAGAATACAAGAATTCATGTCAAACAAAAAATAAACTACATAATTGTAAAATCATTATACATTTTTCGCTACGTCCGCGTCCAAGATCTAAAATGTACTATTCTAATATAATATTAGAAATATTACGAATAATACATCGTTGTTATTTCTCACAATTTTTGTTTACTATAACTAATGAGTAAAATAAGTAGGCATTGTGTACTATTTTTCATTGGACCCTGGAGAATAAAATATGCGTCTACATCAACTACATCGTCCGACTAGCGCGGATTGTTCATATAAATTAATATATTTTATTTTATAGGAGTTATTTTTCTATTTTAGCGGTTTGACATATTAACGTAAAATTAAAACATATAAACTATAGACCAAATCTTTATAGATATTGTAAAGTATTAATATTTTATTTAAATAAAGATGATTACAAATTATTTAATTTAATCTATACAAATAGTGAACTAAACAAAAATAATTATATTATTATATATATTTAAAAAAAAAAGAATTATGATTAATATCGTTATGTTTCTGAGTTATTATTTCTGCATTATTTTGGTTCTAATCATGTAGTGCTTTAACTTAATCTTACATATTCTTACATGTAAATTTACATATATATATATATATATCTGAAGACACCTATCATGATAGAAACAAATTCATACATTTCCTTTATTATGGTTTCATGTAACAAATAGTAAAAACCATCTAGTCAGTACTTTGAGGAATTCAATTTTCAGTACCATTTTACAAAACAATCAAAAATTACATAAAATATTTGCTACAATAATTTATGACAGAAAAGAAACTACACAATTGTCAAATTTATACATTCATTGCTATGTCCAGGATCCAAGGTATACTCGACGACTTAATTTTATTCTTGGCTATTTTATACATTGGACCAGTGGTCTGTAACCTTTTTGGACTCTCGGGTCACTTCACAAACTAAAAACTGTTTGCGGGCAAGAAAAAAAATAAAAATTTAATATTCTTAAATTACTTATTATGCAAAAAAATATTGTTTAGAACTTTAAAATAAAAAATAAATCATCGTTTTAGAATTTAAAGCTGGCCGTAGACAATAACTCACTGGTTGCCGGCCATTGCATTGGACGATTGGAAATAAAATATAAGTCTGTCATCCAAGTATAGCAGCTTGTACACGTCAATAAATATTTATTTTAAGTATAAAAGATTAATTTAATATTCCATAATTATGGGAAAATTAACTTACGTAAATATTCTTCGACGCAGTTCGGCGAAATCGAGTTGTATCACATTAACAGTTCAAACGTGCACCACCACCGAAAAAAACAGTTGGATCTTATTTCTTCATTCGTCTTCTTTGCGCTTCAGAATGAAATTATTAAAATACTCTATAAAAATGAGAGCTTTTGTCATACACTAAAGGCTAAAAAATACAAATACAAACATTGTTCAATAAAACTATTAGATTTATTAACAGTCTTCTACGAATGACGACGATTGTCGATTGCCACGGATGATAAATATTGTAATAATGTGACGGATCATATGTTTTTTTTTTTTTATAGAACTCTTTGTGATATTATAGGATTTATTTTTATGTCTCAGTTATCTAGCATATGCATATTTTGGAATTTAATTAATTTCATACGTAAAATCATAATAATTGTATATCCTGAATTTTTTTTTTAATCATAATTTTATTATTTCAATAGTTTTTTGGTAAAATGTTTCACTAAAAAATAAAACCATAAATATATGGTAATATTTCCAGCTTTTTTTGTTTTTCCGATATTATGGCGAGATCTGAATTTTTTTATTTTATTTTACTATTTACCAACCAAAGTACTAAATAGATCATATTTGCTACAAGAATTCATGACAGACAGAAAATAAACTACATAATTGTAAAATCATTAAACATTTTTCGCTACATATCCAGGATCTAAGGTGTACTTATAACGACTTTATTTTATTCTTGGCAATTTGCAAATGCAAATGCATGATCGGTAACTTTTTTGAACTCTCAGGCCACATTTACAAATTAAAAACAATTTGCGGACCAGATAAAAATAAAAATTTTATATTCTTAAATTATTTGCTATGGAAAAAAATATTGTCTAGAACTTTAAAATAATAAAATATAAATAAAAAAAAAAAATGTCAGTGTTTTAGAATTTAAAAAATGTCAACCACTTCATTGGACTGGACGATTGGAAATAAAATATAGGTCTGTTATCGGGGTAACAGCTCGTAGAAGTCAATAAACATTTATTTTATGTATAAAAATTAAATTTTTTACTATCCCAAGAATATAGGACAATTAACCTACGTAAGTATCCTTCGACGATTTTCGGCGAAATCAAGCTGTGCCATATTAAAGTTCAAACATGCACAGCCACCGAAGAAACAGCTAGTTTATTTCTTCATTCGTCTTCTTTACGCTTTGGAATGAAATTATTGAAATATTTTATGAAAATGAGAGTACTTGTCATGTACTGAAGGCTGTTGTTTGACGACTGTTTAATAAAATTATTAGAATTGTTAATCATCTCCTACAAATGACGACGATTGTTGTTTGCCATGGATGATACATATTATAAAAATATGATAAATCATATGTTTTTTTTATAGAACTCTTTGTGATTTTATAGGATTTATTATTCTATGTCAGCTGTCTTACATACGAAACTTTTGGTATCTAATTAATTTCATACGTAAAATCATAATAATTGTATATTATCCTGAATTTTTTTTTTAATTATAATTTTATTACGGTTTTATACGGTTTGGCTAAAAAAAAATATTTAAAAGTTTAATCATTAAACTGATATTACATACTAAATTGATTATGATCTTTTACATATATAATAAAGAAGGACTTACAAAATTAATAAAATTAATTTAAAAATACAAGCAGTTATTCACATTTAACTCGTTATACACAAATAGTCACATATTTCCGTTTCAGTACCGTCCTGTTTAGGAATAATACATACTTATACTATTTTTACTGATTTTAAAATTAATCGATAAGTTCTAATTAATATGCTCAGATGATTTGCGATAATTATATATATATAATAAATGCATCTATTTATGGTATTATGCTATATTGCTATGTTTATTTTATCCTATAAGTGTATAGTCAAAATATTTTGAAAATTATAATATTTATAAGAAATGCAAACATTAACATTTGTTAAAATTATCAAATAACTATAGTAATTCGTTTTTAAATTACTACAAAAAACAAAAATCGGTTGAAGAGAAATAGTTATCACAGAAATATGAAATAAATATCTAATAATGTCATCAAAATTCAAAATTCAGACAATTATAAAATATTAATGTGTCTTTTCGGAAAACTTTTTATTTTTGTTAGGGATAAAAAAAACTTATATTAGTCGGGTACTCGGTCGGTTAAAAATGAAAAATGCTATTTATACAATTAATATAAATATAAATTATTATTCTATAAAATGGGTCTGGTAATATGACGATTATGTATTTTCGGTCTAACGTATTTTTTTCATTGTGCGTTGGGGAATAAACTATACACACGTATACGTCACTCGGCGTGAATAGTAGAATAAAATATGTGCTTACGTCGATAACATCGTTTGGGTTGCCAATTGCTTATATAAATGAATATATTTTATTTTAAGTTTAAAATGTAAATTTAATCCTAAAAACGAATAATACAAAAACCTTACCTAAGCGTCGACTCTTCCCGGGAAACCTAGTTGTGTCAATCTTCAGTCTATACGTAGTGATGCACCGCCGCCTAAGAAACTACCAATTTTCTTCATATCGATCTTCATTGTGGTTCTAAATGAAAATAAAAATACATTTTATGAAAATAAACAACACGAAATGAAAATGAGAGTACTTGTCATGTACTGAATGCTGTTGTTTGACGACTGTTCAATAAAATTATTAGAATTGTCAATCGTACTCTACAAATGACAACGATTGTCGTGTGCCATGGATGATAAATATTATAATAATGTTTTTTTTATAGAACTCTTTGTGATTTTATAGGATTTATTATTATATTTTTGATGTTTGACATACGTAAAATTGAAATATATAAACTAGACCAAATCTTTATAGATATTGCAAAGTATTAATATTTTATTCTAATGAAGACGATTACAAATTATTTAATTTAATCTATGAAAATAGTGAACTAAATAAAAATAATTATATCATTAAGTATTTAAAAAAAAGAATTATGTTAAATATCGTTATGTTTCTAAAGTTATTATTTCTGCATTATTTTGATTCTAATCACGCGCAGTGTTTTAACTTAATCTTACATACCTATTACATTAGATGCAATTACCTCTATCTGTAGATATTGTGTCTAAAGACACCTATCATAATAGAAAAAAATTCATACATTTCGTTTATTGTGGTTTCTTGTAACAAATAGTACCTAGTCACTAGTCAATGCTTTGGGGAATCAATTTACTTTTTAAACTTAAAATAAAATATATTCATTTTTATGAAAAATCTGCTACCCGGATGATATAATCGATGTAGATGCATATTTTATTCATTTATATATAATAAATGATATAACACTGAACTTCAAACAGTCATAATATAAGTTTCCAATGAGCATTTTATTTTTGTTTTTGCATTAAAAAAACTAATGAGAATTCCTACAGAACATTTTAAAATTGTATAGATATAAAAAGAAAATATTTATATGAATAATAATGAAAAAAATAATTTGAACATTTTAAAAATTTGTAATAATAAAATAATAAAGAACATTGTTTATATATATAGTTTGAAATATTTTTAAAATAATAACATAAATAAGAAATACTCTCATAAAAAATTAGTTAAAACTTTAAGTTATCGGTGTATAAGATTATTTGTTTTTAAACTATATAGTATTATATAGTCTATAACACAATATAAAAATCATTTTACAAGAATTAGTTTTTTTTTAGAATGAAAAATTAATACTCAATAAGTCATAAAATATTAAACTTCAGTCATAAAAAATAATGTGACTTTCCAGTAAACCTTTTATATTTGCTATATTTAAAAAAAAACTAATGATCATTACTATATTAAATTTGTATATAAAAAGACAATATTATATGAATATCTGATGAAAAAATAATTTATTGTATAGACTTAGACAAAGTTTGTCAACATTTTGATTTTAAACGTTTATAAAAATATATCATGATTATACATTTTTTATTACAGTAATTTAGTGACTGATGAGGAACACTATATTAAAATTTAAATCAAATTTGCTATCAATAATTTGTATCAGCTTGAAAAAAAAAATAAAAATTTTAATTATTTAAAATTGTTAAAATATTTTTATAATTATACAATGTATAGGAAATCATAATGTAGACAGTTGGTAAAAATTTCAACATTCTATGATTAGCATTTTTGAATTAAAACTTAGTAAATGAATTAATTTTGTCGAAATTATACAAGTATATAGCGTAATGATTCCAGTTTTTCCGAAATTATAACAAGATCTGAACTTTTTTAATTTATTTTACTATTAAGCACCCAAAGTACTAAATATATCATATTTGCTACAAGAATTCATAATAGATAGAAAAAAAAAACTAAATAATTTTAAAATCAATAAACATTCATTGCAACGTCCAGGATCCAAGGTATAATTGACGAATTAATTTTATTCTTGGCTATTTTTTAACTTTAACCTTTTAGAACTCTCATGACATATTCACAAATTAAAAACAGTTTGCGGACCGGACAAAAATAAAAATGTTGTGTTCTTAAATTATTTACTATGAGAAAAAATATTATCCAGAACTTTAAAATAATAAAATATTAAAAAAAAAGATTTCATAGTTTAAGAATTTAAAACAGGTCGTAACAATAAGCCGCTGGTTGCCGACCAACTGCATTGGACGATCGGAAATAAAATATAGGTCTAAGTAATCGGGGTGGCAGCTTGTACAAGTCAATAAATATTTATTTAAAGTATAAAAATTAAATTTATTACTACACTAAAATTATAAAAAAATTAACCTATGCAAGTATCCTTCGACGCTTTTCGGCGAAATCAAGCTGTGTCATATTAAAGTTCAAACGTGCACAGCCACCGAAGAAACAGCTAGTTTATTTCTTCATTTGTCTTCTTTACGCTTCGGAATGAAATCATTGAAATTTTTTATGAAAATGAGAGTACTTGACATGTACTGAAAGCAGTTGTTTGACGACTGTTCAATAAAATTATTAGAATGGTTAATCGTCTCCTACAAATTACGACGATTGTTGTTTGCCATGGATGATAAATATTATAATATTTATAATAATGTTTTTTTTATAGACCTCTTTGTGATATTATAGGATTTATTTTTATATTTCAGCTGTCTTGCATACGAAATTTTTGGTATCTAATTAATTTCATACGTAAAATCATAAGAATTTCGTAAGAATATCCTAAGTTATTTTTTAAATCATAATTTTATTATTTCAATAGTTGTTTAGTAAAATTTGTCACCAAAAAATATAACCAGCATAATTTTACATTGTACACAATGCATTAATGCATTATACATTGAAAATTGAATTCAAATTGTACAAATTCGTTATTGTGACATACTAAACCTAGTCTTCATGTAGTATTGTAGTCACCTACTATAGTAGCTATACAGCAGTTTACAGTTTGGCTGAACTAAATGATTAATAATTTTAAAAATATTTAAAAGTTTAATCATTAAACTGATATTACCTACTAAATAGTTAATAGATTATGATCCATTACATACAATAAAGAAGGACTTACAAAATTAATAAAATTAATTTCTAAATACAAGCAGTTATTCACATTCGACTCGTTATAAACACATGTGATTATATATCATTTCCGTTTCGGTACCATCCTGTTTAAGAATTATACATACCTACTCATACTATTGTTTTACTGATTATATTAGTATTATATATAATATATATAATAAATTCATTTATTTATGGTATTATGCTATTGTTATTGTATCTTATAAGTGTATAGTCAAAATATTTTGAAAATTATAATATGTATAAGAAATGTAAGCATTAACATTTGGTTAAATTTTCAAATAACTACAGTTATTCGTTTTTAAATTACTACAAAAAAACAAAACCAATATCTTAAAAATTCAAAATTCAGATAATTATAAAAAAATATTAATGCGTCTGTTAATAAAACTTTTTATTTTTGTTAGGGATAAAAAAAAATTATATTAGTCAAGTACTCGGCTAGTTAAAAATGAAAAATGCTATTTATACAATAATAATATAAACATAAATTATTATTCTATAAAATGGGTGTGGTAATATGACGGTTATGTATTTTCGGTCTTACGTATTTTATGTATCGCGTGTTCGGGAATAAAATGTGCAACGTATACGTCACCAGGCGGGTAGCAGATTGTCCGGTGCAATAAGTATGTATTTATTTTATGTCTAAAAAAGTAAATTAAAACTCCAAAAGTATAGAAAATCAAACTCACGTAAAAATCTATTTTTTTTTTTTTGAGAAACTTAATTGTGTCATATTTATTGTTGTCCACACGTTCAGTAATCACATCGTCGACCCAGGAACACCTTTCCTCGTCCGTCTTTACCGCGTTTCGAATTGAAGATATTGAGATATTTCATAAAAATAAGCTGAACATACAACGGCATATGCGTGTAAAATATTATATACCTATTTATTAAAGTACGGTTTAACGATTTATAAGTCTATTTTTTTTCTCCGTTAAAATTATTACAACCGTCAATCGTCTCCGACGAATAGCGAAGATTGATGATTGCCATAGATGATAGATTAATATGTTAGATCCATATCCATAGATCATATACTGTATTATTATATTGTAATATTATTATTAGCCAGACATTTAAATTTATTCAGGAATCTGCCGTTCGAGAGATTCAATTGTATACTTATACAAATTTTATATGCACGACAAGTCGGAGGACGGGGTAGATTGTATAGATGTTGTTCAGTAGTCAGTACATTGAGACTAGACTCATTCAAAGTTTCTGCCATTGGCATCGTATAAATTAGTAATTAGTTGTTGTTATCGATATTATTCGCCCGTATTATTATTGAATGACACCCGCTTTCTCATTATTAATGTACAAATATAATACAAAATATTATAATATTATCAATAATCAATATTAATATCGGAAACCATCAGAATTATTTTCAAAATAGATAAAAATATTAAATTATACTACAATTTTCTTCAAACTTTTTTATTGCTTTACTACTTTTTTTTTATTTCGCCGTCTCAAAGACCCCTGACGAGCCGCCACTACAGGTGTTAATAAGTTTATGGCATAAACAGCTTAAAACTAATCTACATAATGTTTTGAATACTTCTCTGTTAATGTTAAATAATAATACACGAATTGGTGTATTTAAATAATATTTTTGTAATTACTTAAAACAAAATAGATAACTATGTCTATAATTGTTATTTTTCGTTAAAATATTCAGTTTCGTCAATATTCAAATTTGGTATGTACTAACAGTAGCGCCGAACATGGGTATGAACTGGGGAAAATTCCCAAGAAATATTTGTGGGTGGGTGATAATCAAAAATAGTTTGTTATGCAGTATCTTGTATGTATATAGTTAGAAATAAATATAGTACCATTCGAACGTAACTAACTAAACATTTTTTTAGTAGGTGGGTCTAACACCAGCATTTTTTCCCCATAACATGAAATATAGTTCGGCGCCACTGGATTGGGAGTAAGAATATGAATAAAGTTAAAACTTTTAAGCAATAATAATTAATAATAATATAATAGTAACTATAGTTATGTAATTATACTAAGTTATATACTATTCTGATTAATATAAAAAAAAAACATAAGATGGTGACCAGACATGAGTTATGGCTATTTTAACTGAGAAGTGAAATTTTCAGTAACTTCAGTTACTACATTTAAATTTTTTATTAGATGTATAAACGAAACCTAACGTTATGAAAGCTTTATTTGTGAAATAATTTATGCGTATATTATTAAAACATTAGGTAACAATAGAAAATATTTTTTTTTTGTCTATTCAACAAAAGTTATATGGATTATGTTAGATAAAAACTGTATTATACTAGTGTTACTACGATATAATAACGTAAAAGCATTTAAATACATTGATAATTAAAAAATAATAATACTAATACAAAATTAATTAATTTGTAAAATCCTTATGATTATTTTAATCCCCCGTCAATTAAGATTCTCATGCGTCAATTAGTCACCGAGATCTAGCTGTCGAGGGATCTATGTGACCGTTCACCGTGCACGATGCATTATAAAGGCAACACTGATTGTTAATAAATTGATAATGTTTAAGGAATGTGATAAATATTAATTTGTTTAATGATAACAATATAATATCAAACTCGCATAGTCGCATGTGTTGTGTAAAGAGAATCTGAGAATCACATTATGTTGTAAATTTCGGAATTGTTTAACGTTTTCACACTCGATTTTATATCTACGCCTTAAACGTGTTACGAATATTTTAAGTTTTGTCTTTTATTATATTATTTATGATCTCAAAACCTTATCTTCGTTGCCTTTTAAACAGATACAGAAGCTTCACTTTTGTTAAAGGTAAATTATAATTCTTAATTTTTGTTCAAATTATAATTACTAGATGATGTACACTCATTTCTAATTCTTTAACAATGTTATATTTGTTTAAATATTTACCATAACTCATCAGCCCAAATTAAGGGAGTGTTACCATCATAAAGCACCATTACAATGTACTGCTCACCATATATTATTGCATTATACAAACTGAGTAGATGATTTTATTAGTTTGTTATAATGTAAGTAATAGGTATGTAGATAGAAAATGAAAAAAATATATATTTATTTAGTTAACTTGGAAGTTGGAAGCTATAAGAAGTAAAATTGATTATGAACTAATAAATTTAAAATATGAAATAAAAATGATATAATCCACAAATGTTGTTAGTTTTGAAAAAATAGTTTTACTAGTTTCTATAAAATTTTTAGAAAACCAAGGTGTCTCTGTTTTTTTTGGCAATTTAAATGATGAAAGTAAATATTAAGCAGATTCACATACAATATGTATATAATGCACTTTACAATAAATTACAATGACTGTGTGTGTGTCAAAAATTAAATGCTATAATTGTAAAATAATCTGTTGCAGCTCTATGAGCTTATGAAAATTAAAATAAGGTATAAATAAAATATCTGTACCACTATATCTATATAAATACTTGAAATTTATTTTCACTAAATTATGTCATAATTCATGCATTTTAGGTGTTTATTGTTGAATTATGCCATAATATGCATTTTATTCAAAATATGCATAATAAAATAATCACCACTTATTCATCATGATGTAATTCATGGACATTTCAAATTAAAGTAATAATCAGAATTTGAAAAATAAACTAATTTAAAAAATCACGTATTTTATGTAACTTACATTACTACCTAATCATTGTTATGATTTTGATAATACTGTTGGTTATACATAGGATATGTTTTAAAAAAAATTATTTTTAATTATAATTATTGTTAAAAAAAAAATGTAGGTATATTTATTAAAAACCAATATTATAGTAATATATACATAATTTGTTAATATTTTATCTATAGGTAGTACAAATAATTGTAGAAGTCAAAAATATAGGTAATTAATTTTACATATTACTAAGTAATCATTGAGGCTTCAAGTTAAATGCATGTCATCGGATAAATAATTTTAAGTGAAAAAAATAATCATTTTATTTTGTGTGATTATCAGTTATAATACCCATGAAAGTATATTGCATTTTTTTATTTTATATAAAGTGTCCAAAGTAAAGAATTATATTTTTATCCAAGATCTAAATTTAAGTGAATTTAGTGTATATATAAAACAACACAATAAGTATACATTAATTTATTAGGTCTTATAACTTGTTATTTATATTTTCAATATTTGATTCGTGGATAATGGTCATATTTACTAAATAATATTTTTAAATTTTTATTTGCAGAATAATAATTTTCTAAAATGACTGGAAAATTAAAAGCTATTTGTACATTAAAAGGACATTCTGGTATTGTATGGAATGCATCATGGCATCCTAAAGGACTGATGTTGGCTTCCTGTGGTGAAGATAAAACTATCAGACTGTGGAATTACAAGGATGGTGATAAAAGCACATTAAAGTGTTTACTAGCTGATGGTCACCAGCGTACCGTTAGGGCAATTGCATGGTCGCTTTGCGGTCAAAGTTTAGCATCAGCTAGTTTTGATGCCACTATAGCAATTTGGGATAACAAATCTGGACAGTTTGAATGTAATGCAACACTAGAAGGTCATGAAAATGAAGTTAAAAGTGTGGCATGGTCTAGATCAGGCTCAATGTTGGCGACGTGTAGCCGTGATAAATCTGTATGGGTATGGGAAGTATGGGAGGATAATGAATATGAATGTGCAGCTGTCTTAAATGCACATTCACAAGATGTTAAGAAAGTAGTATGGCATCCCCACGAAGATATATTGGCATCTGCTAGTTATGACAACAGTGTCAAGTTGTATATGGAGGATGCATCAGACAAAGAATGGACTTGTGTGGGTACTTTGAGCTCACACACATCAACTGTCTGGAGTTTAGCGTTTGACAAGACTGGTGATCGAATTGTGACTAGTAGTGATGATCGGACATTAAAGATTTGGCAAAAATATCTCCCTGGTAAAAAAATTATTATTTTTTTGAAATTTGTATAAACATTAAAACTCTGAAATTATATTTATATAATTATATTATATTTTATTTCAGGTAATCCTGAAGGAATTTCTGTTAAAGATGGAAATTTTGTGTACAAATGTGTATGCACAATCAGTGGATTTCATACAAGACCAATTTATGATGTTGCTTGGTGCCATTTGACAGATCTAATTGCCACGGCATGTGGTGATAATTCTATAAGAATATTTAAAGAAGAAGAGTTATCCGACCGTAATCAACCCTCATTCTCATGTGTTTCACATGTGAATGAAGCTCATTTACAAGATATAAATTCTGTTCAATGGAATCCTGTAGTTAAAGGTGTTTTAGCATCTTGTAGTGATGATGGATTGGTAAAAATTTGGAAAATGGAATCAACATAAGACTATCACAAAAAAATTTAACTGTGTTTAATACTTTAATCTGTATAATGTTATTATATTGTTGTATTGTATAGAAATTGTAATTTTATTTCTAAATATATTTTTAAAATATGTTATATGGAATGATTATTTAAAAATGTAAGTTAAGCATCTAAAAACATGTATTATAAATTATAATCACTATTAAGTATGATAGAATTTCTCAATAACATACTACTATAGTTATGTTTTATATTTATTTCAAAAATGATTTTAGATTAAATACATTCCTACTTCAAATTTCTGAATAAATTTCCTTGAAACTACTTTTATCCAATTTGTAGCATATGTGTGTCATTTTTGACCAACTAAAATAAATTCCAATGAAGGTTAATAAAATCAATTTCAAAATATGATGTCTTTCTAATGTAAGATTAATTTAACCATTAGATTTATTTGTTCTGTAAATTATAAATATGGAGTTAATAAAATGTGGTGTATTTGGTGTAGAATAATCAGCTATACAAATTTGGTAGTCGGTTAAGAAAATATAAACATTAGGGTTGATGTAGAAATGGTGGTTTGATAATGGTGATTTTCCTAATGAATAGTCCCTAAAAAAATAACCCCATATGAAATTTTGTAAGATTTTAAATAATAATAATTGTATAATATTCAAAACTAAAATACATATAAATAAATTAAAATTCACAATTAATGTGTAATACAATTTCAATAATATAATAATTTTAAACAAATAGTTAATTTTTTCAATAACTGTCAATAATATATAAATAAAAAAAAAACGTAAATAATATTAATAATATTAAATGTCAATTATAATACATAAAAAAAATTATATATTACTACCTATAACCTATTAATACTTATTTTATAGTCGTTTTCTCAAATTGAAATATATATTTTTTTTAAATGTGTCCACTTGAATTTGATTGGCATTTAACCGTTCACGTAATGTTTTTAACCTTTTTTTAATGTTTTTCGATTTTGAGCATTTGGTTTTGGACACTCCTATATTTTGCAGAGAAGTTTTGCACGATCTGCCTACATTTCATTTTTTATTTTGGTAATTAAAGTTCAAATCAGGGGGTGTTTTCCTTCAACCAAATGACAAAATCGATTGTTCCATGATTCACAAACATTATTGGTTCGGTTTCGATGGTTGTTATCAAGAGTTGTTCGGTGAACATTCCATGTTTCCGGAGAAAACATTGCTGGAGAACGTCGAATGGTTAAACGTAGAGTGCTTTATTTATTTATTCGACGATTTCGACATATTGTTCCACTCACGTAAGTTTCTTTAAAATATTGAAATAAGTCCTTGGCACCAAGAGGAATATCTGATTTTAAATAGTCAACACCTTGCAAGGTGTTGCAACCTGATTAGTAATTAGTGGCAAAAAAGCCAAACCATCTAACATACTACAAAATTCATTAAAATTATGATCTTCTTGATATCTTTTTTTTAATCCTAATTTTGTTAATTTTTTCTGGCATAGATGATAGAAACAACCATTTATTATTAAATATTCCCCTAATGCATTTTTTTGCTGCATTTATTATTGCTTTTTCAAAATCTACTTTTATGCATAGCGGATCCGGAAAAAAAGATTGTTCTTTTCACAGACTGATAGAATAGTATTAAACATTATTTCATAAATACATTGACTTTTTTTTCAAGTAAACAGAAAAGAGCCATAAAGAATTCATTATATTTTTCAATATTTTTAATATAAAGTTATGAAAAATGTTTCGGGGCTAATCCAAAATTTCCATCTGCATACGAGGTATTTGCATATGTTAATAACTTCAAGTTGTTGCTCGTACTAAATATTATGACCTTTTCATTATTTTCGCTGTGGTTATCAAATAATAAACATGTTTCATTTTTGAAAACACTCCATTCACTTACAATACAATTTTATAAATATTATATATTATACCTATTATGCTGATTATATTTTATTTTAAATAAATATAGTAACTACCCCTACAGTAATTATGGAACATTGTATATTTGTATTATGAAAATTTATTTTTATATTTTATATTTTTTTTTATTTTGTGTAAAAATTAAAAAATGTTATAAAATCAAAAACGAAAACAAAAATAAATTATACCAAGAAATTAAATATAATTTAATAAATATAATTTCTAGGTATAATTTATTTTTGTTTTCGTTTTTGATTTTTTTTTTAATAACTTAATGTTATAAAATATTAAATTATTATTTATTAAATAAAAAAACAGCTTGATTTTTTATCAGTGTTTATCTTTATTTTGTACTTACTACAACTGTATTAAAATCATTTTAATTTGAAATTTGAAATTTTTATATAAATTATAATTATAATTAAAATACCTGTTAAGAACAATTAATTTTAAATATTTTATTTTTTGTATCTACCTATTAATTCAACTAAAAGTGAATACATACCTTCTATTTTTAAATTTTTTAGATTATCAGGTACTTTTGGAAAACTGAGTTTTTTGATTTTGAATGGTTTTTTTTATGGATTTTTCTTTGGGGAGTTCTTCAAAAATACTTTCTGAAAGACTCGTTAAAACTTCTGAAAATATTTGTGCGGTCGTAGATTTTGTTACCATAAAATAATGATAAAACTAAATAATAAAAAAAATATTCTATTTATTTTCTGATAGCAGGCGTTAAAATATGTAAAGATTATTTTATTTTATTTTAAAATAACGAAAAAATATGTTTTTACTGCTAGACCTATTTTAACTATTTAAGTGATTTACTATATACTTACAATTTATAATAAATATCTATTATCTACAAAACTTCAATATTGGGTTCTAAATATTAGTTATTTTCAAAACCATACTGTTTCGACTCCTTTAAAATTTTTAACGTGCATATAGTATCTAATACAAGTCGGTCGTTTAATATACCTAAGGAATTTATTTTTTATTTGTATGTAAATGTAACCCAAGTAATAATATCAATATTATAGTGCATAGGTGTATTATTTTAGATTTTGATCGGAACGTTGAATGATTTTACAATAATTTGTGATGTTTTAGTTTCGTGTCTGAAGAAATTTTTTGTAGTAGCATAAATTTGGAAAACTGGATCTAATTGATTGTTTGGAGGGTCAAAAAAAAGCATAGTATTTTTAAATTAATCGGAAATGATAAAAATAAAATTAAGGAAAAATGAAAATTTTCGTGAAAATTGTTGACCAAATTTTGTTTTTTTCGTGTAACTCAAATTTTACGAAGTGATTAAATTAAATCAAGCAAACTGTTGCCTGTCAATTTGTATTATTATATCACGCACGTAAATTAATTGTCGCAATAAATATTATCATATAATAATATTCCGAAAATATTTTATATAATAAATTTGACATTTGTATACGTTTATATTGCGTATTATTTACTTTTTGAACTTCATGGAATGGAATAGAGTAGACTATATCAGGGGTGGCCAAACTTTTTTTAGTTATTAAAAATATACTTTATACTTCACCTTTAAGTTTTGATTTCTATAGAAGATTTTTTTATTATTAAGTAACTATAATAATTAAAAAACATACTTGCATAAAGTATATATAAACATACAACAAGTATTATGAACTAGATAAAGACGATAAAAAATGGAAATGGTACTGCGTACGAATGAAATAAAATTAATAATAATTTCTTACAGCAAACACGTCACGTTCCGGAAATCATCCTAGCAGGACTGAACATCGTTATTGCACGACCGACCAACAAAACATGACGACACTGTCGGAAGTCGTCTCGACGTTGAAGAAGATGGCACCGCTGTCGCTTGCCGAGTCTTGGGATAATGTTGGTTTATTGGTGGAACCAGAAGTCCGGAAATCCATCGGCCGAGTTTTCCTCACCAACGACCTAACCGAGGACGTGCTTGAAGAAGCCGTGAGCGTCGACACCGACCTCATCGTTTCCTATCATCCACCAGTGTTTACTCCGTTCAAAAGAATTACTTCAGATGCCTGGAAGGTATATATATCACTAATAAGTATATTTGTTTATATTTTAATAGTCGTACGAAAATAATATTAGTGAATGCGTACATTTTTAGAAATTCAATAACATAATAACTTCGTGGAAAAAAAGTCGCCTCGATGAGTATAACTTATTGAGATGGTAAAAACACAACTAAATCACGATATAAATATCGTGTACGCTATTTCATTAAAAAGTTATTGTCATGTTACAATATTTAAGAATTTAAAATTTTTTATTACCGTTTTTTGTAAAATTTCTTATATATTATCGTTATATTACGAAGTATAGTATTATGTATTTATATATAATAAATATTTATCAATTTGCTTGTTTTCATACAACATGTAATAGAAATGTATCGATAGCTTGTAAATATGTTAGGGGTGCTTTGCATCACACTTATTTCCAAACAATACTTTGATAGTAATTTTATATTTATTGTAAGATACAATTTCAACTAACTATGTATAAATATCTGCAGGTATATTTGTAAGATATGCTCAATAATTCGCAGTTGAATAGGTGAAAAAATTTATAGAAATTAGATTAAATTTTACTATAAAAATAATATATTTGATAAATCAACTTTATTTATACCTATGTTATTATTAAAAGCCTTTGCCTCGCATGACACATACGAATCAATGCAGAATATTAATAACATATTTTATCAATTCGTCCTTTTTTTTTATCAAATTTTTATGTACATTCAATTATTATAAAAATAGGAATTCTAATTGAAGAAACTGTCATTGATTTTATAAAATTGCATTGCAATATAATACGTACTACGTAGATATATTATTTTTGTTAATACGAGTAATATTCTCGGAAAAAAGAGTATAATCCTAAAACTATTTTGAAAATTTTGAATTATAAAATTTTTTTTTGTTTTACATTTATATCATTAAAATAAATAAACCAATTATTTTTTTTTATATAACTGTGGAAAAACCCATATTTAATATATCTTTTGTCATGAAAATATCTATGGTGAATGGTAATACGAAACTTTAAAATACTTACTGTATATTATATGTTTTTTTATGTTTGTTTATAGAGTCGTATCGTTAGTCGTTGTCTTGGTCGAGGAATTGCTATTTATTCCCCTCATACTTCGTGGGACACCGTGGAAAATGGTTTAACCGATTGGCTGATAAGTTGTTTTAGTAAGAATATATTTTTTTTTCTGTCGGTGATTAAATTTTCACAAGCAAATTTATTTTATAATGAAATCGATTAAATGTATTATGACATGTTCATAGGTGGTACAGTGTCTACAATACAACCACTAAACATAAATCCAGAATTTAGCCATGTCGTGACTCTATCGGCGTCACTGAGCGATAATACTGCGTTGGGTGGATTAGAAATCAAAACCATCGTGGAGTCGTCAGACTTTCAAGCTGACAAACATTTCAAGTAAATTAGCAATTTAGTAATATTTCAATTCTCGTGCCTGAGAATTTATGTTATTAATTAAAATTTTGTCTAATATTTTTTTTTACAGAGTTGTAAGCTGCAATGATTCTCAACTTCAAGTGTTATGCAATTCAAGTTCTTTATTGACGCTGAATAAAGTTGCCAAATCTTCAAAATGTAATCTTTTTTTTTACGCCAACAAAAATGAATCGGTTAGTATGCCTCTACACAAAAGTTACAATACAATATGCTACCATTTTTTTATAATAAAAACAGGCCTATGATGCTAAAAAATAAGAAATAAATGAGTAATACCAATATACCATATATTATTAAAAAAATTGACTTAAAACCGTAAAATTCAAATAGATATGAACTTAAAAATATAATTGTTGTTTTACTTACCTTTTCTGCTTATTAAAAATTAAACTATATGCTATTATACTTGGTATACGATTTTTCAGTAGGTATAAGATAAAGAGTAATAGCGATTTGTGATTTTTCATTACAAAATTAATTTTTTCAGTTGCCGTCATCTTCTACAGGGGCCGGTCGTTATTGTCAATTTAATAACAGGTTGACGATCAACGATGCCATTGAAAAGATTAAACGTCATTTGGGTGTCGACAATTTAATGATAGCGCTTGCCAGAGGATCGACATTAGGTATATTACAAATTTTATTGTATACTTTTGTGTATTTTATCCAGGTACTTAAATACCTATAGAATATCAATAAATGGTACAGTTAAAGTCGGTCTTATAACCGCATAAATCTATAATTTAATACATTTTCGTAAATATTATATTGTAATTTGTTTTATCACCTGTACATTTTACAGAATCTTCGATCAGCTCGGCTGCGGCCGTAGCCGGTTCAGGAGCGTCTGTGTTGCGCGGTGTCAACGCCGATTTGTACTTGACCGGCGAGATGTCTCACCACGATGTGCTAGATGCCGTGCACAATAAGGTGACGGTCGTACTGGCCAATCACAGCAACACCGAGCGGAACTACCTGAACGTGTTCGCCGGCCGACTACTCGAAGAGATGCCGCAGTTGAACGTTCATGTATCGAAAGTTGACCGAGATCCGTTGATGTTCGTTTGATTATTATAATAATATATATAATATATTAAATGCTATTGCGCGCCTACAATCATAAACTCATTTTTTTTCGGGGGGGGGCATACCTCTTATTCTGTCTTCTTCATCATTGCTTTATCTTCCGACCGTAGGTGGTCGCCGTCACCGTTGTCCTACACCTCATAGTGCTTTATCCCTCACTTGTCTCTCCTTAATGCACACCGGCTGTTTCATTTCCTCTATTCCATATCTAACCACCTTTTTTCGATTTCCCCCTCCTTCTCTATCATTCGGCATTCGTTTCGATATAGTCATCCTCACTGCCTCTGAATTGCCACTTCTAATAGCTAGACATATCCACTCTGTAGAATTTCAAAAAATATAAAATATTTGTGTAAATTGCACAATATACAGTTTTATATTTTTCCGCCCTCCCGAACGCCGTGTCCTAACTCCTAAGGGTTTGATCTATTGTTCAACGCGTCGTCGATGGTGTCCCCGACTAATTCAATCTTTATAGCACTGGCCACTGACCATAAGATACCTTACATTATTACATTTTCCGATCATAGAGTGTATAATCGAGTGATGTAAATTATTATTCAATTGCAATTGAAGTGTGTCTGTTTCATGGATATACACATTAGATTTGCAACACTTGAGCAGCGTAATCTTTTTCTGAAGCGTACATGGTAAGTTTAACGGTAAAGAATTTTTGTCTTCGAGTAAAATATGTAAACTTAGAAGCCCCAGTTATACATATATTTACTGTAATCGAAAAAGTATTTAATATCAGATATTTACATCGGCGTGCGCACCGGGGATTCCGGATGTGCCTGGGCACCCCCAACATATAATTGGAGTCCTAAAATTTAAGTCCTATAGCGGCTATAGCATATAATATATAGGCCCATATTTTATCTAATGTTACTAGAATAAAAGTAGTATTTTTTCTAAAATATGTCGTAAAAAAAAATAATACAACGTAAGATATTTTAAATCTGCGTGATAAAACTTATTATGATCATAACAGCTAGATGTTATTGACTACAAAATTAAAAATATTAAATAATTATTGCAATTATCTTGCAAAAAAAAAAATAGATAAAATAGATTTTAGATCCAACTATTTAACGTAATATTGTATTACTTGGTACTAGTAATACCACTGATTAATATGTGATATGATGTAGGTACCTAAGTAATATTTATTAGTACATTATAAAAAATGTAATGTTTATTTTAAACTTAAAATTAGATTAATATTTATGACAATGTACAACTTGTTAAAATGTGACCACGTTTTCTGGTATCTTACAAGTAAGATAATTTATGATTTGATAATTTATATTATTAAAATGTGTATTTCATCAAAGTAACAAATTATTGTAACACGGCGTAATGGGTATACAATAAAGGTACCGCGCTGTTGTGAATTTATTTTTTGGTATTTAGCACTTTAGTCGCCGATAACTTAAATTATAATAATATAATATATATATATTATATATATTTAAGTCAAATTCAAACTCCGAACGAATCCATTCTGTGTCATTAATCAAGTACTGAAGTAGTGTATAAATCCCTAAATGTAGTATATATTTCGAGTATATGATGAATATTATATGTATAAATGTAATATATTAGGATTGCTAGATTTTGAAATCATCAAACCAGGACATCATATAGAATAACATTTTTTTTAGATAAACTTTTAAAAATAATACAATATTAAAGTTATTTTCTCTCAGCTTCCGCTTCCAATAACCAATTACCTAGGATGAATTTAATGACCGACCGGGGGAAATCGGGACACACCATTAAAATCGAGACGAATGGGTTCAGTTCCGTAGCCAGAGGAGGCTTTTGAGCTCAAGCCGCCCTGAAATGTCAAACAACAATAATTTTATTAATTTAATTACCGTTTGTGTGTTTATTAGTTATTACCTATTGTAGGTGTTGTGTGTTAAATTTGATTCACCCAAAGCTGCTAACATAGAAAATAATCATAATCATCATATAGTTATCATTGAATCTAAACCACTTATTAAATTGATCAGCAAAAAAAAAAAAATCAGCCTTGCTTCTAATTTTTATTTTTATAACGAATTTAAACTTCTCTATTTGTATATATGTTTTGAATAAATAATAACTAAAATGGTAACTTAACTAAATAAATAATTAAAAATATGTTGTTAATTGTTATTGCTATTGTCAACCATATAGTGTTGAAGTATAAAATATTCATCGTTTACCTATAATATCTGTCTAACTGCAGTTGATTTTCTGTATTGTTTCTAAGAGCACACATCGAATAATTCATTAGAGAGTGAACTCGCTTCCCTTAACGTTAATCTTTCATTAATATTATACGCACAGAGCCGTGCCTTGGAGTGGCCTATGGTGCATGCGCCCTGGGCGCATGGCTTAAAGGGGTGCCAAAAAAATTAAAATACAAGAAATGCATAGTGATAAATAAAATAGGGGGCGAATATTTTTAATTTTGTCTTAGGCGCCAAATCTTAACGACACGGCTCTGTATACGCGTATTCGAAATAAATCATGAAAGACAATAATGATATTACAATCGATTGTAAAATCACACCGGCCTCGATGGGAACCATTGTGAAAAAATCGCATAACGTTCAGACCATGAAAATTTTTTCGAGAATTCAGAATTCACGGGTTTAATCGCTAAACCATACTTAATCGATGCCGAACATAAAAAAAATATAATGACTCCGATGAACCGCGATAAAATTCTGACGCACCAATTGAATATCGTCCATCGCCAATCCTGCTGACCAATTATGCAGGACCGCGGATGTGACGAATGATCGCGATCGTAAACGCTGCTTTGATGGCTCCCTCGTCATCGTTAAGCCAGCATTCCGATGATCCTACGCATAACGAAGGCCTGTCAGACTGTGGTAAGCCCCGTTGAAGTCACTGGTCCGTCAACGAGGCAATCTGTTTCATTGCCGAATATTTCGATAAGCGCCACGCCTATCGAAATAGAAATGCAAATTTTAGCTGACGATTCGTATAACGCGGCATCAATAATCGTTAAAAATAAACGCTGATTTTTTTGGAAATGGACAAAAAGAATTTTCCGACGTTTGATTTGCTGCTGCGTTTAATAAATATACGGGGTAGCAATGTACCATAGAATCTTATATTTGTACCTATTTTATTATATAGCTCATATAGCTATATTCAGTGTACTAAAAATTATATTTGACGTGCATAAAATTTTTTGTTAAGTTATTTAATTGTTTATCATGTTATTGTAAAATTAGTTAATGGACGGCTTGTGAAAATTCTGAATAATATGCACAAGGTGATTCTTTTATCATGAAACACTCATTATTTTAAAAAGTATTCATGTTTTTGTAAAAAATGTTTACATAGTTTCAAGTTATTATATTAGACCTGAAGATTCTGTCAGTATCAGACAGAAAAATTTTCACATCATCAACAAAAAGTAAAATATTAGTTGTAAGAGGAAAAAATGTAATCACTAATAAATAAGAATTGAGACTTGAGTGCTATGTGAAAATGATTGTAAATTTAAAATAAAATGTTATTACTTGTATGAACTTATTGTTGCAAAATAAGAACATTTTTAAAAATAGAAGTTAATTTATAATTAATAATTTTAGAGAATATTTTAAGAGTTATTGAAGTAAAAGAAATATTAACTTATATATAAGGGTTTATAGTGCATTTAACTAATATCAAATTTACTGTTGAAACATTATCTGTAAGTATGTCAAGTACGTGTATTTTTCATGATATTTTAATTTTAAAGCAAGATAATAAGTAATAGGTATGTAATTGTAAAAATACAAAATTGTGAGATTCAATATTTTTCAGCAGGTAGGGCTATGGAAATATTTAGGGGCGCTAGCCCCACCCTCTAATCGCGCATATGGTTGGTGCTGATAGATGAAAAAAACAATTGGTCATCATCAAAAAATAAATCTTTTGTATGCCACTAATAAAGTGTAATATTTTTTAATTTGTATAGCTGGTTATTGTTGGTTTAATATAAACATTGCGTATACTATTGTATTGGTTAAATGTACTTATTTAATATATTATATTTATATAGAGATATATCAAAATAACAAATACAAAGGGCAAAGTGTGAAAAATGTTAATAAAAAATTTGTATTCATTAATATTTAATATACATATTGATATCTATAGGTTGAAACTCGGCTATCGTTGAAGGTGTATCAAGTAGGTTACAATATAAATAGGTATATTATTTATATTACAATTTCACAGATATATAAAATAGATGGTTTTGTATATATCCGTGTACAAATTACAGTATTACCATTATATTTATGAAATACTAATACAGTACTCTATGGTAATCGCGAATCGGCTCATCCGATATATCTACGTTACTAAAGCTGTTTGATTAAATTTGCATTTCAGCCTTAATATTTCGCGAAACTGTGAATCGTAGGTACTCACATTAAATTCCTCTACGCAGATAAGAATCTTTGATCACATTATTAATATATTGCGAGAAGAAATAAAAAAAACCTTTTCTAATATTGTACTATCGTCTAATATTATTACAAGAGAATTGCTTACAAATTGAAACAAAATGGCATCCAATACCGATATTCAGAATGACAAACCTCTAACAGGATTCCATAAGTATTTCAATACAACGACAATAAACGGTCGGGTGAATGTAAGTAAAAAACCAGTGTGCCGTGCATATTGTCATAAACGTTTTTGACGTACAGGCTTTTAAGATATGTTTTTTTTTTTTTTTAGTAATGATATGTGAATAATTTCTCAATATAAGGAGGAGGGGGACGAGAACTTATTTCAAACAGATTTTTCCTTAGTATACCTTATATATTTGTTTTACATCTCACAAGATTCTTACGTCGTATTTTAATAATACACAGTAATTATTACCATCAGCCCTAGCTGTCCCGATTTAGGATGGTATATAAGCATAGACCAAGGTATAAAGTATAAGAGTAGGTATGACCCCTGTAGTACCGCAAACAGCAATACGCCTATCAATAACAATAATACAAAATACACAACTCAAAATCGAAACAATAATGAAAGAAACGATTACGAGTTGTTTCTTGTTACCGAGGCAACATACGAATTGGTTTTGGTGAATTTTCGTTTTAATCATGCTTCTACATACGTTAAAATTACATTTTCAATGACTTATAAACGTATTTGTTAATACCACAGATATTATGTACCTAATAAAGATAGCTGTAGTTAATACTACTATTAATAAAATAATTATATAAATATAAGAAGAATTCAACTCATTGAGTATTAAATAAGTCAACTAAAATAAAATATGAAACTTATGTAATGAGTAGGTATGTACCTGTTTAAATAACATTTTTCTGCAATAGAATTAATTGTAATATTGTATTTGAATTTATGTATTAAATTTAAGCTTTTTATACAATAAAAGTAGAATATATAATTAGCTCAAAAAGTACCGAAACATTTTTAAAACTGAAATGTATTATTATAAATATTTTGTGAAAATTTCAATACATTTATTTTTTTGAATTGCAACAATAAAATAAAATAATTTTGTTTAAAATTGGTTTCATGTAAACATTTTAGTTTTATATTTTTTTTCCATTAGATTGTAAAGTACAGAGATATTTTTACTTTAATCACTCATTTTTAATTTTAAAGAAAATAATGATTTAATTAGGTACTATATTAATACTACTAACCCAAATTATGCTATTTAAAAAGTAACCGGGTAAAAAGTATGATTCCTCAGCTAAATCACTAAGATTTTTACTTTCATAAGTAAAAGTTTCCTTATGTGGTCCAAACTACATATTTAAGTTTCACATATCCTTTTAATAAGTGTTATAAATTATTAATCATGATCCTACTACATACACGGAACTCTATTATTCTGTTAAATAGATTTCCTGTGCAACATTTGCAACACTAGGAATGTATTTGCTGTACTTGAAACTCAAACCAAAACCGGAAAAACCACAGAATAAACAATGAAAAATAAATACACAATAAGTTATTTATTTTGTTGTAAATTTTTTCTTTATATATATATAGTGGTTTTCATTTTTCAAAATTATATTTAGAAAAAAAATATACATATATATATATTATATATGCAATAATGAAAATAAAATGATAATAATAACTGGTATTCTTTTATAATAAATATAATTATTTACTAAAATAATATGGTTTTCAAAATTATTATATTATTATTTACAAAAGCAAATTGAAATGTATTAAAAGTATACGTTTAATTTTAAAGTTAAACACGCAAGTTTGTAAAAACCTGTTAAAACAAATGTAGTGTCTCCTATCAACTTAAATGCCCCTTAGATAAAAATATAAATCAAGAAGTTATCACAGCTTCTACATGTGTTTTAAGTGGCATTCTGGTGTGCCTACGTTCTTAAAAATAATCATAATTTAAATATATAACTCTACACATATTTTTTCATTGTAAAATTACTTTTTTAAAGTACATTAAGAGAAAATAAAAAAATACTTGTATAATTGAATAATTCAATGTTTAAATTAGTCAAACGTTTCTTAATTATTATTATTTACACAATAATGTTCATCTACATTTGGGCATACTTATAGTTGTTAACTAATATGGAAATATTTTTATTATCAAGAAATAAAATAATTATTTACATATTTAAAAATATTTCTCATAGTTTATTATTTGAGAATAGCTAAATATAGAAAAAAAAAATTGTGTAAATGTAAATGCTTAGAAAATTAGATGACATACATTTTTAAGTAAAAAAAAATAAAATTAAGGTTTTATTAAAATTTAAACCACAGACTCTATCTGTTTTATTTCTTGCAATGGTGGTTTATTTGGCGTAGGAGCTGTTTCAATGATAGTTGGGACTTGATGATGATGATGGTGCGTATTGTCTTCCTCCTCATCATCTTCTTCATCATCCTCATCGATTGGCGTCAGCGCATCATCATCGTCTTGAGGCAGGGCCATCTGTCTCTGGTCCAAATAATGTTTTAATGGAGCTGCCATAAAACTAGTTACTGCCGACAACAGGAAGAACACAGCAGCCATAAAGAATGGCCAGTCATATGATTTTGTGTAATCATATACTGCACCAGCTAATGGTGATCCAATAATAGCGGCAGCTCCACGGAACAATATCAAAAGACCAAAAGCATTTGTAAGCTTGTCCAGACCCAATAGATCCACAAGAATAATGGATGTTAATGATATGTAGCCAGCTAGAATACAATAAATATTTGGTTAAATTACATAAATTGTGTGATTACATCTTGGTCCATAAATACTCACAGACTGCAATTCCAAAGAAGACTGCCATTATAACATAATGTGTATAGGTGACGCAGAAAGGCGTTGCAGCAACAGCAGCTGTACTAATTAATAAACATACATTATTAAGGAACAGCGAATCAACCCAAGGGAAATCGGCAACAAAACCACAGACTACACGACCAATGGTATTGGTTATACCAATAATGGACAGTAGGAATGAAGCTTGACTTGAATCAATGTTTGAACTCTAAAGATTTATCAAATAAAAACAATTTAATTAAAAAAACCTCGACTATATTAATTATTATTTTTTTTTTTTTTAATGGACTATTAAAACTTACAGATTCTTTGGCAGCATCTACTAAATACACAAAAGGTACATAAAGTCCAGCCATACCAAATACATTGCTGATGCCAATTATCATAAATACAGGATCTTTAAGTAAACTTGTGTCCATCATCGAAGACAATACAGAGTTAATAGATTCTGGTAAAAATGGACAGCAACCTTCTGCAATGTATAATTAAAATTTTAGTTGTATTTTTTCACCTTACAAGTAATTTATATTAAACACACCATCTATTTCGTCATCATCATCTTTATCGTTATCTTTCATCATGGATTTTGGTAAAGACAAAATACTTTGGCGATAGCTGGCAAGTGATTTTTGTGATCGGTATTCAGGCAAATTCAAAACACTACCCGAATAAAAGATATCTTTTCTGGACATTGGACGCACAGTTTCTTTTCCTCTTATACTTGTTTTAGATGAAGTGTATCCAATACTATCTGTATCTACCTATAAATTTTTAAAATAAAACAATTTTAGCTAAATTTTATTTATGTGTTCAAAAACTATCTAAAATAAATTTCACATCTAAATATGAAAACTTATATACCATCCTACAAGAGAATTAAACACTGAGAAACTGAAATTGATCAATTCCTAACAAAAGATACCTATTTCAGTTCATGTGATTTGTGAAATGATTATATTCTCTCGACAGATAGTGTATATTAATTATTATTAAATAGATAAAATATATTGAAACACTAACATTTGACCACATATCTTCAGCGTTATTGTTTTTACTACCAAGTATTGATACATTTGATAATCTTAAATGTATAGATTTACGAATATCTCCATTAGAACTGAGGTTTGGTCGAGACACTTTTATTGGCCCCAAAGTAGGTCGATAACGTTCACTGGCACTAGTTTTACGAATGCGGTCAAAAAATGGTACTGAACCATTTTTTGGCAAACCTTGAACATGAGTTGTAAATGCAGGTTGAGAAGCATTTCTTGGAATAGCAGCTTTCACTTCAGTCAACTCTCCGTTTCCATTTATTTCACTTGGTTTTTCACCATTTTGTTCAGGTACTTCTGGTTTTGAATTTTCTATTTTATTGTCTTTTTTATCAGATTTAAGATCTCCACTTCCAGCATTGCTAGAACTATTGCTAGATCCACTCTGTTCTGGAGCTTTCACTTCTTTAATGGTAGGTAAAACCGCCATGGTGGGTATCGGTGTCATGGGAGATCCAGTCCCACCTACCAATTCATCCAAGTTAAAACTTGAATGAACACCAGGATCAATGTTTAGTGGTAACTTTTGTCTTTTTTCTAATGACCCATCTTTAAGTTGTACAATGAAATATGATCCACCTATTGATCCGCGTTCCATTTGCATACGCTTTTCATCTGCCATTCTTTGGAGTAATGGTTTACAGCCTTCATTTGGATATTCAAGAGGCTTCATTAAAGCACCAAATAACTAAAATAAAAATTAAATATTTACATATACATATAAAGGTATATTGTTGAATAAAAATAGTTTAACAGATGAACAAGAACAAACTTACGGTACATGATAGAATCATTCCAGCGAGTATCAAATTCGAAACTTTCCAGTCAAAGTTTTGGAGAAGCATAGTGGCGAGGGGTGCGAAAGCAAATGTACCAAAGCCAGAACCACACACAGCAATACCCGTGGCCAATGATCTTTTTGTTTCAAAGTAGTATCCAACACATACTACAGCTGGTAAATAAATAAGTCCAAATCCAATACCTAAAAACAACATTATATTTTTAATTGTGGTAACTTTTTTTTTTATTGAAAATTGTAGAGATCCCTGTAAGGTTATCTAAATTAATTTATAAAATTTTAAAGGCATTTTAGAAAAAAATGCTCGGTAAAACCACAAGCATCCACGTTTTAACCAATTTAATCGTATTACTGTATTAGTATGATACTATACCTAAATAATACAATACTATAAAAACTATTAAAAAATAAATAATATTAAATTATCATTACAACACAATATATTACTTATACTAAATATAAACATGTATATTAATATCTTAATATATATGTGTGTATGTTTATCTGTTAATACATTATAATATATAAATAAATATTAAAAGTAAAAGTTGTTTTTGACAATTATTATTACTTAATGCTTAATAAATACATTAAAAATGGCAAACTCAACGATATGATACTTTGGTACTAAATTTTTCAATCAACGGTGATTCAAGGTTTTGATTATATAACAATTTAATATATTTATTTTTATGTCAGTATTTTCTACACTCAATTTTATTTTAATAATAAAAGTAATTAAAATAATTTTTTATCTACTTGAATTTAGTTTTAAGTAAAATAATAAATAAATAAAAATGAATTTTTCTAAGGCTTATTGAATATTAACAGTATGTCATCCCCAATCAACACAAAACTTTGAATAGAATAAATTTCCAAGATATTATCATAGAATTAGCATGTGTAATGTTGAATTTTTTCAAATAGTCTGAGAAATATTAAATACTCGTATGCCAAAAATAAGTTTAACAGTATATGAGTTTTAATATTAATAGTATATTTAAAAATAAAACTGCATTTATTAAAAGTATGATATTTAACACATTTTAAATGAAAGAAATTAATACTACTAATTGATTAAACTAAGACTACAATTTTAGGCATTGTGTTTTTTTATTTTAGTTTCTTTTTACAAATTTAATTATTAATGCTCATTTCCCAAAAATTGCTTTATATTGATAAACATAATTTATTTTTTATTCAGTTTATTAACTTTAAGCATGAAAATGTATATTTAGGTAAATGTATTGTAAAAATACTAATGCTGTCTTATTTTAATTTCATAAAATGTAAAAATATTGTAAAATTGTTTAAAAATAAGACTAACAAAAATGATTAAACTTATTTAAAGAGTGATTCCATTCAATTTGTTTTAAAATTATAAGAAGCATCTCATCACTTAATTACAGTTTGGAAAATATTGGTAAAATCATTAATGCAATTGCATATAAATCCTAGCCTTAATTATCACATATCTAACCATATTTTAGCAATTATGTAAATTAAGTAAAAATCTATTCCTTATAAAATATTCATATGTAATAAATTTATAATTATTAAACTTACAATTACCTACTAATAGTCTTATATTTATAATATAACAAATTATATTCTATTGAACATAACAAAGTAATTAAAGATACATAATGGAATAAATGTTAATGATTTACAAAACTAATAAAAAAATATATTCTATTATAACTGTTAAAATTAGTCTACCATACATTTCCATAATTCTTTATATAAATTAATGTCTTCTAACAGTATAAATATATTATTTATTAGTAATTTATTGGCGTGCACACTAATATTCAATCAATAAAGAAATAAGAAACTAAAAATTAATTTCATTGTTCTTAATTACATTTCAGATAAAAATAAAAATAACTTAAAATACTGGAAATTATAGAATTTATATACTACTTTTAAATAAGGTACATTTTTAGTTTTGGTAGTTTCATACACAAAACATTAAGAAGACATCATATCCTATGTCTCACAAATAAGCACCTAGCCAAACTTAGAGATAAAAATATTATGTAAATTTAATATTATAGACAATACATACAAGTTTGGCATCGTCGTAGTTTTTAAAATTTATAAATCAAAATTTTTTTTTACACAAAAATTACCATAATAGTATTTCTTTATAAAATAGCTAAATCATCTCAGTTCAAAATCCTTTAATAAAATTTAAATTGTGTATATAAAGTTACACAAAATATTTATAGACATTTCCTAATAATGGAAACTTCTAAATAAAGTACAGTCTTGTAATTTTTTGGTGTCTATCCATTGTCAATTTATATGGTTCTATCCACTGTAATCCATAATACAGATGGAGACTAATATATATATATATCATGTCCTAAATTAACACAAACATGCCTTTTATGTAAATCATTTTCTCCTGATCATACACATTAAAAATATAATAAATAATAATTTACTTTTATGATTGATAAAATATTAATTGTGAAATAGCCTTCAAATAAATTTAGTAAATTTATAAATTGTATCAAGCAATAATTTAATAATTTATTGTTATTTATAACACAAGTCATAAAAATTAACAAAATATAACTCTACACAATAAGATATACTATCTTTTATCCTATAACCCCTCCATTTTTTTTTAATACTATTGAGTAAATTAAATTCTTATTTTCATGCAAAAATGATTAGTAAACAAATTGTATTTTATTTAAATTATATTTAATTTTAACTTTATTAAAATACAAAATAAATGTTCAAATTAAAAATTTATTTCTTTGTTAATTCATTAAAAATTAAATATTAAGTGTGTACGCCAAAAATATACATGATTTCTCAAAAAAATAACTTTTTTAAATTAATATGACAATCATATACTAAATTATTTAAAATTACTTATTTTTTTAATTATCAATTTTGTGTTTATAATTCAAAGTTGTGATATTACCGGCATATATTTTTTATAAGGCATGAATAAATAAAAGTAAAAAAAAAATTACATAACATAGAAACTCGACCACGAAAAATTGGAAATTCAATGAATCAAAATAAATATAAAATAATTATTATGCAAATACTCCCCTAATGACATAGGTTTTTTAGTTATAAAAAAACTTAAAAATTTAAGAAAGTGAAATGTATCAAACAAATCTAATTAAATGGGGATAAAAAAAAACAAAACAAAACAATTAATTGATACTTAAAAATTGTCCTAACGTACCTTTTGTCCTAAACAATTATTTTAACCATAGGTTATTTTTTTTTTTTTTTTTTAGAGTAATCATATATATTTTTTGATATGACGATAGCTGATGTCCGTTGAGGTGGGATGTCGTACCACCTATAAACAAGGCAATGTAACATTCTTTACTCAATTAGGTTAGGTTATCACAGGCCGACAGATTGCACACACGGCTAGTACATTATTACCTGTCCAGCCACCAACATATATAGAGGTAGCCAGACAATATATTGTATAACTTACCACCCATAAAACCATAAGTGAGCATTAAGACATTGACATTTGGTGATAGTGTGCTGAGCGCAAATGCTATAGATGCGATGACACTACCCGCCATGCATACCACTCGACATCCGTATTTGTTGGTTAAAGCGCTGACTATAGGACCTGCAAAACATAAAATAATTGTTAAAAGTCAATAGTATGTAGATAGATATGTATTTAAATCTATAGTCAGGATAATTTTTGTAAGATTATCTAAAAAACATATTCTAAAAATCAATAGTATAACATTATTACTATTTATTTGATATTGATGTCATTATAGTGTTATTAATTTTGTTGCCACAATGCCTTTAGTAGTATGACATAACTGATACATTGATATAACTATTAATACCTGCGTCACCGACATCTTAAATGTTGTTTGAATTGTTCAATTATAAAATTTAACGATAAGAAATACCCATAGCTACATAAGATGTTTTTGAATCAAGGAAATTTTAGAATTGAATAGTTGTTTACATTTTTTAAATGCTCTTAACTTGCTTCAAAATTAAAATATCAAAGGAAAGCCTAAACGTACGGCACCAATATCGATATCAAATAAACAGTAATAATTACCATTAAATTAAACTACTTACAATAACGGTTTTGACAAAAATTTCAAGGGAAAAAAGAGGCGAATTTAATACTATGGCGTAAAAAAATATTTTTATTATTTTGCTTATGACTATTTAAGCGTTTCATTAATATTTATTATTATTATATTTAAAACTTTTATATTATTTTATATGTATTTACTATTAATCTTGTTATAAATTATAATTTTTCAATGTTTACATGATATTAAAAGAAATCAATAGTACTTTAAATTAACTGTCCCCCCCTTCATGATTAAGTGTGTATTTTTTATATAGTTTTTACGAAAACGTCTTTCTATATTATACAAAAGTGTGACGTCGGGGGCAATACAACTTACCTGCGCTGAGGTACATTCCGGATAGGAGACTACCAACCCAAGCAGTCTTTCCCTTGCCTTCACCGAAATAATCAACAAATTCGCCAAGAAACACGCCAAAGGTATAGGCGATCCCGTCTACAACCATGTTGCACATGAAGCTGGCGAACACGATGACCCAACCGTATCCACCGTCCGGTGGTGGCGGCAGGTCGTGATATTCGCAAAACGAAATGCCGTCGTCCTCGGTATTCTGGACGGGCCCCATGGCCAAAGGCGGAGAGCTGGCATTTTGCCGACCCGTTTCGTCGGCTCGGTCGGCGGCTGAGCATTCGCTTTCGGTCTGAAACGATAAACATCATAATATAATACGATTTATGAAATATATTTTAACGAACGATACAGCGTACGAAACGAATTCGTTGCGCTGACCACGTATAAATGAGTAAAGTAAATAACGCAATAGTTATATTATTAACGAGTCAATTTAAACATTTGATGTAAAAACCGTATGGCACATATATTATAAAGTCAAATAGTTGCAATGTCATTAGGTCAAATAAATGTATATACTTTAGTTCCATTCATGTTTTCAATTTTAATATTTATGTTATTTGTAGTTCGCCGTTTCAACAGCCGCGTACAATTAAATATTCACTGTAAATGTGAGCATCGGCGAGCTGGCGCCAAATTATTAATTAGCACAATTAAATGATTGTCTCTGTCAGTCGAATCGCGACCATTCAATTAAATATCGAAACTAAAAAAAATAATAAAACGACTAACACGATAAAGTAACTAACGAATATTCCTTGTTAATGTGATGTATTAAATTTTTAAGCATTTCGTTCAAGACATCTGTATACAAGATCGCGAATAAGCCCTCGAACAAAAAGATAAGATTAATAATATAATACTTATTCCTTATAGCTGTTTATAAAATACAATTCACTAAAATATTAGTAAATAAAGACATCACAACCGATTAACGAGTCTTAGGACATTTATACTCGTGTACATAGTATACGAACATCATAAAACGTTCAACTTAGTAAATATACGTGTATAGAAAAACAATACAAGGTCGAAAAACCACTAACAGAAAATTAATCCATTTTTACTTGCTACTAATGATATTAAAGACTTTTTTAGGACGAGCAATTTTATTTTTAGAGGATACAAGAAATATAATTATTATAATAATGTAAATTCGTGTTATAATATAATACTATGTTAAGGCGATGCGGTTAAAATGATTAAATTATATAATCAAACCGTAAATCATCGAAACATATTATATAGACTAAAAAACCTATTAATAAAAAAGAAAAAAGAATAGCATAGCATATATACGATGGTATATAATACTTCATACACACTGTGCGATTTTCTTCTGATTCCGTAATAAAATTATATATTTTCGACACGTGTGGTAATTATTCAAAATATACTATACCCGTTACCTACAAATTACAATCTTTCGTCATATATACATGACATTATAAATTACAGATATTTTTAGTTTTTTACATATAATAATAATGAATAAAAATGAGAGTGGAGGTATATTGTATATATTATTACCTACAACGATACACTGCAGCTAACATACCTATACTAGGTATACTATAAATTTAGAGCAGTTATTTAGCTACAATGATATTTTTAACACATACCCTCAAAAGCATAAAATTGTATCTTCTTTGAAGATCTACTGACATTATAGAGAAATTAAATTTAAGCTAGTTTTAATGATAATAGTATTTAGAACCAGGCCCTGATTTATGCAAGTGCAGATGGATCAATTGCACTTGGCCCCCCAATTTCTGGGAGCTCCCAGACTCTGTAAGTTGTAAAAAAATTTTTTTTTAAATTTAATTCCACAAAAATGTATTTTTTTAAATGTAATACCAACTGTCAATGTTCAGACTTTAGTATATTCTTATCATTAAATTGTCAGTTGAATTTTGGTTATTTTTTGTCATTCCATACCCCAGTGCTAATAAGTTACCATCACAAAATATTAAAATAATAATAATAGAAAATTGTTTGAACATCAGAAATATTTGATACCTAATAACTAATTAAACTCTTTTATGATAAAATGTTAGAAAATAGAAATTGGTAATTTTTTTATTTAATTTTAATTATATAAAATAAATTATTAAATTAATAAGTTATTTTCCATTTTTATAATTTTATGGAAAACTGAAAATTAATTATTTAATTAATATTGTCTTTTCATTGTCCTTAATTTACTAGACCAAGTAACTAAATTGTATTTATAGTATATGCAATAATGTAAAAATATTTTATGAGTTTTGAGATAGGTATTTTAGTATTTAACACTTAACATATAAATATTTTTTTATTATTAACATTCCCTCTTCTCTATGTAGAATTTTTCTAGAACATTTTTTTGACTTGAGGGCCCCAAAAAAAATTGTGCATTTGGCCCTAATTTTATTAAATTAGGCCCTGTTTAGAACATACCTATAAATTTATATCAATCGCGAGACATACAACATGTCAGAGACAAATTTGCAACGGATGATAGTAAAGTTAGTTGTAGGCATTTTAACTCATCGCTAGAAATGAGTTTATACTTCATGAAGAATGTAAAATATTATAATAAGTACCATTATACTATAATATTATAATTGGTTCGATGTGATACCCCGTACGAGCCACGACAAAAATGAAATATAGCTGATGTTTTTATCGAATCGACATTACTATAATACATTGAGTAATTTACGACGAATTTAAAGAAATTTAATGAATAATGATTAAAACACATCTACATCAATTTAATTTTGAATAATATCACATGCCTTATTAATCAACAAATCAAAAAAAGAACAATAAATATATCTTTCATTAAGCGATTTGATAGAATATATATTGCAAAGACTTTACCGAATAAAATATATTGTTTACTAAATATTACATATTTACATAATTCAAAACAATATTTCATCACATCGTGTGTTATTAAGTAATAATAAGAATTAAATAGGTGATGCATAATTACGTAGTGTTAAAATGAATAATTATATAATATAAGATATGCATTTATCATTTTAAATGTATGCTCACTCAATCAGTTAATCATGTATATAATCGCTAATTTGTCATTTTGGAGAAAATACTGGTTACTGGTTGTTTAAAGCCACGTAAAGCCCATTAATCCAACAACAATATTTTAAACATAAAATTTAATTTTTTTTAAGAATTAAAAAATGAGATTAAAAAATATTGAAATAAAAATCGTAAGCTCGAAAACAATAAATTATTTCATGCTATTGTGGAGAGAAACAATAAAATGATCTGTTTAGAAATAACAATAGAGATGGACAAGTTGTTTATTCAACAGTTCAATAACTTATACTGAACACATTAAAGTGCATTAAATAGCAGATGATTGTATGTTTTTAATGATGCCACTCATCAAACATACCAAATTATTAACTGGAATTAAATGAAAATTTTAATTATCCTTTTAAAAATGTAGTGAGAATTGAAACAATAGTATACATTATTGGTATCAAGTATTATATATACAGTATACTTATACTACAATAAATTTCAATTATGATTAGGTATGTTTAAAACATATAAGTTTATATGCTTTAAATATACTTACAATAATTAGTAACATGTTTTTTATGTAAATGTTCAGTTATTTCATAAATATTTTTATTCTTTGTTTTTCACAATTTATAACGAACAATTCTAAAATATATTCATTTTATACAGTTAAGTCACAACTAATGCGTAAATAATGTTTAGTTTTGTACGCACTTACCTAATAGCATATGTAACTAATTGTATTTTTATGATTGTCTGAGTTTAAACGATTTACGTGAAATATTTTGTTGAAACCGGGTAACTATATGAACATTATTTTTTTTACATAGGATGAATTTTTAAACGTCAATTATCAACATTATATAAATATAATATAATATTTTGAGTATTATATATCCAGGACTTAAACAATGGAATATAACTGTTGTGCGATTTAACGAATCAAAATGATTAAAACTTTTTAGATTTTTAAAATCAAATAATACTAAGAAATATTATACTACCACTTTAAGACGTGTTGTATAGGTAGATAAACATAAGATTATACATACATAGAAAAAAAAATATAATTCACTTAAATTATTTTAATTATTTTATCTACGCTTAGGTACATAAAAACACAATATACAACACGGATTAATCATACCAATAATTAAAAATTGAAGTACCTGTCGAGATAGGTATGCATGAACAATTGACAAATCTTCAAGACATACATTTATCAATTAAGCACACGTGTAATTTTTTTTAATAAATCCATCATAAATTTAAAAGCCAATTCGACTAACGCTGCACAATATTGATACGTGATAAATGTCATGTAACATATAATTATTATTAATTATATTATTTTGCGACGATTAAGCACATAACCCTTTACAGACAAACAAGTTCCATTGAATAAGTCCTTGCTGATAGTGTGCGTGAAACGATATATGCAATACGATAACGTATATTATAATTCATTGTTTCGAAATCATAATGATCATCTAATTTTAATAACCATTTCATATATTGCTATATATTATGATTAAGTTTTACTTCCAGAATTATATGTATCTATAATATAGGTAAGTGGGAGTTGGTTTATTGTTTGGCATCGTTTTATATTTGATGGCATGGAATTCTATGCACGTATTTATAATATAATAAATAATAACACAATATTTTATTTCGTTACAATAACCTCGTCATTCAGTTGGGGAAATCGAGTTACTTACGTTGAGAAACTACAGAAGCTAGAGTATTCTCATTATGAAATCAAATAAATACACGGGCAGCACGCAATACAACTTTGCGGTAATTTAACCTAAGATAAAACTGTCCACTTATCATTAACACATCACAATCACATAATATTATATACATATTGAGCTCGGTTACACATTAAACATCTACTTATTTGCAGTGGAAATGTTTTGAACTACGAACTGCAGAAGTTGAAAATGTAAATAATTACCATCATAACACATGTCCAAAAAAAGTTTTTTCCACAAATATATTTAATAAATACTAATAACTAATATAGGTAAACACAATACCTATAATATAGTATAATTTAAACATTAAGAATAATAAATTACTTTTAGTTTTTATTTGGACTACAATAGACAGATATTATTTATTTACAGGTTATCAATTATTATATGATATTGGAGAATAATAATTCTTGTAAAATATATTCTAAACAAAAATCACGTTTACTTAAAAATAAATTGTTATATACTTAATGATTAGCACCAGCGGGATAAATAATTAATTTAATATACCTTATTAATTATTATCAAATAATTGAGGGTCTTAAACATTTGAAATTTAAAACAATATTTATATTATAGAACAAATTAAAAAAAAATTACTACAAGTAGGAACATACCTATTTAATTACCTAACTACTTAATTATTTAAGTGAAATATTGTTTGTCGGTATTCAGGTTTGAGCTCTCTCTAGCATATAACGAATATAATTTTGAAGTTATATCATACATTATTCAAAGACTGAACGAGTACTATAAATGCCACGTTTGTAATTTGTATACAATTGATCGATTTATATTATCCGGGCACCAGCATACGAAATAATCATAATGTACAGAACTGAAAGACATAGACATGGTGATTTTACTTAACAAACTACAAAAAGGTCGTCAAAAGCGAGACTACAAAATATCTTTAGTAAACATTAAAAAAATATAATTCTTTAATTCTACAAAAAAAAAAAAAGAATGGTCTTCTTTATAACACCGTAGTTTATATATTATGCTGTGGCCTGTGGGTCAAACTGACAGTTAGCCTTAAACCGGTCACATCAAGTTTCAAAAAGATAGGTAGGTAAGAAAATAAATAAATTAAAAATGCATATTAAAATAATATTATTATATTACATTTTGGCAGCAACCTTGGCTAGGCATTGATTAAGCCAATAACATTTTTCTCTTTTGAAAAATGACTCCGATTTACTAGAAAAATGTGTTTAATCCGATCAAGGACGATAATGTATGAATTTAATTCTACGAAGTTAAAACATTTTAAAACATTGGCTTTTATATTATACTCAACGCGTATTCTTTTTAATTTGTTTTATTATAGAGGCCATTTGAAGTTAAACAAATAAGCTTGGGTATTCTTATTGCAATCAACTGGACACATCTTAGCCATGCCAAGGAAAACCACTATAACATCGTATACCTATCTAGTACCTACCGTAATCAGATAAAGTAATAAGTATTAGATATATATCATAAATAATAAATATATACATGTACAAACAACAATGAAGATATTTTCACTGACCTTTAAAAATGGAAAATGAACATATAAAGCTAACAATAACATAAATTATTATTATCAATTAAATAAAAAACTAATCCAATTTCGGAATAATAAAGGATCATTGATGGGGTAGGAAAATCCGGGGAACATGGAAACAAAAACAATATTTATCAGAAAAAAGTTCTAATTCATTGTTATTACAATTGACTTTTATAAAATATAAAGCATTTATGAAATAGATTTCTGCATCCATTTTAATTTTTAAGTTTAATGTTAATTACTGCGAACAAGTATGAGATTGGCCAACATCCGATATTATTATTATTATGATAAATGGTTATCTTACATTTTAATTACAGCCCCATTACTTTATACCTATAGGCTATATAATAGGGAATATTGTACTTAACATATTTATCTTAGAATCTAGATTCAGAATTTTAAACATATGACATTTTAGATTACCAGCCAAGGCCCGGTAAAATTAATTTAAGCCTTAATCTACATATCTAAATTTTAAAGGACCAAAGCACCTCCAATTTAAACTAGTGTAGAGAAATTATTTCTAAATAAGTCTAATACGCTTAAGATTCAATAGTTTCTATTATAAACTTTTCGTATCATTCAGTTTATTTAAAAACGTTAATAATATCGACACAACTATATAATATTATAATTTTTTTTTTCATGTATAAGAACAAAGCGGACTGTACATACTACATACACGGTTAATAAAATATTCATTATAGCCTACCTATTAATCTATTAAAAATGTATTATGAACATCTATACAGCTGCAGATTATATAATTTATATTTTAAGAAATTGTAGATAAGGAAGTATAATATGAAATATGGATTCGCTACATTTTTGGTTAAATGTGCATTCACCGATTGGTACTTTCATGAATTCGGGTCCACCAAACCGACATATAAAACTACTCATAAACATTACATTTTATATAAGATACCTATTTTTTTTGAAAATACAATCCTCGGAATTTTGTTACGTATTGATAATTTATTAGTTAGACTATTTTTTCAAAAAAAATTAAATCGAACTTTTCCCGGGATTTGTTATGATTCAAAAATTAATACCAAATAAAGTTACTATAATTTTATTATTTGCATTAATTTATATGTTTCAATAATACCATAGTTTGCAAAATGTTTTAGTTACAGATATTTATATGTACTATCAAACTATAGTTTTATATTTAATTTAAAATTTAACACCTATAAAAACTCGCATAAAATTCAGATATAAACTTAATTGAACACAACAATTATTTTCTAAAACAGTATTTAAGTACTCGTGTATAAAAAATGATAAACCAATTGAATACAATTACAGCAAAAGACCAAAATATTTTATTATATAATAATATAAAATCATTTATGAAATAATAACCAATATTTACTACTAAAATTGTATTAATTTAAAAAAAAAATCAAGAGTAGGGGTCATATATGTATGATATAGTTATTTATTCCAAAAAGTGAACGATTACTTATTATACAAAATCAAAGTCAAATTTTACATAACTATAAGTAAATTAAAATATAATCAAAACCCATGATATATGTTGATATTTTCGAAATTAAAATATATAATGACAACAATAGCTGTCTTGCTCCGGGATAAGCAAAGTGTCCTGATGAATTGCTACAGCGGTCAGCAACATTTAGTTTTAATACGTTCTGTTCGCATTCACTAATATTCATTTTTTTATAATTTTTATAAAAAATTGTTAACGATATGTCATATTTTAGAAAGCATAATGATACAATTTCATATTTAATTATATATACATTTGAAGTGTATTCTAGGGAGTGTTATCTAAAAATTAAAATAAAAAAGTGGTTTTCGATAATATTGAAATTCTTGAGAAAATCCAAACTGACACTAACTGAAAAAACTGGTTGGGTGCATATTAATTCTAACACATAGGAATTAACTGCAACGCGATATTATTTTCATATGTAAAATGTGTAGTCCTACTATAGTTTTTGGAAAAAAATCCATAACTTATAAAGGTAAACAACATATATAATTAAGAACTTACATTTTTATCTACATTTATTGATCAGTTACTACAGGGAACGGCAATGTTGTTACTCAAGAATGTCGAAACACTGAAACCTGGTAAGTTGTAATAATTTTTTATCAAAATTAATTCTAATACTATATATATATATATTGATTACTTAGTAAGTATTGTAGTGCCTACTGCCTAACGTCAGAATTTTAAAAGTATTATAAATTATAGTATAGAGATAAGTGACAACCATTGGATAAAGGATACATTTTATGATAATATACAATTTGATAACAATTAGAAATTTTTAAACACGACGTGTTATATATAGGTATATTATTTTATCAAAATTAGATAGAAAGGAAGTCGCAGTTTATAATGGTAAGCAAACAAAAAACAAAGAACATCTGAGATAATGAATATAAATTCAAACAAATTATTAATATTTTAAATATCGACATCAGTGCGTTGTATAAATATATCTAAGGTATTGCATAACTCAAAAATGAGCCGTGTTGTTACGTTTATTTATATGATTAAGTTTTTCATTTATCAAACATTCAAAAATATGTATTACGTCTAAAACAGATTTTTAATGAAAAACAAATTACTTTTTTTACATAAATACAGATTATAGTACAATTTATTTATATTGAGCGAGAAATATAATTTAAGATGATATATAACTATTTTAGTGTTTAATATTTTTATTAGCTCGTTTAGTACTCAGTACAATACATAAACTATACTATAAATTAATGTATGACACGTTGGTTAGCTAACTAGGTTAGGTTGATATTAGTAAGAACGTAAGACAAAATAAAACAATTTAAATCGATTTATATAACATCCCGTATATAATATTTATTTTTATTTTATCATTTATCAATCAATTCACTTTAGAGTTTAGATAACCATGCTGAACAACAATTAATTTTTGAATTCTTACAATTTAAAAGACAATCGATTAAGCGTTACTGCGTACCAATTAGTAATTTGTTTATTGACAGTAGTTTATTTACAATCAATATTCGCTACTTGCAACACTAAAATAAGGAATTTTATAAGGAAGTTTACACTCGTTCGTATCTCAAAACAATATAAAATAATTTATATTATATAATAATGACGATTAAAAACGTAAAATAGTTTCCACTTAAATACATTTTTTCGTGGTTTGATTATGATATCAGATGAAAATTGAATACATGCGGCTGTAACTGAAACAATTTTATACATTATTCATGAAGATTGGTTATATTTTCGTAGAATACACGTACTCAACTTTGTTTTTTTGTTATTAAAAAAACCACAAGTATATAACTATGATAGAATACTCAACTTATGAAGTTTTTCAATACACTAATAATAATTATAAGTTTTCATAGTTAGAAATTTAACAAAAGTAAACAATTAGAAATTTATTTATTTACAGCGGAGTATTAAATTTAATTAAGTGAATAAGCTTTTAAATAACTATATATTATAATATAAGTAATGGTTGGTAATATAAGTATAAGGACTGAATTTTTAAACGCAGTTCATATCAACAATAAATATAAAATAGTAAATATATTTTATTCCACAGATTATAATTATACCTACAATTCTTGTATTTCCGAGTAAATGTAGATAAGGAGAACATAATTTCCATTTTACGAATGTTGAAATAAATGTATAACTATTTATTGAGTTTATTCACCAGTTACCTATTAGTAAAATAGTAAGTATATAATCATACACCAATATAGATCAGGTCATATATAAATTAACCTATACTTAATAAATAGGTAGAGCGCATTTCATCCAAATTTATATTTTACCTACACAAATTAAATTCAAACAAATAGGTAAATCATTATCAATCTATATTTCTATATAAAAAATATTTAAATCGGTAAACCTGCAATAATAAATCTGTAAACGTATAAACATAATTAAATTTCAGGATTGGGTTATTGTAAGCTTATCTCACATCTTAAATCTAAATTAATTACTGATTTTCTATGACTAATGCAATGATAAATGTGAATACACGTCATGCTACAAGCCAATGCTAACATATAGCATGTGATTCGATTTGATGAAAAGTATTTTACCTATTATAAATTATGGAAATAAAAAACAAGGTGAGAAACTAATGATTTTGTTTTTGTTAATATGGAGCTTTTAAAAGTAAAATAAAATCACAAAATAAATGACAATTATAATTAAAAATATAATTATCAACTCGATTATCAATTATTTATCTATATACGTATGTATAATTAAGGCATCTATTATATTGACTTTAGTGTTGTTAGGTAAATTAATAAAAAATATAATTTCAACGAATTTTAATGGCATAAAATAATTCTGATGATGATTCTCATTTGTCTTGTGTGGTAGTTTTAAACTTTAAAAATTCAAAAAGAATACCAAATAAAGATGATTAAAATATGCTGATCACTGAGAAATTCCAAACTTTAGTTAAGATATAATAATGTACTGAATATTAACATGTATTAATACTGACTTAGTCCATTAAAAGATCAAAAGTCGATGGTAAAATCAACAATAAACTAAAATGAATAATAATTCAAATAATGAATATTACTATGTTGATTAACCATTTATTTTCTATGAACTAATTATTGAATACTTTGGTATATAATGTATGGGTTGTACAAATAGTTCGTTATTAATAAAATATTATTTTTCATTTATATCCACCCAAATCAAATATAAACAGTTTGGAAGCTCGTATAAAGAACAAAAAATGGATAGACAGATGATAAATAAATAGGTTGTTTTAGTTTTTTATAATATTGCATAGACAATAACTTTACATGTTCGCCTAATTCGCTAGTCAATAGAAAATAATAAACAAACAAGTATTTATGAAAAACCAATCGCAACTTTTATAATTTAAATTTTAAAGCACCTTGAAAAACCTATATAAGTAATAAAGCCTATTTCTATAACTCAAATTAGATTTTTAGAAAAAAATCAATTTGTTCGTCAATTGATTTATTTATTCATTAATCGACTAATTAGTAACTAGCTTTAAGTCGAATTTTTTTCTGAACAACGAATTGTATACGATATTCTAAATTAGTCTGCTATGTCCGAATCACTTATTGGGATTAAAATTTAGAACACTTTATATCAAAAAAAATTTTACAATGAAACACGTTTGTTACGACTAGTAATGGCTGAATGCTTAATACATTAAAAAACACATTATTTCCATTTTAAGATAAATATTATTAACTATAACATGTTTGACGACTCTAATTCGGGTACACGTGAATCTTTTTTCCTATGTAATAAATTCAAAATCAATATAGTAGGTAGTAGGATATTACCTCGATGAGGAGCTTGAAATATAAAGAGTTAAGCAAATAGAACAGATTTTTTTTTTCAAAAACTATAGCAAACAACGGATTAGCGTACCACAACGGTTTGTTTTCGCTTTCACATGACACAATACAATAAAAATGAACTTAATATATTTGTTTAAATCAGAGCAATAAAGTGAGAGTGGTGACTGGTGAGACATTACAATTTACAAGACACTGTGGAGATGACTATCTATCTCTCTCAATGATTCGGTAAAATCGTAAAACCTATATGAACATTTATTTTCAAAATATCTATAATAACCTAAAAAAAAGACTAACGAAATTAAAATGCATGGTACCATCTTATTTATTACAGAAAGCAAACCGTGCACAAAAGGTGATTTAACCCCCTCCTCTATTGCTTTTTTACATTAAGGCCATTAACAACTACTGGGTTTATCAAATTAAAAGGAAATTTACTTTTACAAAACTCCTAAAGTATAATGTTTAATAGAAAATCTATAGTTAATAAACACTTCAGAAAATTAATATAAATAGTATTTATTTTTTTCATAACCCTCTTTATGAATAAATCCTGCGCACGGGTCTATAGCATAATAACTGCTAAAGTTATATACTAAAGTTATTCATACGTTTGAACTATTATTCAACGACTTGAGCTGTGTTTATTTGACATAATACTAGTTTATTAGTTAATACTTAGTATATTAATCGTAATAATAAAACATTTTGAATATAGGTGAAACTTAATTGTTTATAATACATCTTAATAGCAAACAGAACATAAGGTATTGAAACCGACGCATGCATAAGACAAAATATAGTAGTCTCACAGTTTGTATAACATTTGACTTTAACAACAAATTGTATTATTAGAAAAAAATCAGTAATTTTATCAAATTTCGATAGAACTATCTATAGCAAAACAAAAAAAGTACCTAAATAAAATTTTTAATATTATGATTCAACATAATTGTTTGATTAATGTTACAATTAATCCTCATACCCACTTTTTAGTTTTTCATGGTTTCGAATTTTATGAAACCGATAGCCTGACTCGGTCTTGAATTATATTTTTTATATTTAATTATCATTGATTTAATTGTTAATAAGCGTAATCACGAATAAACAAAAGGATTTTCCACTTTTCTCGGATAAAATGAGTCATATTATAACCGTACCCTAGAAAATATTAGATACTTAACTACAATTAATTCGACGATAGGACGGTAAGTGGCGATTTATTTTATATTTTTAAAATATTCCTACTATAGAATTAGATAATTAGGTAACTGGATTAAAAAATCAATTCGTATGATTTTCAGAACGACCGTATGCCGGCGTGGACCTTCTATTATAATAATAGTTGTTTTGTCGTCGTTTAGATAGACCTATGTGTGTAACATATCGTCGCTCAGGTGTTTTCACCGTTTCGCCTCCCACCCACCCACTGGGAGCACAACATCAACGGCCCACTCGCGCGAAAAAAAAATCGTAGTCAACCGCGATAACTGTTATCACGGCGGGCGGCGTTTGACGATTGCGGAAATGACCAAGAAATAATTTAAAATAAATCCTTTACACGCGCGATTGACAGTGCTCAGTAGGTACCTAGGTCCACCGGTTCCGAATTCGGTGGCTGGCGTATGCCACGCCATCTAATTTTAGTACCTAAACCCAACGGCCAACGACGGACTCGGATTGACCGGGAGCCAAAAAAATCGTCCTAGGCGAGCGTCCTAAATTTCGATTTCTTCAGACGACACGGACGGTCAACGACGACGGGGCGTGGACGACAGGTCCACTCTTCCTCAGAATCGTCCTCGTCGGTTAACAACATCGATATCACAATAATAGTAACCTCATTGAAAATTGGAGACCCGCGTAGTGAATAAAAAAAAATCTAAAAACTAAAAGACCGCATCGCACACACGGCTACAGTTAGTTTCAAAATTATTTTATCGATAGCATATCCCTTTCACCCCCCCCCACCACCACCACCATCACTGACACCACACACAACACATCGATAGCGGTGGCAGTCGCCGACGCGTTTTCAAACTGACCTTAGACATGGCGGCGATTGGAGACGTTAAGCGACCACGAAAATCGGCTCTTGATGTGACGCGGCGGCGGCAGTGTTAAGGAGGTGCAGGCACAGTGCAGCAACAAAAGCCGGCCGGCCGAAACGTCGGTGACCGGTGGCGTCCGGAAGACAGTAAACACAGACGTGCTAACCAGACACCGACGCGTTTCAATGGCGACAGTAAGATGGCGTCGTCTGGCACGTAGACATTTTGAACGGCGCGTCGGTACGGATACGATGATGGCGCGTGTTCTTCTCGGGGGTACGACAACAGTTGTTGTACACCCCTACGGTGTTACGACGATCGCCGCCGTACAAAAAACCGCAGACGGTGTTGTGCCCGCGTTGTTTTCGAACCGTCGTCGTCGGCGCGCCGGTCGTCCCGGTGACGAACGAAACGAATCCCCGTGCGTTCGCGAAACGGAAACGATTTGTATTATTTTTCGAAAAAACGAAAATATATAAAAACTATTATTGGCGGCAGCGTCGTCGATCGTACACTGTACGGGTGGTGTGGTACATATACAATACAACGGAGGAGCCTTGCGGTGCGCGTGTTTGTGTGCGCGGTGCGCTGCGGTGGTGTGCTGTGGCTGTGGTAGCGCGGCAGCCTGCTCGCACGTCAAGAAACCATGGCCGACTGACGGGCACACGGGGACGGGACGTCGGTCGGGCGACAGAAACCGTTGTGTGAACGTTGTGTGGACGCATGTGCGTGCGTGCGTCCGAGCCAGCCAGCGTTCGGCGACACGAAACGCTACCGATCTCACTGACGCGGCGCGGCGGCGGCGGCGGCGTCGTCGTCGTCGTCGTCGTCGTCGTCGGCGGTGGACCGGTGGCGGCAGTACGCGCGGTGTACACCACGACTACACCGGTGCGGGTGTCGGGTGGGATGTGCAAGTGTGTGCAACACGCAGAACTGCGTCGGTGGTAGAGCGGTGACGACGGCGCCGGCGGCAGTGGACGCAACAGCCATATTATTATCTATCGGTGACGTCACGGCCTAGTGCGGCACCGTGGCCGCCGATATCTGTGAACCGCCGTAGTTGTTATTTTTCATGTTTCGACACACCGCGTTATTGATATGTTATAAAATATATTATTTTTAATGTCATGCAATCTGAATTTGATAACGACGTCGGTTGAGTACGCGTTTTTCCCGCCGCGTCGTTTGAAATTTTCTATCGATTGACGGCGGCGATGGTGGTGGTTATTATTACCTACGACTCACGGACGTTAAAGATCGATAAATCCGTTCGTAAGCCTAACGTTGATAGAATATTGTTATTTTTATTATAACATGATGTACAACCCGACTTCACTCTGAAATCTGAAATAAATGAACGATTACAAAATCCGGTACATACTCGGTGTAGTTTAGTTTTAGCGTGATCATATCAGTTCACAAAACTGTCGGTGTACCTCCGTTTGTGTACAGATACGAATGATGTGGAAAATTCACCCGAATTTTGTTCGATCTTACCCGACGAATGCAATTTAAGTTACTAAAACTAAACGTTCATGGTATTTTTTACGAACAATATTTTATACGTTTTCGTTGAAATCGGGTCGCGTTACATTGTTTTTTATACATATAGATTACCTGATTACGTAGATTATAGTAAAATAATTATACACACGCCACTACCACCTCCCTTCGAAATTTCCGTGAGTTGGTCGGAGTGGGTTGTCCAACGTCACAATAGCACATTATACATTATTGTATCATAATATTATGTAACACAATCAATGTAGGAGTGGTAGAAATAGGTACTACCTTACCATTACACTTGGTCGACCAAAACAACTGTGGTGGTTATCCCTGCAGCGTTTTGAAGAAGGGTTTCACATTTTAGTGTTTGGTATTTTTAAACGCGTGAGATCAGACTAGAGATAATCCATCCCCGTCATCACCCTACTCACATATTATTATGAGGCACAGTCGTTCAACTATATACAGACAATGCTTTAATATAATTACATAGTGCGACCGTCTGCGTCTATTCGTTGTCGTATTGTGTTTTGAAATTCAGGACGCTTCGTACGTTTCAGACTACCTGTACAATATACATACAACACACCCCTAACTGCTACCTACTCATGGGATAAGATCTCGGATATTTTATGTTGGTATTGAAATGAAAAGCGCTCAAATAATTCCTCACGCGTTTACGAGTTCAACTTCTTTAAAAACCTTTCTATACATAATTATTTCTAAACACATGAGCGCTTATAGCATTTTTGTACAACTTTGTTCATAAATATTCCAAAGTACTGCAATAATTAATAATTATAGTCTAAACAATTCAAATAACAAATTGACATTTTAATTTATTTTGTCAAATTTTAATCAACTATACATATATAGGTAATAGTTATTGTTGTTATTAATATTTGGATATTTTAAATTATAATATTAAAAGTAATACAGTTTTAATTTGAAAGGAATTTTAGTTCGGGTACTAGGTATTTACAGTTACTACATACACCTTAATACACGATATATCAAATTATATAATATAATAATATGCGCATGTTCGTTGTGTAATTACGTAGATACCTATTCGTAAACGTATAAGAAAAAATTTTAAATTTTCAGATAATAAATACTAATTTAGATATTACAATTCATTAATATAAACAAATACAGGTATTAGGATTTTGATAATGCTTATTTACTTAACATTTTACGTAAACACGATAAATGTTAATTAACACATTTAAAACTATGAATGTAGTCATGTAGATATAAAAAAACAAATATAATGTTAATATAGGTACGAAGTAAAATAAACAACAAAAGAATAAGTAATGAAAATTTGTGGTTTTTTTTCGTTCCAAACAAAATATTCAGACATTTCATAATTACCATTAATAACCATTGAGGTATGACTATAGGTATATTTTTCATGAATATTTCTTTTAAAAAAAGTGAAAACCCATTAAATTATACATATATACATTTACAAATTTCCGATAAAAATTAATAAGCTTATTTTATTTAGATATAGATGACATTTTTGCAAGCCTTTGATTTATATAAGCATACAAAGATAATCATTACTAAGTAATATGTTTACGACAGTAATTAAAATAAAATAAGTATGTATATCAATCGCCGATTATTATGGCCACAACGAATTACTAAATATATAGGCATCCAAATACAGTAAATTATTAGTAAGTATAGTAAGTAATTAATAAGTTAAATTATTACGAGTTGCGTCATATAAAAAACTCGTATGATATAAATTATATATTAAAGCTGAATAGACATTATTTTATTTTTTTATATACTTGAACAGGTAATGATACAAGACGTGAATATCATTTAGCTACCTAAAGTATATATTATGATTTTAAATGTTCAAACATTTCTAAAAATTAACATATAAATCAAAATTATTGTCATATAAAACTTTCATAAATATTTATAAATATTAATTTAAAATGATATATACCATATTATTAAAGTGTACGTAACTACACACCATTCATTAGTTTTTTTATCTTATATATTTTGTTTTTCTTATATTTTAACATATTTTTACACATTATATTCCAATTTTTTTCTTGTTTTCGAAAATAAACCGTACTGTACAAGAGCAATCACTATATGTCTATATATCAACAAATATTGTTAGTTGATTTGATATACATTCTTTGACATCGCTTTATAATTTATATTTTAATGAAATCTCAAATTTAGAAATTCACCAAAATAGTATTAACATTGTCAATACATCAAATTACAATTTATAAAACAGATTATTATGTTCATTATTGAATACAATAATATATCAAATGTTCAAATATAGTCATATGGTCGCATACATATGTAATTGAAATATATAAATGGAATTATTGTCTATATATTAATCTCTATAGTTGAATTATCGGTTGTGTAACTATTTTATATAGTTGAACTAGGAAATTTATAAGAGTTTTCAAGTCTACAAATTACAATACTTAGATAGGAAATTATTAAATCACAATATTTTAAAGATGGTAGTTTTTTGATTAAACCATTCATTATTGTTGCACGTGAACATAACATAATTTAAAACAAACACAATGATAACAATAATACGCATTGAGACTTAAGAATTTATGTAGTACCTATTATTCACTAGAAGGAATTGGAGATTTACACGTTTAAAATACGGGAAAGTGTAATTATTATTAAAAAAACAGATAATATAATGTAATATTATTATATTAACTATACTTTCGTCTTAAATAATATCATGTATTCGCATACCATAGCGTACTTGTGAAGTTGAAAAATAAAAACATGTTTACTACATGTTTACTTAATATCTACATGTTTTTTTTTATGTACCTACCTATATATTGTTAGTATGGATATATTATAATATTGTATATATTATATACTTAAATTTATAAGAAGATTCAAATATAAGAACTTTTATAAGAGAATTTTATATCATTAATTAATATAAGATTTATCAGTATTCAGTACTAATAACGCATATAGTTGTATAAATGTTACGGACAATAAAGGTATAGTAACCTACCTTTAGTTAGTACTTAGTAGTTAGTACATTTCAATTGTCAAGGATAATATTATATCAATTACTAATAAAAAAAAAAATAAATAATAAAATTATAATAATATTATTATATTATAATATTATATTATACATGGGTTTAATAAAATATCTTCATAAAAATAAATGTGGATTTTTATTATTTATATTTGTGTTAATGAATGCATTAAAAACAGAACAATTAAAACATTCTTAAAGCAATAATATTCTCCTCTTCCACCATAATCATATACATCGTAATAACTAATATTTTTTTGAAATTTTTTTACTTTGATAGGGTCCATTTCATCCGAGTATTTTACATTAATTATCAATAAGATGTTATATAATTAATACAGATCTAACGTATTCAATATTTTAATTTGTATTAATTGTTTTCAGTTAATAATTGTACTTGGAGTTGTAAATGAAAAATCAATCAAACACTCAATAAAAAAATCATTATTATTTAGTCAACTTTCTAGGGCATGGATGTTTATATAAATAAATAATTTTATTGAATACCGATTTTGTAATTCTTTTTACAATAAATGATTACATTTCTCAACGCCCTAAATAAAATAAAATTTACCATCCATCTTTTAGATATTTATTCTAACTGTAATTATTATTTTACTTTTAAGTCAACTATTGAACTATTATAAGAAACTACTACAGGAAATATCTTATAATCTATTGGAGGAAATTGTATGTTTTAATTTATACCATAACATGTAATTTTACCGTTTCGAACCACAAATGACAGCTCATGGCAGCAGCGTCTTCAAGTGAAAAATGTGGGCAAATGGGTATTGCTCTACTGTATTTTAGGTGTTTAGTGTGTCACTATAAAGGGTGTGTTAAATTTAAATTCAATAATATATTATTATTCATGAAAAATGATTCTGAGCGTGTAGAGTCGGATGAGACGATCTGTCATTGCATGTACATCATACTATATAATAAGTATCTATATTAAATCATGTGTTTTTTGATATAGCAATGAAATTTATTATTTTACTTTTAGTACTACGATAAATTGATATAATTTATTCCTAGATAATGAAGATAATTTAGTATTTAATTATCATAATAATATACATTTATTAATTTTTTTATACTATAAAAATGTATAAAACTCAAAATATAATTTTATCGATCTTTAAATACAGTATAACTCCAAAAATAGATTCATCATAATATAAATAAATATTATCTTAAAATAAATAAAAAATATTGCGTACAGATCTGTACAGCAAAATTCATAATAATATAATAAAGGTACGTAAAAGTTTTAAGTTTCCATGAATAATGTTTTTAAATTATAACAAAATAATTAACATTATATTATAAATAAATAATTTTGTCTAAATTTGAACTTAAAATGTCCATAAAAAGTAATTGTCTTTATATATTTTTTTAGATTTAACTGTTTCATTATGAAAAACTTATGAGGAATCTTATATTACATTTTCAAAACTTAGATATAAAAATTAAAGTTTTTATGAATATTATACAAATACTAAACTATATTTTATTATTATATTGATCAAGGATAAACCAACTATAAAATAGTTTGTATTTTTTTGTGATTTTGACGAATTTCCTTTAAATTCTAATTTCAAATGCATATAAAAAAAAAAAACCAGTGAATTCTTAATATTTTTTATACAGATATAAGAATAACTGTTGTGGAATTTTGTATTAAATTTTCAAGAACTTTGAACCAAAAAAAAATTGGATTTGCGTAAAAAATCCCCTATTTCTATAATTTTTTGTTCGTTTTAAGTACTGAGAATTTTCAAGTTTCACCTCTCCGAAGTACAAACTAGATCCAATTTGAAATAGAATTTGAAAACCATTTCCGTTTTTGAAAATTGAAACATTTAATTAAATAATTATCGTGTACTCATATTAGTACACAGAAAAAAATACAGTATGATAAAATCAATAAATTCATCACTCCGCTCAGAATCTAAAATAACAGAATAAAATTATTTTGATTAGTCGGATTATTCTAATTGTAAAATTATAATGTTCTACTATGTGCAATTCTCATAACTGTACTCCAAAACTACAACCAAAGGATATATACAACCAATCGCAAAATTGTAAACTATAAAGAAAAAAATTACAAAAAAATATAATTACCGTTTTTGAATAATTAAACGGGTATAATTAGAGAAGTTGTGACCTTGCCGAAATGTTATTTTTATAAATTCAAATTTCATGTTTTTCAGAAATATAATACAAAGAAATATATTATCCCAACCCCCATCCTAAAAATAAATCATAGTTGTGTTACTGATCAACTATTATTGGTACCTATATTAATATTTCAAATAATTATCGCGTTATAAAAATAAATAATAAAAATGATGTTATAACTAGGAAGCCAATGAGCAGTATCTATTATATATACCAAAAAGTAAAAACTATATACTATTTATAATATAATAATAAAATATTACAATTTAAAATAGTTTATAGACTAAATAAATAAATTTTATAAATTTACGTATGAGATAAAATGAGAAATGTTTTGAAATTTTACAAAATTATGGACTGTTATTTGTTTAGAAACAGATTATACATACAATAATCTATAAAAATTTAAAATACCATGCTACATGCAGTATATTAAAATCCAGTTGAGATAAAAATAGCTTTCAAATTTCATATTTTAGGTATATAAATTCAGTAAGAGTTGAGCTACTCAAATTAATAAAAAACTAAATAATATTTTATGTTTAGACATTTTTGGATAATACATTTATAATTCATTAATGATTAATTATAGTTTTTTTAATTATATTTAAATTGTAGGAAATGTTTATTTTGTGGATATCGGATATATAAATAATTGTTTATAATAGGTATATTATATCTAAATACATCTATTCTCAATTTTTAAATAAACTAATAAGAAATTAATTAGGTACATTATTTTAGTGTTAAAAATAAATATTAAATTTAAATTTAGTAATTCTTAAATATATTAAATTTATAGGTTGATATGTTTAGGTATAGAAGATAATTAAATACGTATAAAGGTTGTTTTAACAAATTATCATTTGCATGTGTCAACATCCGTTATATATTTTTAATATAAGAATAAATGTTTAACTTTTACTGCAGATCAATCATATGAAGGTCAACGTACCATACATGTGAATAGATTTAGTGGTTTACAATATAAATACGATATTATTTTTTTTTGTTATAAATTAATGTAATTCGTGATCACTGATCATCACCATCTCAAAATGAATTCACGTTGTCAAATGTATGCAATGATTTAAAAAAAATGCAGAATGCCAGAATGGCAATGTCTTCAGGTAAGTAAAAAAAAAATCAGCGCTTTCTAAATAGTTATTTTTAATTTAAAGTAGTAATTGAATTATATTAAAAATATAAGAAACAGTTGAGAAGACATTGATGTTTTACAATAAGTATATTTGATAAATAATAATACATTAATATGTCTATTGGTACATTCTTATTGTGTATACGACGACCAATTTAAAACATTGAATCCAAACATAAAAATATCTGTGTAACTAAAATGGTACAGCGATCATAGTAATCTATCTCAAATTCTAGATCCAAAACATTTGTAGCTAAGTATTAAATTATTACTAATAAACTATATTAACTACTGTATAATGTATATTTGATAATTATATTAAACAATATTAAAAGTCCAATTTGTAAGTGTTAATAATATACAATTGATACAATATAAACATTATTATAATAATGGTTAATAACATAGATTGGTACCTAATTAAAAGTAAATAGTAATATGCGTTTTTCATATAAACATGCACGTATATATACTAAATTACTAATATAGGTAAATAAAAATAATCTGAGGAATGAAAAACCTGCATCAGCTATTATAAATAGTTTCTCCGTAACCCATATAATAATCAGTACACTAAGTGTCAAATAATACTTTTAATTATTTAAAACCAGCAATAAAAACGCACTAACAAATTATCTAAATAAATTATAAAAGAATGTATTATGTTTAAATTATTTAATATAAATACACATACGTACACACATATATATATAATGTATATACTATATAGTAATATGGGTATAATAACAGAATATTTTCTTACCAAGTGAACAAAGATCAAGGTAAACATACGCCATCAGTCATCACCGCTGGCATAAATTCTAATTAATCGTAATATTTTTCCTGAGAGGTAATTCATATCTATTAAATAAAGTTGACGAATTGAGCAAATAATTATACAATTTCACAACACACTTATTATTATTTCAAAAATAACTAAAACGATTTTGCATTTTATATAATGTGTTAGGTGTGTACGTATAGTTAAAATTGGATTTAGAGAGAAAATTAATTTTTTAAGAAAAAGTAATATGTCTGGCAAAAATACATTTCTCGTTTGAATTTTCAAATTACATGCCACAATTTATTAAACATTATATCATATATTTTAAAATAATTATGACGTTCCTAAAACATTATTAAATTTAAATATGCAGTTTAGAATACATATACATTAAATGAAATATTAAATTATTTGTATGCTATAGTCGCAAAATTGTATTATAGACATCAACAATATTGCGGTCAGACAATTTATACAAGTAATTAACCTACTTACTTTAATACTAACTTGAGCGTCTCCAAAGAAGCTCAGTGTTCACATAGAAACGAGGTTCAGTGTCACATATACAATGCATATTATTATATTATAATATTTTACTTTTTCAATTTAAAAAATATGTTAAAGTTCACGTTTTTTTTTTTACAAATCACTAGTTAGTAAATTAAAAATATTTTCTTGTGGTTATTGCAAATAATTTATGTTTATATTTTATCAAACATCGACCGTTTAATATAAAGAAATTAATAAGGTTTTAACTGATAATAAGATACTACACCGTCTTACAAGCATGCAAGTATGTCTAGGAAATTTGAGTTCAATAGATTCAATCTACCTATCCTACTTAAAATAGTAAAATATCTATATACAAACAACTAACATTATTTATTCATGAATTATAATATAAAAATGAAACATAAAATCATATCGTACCCAATATAAATCAACAGGAAACAGTGTACGTCTATGTGTGAGTGTGTATACACACAAGCGTGTATATTATAATATCTAAATAATGATTATTGGTTATAAATTCTAGAAAAAAATTAACTTGAGACAATAAAATTATAAAAAAAAATTACAAATAAATGTTTTCCCAACAACATGTATAATATACCTAGTATTCATAATTCCAAGAATGATTATTAACAAATTTTAATAGAATCATCAGCAAAATTTTAAGACACGAATTTTTAAGCAAAAACTTACCACAGAAATGAGTTGTCATTATAAAATGTTTATCAATTAATATAATAAAACATTAATAAATAATTAAGTATAATATAAATGTTCTTTTTATTTGAATAATTATTATCTAATACTATAATATCAAATGAAATTGAACACAATTAGGTATTTGTATTATTTTTATTATTATTTGTAATTATGTACCTATATAATTACTGACGGGGTGACAGGTATCTACTAAATTGAATGTAAGTATTTATATATTGCATACATTTTATACAGATTATAAGTATACTGAGTAATGACATGATTTTTAATTAATAGTAATAATATTATAATATAATATTAAATACAAATGATTTATTTTATATTTTTTTTTTCTTTTATTTACATATTACATCTAATATTATTAGCATAGTATGTCGTCAAATATTAATTAATGTTATAAATGTTTGAAATACTGTGTTAAATGAACACATCATACGATTTTAATCAATATATTATATTTGATGGGACTTAAAGCACTTCTAATAAACTCAAAATAAAAAAAAAATCAATTTATCTAATCATTTTAGCGGTCTCCTACATAATACATATATTTATATATTGTTACAAGTTATGACCATGGGGTTTGACCATGAAGTTGATTTTTATTATAAAAAAATCTCACACTATTCAAAACCTACCAATACACTATGGAGGTATAATTATTATATATAACCATTATCTTTGCGGCGAAGAGAATAGTATAGTTAATAAGTTTATATAATGTCATAATAATAGTATTATTAAACTATGCCGAAGAAGCAAATTAAATATGAAAATTTATATTTATTATTGTTTTTAAATTGATTAAATTAAAAACAATAATAATTAGATAATAATATGTAATAACTAATAATATTGTAATACTGATTACTGACTAACACAAAATCTATTGCAATTAAATTATCTAAACACTGACAAGTAATGTGTGCTGCGCTCTAGACGATGTTTTACAATATATTAAGTGCGTAGGCAAAGTCCAATAGATAGCTTACAATAAATTGTATTTTTATTTTGTTTCGTTTCCCCAATCTATGCAAATAACCAAATCTAAGATCTAACTACTTAATAATTATGATGATAAACTATAAAAATTCATTATTGACGTTTTCAAACTATATACTTAATGATAATATTACATTTACGGTAAATTACATAAAATAAAAAATAAGCATTACACTTTTTATCCTAATTTAAACCTAATCAAATTGTTTTCGAAAAAAATAAATCTGAACGCGTTTAATTCAAAATAGCAAAATTTAATATTTTATTAATTTATATAATAATAATATATATATGGGGCGCTACGGTTCTCGAGCATTGAAGAATCGCATGACCCATATGGTACGGAAATTAATGAAACGTAATATTATAGATACGTTTATATCATATAATATTTATTAAGAAATATACTTTGAAGGTTTTCAGTTTTAATAACCTAACAGTTACAGATCTAGGATTTTTTTGGAGGGGATCTTAAAATGTTTCATATTTTTATATATGATATACATAATTTTGTAAACACAATATTTAAGATTTGATATTTGATATTAGACCTTACAAATATAATATAACTGTCAAGGAGGGGGCGGGTTCCTTGGCACCCCTGTTTAATCTGCCACTGTAACCCAATGCTAATTTTCATGATACCTATACAAATATATTCCAACAGGCACCAGTATATAACATTGCTAACAAGTTTATTAAAGCAACGAAAGTGAAGGAAAATATATTGTCTAATACAAGTCTTCGAAATATTAATTTAAAAGTTGTATTTTATTTATAATAAATTAAAATGTATATATAAATATAATTAATTACTTAAACGAATTAATATCTGTTTTGTATTTTGTATTTTTTTCTATATTTTTATGAATTTAAGTACCCAATGAAATTAAAAAAAACCCCAACGGCCGTGTATATACACACCATGATGCTAATACCACGTGTTATACCAGTAAAATAAATGGCGAGGAAGGCAATAAACTGTGGGGTTGCTAAACATGCTGAATTTAACGATAATGTTCCGTTTTTTAATTAATTATTCTATTGTTCAGACAATTAACTCCTCCAAGACACTAACATGTCCTGTTTTTTTATAAAATGATCCATTTCTATCCAGTTTTTCGTTTTAAGATAATAATACTTAATATTTACTAATTGGTTATCACCAAGGTTAAGTACCTATTTTTATACATTATATATATCCCTATATCAAATTCATTAAAATGCCAAAAATATTTAGGATTTTAAAAAATTATCATAATTTTGCGTTTTTTTAGCTAATTTATTATTTTCTAGGCTCAAAAATAACAGATATAGCAAGCATATTAAAAATAACTTTACAGAGTAGATCAAAGAGATAGGACCCAGAATTTAGACTCCTGCCATTGAAGCGTGTTAAATTTCATATAATAAATAAGTGAATAAATTATTTTCTTCATTTAGGTAAATCATTTTATTGATAGAATAATTGTATATTTAATTTGGTCATTTTTATGTAACGATTTTAAAAACAAAAGTTTAAATAATTTGTTTTTAGCTTTAAATTTAAAATTATAAAAAAAAAATATATTCACTTAGTAATTGATGAGGATTTGATTTTATGGAATTTGGCATAGTTTTAAATTTCACCCTAAATTCTACATTATTTTCATAAATAAGAATGATATTAAATATATTATATGAAATGATAGATTTAACCATACCTACAAGTTATATAATTATATTGATGAATATATGTATAATGTATATGATTAGTATAATGGACTTCTCTGTGCCATTTTCAATGTGTTTAATAGAATAAAATGAAAATTATAATGAATTCAACTCCATCCAGAATTGTTTTTTTTTCGATTACAATAATAAATTATCATGTTAAATTTATTTAAAATAATAATATACAAATGAGACTCCAAAATCGATTTTATAATTTTATCTATAACTATTACAACTCAAAGTGGAGGAATTTCAAATGGAACATTTTAAATTTAAATGCAATTTTTATTTATTGATTACATTTTAAATATTAAATACAAATGTTATACCTACACAATACAATACTATTAAAAATAAATATTATCGTATTTTATTGTAAATTAACCATTTTACAACCATTATATTATTATAAACGCTATACCTCATTGAAAATACTACCAGGCACCAAAAATTTCAGACTATAGAAGTCGAAAAAATCACATATGAATATATACATCAAATATGTTAATATTTTTAAACAATTCAAAACTGATCAACCTAATTTTTAACTACATTAAATGAAAATTGAAATATAAATGTAAAAATTCTAAATTTAAGGATAGATTTACCATCTACATATAACTAAAGGCTTACTTTTATATATATAAAAAAAATAATTATATAGAGTATATTCGTAGACACTATAGACCATAGTCGCATATAGACACTATATAGCAGTCATCACATCGAATAATAAGCTATTTGTATTTAAATAATTCTTAACAGTCGATTATTTTAAAACCTCAATAATTAAAAATTAGAATTGGTAATTTTCAACAAGTACTTTTATAATATACATAATACACCTAACTTAAATGTGCGTAGAAAAATAGCTATTATTATTGTGTAAAAATGTTGAGATTTTACATGTATGTATATTTGCTCATAAAAAAACGACTACTTCAAGTTTGTTTATTATTTCAGTTCACTAATTTATACAGTTGATATACCTAATGTCTTAATATGCCTACTTACATTGAGCAATTATATGAATGAACGTCTATTATAGTATAATGTTATTACAGCTAGGACTTATATATTTTGTGTACCATAAACATAAAATAACATAATACGTTTTAAAATTATAACATATCTATTTAATATTTAAAGTAAATTGCTTTATATTTTTATTTCGTATAATTTATGAATTTTTGATACATAATATTGTGTATGTGTAAACATAGATAACAATATGAATTTTGAAGAAATAAAATGGTAATAATTTTGAAACAAACTTCATTGCAAAGTGAAGACCTATAATTTATAATACTACTAAAATTGACTATAAAATGTATGTTTAAAATTGATATAAATATACTACACAAATTATGTAAAGACGTAAAGTCAATATTGGTGTAACTTATAAATTATAATTTAATAATTACCATAATTTGTAATATAAATTCGTACGTGACTAAAATTAATATTTGATAGAAGATAGAACAATACCATTTAAACATCTATATTAGGTAGTAATGTAGTATGAATTCAATTGTTAGTAAATTATAATTATAATTATATTTTTGAGTAAACATTTTCAAAATATAATCAACAAATATTTTTGTATAACCTAGGACTTAGGATTACTGTAAATATTTTTCTACTCTTTTTAAGTACTGTTAGATCTATATATAATGCGACGTATACCTAATGCGCTAAAATATTTATACTAAAAACAATTTATATAATGATACCTATCTATTTTGATAGTTTTGACAAATCGTGCAATACTATTTTCATACGAAAAGTTGTAGTATACAATAAACTATATGGATACATACTATATACAAAAACCCAACTGCGCAAATACTATACGACGAATTACAACTAGTTTATGATAGGGGAATTTAACCTGGGTCATTCAGTGGCTAAGACTCAAGGTTGTCTACAGCCAATCTGCTATTGTCATCTTCAATTTTTGTAAGGATCTATGTACAATTTAATACCGCTTCAATGTAACTTTGGAGGATTACACCAATTTATTAAACTTGTATTTGGTTACACAAATTTACGACCATATAATTTAAATAACTATTCAAGATTATTAGCTTTTCAAATTGAAAAGAGTAGTAAGTAAAAATATATAAATTAAATATGCTTTGAATATAATATAAAGGTATCAGTTCGTATTAAGTCGTTATGCATTAATGATGTCTTTTGATGTGATCAATGTTTCAGTGCATATATGTGTTCAACACTCAATAAAAGAAAAAGAAAAGAAAAATAATATAATTTATTCCTCGTGTAGAGAATATTTTATTTATGTATAAAATAGTGAATATATATTTATATGATTCAGAAAATTAACCAGAGTCCTCTTATTAATGATTTAATTGGTCTCCCTCGCCTCAATGGATATATTTATAATTTTTGAGAGTAAAAATGTTATACAAGATATAAATTGCATTTAAAATGATTATTTAGAGAATTAAATATAGGTAGTCTACAGACGTAAAAATAGTATTATTAAATCTAAAATTTTAAAATATTTTGGATAAAATTAAAAATTAATATTTAATACATGACATTAAATAAAATAGTCATAATAATCCAATAGATAATTTTATTATTTTGATTACGTTTTTTTATTATAATTTTCATGTTATGATGTATATATGACGTCTATACGTAAATGTAAGCTAAATAATATAGTATAATAATAAAATAGGTAAGAAAATCAAAGAAGCAGTCTTATACTTGTATATAAAATAAGAACGATAATCTATAATAGAAATCATAATTATTAAAAGCTCGTTAGAATAATAAGTACATCTGTAAACAGGCATACTGAATTTATTTAACCGTTGACCTTACAGAAATGAATATATTTGAATGTTGAAACAAACAGTAATTAATATGTGATTATCAGTACTTCTTCTATCTAGGTATTGGATGAATAATCTAATGCCCAGATGCTGAGACTTATCTTAATAAAAAAAAATTATTCGATATCAAAATGTTATAAACAAATAAAAATAAAGCTAAACTGATAACGAAAAATATGTTAAATAATTAATTGGTAAATTTATTTTTTTGTGTTTCAATAGTTTATAGCTAAAGTAATACTTGTTCCTACCTAAAATAATATTTTTTAATGCTATAAATCAATGCTAATATTAATTTGTACATGTATTAAAAAAAAAATAAATATTTTTCGTGAAAGTTACAATTACAAATATATAGCTTAACAAATAATAAGAGTTTATCAATTATAAATATTTAGCCAGTTTATATATATATATTAATTTATTATTTTTTCAAGTATATTAATACCTAATACCTACTTTTTAAAAATCCACGCTTAATCATAAATATTATACAAGGTGATTTTTTTTTTATAAGAGAATACTCTTTATTTTAAATTCTATTACATTTTAGAAAATATTTTTTTTACTTAATTTCCAATTGAAATGAAATAACATTTTTTCAACATATTTTTTCGTCAATAAAAATATTCTACTTCAGAATATAAAATTAAAAATTTCTATTTCTTTTAATATTAAATAATTGTTCATATTTGTTATTATTTATTCCTTTTACTATATACTTCCTTATAAATTGAAATATTTTAATCTAACAATGTTACGTAGGATTAACATAAATTAATATGTGTAAGTATTTTAATTTATTATACACTTTGCCTAAAATTATAAAACTATACAAAATTCGCTTAGAATATAAAATTTGTCGGTTTTTTTTTTTTTTATTGAATTTTCGAAGTAATATAAATTAAATATAAGGTTCATCACGTTTAGGAACTGGTTGGTGATTAATAAAATAGTGATCACTTTATAAAATTAATAATTACCTATTTACAATAACAGTACCTATATCTTATATTTATTATCTGTATATATAAATTCGAAAAATATTTTAACGAGGCCTACTAACTAGGGACACTTACGAATATGCCATAAATACTATTACAATACCTATTATATATAATATAAATAATAAATTACAATACATTATGTTTCATAATATCGACGTCAGTGCATACAAAATATTGTTTGATAAGATAATAATGAATGGAAAAAAATAAATTATATTTGATTAAAAATTAGGTATTAGACTTGTTTTGACTAATTTTGTTAAATTAGTGAAGATTGTAAGCTATAACCATTATGGTTAATTTACTTCAAAATATAATATAAAATACATTAAATCTTTAATATAATTATGATCGATTTAATTATAATAATAATAATCTGGTTGACAGTTAGTAATCAAATAATTATCAGACAATTTTAAATAGGTGCGTAAAGTTATTTCATGATTTAGAAAATTAACACAAGACTTAGCTGTTTTTGTATGAATTTAGGAATCTATGGGTCTAATTAATGATTTTTAATCATCAACCCTCTTAATGATTTAATAACAATTTGATAAATCTTATAAAATAAAAACTTGATAAGATCTAACTTTTTATATAATGTATGTACTATCGTAAAGAAGAGGTAATGAAACTTATAAATATAGTCTAATTAAATAAAATATCAATAACGTCATAACATACAACACATATTATATAGCTAGTTACATCATATTAATTATTATTATTAATTTATACTTTTTAATGTACTATAGTGTTAATGAATTTTTAATAATACTGTATTTCTATTATTAATGTAAAAACTCATTTTATCAATCCATTTAATAATTATTTAAGATAAGTCAATCGTTTTTAATTACTTAAAATTTAAGTAAGTGCGTAAGTTAGTAAATTGTAAAGAGGCCAAGATTTAATTAGTACTTTGAAATAAAAATAGTTTTAAAAATGATTTCCTAGCGTATTTTATCGGAAATATAATATATTTGCCAAAAAAATGTACAGACCATGAAATTAAGTAAACAGCAATAATTTATACCCATAGCTAATATTGACAGTTTTTCGAAGGACAACAAATTAAAGTGTAAACACAAAGGTATTAATTCCTACATATTACCTTTTTAAATGCTTATCCACTGATATATGTATCTATTGTTACACTCTCCACGATAACACTCACTCATATTATTATAATTATTATTAAAATCATATGTATAATAAACATAGAATAATTTGAAACACATATTATAATATATTATCATAAGTTAAAAATCGTTAGATTGTTTAGCCTTAATGTTATTAGGTTAAATGTCAATAACTCGTCCGGTGTACCATAAATATAGGTACCAGCTGATAGTATACTGATATTCTTAAATAAGTAGAAAAATCTTCAATCTTATTCTTTTTATTTCAAATAATAAGACTTGGGTTATTTATATTTAAGAATAACAGGCGCGGTACAAGGGGAGTATGTGGGCAGAAGTCCCTCCATTGGACCATAGGTACCTACCTACCTACTTAAAATATTTCAAAACTTAAACTTAATGCCTATGCTTTTATGTGCTTGAAGTAAATTGTTTTATTAAGCCCCCTTTTTTTAATTTCTAGATCCGTACCTGTTTAAGAATGATAAGTACACGTTTAATAAGCAGCGACTTAACTTAAGTGATTAGTAGCTAAATATAATATTTATATGAAGTAGTGTTTAAATAATAATTCGATGCACGGCAAAAAGGAGTTTAAGTAAAATTTTGAGATTTTAATGTAATACATAAAATCTATTATTTTTTTTCCACAAATTTAGTCAAATATTTTTCTTCTTCGAGGTATATAATTCCAGATATTTGATAATTAACTCATATTAATACGATTTATATTAAAAAAAAAGTCACAAACTCACAAGTATAATATTATTCATATGTAGGTTTGCTTTGTCCAGATACTCACGGTATGTCTGCAGTATGAGTTTTGAATAAAATTGAAAACGGTTTAAAAAGTTGATCAAAGGCTCGGAAGTTGATGCATTTTGCAATTTTTTTTCGGAACTTTTTAGACGATATTCTCCTGGCCACAAATGTGTTTTATTAGTATGTGAATCTGAACAACTAATTTTTATTTTGCATTTTTTTGTACTTTTTGGTGTCTATTACTTTTTAAGTCATTTTTTGACATTTTTAGGTCATTTCCCCGCATTTTTAGTCATTTTTACTGATTTCACATTAGTTCACTTCTTATCATTAAGCCAATAATTTACTTAGAACTTTGAAATTACTATCTATCCGATTTTATCTCATCAATTACAGTCGTCGTTGTCATGTTTTAGTGAATATTATTAAACCTAAAACCTAAATTTGATTATTTTCTTGTAATATTTTCGAAGTGCCGAAAAAATTTTTATTTAATTTTTAAGCTCATTTTTAGTAATTTTTATGTGTCATATTTTGAGTAATTTGTAAGCTTTGATAAATGTATAAAGAATTTTATAGTAAAATAGAGTAAAATAAGAAAAATATATTTTTTTATTAATTTAAAACAAATATTTCTAATTCTTTTAGGTCGATTTTTAAGGAATTTTTTTGTCATATTTGCATTATTTTAGGTCATTTTATAATGTTTTTAAGGTCATCAACTTCCGAGCTCTAGTAATCACCAACTATTGTAATGTAAGAATTTATTATATAATATCACACATGACTATATTATGCATATATGATTAGGTACATGCAAATGAAATATGTTGTGTGTTAGACGTTTTGGCGGGTTGAGAAAAAAACCGTATTGCAGTGTAATTTTGAAAACTACGAACCAAAGTGCATAAGTGCTATATATAGATTAACTTAACCTATACATAAAACATAGTATTGTAATATATGTATAATGAAATACTGTTGGAAATCCAGAACAGTGAAATTGATATATAGGGTGGAGTCCCAGAAATTCAATTTCCTGGGGTGTCAAATATCATGTTTATATCCGGTAGTTGGAAATCAATACGGTACGTTTGTTTGCTAAAAGCTACAATGGCTACTTTTCATGAAGCATTTAAAAAATAAATGTTTTAGTTTTCAAATTCACGTGTTGCTGCATATTATGTAAGCATGATATACATATATACGTTGTACTATATATATATATATATGTAGACGTCATATTGTGTAAATCGTGTACTATTATATTTATATTGCACACTACATCAAAAATCAAAACATTTGAGTCGGAAGAGATCTACATGCTGCACGATAACTTAATAAATGATAACCTTTTTAAAGTGTATTCATATTATGAATTTCATAACATCAATAATAAGTCCCTATTATAGATGTTTTACGCGTATCATACTTGTTAGGTATTATATTAATATTATAATATTAAATTGTACATTTTATAGTAACATATTATTACATCATCACTACACCAACTGTACCCGCGTAGAAAAACTAAGATAAGTTGTTTTTTTTTTGTGTAAAAAATTAAAAATATTTTTAATTCCACGAATATATAACGTGATTTCTAAATAACCAACCAGTATAATATTTTTGCTAGAATGCTAATATAATATATAACCTATATGATAATAACAAAATAAACTATATTTAGGTTCCCACCTACTAGATAAATCATACATATTTTTATGAAATTATTATTACACAGGTAAAAGAATATATTTAGTGTAATTCTGTGGTACTAACTAACTACTATAGCAACTTAAAGTTTAACTTATAAAACAATTAATGTGATCGTAACTAAACCAATGTCCAATTCACATTTTTGTATTAAATGTGAATTATAAAATGAATAGAGTAATTAAATCAGGCTTGAGTGAACAACAACAATATTAATAATATTGTTTTAGTCATATTATTTTAAAATAATGATAATATAATATTATGATGTGTTGTAAACAAATAAACAAATAAAATAACAATAATTTAATATCAATATGACAATATGTAATATATGTATACAGATATACAGTCATTAAGAAACAATATTATCCAATATTAACAAAATAAAATATTAATAGTTCTTATATATTATTTATAATATTTATTATTCCATAAACCACACTGACATCCCTAATGGACCATATGTGGAAATGTAAATAGTTATCCAAAATTATAAACTCTTATATTTGTCTTCGAATGACCTTACAAATTTAGTAAGTATAAATTTATAATCCAATAATTTTATATAAATAAATCTGCGGGTTAGAAAATCTAACAACAAAGGAATAGAATCAAAAGAAAAACGTAAAACTTAAATGTGTAATGTTTATTTTTTTAAATGTATTTTGAAATTGACAACAAGTCGAATATAACATTTAATTAATTTTAACACACTTTGTTGCCCTAGTTAAAGTAAAAAACGTTTTGGCAACATTAACCGACATAAATAAACTAGTTTAGTTTTATCCTCACGGACACTATAAAAATAATTTTTAATATCCATACGATTGTTTAAAATTAGTTTGTTAAATATTCATTATTAAAAAAAATGGGGAAACTCGCTTTAGTTATAACATATTAGCTTTTGAGAGTACCTAAATTTTCTTCATTGTTTAGGTCAATAAAGTGAATTTGTTTAACTTTAAATCAATACAATTATAAATGAAAATCAGATTCTGAACTAAATAGTCTGATAGATTTGAAAGCATTTATTTCTAAAAATAGTTTAACATTAACATATACTATATTTATATTATTGTTAATTTTTTCTTAATTGAGTAGATTGAATTAATTTTTAACAAAAATATCAAATATAATTTAAGTCAATACTGACGTACTGTATACCTAATGTTAAAATAGGTTCGTGGTATAGATCAAAATCAAATGTAAAATAATAGTTTAAATATTTTGAAAATTGCATTCTGTATAAAAAAAAAGTAGTTAAAGATAAAAGTAAAAAGTTGCAAGTTTCTACAGTTGATATATTTTGAATTACAACAAAATAATTTAGGAAAATAGTTATTGTAGTCAGTTTAAAAATCAAATTGTCATACAAAAAAAATATGAAGGTTTTCGATATTTTTACGAAAAATGTAATTCAATCTTTAATATCATAGTTTTCTGAATTTTTTAGTTAGTTTTTTCCAATAATTATAAGTTACTGATATTTTTCTCCTAGAATAAAAAGTTTAATGTATTTTTCAACCAGAAAGTCCACTTAAAAATAAATTGAAGCAAGTTTTCAGCATGACAATAAACATAAGATAATTTAATCTTAAAACCGCACATAATATTATTAAGCCAATACAGTGAAGTATTGAGGTAATCTTTTTTGAGGCAATTTCCTCGAGACCAAAATTCAGGGTGGGTAGGTGGGTACCGGGCAATGGATTTAATGTGATAAAAAATATTTAATAATATTTTATATTATTAAGATAAAAAATTATGGACTAAACTACAAGTCTAAAATAAATTATAAATATTTTGAGTATATTTAGTAGTCATATTAACTAATAGATTATTTATGTACAAATACAAATGTAATCCTACATAATTATTTATAATACGAAAGGTCCGTTTTGAGTGAGTAGATACTTTTAGACTTAAAGTTTCTTAGTTTCTTACAGCTTATGATATAGGTTACAGGTATTTCAATTATTGCATTTCATTTTATTAAAAATATTTACAATTTTTCTATTTCAAAATATAACGGGACTGAAAAAGATATTCAACCTCTTTTCAAATGATATCACTTATCAGGTAGTATGATAGAGGTACAGCCGTACAGGTACAATATAGTATACACGAATATCTGTCCAAACAACATAAACACAATCAACAGCTAATGATTGATTACATAACTGTAAAATTGAAATTTTCAATTATTCGATGATTAATAACTATAGCCTATAGATAGTCTAAAGTAATATTTTTAGAGAAATCTCAGTCTTAAAAAACTCAACTAAATGATCTTTTAGAAAATTCTATACTAAGTATAGACAATAATACAATATGAAAATTATAAAACAGTTATCATTACAAAAATTAAAAAATTAAAATAAAATGAAACAATTTTCAATTTAATAATAAAAAAACATATATAACGTAAATCCACTTGCATTTTGCAATAGCCGAAATTTCCGGAACACGTAGTCCCAAGGGCGTGGATGCCAATTGACGCAGTCTGCAGGGGAAAGTTTTGATCTCTCAAAAAGAAAAAATAACAATTACAGTTATGGTATGATTTTTTTAAATCCATGTGATATATAATTTTTAGGTGTAGAAAACTATTCGTGCAAAAAATATGCCTCGATTTATCCGTTGGTAATTTGGTATAAAGCCAATAAAAACGATATTAAAGGAAACAATATACTCTAGCTTTGGTTATATTTTTATTTCGTAGCACGTTGTAAACTTAGTTAGTTAAAATTATTTTACATAGTATGTACATATAATATATTAATAATGGTATTTAAAAAAAAATTACAAACATGGTACTTTGCATTGACGGGAATAGATGGGTTGGGAGGGAAAGAACTAGAATATTATGATAATATGATAAAGACCATAATAGTGTGGCGTCGTCACAAACGTTTGCAGTGAAACCTTGAATACAACCATAATTAATGAGATTACCATCATCGATGATTTAGGGAACCTAAATTCAGTATCTTTTCAACCTATAGTTAAGGTACCCAAGTCCCGGGGCGTAATTAAGGAGGAGAATTTGGATAAGGAGGATAGATATTATAAAATTATAATTATTATTAATACTTATAATTTAATAGTAATCAACTATATTATTATAAATAATTATGTTCTTAATAAAGTTTTCTACTAAAATAAAAAATATTCTCACCCCCTAAAGAAAATTCCTAATTATGTCATTGCCCAAGTCGTAAATATAATTTAAAATAAATATTAATTAATTAGAATAAAGTAATAATGTATACGTTTAACACTTTTTATTTTTAAAAATAAGTTGGTTCCTTTGACCAAATTTGAAGAGCAGATAGGTAGTTTTAATAGATCACATAAAAAAAAAACAAATGAGTTTTAATTACAGTATATTATCTAGATACCAATATTGAATATAGTAGTATAGTTCTATAGTTTAGTAGGTATATCGCATATATCATATTATTATTTGAATGTTACATCAAAAATTTGCCTAGAACTGTTTAAATGGTGGAAGTATAATCTTTAGTTCATGAGAAAAATCGTAACCCCTCAACTTTTTCAATAGATTTCCGTCTATGATACTTTGTTAAACAACATTTGTTTTTGTTTTCAACAAGTTATAAGTTATTGGAAAACATATTATTAGGGAAGGTATGACGTTATTGCCTTAATCTACATTTATTATTCTTGACCCCCTCCCATACAAAAAAAATAAAAGTTAATTAATTGAATTCCTGAATATAGTTGCGTAAAAAGACTTGAAAAACTCTAAAACACTTGTTATATTACAGACGTGCCAGTTATTTTGTATGATAGGTATAGTGTGTAATCGCGTAGATGTGACCTTCATTATATGGGACTCTTGCGATAACGATGGCGTTTTCAGCGTGTAATCATCACAACAACATAAAAAAGATACGCATGTTGCACGGGAAACCTTTTAATATTAAAAATAGTTTTAATAATTTACGATTAATCGTTTTCAAAGACAAAAACCATCCGAGTGGAAATCGCTGGTGAACGTCTTGAGGAAACGGTCGCATCGCAAAAACACAAAATCACCTACGGTAGGACCGTAGCTCATGTCACCGAAGGAGCGGTGCAGCGCGCGTATTTCCACTGCCACGCCACACCACGGGACGGGACATAGCACTATGTTCCGAGTTAACAGCCGCCGGCAGTGCACGTGTATATCTCGCGCCCCCGCCGTTGACTAGCCGTGACAGGGGCACGCGCGCGCCGAGAAAACCGCCACCGCAGCCGGGGGGTTTCGGATTTCAGCGCGCACGATGCGGCAACGTCGCCGGGAGAACGATGACGATTCCCGTATACGGCGGTAACCAAGGTAACGGGATCGGCCACGCCGCCGCCGTACACACGCGCAACAGCCATAGAGCGCGTACACATGTCTGATACTCTGATGTCAGTGTACAAGTGCACACACGCGCATACGCGCGTGCGCACGCGGCCGCCGTCGTCTTGTAATATTATTATTATTGTTATTATTTTGGACGACGACAACGACAATAATAATATCAAATTTGATAAATGCAAGGAAATCCGTCGCGGTCGACGTCCGCAAATCTTTTAAAAGCTTACCTCGGAAACGTGTCTGGCTCTGGCCCAATGTCCGCGGTTAGTGTAGTTCTCTTTGGTCACGAAATAGTCCATAAAATTGTTCATTTTTTCGTCGACTGTACTCCGCGTGAGTCGTAAACGGTACACGTCCGAACCTGTGGCCGCAGTTGTATTTTATTCGACGACAGTAGGTATTTACGGCGAATATGTAATTTAGAGATGAACGCAGTCTCCTGCACGCACAACGTGCAGGTTGTTTCAACAACAATAACAACAAAAGTACAACACAATTACCGCGTTGTCGCTGCTGTACCACGATGACGGCGGTTACGGCGCGATCGCACAGAGTACCAGAAAGACATTATAATTATTATTATTAGGTGTTGTATTTCGCGTGTGCCAGAACTGTTTCGATAAAATGTTTAAAAAATATTAAACTTACGTATAAAACTATAACGTAATCCGAATGCGTCGTAATTTTTTTTTTAAAGCACCGATTGATTAATAATACAAATTTAAAAAAATATTTATAATTTAGTGATATAAAGTTCTCGTTACCCGCGTGCGTTTCGTTAAAACATAAATATTATAAATAATATTATCTCGTAATACGAAAAAAATGCAGTTTACCGTTTGAAGAACCACGATCGTTTGCAGTGTAAAAAAGTAAAAAAAAATATTATTTTATAATATATTTGTATATTTTAAATAAAACTGATCCGGGCTAACGAACGTCCGACACTCGCTGAGTGACCGGTGTCCGACGCGGCCGCCGCCGTCGTGTGTTATCTCGGAAGTGGTATAATAGTAGTGCGTGCGTGGTGCGGTGCTTGTGCGCGACGCGCCGCCGCCGCCGGTGGCGCGGTGCCTTCCTCAGCGGCCACCACACGTAGTGCCCAAATTATGGTTTATTGCACATACGCACAATAGAATAATCAAAAATATTATACTCACATTACAATATAATAATTAATATATATTTTTATTATATTATACTGTCATAGGTCCAATAAACGCGTTGTATATTTTGGAATAACTATCGACATATCGGTCTCTACATGAATAGGTAATTGACAGGTAAATAAATGTTATTAGTATTTAACGGGTGGTTTTCATTTGGGCGAATGACCCAAAATAACATATCGTTTGGGTGAATTTATATATATCATTTGGACGAAATTTACACGGGACCCTAATTTAATACATAATTTAGACGAGTTATAAATATATTTTTATAAAAATGGATTTTTAGAGACTTAGGACTAAAGTTAAAGTTAACTTTAACTGGTATGGTTAAAAATGCATTATATTGTTATTGTCTTAACTAATTTTTTTTTTTTTATTAGCATGGTATCTCTATGCCCATTTGTTTAATAAAATGTATTATATTCTTTTATAAATTATTATAATAATATATTGTATTAGGATTTTTAATAATATAATAATAATTAATAATTAGCATAGTATCTCAAGCCCATTTTTTTAATATAATCGATTATTGTTAATTTTCTGTTTTGATTTTAATGTATAGTTTTGTTTTCTTTAGTATTTTTACGTAATATATCGATTTTTTGTGTGTTGATAGAATTTATTTTTATAAAGTTATAAATAGTTATCACCAATCAGCCGAAACGATATTATTATAATATTGAGTTGAATACATTGTAGTAAGTACGAATATAAAAATTATTGTATAGGTGTTACTTTCCTATTATTCCATGTGATCTGTATATATCCTTGTATAATTTATAAATTAATTCGCCTAAACGATTGGTTAATTTCTCGCCCAAATGATATATGCTCTACTCGGGTAAATTTTAGATTATTCGCCCAAATGAATGACGTCCTACTTAACATCATGGGCGTATTTAGGGGGGTGATATGGATGTTAGAACACCCTCTATTGGCCTCTATTTGACCAAACTCCAAACTTGCTCACGAAGTGCAAGAAATAATCATTCATAAATCATAATTGTGGTTGTATTTTTTTCCTACAATTCACAGGCTGTTGGTCATATTGGCAACGATCCTTGTCACTACATTTAAGAGAGAACGCTCCTTTTCAACTCTCCGTAGACTTAAAAGTTATTTAAGAAATACCGTTGGAGAAAACAGGCTGAATGACTTAGAATTAATATCCATAGAGATATACCTTTATCTACAGCAGAGGTTATTGATGAACTTCCTCTCCAATGTCGTCACTTCTAATGCAATAGGTAATCATAAAATGTGTATCATTATATTCATTCTAATCAAATTCATGTTTTTTTAATACTAAAGATTTAGTTGTTGGTTTAGTATTGTATAATGTATTATTTATTTGATGTGATTTAGAATATAAAAATTATTATTTTAGTTATAGTATAAAAGTGTTATACAATTTGTAGATCTTACACATATAATATACCGTCATTTTCATTAATATAATAATTTATATCGATACATGGTATTTGTTAATGTAATACGGCGGGTGTGGAGGACAGAGCCCTGGCCTACCATAAGTCTATTAAATTTTAAAACACCCTCGTAAAATAAATCTAGGATACGCCACATATTTAATATAATAAAGTACAAACCAGTAATTAACAAAAGTTAATAAAACGGAGAATATTTTTAGTTAGTAGTTTAGTATAGTGATACTCGTGGTATTCGCAGCTATACTATTATACTACTATATTCTAGATATTCGGTATACTATTGCCTATCGGTACAAGTGCGGGTCCAGTGGAGGATATACTTGCCGTAAACTGTTTTCTAATCAATATTAGTACACAATGGCAAATATGCAAAATAAAAACAGTATTATTTTTAAACTAGATCTTATACATTATTTATACTTCCCCCTTTCCGTAAATATTTTCTGAAACACCTGACTCGGTATGGAGCAGAGGTGATCAAATAGCGACACGCAGACTAGACATTTTTTAAATATTTTTTTTTTATAAATTAAAGTAGGTTTTCATGAATATTTTCATTTTATTTTTGATTTTATTTAAATAAACATATGGAGATACATTACATTTTTGTGGCCCTGAAAACTTAATAAAAATATTAATTAGTGATTCCTATTTCCTAGTATAAAGTAGTATACAGTAAAACCATAAAGTTCCAAATCGAAATTCGGACTGTATGCAATATCGCTAGATGCGCGATGGATTCATTTTATATGCGAAATGCCGGTGTAATTGTTATACAAGTCCCCTAACAATAATAGAATATAATTATTACCATACTGAAAATATATACACACTATTGCATAATATTATAGTTATTGGTTATGGTGGGTAAGTAGTATTCGATAATCCAATTATCGATGTATAAGGTCTACTATATACAGATTATTGATTACAAGGAGTTTATTAAAATCGCGGTGGGTCACTCTGTAGTCTGTATGATATATAATAAAAATATTATATGTATAATGCGTACATTATTCTATATATTATGATATATCGACATATTGTTACTGTAGTAGGTATATTATTCTATTTAGTAGGCTAGTATGAGATTTTTCTATAACCGAATTCAAATAATCGTTACGATTGGTATGCGTATGCACAATATATTATTATAATAATGCATTGAAGGAGGAGGACTCGTAGTAATATTATTATTATACATAAACCTAGGTAGGTACGAATTTACATCCCAAACGAGTGTGTATATCTGCTTATTATATTCACGGCCGCTATTATATATAGTGCGCGCGTTCATTTAATATTATAGGTATTCTCGTTCCGACTTCAGCTGTCAACGGGGTCAAACTCCTATAATATAAAACTACGTACCTATACACGTTGGCGCGTTTTCGCAGCCGCCGAAAGACAGCTATATTATTACTATTATTATTACATGCAAATGACGGCCACGGTGTTTGTTTTTGTTTTATTGAGTTTTTTTTACCACCTCCGACGGAAATATTATTATATTACTTATTATTGTTTTTGTTTATACTCGGCCTTGTTCGGATCGATGGTAGTTTATAGGGTAGAGGGGATACAATGCGATTCTCTTGCATGCAGTAACTACAGATACGGTGCGATTTACCAAGCACGGTCATCCCTATATTTCTTTTATTGAGTAATTTAATAAAATTCTGATTTTTGGAATTTTGAACTATACGCCGTCCATACCTGAACTATATTTTCAAAATATTTAGATTTTTGTATACAATTTTGAAGTGTACTTTTAGATATTAACTATTTTAAGTTGTTAAGCAGATTATTTTTTTTTTTAATATTTGATTTTTTATAAATAATTTGAATTTCGAATTAATGCTTTAAATATTTTGTGAATTATTAAAATTTATATTTACGTAGTAGTCGTAATACTTACTAAGGATATTCAATACACGATACTAATTTAAAATTGATTTGATCAGATGGAGCCTATGATGATTTAAGTATACGTAATATGATGTATACTACTTATACACTTTCAAGTACCTAGTTGGACTGGTATGATCGTTTTTTTTTAAAGGATACCTAAATGTGATAAGATTTTAATTATCGACTATACTAAAATGATGCCTTGAAATGGGGGGAGGGGGGAGCGACTGTCAGCACAATATTCACCAAATTTATGCCAAATTAGGTAGGTACCTACTTTTTCTTACGAAACATTCGTATACTAAGCCTAAATTATTTCAGATTTACTTACACATTTGTATACTATTATATACAATTATACAAATTACTAAATAATATGAAGTCAACATGCTATGTAATATAATATAACTGCAGTAGTAGCAGTGTAATAATTGTAATATGATATTTATTTACTTATTACTTTTTTTATCCAAATATATAATGTTATGCACACAATCATCTTGATAAATATTGTACAATTTGAAATATTTGAAATTCACTATAGATAATATGTTTTCATTCCATATTATTTATTGATTTTTTGGTGTCGTTTGTGAGTGGTTACTGATTTTGTGTGAGACGTTAGATGGTTTTCAAAATGAAATCCATCGATTTCGATACACACGCATTAAACATTTACGATCATTAATAATTTCAATTGGTTTAATATTTTAATTGTTCTTACTCTGTATATCATATTCACTATATAGTTTATAGATAAAACAATTCTAGACCAATTTATTACTTAACATTTTTTAAATATTTAATTAATTTGTTTATAATTACATAAATATATAGAGCATAATTTTCAGATTTTGATACTGAAATCGTATATTATACAAGCCACGACATGGGTCTATAAATCGTTAACCAATATAAATGTATTAACTCTTAAACTTTCTAATTACCTATACCTTATTATAAAATATCTATAAATCGTTTACTGATGGATTTAAAAATATATCTAAAACTATCTACATAAAATTGTTCGTTATGCCCAGTAGACATTACATTTAAAGACGTCATAAAACATTTATATTGGCATCTACAAAATAATAGATTGTAGACATTTGCGTAAATCTAAAATAAATTATCAGTATTTGCTGAGTATATATTTGATTAACATAATACAAAAGTCAAAATATATGAGCTTTTCTATATGAACAATACATTTCAAAAACGTAGCTTATTTAACTTATCTTACTCATCAATTGTTATATTTCTGCACTTCTACACTACTAACGATTACAAGACCCCGAGTTCGGCCATTGCAATTATAAAAAATGTATATATTTCATGTTTATATACTGATAAGTATCAGGATGTAAAGTACTTAATACTTATAGTTTATACTCAAACAGTTGTATGCATATTATTTAGTGTATTCGCCGACTAGGGACTTACAAAATTAAAAGCCGGTCGTGCAGTGAGAACAACAAAATGTAAATAAATGAACATTTGGTATTAAATTTCCAATACTAATACGTACATAGCTTCTATTTTAAACATTCATAATACGCATACATCATAAACCAAAAAAGTAAATAAATAATATTATCTGATAACAAGTTACACCAAACGGCAAACGGGATAAATGGGTATCTAAAATATAAAACGTTTAATTTCAAATATTATATGTTTTTAATTTTAAGCGACAGCATACGTGGGTAGGTATTATTTTCATAGTAGCAACGGGATTTGTGGAAAAGGGTTAAAAACTATATACGTTAAAACTAAATTATACTAATGCACTATAATTTTAATTAACATAATTATATGCATCTCTCGTGTCTTTTTGCTATTTCAAAAATAGTTTGTAACTCATGAATAATCGAATTCACATTACACATTTACACCCACCATTTTTTTTTAATTTTCAGTCCATATAGTTTAAATATTATTTTAGATAGGTTGCTAATATAAAATTTAAAAAAACATCTCTTTATGTACCTACTGTAAGAGTAGGTACATAAGTTATAAATACAACTCCGTATGCGCCATTTGGGGGATGCTTAGTACCCTCAAATTTCATATTAGATCCCCAACATTTTTAATAGCATTTATTGGTTATAACATGAATTATAATTCATATAATTCATTATAATTATAAATACGAACTTAAATCTAGCGGTCCCATAAATTTAATCCAAATTGTACCTATGTACAACTCAAAGTAATACCTTTTATGTTTTTGTCATTCATTTTTATGTCTTATAATCCCAGTTTGAAAAATAAAGATGACAATTGACAATGAAGATATAATATAATATTTTATAACTTGCAAAATGACAAAACTAATAGCTATTAAACATTTAAACATAGAAACATAATAGTATAAAAAATAGATACGAATATATTCAAGACCATCTACATATTATTTAATTTAAAAAAAAAACAAAAGTTTTTGAAAAGATTTTATTAAAAATATTTCTTTTACCTACTTTCATCAATAAATAATAATTTATCAAAATTATATTCATTGTAAAATAAGTTATAAGTTAATGCGTGTATGTATATATATATATAACAACAATTTAGTGCAATTGTAAAAATGATGAATTCAAGTAAGAAATCTATTTTGTATTTTTGTATGACAAAAATATTAATTTTATGATATTGCTTTACGATTACGGTTATATTAACATTCTGTATTAAGTAAAAATTCCGGTAACTATTCGTTCTAGTATACATTGTACTTGCGCCAACAGATGGCGCATAAGGTTATGCTAAATGTTTTTAAATCGAAAATCGAAAAGTATTATTAAATATTATATATATAAAAAAAGTAAATAGTACAAAAATAATAATAAATAAATATAGTATGGTTATAACCTGGTTACCTATAATCTATAATTATTGATTAACTTAAATCACATATTACATAAGAACTTTTTTTTTCTACTCGTAATTGTTGCAATATTCCTTGATAGTTAAAATAATTAATAAATAATGATAAGTAATATGTACATATATATTGTAAAACTTTGTGATATTTACTATTTAATATTTATTAACTATAGTTTCGTTTTTCCAATTATATATTTTATTTTTATATAATTAAATTTAAATTATAAATTTGATATTCAACAGCCAACGCCCAATATAACTCAACTAGGTAATTATATTAGTTGATATATTATTATTTAGGTACTTATTTAGGTAAATGTAATATCACTTTGTTAGTATTTAACATTAAAATTGATTAGTTGGTTTTAAATATTGTGAAATATGTGTATATCACAGTACCACACTTACTTAGCAGGTAAGTGTGCGTTTTTAGAAGTTTAAAACAATTTTATAAAAATATAATGTATTCTTGATCATAAGCGGAGATCCTGTGAAATATTGAGGGGGGCTCAAATATTTGATGCCAAACAGACCCGTGGGGACGTTGCCCCCACACCCCAACAATCTAATTTTTACATTAAATCACTCATAAAAATTGTTCTCGTTATCATAATAACTTAAATAATTACAAACATAAAAAAATTACCATTTTTAACTTATTTATTATTATTCTATTATATTTTTTGTTAAAAGTATTTAAAATAGCTTCATTACTCAAAGCTTTAGTCTTATCTTTTTCAATATATTATATTGAAAATTTATTAAATTTTTTTTTGGTGTATCTTATATTCTATTTTTTTGATGTTCTTAGCTATGTTTTTATTTTCTTCATAGCAAAAAACTTCTTTTGCGCATAGCAGAACAAACAAGTTGTATCATTTTATAAAGATTAGGAAATACTTGAGGTGAAATATTTTTTTTAATATCACCGATAATAATGTCTTAATTGTTCGGTGTGTCCGTAAATAATAAATTGGTAAATAGTATGTATGTAATGTACTAGGACACAAGGTACATTTCTATAATTGTGGATATAAGAATATAAAATAATAATAAAAATTCTACAAACTGTACAAACTGTACAAAATTACGGGATTGTTTGTTTAATATTTTTAAGGGGGCTTAGCCCCCCCCTGATCTCTGCCAATGTTCTTGATCGTTATTTCGATTGGACGTTACCGGATATATTCATTATTGGATCAAATTTTAATTCAATATATCTCTGGTAAAACTATATACTACATAACTTTTTTTAATCAAACCTAAATGTTTTCTATAAATAATTAAAAATGTATAACTTATGATAGTAATGTATGGGCGATCGGTATTAAAATATTAATATTTATAGGTGACATACCTATGTAACAAAATTAATTTGCGATGGGAAGGGTAAATGGGTAGCATTATGTTTATGTAGGTTAATGTGCACCTACTAAAATTTTTCATTGTATGGCTTAACATAATTATTTTCATTAAATATATGACAACAAGGCAATTTAATTAATACATCAATTTCTTAAATTTTAGTTTGTCCTGCAGGTAAATATATTTTGTAAGCATGCTGCAATACACTTCATTTTAATTATAAGTGACTATTAAATCATTTCATTTAATTTAAATGTATTAAATTAATTATATGGTGTGCTTGTTGGCTTATAGTACTCGTACTTACATATTTTAAAAAGGCTATATGTCTCGTGTGTCATTGTGTATTTGTGTGCATCTATGGACGCCATTGCCAAAATATAATATAGGTACCATTAGCCTGATGATTATGGCTAGTATTGTTTCTTTTAGCAAAGATAAAATATCATGAAAATATTTTTAAACTAAAAACTATTATAACGGTTTAAAGCAATAAAAAATAGTAAAAACTATTACTAATATATTGACTAAAGTTGTTTTTTTTTTTTATATTATTATTATAAACGGAATATTTCAGACGAGAATAACAAACTTACACGGGGACGTATCAACGCTATTTTAAATATTGACAGACAAAATATAAATCAACCTTGTTACTGTTGCTATAATATATTGTATTGTTGGGATATATATAGGAAAACTCGTTGCAGTATTTCGCATTAATCAAACATTTTACATCATCAATAACAAATTCCATTATCCGTTCCATAGTATATAAATATAATAATATAATATGACAATAAATATTTTGTGGACTAAGACTAAACTTTAATAGTCATTATGCTTATAATAAATAAATATTAAACGTTATTTATTGATTTAAACTTTAAAGCACCACTATTGCTTTCCGTACTTATAATAGCCTATGCCCTATACTTATAGTATGTTCATAGTTAATTGTTTAATGTGTAAGTATAACCAGCAGTAATAAACATTAAATATGTTTTAAATAATAATATATCGATTGTTGGTATAAATAGATACACACTAGTGATACTACCAGTGGCGGCTTTTAGGGGGTATAGAGGTCATGCCCCCCCCCCCAAGACATCTTACTCTTTATTTTGTCAAATATTTTCATTAATTTAATTATACATAATTTGTATAATATTAATGTAAAAAAATATTCCCCCACCCACACGCAAAGAACTTAAGCCACCCCTGGATACTATATATAAATATATTAGGTAATTAAAATATGTGATATATAATATGTTAGTGAATGTAGACTCTACATTGTAGACATTCCTATTGGTACCTATGTAAATAAACTTAATTACCTATATCTCGAAACTATAACAAAATAAATCATAAAATTTGAGTTACTTTTATAAAACTATATTATATATCTACCTTTAGTCTTTACTTATCATGTCCATATATTTATTATAATTAATTAATTAAAGAAAAAAACTATTTTTTATTTTTCATTTCATATATTTACTATTGATTTTAAAATTCTAAATTGAGTACTAATAAAAGAGCTTACAATAATTGTGGACCATTCATTTATCGTTTTTAAGATGTTGTCAGTAAAGAAAACCGTCAACTTTCTATCCTTAAAATATTTACCCTCAATTTAACGCTCTATATAATTGTATGGGTATCTTGCATAATTTAAATTATGAGTTGTTGAATAGGATAATAGACTATACCTATATTTTATACAATAGGTACATTGTTCGGTTAACGCTTACAATATCCGTGTCTATTCTGAAATTCTTATAAATTTTATTAAATATAGTTTCCATTTATTAATAATAATTAATTAATAGGTATTATACAGTGTACATATGCCTTGTACTGTATAAGTATATTGTAAATATAACAAATATATTAACCTATTTTAAATAAACGTAAATGAATAGATAAGCCGAAAAATAGTTATATCTTCAATGTTTTACAGAAAAGTTTTTTAAGACTATATATACTTTTAGCGCATAACACAAAAACCCCAATACGTTTCTTAATTGATTCTACAGGGTATTTCTGTTTTAGTAAGATTTTTTAGATTTATAATTTGATAAGTTATTAAATAAATTTTTATTTTATTTTTTTTAAGTTAAACATAACACAAATATATGTACAATGTTTGAAATATAGATTATATATTTATATATAATTTCGTATAATATATTTATTATTTAAATACGAACATAATATACGCACAGAAAGATGCTGTGGACAATATTTGTATCGATTAATAAAATACAAAAATATATCATCGTACTTATTCAAAGTATTAAATACATTTTGAAAGTGTTTGTTTTCAACTTCTTATTATATTGTTATATTTTTTAATAATTATTATTTACAAGCGTATAGGTACTAAACTAATTTTAATTACGTAAGATGTAAAACTGAATGTTTAGTATTACACTATTCTAAATTACTAAATAATATATAAATAGGTATCAGGTATCTAATGGCTAATACTAAAAGTTTTTGTTTAGAAGTACAGAGTTTAAATCAATAATCCGTTCTAAATAATAGTTCTGGAAATACGGAATATATGAGATAGAAAAGTGGATATTGAATTTTCTTAATTACTTTTAATTTTTAGTTATCTATACCTATACTTTGTACGATAAAAAAAAACAAAATCTAAATTACAGCACAGAAAAATGAATTGGTAAATATAATAAAAATATAATAGATATTATTTTTAAAATCATTTTTTCATAAAATGTAACATAATAGAAACATAATACAGTGAACCCTTCCTTAACGGACACCTCTAAATACCAGACACTTTTATAGCATTTTATATTTTTATTTTAATCATTTTTATCGTAAATTTGTGGAATTAGAAAATACAGTAACATACAAAATGGCTTCGTGTCAAAATACGAAACAATTTAAACTCTAAAGTATAACTGTAGAATTTTTAATATAAATTAGTTTTAATTTTTATATTATCGATTTTTTTATTTATTTACCTTCGCATTTTTAAAAATACATAAAAACAATTAAAATTAAAATAAATTAAATTTACTATATACCTATGTATATAATATATTGTATATGTATAAATAACTAAATAAATAAATACATTTTTTAATTAAAATTTCAATTTTTTATTTTTCTTATATTATATTTCTCCCTCTAAATACCGAACATCTCCAAACAGCGGACAAAATTTCAGTGATCGAGGGTTTCCGGTATTTAGAGGTTTCATTGTATTATTTAAAAACTTTTATAAGAAAATATTATTGTCGTACCTACATATTATTTTAATTTTCTTTAACCTTGTTCATAGGTTTGAGACACTTCAAACCTGTGTTCTCAACTCTCAAAATCAAGAATTGATATATTTTGATTATCTAAAAGATATCGAATGTTGATTTTTGGGTTTACAATGAATGATTTTAAATAACTTAATTTTAATTAATTGAAAGTAATAAACTTCAAATAAATATAGCAATCCTAATATAAATACATTAAATTGTTTTTTCTCCACTATCGGGACAAAATCTATAATATTATAAACCTGACTAAAAGTGTGTCATAAAAAATATTGATAAAATTACAAAATATAATTATTTTACTATTAAATATCATTATAGTTAGATGTACCTGTAATGGAATTTTATAATTAAAAATAAACTATTTTGATTTATTTATGAGCATTTTATATAAAGAACTTAAAACTTAACTCGTCGGTCTCGTTCCGTATTCCCCTACTTAATAAGTAGGTATTAAGTAATAAACTAAGAATTGAAACTTATCAAAATAAACCCTCAATTTTAAAAACTATAAATGCTTGCAAAAAATATAATATTATTAATTTATCGTAATAATATTACTTATTATTAAATTATTGTAATGATTATCATATTAATCATATTATTATACATTATGATCGTGTAAGAAAAAATGTAAATATATGTAAAAAATAAAAAAGTAATTACATTTTAATAATATATAATTCCAAATTATTCCTTAATAATTTAATTATTACAATAGTGTAATGTTTTAATATTTGTTACATTAAACATTTATGATTTTTATCACAATTATTAAGCTAATCAAGACAGAAATTCTCATTCATCCAACTTTGCCAACCCGCATCAGTCGCATAATGACGTATGTGTGTAAAGTGACACGGTGACTACAGGTAACAGGTGACATCGTAAATGCAAGTATAGAAACTAGAAATTCAAAGTAAGTGTACACACGATAAATTCTAATTCTGTACTGTTTAAACTTTAATTTAATTTCTATAATATTATATTATATAGTTATCTATACCATACGCACGTGCTCAGTGACGTATTTATATCCTACTTGATATAAGTTGTATAGTTTATTACTACATTGCCATTAACTTTCAGAGCTGTATAACTTTTTGACTAGTAATATTAGTCAATATAACATAATATCATATTACTAGCTATCCTTGTGTACTTCGTCGCCCGTTCAAAATGCACCCACGTTAAGTTTGGTTGTCTATAATACTAACAATGCTAACGTTTAGCGAAAGGATAAAAGCTATTTTTGGTTTTTCGATTTAGTATATAGATGATATCATTTATTATATAAGATATTAAAGATGTAGGTATATAAAACTTCAAAATTATTTATTTAACGGCGTATAAATGTATAATACATAACTTTTTATCGTTGTCATTATAATATATTAACGTATAGCTCAATAATTTTAATTTTATTATAAATTTACAATACAAAATACATACATGAAGCTTAAATGTTCACATAACACATTTACACATATATCTATATTCTAATTAGGAATTACGTAGAACATTTTACAATTGTCTCTAATAAATTAATTACCTTAAATTTCTTGAAAAACTTAAAAAGGTGTAGGGGGGAGGCTAAGCCCGCTTAAGTTCCCCAAATTTACGCCTATGTGTATATGTACTCGTATATTATATGTATACAATTTATACAATTAACACGTTAATAATACACGTTTATTTTAATTAGTAGATGAGTTTTTTTAATTTAGACAAATGCTATTGTGATAGAAACCTTCTTTGTGATATACTCTTTCGTTAAAAAAAAAAATCAAAAAGAATTGATAAGTAGTTCCAGAGTTTACCCTATACAAAGATTTTAATTTCACATTTATATAGTTAAATTCATAGTATAATTAATATATTATTATTTGAATTGAGTAATTTTAATTTAAAATTATTTTCAATAATAATTCAACCATATTATACACTTATAGATTTATTTATATTTTATATAGATACATCATTTTATAGATTGAGACTATTTTAAATTTTTATAATTGTTTTTGTTGTATATTAGAATTTTACAATAATATCCAAAATATACATTATTTACTTAATTTTTTTTTGAGAAATATTAACTATAATTGATAATTGAATAATTCTATAACTTCCTTTTCGAAATTATTGCAATATAAAAATATTAAAGGCCTTAATCGAGATAAAAGCTATCCTATTTTTTAATTAGGACCAAATTACACACGGTGTAAAAAAATTCATCAAGATCGGTCCAGTAATTTCGGAGTTCGTCCCGGATAAACATTATGATACATGATTTCTATGTATATAAAAATATATTATGAAGATAGAAGATAGTATTTCGATAGATTGTCGAGTTTTACTTTTCGGAATGGGCGTAACCGTTTTCCGCCAAATTGACCCTAGCCTGTTATCACCATGGCCGTTTTCCGCCAAAGGTTATATTCTGATTTCCACCAAAAAAAATTAATACATTTTTTTTGAGAACCCCTGAACTGAATCCATCAATTAGTAATGATTCGATGTACGCGCCTCACCTTGTACCACACACGCGCCTCGCCTCACACAGATATTGATCATAAAATATTATCTATATTTTATCTTACTATTATTATTTGCCTATTTAAGTATACCCACTGTATTTTCCAAAGCATACGCTATTATATACGAATTGTACGTAAAAACAGTACAAGTATAAATATCACATGTTATACATCACTAGTTTTTCGTCCAAATAATACATTATTATAAAAATTAAAATTATATAAAAAGTACACATTTAATTATTTACTATACGAAAAAGAGATTTTTTTGACAAACTCGAACCTAGTTAAATGCCCATGAATGTATTTTTGAATGTATTCTTCATTTTTTATTTGTCTTAAATGAATTATATTTCGTGGAGTTTTTGGTTGATTCACACTTGACATTTTACAATTCACACTGGTTTGTACTTCATTAATCAAGTTCTGAACCCACGTAAATATTGAAGGTGAATTTTTATAAAACGATTGATTGAAGTCGGAATGAATCGATTCACATGCATTTGTGGTTCTTGTTAATGCAGAAGTTGCTTCTGCCCATAACTTAGGGGGGAACGTACTTGTATTTAAAATGTAATTGTTGATGGATTCAGTTCAGGGGTTCTCAAAAAAAATGTATTAATTTTTTTTGGCGGAAAACGGCCATGGTGATAATGGGCGAGGGTCATTTTGGCGGAAAACGGAAACCCCCTTGCGAACAATTTATATCTACACGCCGCCAGCGATAAAACACACACAAAAGAAAAAAGGTCAGGTTGCAGATAGCTGGAAACCTACTATAGCGGTCATGGTTATACCCGAAATACACCATGCAATTATACATAAGTATATAAATTTATTAAATAGTTAAAAAATTAATTAAAAATTTTGAGACAAAAACTATTCTATCTTTTAAGTCGGACCAAAATACACACAATGTAAAAAATTTCATCAAAATCGATCCAGTAGTTTCGGAGTTCATTCCGGACAAACACTGTGATACGAAATTTTTATATATAAGATATATCATATCTCACGGCCATAATATAATGCACATAATTAACGTCAAAATACTTGTGTCGAAAATAATAACGTTATTAAAATATACAAAATGTACATATAAAAATATTAATAACACGTAATTGATGTATAATATAATCAATTAATAAACAACATTATAACGCATATTCTAGGTATTATAGTATTATTATATAGATGTTAGATGCATATGTACGATAGGACATAGGAATACAAGCAAACGATACTCATACATAGATATTTAATTTATTAGGTTAAATTATTTATACATTATACAGGGGGGTTCACTAAGTAAGTTCACCTCCATTTTTTAATTTAATAATTAATTAATTAAAATTATTATACTTGGAATGCTTAAATATACTTAAAGACAACATTGAAATGTTTTGTACTACTTAAGGAGTGTTCTGGTATCTATTGTGATACAAACTTCTATTACCCTTCTTTAATGATAATTATTTACTTTTCATTAACTTATAGAATCAGGAATAAGCTTAAAACTTGTTCTGTGATATATTCTTTCATTAAAAAAAATCAAGTTAATTGGATGAGTAGTTTCAGAGAACATGCGTGACTAGTATTTCCATATTTTTATTTATTTCATGTATATAGAATCGATATGTAAATATTAATAGATTAATGCACATTTTTAAAATTTTAGAATTACTTTAGCTCTTATATTATTCAAAACTATTAAGTTAAGTTATAAGTCATAGAGATTTATATCCTTAGAACACAAAGCTTCAAGCCAAGTAACTCAAAATAATAAATATACTAGTTCAAATTTTGATTTTGGCGCGTCAACAGTTTCAGAAGAATATTACCCATAAAATAATTTACAGAAAAATAAGAAACTTCATTTGAAAAACTTAAGTTAGTAGTTTGTATCACCACAGCACACTCTTAGTCTTTACCTCCTATTTCTTAAATGGTACAAAAAATCTTTATAATTTTAAAATATATTTAAAAATATTAAAAATAAAAAATTGAATTAATTTATTATAAAATTAAAAACATGGTAGTGAGCAAGCTTAGTGAATCGTCCTGTATACATCATTACATCGAGTAAATACATAACACGCGATATGTGTCGAGTATGCATATATTATATAGACTCTATATTATAGAGAACAATAATTATATATTAAATGTCTCTAGTCACGAATCTGTCGACCAACACGCATCATTGAAGCAGCTCATTTTATTTACGAGTGGGCTGCAAATGCTCATGATTTATGGCCACCGTAAGTGACAAGCATTTAACAATCCCGTTGCGGTGTTCAATCACGCCGCAGCGGAAATACCGCGCACACACGTCGCCAAGTTTTCCCGCGATTACTCGTGTGGGTTTTAGGTATATGATAATACATAAGGACCTTTCAACACAAGACGCCGATTTTCACACACACGTGACGCATGCACAATTTATTATACCGAACCGGGATAGATTTTAATGGAATAGTTCATACGGGTCATATTATAATTATGTATTGTTACAGATTTATGTATTATTATGATTTATAACATTTGGCAAAGGTGTTTAATATAAATATATAATTTATGAAAGCATCACGTTATAATATATAACATTTGGGAAGAAAAATAATCTAAAATTCTGTCGTATATATTATGTATATTGTAATAATAAAGGTTATATTATAGTGTTAGATTATAGTTGTATACCTTGCGTGCGTTTTTCACGCATAATTTAAGGGGCGTAACCTAGTTGTGAAATATATAAAGTGGACCAAAAAACTAACAAATAAACTTTGAGCTTGGCCTCGTGGCGCAAAAAAACGACAATCAGTCTCAAAAGATGAAAACTATGTATAAAAAACCTGAAGAATTTGTTCTGCTGAGTGATACCTGTCAGAGGTACCTCGAACGTTGGGTGTATTAAAGTTTAGTGCAATGATAAAACATTGTATACGTAAAATGATACTAAGAGGAGACGGTTTAAAATTTTTTTTTTAAATAGTGATTACATCAATTTATCTATATAAATGTATAAAATATATTGTATTATTTGTATTACGATACCCAGTATCGGTGGAATAGCATCAGCGTGATACACATAAAACTGAGGATAGAATAATATAATATTATAAATACATGAGTAGCGTGGAAAATAAAAACGGCATAATATCTGCGCACTCTGTCTTGCTACGACTGTACTTAGCGCATATGTGCATAATAACATTATAGACATTATACTACATAGATGTCCCGTTAATCGATGATGGACCTTATGAGGTATGGCGAGGTCAGCTGAATCACAATGTTTTTTAAGTTTTTTGACCCCTATTTTAACATTTCTATGTAAATTACAATAAGAGTATACGATTTTAAGTTTGAACAAATACAATAAGTATTAAGTACAATAACAATCATTTAAAAATTATACATAGATGATAGAATTAGGATTCTTTTGAAATTTTATAACAATATGGTATCATCACAATCATCACACTTTATAGAAAGATAATTATAAATAATACAAAACATACAAGCTATAATAATACCACTAAAATATATTTGGTAGACATTTAGTCAACATGAATATTGAATTTTCAATCGACGGTTGACAATAAAAGAAGCTATTTGTATTTTTTATATATCTAACTTTAAATTTTAATCATTGGTAGTGGGATTTTGTTTTACATTTCTATTACTATTTCAATACTTCATACTCGGTGACAATCAAGTTGGCTCCCAACTACCACGATTACACAATTATTATACTTATTACGGGGAAATTTAAAATCGGCCGTTGAATTCGCTCCGCAAACCGTAAAACAATATCATTCAATAATCGGTTATCAAAAAAAGCTGTGTTCAACAATAAGTTGGGTTTTTACGATATTTTAACCGAGTTTTGATCATTTTTTTACCGTAATAATTTGCAAACTTATTATAATTTGAAATGGAAAATGTTTACTAGGCAAATCAGTTATTTATTTGATCTACAAATATTAAAATACAACAATCAGGTACTAACGTACCTATAATAGCCGACGAAGTAAATTTCAAACGAATAACGAGCGATTTTCATACGCACGTGCTATGTACTATATATAAAATAAGAGTCGGTTGGTGATGTTAGCCGCGGGTGGGAGGCCTCCCGCGAGATAGGCTGACCCGCAGAACTAGTGCGATGTCGCACGCGTACGTGTATGACAATATAATATAATAATACGAAATAATACTCACGGCTAGTTCGAATATGGGCCTACTGCTGCTCTTGTTGGGCGCCATGCGGCCGTCGTCGTAGCGTCCGTAGCCGACGGGCGGCTGGCGGTCCGCGGTCACGGGCGCCGCATTGTATCGTCAAGCGTTACGCGCGCGGGCCCGGCACTCGTACACTTGTGCTGCAGACACTATGCCGCGCGCGTCCGCCACGGGGTGGCCACGGTGTGCGGCCGCTGGGCGCGTGCGTGCGTGCGGGGCCGTGTGTTCGCCGCGCGCGCGTGTGTGTCGTGATTGCGCAACGCCGCCGCCAAGTCAGTACGGATTGACTAGGCCCGCGCCGCCGTAACGCGACGTACTCGGGATCAGAGGTCCGCGGCGACGCCACACCGCGTACGAAACACGGTGCGCGACCGTCGGCGGCCCCGTGCGCCCCCAGCTGACCTCGATTACGCACGCCGCGGTCGGTTCAGGATCGTTCTCGAAAGTGTTGTTGTGAGTAGGAGGCACATGACCCACGACCCGCAGTGGACGTGGACGACAGCGTTGGCGGTGGCGGTTACCCATCGCCGCGTGTTAGGATAAAAAGGTCGACGGCAAAAAGAACATTGTCGAATAATTCTTGAATTATATAAAAGTCGAGCATTTATCATCTCGAAAACCCTCAAAGTCAATCTGAGCTAAGTAGCTTATTGCAAGTGACGTGGCATTATTGTATAAAGAAGTCAACGCTTTGTATGTAGTATATCAGAATACACATGCAGGTTTATTGATGAACGATTAGTTTTGCTTTGGTTAATGATTTGTGTAATGTCTTTACTGATGTAAACGATTGCAGGTTTTTAATCGATTGGTTTACTTTCTTGATTTTTAAAATATCAAAAAAAAAAAAGAAAAGAAAGACAGAAAAAAGTCTGAATTTTTGTTAAATAGGAAAATAATACAAATGTAACTCATAGTTGCAATGAGTAGGTGGATAATTAAACTAGCTTTAACATGAAATATTAATGAGAGAGATCTGAAATCACACCGAAGAAGTTTAACGATTTGAATCTACAAAAACGTCAGCGTGAACAATCCCAAAATTTATATTTTTTAACTTTTCTCCAAAACTATTATAGCTAAAAAGTTGGTCGATAGCTCATTAAAAAAGAGACGATCAAGTAGATACAAAATAGGAGAATAAAAATTTAAAAAAATATTATTCAATTTTTCACAGTTTAAAAAATAGTTGTTTTGCTAGATTTTCATTTAGCGTGGTAGATTACCGAAATTGGTGAACGGATTTTGTTATTTAGGGTCTTGTTAGATTCACATTGGCTAGGACTGCTAGGAAATGTGCTGTGAAAATTTTCAGAATTTATCTTCAATCGTTAACTAACTACAAAGCTATAAAGCTGAAAAATACAAAAAAACGCCCAAAAAAATGTGTTTTAATTTTTTTTATTAACTTTAAAAGAAAAAGTTCTGAAAATCTTTACTGCACTTTTCCTAGCCAATGTGAATCTAACAAGACCCCAAACAACAAAATCCATTCTCTGGTTTCAGAGATCTATCTCACTAAATGAAAATGAAAATAAAATACATCATACATACATATTACATGCAATTAATACATTTCTAAAAATTTAAAATCAAGAAAGTATACATGCCGATCTCTGACTTGGCAAGCGTTTTTCATCAAGTCCTGAACATTTTTTACATATGATGTTATATAAGAGTAAAAACCCGTGTTTGTGCGATTGTGCGATTGCATTAATGTTAATAATTGTTAATTAATAAACTTGCTAAAAAAATTAAATTGCACAGCTATAATTTATCTAAAAAAAAAAAATTAGCGTTACTTTTGAGTTTTAGGCATTATTAAAATTTTGATTTTATGTATCAATCGATGAATCTCGATGAATGGATGAAAACAATTCGTTTTAGTCAATTATTATGATCCTAACTGATATCGTTAATTAATAATTATTAATTATTAATACGAAATTTATTATTTAGTTATTATTTAACATGAAAATATATGATCAATAAATTAATAACCACTAACCAGCAATAAGTAATGCCCTATAGACAATATAATAAGTAAATAAGTAATTTATTTTTGCCGACTGCTCGTGAAAGCTTTTAACTTTTAATGCATGGTGCCCTATATGAATTATCTTAAAGATCTATCCTAATTCCTGAACAACGCCTTATTTAGTGAAACAATTAATTTTACAAACTTCTAACATTTTTTAAATTTTTTCAAAGATATATTATTGAATTTTATTCTTGCTTTGTGTGTTTTATGTATAATGTTCTTTCCACAATTCAATAAGCTAAAAAAAGTATAAAGCAAACTCAAAAATTAAAATTTGGAGATCACGTGTTAGGCATCATAAATATACTATCGTCAATTATGGCTTTTAAAAGATTTAAATACTGTGATTTTGGATTTTAAATCACAGTAGTTTACGTAGTTTACGTATGTAATAAACTGATATGAATTATCAGGTGTGTGTCCAGCACGAAATATTGGGTAGGCCAGTTTTGTTCTGTATAGTGTGTAAGTGTGTTTATATTGTTTATAACTATTAGGGCAGATTTGTTCTATCACATGGGATATGTGTATGATAATAACGTTAAATAATAAATATTAATAAAATTAATAGTAACATTTTTATTTTTGATAAAAAAAAACCAAACAGTCAAATAATAATTGGGTAGGCTCGGGCCTAGACGGCTTACCCTGTAAACATGCCATTAAAATTATGTATATAAGCATTTAAACTTATAAAATTTTAGCTGTGAGCAGTGGACAAATACTTGGCATTTTGGCAAAGTCCTAACCTCTAGCTGAAATTTTAATTATTCGCTACACTTTTATAAGTTGTACCTTGTTTAATAATAACGCGTATTTTGGATTTTAGAGTTTTATTCGAACGTTTATCATTGTCACTATATAAATTAATCATTTAACTTAAAATTATCTCGTGTTGTGACTTGTGATCTTCTTTAATATAATAAACTGTAATAGTTACTTAATTATTAATTTATTAAATCATTCATATTGTTTAGTACATTATTAACCGGAGACGGAACATAAATAATTAGTACTCATTGTAACCTACCGGTTTTCAATGACAAGAATTTCGAAAATGATTTTAGATCTAGTATTTCACACATGCAGGCTCGAACGCAGGAAAAAATGTCGATGAAGGTTTTTAAAAAAATGTACATAAATATCAATATCATATTCATTTGTAGGTCAGGTAATTTATTTTTTGTTCCTGGTATTTCGGAGGAGGTTCAAACTCCCCCCCGCCGCCCTGCGTTCACGCCTGCACACATGTAGTAACGTACTATAGAATATAGATAATTACTGTTGAATATTTGGATTAAAATCATTCTTTAACAATTAAACATTTACACTAAACTGTATTTAATAGATTATTTAATGAATTATTCAGTATTCTTATACGTGCGCACGACCGCGTAATCCGTATAATATAACGTGCTGCATTGAGGTGGGAAGTCGCAAGCCGCGGTAAACTAAAGGCAAATGTCGGTCCGCGTACCCTTTTTTATCTGGCTCGTGATATATTTTCAAATTATTTTCTAACATTTAAGTGTTTATCAGTATTTTATCATTAAAACATGTTATAAATATAAAAAGTAAATGTTAAATTTACCTTGTTTTTGCTTTCTGTACTCTCTGGCCCTCTAGATTTTAAAGTTCTAATAGGTATCATAATTCATCACTATTTGAGACTTCGAGAGCGAGTTTGGTCAAGGCTTAAATTTAGGTAAAATCTCAGCCTTCCCTAGAATTGATATCTAATTTCCTCCTGCAGTGATGGTCGTGACAGTACTTATGTATGTATATTGTGTCTTTGTGTATTTTATCGCGGGGCTTATAATTAGACGGATACCACCAATATATTTTAGGTTTTGGATATCATTATAAATTAATATTTGATCATTGGTATTTATAAAAAAATTAACCAATACTTACTTGTTTCAATTTCTTGTTAAGTACCTATATTATATAAATACAGTTTAACTGACAACTACTCTAAGCAACTCTTACAGCCCCCCCTCCCGCCACCCCGAGTATATAATGATGAGTTAGATACTTAAAACGATGCATCATGGGCCCATATACATATACTGTTTTTGACGGGGACACAAAAATCGAGATAATGAAAATAAAAATAGCAGGCAGCGCGTTGAAATATCACCCTGTAATGCAGCTGCAGTTGCCAAGCGCAGCGAGTTGTTTTCGGACTCTACGTACTACGTAACAGTATTTTTGTTAAACAAATACTGATGAGCGATGGCTTTATCTTTATGTATTGTTTATAGAACGAATTACTATACTCTAGAAGTCTAGAAGGCACGATTCCAACGATCAATAAGAACAACACACCGCGCGTATATTTGCGCTTCACTTTTGCCGTATTATTTCTTATTTTATGTTCTTCATTCAAGGAAATAAATGTTATTTTTCATTTCTTCCATACACACCGTGCCTATTCTTTCTTAACAAGTTCAACGCCTCAACATTATTGTACAGTGACTACAATGTGAGAAATACATTTTGTCGTGACAGTAAACCTAAATATCAGGTATACGCGAATATTTAACTATCTACCGATAAGTAACCGCTATGACCGTATTCAATATTAATGCTTTCAATGTTCAATTGTAGAATATCCCACAATGATGAGTATTTGTTAACCCATGTATCTATGTTACAAAATATGTCGATATTATGCAAGGTTTATGGTGTAATAGATTTTACTATAATTTATAGAGTATTGAGTACCTATAATACCTATAATGATATTATGTTATTATGTTGTAATGTGATTATTATTTTTGATTTAAAATGGTATCAGACATCAATACATTCAGTTCAGTTTTATAAAGTATTTTGAGTAAAACTGTTAAAGAATTCAAATACGTTGTATTCTTTTTAAATATATTTATAATTTATACCTAGTTCGTGAAATTGTGTTTTATCTAAATAATTTTCATAAATATTTTTATTTGAAACTAAATATTTTTTAAAATGTAAAAGCTGTTAGGTTTATTATTACACACTGGTAGTCATTGATATCCATTTTATAAGTTCATTAGTACACATTTTTCATGAAATTAATCTGGAAATGAAATATGTTTCAAAAACAGGGTCTGGTAAAAAATCCTTATGTATTTTAAAAGTCAGTTATAATTTTACAAGCAAACAGAGATAAGCAAAAATTATTTTTTGCTGTAAAATACAAATACCATGCCATTTTCCATTACTAGTCCAGTCAACTGGGTTCTAAAAAACAAAATAATACATTATTTAATAATGTTCATAATCATGTTACTTAATACATCACATATTCTTCACAAAAAAATCCAGTTAACGATAAAAATGTCTTCTATTCAGTATTCAGTATATAACAAAGGAAAAGGTTAATACAAGTACTGCAAAAGTGAAGACAATAATATCTACAGAAGAGATTGAATATAAAATATATAAATATATCAATGTATAATCAAATGAAGTAGGTTATTAATAATACAAATTTCAACAATACTATTTACTGTGTAATAATACGATACCAAACATAAATATACCTAAATATCTAGTTTACGTTTTTTAGTTCGTTTGCCACCTATACGTACTATGCGGGGTATAAGTCATTATAGGGCGCGGCGCCATATTTTATGACTGGCGGATCGACTTTATCGTTTATCCATTACACTAACGTTAAATTATATATATAGAAGCTTTCTTGTCACACATTTTACGATCTTCAATTTGAATCGTAAAGTTAATATTTGTATTGATACTGTTAAAAGACTAAAAAATGTCACTTAAAATCCAAGATGGCGGACACTTGAAGGGATGACGCATATTTTGCGTCCCCAAGACTAAACTTTTTTCCAAGTTTCAAAACTTTATTATTTTTTGCAAGGTAAAATAACAAATTGATTGGACTATTCTCGGTTTTAGACACGATGTGTAGTAAATGCATGGCATTCTCCATTGTTGACACAGTGATGAGTTACAGGAAATTTTTCGATAGAATCTATATATTTTTATACTAGTTATATTGTATCATTTTTAATTTTCAATGAATACATAACACATAAATTAATAAATTAAATTTATTTATTTTTATAAAAATTATATAATATCTAGAAGTTTATTTAATTTTAAAATTATTATCACATTATTAAATAATGTTTGTGCTAGATAAAGGAGAACTTTTTAAATACACCATAGAGATTTGAAAACAATTTTTAATTAAAGATTTAAAATGGTGATGAATTGAATATTTTTAATTAAGTACAAGTAAATAGAAAACTTAAACAAAATATGGAGGCTTTCGAACAATAATTCCATATTCGTTGAGTGCTGGTGCTAAATCTTCCATAGTTAATGTGAATTTACGGTCTTTAGGAACTTTTCCAGATTTAGTTGGCAAGGTAGCCAAACGCACTTTACAATGTTGCAATGCATCGTTGGCTATATCAGCAATAAATTTCTGAGAAGCAATTGATATCAAGCGAACTCTGAAATAAATAAACAATTGCATATACATTTATAATTGAAAAAGTAAAGTAACTTTATGTAGAGTATAATTGATATTAATTTAACTATAGTTTGGTTTTATATTCACTAATCCACCTATAGTTGGTTTTTTCTGTTATAATCTTATTGATAAAGAACAAAAAAAACGTATCATTCATTGTTAAATTGACAGTACCTATATCTATTTCAATTCAAACATTTTTGGTTTTTATATTTAAATTCAAAAATTAAAAATCATATAGTCTTGAAATCTTCATTAAAATATTATTTATAAGTTTATTATCAATATAATCTATTGCAAATACAAAACAAATTGTTTTGCATCTGTTGAAATTTAATAGAATTAAATCAGTGTTAAATAATATAGAATAATATTGGTTACTAGATGAGTTTTCAAGTTTTGCTCAGGATAAATTAATAAAAAAAATAAAATCAAAATACCTACATAAAATAAAAAATTTTATTCCAAATGAAATTAAATTAAATTAATAAATTTACTCGTTTAGAAATAATAATTTCCTATCATAACAATCTACAGTATAAGTAGCTGATTAACAAATCTTTGACCAATGACCAATAATCAAATTTATTGTGATGTAAGGTTTTTGGTGTTTCTCTCATTGGACTGAGTATATTTACTTGTATTTTTAATATATGCTTATCAATCATCAAATTTATAATATATTGCTTAAATAATATTATATAATTAGTTTATAAAAATATTATAAAATTTAAGAACCTTAAACCATTAATATATTACATGTTTTTGATTAATTTGTTCAATATTTGTTAACAAAAATTTCATTTCTTGATAACTAACACTATAACAAATAATTCAATTCAAAGTAATTTTAAATTTTAAGAAAGACCATGGAATTAGGCCAATAAGGGTGAAAAACTCAAGATACATGATGAATACAGCTATTGTTTAAATGTGGAGACTAAAGATTACTCACATCAAATTTATAATTGTTAAGAGGACGTCATACCTGCATGTTGTCTCTGTCTTACAAACTTCAAACATAGCAAATTTGCTTTCAGCAAAATAAATTGTATGCGGTTAGCATTAATATTAGAGTCAATTTATCTATCACCTAGTGCATCTTATAGGCTTTTATTGATATTTAAATTTTTAAATGAGTTATAGTTATGTACAATATTAAAACTTTAAAATGCTCATAACTCACTTTAATATTAAAATATCAAAAAAATCTGAGATGGCCCTAGATAATGGTGTTACCTTTAAGTTCAATAATAAGTAACTTGACTCTAATATTAAAACTAACAGCAATAATTTGATTCTGTATACTATTCTAACTTTTGTTCATACCACAAAACTCACAACATCGTTTGACCAGTGAATCTCAACCTTTCTGAGGCCATATGTCACCTATATGATTTTTGACAACCCTTTTTTATGATAATTACAAAAATTTGCTATTTTAAGTATGAGAAAGGATAATTATGGGCAACTTCCAGGTTGAGAATCGCTGGTTTGGACTACTGGAAAGTGTAATACAAGTATTGAATTTCATCAAAGATTTGTTGATATGACTAATAACGAGTAATAAAGGTATGAAATAAGGTAAGCATTCTAGGATAAATACTAATGTCCTGTCTCCTGTGTAATTAAGAACTTACATTCGAGGGTCATTTGTTTCAAATCCAGCTTCTGAGCATATAGATGACGTAATAGAATCGGGTATCTGTAAATATAAATTCAAATTAATATTTAATACAGTAATTAAAACGATTATTTAGGTAGCGTTGAATTCTTACGGTAGGACTATAGTCTTGGAGTTGAATAATTACATCAGATATCGACAACGTTTCTTCTGCAACCGGCATCTTACATATCATGTCCCGTTAAACAATTAAAAACGTAAATTTAATGTCTATTGGTTTTGACAATAAACATTCAAATCATAAGATTACAAACTCCGATTGAACTCGGAAATACTTAAAACAAATTAATTGGAACTAGATTATTCTACGATTTTAGTATTGTACTGAATTATACTATTTCGAAAATGTATGAAATAGTTATCACTAAAATTGAAAATTCTCAATGATAAGCGACGAACCCATTAGAAATCGAACGAGCAGCCAAATCTAAAGTTACGGATTGATGAGGTTGTACACTTTGCTAGATGGCGCTAAAAACGTATACATATTACGATTTGTAGGTTTGACTTGTAACATGAACTAACTTAGATAATATATATTTGAATATTTTACCAAGAATTAAGATGTATAAAATTGTATAATATCTTAGTTCGTGGTTTGCATGAACCATGTTAATAATAATAAAAAAGTAATAACAATAATACCTTATAAATAGTAAATTATGTATATAACTATATAAGTCTATAAGTGCCAGTCCCCAACTAAAAAATATTTTTAATTCATTGTCATAATTTTAATTATAAGCGTTTAAAATTAAAATCTTTACATAATTCATCAACATTAATTATACAATTTTAAAACCTAAAATTTGGTATGACAGTCCTGGTAAATTATTCTTATTACTGTAAATGAAACAAATGTTTAATGTCATACACATTTTTTTTATGAACGATTGAAGTTTAAATATTTTGATATTTTTACATTTATTCTAAATTACAATTTTTATTGTTTTCCGTTCATTTTAAAAACTTAAATCATTCTATAAATTAGTAGTCTTCAACTGGTGGGTCGTTTAAGATTTAAAAATTGGGTCATGATAATTTTTCTTTTTAGCTTTTTTACAAAGCTTACATGGGTTGCGAGTCTATAAATGTTGAAGACCACTATTATAAATAATTAAATATTAAAATTATTTTGATTAAACAAAGCTATTTCTAGATATTTTAAATTTTCAAATTTTGTTAGATTAAGTGTTGATAAAATTGTTTAGGGTTTGATACTTTCAAGCAAAATCCATTCCTAACATAGAAGCAGAAGTGAAAATTATTTTAAAAGGTAGGTATAAAGTACCTTTAATATAATTTACTAATTTTGACTCATAAATTCATAGGTACATGTATAAAAATGCCTAATAAGTAATATTATTTTTATGTAGACTGTAAAATTAATGAAAATAAATATCAAATTAATCAAAGGACCAAAATCAAGGAAATAACCCTACTTAATCCTTCAAAAATAAAACAACAAATCATAGAAGAAAAATAAAGACTAATACTAAATTGCAGTTTATACTTTTATAGATTTATATTTTTAAATTAAATATTTTAGTTTTTAATAAATTCATTAGAGCACAAAATGTACAGACAAAAGACAAGGTTGATGATTGAAAATTAATGGTGTTAAAACATTAGAGTTTATTGAATAGGTTTTAAAATAAAAGCAATTTTAATTATTTACACACTATTCTTTTTTTTTCAATTTATAGCCACTGCTCGTTAATGTACACATTTTTACAAAGCAAAAAATATAACGATAATGGTCTTGAGTTTCAATATGTAACTTATCACAAATAAAATATATTTTATTTAAAAATAACAATGAAATTCATATATCGAGATGTCTAAATTGGCGTCTTAACTTTTCGTGCTTGTTCCTTTTTTCTTTATGGTTCTTCCACGGTTTGGATGTATTTTGTTGAGCTTGACTATGGAATAAAGACAATTTATTAAATAAGCAAAACATAATAAATTGCTTACAACATACTTATTAATACTGCCCATTATATCCATCTTTTTCATGCCTTTACTGTGTGCGCCCATGGTTGTTTTTTTAAAAAATGTATTATCTAAATCCGAACCAGATGCAACATTTGGCTGAAAAATAATATTTGAATGTGGTTAATAACATATAATTTTTTTTTAAATATTTTTTTTAAACGAACCTTGAGAAGAATGTTTTCAAATGGTGTAAATGTTTTTGTTGCACGATTTTCTTCAGGTGGTGGGAATGAATGAAATTTTTTCTGATCAACTCCTGGTGGAGCAATACAGAACAATAGCCGTCCATTAACATAATGCTTAAGTATTACACGAGCTGCTCTAGAACCATCTGGTTGTCCGTTAGCTGTCATATATCCTCGACTACCTAAAATTGGTTAACATAAAAAATACAAATGTTACATTATATATCAAGCCAAAAACTAGTTGGTGATTAAATTACATGCATAAGCATTGAGAAATTCATCAGCTGTGGGTGGTCGGTTTGGATCCTCGCCTTCCAATGGTTTTGTCACCATAATACTAAACTGATCTTCTAATATGTGTTTTGGTATTTGTGAGCAGATTATATTTACAGGCGGCCTGTGATCCCGCATCTGATCGATGGGAAGAATACCGTTTATAATAAGGTCAGCTTTTGTAAACACAAAACTAGGCATAACTAAGCCCGGACAATCGCATAACATCAATTCCTTATCAACAAAAAGTGTCTGAAAAAATATTAATTATAAATAAATATTAATACAAACTTTCCAAATCCTTAAACATTAAAACAACAAAAATGTATAATATATTAATCTAATTTAATGAACTAAGGTTTAAATATTATACCTGAAAATGTTTTGTTTTTCCTGGAGTAGAAGATACTGACACTTTCTTATTGACAAGGAGGGTATTGATTGTTGAACTTTTACCAACATTAGGATAACCTACTAATCCAATAGTAACTAATTCATCAGACAAACGTTTATTATTTCCATGAATTGTCTTAAATAGAGTGATTAATTGTTCTTTTGTTAATAGTTTTGAAGAATTTTTGAACTTAGGACATTCATCTAAACATAAATAAGTTTAATAATTCTGGTAAAATGGTTTTAACTAAAATGAAAGATTTTACCATCTACATCTCCAATTACTTCTTCTTCTTCATCAGTTTCATAATCTGAACTGTTCCACTCATCATCATCTTCATCTTCATCATCATCATCATCTTCATCTTCTATTTCTTCTTCTTCAGCTACTTTTTCAACCTAAATGAAATAACTAAAGTATACAAAACTGAAACTAATAAATCAAAATGTAGTTAACAAACCGTTTCATTAGCATCTTCATTTCCTTCTTCAATAGTTTCTTCACTTTGCTTAGCAGAATAAAAAGCAACTGTAATAGCTCTGGAGTCAAAATATTTTGCCCAGTATTTACGTTGTTGAGCAGTCAACAAGTCAGACTTATTCAACAACAATAAATTAGTTTTATTTGTATCCACTTCTTTTGAATATTTCTCTAAGTCTTCACAATAGAATAATAATGGGTTGCGAGCATCCACAATCTGAACTAATACATCACTTCTCTCAACAACTCTCCACAGCTGTCTCCAAAAGCCCAAGTTTTTTTCATAAGGAGTCAACACCAAGCCCTGTTCTTCCTGAAGTTCGGCCAATTTGCGACGCCATTCTAAGAAATTTTGCCTTTCTTTTGATTCTAAGTCTTCGGCCTGTAGTTTTGTCATTCCACTCAGGTCTATAAATTTAAGAATAAAAAATTGTAATTGGTATGTTTGCTTAAGATGTATATTAGATCATACCTTCGAGGAATTTTAATGAAATGTTTAAATTCTTTATGAGACTTTTCAATCTTTGACCGTTCTTCATCAGTCAAAGTACCAACCATTCGACTTTCGGGCACAAATTCAACATTTAACTTTTCAGCCTAAGTATATAAATAATGAATTACAGTATCAATAGATACATAGACATAAATAATTTATATTTAGTCATGGTTATTTACTGTAAATTCAGTTCCAGCCAATTCTGCTGTGGACAAAAACTCTTCGAAAGAACTTTGTTCTGTTACAGACTGCAAATTGAGTCTTCCCCAGTCGTATCCATCAGCTAAATCCGATGTGTGAAGCTATTACAAAATTTATAAATAATTATTTCTCACGAATATCAACCAAATATAATATTATGATAATTTAATTATTTAAATAATTTGATGGCAGAACAATAATGAGTGTTATACTTACAAATGAGTCAGCATTCAGTGTCTTTTTACCACGACCAAATCTGTCTTTGATTAACGCACGGCCAAAATTATGACTAGCTCCTCCTTTCTTCTTACCACCCATCGTGGAATTGTCAACTGGATAGAGCGATAAAAGTTGGTGTGAATGAAAACTATGTAGGAATGAAAAAATATAAATTTATTTATTTAAAACCCTATGACTAATGTTTAATGTCTACCTTTTACTTAATCCTTTATCTTAAAATCTCATGTGATAGGTAAAAACTATAAGAGCACAATAATTAATTAAACTTAAATTTATTAAAATTATTATAATACATTAATACAATAGAATAAATATTATATAGCAAGACCATGGACATACCTGAGCATGGCTAAAATAAATAAATTAATATAATATTTTTGTTGATAAATGATAATAGTATAATACAAAATATAATAAAACTTCACGTGTGCTATGCTCCTATCAGAAGTTAATCACTACGTCTTATTGTATGACTACAAACACATTTAACCTTGGTTGTTACTATTATACAAGTTGAGAATGTTATCAACTATACCATTTACATACTTGAAGGTCCGTGTTCTGCGGTAAGGCGGTAACTAAATTCGCCCGTTTGCTTTTATCATTATTATTTGTTTTACGCGGGACGAATTTAGTGAATTTACCCATATCTTCATGTACTTACTATTAATACTTAAATACTTCAGTAGTTGTGTCTCAATTTTTCAAGTTTTGAGTGTTGAATTATAGTTCATTAGTTTATAGGTTTTTATAATATTTCATTAAAAATAAAATATTAAATTCCTATTGAAAATCAAAATAACGTTATTTGGTTTTTACTGTCAATTTCCTGATATAGAGACAAAACATTGTTTAATAGTAAGTAAAATCACATGATTTTATTTGTTTAAATTGTATACATCAAACATAAATTAATCAAAAAAAAAAATATATTACTTACATACCCTTAATATGTTTTCATTTTGTTTAAAAGTATATTATTTTTTTTTCTGTATTCATTTTTGAACTGTATAGTTTTTAAAAACGGTTTATTTTTCCATTATATCTTTGTATCACTCAATGTTATGTTTGTTGTTAAGTTTATTAAGTGTACTATGTTTTTTAATTGTTTTTATTTGTATTGTTATTTCTATAGAATAACAATTTGAATTTAATTTATCCTATTGCAGTTGCTGACGTTTTACTTCTTATTCAAATCTATTCAATAATGGCATACAATAATAAGCATAGACGATTTTTACAATATTTCATGCATGAAAGAATGGTTTCCGAAAATGATGCTAAAAAGGTGAATGAAATTAATTTTCCTGAGAAAAATATTGATGACGTTATTGAACTAATTAACATTAAAATTTCTCCACTTGAATTCAAAATCAACAAAGTAGTATGTGAACAAAATGGCAATGTAACCTATGTATTCATCGCCACGTTTCTTGATGATTTTAATGTCAAACCAGATCCAAATAAAATAAACTTTGGTAGACTTGTTAATCATATTATTGCTTCTGGTGGATCAGTAACTTATGATGAAATTATGACATCTTTTAAGACTATATCTGATACTCAGTTGGATAACTTTTTTACATCAAAATATTTGATTGCTGACAAAGACAAAAATATATATTTATCACCATTGGCCATCAGCGAATTGGAAGGGTATTTGACCGACAAATTTCAGTACAAAAGATGTATGGGTTGTTTGAATATTGTTGGACATGGTATCAAATGTCCTTCATGTGATAAGTTTGCACATGGGCATTGCTTGACTGCATATTTTAATAATGTGGGTAGCAAGAAATGTCCTAAATGTTCTAACACATTAAATATTAATTGGAATTCGATAACAACAGTTAATAAATTATGATAAATGTGTTTCATATTTGAATATTATTATATTTACTTTATGAGTATTATTTAAATGGCAATAATATAGAATTTAATGTTTTTTTTGTCTAATATGGAATTAACTAAACATTTTAAATACTAAAATGTATTAATTCTTAGATCATATAAATGTATGTTTTTAAATTTGTTACATTTTATTGCATATAATATTTTATTTTAAATTTTAGTTCTATTGCCTAAAATTGGTTGTTCTTTGTACACAAATAAATAGTTACTATAAATTTAAAACTAAATGTAGTAAGCTAATATTTATAAATTTTCTAAAAAAATTATTAAATTAAAATGCGTCTTAAATTAAGTGATATTTGAATTAAATAAATTTATAATTTTCTAAAAAAAAATTAGTATGGTAGAATTTACAAGTGATTTATTAAGTGTATGATTATTAAAAACTGACATAAACATATTATATCATGTTTGATAAATGACTATTGTTTATTTATTAGTATAGATACATTATTAACATATTATATTACATTGTATTATTACCAACATATTCACAAATGATCAAAATATATTTCTTGTATTCATTATTAAAATATACAATGTAATTTTTTTTATATTAAGACATTAAATATAATGTAATGTATAACTATAGCGTATTGTTCTTAAATTTCATTTTTAAAACGTGTAACATTGTGTATGGTTTAATATGCACAATATACTATTAAAATGTTGAGTACAAAAATATAAATAATATTTTTAACAATTATTATGAAATCTTTATTTTAAGTTGATTATTGATACTTATATTAAAGTGTAGTTCATTGTATTTTATAATAATGTTTACACAAATTGATTATAGAACATAAAAACTAAAAATATAAAAAATATTATCCTTAATAGTCCCAAATTCTGATTTCCCTATTGTTTTTAGTATACCAAATTATATATTTTCAAAAATAAAAAAGGTTCCAGTGAAGTATAAATATACCCTTGATATCAAATTATTTTGCTGCTGTAATAAACCATTTTCAACTTATTTGTGGAATGCAAATAAGCCTAGAAATGAATATGTTAAAATAGACAGTGTTTCACAAACTGTTGATATACATTGACATTAATAATAGGTAGGTATAGAATAATAAAACTGGCAATGACTATGACAGTTTTTTTGGGGAATAGAATGGTTTTAGGAAGAATATTTTACTTTTATCACAAAGAGAGAAAATGTTTGACAATATTTATATGATTTTAAAGAAAAGACAATATTATAGAGGAGATATTGTATTTCAGAATTTGTAGCGTTTAGGATAGGTTGTGACTTGTGGCATGTTAATATTTCTTTTACTTGGTATAACAATTTTTAAACATGTGAAATAATTAAAAAGTTGGTTGAAATAAATACTAAGTACAGTTTGTTTATTTATAAATCAATAGGAACAGATTACCTTATTATAAACTAAGTAAGTTAAATATAATAATTACCTAGGCACTAGTTTTTAATTAGATTATAATATTATTATTAACAATAAAGTATGTACCTACCACCTATAATTGTATATACATTATACATTTATACATATCTTTGTTATATTTTTTTGCATCATGGAAAATTATGATGATAAATGATCATTTTTTGACATCCTTAAATAAATAAACATTTACAATAATAGAAATTTGAATATTTCTGTAAGACAAACAAAATGCTTAAATCTTACTTATTGCGTGGCGAGGTTGGTGGTGGTATTAAGGCATTTTCTTCATAAATCATTGCCATTCTGCAGAAATCGATTCTTCTTCTTTTATTTTTCTACAATAAAACCAATTTAAAGTATAAATTAAAAGTATTTTTATTGATCATGAACATGTAAAATTGTGAAATGCAAAGAAATATTGTAAGACCTTGCTAGATTTCTTATTAGCTAGAGCCAAATAAGTAATTGGCAATTGTTAAGGGTTTTATAAAATTCTTTGCAAAAATGAATTTAAAAAGTATTATCTAATTTCTTATTCTTCACAGGAAGTTAATGGATTTTATCATATGATAAAATACAAAGAATTTTTATTTATAAAGATTATGTGGATTTATTCACATTTTTTTATGAACTATATTATTTAAATTTTGTCATTTTTTATGAACTCTTGATTGACTAAATTTGTATTTAGTTTGATAGGTATACATACTCCAATAGAAATGTAACAATCGTCTTCATCGCTGCTTGATGATGTCCCATCTTCGAAATATGATGTTTTAGAAGAACCATTTACATCTATTTCCACACATAGTTGTTTCAACTGCTCACTCACTAACAGAGGCTACAATAATAATAATTACAGTATAAATAAAAATTCTACAAGTAATGGGAAAAATCGTAAAAATTTGATATAATGTTTTATTTACTTGAGTGAATGTGTTTAATGTGTTAATATCTTTGCGCAACACTTCGTTCTTGTCTCCATAGTCCATTTGGTATCGATAGACTAAATCTGGCGTTGTTACAATGTCTTCCATCCAGAATGGTTGCTAAATTTTTTTATTTAATCATGTTTATTTTAAAATAATATTTATGTCAAAATATGTTTGATGTAATGCATTCATATACTATTTTACCTTTTTAATTAACTGATGAGAAGAATTTGTTTTTTCAAGTACATTCAGCAATGGAAAGTCCTGAAATTATTTTGATTTGTAATTAATTTATAATAAATAGAACAATATTATACCATTGTAATAGTCTAATTATTTAAATTTTTACGGCTATTAATTACTTATTTAATGACGATTGATATGTATAGCTCTTAATATATAATTATCAATTAAAATATATTTAGCTAACTATTATCTGATATCCGGTAATATTTTATTATCTATTTAATATTTATAGTTTATATAGCAAATATTAAAATCATACAGACAATATTTTGGTTACAACTTCCAAAAAATCTATTTCAAGGAATAGGGAATATTACTTGTGGCACAATTTATTTTGTTTATTTATTGTAATTTAGAAACTATAAACCTAATTATCAACGACAATTTATTAATTTTTTTATTAATGGCGTTTAATGAGAGTTTAGAATCTGTACATTATATACCTATAATAAGTAAATATGATGTGGTAAAAATAAATAATAAAAACGACTTTGTATAACTTAGAGGAATACTCCTAGTAAAGTCACCATTTACAATGACTTAAGGTAAAATGTATGAATAATATAAGTATGTTTTATTAAGGTTAAGAAGATCCTGCGCTATTTGCATTTGAGACGTCTTGTGGGGTTATCGGAAGTGTCTTTGAGTCCAATTATGAGATGAGGTGGTTGTAGTTACAAAGAGTTTCCCCTGAAATCTTTTGTAGAAATTAATGGCTGTGTCGTTAATGGTTTGGATTTGGAGGTCATCATAGAGTAATTTGTTCGTTACGTACCATCTTTAGCAATGATACGCAGAAAAATTGATTGTAATGCTTGAATCCTTGAATATTTGATTTTTTCCAAATGGAACGGAAGAGACATTTATATAATATAAGAATTCTTTTTTGAATATTGATGTTAGATCTAAGTGACCCTTACTAAGACCCTCTTAATAGGTGAAGTCTACTATTTAAATTTTTTGTTTATCTTGGAGGTGAGGACTCCAAGTTAGTATTTTTATCAAGTGTGAGACCGAGATAATTGACTTGGGTGCAATGCGGAATAGTGGAATTGTTCGACTATTTATTAAAGTATCTATTATGTAAAAAAATATTGTTAATCAATAACCATTGTGTATGTATTTTTGATCAATTTAAAATGTTTAAATAGATATGTAAACATTATTAATAGAACTGTTTTGGAATTGATAGAGCTCTTCCTCTAGCTGTGTCCTCAGTAATTTGTTTATTTCACCATGATTCTGTTATACGGCGTGTAAGTTAGGCAATATAGCTACATTCACGTGTACTTTTATTTATTATTATAATATGCCATACTTAGTCAATATTTTGTTTTTTGTTTATATTTATTTAATTATTTAATGTCTATGTCTTAGTTTTTAATTCATTAGACCACATTAAGTGCAATGATTATTTTTTTAAGTAGACAATAGGTAGTAGAGTGTAGTCAAATTTTTTTTATTTATGGTCTATACATATAACGGAGAGAGAAATGATAGTTTTCGCTCACAAAAAGACTTCTGAGTGATAAAAAAACTAACATTTAAACAATAGTGAGAAAGGGACACAATTTTTTTGTGGTTAATAATAATATCATTTATATTTACTAATACATTTTTGTATATTATCACATTCATTAGTTTAAAATCAATGGGTTAAATTAACTAATAAATATACTGACTTTATTCGAAAACGATAAAAAAGTATCACACTAACTGGGTAAACCTAACTAATAAATACACAATGTAATTTTGTAAATTATAAGAACAGCACACAATTAAATTACTTTATTAAGTTGTACAATTAATATATTATAAATAATATTAGGTTTTTTTTTTAATCTTAATACCAAGTAGGTGTATTTAAAAAGAATTAACAAAATATAATAAAAACATACTCTTTAATTTTTTTTACCATTTTTTATAAATGGTAAGTAATATTCATAATAATTAGAAATCATACATAATGTACTAGATAATTCTATCAAATACATTTGTTTAACTTGGTAGAACTAATTTTTTATGACATTACTAAACTATTAGAGTATAAAGATTATTATTTAATTAATTATTATATATTGATATTTACTTTTATTTTTATTTACAATTATATTTTTAATCATTCTTAAACAGTTTATTTTTTTTTTATGGATGACTGAAATTCTCATATTGATAACATTTTTATTTATTATTACTAGGATATGTAATTTTTAATCTCTATAATTTTATATTATTTTGTTCTTTTATTTTATTTTATTCACAATCCTAAATTTTCAAATAGAATGTACGTAAGTACAACGATATTTATAAAATATAAGTTTTTATTTTTGGGAAAGAAGATAGAGTACAAAGGTTTGATTGGTGGAATTAAATTTAGGCTCTAGTAAGTATATCTAGTTTGTACTGTATTTATTATTTAGATTTTTTTTAGTAGTTACTAGGTTAAAGAAAACCTTTATTAAATTAAAAAAAAAATAAAATTAGAATATTTGGCAAATGTAGCAGTTTTGTCTTACCTATAAAATATGAACTTAAAATAGGTTTTTGAACGTTATTATTATTATTGTTCAACAATTGTGTTAAGTGGAATACTCAATTATTATACAACACTAATTTATTTAAGTGAATAATAGAAAGTTTTTACATACTTCTCTTTCACTACTATCGGTTTTATCTCGCAAACTTGAAGAGTAATAACTACTTTCCTCGTACAACCACCCACTACTAAAAATAAAATATTAAAGTTAGTGATGGTTAAATATAATTGTATTGTTTTTACAGAATAAACAATTATATACAAGTAGAACTAACCTTGATCTTAAGCTCCCGGTTTCTTTTTTACAATCCGAATCGGAACCCGTTATAATTTCTTCTTGATTTACTTGTGTTGCTCTTGTTTTCTTTTGAATATTCTACGTGATAATAATAATAATATCATTAAGCATCTTGTTAATAATAAAATACTATTAAATCCTTGTTAAGAATATAATTTAAGTAATAAAATTTAATCATTTTAATAAATATCTTATAAAAACAGTAAGTACATATAAAACAATAATTTTATCCTGAATAAAAATTATGAAAATTCCTTTGGGTGAAATCGACTTTATATTCAATCATTGTAATCATTATTGGTAATAAATTATAAAAATAATATTAAACTATTTCAATTTTATATCATAGTAAATTTTTAATAGTTTTTTTCTTTATGTTATTAATTTTTTATATATTTAAATTTTATATTCTGGAGTAGTACTATTAGGCTTATGAACATTTCGATTTTCGATGTGTAAATATTGAATAATTTATGATTATATAATATATATTTAATATATAATTTAATGATTAGTAAACATATTGAATTTCACAATTTTATTTTATTTTCTATTGTGTAATACATTCTGAAGAAGTAATTTTTTTATTTATAAAATCCAAGAAGCACTTGTATTTATAGAAACACTATAAATACTATATAAAAATTATTATAAAATGTAAACCATAGAATCAAATTACCTGGTCATTTTTTTTCGATATAATTTGATCTTCAGTTTTACTTTCGATATTCTGGTATAATTGTTTAATATGTAACTGAAAAATTTCATTTTTATTTTTAAACTTGATACATTTATTATATAACTATAAATTTAGTATTATATTGAAAGGTATAATATTGATGACACCGTATGAAATTACCTTGCCTCATACTAACCCTCTATTTATAATTTTCGTCTATGACTATGTATGAATTAACTGTGCATCAGCCATTATTTAATTGTTAATAGTTTATTTTTAAATAAGTTATGAGTATTTTAAAATTTAAATATATAAAAACCTACTGTTAGCTCTAAATAATATTCTTACCTTTAAATTTTATAATAGTATGGCAGGGCTAAGGGCTTGATAGGTCAATTTACTTTAATAATAAAAATAACAGAGTAAAATATAATATTATGACAGTAATTACTATACGTTATTAATACAGCTAAAACCTAAGATAATACTTTTGGGACATTTTTATTATTATAATTTATAATAATAAGTACATAATTTAAAACTACAATATGCAAAAACCGATTTTTTAACTTTAGTTTTCGTCTTTCTTCCTAAAAATGGATCTAGGGACGTGGCTGAAACATGCTGTATTTATGCATAAGTAATATATATTATTTTCATATTATAAAATTCAAAAGAAACTTTTTATATAACTATATAAGATATTTATAAATTATAATATTAGATATAAACTCGAAAATATACAAGGTATAGTCTTGTATTTTAAAATTGTGTTAATAATATTGTATCAGTAATAATACTGTATAGATAGGTAAGGTACATCCAGGTAGGTACCTCTTTTCCCTTAGGCACTTTAGGTACATTCCCATGGTCCCGCGATCGACTGAGCTCTCTAGCTTTTAACAGATCACCAACCAATAATCGCTAATAGCAATAACGATATTAATAATAATAATAATAATGAAATAACAATATTTAATAGTACTCTGTCCAAGTCGTAGGGGCTCAGTTAAACCACTGCACAGTGACTCAAAAAGTTAAAGACGGCCCTGGGTACATCAAGCGTGATAATTTATTTATTACTACACCATACATGTCATATGACTATAATAATCATTACTAATTAAATTCAAACCTGTTGTTGAGCACGTAAAAGTTGAGAATTTCCAGTTATATGGTTCGGCATACTTAATGATTGTAACTTGTCAGATACCGTTTCTGGAATAATATTATGTTTAAAGCTTATTTATCATCTGCTCTGTTCATAATTTTATTATTAATTATTATAAATTACATATATATTATTTTTTATTGTATAAATCATATGTGATTGGAATAAATGTTATAATATTTTAAACATCACATTAGATTTGTTTATAGTGATTAAAGCTTTATTATTATTTTAAAATATTTCAATAGTCTAAAACACTTTTTTAACACTTTAACCAAAAAAAAAAAAAAAAAATTGGTAGTGTCCTAAGAATAATATATTCTCCCTTTAAATAAAATCTAAGCAATATTAGTTAATGACATTAAATATTAATGATTATTTTATTCTAATTTATTGTACCTTGAATATTTCCAAACTTTTCGTCCATTAAATTACATGTAGGTTGTACAGGCATCACATTATTACTAAGTGGTACGTTATAGATAAGTGGTTGGCATGGTACAATTAGTGCTTGACTTGGTAAAACTAGTTTTTGACATGAGCTTGGTAAAGATTGTCTTGGTGGTAAATCGGTCCTATAAATATTAAAATTCAAAACTTAAACATTTTTAATGATTTTAATAAAATAATTATTGTAGTACAATAACACTAACATTGTTTGCGAATCTCGTGTAATTTGACAAAAAGACCAAATCTGTGTTGCTCGAGTGACTATAGGAGTAGTTGCAATGTCTTGACACTCTAGTGGCTGTGCTACATTGGTCGGACTACTGATATTTGAAAGACATTTCCTTTTAGAAAGCTTGCATGAATTATTTTCATTTATAGTTGAATTATTACGTTTTATGCCGTGCGCTATATCAGACTAAATGAAAAAATATGATTTCATTAATCAGTCAAATTCTTTTTTATTTTATTTTATTTACAATGTGTATAGCTTGATTTGACAAATTTTGTTTTTTGGACGATTTGTTTTTTTTATGTTGTTTCACAAGATCACACACCATTTTTTCATTATGACTAAAATTAAAATAGTATTTATACATTATTACTCCATTTCTAAATTATAATGTATAAGTAATATAAGTATATCACTTACTATACAGTTTTCAAACATAATTTCGTTTTAATTTATAATAACTTTATGTCAGTAGTATAAACATCAAACATAGTGAATTTATTTATTATATTACCATATTATTGTAGTCCATTTATCAATGAATCTTACCGTGAAAGCATTTTTTGAGTAAGTTGACAATTTTTACTCGCATTATTTTGTTCTAAGTCATAACTAGGGGAATTTTGAGTTATTGTCGTATTTGAAACTTGTGTTCCACTTTGAAACGATGATATTGTATCTGGTTGTACTTTATCCGTATCTCTAAATATAATACGAATTATCATAGTATAATAGTTACCTATATATTTTTTTATATATGTATTTGATAACTAACGTCTCATAAGAAGTAACTTCTCTTGCAACAAATGTTTTAGAACAACTCGATTCTCCCGATGAATGTGTTTTTAAATTACTATTGAAAAATCTAAACAAAATACTCAGTTAAATTTTTGTATGATTTCAATATTGAAAAAATGTGTGTGCTCTAAATTTTGGTGCCATTATAGAATAAGATAATTTTGGATTAATGTTTATAAGCCTGTTTAAAAATAAATTAAATAGACTTAATATTTATTAATACTAATCAATAAATGCTGTAAATTTAATTTTTACCGGGAAAATATATTTTTTAGTAATAATAACATTTATAATTATTATTTAAATTGAAAGGAATTATAGTTACATTATAGTTTTGCATACATAACGGAAATAATAATTATATTTAAATATACGATAAAATATAATATATAATATGAAATGTATACCTTTGTATGTTGTCGTTATAATTAAGTTCAGTATAACTTAATAATGTATCGGAACTTGATTTACTTTCATAGTTGGTATTTTGAAATAAATGTGTAGATTCGTTGTCCTAATAGTACATTAAAACATGTTCATAAAATATAGTATTATAATATTCCACAATATTATTTAAGCTTACAGAGTAATTACTAGACATTTCTGGGGGAACTTCAACATTCAGAGGAACTTGAACTGGTGGGTGTACAAAGCAATTTATACAAGGCGTAAAATTTTTGTATTCCATTGATATTTGTTGCTTCGAATTGGTATCCATTGTTTGATTTGTTTCACACGGAACTTCAGCAACTACTTTGTTCTATAATATAAGAATTTAATAAAAAATTACATTTTATATATTATAAGTATTACTTTAACCTATTATTGTATAATATTTACGTTTATAGCTATTGGCTATAAAATATATTATGTTTATGTAATATGTAAGCATTAATTATAATAATTTATTGTTTAATTTTTTAATACATTAATTTATAAAATATTATTTTATGTTTAGCAATAAATATTCTAAAATAACACTAGTTATAATTTTACTTTGATTATAATAGTATAATTAATTGTCATGATAATAATCGTTTATGAAATGGCACAATATTTTTAATTCTACTATAACTTCAAAAGCTTCAATATTTGCCGTAAATTCCTGTTCACTTATTTCGTCAGTTATGATTAAAACAAGTTTTTCTGAATGGAAGGTGATATTTTGCATAATATAATGTTATTTAAAATAATGAATGATAATGTCTTTTTAATAGGGTTATATTTTTTTAATTTTGGTTATTATGGACATTAAACTACCTATTAATTCTATTTTTTTTTAAATCTTGAAACGGATATTTCATTTACTGAGTCATCAGCATCATCAGAAAGTTTTTTGTTAAGAACTTCATATTTATTTGTTTCATTTTTATGTAAAATGGTTTAACTAAATAATGCTTCAAGGTTTCCTACATATCTTCAATTTTGTTATACCTCAATTACGAATTGGCCACCTTTTATCTTCGACAATAAACCATATTTTTTAATAAAACAAATTTTGAAGAGAATCGAGGAAATCGCCTATGCTTAATCCACGTTCGTGAATCTTCTTTGATAGATTAATTAACCGTTATCGTAATGACGATAAAGTGCAAATGCAGTGTGTTTAGCGTATGTGCATTGCGTATAAAAAGGATAGTTCTATGAAATAGGAAAGTATTTATATTTAAAAATTCGTCGTCTGAGGTTGCTGTACACAAAATAAACGATAATATTATAATTTTACCTAGTGTCTGTGAGTTGTTTGAATAAGTTGAATCACGACATCACATTAAATTAAATACGAAAGTATTATTTTTTAATCATTAATATTAGCATGGTGTTAGTTTCCAAAAAAAGGAAATATTTTTTCGCTATGTATACAAGTATATGAGTATTTACGAATTTGTTTTTTTTTAAATACATAATAATTATTAATTAATAAGTATAAATAGGTATTATTAAAAAATGTTATACAAAATGTAAATAGATTTTAGTAATAGACAGTAATAGTTACCTCATTCGTTATTTTTTCAAAATCTTTAGGTGTTTCATCAAATCCATATTCATCTTTTGTTTCTATATCTTTCGTAATAGTATTATCAGCAAGAGTTGTGACGTCAGGATTAATTGGACCCTTAAATCATAATTCTTGAATTATTATAATTAAGTACATAATATTTATTTTAAAATATTACCCGAATAATTTTGTGTTTTCCAATTACAAACTCTACTTGATCAGACCAAGGATTTACAAAATTTGACCATTCTGTTTCTACGACTGCAAAATCTCCATTTTGACACTTAAACCGATAAGGATTTCCTTTTAATGAAATACTCTTAGATTTAATCACTAAAAAAAATATAAAAAATATTATATGATATGCAACATTTTGCAGCAAAAAATTGAAAAACTTACATTTTGCGTGGATTTCTTTAATAGATGTTAGATCCTCAATACAGTAATAGTCGAAAATTGATCTACCAATAATATTTTGTGGTAAATATCCAAAGTATGGGGTAATAAATTTATCGACATAACACCATTCAAATAACGCATTGTGTTTAGTAATAAATTGAATAGGATTTTCTATTTTCTCTTCAGAACCTAAATATAAAAATAAAATAAATACTTTCCATTTGTTTTATTATTTATGTTATGTTAGTATATCGATATAACAGATACTGTTTACATACACGTGTATGCTGAATGAATTATCTGTGCTTTAACAACTAGAACTAATTGAGGTTGTGCTATTTGTGCCAAACTTGTTGTCGTCGACACGTATGACAAATCTTTGAATGTTATTGTAAGTTTACAGACTTGAAAGTAATTTTCGTTTTCAGATTTTGAATAACCCATATTACAGTAAAATCCATCATTGGCCTTGGGTCTCAAATAAGTCACTGTAGATACACCATCTAAATATTTATTTTATATAGTTCATTTATGTATATGCCATACATACCTGTATATTAATAAATATATAGTTTATAAACGTGAATATTTTTGTTATTATACAAACAAGGAAATAAAAAATGATTTTGTTTTTTCTATCGGGATTTTAACATAACGTAAGTATTAATTAAAATGTTGTAAGTATGTTATATATATTGTAATATTGATAAAATGTGAGATCATTTCTATTCAACAGCATAAAATCATTTTGACTACATGTCATTGATATTACATACTTGTTATTACAGACATATAGTATAATTAGCCAATTTAGGTACATTCGCTTGAGAAGTCTACATATGCATTTCAGTTTATGTCAAAAGTCTAGCGACTAATATGACATGATGTATATTAATGATGGTACATGTATATTTAACATACAATAGGCGAATTTACCCTTAAATAACGCATTTATACTTTTAGACTACGAAATAAAGTAATTATACTTTATAATACATAGGTAAAATCACAATCAATACCTAACAATAGTTCTACACATAATACTATATTACTATATTGTGACGAATTAAAAATTGATATAAACTTAAATTTGTTGACACAATTTTTTAAAATTAAATTAATAGTAAATCAACATTTTTTTATGGAACATTGGCTACAGTTTAAGTATAATAGGTTACTCCGCGCAGGCTCTGTAAGTATATATATTATATAAGTATATAACTTCTAGGTAATAAGTATTAAAATATACATGTCACAATATTTATATGTAATGATTCTTATATTAAAGCAAAATGTATGGTTAATTATTTTATAACACCATTTCTCCGTTTTTTTTAAATAATAAATTTTGTAAAATAAAATAAATGTAATTTTAAATTAAAAATACAAATATAATATTATCTAATAATAATAATTTATTGATTGAATTAAATATATATTGTATTTTTATTTTTTATCTTTTATAGTACACTAGAACTCCGATTATCCGAACACCTATCAACCGGACGTCTAATTAACCGGACGAGAAAAAAGATTTAATAGCTTAAAAATTTCTTTTAAAATATGTTATTGTATTTATAGCTTATTCTTTTTCAGTTAAATATTATAATAAAATTATTTGTTTATTGTTACAAATTTTAAATTATAGTACATACATATTAATAATAAATACATACATACAATATATTCATACAATTATATAATTTTTAATATGTAATATACCAATCATCCGGATATTTACTTATCCGGACCACCCTTGACATTAATTATTCCGGATAATCGGAGTTTTACTGTATATAATATATACTATATATGTCAATATTAACCAAAATCATGTTATGTACCTAAGTTTACTTTTCTCAATTTGTTAACATTCACCAGTTACAAACATTTAGAGTTACGTATGCATAGATTAAATATATATTTATATGATATGTAACTATTATATCTATCTACTATCTATTATGTCTTCCCAGTTAACTTTGTTTTTATTGATACTATTTAAAATTACTTATGAGATAATTTGACAATAAAAATTTTATATTTTTTATGAATATTAGAACATTTTTGATGATATTTGAATACATAATATTGTAATAATATATTAAACAAAAAAGTTTCAAGTTCCTACGAATAATTTTTTTAAGTTATAACAAAATATTAAATAATATTAACATCATTATTAGCTGTTTAAATAAGTAATAATATATATATATATATATTATTATTATTTCAGTAAACTACTTATGAGGAATTTCGTATTAATTTTCAACAAATTTGACCCACGAAGTAATTTTTTATTGTCATTCTTATAAAAGTTAAAAAAAAGTTAAACTTCTTTTATAAATTCAATAATACATTAGAAAAGATCATATAATCATTTGGTGGAAATTTCAAGTAACTAATTTATGTATATATATATATACATGTATATTCTTTTTTGGTATACTTCAAAATATCCATAATTTTCTGAGAAGAAATAATTATTTTACGGGTAAAATAATAATAATAATAATAATAATAATATTCTATCCTAAAAATTTGAATTTCAAACACCCATAAAGAATTAATTTGATTTTCCTGTAGTATTTGTTTTTACATATAAGTTTAAAACCATATATAGAACCTTCAACTAAATATTCAAATCTTAGGTATATATGTTACCGTCAATGATGATAATTAGACATTATTAAAAATGACTGGATTATGTTAATCCTGCCTGTCTTTTATAGGCATTGTTGTTATTGACTAAGACTATGTAATCATTGACTATTTAGTCAAAAATTAATAGTCAACCGAGTTTTAAATTATGATAAGGTACATAGTAGAATATAATATTTATTATTTAGTAATAAACAGTTTATTTAATACTTTTATGGAGATTACGTATGGTCATCACTTATTCTCACATGATAAGCTGCCGTGGCACTTTGACGTACAAATTCGGTTAGCAGATCGACAAGTATATTTATTTGTTTTACATTTTGTTATATAGTTGCACCGATGAAATCCTTGAGTTCCCATAATACTGTTGACCCAAGCCGCCTCACGGAGTGTAATTTCTTTTTCGGCAGACATCTTCAAGACATTTTCAAGAAGAATAAATTTTTCTTTGCAAGAAAAAATTTCAGTTCTTGTGTATAAATGTTTGAGAAACCCGTTATCTGTACCTAAAATATAATTTATTAATTTAAATTAACTTCTATATTTTCAAATTTGCATACCTAATTTATACATGTTATCTTCTATACTATCAAAATGTACCATATAATATGTAGTAAAAATCATGAAAATATATAACATTAACTTGAAAGAACAAAAATTGAACTGGGTAATAATATGGTAAAAAAATACACATGTATTTTTTGAATTTTTTTGACGAAATATTAATTTATACCTTTTTTCAAAAACGTTCACATTATATAATAATTATAAATGTATCATAATATGCTGCACATATATGACAAACAAAAGTTCGCTATAAGCTAAAATTTTTTTGTTTCATAAAGATTACTAACGAAAATCAAAAATGCGTAAAGGATAATAAAATAAAATATAAAATCAACTAATTAGTTAAGTTTTTTAAATTTAACTTTTTTATTACCTACCTATAGTTAATGGTCAACTTTTGTAATTATAAATTATTTTCGTATAACATTTAATTTAAATTCTTCAATAATTTATTTTACAAACCTGAATGAAAAGCCTGATTTTTTCTAAACTGAACAAATTTTATTCCCGATGGCCAGTCTTTAGAATTATTTTCTGCCATCCGTGTTGCCAAAATATCTTCGACATCGCGATTCGCTCGTTCTACCGACCCTTGGCTTTGGCTGTGTCTTGGTTTGCCATGTACTATTTTTATATGGCCCCACATCACATTAAGCTCAGTTATAATAGTGTTTACAAATTCTCTTCCGTTTTCAGAGTGGGATTTTGCAGGTGCGCCAAATGTGGTATAAATATCGATTAAATTAAATGCAATTTCTTCGGCACATTTTTATTTTAAAGGTCTGAGTAGTACAAATTTTGATGGATGGTCTTGATAATTCGTTAAAACTTTGACTTTACGTATCAATAAGGTCAACTTGGGCTCGTGAATTGAATGCATTATGAAGTATTGGTGTAGAAACTAGGCCTCGCTTTGGATTCGATGATTTTTTTTCACAGTGTATACAGAGACTTAAATAGATCATAATAGTTTCCTTGGAAATATTACAATATTTTGTCTTCAATTCGTAGACCATGCGGTCCCGACCGCCATAGCCTATTGCAATATGACTATCGTGTAGAATATCAAATAATTCGTCGTTTGATACATAATAGTGTACAATTTCTGAATCATTACTTATAGATTTATTAGTCGTTCTTTTCCATTGAGTGTTAATACACCATACTTATGAATGTATCTATAATCTTTTGCACTTTTCTTCCTAATTTTTTCCTTAGCTAATTTCACTTCTTGTAATCTTAGTAAATATTCCTTTTTGTTTTAAAATTATTTATTATCCTTACGTTTATTTTCCAATAAATCAGATAATACATTGTAAAACTTCTGACGCATTTCATTTGAATTCATGTTAATAAAAAATAATTTAACACTTGCCGAAACGAAAAATAATATTTAAACTAGGTAATGTTCGTTCAATCACACTATACATACGTACAACGTAGACTGTAAGAATAATTATGCTAGGTTAGTCGCTGTGGGTACTAAAACGATAAAAGATAATATTATTCGTTACAAAACCCTAATTTTGACGTGGGTATTATGAGTTAAAACTGTAAAAAATAACATTGACTCCAAGACGATAGGAAATGTTATAATGACTAGCCAATCTATCAAATTACAAGATCGTCTGATTTATCAAGTCAATGTTATAAATATATGTCCATTATAGATAATGATCAAGTTACCTAGCTATTGTATGAATTGACTAGTCAATATCATCATTACCTGAATTTACTACATTGACGGTAACATATACAATTATTTTTTTTAATATTTTGATGAATTTTGTCAACATTTTAACTTTTAACGCTTTTAAAAAAATATTGAACTATAGATTTTTGAATTTTTTTAATAGAGAAACTAACAAGTTATGAAAAGCTTTCTATTAAATTTTTGAGCACTACTGCTAAGCTAATTATTTTTTAATCGACAGAAAAAACTAAAAAATATATTGAAAATTCTTCATGCCTATTTATAGCTTAAAAAGAGATGAAATATTTTGAAAATAATTAAATATTTAATAATTTTAAGATTTGGTAAAAGAATTTAAACAATTTATTTTGTCAAAGATTGGATCGATATAAAAATTCTTGTTTTTATTCTTAATTTTTTTTTTCTGATTGTAAAAGTAAGTACTCTAAAATACTATCTATATCCGATTATTTACTAGAAACAACCCTTAAAGTTGAAGCTTGAAAGTTTTATTAAGTTATTTTTATTACTCCAAAATATGATTAAAGAGAGAAAAAACACATATACATCATTATAAAATCAATACATTTTTCACTCCGCTCAGAATCTAAAATAACGCTAAAATTTTCACCACATAAATGAGTACCAAAATTACTAAATATAAATTTCCGAGGTAACTAATTTTTTCAGTTTTAGTATAAGTTTATAATACATAATGTTATATCAATGAATCAATGTAATCGATTATCACATAATAATATAAGATAGTATGATCTTGATTATCAATCATTAATTATTAAATCTTAATTCAAGTTAAACTTAACAAAATAACCAATATTTTTCAACTATACCAATTGTATGACAACTATATTTATAGTCCTGAATCTGAAAAATATGTAACGTAAAATATCGGTTTTTTAAAATAAATATTAAATATTTATTTAGTTTCTAATAGATGTACAATTGGCGTATATACAATTTTTTTTTAATATATTAGAAAAATACTTTGGATGCATTTTACATACATAAAATAAAAATCCAGAACGCAATTAACGTCAAAAAGGTATTTTGGGACGCAACTAACACTCAGCTCTTTTTTTTATCAAGACTACGTTATTAGTATAATAAAAGTTTTTTGGGACGAAACTCGGATGCAGCTCTCTCCTTATAACAGTTACTCATACCTAAGTGGCTATAAACAGTATACACTATACAATAACCCGAATTCCAAAATTCAATACAACAACATTATTCTCACATAATATATACACTTATTTAATATATATATTACACTGATAATAACTAAAATAATGAACTGAAAAATAACAATTTTTTAAAAATATTTTTAGTCTCTATGATATTATTTTGATGGTTTTAATAAAATATATTTTTTTAAACATACCTCCTCTAGAAATCGTGCAAGGATCTATAAGAATTGACATCATATAATTAACAAATGTTATCCGGTCCGTTGGATGAATAAAATCAATAAATGCACGATCTTTCCACATTTCTTTTGAGTATCCCATGCTTTTATGAATACTATTTGATATATTAATAATTAAGCCATTGGTCATGGACACAACAACACCAAATGAATCATTTTGAACATCATTTGATTCGATTATTTCTTTAAATTGTAAGTCATGGTCGTTTAACACCTTTAGAACAGTATCTGTGAAAATGTAAATAGTTTTTTTTTTAATTCAATAAATATTAAAAATCCAAAACTAATTCGTTACTATAAGGGTTTGTAAATGTATAATGTTTATATTGAATAGTAATTGTAATTTCAATATTTAATACTTATATTAATAACTTACTGGTATATAGTATATTACAAGCATGCACATTTAAAAAATGCTATAGAACCAGTTTCTTAAATTATTTTATAAGTTATTATATTTACTATCAAGTACTGTTGACTATTATATGTTAATTTAATATTTTAATGATAAAATAATAAAAGTCTGACAGTTTACCTATAATAGTAAATGAATTATTAGGATTTGAAGTTGAGTTTGTTTGATTTAAATCCCGATATGATTGGCACAAGTAAGATAATTGCAAAAACGTATTTTCTTGACTGTTATCAACCTTAACATCATTATTTAAATTTTTTAAATCATCAGATTCCATTTTTGATATAGAAGCTAAATGTAAAAATGCAATAAAAGTTGTTATTGCGTTAAATATTTTTTAAATAATAATTTAGCTCATACCATCAACGTTAAATAATTGATTCGTTTGTGGTTTAAACGCTTTTGAATTTTTCTGTTTAGATTTTGAACAAGTATCGCTTGAGTTTTGATTATTTATAGTGTTCAAGCTTCTTAATATAGTTTGGTTTGATTGTTCGGCGGGTTTAGAGTTTAAAGTTGACATTTCTCTAAACATCAAAAAATGATTAACATTAAAATATTATTTTTTTCTAAATTTTTTATGAAATTGTTGGATGAATTATAATAAATTATAATTTATAAATATTTTATTTTATTCTAATTAAATGTACTTCAAACTTGGTATTTAATGTTAAGTATAAGAATTAAATTAAATTAATTTGTTTTATTTAGGGATAGGCCGATACTACAACCAATACTCGATATCAGCCGATATTGATGGTATAGGTTTTTTAAGCCGATATTTGAACCAATACAAAAAAAAAAATAAATTAATCAATATAATATATTATATTATCATCGCAAATATTTAGATTTATTAATAAGGCTAATGGTTTAAAATGTGTATATTTTTATTTATCTATTATGAAGGCTAATATGTACAATTTGTGATGTAGGGTATCGGTTTTAAACTTTTAACTGATATCAGTTTATGGTTAACACAGAAAATTTTGGTTTTCAAGTATATCGAGTATCGGTTTTTTATCGGCAACATAAATCGATATAACGGAGTTTTGTTATCAGTAAAAAGTGGTATTGTCCCCTCCCTAATTATATATATATATATTAGTGGTCCTAAAAATTAAAGTTTAAATTTGTTTTCATCTCACCTCATAAAACGGTGTGTATACATACAAAAATTAACTACACAAAATATTGGTGTTTTCGGACAAAGTATCATTTTGTAACGAAAAATATAAAAATATTTTTTAAACGATTTTACACGGTTATACTTGATGAGCTGAAGATTGGATTAAAACTGCGTACAAAGAAAGATCAAATATTGTAGTTCATTTAAATATCGTTATAATGATATCGCAGAAAAAGGTGTAAAACTTGTTGAAGAATTCAATAATATTTTAATAAAAGACGAAAAACAGAAACAGTATCTATTGCAAATAATTAAAGATTATAAAAATAAATCTTGACAGTAAAAAATCGACATTAGTATAATATTATAAATTATAAATAAAAATATTCATAGAAATGTAAAAATAAAACTATGATAAAATGATGCAGTATACACTATACAATATACAGTACACCACTATGTAATAAACAATAAACACTAGTTAAATATACTGAAATATAAAGTACTCATATAATATTGAAAAATATTGAAAAGATTTTTTTTTGTACACTGTAGTTAATATATATCACAAATTTTTTGATATATTAAAAAAACTTTAAAATAAAAGTTGTTTGGCGATCGATTTATAAAGTAAGTACAAAATTACAAAAATTTTTAAAAGTTCAAGCTTTAAGTTAAAATATGCATGGGTTAACTTTTTCCCATTGCTATAATATTTTGTGTACTTAGTTCATTTTTGTATGTATATTCACTGTTTTAGGAGATGAGATGAAAACAAATTTCAATTTTTTTTTTTATAGTCCATGATTAAAAACCACCGTAATATACATGTTAAATACGTATAAAATATAATATGATTTGGAAATTAATTTTTCTCTAATATTTGATAGTATATAAATATCTATAAAATTAATGTTCTAATAATTTACCCATTTTTATCAGTTGTCAATAAGGTCGAATTCTGTTCTTCGAAACTTGATTCTATGGATAGTCCTGGATGGCGTGATTTATCACTGTGACAGTTTAATGAAATATAAATTCAATTATATTATTATTCCATATAAAGTATGTAAATATATTGTTTATTGTAATTTCGTAAACATTAAAATTTAAAAATACTAAAATAGCCAATGAAAATACTATATATGCAATATACAGTCGAGTGATTCCATATAGCACGCTCGCCCTTATTTCCCTTTTAATTAATAACGCATTAATTCAAATTCTGGTTATTAAACATGTTAACCTTATTAACGCATTTTAAGGATCATATTATAATCAAATACATAAATGTACCTGGATTTGGATTGAGATGATGTACATGAGTATCCCGAGTCATAATCAGTTCGGGTTTGATTTACTGAAAACGATTGACTTCCTTCCATTTTTGTTCTATCCTATAACAGATATTTTTAATATTAATATATGTTTTTAGGAAGCATTCTGTACAAAGTTAACACTACATAAAGAAAAACGTAACCTTATACCTATTTGTTATATGTATTGGTACATGAAAAGGTTAATAGGCAGTAGGTTCGCAGGATGATTAATTTTAACATTAGTCACTAATTATCTTGTTCAGTATTATTTTCACTATTTTTTAAAGGTTTTAATCGAAAACGTGAATTAATATATACGTAAACACGAAGTCCGTGTACACGTGAACGATAATTTTGAACTCGAGTATGCTTAATACACGTGAATTTACTATCTATGTAATGTGTTCACATATTTTAGAATAATTCACGTTTTCACGTGTTCATGGATATTTGTTCAGTATAATAAAACATAATATATAATATTCTGTACGATGACCAACCCTTACGTACTACACATGTTGAGCGAATTAACTGATTATTATATATTAGATCAGGGGTTGGAACCTTTTTACTTACGCGGCCCGTATTTTTATTAAATTTTCATTGAGGGCCTTATACAAAATTAAAATGAACGTTATTAAAAATAAAATGTTAACATATAATACTAATATATTTATGGATAGCTACATTCATATTATTATCAGTTTCACATGGCGAGGTTGTCCTTATTAACTAGATTTGAATAAAATATATAAGTAGAGAAAAATTAAAAATTAAAATATATCTAAAATATAAAAATTTTGTGTTAAAAATTTGAAAATGTTTGTAGCCAAACTCCTCCGAAACGGCTGGACCGATTTTCATGAAATGTTGTGTGTATACTAATTAAGTTTCAGAGAGGGATGTTAAATATTTTTCATATCCCTAGGTGTAAAGGGTAACTTATCACAAAGGGTTGAAATCAGTAAAAATAATAATAATAAACACGGGTGAAATTTATATAAGCGTAGACCGATTAGACGAATCGACCTAGAATGTGGTCTGTTTGGAAAAATAAATATATACCGTTTGGCCATGGGTTTATTCAACTAAAAATACCGTTTGGGTGGTATGAAAATGCTTATAATAGACACTCAACAATTAATTAAACAAAATCATACAAAATATAAATAATTAATAAAAAAGTCATATTTAAAACAAAATTATTGGTATAGAATATAGATATTAATAATATTATATAGGTAGATAGTAATCTACAGTCAAACAAATTATAAATAAAATTACATATAATATAATTAGTACATTTTAAAGTAATCTATTGTCTTTGGATGACAATGCTCATAATATACATTCAACAATTAGTTATTTAAATTGTCGATAATAGTGATTAATAATGATTAGCAATAATATCGTATCCGTCTCTATCACCAGGTTTTTACCTCGCATATAGCCATATAGGTAAAAATAATTTCACTCGCTCAAACGGTACAAATGAAGTCGCCCAAACAACTATTATTTTTTTGGTCAAAATTAATACCTTCGCCCAAACAAGGCAAACGACCACCCTTGTACGGGCGACGATGACGAAGTGCATGGGGACAGATAGTATATATATATATATATATATATATTAATATTAATTAATTGTTGAGTGCAAAAGGATATAAATATATTTAAATAGTTTCTAGATCTAATGTGATTTTTGATACTGAATTTTTCCCGCTAATTAGTTTATACCCGCTCTCATATTGGATGTTGATATTATTAAAACTGCGTTTAAATGTTTGTAGCTTAATTGGGAACAGTATTTATTTTTTCGATATTTAACTATTGAAAATGTCTACCTCACGTAAATAAGTACTACCAAAAGCAGTAATTATTTTTTTAGAAAAACATTTAATTTCTTTCAAATCTATTCCAGAAAGACTTAAATAAAATATTTTTAATTCATTACTTTCTTTAAAAGCGGTTTTAAGAGTATCGTTGTTTTTCAATTCTATGACTTCCATCCGTAAATTAGATTCGACATCGTCAATATCAACAGAAAAAGGGTTTTGAAACAACTTGATTTTTTTCTCGTGTACGTAAAAGTTGGAAATCGGATTGAAAATTCATTATATTTCAATTTAAGATATTAAATTAAAATTTCAAATACTATGATGAATATTTGGAAGACCGCGGGTTACAGGTGCCTGTGTTAGATAATCGATATAGATACTTGCTTATATGAAATAAAACGAGTACCTAAATCACTGTTTGACTGTTGTATTATTATTTTGAATTTGAATTGTCTGCCGTAATCTCATCCCCATGTTTAACTATAAACAAGTATAGATACCCAATATTGTGTTGTGTAATTAGTAATAACTAATTATTATTTGTCGTGAGTACAATCTTTATTGGACATATGTTGTTAATTTTATCAACGGTTATTATTAAATTCAATTAGAAATGGTAATTTTACCAACAAGTATTTTCACATTTGACTTTTTTCTTTCTATACTACTTGTTCGTTAAATATTACATTTAAAATATCATAGTATGTTATTAATTTACTAATCAATGAACAATACTAATGTTCATTGTGTAAATACACGATGCGAAACATCACTTCAAAAAAAAAGCACTTGAATTCCTTTACGGCAGGGGTCACCAAATGGCGGCCTGCGGGTCACATACGTCCCGTGAACAAATTTTATCCGGCTCACAAACAAAGAATAAATAACATATTCTACGACATTATATTTGTTATTAGGTATATGTACTTAGAATTTTAATGGCCCGCGAAAAATGTTTAGATTTCTAATGTGGCCCTTAAAAATATTAATTGGTGTCCCCTGCTTTACGGTGATGATGTAAGTGATGTAACTGAAGTCAGCGATTTGACGACCTAGTTTCAAAATTATTTAGCTGAATCTCAATTAAAGTTCGACTTAAATCCATTTGATTAGTGAAAATCTAGAGAAGATAAATATCCAGCAATTGGAATATTGACAAAAAAATATTTATTGATACTCGCTACATCAGTGAGTTTCGAATGATGTTTTTCAACAGCTGGGAATGAAGTAAATTCAAAAGGAACATCATTATTAACAATTATATTAATTTTTTGGTTTTCTTGTATCAAAACAGAAATTTTATACCAGAGTATTATAATTATTTTATTTGAAATCTTTCTTATTTACATGTTTGTTATGATTATTATTTATATTATTGTTTTACTCAATCATTCATTTTATTTTTTATATTCATAAAAATATCGATATTTTTATTATTATATTTTTTCATACAATATTATATACTATAATTTTATACGGTTATATTCATTCCTAATTTTCGTGATAAATCTGATTATTTTCTAACAATTGAAAATTCATTGAATTCTTAATATTTAAAATCATTTTTATTTATAATAATTATGTTTAATTTAATAAATCATGCTATAATACATTGTTTATCCATTGTTTTTGTTAAAATTGCTGTAGATTTTGTATATAACGGCTAATTTTAAGAGTATACATTTAAACACTCAGTGGTGGATTTAGGATTTATTTGGGAGGGAAGGTACATAATTGTATCGACTACTGAAAACATTAAAATACATATGTGAATACGTGAATATGCGTGTACACATGAAATAAGGAGCTCTACTATTTTTAAGTATTTCTTATTTACATTCAAAATAGTATAGATTTTTTATATCTGTAAATATAATATAATATATTTGGATTTACAATAATATGTAGCTTCTTATTTTTTAAGTCTGAAGACATTTTATAGTAAAAAAATAATTCTACCTTTAACTTTGAAGGTGATTCCTGGTAGAAAATTTAATTTTTTTTATAGTTTGGTTAAGTTTTCAAAAAACCTATTTAAAAAATAAAAATGTAGGCATTAGTTTTTGAACAAAAACGATTTTTATTGTTAATTTTTATTTATTAATTATTATTATTATTTTTATATCAGAAGGTTAGTTAGCCCCATAAAGAACCACTCGTCTAAATGCCCAAGGTAATCTAAGCACATAAATATTCTTGAATAATACACATCTAAACATAAATATTAATAACAGATAAGAATAAAATTATTTAATAATAATTTATATTACAGGGATTTAGATAAGATGGTATTATATAAGCAACAATTTTTGTTCTATTGTTCTCATTTTTTATATTTTTTCTTAAAATGTTGATAAACATTCTTATTCTCTGCCAAAAAGTTGTATTGCTTGTAGAAAAACTAAGGTTCCTCTTAAGTTGTATAATTATAAGTACTCAAGAATAAAATAAATTCGTAGACAACATTTTTTGATAAGCACTTAAAATAAAAAATTTGATAAAATTATGAAAATTGTTAGAAGACTGTTTTATAGTTTGTAACTTATAAGGTTTTTTAATTTTAATAGAGAAATCTTGAAAATTCAAGATTCCTTGTAAAATGTTCTTATAGTAACTTACAAATCTCAAAAATATGTATATATTATGTACAATGTATTAAGTTCAAACTTTGATGAAAATTTTAATTGTTGTGTTGTATTTAAAAAAATATTACTGGTACTATAAAAGTATAAACTATATAATTTTCAAAATATATAAATCAATTTTAATTTATTTTTATAAAGAACCTATACTACTACACACTGTTCTATGTATTATGTTAGTTTTGGCTAATTGTATTTAAATGTTAATAAGTTGGAAATAATACCTTGTTTATTATAATTATTATTATATGTATAATATAATAAATGATTTGTGATTGGCAATATACCATATAACTAATAAACTAATTAAAGAATAAATATAAAATAAAATATTATTAGAAATATAAGTTGAATAATTGTCTCCTCTCAGAATCGTTTTTCATATGAAATAATTTATCATTTAGTTTAAATTTAACAAGCCATTACAATAACATACTCATTGACAAAAAATGTATAGCCAAACGTATTCTTCGGATTTTTTCAAATTTCATATTCCAAAGCTGAATATTTTCTGAATATTTCAATTTACAAAAATCGATTTTTGAATGAGTATTTGATTAATTATTAGTAAGAAGAATGGTATGTACCTCTGTACTCCGCAATATATCGTTCACTACCCTATAACACAGTTTATCTAAACTGTAAACACTAATATTAATTTATAAACTTAACTAATAATCTAATCGATTTTTATAAATTTATATTCTTAGAAAAATATTTATATCTTGGGATATAAAATTAAAAATGTATATTATTTTTCAAAAAATTAATAACGTAAAAAAATTACAATGGAAAAAATTGTGGAATTACAACCTATTTCAAAAATATGGTTTAGTACTATCTTAAAATTGTGTAACCGAAATAATTTCAGTAATATGAATTCTTTTCTAGATAATCAGTGTTTACATTTAAGGTGAATTCACTCTTTGCTTCAGTCTAAACCTAAAACTTAAGTAACTAAACCCTAAATTATAATAAACATATATTGGCAAACTGCATCACCTAAACAATATAGCGTATAAGATAATAAGCGATTAAATAGAAAAAAAATTATGCCTCACCGGTAAACTGCTTAATGTCATGACAAAAGAGCAACAGCTATGGTCAAAGTCGTTTGGTGGGACGACCGTGGGACCGGTTACATGTGGATACTTGTGTGGCAGTATGGGATGTGGGTCCGTTGATAAAAAAATAAAACGTATGACAGTGGTTAAGCAACGATGAAGACGAACGGCCGCCGCAAGTGATGGTACACAGCAGCGCAACGACGACGATCGAGCGCGCCTGTTGCGGTTGACGGCAATGAATGCCTCACGGGGTTGGTGAGGGAAAACAGTTACAAAAACGTTCGATAACAACCTTTTTATTATTATTGTTTTAGTTAATTATAATGTGGAACACCGAACAGGGGTGTATAGAAGAAGGGCGATGGAGTGTCAAAACCCCATTGTCATTTTTATTAAATAATGTTTGTTTATAAAAAGCTTAAAAATATAATATATTGTTCACAAAAAAAAAAAATTAAAAATGTATCTATTCTATTATAATATATACATAGGTATTTCACCATTTATACATAATTTTATCGGTGAAAAAAACCACTTAAAATGAACAAAACAACATTAAAATGTAGTACTATGACTGTTATTATGAAATTTATAGAAAATAATGTGTAAGAATCAATGTTGTTGATGTTTTTTTCATAAATACCTTGTAGACTATAGATATAAAAAAAGTTATAGTGATTTAAAAAATATAAATAAAAGGTTGTTGTAACTTTTGTAACCAGCTGTGTATTTAATAAAATACAATATTCCAATGACGTTGTCTCCGAAATTCTCTCAAGAGACATCATGATAAATTAATAAGTGTGTTTTTGCAAAACTACTATTAAAAGCCTGTTTTTGCGTTAACATAATGATGTTTATGTCGTTAAATTTAAGTCGTTATTGCTGTCGTGTGCAGGGTTCACACGATGTAAATAGTAATTCGCGATTGAAGCAATTGTGATAATTATAACATAATAATATAATATCATCATGATATATTATTTTATAAACACAGCCGTAACTATAGGCCTTATAATTATGGGGGAGGGAAACAGTAATACTAACATTCCTAACATTATGTATTTTTTCACACTTCTGATTTTATTATAATTATTTTTAAGGTATTATTAAGACCTTAATACAGCTACTATGTATTTCGGTGACTAGCCTAAGATCAATATCAAGATAAATTCGGTTATAAATATAACTTTTAAAAAATTTGTTCTTTTAATATATTATATTTTTTTAAATTTATTTCATAGGCTCTTAGTCTACTATAATATCTACGATTAAATAATATAGAAAATTTTTTTACATTACCATAATATAAATATACAATTTAAGGATACAAGGTTATATCGTATTATGATCTTTAGAAACTACATTGTTTACTAGAAAATTACACGATGTGTAAAATTAGTGATCAGTTGAATTTATTGTACATCATAAATTAAACTAATATAAAGTACTTTTGTATTAAAAGAGATAGTAGGTAGAAAAATTTAGAAATTTAACTCTCAAATTATGGTTTTAATATTTTTGGTTGTGATTGATGTATTTTAGACAGGTATAGTTTAGACGCAGGAACAACATGAAACATTTTTTAGTAATTTTGTAATTTTTTAATAGGCCTACTTGTAAAGTTTTATTATATAAAAAAAAAAATAAACAATAAATATGCAAAAAGTAAAGGCACAAAATCCAAAACAATTAAACGTCTCGATTACTTACTTCAAACTTATCAACCGTTATACTTTCAATAATTTAGTAGTTTGTAGGTACTAATCAATTAAAACTATTATTTTTTGCAATATCGTCTTATGTGGTGGTAACGAAAGCGAACGCCTAAATATATAACACATTTTACTCCACTTTTATATAATTATAAATCATATATATAGTTTCATAATATTAATAATAAAATTTTTTTTTCAAAAATGTTTTTATGGTATGATAAGAATTAAAAAATATAATAGTATTTTGATTAACACCATAGAACAAAGGCGTAGCCAGAATTTTTTTATAGAGAGGGGCTAAATACTTTTGACTTGAGTTATTGAAAATCAAAAACAACAACAAAACAAAAATACTGATAACATATTAACGTTGATTTGCCGTTAACGTATTTACCTACTATATTAAATAACTAAAATTTGTAAAACAATTTTCATATTTAAATTTAAATATTTCAAAACAATATAATTATAAAAAATATGGCCAATGGGGGGGAGCTTAAATCTTCCTTTACTTAGTTTACCCTAAAGTACCTATAGTATCTAAAATGTTCAAATGTTGAAAAATGGGTGCTGTAACAATCTTGTTGATTTTGATTTCAATTATTATGGTTCTGAATCTAAACTTCAGCATTTATATTTGACTTTTTGGAATATAATTAATTGTATACTTTCTTTTTGTACATTTTTCATTACATCTATTCCTTATTGGTATTTGTTACATTACATAATCTTAGTTAATCTACTTATATATTATAAGTAATTCTTCATACACTATATTACTTTTGAGCGTTAAATAAACAAATTAAATTAAAGAATAAAGTTAGGTACCTATATTGATGTTGAATATTTATGTAAATAATGGTTTATTAAACATTGAGAATTAAAATCATTATATATATATATATTATTTTATATTATATACATATACATATTTGTAAATGTATTATTAAAAAAAAAACCAAATGACTGGTTAGTTCTTAAATTAAATTGTCGAATTTCATACCATTTACTTATTTACAGTATTATATATATTATAAACAATCTCGAAATTCCTGACAAATATTTTGAATATTACCATAATATAATGTTAAATTAGGGCATTTGTTAAACATCCTATGTTTCAGCTGTTCCATACTGCCATTATAATTGTATAGACCACTGTTTTAGTATTACTTTTTGTGTTATTTCATACAATTGTAAAAAGTAACTATGAAAAAAATGTAATCAATTATAATTATAATTATTCCAATAATAGTACTTGTTTTATGATTATATTTTAAGACAAATAATAAACTAACTGCCAATTATTTTGTAGGCATTCATTCTAAAATTAATAATCTTTTTATATGTGCGTGTATCATTAAATTATTGATTAAATGTATAAAAATATATATAAAATTGCATTAAAAGATAGTTTAAAAAAAATTATTTGGCTCTAGTAAATAAAATATATTCTAATTATTTTAAGTAAAACTATTAATTAATGTATTTAGCTATAGTAAATTCATGACAATTTTCAGAAAAAAAGTTCTACCAGAATCCATTAAAGATATAGTTATTTCAATTTAACAAAAATTAAGTTGATTTTGCTATTGGTACAATTACGTAATTAAAATTGTTGAAATTGATTATTGATAATTGATTAAAAAAATTCCCGTTAAAAATAAAGAAACAAGTTTCAAGTTTAATTTTTTCCAATACTCGATATTGAGTAATCCATAATCATACAAAAACCACACGTATAACGACATAAGATATTGTGTATAAATTTACGCCGCTGACGTGAAAATGTATAGAGTACCTATAGAAGTATAGTCACACGCCGAGCTGTGTGACGGGAAACGTTTCGAATGCACCAACACGTGGGACCCGCAATCGGTTTGCGCCGAGTCACGTACCTTGCCGCGTGCCCGCGTGACGCGTACAAGACCTACGTCCGGGAGTCACATAATATCGCGACGCAATCGTATTACTGCAGGTATTAACACACGTGTTATCGCCGCACGTGTGATTACTGTGTTATATAGTATAGACGTATAGTGGTTTGCACGTATTGTTTTCGTCGTCGTTACCACCATATTTATTCTATGTAAAAGAAAAACTTATGAAAAATATTGTATTTAATATTTTTCACTCATAAAGAAAAGTATTATTAAACAAAGTTGAGAAAAAAAACTTAAAAAAGTCTCAAATTTTAAATGTCTATAAGTAGTCTATGCATTAAAAAAGCAAATAGAAAACAAAAATGTTTGCAAAAGTTATTTACAATTTTAAATGCCAAAAAAAGACTTATTTTTATCATTAAATTTTCATAATAGAACAAAATTTTTAATATTAAAAAAATGAATAAAATGGATTATTCTGAATGTGAAATTTACTATTATGTTATGAGTAAGTGGATAGAACACATGACACAATACGACATCCACTTGAGAGGTTATGAATTAACATTTTTAACCGCATATTAAAATTAAAAATCTATCATTATTTAACTCTTTATTAGTTGTTATTATCCATATGAATGATATGATGCATAAATACTTCATATTCAATTTTTGATTCTGATTTCTAAGTGTAGTGACTAATATAATTTAATTATATAAATATATGCTTTTAAAGTTCAAATTTCGTCAAAGTCACGAAAATTTGTAAATTATTTTATAGTATTTTTAATTTTAATTATAGCTTAAGTTAGTGGCATATTTAAACCGAGGCCCTCAAATAAACTCAAGTTGTGAAGTCACAGTAGTTTTTTCATAATATTAAAATATAAAAAAACACTGAGAAATTTTTTAGAATCACTATTTAATAATTTAATTTCTGCGTTTAAACGGGCTTCAATCTCCTAAGGCCCTATATGGTAATCAAGTTTCAAAGTACGCCACTGCATAAAACTTGGAAGTTAAATACGAGTTTTTTCATAAGAATGTGGTGGAATTAACCTAAAATAACTCACAAGCAACTTAAAATCTAGGTAATGTTTATATCAATAAGTATAGGTAATATAGGGACTTAAAATTATAACTGGAATATTTAAACAACATGCTAGGTAAGCATACATTTACACAAATGATAATTTTTACATTGATAAATAAGTATAATGTACTCGTAGTATATTAAAATTTATAAATTAAAATACGAAATTACTGAAGTTTAGTAGAATTAAATGTATACTATAAAATGTAAATAATTGAAGCTAAAGAAATGTTATTGGATAGGTAATTTAAATTATTAATCATGCTTCATAAAATATGAAAATGACACAACAAACTGTGTAAATTCGTATAAAAAATAATGGATTTTAATACATGAGACTGTACCCCATACACCTACTTAAAGAATAATAAGACATTATATAATATACGATTGCGTAAAAAATAACGAATGAAATTACCTCATAATATTTTAAATATTTTCGAGTTATTATGTAAAATATTAAGTATTTAAAAACTTATAATTATTAGTTTTATAAGCGCTTACCTCTTAAATAATTTGTCAAAGAATAAACAATTTACAAAAAATACAAAAACATACATTTTTATGTTCGAATTAAATCGACTTGGTATATGAAAAATTATTAACCGCCGTTAATTAATACAGCAGATACAGTAAATAGATAAATCACTAGACGTCGTGACACAGAACGCACCTACGTTTGGACTGTTTTGAAAAACTTCAGCAATAAACTAAAAACCAACTAATAATGTGTTAATATACGTTCCCTAATATAATAAGACTACACTACCCCATGGAAAATCCAATTTTCGTGGAAATATGAGATCTATATTTTTATCTAATAAGACAAGTGTTAACAGGCACTGTTACGGTTCATCTTTTACTCCAGGCGTAATTCGAGATTGTCCACTATCCAATCATCATAATATTAAATTGTCATTCGTGCGCCACTCACCCGTGTTAATCATATATCAAATGCCCTCCAAATGTAATTATTTTACAACTCATTAGTCCCACCAAACGAAAAAATAATTTAATTAGTACAGTACTATACTTCGTGATACCATTGGTTACGACGCTTATTTTTATTTCAATTTATCTAGATATAATTATTATAATATTACCATATTACATACTTACGAACTAATTAAAATATTGTTAAATATTTTTTTATTAATAAGTTATTTTAGTTCATAAGCCATAAGTTATAGTTGTCTATTAATATATATATAGGTACCTTAAATTACGATAAATTAAAAATAACAAAAATATCACTATAATTTTAATATTTATGTTACCTATATAATAATATAATACAATATTAGAATAAAGTATAAACCATCGTTATTAAAATGTTATTTTCTAATCTTTGTTACTGCGAAATCATCTATATAATATTGTCAGAAATAATTAAACTGTTCGTTTCCATTACAATCGATAAAATTCCTAAATTTGCAAGACGTTCTTGTCTCAACTCCAGTGTAAATAACTTTAATTTTAATTTTTAATTTTCCAAAACTTCATTCACAAGAAGTTACAGCTACTGAAAGAGAAAAAAAATTCTTAGGACTATTTTAAATTTTAATATTAGAGTAGATACCTATATTTACTTTAAAGTATTGTAATTAATCACGTTTAGAGCAGGTCCAGTTGAGATGTTATCTTTAATACCGAAAACAGTGGCAAAAATTATTGCTTAAAACATATTTATGCTAAAATTAACTTTATTCCATATAAATAAATTTAAAATAATTTGAATATTTGATGTATAAACTAAATACATATATTTTTACTTTATCGTCAAATTGATGGTACAGGATTATGCCCGCCAAAAAATTCAAAATCAGACGTCACTCCATTTTTTTATCGTAATTAATTGAAAAATTATTGAATTAATCACAGTATTAAATACACTAATGAACAGTGGTGCAACTAGAAAAATTTTTCGGAAGGAGTTACATTATTACAATGTATATATATATACACAGATAAGTACATAGGTTATTATACTAGGCCTTGGAGAAATTTCGGGAGGAGTTACAACCCCTTAGCCCCCTCATTAATTGCGCCACTGCTAACGAACTCTTGTTGGAAATTTAATAAATTACCTTCATTCTCTGCAAGTTCTGGTACCGTATGTTTTTTTTTAGATTTTGAGTGGATGATCTAATTACAAGTACTTTTACAATTGAAAAAAAAACAAGATTTTACACAAATCCAATTTTTGACAAAATCAATTTTGTTTATTGGAGTAACACGAAAATGATAAATAACTGTAAATACTTAAATTTTTTCACCGAATTTTTAAATTATCATTTTCTATTAACGATAAGATTTTTAAAATACTTCGACTCTTTTTTTTTTAATTATTTAATGGCATAATAAATTTTCAAATTGTTTTCTATTCTTACATAAGTTGTTCTTATATCTGTAAAATTATAAAATGTAGAAACAATTTTTTAATGTATATTTGTAAGTTCAAATTTGAACGAAATTACTTATTTAAAAAACAAATAACAATGTTAATATTATTTTGTTATAATTTAAAAACATTATTTATGAGAATTTAAAACTCTTACATACCTACCTATATTATATAACTATGCATTTTACTACATGCAATGACATTTTTAATTTATTTTAAGATATTATCTATTTATATTTTATACCTACTGGCTACTATGAACATATTTTTATTTCTTATTTTTCTACGGTATTTACAAAAATATATTACATATTACATTTTTAGTTATATAAGCTATTATAATATTGTAAAAATATATTTTATAATAATAATTAAATACTAATAGGTAATATAATAAATGCAGGCGTGATCGCAGGGGAGGTTGGGTGTTTAAACCCTCTCCGAAATATCAGGAATCCAGGAACACAAAATAAATTACCTGACCTACAAATGAATAGTATGATATTTATGTACATTTTTTCAACCCCCACCTAAGACATTTTTTCCTACGTTCGCGCCTGAATAAATGCAATATTTTTGAACTTTCGGACAACATATCATTCTTCCATAATACTTAAAATACAATAAATGATTTTAACATACAAAGGTATAGGTATATCAAAAAGCATATCATGAAATATATTTGTTGATATAAGCTGTCAGACCGTTTATCGTTTACAATGATATAATATCATAGAATAAATTCAAATTTAATTCACCTATAAAAGTGACCCACTCGACACCTAATGTACAGTAGAGTACCCACTTTCCTACCTTTTTTTTAAGTTATGTATTCTTATATTTTTATCAATACACCCAGAGGTGCAAATTTTTACCCTCATGTATTGATTTTTAATACACCCCTGCAATATGGGCCGGTGGCATCATTTAGGTGGAGGTGGGACAGGTCGTTGAGGTTGTTTGCACCTCTTACTTTTAAATAATTCTAATTGATTTGTTGAAATAATATAAACCATTATTTATTTATTTATTAAAATTGAATGTTTATATTGCCAGTTGAAATGAATAGACAATAAACATTACAATTATTGTATACCTACAACTGTATAACTATATAAGAGCTAGATAATTATCTTTGTAAATTAATTTACAGTCATTGATAATCATACTTATAAACTGATTCACGTGTTCAATTACTTTCTATGTTAAACCCTAGTTGTGATCTAAAAATTCTAAACCATATTCTTAATTGTTTTTACACCGCACAACTAATAGTTATAATTGATACAGTTTAAATTGTTAACGATAATAAACTGATAAATTTAAAATCCAACAATCGCAACGACGCTTTATTATATTCATATTATTAAACTAGTAAATATTGTTTAAAACATTTAAATTGTAGAAAGTGTTTAAGTTGCATAGCCGCATAGGTAGGTATATGGTATTTTATATGAACTGGTGATATTTAAAAATAACTGGCTTGAAACCTTGTACACCCCCAAAAAACTGAAAATACGCCCTTGAAGTAAGCTGATTCCACTAAACATGGGTAATAAATATTTCATACAAATTAAAATCATTATATAATATTGTAATTTGTAATAATTGTAAAATTTGTAATTATATAAGTTTAAGATATTTTGTGACAAATATCTTACATTATGTCACGAAGGCTTCATTTGTGTTAGATTATTTCTTTGAAGCCGGTACTTATGTAAGTTGTCACCTGGCTAAATGAAATACTATATACTAATTACTGAATCTGGGTGGTTCACTAAACAGTAAACACGCGTTCAGTGCAATTCCACAATTTTTCCTTCAACTGTGAATTTATTCAAATTCAAATTTTGGAATTTTTAAGCATACTTAAAAAGCATACTTAGAGACTATAATATGTTAAAATACTTAGAATTTTAATATTATTTTATTAGAATAGTAGTTGAGTGAATAACTATAATATTTATTTATGAGCATTTGAAGTTAGAATTTTGTCAAAATTTGTCAAAATTGTGAAAATGTTTAAATTACTTTAGAGTTGAAAAATTATAAAATTTAAAATATGTTTAGGTATCCAGAGAGGGTTTCAATAATATAATGTATATAATAACAATAATAACAATGACATTGTTGACATAACATTGAATTCGCAAGACATTAAATGCATGAAAATTAAACCATATTATTTTTAAATTTATTTCTGTATATCTATATTAACTCTACACTAAATTATTTAAAATTTATAACGTAAAATTATAAAATATTAAATAATAGTGTTAAAAAATACAAAATTATCTAAGTTACTTATTTTACATTAATAACTAATAAACAGGTCATGATTAATTAGTCATTTTTAAATTAGTTTTTACTTTATTTATAATTTATTAATTATAGTTGATAATAAATACATTATGTACATATTTCACACATTACTTTTAATATTTTTAAAATCATCACATTTCTGTATTTAATTCATTTAAGCCCTCGGGTTCTTGAACAGCTTCAGGAAGTGGACAATACATATTGGAACAAGAGTTTTCAATAAAATAATCACCACCCATTTCGGCATACATTTGGGGTGTTAACAGATATTTGTGAAAATCTGGTTTATTAGCAAATTCTTTGGCACCAAACCAAGCATCTAAAATAGAGGAGTCTGATAATTTTACATTAATATTAGTTTCTAATGGTCTCATTTCCCGGAGTTCTCTATAAACTCGTTCCTTAAAATCAGGCAGTTTTGTTGGACCACCAGTTAAAAACACATTTTCTGCTAGATCATTAGCTGTTTGGGCATCATATTTTTTCAAAATAAATTCTATAGTATCACTTATTCCACCTTGACCACAGCCAATTATTGATGGTTGGAAAAGTACTTCTGTACATCTCATACGTTCTATTCCAAAATGTAACTGATGAGCTTCTTTGGGATTTTGTTCTTCATTGGTATTAGAGCTAACAAATGTTGGATCATAGAATCGTAGAACTTCTTCAAGCTCTGAGATTTTTTCTTGTTCCTCCTCACTGTCAGTATCACCACCTTCCTATAATTTATATTTAAAATTTTTTTTTTAGTAAAAGTCAGTTAATAAAAAAATGTTTACTGATTAATGATTATAAACATATAGAAATTAATTAAAAAAAAATGTCAACACTAAGTGGATTCTTTTTATCAGCCAATTTGTACTAACTTAATAGTATATAGTATTCGCTCATACAATAATTTAAAAAAATCATTTAAATATTATTGTGTATTAATATGTATTGTAGCAGTCCACATAAGAGATGAATTTCAACTCCTAAATTCATACTTTGTATGAAACCATTAAAAAGAATCTATCATTCAGGTTTCAAATTTTTAAAATCACAGGAAGTGTACAAAAAAACATATCATTTTTCATTACCTATATTTGACCCATAGACTGTAAAAGATTTAATTTTAAGATTTTTACTTTATTTTAAATTCATATGTTCATTACCAAGAAAATATTTTAGAATAAAATGGAATCAATTTTAAATACCTACTAAAATACTTAAATATTATCTTTTTTAAATGCATATCTAAAGAGAATTCATAAATGATAATGAATGAAGCAATTTGTATCAGCTAAAAATAAACCAAAATAGTATACTTAATAGTTAGAACAAATTAAAAATTATCATAAAAAATAAAAATATTTTTAACAAAATAAACTAAACATACTTTATTTATAACTTTATAAACATCCCAGTCTTCATCTCTGCTACCAAAATCATCATCTCTTTTATCTTTCCTCGCTAACTGGCTAATTAATCGCATTCGTTCTAAAGACGCAGCAGTTCCTCTTTTAGCCATATCTTGTCTACGCTGTTTTCTAACAGCTTTTTTATCAATTATATCTTGTCTCTTTTTATATATATCTTTAAGCCAAGCTTTTGAAATAGACTCCTCTTTAGGTAATTGTATTTTATTTTTGAAAAGTCTTAATTTAGGCTCCTCTGTTACGTGTTCTTCAACATTGGAAGCACTATGAGAAGCAGCTGCAATTTTTGATTTTGCCCTATCAATTCTGGTTTGAAGATCAGTAATTAATTTTTTTAAATCCTTTTCATTTTTTAATCCATGAGATCTTAATACTTCCTGAAAATATAAAAAATTAAACTTATAATGCATATAACATCTTATTTGGTTTTAAAAATAAAGTTATTTGATGTACATGACCTACTGGTCTAAAATTTGAATTTGAATTATTTTGAAATGCTTATAAATAAATTGTTTGTAGGTATATATAATATTTTTAATAGCTATAATAACAACTTATGAGGTAGGCATCTTCTGTTCAATTTTCAAATCTTAGGTATGAATATGCTTATTTTATGAATTTTTAATTATAAAAGACTGCTATTATGTATGTATGCATGTAGAATCTGGAGAAAAAAGTTGTTAGCTAGGAAAATAACAACCTAGTATGTAAAACCACCTCAATTAGGACACAAGTTAAAAACAATTTTTTTTGTCAGTTTAAAACGTAGACTCCAAATACCGATTTTTTTTTCTGATTAGTTACAAATGATATGATTGCCAAAATATTTAACCATATTATACTATCTTTTCATTATAATAAAAAAAAAATTCTTTTGTAAAGTGTAATTCATGATGTAGCACAGGCGTTTAATTAATTTTACCAAAAATTATTTTTCTATGAAATTTGATTTCTCCCCCCCACACTCTCCTATACAAAACTTTTTCCTTTCTTAGAGTAAATTTGAAGTGTAATATGAGTATAAACTACTTGTTACTTTTCTCATTAAGGGTAATGTTCTTCAAGGAAATTTCTTCAATAAAACACTAAGGATTATAATTTTTATATTGCTGAGTGTTGGCATATTCAATCAATTCTAATCTCACTAATTTAACCACTTTTGCACATTAAATCTTTAGAAATTCTACTAATTTTAATATTCAATAATAAATAATCCCTATAGTAAACTCAGTTGTATATTTTTAAATATTCACCTTGGAAAACGACAAACTTAGACTACTCATGTTAAAACTAAAACAGTATCCTTTAAATTAGAACTCCATAATACTCTAAGATATCTTAGTCGTTCAAATATCTTTTTTAAACTCTTTATACTTGCTTCTGAATTTGCTATAAATTATAAAATATTTTTCAGTTGTAAAATAATTGCAGGTGGCCCCAAACTGGTATGTTATTTTTCCAGACTATTACTGTGTCACCAAAACCCAAACCATAGTTACACAGCTTTAATTACAATGAAAATTACTATTTTGAAACAAAACTCTACATGACTTCTAAAACAATAAAGAAAATGTAATCCAATTTTGATTTTTTGAATATTTACTCTAACTTCTTCGATAGGTTCTCCATCTTCAATCATCTCTCGGATCATTAATAATTGATGAACTTGTTCTTCATCTTCTGCTAACTATACAACATTTTTAAATATTTTATTTTAACTTTTTATTTATAAACACAAATAATATGAGTAACATAAAATAGTTATTATTACTTTTTCATCTCTTTTTCTAGCATTCATCTCTACTAGTTTTTTTGCCATTTCTCTTCTTTTGTCTCGTTGTTGATCTGGTGTTAAAATAACAGCCATAGAGTAAGGAAGTTGTATTCTTTTTACATTACGATCATAATACTCTGCATCTGACCATTGTTTTAATACATCAGTATAATGAACTGCCAAATACCCATGTTCATAAAGCAACTCCTTAAATATTATTTTTATAATAGTCAACCTATATTAAAGTAATGGTATTTTATTATTATAATACACATTGTTGTAAAATACCTCAGCTCGGCTTGGTGTTATAGCATTATAGTGTGCTGGATATTTAAGTTGTAGAAGTTTATGTAAGTAATATGTAATATGATATCCGCCGACATCAATTCTACGACTGTTTATTAAGTCAGGAATACCTTTGATTACAGGTATAATATGTGTTGTATGGTGGCCACAGTTCACAATAAGTCCTGTTTTTTCATTAAGACCATTATGTAGGTAACTAAATAGACCATCTATTCCATAACAAATGCCCGGAACATGGTAGCATTCAAACAATAGTTCTGACATTACTGAAAAACAATATTAAAATGTACAACACAATCATACTGTCAAACAGTTAAAGTATTTACATAGCCGGGAATAATTAGGATTGGCAACTGGTTCTGTTATTATAATTGGGTGGTTAATGCTACCATTAGTATCAATGCCCAGATGTGAAAAAGTGTAATCAAAAATCTGTTCTTGGACATTAAATTGTGTAATTACATTACGATCAAATTGTGATTTTAATTGGAATCTAACTGCTTCTATATTTGCTATATCATTTCCAATTAATGTCTCTCCATCCTAAAAATACATTTGAAATAAATTAAAAACCTTCAATCAACACAAATATTGATCTTGTTACTTTTTTTCCACGTTCTTTTCTTGGGCGAGCTAAAATATTTTTAAATATAAGATTTGGAGCACTGGATGTTGCCCAACCAGCTTTACAAGTAAACGAACCTGATAAAATAAATGGGTATTTATTACAAACAAATAAATTCTAATTAATTATTTATGTGCATGGTTAATATAGTTACCATTATCAATGACTATTGGTGTTTTTGAATTTCGTAAAGTTTGTGTGTAATTGTAATATTTATCTGGAACTAGTTTGAGATCCTTAAGTATAATGACTTCTTCTGCCATATCAAATAAATAGTAAAGTAAGCATTTATTATTTAATGCAATTAAAATCAAAAATATATGACAAATATATTTTTGGTAGATAACTTATAAATTTACAGTTATCAAATAATATCGTAACAATTATTAATAAACCATAGGTAATACTTAAATTATAAGTCACAAAATCACAACTTTGAACTTAGTATTTACATAGAGTAATTATTCTATGAGTACCTATTTACTATTTAGTAAATACTAATTACACCGGTTTTCATGAAAAATAATTTTAAACTTTGTTATCTAAACACCAAAAATAATATGATAATAATAATGATAATTACAGTATTGGCAACATTCTTATATACGATGTCCCACGGAGATCTGACAAATGAAATAACTTTTGTTCTAATCAATATTTAAAAAAAAATTCTTTTAAATATAATTCATAAACACTTGTGCTACATTTTTATTTTTTAATACTAAAAATTAAAAATTAAAAAATTTCCAAAATATTTGAAAATAGCCATTTTGTGAATCTGATTTAAAAAAAAAAATTTAGATGGTAAAAACATTTAAGTCCAGTGGCTGATTTTTTACAATTTTTTCAAATATCAATATTCTCGTTAAGTAAATTACGATCTAGTTTATGTGAAACAATAAAAAACTAGTTAGATTTTAACATGTACTTATTTAAAAATATTTTTAAAAAAATTATATTTTTTGAATTTATAATGTTCTAACATAAACTAGATCGTAATTATTTACCTAACAAAAATATTGATATTTAAAAAAATTGTAAAAATCAGCCACTAGACTTAAATAAATGTTTTTACCATCTAATTTTTTTTAAAAATCAGATTTACAAATTGGCTAGGTATTTTGAATATTTTTGAAATTTTTTTAATCAATTTTTAAGTTTTGTATTTTCGGTATTAAAAAATAAAAAATATAGCGCAAGTGCCTATGCCTTATATTTAAAAGAAATTTTATAAAAATATTGATTAGAACAAAAGTTATTTCATTGGCACTTAGCAGATCTCCGTGGGACACTATATAATTTGCAATTATTTTATAGTTATGATGAGGGAATATACAATAGTCTATTTAAGTCCATAGACCTATAAGGCTATAAACTAGTTGAAAAATACGGAATATATAACTATTATATGGAATATACCATGACAAAATACATGTATTTTGTCATGCATAAAGTACAAAGTGGATTTGCATTGGTTCGGTGGTATACATAAAATTGTAAACCATAGACATTAGACATAATCAGTAGCGTTATTTCAGTTTTCAATAGAGGGGGGCAAAGGTTTTGACCTAATTTTTTAAAAATTAATATATATAGAATAAGCGGTTACTGAAACTGAACTAAATTAACAAAATAATAGTTTACTGTGAATTGTGAACTATGATACACGACTGTCTCAAGTCTGAGGACTGAGATCAAGGATAAATAAAAGTGTCAATCGATTGTTGTTTTTAAAATTTGTAAATTTGTAGAATTTATAGATTTAAAAAAAAAACTATATGAGATTATGATATTAATTATTATTATTGTTGTGCGTACAACAATATTGTGTTCCTAAATCCTTTTTCTTCACAAAACACACACACCCACACACAAAACATACATGCACGTCTCGCATTCGTCTAAATATAAATTTATTCCAACTATCAATTAATTAAAAATGTAACATTGTGACAATAATTTTTTAGTAGTTAGACTGTAAAATATTTTCTGAAAATATTATAAAAATTATTATGTTTTTCACTAATAAAATATAATAATGGTTAAATGGCAAAAATCAGACAGGGGCAAATTTTCACCTTGCCACCCTCCCTCAAATGACGCCACTGTTAGTATATAACTTAGTATAACTATATAACTATAGCTACTATTATATTATAATTATTGCTTAAAAGTTTTAACTTTATTCATATTCTCACTCCCAGTCTCAGAGGTTAGTCGTAAGTCCAGTAGCGCCGATCTATATTTCATGTTATGGGGAAAAAATGCTGGTGTTAGACACACCTACTAAAAAAATGTTTAGTTAGTTACCTTCGAATGGTACTATATTTATTTCTAACTATATACATACAAGATACTGCATAACAAACTATTTTTGATTATCACCCACCCACAAATATTTCTTGGGAATTTTCCCCAGTTCATACCCATGTTCGGCGCTACTGTTAGTACATACCAAATTTGAATATTGACGAAACTGAATATTTTAACGAAAAATAACAATTATAGGCATAGTTATCTATTTTGTTTTAAGTAATTAAAAAAATATTATTTAAAGACACCAATTCGTGTATTATTATTTAACACTAACAGAGAAGTATTCAAAATATTATGTAGATTAGTTTTAAGCTGTTTATGCCATAGACTTATTAACACCTGTAGTGGCGGTTAGTCAGGGACCTTTGAGACGGCGACTCACCATAAAAATAAAGTAGTAAAGCAATAAAAAAGTTTGAAGAAAATTGTAGTATAATTTAATATTTTTATCTATTTTGAAAATAATTATGATGGTTTTCGATATTAATATTGATTATTGATAATGTTATAATATTTTGTATTATCTTTTTACATTAATAATGAGAAGACGGGTGTCATTCAATAATAATACTGGCGAAAAATATCAATAACAACAACTAATTACTAATTTATGCGATGCCAATAGCAGAAACTTTGAATGAGTCTAGTCTTAATGTAGGTACTGAACAACATCTATATAATCTACTCCGCCCTCCACCTTGTCTTGCTTATAAAATTTGTATAAGTACACAATTGAGTCTCTCGAACGGCAGACTCCCGAATAAATTAAAATGTCTGGCTAATAATAATATTACTATATAATAATACAGTATATAATTTATGGATATGGATCTATCATCTATGGCAATCATCAATCTTCGCTATTCGTCTGAGACAATTGACGGTTGTAATAATTTTAACGGAGAAAAAAAATAGACGTACAAATCGTTAACCGTACTTTAATATGTATAATATTTTACACGCATATGCCGTTCTGTTCAGCTTATTTTTATGAAATACCTCAATATCTTTAATTCGAAACGCGGTAAAGACGGACGAGGAAAGGTGTTCCTGGGTCGGCGATGTGGTTATTGAACGTTTGGACATTAAATTTGACACAACTAAGTTTCTCAAAAAAAATCGATGTTTAATTTACTTTTTTAGACATAAAATAAATATATACTTATTGCACCGGACAATCTGCTACCCACCGGGTGACGTATACCTATGCATATTTTATTCCCGAACGCGCGATGCATAAAATACGTGAGACCGAAAATACATAATCGTCATATTAGTATATTACCAGACCCATTTTAAATAATAAATTATATTTATATTAATTGCATAAATAGCATTTTTCATTTTTAATCAGCCGAGTACCCGACTAATAAGTTTTTTTTATTGTAATATAGTTAGTACCTTGCATACATTTTTTTTATTAAATACCAATTAAATAATTATTTATATCAAGAAACGAGAAATATTAACGTTTTATAAAGTATTACAATAAAATAGTTTTGAAAAAAAAATATTCTTTGACTTGTTATAAAAAGACTCCAAGTAGTTATTACATTAGTTCTTATTTTACAAAGACACTAACAAAAGCGAGTCAAGTTTAATATTGCTAGAAATATTGTATGTATCTATTACTTTAATTAAAACATTGAATTAACATATATTTTTATTTACTAATTATTGTGTATTCTATTGATGATTTTATTTTTATTTCATGTAAATCTGAAACATAACATGACACTGAACCATCTCAAACTATTCTCCCAAAGTTTATCTATAATTGATATTTGATGCCTCTCCTATAAATTATAGTGCCTCTAATTTATTTATTTTTATTATTCTATCCTAACTAGTCACACAAATTCACCGACTATTCACTTACTGTTGTATTTTATTGTTCATTGTCCAATATTTCAATTAATTTTAAATGAATGATCTTTATTTTATAAAATCTACCTTTTAATCTTTAATGGTGGACATTTTCCCTTAACTAAAGAAAAACATTGTATTATATTTACGAATACTTATTATGAATATTAAACATTTGATAAATGTTTATCTACAAACTAATTTGTTGGATTTTTAACAAAATTTATTAAAATTGTAAATTCAAATGCACATTAAAAAATATTCTGTTTGATATTAATGATATTATATTAATTTGATTTACCAATAGTCTAGTGATTAGTTAAATCTTTCATAGAATATAATATATAATAATTTATTGTATATATAATTTTCTTAGAAATAAATAAACATTTTGTTAAATTTATACAAATTAGTATGGTATTTATTTATTTTATAAATTTACACCAAACAGTGGTTGTAATTTAAATAGTACAAAATATTGTATTAACATAAGAATAAAGTGTACAAATTAAATTTATGATTTAACAAGTGATAAAGATTAACAATACAAATTTAAGTTATAGATATTATATTTACAAGACAAAAAAAGTAATAGTAATGAATAAATGAATATGATTAGGGTGAAAATTCATGGTCTTCATTATACTTAATCATTGATTTATTTCATTATTATTATTATTAATATTTTTTAAATTAATTAAACAAAAAATAACAACTTGTCTTTAACTACAAGTTTGTATTGGCAGATGGATGTATGGTAGTATACTATACAATATAATAATAAGAAACTTGTATACTGTAACAATATAACATTTCATTTTAATAAAAATAAAAAGATATTTTACTTTTAAACGTGTTAATAAAAAGTTACTATACTTAACTTAACTAAAATAATAATTTAAATGTTTAATTTAAAAAGAAATTTATTTTGTTCATTTTGTAAAACAAATCCTTGTTTTTTCAAGTTATGACATTGCAAGACTAAATGAGGCATATTTGTAAGGTCCACCCAGCAATCTTCTTCATTTTCATCATTACACTCCACTAGTAACTTTAAACATAACAATGCATTAAGTATATTAAATGCTGAACAAATATTTAGTTATTTATTATACATGCATTATCAATATCATGTTTGAAATTATATTTTTTTATTCATAAACTTACACTCAAAACTTCTTTCAATGTAGATGAAGGATCTACTTGTGATAATAATGTATACTAAAAATAAAAATAAACATAAGTCAGTTATTTATAAGATTACAATTATATTGTACAGTGTTTTTTTTAAAAAAGGTAACATTAATTATATCTTTATTTTTTGTATTTATTTAAACCAAATTTTTAGTAATTTTTGATTTTTAAATATGGCTGTAATAGCAAAATTCACTGAATTACATGTTAACATTTTGATTTGAATCACTAAATAATTGAAGTTTTCGGCAACCATTTAATGATTACTTCATGACTGTGTATTTTAAACCCATCTTCTACTGTTAATTTGGTCAATTTCAATTTTAGAACAAAGGTCAAAAGGAGTTTTAATCTATTCAAATATGAATTATTATTTAAAACAATGCGAGTTATAATAATGAATGTGAGCACAATAAAAAAGCTTAACATTTGAAAATTGTCAAAAATATGTGTATTTTATTATTCTTTAGTTCCTCCTAAAAACTCCATTTCAATCTGTTGATGGGGATCCAGAATATATTTATGGGGGGGGGGAGAGATACCATATGCGTATTGTATTTTACGGCTGTCAAAAATAGACATCCTAAAATTGACTTGTATGTATAGCAGAGTATATGAGGGGGGTATGGTTCTTTGCCTCCCTTGGATCCGTGGCTGCACTGAAGAGTAATATTTTGTGTAACCTTAAAGGGAATGGAAGCAGTGATTATTTTTTTTTTGTCTAACACAATATGTGTAATATAAGAATTTAGACATGTTTTTATTCTAATATATAGAATAAGAATGCTAAAAACTGATTTGAATTTTTTGTCAAATCTATTTTTTAATTACTTTTTTTTTAATATCAATATTAATTTTATAGGATTTAAAAAAATAAAGTAAAAAATGTGGAAAAGTCTATCTCTAATATACTTGACAATAAATTTAAATTAGTTTTTAGAATTTTTATCAATCAATACCTTGGAATGAAAATAAATCAAAATTCTTAAATTCCATATATGTTTGACAAAGACAAAAAATCACTGTATCTAAACCTTTCAATTCATTAATTTTGATTCATATCAAAAAAATTTGATTTAGAGTACAAGTATCTATGCACATCTAAAACCATATTAGTATTATACATTTCTAACAAATCAGTTTATGTTGCAACATGCACAGTTTAAACTGATTTACCCTAATTTGAATAAATTAATTAATATTATCTCAAATCTGATTCGGTTGTTGCAGTGTGATCTGTTTAAGCACATTTTGTACCCTAGTAGTTATTTTTAATGTGAATTAACTGAATTGTTTTAGGTAAATCAAATTCAGTTAAATCAGTTTTACTTATGCATGTAACCATAGTATATATATCTTAGTCTATGATTGTTATTAATTATAGAATCTGAGATATTATGTTAATGGTAATAATTTTACCATATCAGATTTGCATTCCTTAAATTCTCGAGCAACTTCAGTTTCCATTTCTGTACTTATAGTATTTTGAGCTTCAATTTTGTCTATTTCTTGTTGGAAATCTTTCATAAATATTGATAAATTGTTGAAGCTATATATAATAGTTTTTAATTAAAATATATTAATTAAAGCACTCTACATATTATATAATATTATGTATAAAATATTTATATTACCGATCAGTACGTTTAATAACATTTTCATTATCTTGTTTAATGTTATTTAGAAGTAGTTTAAATTCTGTAGATACCTTTTCGTATGTTTTTAAAAGTTTTACTGAACTTAAAGATTGGAAATTAGGATAATCTTGTAAAAATATACATAATAATTAATTAAATTATGGTATATAATATTATAATATACAAATGTAGGTATAGTTACTTAAAGGTTTTGTCTCTTTTAATAAATGAGTTATGCCATTAATGATACTTTTTTTAATTTTAAGTATTTCTTGATGTGTTGATGGATCAGCTGGATTGTTAACAAGGTTCATACATTGATCCAACTGACTCACTCTTGCAGCCATAACTCTGACTTGGTCTTTAAATTTTTGTAGGACATCATAAAGAGTATAGTTGTCAGTTATTACTGCAGTATTGTCCAGACATTCAATTTGTGATTGAAGAATGTTATTAGTTGAACTATAATTCTAAACAAAAAAAATATTTTTTTTATTTTATTATTTTTTTAAATAATTATTTTTACTATTAAAATTTAATATATAGGGTAAATAGTTTAATAATGTTTAAACTGCAATGACTTTTTCTTTGTAATTTAACATTTTTCAACATTCCAATAAATAAATTTTATCTAAGAATATATATTTTTTAATTATTTATTATTACATTAAAATGCATAATAGCAATACAAAACATAAATTCCGAGATTGGCTAAGTAGATCAAAACTAAATCTAATAATAATTTAACTATTCCAAGTTTTGTATAAGAGTTTTCTAATAAATGGTTTATGAGCAATACAAATATATATATATATATATATTGTATAAGTAATTCAATTCATAATATAATTAAATATGTAATTTACTAGACAGGTAAATAAAATATTACTGTATTAGTTTATCTTACCTTACTTATGATATAAAATATAAACAATGCACGTGAACTTACCTCATCATCATAATTTGAATTAGAAACATTAGAGCCCGACATTTTTCTAAAAGGTTTAGTTCAAAATTATTGACTATTACCACAGAACAGTATACCTAAATGAAAAATATATAAACTATATTGCAGTTAAGGTTTAACATAAACTTTGTTATTTGTAAATTTGTTTAATGTTTACCACTTTATACTTAATGTATTAGAATTTTTAATTTCAAACCTGTACCAGTAACATAATAACATTATAATATTAACATATTATAACTACAAAATGTCTTAATTATAGTTGCAGATACCTACCGAGTATTGGGTACCGACTAGTAGTCACTAGTAGCTTTTGCAAAATAAGAAATACAAATTAGTCGAATTCGGATTTATGAATTAAAGTCTTAAATTATAATTATGAATAAAATTAATATTATAGTACGAATTAAAAAAAATCGTTATCAAAATGTGAGCCAAAAATATTAATTTTCCCGCTGTTTTGTTCAATCATCCAACTTTGATATTGAAATCACAATTAATTGCTCAAAGTAATTCGTTATTACTTAATTATTAATAATGAAAATACATCATTTGACAAAGCTAAAAATAATAAAATAGTACTTAGGCTTTGTTAGAACTTTAAACATACAAAATGTAATAGGTATTTGAATGACAGTTACAATCTTTGTTCTATGCATTTATGGTTATAACTTATAGATAACTAACTGATATCAATATTATTTAGAAGACGGTAATCCACGTTTGTTTTAGTTGCCAACCTGGAATCCGCAGCTGATAGTCTAAAATTTTTTCTTTTTAGTTTGTACTGAAGGCAAGTTCAAGATTCAAGAATTCACTTAGCCTATTTTACGGCGTCCGGCAACTCCTTGATTTTCGCGTGGCCGCTGCTGTCAAAAACTATTGACTACTACTACTACTGACATTTAACACCATTAGACGACATATTTAACTGATCGCGATGTATTCTCCGTTCCATCAACTCAGAAAACCCGCGAACCAACAGAACGCATTGGAAAATGTGTCACAATTTCCAGCTCATCTCGTGCCAGGTACCCATATTTTTAATGATTTTTTTATTATAGCTATATCTATATAGAGTAACTAAGCCCTAATTCAAACCGATATTTTAGATCCATTAATCATTAATAACAACCAATATAAAATATTTATTTTGTAAATCAAATTTTTTGTATTGCAGGTAGGACTATTGCTGCGGCTGCAGTCAATGAAGATAGCTGCGAGTTTGGATCACCTAAATACTTTGCCCTTTGTGGGCTCGGTGGTATTATCTCCTGTGGTCTGACACACACCCTTGTCACACCCTTAGATTTGGTCAAATGTCGTCTTCAGGTGAACCCTGCCAAGTATAAAAACCTCATCAATGGTTTTAAAGTAACAATGGCTGACGAAGGTGCTAGAGGATTGGCAAAGGGATGGGCTCCGACTGCCATGGGTTATTCAATTCAAGGTCTTGGTAAATTCGGCTTATACGAATATTTCAAAATTTTGTATGCTGACTTGTTGGGAGAAGAAAATGCATATTACTGGCGTACATCACTTTACCTCGCTGCCTCTGCATCTGCTGAACTTTTTGCTGATATTGGTCTCGTTCCTCTGGAATCAATCAAAGTAAAAATTCAAACTACTCCTGGTTTTGCAAATACTATGCGTGAAGCGGTTCCCAAAATGTTACAACAAGAAGGCATATCCGCTTTCTTCAAGAGTTTAGTGCCTTTGTGGATGAGACAAATTCCTTATACCATGATGAAGTTTGCATGTTTTGAAAGAACGGTTGAATTAATTTATGCTCATGTTGTACCCAAGCCTAGGGCTGATTGCAGTAAAGGAGAACAATTGGTTGTTACATTTGCTGCTGGGTACATTGCTGGTGTTTTCTGCGCTATTGTATCCCACCCAGCTGATACATTAGTATCAAAATTGAATCAAGAAAAAGGAGCTTCATCAGTTGATGTGTTAAAAAAAATTGGTTTTGGTGGTTTGTGGAAAGGTTTAGGCCCAAGAATTATTATGATTGGTACCTTAACAGCATTGCAATGGTTCATCTATGATTCTGTAAAAGTTACTTTGAACATTCCTCGACCACCACCACCAGCACCACCAAAGGCAAAGAGTGAATAAACAGTTGATAGTTCAACTATTTAATCAATTCAGAACCGTCAGTCTTACTTAAATTAAATGTAAATTATCTGCACCTATTAATCTTTGAGGAGTATTCAGTGTCAAATTACAGTGCTTTTTAGTTTTGTTTTACATTTAAATTAGATGCTTAATTCATTCCAGTATAAAAATACCTCAACCACGTGTAATATTAGAATACAACATTTTAGAGTGCTGTATCACTACTGTAATAATATGTTTGTTTAATGTTAATATCTTAATAAAGTTACTATATATGTTCTGAATTGTTTTTTTTTTTTGTATTTTCATAATTTGTATGAAAATCTTATTGTTTAATTACATGATGTTGGTGAGTGGTTTAGTGTTGATTTTTATATGAATGTTAAATATAGAACAAAATACTTGGCACTAACTAAATATACTATTATTATTCATAATAAAGTGTGATATATTACTGTCTTTTTTTTATTTTATCATAAGTGTTACATAAAATAGTTATCTCACTGAGTTGAATATTAAGGTATTTAGTTCAGTGCATCTCCTCAACTCATGGTCACTAAATGTATTATAATATAAAGTAACACGTGTTTGAAGCATGCAATTTTTCTTTGTTATCTTAATGAAAAATACATAGGCATTTGGACTATAATTGATCATTAATATTGCAGCTTAAATAGTTTAGATTAGACTTGATATGATTAGTTATAATCATGATAATGGTATAACTTAATTTTCAAAGCAGGAAGCTTAACAATATTTGATGACAATATAATTTAAGATAACCAATAAAAAAAACAACAGACAATAATTTATTAAACCAAGTTTAAAAAATGTTAAAAATACTTTTTTATAATATAGAATAGAATATTATTAAACAACTAATATATAAATTAAAATTATTATTCAAAAAATCAATAGGATAAGTCTTTTAAAAGACTGTTAAAATCACATAATGATTTAATAAGTATTGAGCTATTTAAAGGCTTCAACATAACATGGAATGGTATCAACCATTTAATTATAAAATTGGATTGACCAAATGTGATATTGCACTAAATGCAAAAAAATTAATAAATTTGATAACATTTTTCAGCTATAAAAATAACATTTAAAATCCAGCCTCTTTTAGTTGTTTTAACTGATAATTTAGTCTGTCTTCTTTTGCCTTCCTTGTATATGAAACCTGAATTAAAAATAACATTAATAAATGTTTTTCTAAAAAAAAAATTATATAATAATAAATAATAATATTACTGAAACTTACAGTTCTTGATTTTACATACACTTGAAGAAATTTATCACAATCTATATCGCCATTTAAGAACTGTTCTGCTATTCGTTCACTTTCCTCATCACATTTTATTGCAGCATTTTTTAAATTATCCTAAAAAAGGTCATTATTACAATATTTTTAAAATGAACAATTTTCAAGTACTTATATATATTATGTATTTGACATTTTACCGAGATTGATTGTGGAGAATATTTCTCTGATAACTTAACATACTTGGCTGAGAGTCCAGCATATGATTTTTGGTAAGTTTCTATTGTTTCTAATTGTTTTGATATTTCTGATCTTAAATTACTTATTGGTTCTTTCTTAGACATGTTTGAGTCTAAAAATGTTAAATAACTCATAATTTTTTTCAAATTCATAAAAGTTATCTATAAAAATGTGTTTACTAGCTAAGTCCATTATTTTAGTGATAGTATTTTCAATATTTTTATTAGATGCTTCTATTGATGGTAATTCTGAAATAAATTCATCTAGGCAGTCAACATTATTATTTAAACGTAGTAATTCAGCTGATGTTAGTTTGGCAAGACTAAAAAATTCCATGTCCTGAAGAAAAATTCAACTTTAAATTATTCCAAGTTGTTGATAAAATATTTTCCAACTTACATTACTAAGAGAGGTAATTGCATTTTTTTTGCAACCAATGGTGATATTCCCTGAAAAACTTTAAGAGATTTATGAGTAAAATGGAATAGATTTAATTTGTAGATTTATAAATTACCCATCTGAACCACCATTGGCAAGTGTAAGTGATTGGTCTAATTCAAACTCTCTTCTTATCACCTGTACTACTCTGCCCAAATCAGAGTGAATAGTATACTATAGAAATACCAATATATAAAATAAATTATAAATTAAAGTATAATATAAAATTCTTACATTCATCAATCCAGGTGCTAGAACTATTTGGCCATTAGTGTCCACCCATTTATGGTTAATTCTAGGGCATATTTTCATAGTGGGTTTCTCAAAAGGAAATTTTGGACCTAAATCAATAACCAGGCTCAAATTTCCAGCTTTAGTAGGAAATTCAACAGAGTATTCTTTATCGAAACTAATTTCTGAAACACTAATTTAAATTTATGTTATAATGCTTGCATGCAGCTGATATTTTGGAATTATCATGTTTGCTTACTTTTCATTAAAAACTTTTAATGTATCGATTTGTTGTTCACGTTTTCTGGATAGATCGATGTTATTATACAAGTTTGTGGAAAGCATTTTCAACTATTTGGTTACTGGAAGTTGCAAAATTTCAAATTGGATAAAAAGTCGAAATAAGGCAATTATCAATTTATCATTAAATGTATTCAGACTATAAAATAATGACTATAATGTGTCTATAATATAGAGTAATACTCCATGATTGACAATCCGCACTCCGCAGTATTATGCCTATTGAAAACTAAATAAAAGTATGAAAAATATTTTAACAAAATAATTGTCCATGATATATGCAGTGATTATAACAATAAACATAGACATAAATGAACCATGATACCACAGAATCATAGACCTATGCACAGAATAGATAATTTATAATGATAAAAAACATGATGTTCGTGAATGATGATAGAAGAATTGATAACAGTATTAAATTTTTAATTTTCAGTAAACATTTTGACAATTAATATTTAATTATACAATTTTTTTTAAACAATCACAATTTACGAACACAGAATAACATGTTAAAATATTTTTTATTTAGTCATGCAAAATAAAACGTTTTACTTTCTTTGACTACTACTTTTTGACAGTTATAATTATATAAAATATATATATATTTAATTTTTAATCCCACCGAATAGTGGTATTAATGGAGAAAAATGAACTAATGTTTACTTGGTTAACAATTGAAAATACAAAATAATTTATAATGGATGTTTGTCACGCACCACAATACTTACCTGATTTAGTATTGGACATCATATTTTCAAACTTGGAACTACCAGACTTATTAAGCTGCATGTTGGTCTGTCAAAATTGGTATCGTGTAATTAATGATGGCAGAGCAGAGCCATGGAAATTAATGTGTCGCCGTAAGATACCTAAAGAGCTACTGAAGTCTGAACTTTTATCGCAACTCCACAACTATAAAGCCAAATTACGAGCCTTATATCATTCATGGAATCCAGACGATTGTTCCATGCACATTGTTGTCAAACAAAATGGTTTTACATTGCATCGTAATCCAGTCGCCCAGAGTACAGACATGGCACGAACTAAAATTGGTTATAGCAATGGTAAACACGTATGGGAAATTACATGGACTGGACCACTAGGTAAAAATATATTCAATTCGTAAAATACTAAACAAAAGGTCATTTCTAATATAAATTATTTTGTTTATAGGTACAGTTGCAATGGTTGGTGTGTCAACGAAAGAGGCGCCAGTGCATTGTAGTGGTTACTTACCTCTGTTGGGTATTGACAAGCATAGCTGGGGTTGGAATTTAATCGATAATGTTTTGTTGCATAATGGAGTATCACATGGATGCTATCCATTGTTAAACAACGCTCCTAAGTATCAAATTGGTGAAAAATTACAATTAGTACTAGATTCTGATAATGGTATTTTGCACTTTGAAAAATGTAATGAATTCTTAGGTATAGCTTTTAAAAATTTACCTAAAACTAAATTATATCCTTCGGTGTCAGCTGTCTATGGTAACACAGAAATATCAGTAGTATATATTGGTAAACCTTTATTTGGTTAAGTAAGCATTATAGTTTTTATAAGAATTCAATCTCATAGAATATAAAATACTATTTAACATAAGGTTTAAATTCCTTAATGTTTTTTCATTTTAATTCAATAATATCAGTATTGTTTCTGTTAGTAAATAATATTTGGTACATACAAGTTACATACAAACATAAATCTTGCAAGTAATGTGTTTAAAAAATATTTAGTAATAGAGCTCTTGATAGTGAGGATGGTGGTAGTTCCATTATTTATATTAAATTATATTAAACAAAAAAATTGCGTTTATTTAAAATTTAAAAAAGAAGACTAAAATTCATAACAAAAAAATACCTTTTTATACATTTTTTGCTTAAATAATAAACTTATACTTCATATACGAGAAATGGCAAACCTTTTTTGAGTTATATGCTAAAATTTCAAAATCAGTTTAAAAACAATTTCATGTGCCTGTAAAGTTTTGTATTGGTTAGAAATGTTAAAAATATTAAAATATTTTTTAGTTGACCAGCGGGGTGTATATAAAAATATTTAAACATAAAGTATGTATAATCATTTTTATTACCTTCTTACTACTAAACTTTACCACTACTACTCTATATTTTTATTTCATTGTTGCTACTAATATTGGTTTTTTTTTTTAATACCAGTATGTGTTTTTCTTTATTTTTATTTACCTAATAAAAAAAATATATTCTAATTATTTCAATCAAAACTATTAATGAATTTATTTAACTTTAGATTAATAAACCATCATTGATAATTTGACTATTAAAATCTCCGGGGGGAAAAAAAAATAAAAGAAGATATACTGTACAATCTAAAAGGGAGTTCCAATTATAATTAGTTATTATATTGCTAAGAAATAACTAAAGAATTTTTTAATCAAATACAAGATTCCACAATGAATTAATATCAGTTAGCCACTCCTGCTATAAGTGCTATGTACTATATTTTTGAGAGTTAAAAATATTAGATATTTTACTGTTAGTAATTTACATTAGTAAAAATTACTTAATTTTGATACAAAAAATTTAATATTTGACATATTAAAATGAAATCATAAATTTGTTCAAAACCTAATAAAATATCTCGAGGATTAATAATTAATTTGTTTTATATACTTGGTTGCTTTTAGCTTTTACTTATATTAATCGACTCGAGACTTTATCATTTTAATAATAACAATATACAATATTTTAAAACAATAATGATAAGTAAAATTAGTTTGTTTAATAACATAAGGATTATTTATACTATATATACATATAGTCATATAGATAATACATTTTCATATTCTATTACATAATATACCATTATACCATTCCTATTATTTCTTAAATAAGATTAGCGATTAATTTACTGGTTTTTAATTTAAAATACTTAGTTTTACCTTATTGTTACTTACACATTTTTATGGATAAAATATATAGTTTATGTTTTTAAATCATTGAAATTACAATAATTTTATATTAATTATTGTCAAAGTACTTTTTATCACTTATAGAATTAAATTAATTTTTGTTTATATTAATTAAATAGTATGTTTTGTGTTTATTTATTTTTGATATTTTTCACTTTATTTTATTAAATTATACTTTTTGTTGAATACTAGTTAAGTTTTGTCCTGTTATTTGTGTTATTTTAAACTAATTAAAAAAAATGATTGTAAGATGTTTAAATATATTTTAAATAAAAGTTCTTCTTAATATTTTATAACAATTCTTATTGTTCTAATATTTTTTTTTAATAGTACAAGAAATTGTAAATGTATGAGTACTTACTTTAATAAATACCTACAAAGCTATGACGTTTTGATAAGTTTTATTATTATTTTTTAAAACTAAACTAGAACAAAGATAATAACTAATATAATAATATATAACTTATACGTTATACTGTATAATTATAAATAAATAATAAACATTAATCTGGTATAGTAAAATTGATTTCTAGGTACGTTTTACTGTATTAGTTACTGCAATCAACGATGTATTAGGCCAAAGTAACACTTGCCCAATGTCCATAAAGTATGTTTGAACTTCGAGTTGAGAGTATTTTTTTACCTTTATTATTACATTAAAAAAGCACTAAACTTTTTTTTTAATTTAAATTTATTTATATTGAAAATAATTTGATTTGAAATAATAAAAATGTACATAGCATCCTTATTTAATAACTTAATTGTAGTTTTTGAAGATTTTGTGCTACGCCACTAACTGCAATTGCAGCCTGTAGTTTCGCCGACGTCCGATATCACTGTAGGCTGACTAGACTGCAGTCAATACAGGTAGGTTTTACCATAGTATCAATTATGTTTAATACGATGGTGGTTCTCCGCAAAAAAGGTATAAGCGGTCGATTTCTTGTCTTTGTGGTTCATTTTGGTGAGTGGCGGCTGGCGACACCGCCAACTCGTCGATTGTCAATCAAATTTATGTGGTCAAAGGTTTTACTTTATCTGACTCTTATTTATAATTAATGTTCATTAGAATGCATTATTCCAATTTAAATTTTAAATTCGTAACGGATAAAAGTAGTGTGTAAACTGTAATAACATGCATAGACTTGAGGTATATCGGTATATGGTACCTACTACCTACTATGTAACCTACCTATTATGATTCATAGTCTATGAACTAAAATATTTTTAGTTTGGAACAATCGGAACTGGTAGCTATACTACCAGTATTTTTGAGTATCTACATAGTCTCATACTTGTATTTAAATATTTTTTTGGTATTTTAATTAATTTTAATACATTTTTTTTGGATTATTAAATAGGTACCAATTTTTGATAACCAATATTTTCGTATTTTACTACCTATTTTAAATTTTCCAATGCATGTTCTAGCCCCCCCCCCACTGAAAAATATGTACGATAAATAAAATCATAAAACATTATAAATTATAATAACTAATAATTGAATTTATGAAGTTTGAACAAATAACATCTTTGGACCTTTGGTCTTTTTATTATGGATTAACCTATTAGGATTGTCTAATAAGGAAAAAATTTACTACAATTTCAATAAAATATGTTTTGAATTTTGTAATTTGTATCTTATTCATTGAGTACTAATTACTGGATAAAAATAAACAAATAAAATGTAGGTATCCTAAATTCCCAAATCATTGCATTAAAGTCAAGTCAAACAAATTCGTCTCGATTTACAAAGGTATGTAATATTAAACTATTAAAGTAATAAAGGAATTTTCATTTTTGTACATCATTGTACATCATCATATAGTTGTTGAAAGTCTGTGATTTCCTTACATATGAAACATAATTAATATTGGACATTATTCTTAAAACATTTTTAACTATTCAAAAGTTTGTACTATATATAGCTAATAGCTATATTATGTTATGTTATATGATACGAAAATATTTATATTTTATTTAAATAACCTCATTGATTGCTGATAAAACCTTAGCCCATGTAAAAAAAATATTTGCCCCACTCTGCCACTCCTGGAAAAAAATTCTAGTGCCGTGCTTGTTCCAATGGTTTTAAAAATTTGAAATTAAATTAGATGTACACACGTATCTAACAGAAAAACTAATAACGCGTTCACTCAGTCGACCCTGATGTATCTAAAAGTAGACCTGAAGTAGTCTTGAACCTATTAAAGTATGCATGTAGAATGTAGCCATGTAGGTAGGTATTAATTATTTAATTTAAATATTTTTAATTTTTTTATTAAGGTTAAGTATTTATTTGTGATTATATAATATAATAATATAATGTATAGTATTCCTAAAAGACTATCGAAAGTACCTATGGCTTTTACAATAATGTTTTTAAATCGTATGTAAATGATAAATCCGTAATTTTAATAATTCAGTGTATGTTTTTTTATATCTACGTATTATACGTATTTTGTGTTAGGTAGGTATATAACGTAGGTATATTATTTAAAGCGGAGGCATGACTCCATTGCAGCCTTCCCCTACGATCCTACGGATGACCTTGGTCACTATACTGACTAGTCCGTGTTTCTTTTCCACTGGTCTCATAAAAAAAAACATACAAATTAACAAATTAATAAATATGTAATCTTGGTTTAAGTCTTTGTCACAAAATATTAAATATCAAGGATATTTTTACTTCAACTTATTAGTATCACTACTGTATCACTAAATTTTGGTTTTGAGTAGCGGTGGGGGTTGGGAAACTCTTGGTACTTACTACTTGGTTAAATTCATTTAATATTTAAATAATAAAAATAATAATTAATGGCAATTTAATTTACAGTAAATATAATAAAAGTTTTATTTGCCTAACCTATAAGTTTTATTATACTTAACAAGTTTAATAATTTTTTGCATATTTTAAGATTTTTACACTTGTTATTAAATTGTCAATACTTACCTATATTAGGTACTTAAGTCTATTTAATAGAATGAGTGTATAAGGGTTGTCACTCCAGAATCCCTACTTACTCTCACACAAGACACACATCTGAAATAATCATATCTATTAACAATATAATTATACTAAAATATTGTACTAAATATAATTTGAGGATGTAATAACAATACCTAGGTAGTTTATTTTATCTTTCTAACCAATGCTCAACATTGTATAAATTTCATTTTAGCTGAACCAATCGTGTGTAGTTGTTTTAGTTGCTTAGTTGTGTGACTACATTGGCTTTCTTACGATAAAATACCTCAAGATGAGCATTTTAAATAATAATAATGTTTTTATTTATAACTTATTGGATTGAAACTTAAGTGTTCTAATAAATCCATCGTACAAATAAATACTGATAATGATATTCATAAAGTTCAATAATAGTCAATTCATGCAAGGTCGGTTCTGTTAACTATAGCAAATTAATAATTATATAAGTATTGTCTACCTATATTGCTCGTGGTTCATAGAGAAACTGAGAAAAGAAAAAACACTGACATCTAGATCTCCTTAACATTTTACATACTTAATGACAAATATCTTAATGTATAAATAGTTAAATTAACCAGTCAGGCACAGGAGCGTATTTAAGGGAAGGGCCCACGGGGCCCGGCCCTCCCTCCCACCCATTTACCGTATTTTATACTTTTTTTTTATTATATGAGATATTTTACAACTCTACGCCCCATATACGCAAATTTGAACTTTTTGTTTGTGCCCTCCCCATAAAACATTTCTAAATACGCCCCCGACTCAGACACGTACACATGGGAGTGTTTTGGGTGTTCAAACGACAAACATCCGCCGAAATATTTGGGGTTTTGTATAGTTATTTACTTGTTAATTTTACTATATCAATGTTTGCATTTAAAAAAAGAATTGCAAGTATACCTTATTTTCATAAATTGTTTTTGTATATTTATTGAAAAAAGTTCTACTTTTCAAAAACTGATTTTCAAAGCACCCCACAAAATTTTTTCTGCGTACGTCCGTATCGATTATATAAAAACCAGATTACGACATTGTGAGTGTTCTGCCAACTTAAATGATACAGTAACATCAATGCTTCGAACCCTTTTTACTGATGAGTGTGTAACAAATTACAACTTTGATAGGAAAAAATAACTTGAAAAACGCTTTTAAACAGTTAATTATTTATCATATAATTATTGGTAAGTCATTTATTCAACATTTACTAATTGATTTATAAATTGTAAATAATTGTGTATGTTGAAATAGATGACGCTTTGAATTTTCATAAAGATGGAACTGAGCAAGATGTTAAAAGCAGAATAAGAACCTGGTTAAGATTGACATCCACAAGAATAAACAATAGAGAACTCACAAAAAATAAAAATGTTATTTGTAGACAATTATTTTATATACCTACCTAGGTTAGGTTATAATAATATAATTTTTTGACAGGCATGGCTGTTTTCGACCAAAAACGTACCCTATACTTTTCGGCCGATCCCTTTTCGACCAAATTTAAAAAAGATCGATTCCCCTTTCAGCCAAAACAAAAATTATAAACAAAATAATATTTATATATAATTTTTGTAAAATTATAGCAATTATATAATTTTGAAAATGATTAAAAATATAAGTTGCAAACACGATGACCACCGATTTAATTAATGACAAATATTATTTATAGATTTTAATCATTTTCGATATGTATAACATAAAACGTAATACATTAAACTTTTTGTATCGTGTAATTTTCAAAATTACTTATTTTATATCACTATTGTCTATTATACTTAATTATTATTTTATATTTTTATATAATATTATACATATTCTAACATATTAACATAAAAATAATATTAATATATAAATATGCTTTATTTTAAATAATTTTCTATATTTTATTTTACAACTTTTTAAGCAACTCTTATTTTTTATCATTTTTAAAATTATATAATTATATAATTGCTATAATTTTATAAAAATTATATATAAATATTATTTTGTTTATAATTTTTGTTTTTGCTGAAAGGGGAATAGGTCTTTTTTAAATTTGGTCGAAAAGTGAATCGGCCGAAAAAGGAAGGGTACGTTTTTGGTCGAAAACGGTCTCGCCCTTTTTGACTATTAAGTACTTATACTGACTATACTATTAATGTTATACTTAATTTAATAATAATAACTTTCCTTTTACTTATTTACTGATAATTAATATTTTTATTTTTGATATTATCATGTATTTATAATTTTTAAAATGACTACAAAGTGATTATTGTTTCTCATATAAGAATTAAATAGTAAAATTGACTCAAATGTCTAGTGACAATCAATTATTATGATCTCAAAATAATTAGTAGTAATTAATTATTATTTTAATATTAAAATATGTTATTGATATTATAATTATTTTTAAATGCATCTTTATTATTGTCATTAATGCATGGTTATAATATTTTAATAAACATTGTAGTTTTGAATTAATAATTGAATATTGTTTGATTTATATTTTATAGCAACTCGCATAAATGTAATTTTAGTCAAATATAGTCCCAAAAAACTGCCTATTATAGATTTTTTAAACATCTTTAAGATAATTGCATTTAGATGTCAGAAATAGACCAAAAAAGCATTGCATATAACTCATACGAGCCAATTTTATAGACATCTATGTTATCTCCATTAAGACGTCGTATATATATATATTTAGTAATAATATGCATCTCTTTGACATTTTAGTAGTAGATGTTACATAGATGTCTAATATCAGTTAGGTGTAGATCCAAAAAGGCGTTGCATATAGACCTATTCTAGACATCTATGTAACCCACATTTAAACATCAAATAGACGTCAAGAATATATTACGATGAAGTATATTAGACGTCTTATAGATGTATCTATATTTTATAATACTGTGATTTGCAATACTGATTTTTGAGTTCCTGTGTCCTGTGTACAATGTACAATATAAATTAAATTCAACTTGACTGTTATTATTATACATTAGGTATATTAAAATACCTATTTATAATTAAATATTTTTGTTAATATAATCAGGTACCAAGTAGATATAGTTTATAATAAGTATAATTTTTAAAAAACCTGTGACTAATTTTATTCAAATGTATCGAATAGATAAATACTTAAAATGTAAGTATCGAATATCTAGTATTTCGATACTCCATAGCCAAGTTTTTAGTATCGCGATACTGATTTATGAGTATCTTGTTCATTCCTGCCTCTAACTTTCTTGCCTCTTTCTTATGTTGCCACTAACACTATTTTATCCATTAAACAAATAGTTCCGGTTTCAAATTTCGAATTTGAAAAAAAAGACCGCCAACAAAATAGCGGTTATTATGAAAATTCAAATAGTCCTTGATAAATTGATAAGGGTTTATCATGGAATCTACGACAACGATAATAATATTATTTATCATTTATCACTGAATTTCGTGTAACACGACTGGACGGGCTACAGCAGCCGTTCAGCACGCTCCGGTCCATCAACCAATGAGAACGATCGACCGGCAGCGTTTCACCTGTTCTGCCGCGCGCGTGCGTCCTAACCACAGCTAATAGCTATTAACATTGAAATTACAATGTTACGATCCCAACCGTTTTTCTATTATTATTATTTTTTCGAGTGAGTTCACCTCGTCGCCGTTGACGTTTGTGTGCGTGCGCAGACCCCGAGAGTCGAGACTCGCACAATAATAATAATAATAATATTCAAGTAATAATGTAATATAGTTGACGGTGTGTGTGCGAGAGAGCGTGGTGCGTGCGTGCGTGCGCGTTTATGTTCTGTTCGTTATTATTATTATTATTATTACTCCCCGTTCGTTCGGTCTTCGGTGTACGTTTTTTCACTTGTTTCGTCTTTCGTCAGTCAACAGTTTTTTAGTTCGGTCGTCGTCTTCCTATTTTTGCTCCTCGTATCGTCCGATTAGCATTACGCCTACGATTATAATAACAATTATTACGGTTCTCCGTCGATCCCGCTTTCGCATTTCGTTGCGATTGTTTTCGAATTCATCGTCGTTTTTCGGATTTCCGTTGGTTTGTGTTCGTCCGTCGCGTGTCGCCGACGGACTCTGAAATGATCGCATGGCAATAGTCTTCAATCACGTCCAACAATGTCGGCAGCGAACAGAACCGGGCAAAACAACAATAATTGCGATGTCGAGGAGGAGTTTGTAAAAACGCAAAGTGAGTGTACGCAATATTACGCGTTCCGATCAGTAGGACTATTATGATGTTCGCCTAAACAGCGGCAAAATTGTTTTCACCTTTTGTAGCATTTCAAATCTAAAGCGTTACAGTGTAGATAAGGGTGTCAGTGGGCACTAATGAATACAATTACGTTACTTGAAATTATTTTTCAGTCCTCTACTTCTCTCAAGTAACTATTAATCAATTGATTAGGAGATAGTTGTCGATTTGTTTTATTTTGTATTCAATTGTAGGTACAACTGTCCAACTGTTAGTTAATTATTAATTAACCCTTTTTAATAAATAATAATAGGTAGGTAGGTATTTACCTGTGTACCTATTTACTGACCTTGTTGAATTTTTCATTTTATTTTTCCTATTAATTTATTAAGTATTATTTACCTATCAGCTATATGTTATTCTCTTCTGTTACACAATTTGTTTCTAAAAAATTAAAATGGAAACATATGAAATAAAAAACAAAAATTAAATTAAATGTTCATTCTATTTTGGTCTTATTTGTACCTTCGATAACTAGGCTAAGTTGAAGACACTATTCGTAGGTCATGTGTTAAAGTGTATCCCCTCGTGTGATAGTTGGAAATTTGCCAATTTTATATTTTTCCACTTGTCATACAAAATGAAAAACATGTGAGCTGGACACTGAGTGTTGCTAATTATTTATAGAATAAGTATATTTTGTTAAGTTTAAAGAGGTACTGTTTTAGTGACATACGAGTTATGACACATAATTGAAAGAAATTATTTGTTTTAATGTTTTAAATGTGTGTTTACCTATGTTACTAAATTAAAGAACGCTTGAGTAATCTTTGCAGTTTGTTAGTAGTTTAATAAATTTAAATGTATTAGAGCATTTTTAGTATCAATTAGGTACTTTTAATTGATACTAAATGCAAATAAGATATTATTTGTACCAATTTGTACTTAAATTTTCGATAATTTTTTTTTAGTGTTTATTCTATTGATTAATTTTGGTATTAACTGTGTTTTGTCTTAAATTGTAACTACCTTGGTATTCAACATAAAAAATAAGCAATGATATTATGTTTTCAAAAAATATTTAAATTATCTAAATAGATATTTGCAATTATACAAAAATATGTAGGTAGATAGATATAGTTAAGTAATGATATTTTTTATCAACGGATAATTTGAGAAAACTTAAATTCTAATGGAAAATAATGGATAACGAATAAATGTTTATACCTACTTATTTTAGAAATAGTAGGTAAATAAAATATGTAGGTACAACAATTTGAACAATTTTATTTTATATATTATTCATAAATGTAGGTATTGAATAAGTATTATTAGAATTTAAATTCTAATTGTTTGAAAAAGAATAAATTATGGATGTAAATAAGAATCATTTGTATATCTTAATTTATATTGAATTGTGCTATGAATTAATATTACTAGGTACCTAGGTTCCTATTTAGAAAAAAAATACTTTACAAAAATAATATATATTTGGCCATGAAATATCAAGTTTGAGACAACAGTAATACCTGATTATCTTAAAAGTTGAAAGTATTGTTAATAATATTTCATTTAACTTTGTTTTTTAACATTTTTATAAATTATAGCTTGTTATAGCTGGTACTGTGATGTGCTTGCATTACAAGTTGCATTATTATAATACGTTAATATTATTTTTAAATTAGTGAACATTATTTTTTACTGTGTCAATTATTTATACTAATATTAATTGTAATAATTATAATAATGTAACTAGATTTAATTAAAAGCATCATATACTTAATTACTGAAATGACTGTTGGTTAATAGTCTGTTATTAAGTATATATGGTTATTAATTAACTCCTTGATTAATTATTTTAATAACCACACTTTTTACAAATATAAACACTAAATTGCATCTATTTACTATTAATAAAGTTATAAACAGTTTTTCAAATTAATTTAATGACATTGGTAAGAATCAAATACATAGTAAAATTGAAATATTGGTGTCTAAATTCCAAAAAGTCTGATTAATACGTCATATGAATTTTCTAGGAATTTCTTATCTGCAGAAGCAAAGTTTTCATTTTGCAATAGTTTGTTAAGTTCTTTGTGTTTATAGAAAAATTGCTTTATATCTATTATTTTGTCCTTGGAAATTAAAAAAATATCGTTTTATATGAATAAATTAAATTTTATCGTTTCTCTGTTCTTGGGAACTACCTAATGTATTTAATTTTGATTCCTAATTAAATAAAGAGAAGAAGGCTTATTAACGGAATGTTTTTCAAACATTTCGATAAGTACCTATTGAATGTTTAATGTTTTAGCTTTTATAAATTATTAAAAAGAACTTGTTAGATGAGTTAGAATTCATTTGGCCAAGTGTAAATAACATTTTTTATTGTAATATTACATTTTAAAGTAACTTAAAACTAATTTCATTCGAAAAAACAATATTAGTTATTGGATATTTTTGGCAGGACACGTCTCCAATGTTAACCCATCTTTTCATTTTTGGTTGAATGTGTGACCTACACTAAATTATTAATGAAAATATAAATCAATTTTTAATTAAAATTAGCTTTACTTATAATATTATGTAATATATTTTATAATCCCTTATAAATATACCACGGAAAACCCTTGATAATCAAAATAATTACTGTATTACTTGAGAAATATATTGGTGTTAAATTATTTAATATATATTAATAATATTACACAATGAAGTTTTATTTTAACTGCATTTATGGAGTATACTCTATGAGAACACCACCAATTGTACCACTAGCCTATAATCAAATGTGCTCTAAGACATTTTCTTGAATAAAAGTATCTCTGGAAATATCTATGTAGGTTTTTTAATGCCTAAAGATATTTTTAAAAGAAAAATTTTAAACTAATACTTTCCTTCATTTGTTCAATATATAAAAATAGTATTGTTCATGAGTTAAAATTTTACCAGAAAAACCGTTTTAATTGTTAAATCAGTACATTATAAAATATTACATTCTTTATCACACACATCAACGTTTATGCTTCTTATGCTTTTATTCATATGATATATGAATAATATTATTAATAAGAAAAACTATTATTTTATTTTATAAATTGGTTTGTAGGATACTACTTTTTATATTTTGTATTACCTGACTTTAACTAGGAATTTTTTTTTAAATTTTATTTGCTTGACAGATAGCCCCTTTGCTATATTATATTTTTGTATTTTACCCTGCCAACAACACATATTTGTCTGATATATTTAATTTCCCTTACTATAATTGTAAAGGTTATTGCTAGATACAATAAAAAAAAAAAAAAAACGCGTTTGTGTATTAATTTATAAATAAAAACTAAAGAAAAGCCTCAAGAAAAGATAAATAATTTTTTGAAAAAAATTATTTCATTCATTGTATTTATTATAATGTTGCAATATATATATATGTGTATTGATTATATTATATTATTTATATATATATATACATTCTACATTTAATGCTAGAGAATGTTATAACTTATTTATCCTGTTTATTTAAAAAATAGAGATCAATAAATGTAAAAGTTAATTATGTTCTAATATAAATTAATAATTTGTTTAATTATAATTGATTAAAGATGTATTAGTAAACATAGTCACTAAATAAATATTTTTATAGCTTATGCTGAGTTGCATAAAAAAAAATATTAAATTTAATGGTCCAATCATAGGTTTTTTAATCATATTTAAGTGGGTGTTTAATAGACCATTAGCTCACTATTGGTTCATTAAATGTTTATTCTTCCCGATATAAGAAAAATATAATAATGAATCCTTATATACCAATTTTAATTGTTGATGTGCAAATAAAAAATAATACAGTAATTTAATTAGGTATGTTATCTTTTTTAATCACTAAAATAAACAAATCTGTTGATTCATAAAATAATGGATATTACTGTTCCAGTCTACTGATAAAATTGTTTTGTGATTAGTATACATAGATATTAACACTTAGATTTAGTTGTCAAGTAATTTTCTTTTGATGCAGAGCTCAATGCTTTTTTTCTTTAAAAATAGTTCTAGAAAAGGCCTAAACAAGTTAAATTTTATGTTTTTTTTTTTTTTTAATTGTTTATCAAAATATTAATAATATCAGAAGATGGATAGCAAAATATCAACTTTTGTTGAAGGTAGGTTATTTTTATATAGGTATCCAATTATTATTTTTTATTTCATATGATACTTAATTTATTTAAATTGAGAAATTTTTATTTCATATTGATTTTATGAGTTCCAAGCCCATTTTTCAACCATAGAACCATGGGTATATTTGAATGACCAATAAATTTATAACTATTTATTTATTATTATTATTATTTTATTTATTTATGTATTATCATTTTCATTGGTTACAAGCTTATGATTTTAATAAGGTATAAAAGTTAAAAAGAAATTAAATTATTATTTAAGTGTATAAAATGTAATTACAATTATTAATAGTTACCAAAATGTATTCATATAAAATTATATAACTAATTAAGACTTATTTTTATTAGTGTTTCTAGTGATATTTATTTGAATAGTTTAAGTGATAATTAGGTTTATAGAATCAGATATTTTTATATGTAAATAAGATACTTGAAAACTGAATATTTACTGATAGTGTTTTGTCTTAAAGATAATTTCAAGGTATGAAGTCAATAATTGGCTTATTAATTATTAATAAGTGTATTTAGTATTATATGAGATATAATAAATTTATTGCAATAAGTAAGTAGAAATTATTATTATTATAACCTATTATTTTAAAATTAAAATACATGTTTTTGAGATCACACATTTGTATAATTTATTGGAGTTGTGTTCTTCATTTTTTTTATTATATAAGAATATACCCATAAATAGAATTAAAAACCTAAAATATGTATAAATTAGAAAAATTTCTTTCATAACATCTGGAAAATGTGAAACAAATTTATATCCTACTTTTAATGTTATGTCTCACCAAGAAAAAAAAATATATATTTGCTAGAATTTCCAAACCCTGCCCTTAAGTATATCTGATAATTGACTGTATTATCTTGTAACCTACATATTAATATAAAATATAATTAAATTAATATTAATCATTCAAATAATGTTTGCTTATAATTTGAAGAAGTATGAAAATATGAAGTTGAAATAATAATATTTAGTAAGCTTTTTTTAAGTTAATAAATTAAAATGTCCATTAAAATCTAATGATATTTACCTTTAAATTTTTCAATAAATTTAATTTTGAGGTGTATTTTTATCTATTTATTTTGCTTAAAATATTTTTTTAACTTATGATTTCTATGATCTTAGTTTCATTTGTTTTATTTGTTATTGTTTAATTTTATTGATTTAAGTTGAATAACAAATTATTAATATTTATTTTAAATACAATTTATGAAATGTATAGTATTTTCCTCCCTCTATTCCAAATTCAATAATTTTTTATCTAGGATAATCCCCCCCTTGCTATATTTGGTAAAGTAGAACATTTTTAATGAAAATCTGTGTATATAAGTTATTTAAATAAAATTGTTTGAATAAAATTATTATTTTTTTTAATTTCTTATAAAATAAAGTAATTATATATTGATTGATTTCATTGTTACAACAAAATTAGTACTATAATAGTAATTATAAATAACAAGCTATGTTTTAAACAAATTGAGTATAAATAGTAGTGTTTAAAGTTCTAATTATTACAAAATTTGTCAAATCACAAAAATGTATTAATAAAGTTAAGCATCTTTTATAAGTGATTAAATTTTAAATATTGTAGATTGTGTTGGATATATAAATTCATAATAATAATTTTTCTTTTAAGAGGTTGCTATACTAACAATTGTTTCCTCTGTCTGTCTATCTTCCACATAATATAGGAACAAAGATATTCCATATTTCTAGGATTATGATTATTTGGTTCAGTTTAGGGCAAAGGGGTACCTATTATATATCTTATAAAGAAGAATATTTCTGTGTATTGATTAGATAGATTTTTAATATTTACATTTTTGAATAAATTATTAATTGTTAAAAATTATCAAAATTATTTTAAATTAAAACATGTTTATATTTATAAAAAATGTAAACATTTTATTTATAATAATTCTAAAATATTAAAAGCTTATATACAGTATTAATATAAGAATTAATTATAAGATAGAGCTAAGTATTTAGGTGCAATCAACAAAGTTGTACATACCTATTAATTAATAAAAATATTAAAGTTAATTTTGAATTAGAAAAATGTTCAAATAATTTATTTTATAGTAATCTAATATTGAAAAAATATTATAAATGATAGAATTAATTGCTTTAAGATAAAATAATATTATTTTTAATTTCATATATTTTTATAGTTATATGGCTTAGAAATTCTAGATGAAATTTTTGTTTTACAATAGGTATGTATTCATAATATTAATAATAAAAAAGTATAAATGTATAGGCAAAGCTAACACTAAAAAAATAACTCAGTAGGTACTTAAAGGTAATTAAAAAAATGTTTAATGTTTTATATTAGGCACATGCTTATTATTATGAAAAACATATTGAGTTACAATATTAAATTAGCCACTTATCTTAGCTCACTAATTGCATTATATAAATCAGAAAGCAAATAAATACAAATCAAATAGAGTTGTTAAATAAATATATTGGATAAAGTTTAAATTATAAATTACTTAAAATTAAAAAAATATTTAATGAATAATATTTTAAAATTCATTGTTTAAAGCATTGGTCTTAATATGTCTAAATGTGTTAGATTGTATATTAATGATTGCAGCATTATGCAGTGACAAAAATAAACTAAAAACTTTCCAACACATTAATATAGATAACATTCAATGATGTGAAGAAAAATATTTGATTTTAATTTAAACTGGATGTATTATCATGTTAATTTATTTATAAATAATATAATATTTAGAAAATATGGGATAAGACAGTTAATCAATTAAACTTGAGACAGCAACATGATATTAAAAGGTTAATATATTTTTATTGAGTTTCAGTTACTTTAAAAATAAATTAAACAATTTTTCAATTATGAAATAGGTATATTTGGTATTAATAAAGAGCATGAAGTTTATGTTTTAGTATGATAATATAAAATGATAATTGATAAATGTATTAAGTTAATTAACAATTGGTGAAGATTCTGTTATTTTATAGTTTAATATTATTGGATTAAAACTTTTTTCAGGTGTTTCAAGTTTAGAATCCGAACTGTCAAATTATACCATTTATTTGGAAAAAATATATTCTTCTGATTCAGATGTATTATTAGCTATTAAGGTAATATAATTTTATTTATCTCATTAATATTTCTTTATAATTTATTTTATAAATATATATTAATATCATTTTTGTTTTTAGAAATTAAATGTATCTATTAAATACTTAGAAAATCTGTCTGATGTAAATTTATTGGATAAAAATGATATCTTGGTCACCACCCTGTTTGAAGAACTTGCAGTCAAAAGACCATGTTTCAGGTATGTCAAATCAAAATATTATTTTTTCATAATACTAAATGTTTTAAATATTTTTTTTTTACCATTTTAATCAGAATTCTTGGGCGTCCAGCTTTATTGGAATTGGCTGAAAGCCCTAATGGTTTACAAGGCATTAATCGCCACCGTTATTGCAATGCACTTGTTGGTGCCATTGTCAGTGTCACAGGAGTCCAAAAAAGAGATGAAATGGTATTTGAAATATAATTTATTAATGTATTCAAATAATTTATGTTTTGTATATTTGTTATATCGTTTAGGCACGTCTTCTGAGTTTGATTCGTTGGATGGGTGGTAGTTTTCGAGAAAATATTAATTACAAGACTACCCATTTAGTATCTGGTTATGCATGTAGTGCTAAATCTCAATATGCATATTTACATGAAATTCCAGTTGTTGGATCTTCGTGGCTTCACGCTGCATGGGAGAGACGTGATGAGATGGATTTCAAAGCAATCAATTCGTCATTTGTAAGTATTAAAATCAATGATAGCAAAACACGTTTTTATCTATAGTATTTTGAATAATTTTACTAATGTAAACATCTTTTTTTAGTTTTCAGAACACAAATTAAAACCATTCCATGGAGCCAAAATATGTTTTTCAGGATTTACGGAAGAAGAACGATCACATATGGTTGACGTTTTGTTGCAAAATGGAGGCACTCCAATAGGCGATGAAAATGATACAGAATGTACTCATCTGGTAAATATTGTTTGAATATTTTGATTTTGCATTGGGAAATTATAATTTATGTATTTATGTTGTATTAAACTATTGTTGACAACAAAATAATGGTCTGATGTGAATTATTTAAATTTTCTATTCTTGAGGTTTAAATTTATTCATTAAAATTAATAACAGAAAACTTCTGCAGGAGTAGACAGATTTTGAATTTGATCTATAGCACAACTCTTGTACAAAAACATTGGTAAAATTCTAATGTTTTTACTATAAGTGTTTGAATTTATATTTATAAAAATATTGCTTTTGCTGTGCACAAGGCCACTAACCTTAATAATATTGTATATATATATTATATATAAATGCAAAAAAAATTGGGATTTACTAACAAATTTTTGCTTATTTATTTATAATTTTACAGGACAAGGCTAAATTTTTTTTTAACATTTTGTGTTTGTTGGTGTTATGTTTTTTTTTGTTTGCATGTTAGGTTACAAAGGAAGGTTCTAGTCCTTTAGGCGATCGAGATTCAAATACAACACCGTGTTTACGAGGTGTTTTGGCACCTAAAAATCTAATTCAAGTATTTGATAAAGAGGATTCAAGTCCTAATACTCGAAATGGGGGGTTAAAAAGAACGCTGAGTGTGGTAGATTGTGGAAACGTGTCACATGAAACCAAGAAGATTCGCCTTCAATTTTTAGACACGGATTGCGATGAGTTTTTGTTTAAACATCCTAATCCTATGTCAACACGTTTGGATCAAACCGATCAAACTTTGGTACATATTTTTGACATTTATTAGAAAAATATTAAACATTTTAGTACACTAATAAGAAGCTTAAAAAAGTTTTAACTAAATAAAAAGTATTTTACATAAAATAGTAATATTTCATTTTGATATTAATAAAATTACTAATAAATATAAAATCATACTTTCTCTATAAGTATAAATTCATAACTAATTGGCTTTCATTGAATAAAAATTGTTTAATTGTGTACATCTGAAAATTGGATATTACTTAGTTTGTTTTTATAATAAATATCAATTATTAATTGTTTTTCTCTTTTTATTTTAAAATCTAACCATCATTGACTAATTATGAAGCCCAAAAACACCACAATTTTGTTCTTGTACGTTATAAAACCTTTTAATATTAACTATGTATAAGAACATTTGGCAATTGGATTTTTTTTCTTGTTAAATAATTTAATACTACATGCAAATTAAGCAATAAATAATAATTTATGTATTAAACTGAAACATAATTCATAACAAAATAAGATGAGAGTATTTTAAATTTTTAAATAGATTAAACTTATATTTACATTTGTTTCTTGTTCATGTTCTTATTAAGAAGTTTTATAAACAATTAATATTTTTAAGTTTTTACGATAACAAGCATGATGTACATATAAATATATTTGATCAATATTTTAGTTAAACCATTTTTGATAACTGTTGCACTTCTAGAAATAAAAAAAAGATTAAAACCTTTATGATAAATCATTAACTATAAACAATATCCATTAATCCTATCGGTTTCAAAAAGACCAATTTAATAGACTAAAAGACATGCAATTTTGTAGTTAGCAGTTATCATGTACTCTACTAATCAATTGTTTATTTAATGTTTTATCACTGGAGAAAAGTGTAATGCATAAATAAAAGACATTTATTGATCAATGTTTCATATATTTATCCTAAACACTCATGTTATGACATGTATATATATTAAATTATGAATGTTTGAGTTGTTGTTAAACAATTCATAAATCTATTTATCACTAACACAATATAATATAAGCTTAATATTGCATTCGCTATCATAATGCTTAGTTTTTATATCATTAACATTATTTATAACTTTTAACTAGCTAATAATTATAATAATTATTATAAGTCTTATTTACTACTTATTTAATTTACATATTAAATATTTTTAATATTTATATATTAACTATTTAATGAATACTTAATGGATATTATTAATGGTTGTTTTCATGTTTATTTATGTGGATTGATGCTTTTTGATTTGAGTTTATGTAAATTCAGTTTAACATAATTTAATAATGTGATTATAATATAATTTTTTTATTTTTTTTCATCTGTATTAATTCTTGCTACATTGTAAGTAATATCAAATAATTTATCATGGTATATCTGAGTTAACATTTTATGTAGCTTCATTATCACATGTTTTTTATTTGCTAGTGGTTTTCTTTTGATATTTTAATATGTATCTTGCTAAGAAACAAATAAGATTTACATAATTATTAGGCTTATTTTTATCATTTATTAAAAAATCATTCAATAAAAATCCGTAAACCTTTAACACTTAATATGCATGTATCAAAATAAAAAATGTTAGGTTTTATAATTATGCAAATTTAAATTTTGTTAAAAAATAATTTTGTCAACAATGAATAATAAATTAATAACTAATATAAAGAAAAAAGAATAGACTAAATTTAAGTTATTGGCAGCAAAGAGGTAACATGTTTGATTTAATTTTGATATAAAAAGAATAAAATGTCAAACATTTAAATTTAAATTCAAACCTTAGAAATAAATTATAAGTAGGTGCTATATAGAATAATAAACATGTTTTATTATTTAAAATTATTTCACTATTTTTTTGTTATTTAATTTATAACCAATAAAACATAAAAAGAAAATATTGTTTTCTTATAATAATAAAAACCATTTTTCATGTTCAGGAAATATGTTATTTATAACATTTTCTTTTTTTTAGGTTGTTAATGAATCTTCATTAGATTCAATTCCTCCTGTGAAGAAGAATAATGCTGAAATCCTGAAAGAAGCCTGGTTCTGGACATCTGTACAATATCAGAGTTGCGCCTTAACAAAAGAATATTTATTAACCAATGTAAAAATCTATTGATATTTCTCAATATGTTAGTTGTTTTATATTTATATAACTTAAATTGGTTTAGTTAAATGTTACCAACACGCCTACATCTGCTCGTGTAATGTCATCTACGTTGACATTAAGTTCTTCTTCTCGTGCACGCAAAAGGAAAAGGCATTTAGACCGTTTGGGTTCATTGTTAAGGTCTAGTCCAACTCCTGTAGCAACTATTGGTGAAACATCGCCAACAAATAGTTCAGGGCCGTCAAAACGACGGTCATCAGCTGCCAACACCCTTGATGGTCTTAGGTTGTCATGTGGATCATTTTTAAACTTCACAAACAGCCCGGATCATCCATCTCCATTTAAACTCCCAAAAGGTTAAATTTTACAATAATATCATTATAACAACAGTATGTTTAAATGTAGATTATATGTATAATTTCCAGATCCAGATTTAATTATTAAAGATAAACCATTTAGTCCACGATATCAAGTTTTTTCTGAATTATTGCAGACTGAAATAAACTATGTGGGAGTGTTAAACACAATAATTACTGTGAGAATTTTTTATTTTGTTATGCCGTATATCTTTGAGTTTCAATTTTTTCAATTTTCATTGTATCATCATTTTTTCTTTTCTTTATTTATCAAATTATTCAGGTTTTTATTTTGTTTATAGGTGTACAAAGAACCACTAGAAGAAATGATAGATAAAGAAGACTGTTTGCTTAATAATACTGAAATCAAAATTATTTTTGGAAATGTTTTACCTATTTATCAAGTACATCGAGAAATGTTAGAAGAGCTTAAATGCCTTGCTACATCATGGCAAGAAGATAGTAGTATTGGCAGTGTTTTTCTCAAATATGTAATACTACACATTTGATTTTAATTTTTGCAATTAAATACATTTTTATTTTGTAATTATGTTGTAGTCCAGTGAATTAGTGAAAGCTTATCCACCATTTGTGAATTTTTTTGAAAAAACAAGGGAGATGCTTTTACAGTGTGATCAGACAAAACCTCGTTTTCATGCATTCCTTAAAGTTGGTCAGACAAGACCTGAATGTTGTCGACAGAGTTTACAAGAACTTCTCATTCGACCCGTACAACGCTTACCCAGCGTTAGCCTTCTCTTAAATGGTGAGTTTTGTGAAGTGGTTTAAACTTTAAATAGAAGTAAAGCTTGCACTTAAGTTTATTAATTAAATATTTTTATAGATATATTAAAACATTCTGATAAGAATAATCCTGATCACCAAGCTCTTGTATCAGCCCTAGCCAGTATACGAGAAGTAATGACTCATATAAATGAAGATAAAAGAAAGACTGAAGGTCAAGTTGTACTTTTTGATATATTTAATGATATTGATAATTGTCCTGTGAGTATAACATTAATTATATTTTTATGAATGATTGAAATATCATATATTATTGTTATGTATTACTTAAATATTAAGTATAACAAATTGAATAACTTACTGTCATATTTTGTTTTTAGCCTCATTTAGTTTCTTCTCATCGAAGTTTTATTACAAAATGTGATGTGATTGAGTTAAGTGATAATCTTAGTGGTCGTGGGGATCATCTAACAATATTTGTTTTTTCAGACGTTGTGGAAGTAAGAATTTTATATTAATTCTGTAAAGAGTAAATTAATGATGTTATATGATAATTATTATTTTCAAGGTCTGTAAAAAAAGAAAATCATTTAATGGAAAAAGTCCAAAAGAACCAAATTCTGGTTCACACAAATTAAATGGTGGTGCCAAATCTTATAAACATATCAAATTGATGCCGTTAAATATAATCAAACAAGTTATAGATATTAGAGAGACTGAAGGTAAATAAACCCCTATAATAGTTGTGGTAAAAACTTCTGCATTTTAATGTCAATTATACATTTTTTCCTCTATCTATATTTCTTTTCATATAATAGCTTAGTATAGATGCACATATATACACTGACTATGTGGGTCATTATTATTGATTATTATTGTCAATTATAGTTTATTTTACCTTTTTACTTATTTTTTACTAAAATTCATAATGTAGTAGTATGTCTTATTAAATAATTACCCAATTAATTTTGGCAAGCAATTATCTAAAAAAAGACCTAAGTAGATCGTTCTCTAATTCCTATTCTCATTCAAACCCTGCTTTAAAAAAATAAATCTTTAGATCCAATTAATTTAAATATTAAAATTTGCAAAACTAAAAGATGAACTATTTAACATAAATTTAGTATAACATATTTGTGAGAGAGATAATATGTAATAATTTTTTCAAGTGTAAAAGATCAATATTTGATAAAATTTGTCATAATCACAAAAATGTGAAAAAAAAATATATTTATTTCAATATTATTTTTGGTTTTTTTAAAGTATCTAATTCAGAACAAATAAATAAACTTATTAAAAATATAAAAATATAAATCTTATTAACAATGTTATTATTCTTATTCTAGACTGTCGTAATACATTTTCGTTAATGATTATTGACAATCATGATTTTAAAGAACGATTGTATACGTTTACTATGACTGGGAGTAGTTGCAGTGCCAATCATAAAAATACATTCTTAAAAAGTATATCGCAACAAGTGGCCAACACCGTGTGTTCTGTAAGTATGCAAGTGGTTGAGAGAGAATCACTCATAGAAATTTATTGATTTATTTGATTAAATTTAGGGCAATATATTAGTTTCATTGGATTCTCAGCAACTGGATATTGATACAAGTGAAATTACTACTGGCACTCTTGGAAAAGCTTTCAAGTAAATTAATATGAAAAAAAATGTAGATTGTATGAAATTCATATAATCATGTACATTCACAACTGTTAAAATAGGTTTGCTAGCAGAACACGCATTAAAGTTGGACGGGCATTGAGTTTTAATAAAACTCCAAGCAAGTTGAAACGAGCAGTGTCTACCATGATGAGTCCTGTTCTCAGTTTGACTAATAATGGAGGGTTGGGTACACATGCCTTAACACCATCCACACAATTAGCCAATATGCACTTAGCATCGTGCACCAATTTAAATGTGAGCCCATTAAATGAGCATAATAGTAGACATAGTTGTACACTAACGAAAGTCAAGAAACATGTCAAACGCAATTCTAAATTGCGAATGTCTAGTTAATCTTTCAGTTGGCGACCATTTGGAGAAGATAACATGTGTAGTCTTTTGCTTTTTAAAAAAAATTAATTAAAAATCTTACCTTATTGGATCTCAATAAAATAAATAAGGTACTTGATAATTTGCTTTACTTGTTGAACAAGCTTACTGTGTCGATTAACTTGCAATGTCCATATATGTGGTAAAGACCTTTTATGGTTGCATGTATGTTGTGTTATTGATTTTTTAGTATTTCATTATCATATAAAGTACTAAATAATTATAGCTTGGGGTTTAACCAATTTTTTAGTATTTTGTAAAATTATCTTGTACATTTTCTTAATTTTGGAAAGGCTTTGTTAACGTTGCTTCTTTTTTTAAAAAGATATAATCACTATGTTATACAAATGAAATTAAATGTAACTAAATTATGAATAAAGTTACAATTTTATTATTATAGTTGGATACACAAAGGATGTATTTAAAAAATAGTATCAGAAATTATTTAAATTTATAATTTTTTAAATAAAACTTTTTTATTTATTGAATTAATTTTCAGCTAATCAATAAAATAAATTGTATATTAATTGTTACAAACCAGCAATCATCACTTAAAAATACTATTGAAATCATGCTTTATAGTTGTTGGTACATCAGATATTATTTCAATCACATATTATGAATAATTACTAAATCAGTCAAACTGTATCCTAATTTGTATATATTCATTTTCAACTTTATTTTAATCTAAAATCTGTGCAATTAATGTATATTTTTATTTAATAACTATATGTTTGTTCTTTGGCTGTTCAGATTTAAACAATTTTAAGTATAATGTATGTGAATGTTCATTTAATTTAAACTTTTGCTTTACTAGTTAAATGGTTTTATTTTCTGTTTATTTATTTTTTATTAAATTAGATTGATTTGATAATCATATGAAAATGTTAAACAATAGAATAACATTAGTATCAGTTACTTTCATAATGGTAAAATATTATCATAATAATTGATATTTTATATAATATATTATATATGTATAAAAAATATAAGTTACCCACAATATTTCTAAGTACCTAATTAGACTATTTTTATTTTAGGAAATGTCATCAGATGACCATACGTTTCCATCGCCACCGATGTCAGTTCAGCCAAATAGAAAAAATAAAACATCCATATTAAGTCTATCGTCAGCACCCAGGTAGCGTCCAACTGCCTATCGATACCTGGTAAACTCTTTTCGAAACTCGAAAAATTTTGTTTCGATTCTAAGCCGTCAGTATCGATAGTTATATTATATTATTATAATAATTCTGTTTTAAAACTCAATTTTAAATTTTTTTTAAATCAATTATTTTATTATTACCTTTTTTGTTAGTATTTAAGATTTGTATAATAATGTTGTTTTCAACTTTTCCCAAGACATTCTTGCCCCAAAATTTTCTTATCCTATACTTCATTGTCAACAATCATTCATTTCATAAATTCCATTCTACAAAAAAAAAATGTTTACCATACATGTTTACTTGGTTTTATACTGAGTATTTTAAAGTTACCATGGTATATACTTTTGTAGTTTTAATTTACATAAATTATATGTGAACAATTTTTTTTAATCTTAGAAAAATTAAACATAACACTCAAAACGGTGCTCAAGTATTTGATCATAAACTACTTTAAGCTCAAACAATAATTTTTTATGTATACTATGTGTGTGTTAGGAATTATATATTTTTATATATTTTTAAATGTATTGTATAATTGTAAATATGACGATTCAATTTTGTGATTTATTGGAAATAAGTATGCAATCAAAATTAAAATAACTTGATGTACGAACTACATTTCATATGTAAAATAATAATATAATTTATTCAATATATTATTATGTAGATTTCAATTATTATTCTATTGTTATTAATTGTTACTATCCTTTGTCTTATTTCTCTTTTTAAAATTAAATTTTAAAGACTAAATAGTATAATGTGAAATTAAAAAAGGTCAATTAATTTTTTTAAGTACCTGCTAAAGTTTTTCAGAATGAAATGGGCACAACAGTTAGCTAATAATAGCATTAATTTCAAAGAATATTTACTCTACAAAATATGTTTGATATTTAATGAGTTATTGGTTTATTTTATTAATTTTATATGTACCTATGTAATACTATTCAGTAGTGATTGTTGCTTTTAATGTAGTTTATTACACTTTATGTTATTTGGAATATTTTAAGAACCTATAAGTAAGATAAAAAAAAAGTGCTATTAACAAATTAAAATCAATTAATTTTTATTTTATTTTCTCATGTCATTCTATTTATTTATTTGCATCGAATGATAGATTGTTTAGTCCATAAAATGTCCATGTCCTATATTGTACTTACATAATTGTAACAATTATATTATAGCTTGTTCTCGCGGGAATTGAGTAGTGAGCCTCAATTTTATAAAACGTATAAATACATTTCTTATCTTTTTTTTTTTAAGTTTATAAATATATTCTACACGCTTAAGATATTTTGACTTTTTGAATACCTATACCTGCTATATACAATATTAGAGGAAATATTATTTAATGGATATTTCAAGTGGGCTTATTAAAAATTACAACTTGTATAATTAATAGTAAAATAATTCACATTTATTATTGAAACAAAAAATTTTGTACTCATAAAATACTGCCAAAATGTAATATTTTACTCACGAGAATTTAATATTTATTTACCGTGCCGTACTCTGATTTTGCTCGTCGATTTTCCCTATATCTATATGTAGGTTTATTAAACATTAATCGTTTTCCTATATATTGAATATCGTTCAACTGATACTGAAGTTTGTATTTCGTTATCACTGGCGGGGGAGGGGGGAATTAGTTTACAAACGAGTATATTTAATGTCGTTCGTAGTTATATTTTCAGCTCGTGTCAGAGTTCGTATCGGCATTGACATGATGCCGCCGTCTTAGTGGCTTGACTCCTCCGTCACACTTCATCGCGAATTTCCATTCTAAAATCAATGCTTCTTTCGGTGTTATCTGAAACGAAAACAAAAATATAAATTACACATTCACTTGGATTCGGTCAGGGCAGACGAGGTATCAATTTTAATCGCGCTGCAAGTATTTGGTAATCGGTCAAACAAACCGAAAAATCAAATTTAATATACAGTGAAACTTCCATATAACAAAGTCGAATAAGCAACAAAAATATTTCGTAAAATGGAAGTTTCACTATGATATTTTAAAGTAAGTTAAAATGCTTGATGAATTATGAACAACTACTATTTATTTATTGGGGTGGCGTGCGATGAGTGGGGTCCATTTTTTTTATAAGTGCCATTTTATAAAATAGGTAACCTAATTCTTTGGTAGAAAAATTAAAAAAAATATAATTTATACAAAGATCACCACATAGAGGTACCTAAATATGGTCATATATTACCTCTTCTTCGATGGCCACTTTCCGGATGTTCCACAGAAACTCCAATATGGAAAACATAAACGCAATCAAACACCCGAGAACCAGTACCACAAAAACGCCACCGATTTTCGTAAAACCGAGTTCGTCGCTTTCGTCTTCTTCCTTCAAGGGAAAAAAATAATAAAAAATTTTAAATAAAGACGATACAACATGATTTGTCAATATGTATCATTCGCTATAGACACTCGCCTCGCATTTATTGCCTCCTTGAACTTTCCACCATTTGTCTTTTAGCTCTCGCATGAATCCGGACTCTTGTAACCTCAACACTGATTCGCTAATTAGAGTACGGTATGGCGAATCTTAAAAGAAAAATAACCGATTACTTATGTTTTAGGTGATAGGTGAATAATATATTATACCTAATTGCCAATGGGTACCATACAATATATACATATATATACATCATACTATTGTTTATTAAAACTAAATAAATTTAATTTTCTTATGCAGTATGTCTATATGTATTGAAATATATTTTATATCAATATTCAATATTGTTTAATTTACAGCTTCGGTAACATCGACCCTTTTGCAATTATTTACAAATTTACAATCTTATTACTATTATTAGGTAGGTATATTATTATTTTATATTTTATCTTGTATGTTATCACAATCACACTAATGCAAAGTGTTCAGATTTAGTATGCGCCATGCGGTGGTTTTTATACGTACATGGTTAAATGTAATATTTCCTGAACGGGCTGAACGTACAAATATATACATAGTACTATATTAGAAATTTAATACAATATTATTGGCTTCCGCGTGGGAAACATTCAAAAATCTGAATATTTTAAAATATGAACTATTAGACATTAACTTCCTATACTTCCATCGAGATATCGAGTAGGTATATTCACTGGTCCATAATAGGTGTATAATTAGGTTTACGTGTTGATAAAAGGTTTTAAAAGACTAATATATGTATTATAGGTATGCGTAGTAAAGTTGCTAAAAATTAAAAGTGAGTAAAATTGTATGCCTACGAAGAGCTGCTATTATAATAATTTTGGTTATAGGTCAACTAATCTATAGAAACATTAATTACAAACATCAAATTGTAAGTGAAAAATAAAGAGATATAACTGTAATATGTAGAAAGTGATATTTTATTGAAGTAGCGTTATGATGATTGCTAGTGATGACTGCTGATGATGTAAATGTCTAAATTGTATATACACACTGGCTACCAGTAGCCTATAATATTATTTTAAAGGCAATATACTACTCACTCATCGGCATTGCTATGCCGTACCCTTTGGAGTCGAGCGTATTGCCGATCTCCATCAGGTTGCAGTTGCGTTCTGTCTGATACTCGATGCTCGATGATTCCATGAGAAACGCATACCGGCCTTTACCTTTGAGTACCCGGTCTACGCCCTCCTGATTGCTCTTCGTGAACACGGTCGGGTTAGACGCTTCCATCACGCTCCACATCCTCTGGTACAAACTCAAGTTCGATTTCTGCACAATATATCGAACGTCATTATTTATACTGCTGATTTATTATTGTGTATACCTAGGTATATTATTATTATCGTTCCAGACGTGATAATCATATACCTCATATTTAAGATACTATATATGTTTATATATTATTATGTATAGTTGTAGTCAGTTGTACAATAATAATAATAATATTATAATTATAACATATAATAACGGATTTATGTGACGTATGTATAAGCACATTATAGGGCACTGCGGCAGACCTGAAAAAAACCAGCCGTTGATCCTTCTTCGTAACAGCCGTACTGGATGTTCGAGTCTTTCGACAAGTCATCGACGTTCTTGATCGGTGTGTCCAAACGTCCGCTGGTAATAGACGCTGTCAAGTTGGCGGTGTATGACGAGGTCATGATCAGCGCGAAAAACCACCACATCCCCGCCACTAAACGCGTGGATACTGCCCTATATACGTACACAGCACAGTGGTTATGAAACATTTCATGATATTATTGTATCTACTGCACTGCAGTATAGGTAATTAGAGTACGGTATACTATAATTATTAGGTATTTATTAGTTTAAAATAATTCGATAATATACCGTATACAATATAAACGAAAATATTATAATTGCTTTAGAGAAACAGCGACATTACACTGACATAATGAATAATGCGAAAACGCTATCACGGTAAATAACGTATCAGTATAATTCACTACATTTAGTCAGCATTTTAGAATCATAATTAACTTTTTTTCACTCTGATGTACCTATATATAGCTAGGCGGTACCTGAAGTTTTATAAAGATTTAATAAAATAAAAATCGTTATATTAGAAAATATTATAGTAAAGTTGTGTGATATAAAAATAATATATCATTATTATTAGAGACTTCTAATATAATACTAGTAGGCCTTTCGTTATAAGACTTTCGGAATTTTATAAACTTATTATTAAGATGGAATTCCACGCGGACTGTGCAGGTTAAAATGTTAAATGTTAAAAGACGATAGTTTGAGTAGTTTGACACGCTTTTGCGTCACAAATTATTATTGTAAGTCACAATAATATATTACAAAGCAATCATACAAGTACCTATTGAATAACAATTAATCATCTTTATAAAATAGTAATAATCAAATAACGAAGACTATAACACACATCAATATATTATAAATAAAAATGAAATGCTCTTTGTTGGTAAACGAATAATTTGAAAACGCATGTACCGGATTGGGCTCATTTCTTTTTAAATGTTTGTAATAGTCCGAGTTAGGTTTATTAGAAAAATTGGAAAAGTTGTCCAAAAAATTGAAAAATCCGAGAAAAACTGAAAGCGCACTTTTCGATAGAAAATTTTAATTTAAAAGTTTATTCAAGTTATTCAAGTTCATTTATACGAACCCGCAATCCATATTCGTTTAACCGGATTAGCTATTAAATATAAAAATGTCATGAGGTTATCGTACTAACCACACGATATCTCTGGAAACACAAAGGATTTTTAAACTTTGTTCATTTTTAAGGATAAGTAATACTTACTGATAATCATAATAAAATGTAAAATAGCATATTATTATGTTCTTTAACATTAAAAAAAAAATAGTAATTTAAAGATACATTATAATTTATACAGGTATACATGCATTATGAACAGGTTGTGCACGCCGTCATCAAAAGCGTTTCGTTCATGAAAGTTTTTTTGTCATTTCTTTGTAAATTATTACTGTATATTTGTATCATATATAATATATAATATTCTAGTTATTCTACGCAGTACATATGCAATATATACTAATAAAGAATATATAATATAAATACAGTAAACTCTTGTCATGTCGAATCTCAAAGGGAACAGAAAAATTCGAGATATCCAGTCTCACTGTAATGGTAGTTTCAATCGGATTTTAATTTAGTTCGACACAATAAGAATTTACTAACGATATGTAAATATATTATATATGCATATATAAACACAGTGCCAAGTTCGCGTGTTGTTGCCTTACTGAGGTGATATATCGGAACCCTGTTGCAACATGGTGCCGCAACTGAACCATATCAAATTAGCCACATTAAGCCTAGTCTCAAGCTCGTTGTTACCGTCTTTCCACGGCTGTGGGTCGTGCCATTCGTTGGGTGTGATTCTGCAAACAATCAACGGGGATAGATAACATTCAAACGGCTATGCCACTGGTTTTCGTTTGCGAGCACACGCTGCTGTTGCAGCCTCAGCGTCGTATCATACAGACCATAGTCGCCGTGATATTAGGAATAATATTATATGTAGGTATTACATATTATTATTATTGGGTTAGGATACGCGTTATTATACAATATGTATTATATACCTATGTACATTGCCATGCGTATAGAATATAGATTCTAAACGGATAATAAGTACGAATTTAAAAAGCATATTAATGTATAGTTCGGTCCTCGGTCAGTGGCATATTTTTATAATGAGTGGTGGGTAGGTAACATAAATTGTATAGCAATAGCAGACAGAATAATAATAATGTGTAAGATATACCTATATCTAATTTTGTTATGTTATTATTGTATGTATATTATGTTACTACGTCGACATAATATCTTTTGTGAGATTTTTAAAATAACAAATACATTTTTTTTTTAAATATTATCCGACATCTATATGATAGTGATAATATTATATTATACAATGTACAGTGTTCAACGATAATGGCACATAATTTGTATTTTCACATCCAATTTCATTCGGGAATTTTTTCAATGTATAAAGGGTTTAATATTACACTTATTTAAAAAAATTTAAATTAAACAAAACAATTGTTTTTCAGGTACGCATAGCAAAATAATATTTAAAATTATACCCCAAACCCCACCATCCCCTTTTAAGTTCAGATTTAAATTAAAATTTTTTTTTTAAACAACTTTGCTTACAAGTTTTTTTCTATCTTAGAAATATTGACATAAGTATTGCGTGTGATAATGACATTATATTATATATTCTGCTACTATTAATGAAAGTCTAATAAATACGCCACTGATAGTAGCGAGGAAAACTCGTAGCGCACTCAAACCATAAAAGTACACACACAAACTGGCAAGCAATGCGAACAGCACAATTATTTATAAATATAGTTCATACACTAGAAACTATATATATTAATTAGGTGATTAGAAAGTCAATAACCTACTAATTCATGATGTAGTGAGAAATTGTATGCAATATTACCTATATGAGTTTGTGGGTATTATTTAACCATAATTTACCATTATATAAAAAACGTTTCAAATGTTTTTGATTTTTTAAAAACAATTTAAAAATGGGTTAGTATGACTTTCTAATTAATTAACATATTATATATATATATGTATATAATTAATAATTATGTATTTTTAGTGGCATAGTGCAGTATATATCACGCGTGCAGCCATCGGCAAATATAGGTTTACGCAATACGCTCACTTGGGTAGGACTTCGCATCCGGCACATAGTACGGAACCGATCGAAAACCATAGGCAGTTGAGCAACGTCATTGAATTTTCCATCGTGTTGTCTCCGGGCTTGACCGGGTGCGGGAGTTCCCATTCGAACGGTGTCATTCTGAAAACAGTTCCACAACGGTCTGGGCCAACTGTAGTAGGTATCTACCTATACGCGCCTAATATATACCGATATACCTAAAGGCTAAAATATATAGTAGTTCACGGTGTTTCCGGTGATCATAATAATACATAATATGTATTAATATATACATTCGCCGAGGCCTCGCATATAATATATTATTATTGTTTATTGTTATAGACGTAATATGTTATATGCATTATACTATATAATATATAAATATAACATCACGGCCGATTTGTAAATATGTTTAGATTTAATAATATATTTACACGGGATGTTAGTCGTCTACAGAAAATACTATTGTGTTCGACAATGTTATGGAAAAAAACTCAACTCAACCCGCCTAAATCGATGACTATTAAGCGAAATAATAACAATATTTATTTAATATATATTCATAGGCGAAAATTGTGTGGGAGAATACAGGATTTTTTTACCCCCGCCGAAGGGTTTTGAATGTTTTGATAGTTTATTAGGAGCAGGAACTACGATCTGCAGGATCTGTTTGGACTAAGTTAATGATAATGAATAATATAATTCATCTAATTAAATTTTGAATCAATTGGGAAGGACCCGTTTTAGATCAAATTATATTTCGCGATATTTCGAACTTACGAACAATAGAATTGTAATAGTTCAAACCAAAATATGCAATAGTTTACATCTTATTGGTCGGGCAGTTGGACATATAAACCATTTTTGATTAGGCAGTGTAAACAATTATAAATTTATGATACTGAATCAATAAATTTTATATAATTTGGATTAACTGGATATATCTGGACTAGTGCAGACAGTGCAGTCTAGATGCGTAAGATGTTTTGTAGATGATAAGCATTTTGTTGTTACACCATTTACTGCAGGCTTACGGTCTATAAGACAGCGTTGATCACTTGATAATCTAAGTGACTTATTTGGTGTTTTGTGGGGTTTTAATAATTATTATTAGGGCTGGGATTTCGATGCACTTTTCATTTTTTACCAGAGGTTGCTATACGATGCTCGCCTGAGTCGCTGGGTTACAAATCCGTAATGCGTATTTTTGAATGAGAATAAGAAAATTTATTTTGCAATTTTCGACAATTTTTAATTTTAAGGAGATTGGAAGCGATGATTTCCTGTCTTTATCTAACATACACGCAACATACGATTATAGACGTGTTCTATTTCCAACGTATCGATTGATATAATGAAGCGATAAGAATTCTGAATACAGATTTAAATTCGTCATAAAATCTACTTGAGGTCGACTTCCTCACATTTTTGATTTTATCCTTCCAAAATCCTAAAAACGTTATATTAAAAAAGAGTAATTAAAAAATTGACATATTTCAATTTTTGGAGTAGTAAAAATTAAAAAAATCAAAAATATGAGGGAAAGTCGATCTCAAATAGACTTTATGACGAATTCAAATCTGTATTCAGAATTCTTATCGCTTCATCATATCAATCGGTACGTTGGAAATAGAACATTTCTATAATCCTATGTTGTATGTTAGATAAAGACAGAAATCATCGCTTCCAATCCCTTAACGTCATTTTTTTCATTTTTTAGGGCATTATTGGAGTTTTTAGGTCCAAAACTCCAAAATTCAAACTTGAAATTTAGTTATTATATTATATAAGTTATAATAATTGGTGTTAATAACAAATTAATATATATACTTACTGATCGTCTATTAATATTTTAATTATTTACAAAATTAAAAATCTTACATATGGGGTTGCACTATATAGGCACATTAAACATATACATTTAGAGCAGTTTGCCTACAAAAATATTACCTAATGCAAATATTGTATGTTTTACTATTCGTGGTGAAATTGTTCTTAGGCTTTATTGCAGTCGAGGATTGAACGCACGATATCCTCCCCTCCCCATGGAAGAATTATTAAACAATTTTCGCCTATGAATATACCATTGGGTATTATTTTTTAATCCGGCATATAATTATTACATTACATTATATTATATACATGATACCTACATCATATATATATATATATATATATATAGATGGTTTGCACTGTGTCGCGATACACGCCAGTGGCGGATGGGTTACACGATGGCGGACTATGACCGTTATGACGCGTTAAGGCCAACGGCGTGGTTTCTGTCTGCAAACTGTTTAAATAATACGACTCTATTTTGTTCCTTGCTTACCTGGCCAACATAAACAAGAACAAGGAAACGCCTAGGTACGCGGTCGCTGTGTACATCCAAACGCTGAATGACAGTGGGTTCAAGAACCAGAACAGTTGAGGTTTCTTCTTCTCCGGTTTCGCATACAGTATGCTTATGCCCAGCGTCATGAATGGTGTTGTAAAGTCCACTGCGTTCCGCCGGTCGAAAGTGATCGTAAGGTCACATATCGCTAAATCAGCTCGCTACAGCGTCCCGCACAACCAACGAAAACGGTGAAAAATCAAATAGCCATCATTCACGCGTACCGTAATATATAATAAGTATAGGAAGCAGTAATGTATTTACAACTTACTTTTTAATTTTTGTTTTGTTTGTTTGTTTTTTTTTTTTTGGGGGGGGGGGTGAAAAAATCATTACATTACCTATATATTTATATGTATAAATATAGTCAAATTATAAAATTAAATGAAATTTTCTGTTCTTATTTGCTAAATCATTAATTCTTAGGATGGTTAAAATACTCTGCCTCCCCCCCCATAAATACAATAGGAAGTATACCTATTCATCCCGTAGGGTCTTATGCATGGTATATGTATTTAGATGAACGTGATAATAATAAACTCTCGAATAAGAAGTATTCAGATTATCACTATATAGAACGGCTTTTGTGTTAAAAAAAAAAAAAAAGAAAAAAAATGTTTTCACGGTTAATTTGATGCTATATATAGGGCTTATGATTATGATATTAAAATTATAGATTGCGCTATAGTATATTATACTAAATTTAAAAAAACCACGTATTAATATGAATATTATTAAAAATTATCAGTTAAAATAATATTTTTTCGTTTTTTTAAAAATAACAATTTACCTAGATAATGATCGAATATCTTAATTTTAAAACATTATCCTGTATATATAGTTTTATAATTTTTTTTATGGAGAACTTATACAAAATCGGTGGTAATTATTGTCGAATGGACCAAAGTATAACTAGGCATAGTTAGTGTTATACCTAATATAATATTAAGTAACTTTATTTTATTCACGTAATCGGGTAATCGCATATTATTGCAGTTATTAGACATATCACATATGTATATATAGCTTACCATGGACTGCAACTCTCCAATCATACCACTCCACTTGCCGGTCTTTTGCATGGTTCCGTAATCTTGGTTTGTGGTAAATTTGAATTTAAATCCATTGTATTTGGCCATTTCTTCGACCAAGTCATATGCAAAACCTTCGAAACACTCTTCGTCTTTGTCCATTCCTTTTTCCGTGGCATTGCATCTCATCAAATATGGTTGAACCTGTTTTTATTTAATAATTTATTTTTTAGTTATGAATTTTTGATCATTATGTTACTATCATAGTGGCGTAGTGAACTTGAAAGTGTTCAAAGGTAGTAGGTCTAATATTCCACCAATCCAAAAATTGAAAAAACTATTTGCTATCTTATTTTTAACAATAACGTCATAGTAAGAAATAAAATACTAATCAATACCAATTTATAAGCTACAGTCGCCTTCTGATCATCCCTTAAAAAAATTGGTCTCCTCCTTATCCATTTCGCCAATGCCATTAATGTGTACGGAAAGATCCCTTTAACGTAAGACACTAATTATTTCAGAAAATACTAATGTTTTTGAAAATACTTCATTTACATAATTTTAAGTAATTACAAAATATTTTTAGAAAAAAATTATATTCTTTACTATAATTTGCTGAATTTCAAAAACGTTAGTGTTTTTAAAGTGACAAGTGTCTCGCATTAAACAGACTCCCCGTAACTAACATAATAGTACACACAACGGGTTCATCTAGACGTATAGTTAGATTATAATAATATACTCACTAATTTACCGACGACAATAAACGTTTTATTCGTAATCGACTGGACGAATTCTAAATTCATTTCCGACGCCGATCTTGTTAGCGTCATCCCCTCCACCGGGTCCCAAGATCCCAAACGATGCTTTTTACTCTCTTTTACTCGCACCACATCTATTTTGAAGTAATTTCTGTAGCCTGTCTCGGCGTCAAATCTCATTTTTCCAGTCAATCCGTTCAACTCCATCTGAAGATCGATCACCATAAAAAAATGTTATAGTAGACAAAAATATAGTATTTCAATAAATGATACAATCTTATCTCACCACTCGCATATAATTGATTAGACTGTATCCGTGCACCCACGGTTTTATGTCGTTGCAAACGATTCTCGATGGCCCCATAGTTTGCGTGGATACTAAACCATGGAGCGACGTTGCAAAAAAGTTTACCGCGTCGTACATCAACGCGGTTTTAGTCTGTACAAAACAAATTTAAAAAATAATTATGTTACAAATATTAGTGCAGAGGAATGTATAGGTCCCTATATTTATGATATAATTATGTACATTTAAGTAAGAAAATTAAATCCTTGTATTTTCGGTATTTGGTGTCTATTACGACTCTTGGTTACCTACTGGTTATTATGATTTTTAGACGAATGCCAAAATGATAGTCATAATATTGTTATTATAATTCCATTCGTTTATTTTTCATTCTAAATGTAGCGGATAGATATTGGTTTTTTTATAGTATAGTGCGCAGACCTGTGCTTTTTTAACTAAATTATTTTTAAAAGATTGTGTAGGCATGTAGTAGTTTCATGTGGATATAGGAGGAAATCAAAATAACGGTATTTATTTTATTTTTTAAAAACTTTTAAAAATGTCGTAGATTTACTGTAAGCAAAAGGTACGATAGATTTCTGTAATAAAGCTTTAAAGGTGTTGTGTAACCTAAAGGCTAATCCCTTTATTAGGTTTTTTCTAAATCACGTAAAAAGCATTATATTACAAAGGATACGGCGCCAAGAATGTTTTTAAATTGTATTAAAATACTTAACAAAACTATTTTGGCCAGTGTATTTAAGTAATATACTAATATCTATTCAAACACTTTCTATAAATATTTGAAATATATTTTTAACTAAAGGAAATTTTATAATTTATTTTTTTAAAGTTAATATTACATTTCAGTATAATAATATTTGCTCGATATGTTGTTTAGTCATCGTCTTTCCCTACAATATAACTGATAATTCTATATATAATATGGAATTAAGTTTTTTTATTTCAAAATTATAGATAACATATTAACAAGATTAATTTTTCATTGTTAAAAGAATAAATAAATTAATCATCAGAAAATACAAATTCAAATATTCAGTACAAATAATCGGTAGGCAATTGTTTAAAATTTGATTTATTTGATAATAAAAATATTTGGATTTTCAAACTTACAAATAGTACTTCACAACTTTTTCGGTATGGATCTTAGTACCTATAGTAATTAATTAGTACATAATTATACATATATGCTTACTTTTATCGTATCTGGCGATAGAACACTGATTCGTCCGCTTTTTTGTTCATTGAACACGATTTCTTCGACAGCGTTTCTAACGTGCTGACTTTCTGGATCGATTAATCGGATCAACGTTATATTAGCCATCGATTTATGGAATACGTCGAAACTTAACGTGTGCGCATCCTGAAACGAGACAAAATCTTATATCAGGGGTGACCAAACATCTTATCGTAACATCTCTTCCATATTTATTAATATATTTGGTGGCTCGCGAGTCTCTTTTCGCTGGCCACCCCTGTTATATATATATACTATCATAATCCCACTATGTGCCACAATAGTGATAAATAATATAGGTGATATAATATGTGATATTTTTTATGATACATCGATTTTGCTTACTAAATTTGTGATGACGTAGCTCTGGTAATCTCCCATAAAGTGAACTTCCTCCGCTTGTCCTAGTATACGCATGATGTGTTCGACTTCATAGTCTAATATAATGTGTTTTTCGCCAGACAACTTTAATTCCTTGAACAACGGCCTGTAATGTATTATTAATATTGTTATTATTTGTAAATAAATCATTGGTGTATTATTCAGAGATAGTGAGACCATTATGTCTGTTTATAAGGATTACCGAAAATCATCCGTTGGTGGAATTTGAATGATTTTAATAGATTTTCCCGGAGCCTTTTGCCCGTAATCGAAATGCATTAACAGAGCTTTGAGTCTAATCAAACTTTCTGGACTTTGATAGATAGCAGTGAAAGACTCCCAATCCATATCCAATATTATATCTCTTATAGCCTGTATACATTTTGAATCGTTAGTACCCCACGTTGGTTTTATGTTAATATTAAATCCCAAAAGCGAGAGTGCAAAAAAATTCATATTTTTAAACATATATAAAAAGTCTGTAGACAATATAATACTCTTATTTGCCTTCTACAGGTTAAAAGAAGGATTCAAAGAAAGTAGAATCTAGTCATTAACGGCGTTGATGCTTTTGAGGGTTGATGACCAAAACTGATTGTATCATAATATATATTGTGTAATAATTTTTATTGTCAATTTGGAACGTATAGGTAATATAATATATACTTGCCTGCGCTAAAAGAGATGGATCAGGATAAATATTGACGGAGTAAGGATCGGGAGGCCGGTGAAATTTTTTCCAATGTGTTTCAATGAATGGTATTTGTGTATGGGTGCTAATAGATCTAACCACATTTTCAACATCTTCGTCATCTGTTCCATCAATAAATGCTGCGATTCCAAGCTTCAACGTGTCGCATACTTTTATAGATAGTTACCACAAAAATCCGCGTGTGTATTCATAGAGTGTATAATCAAAAAACAAACAGAAAAAAAAATCAAAATTTAATTTGTGTAACATTTTGACTACGTTTAGTTATTAATTATTAAAATTATGTATTTGTATGTATCAGTTTTAATAAGTTTTTCTTAAATTGAAATTATTTTATATAAGTATATATATATATATATATATATAGGTACTTTTTTTAGAAAATGTTATTATATTCTTCCAATAAAGTACCTATTTAAATAAATTAACGTGATTAAATTATATAATATAACTATTAATCATTTAAACGAGCTAACCTATATTTATAATATATTATACCGGTATTTATTGTATTTATTATGGTAGAATAATTGAATAATAGTATACATAGATTTGTATATTATACATTTACAAAGAGTTGAAAGAGTTGTAATTTTGTTTATTTATTTATCTATTTCCTCACCAACACGTGTTACGTTATACATGTCGTTTATGACGTATTCAGATCTTTGGACGATTCTGTTTTTAGGTAACACCGTGTCCATAATATTAACAATTTTTGCGCTCACGTTATACGCCAATTGATTGACGGAATCATCGTTCTCGTTGAAAAATGCAACTGTAAAAAAACAAAATGGTTTATCTATAATATTATAATATATTATTATCTATAGATATAGGTACTTCAGTTTTCGAGGTTAAACACAATATTTTGAAACAAAAATGTGTCGATCAATAAATAATATACGTAGGTATCAACATAATTTATTAAGGTCGATAAAATATGATCGAAATGTTTTGTGGTCGAAGTAAAATTGATAAACATACCTTATTACAATTGATAATAGTAAAATCCAAAACTAACGTTCAGAGCTGTGCCGTGGGGGGGGGCCTAGGGGGCATGCGCCGCGGGCGCATGGTTTAAAGGGGGCGCCAAAAAAATTGAAATGCATAATGATAAATAAAATAGCGGGTGAATATTTTTAATTTTGCCTTGGGCGCCAAATCTTAACTGCTCTACTAATGTTTAAAAGAAGTGCAATACTCATTTGATTCAGGATATGATTTATTGGAGTGATTGAGAATATAGCTCAATTTTTTTTTTATTACAAAATAATAGCTTAATTATCTTTTTTTAAACTTTAACTTAAAATTATTTTAATATTTTTATTTATACTTTTAAATATTATTTGACCATAATATACTTTGATTTTATGACATTTAGATCACTAGACTTTCATCCACTAGATTTTTTACCAGATAGTTACCACCCATTTATTATGCTGACGGGGTTGTTAGGAAATATTTGGGGGACTACGCCCCTCCGAGTCCCTCAATTAACTCCAACGTATGCAGTATTTACTTATATAATAACTATAATAACAATAACATAGATAAAAAGAATAATATAATATTATGAAGACAAAAACCAACCGATTTTTACGACCTTGTTACCAGCCAATGGCTTATTGATGTCGTCTTCGGAAGCCGCCACGAGCAATAACACCGCGATCGACGTACATAGCGTGACGACGATCGCATACATATTTCTACCATATGGTTCAGAACTCGGAAGCACACTGCACACTGAACAAAAATGAAATATATTTATTTCCTCCTACACTCCAGTGAAAGAGCCAGGGATACACGAGACGATAATTTTAGACGATAGTCGCCACCGCCACCGCATACACACGCTCATCAGCTATTTCCTCCTATTCATTAGACACAAGTTTTTGACGATTTTCGGGCATCGAGCCAACCGTCATGCGCACAGTTGTCACGCTTAAGTCTAAAACGGTAGTTTGTGAATACTCAGTGAATGTGAGTTATGTATTTATTTATTTATTCAATATATCAGCCGAATTTTAAAATTACGCTAAATGGAATAATCATGTAAAGTTTAAAAAAATAGGTAAATAGGTTAATGTTCAGCTGCATTTTTACAGTATAATGGGTATATGGGTACAGCTCGTTATTAAGTATGTCACTGTAATAGACGTGTTAAATTTTAATTCACAGCATACGAAGAACAATTCTAAGTGGAAACGATCTCTCGTAGGCCTGTATTACTATACGACCATATTTTATCAAATGTTTATTACTCTATAAATAGTTAATAACATTTAAAAATATTTAAAAATTGTATTATGTGTATAATGCTTGTTTAATAATTTAGTGAGAATTTAAAATATCTACATTTATTCGTTTTTTATTTACACCAAAATAACTATATCGATCTTATCGAGTACTGTGGTTTTTCGGAAAAACGTTTGTTTCTTCAAATTATTGTTTTTCTCGGTTCTTTAAAAAAAAATTATGGGAAAATTCTTTACTTTATTTCTCTAAGTTCCCACCTCAATGCACCAATTTATTTTATCAGAAACTACCTCTAAAACTGAAAGTTGAAGCATTTTTCTTGCCCTAAGGCGATGGCTGACAAAAAAAAATTACCTCCTTGGGAAATAAATACCCTCATTGTTCTACTCAGAATCTAAACCTTATTATATTTGCATGTGAATATTCAATTAGGTATATTTAAATATATACTTAAAACACGCTCAAAAACAATATTTATAGGATTACACTAATTTTGTTTATGTTATTCTTCAAAACTTAAGTGGAACCTTTTATTATATTTTGAAACATTAATACATTATATTACATTTTAGTTATGATTATTAATATTAAAATTATTATTAATTTTTAAATACAAGATATTTTGTAATTTTTTTCAATTGTATTATTAACGGATTTTATAGTTATTTTGACATATTTGTGTTATATAATTATATAAAACTATTATGTAACTATGTAAGTTCCTTAAATGATTCATAATAATTATTAGATGAAGAATAAACTTGACTGTCTTCATTAACTAACAAGTTACAAGTTTATCAACCCTCATAAGTGGTAGAGATTTTGAATTTTTATTTATATAATTTTTTTTAAGTTTACCAAATTAATGTTGAAAATATGAGCAAATAAATAAATAAGTTTCTTATTTTGGAACAATGTAAAATACATTTAAAATTATATAATTGTCGTATTTGTTTTGAAAACTTACTTTATCTATTTACCACAAAATACATATGATTGTAAAATAAAATAAGCAATAAATATAGTAATTTTTATAATTGATCATAATTGATCAACATCGTATGAATCAACAGTAATTATTTACTATTCTTCGAAGTTAAAAGAAAAATACAATAGGAACATGAAAATATAGAACTAGATTATACATGTATAATTAAAATTTAAGAATTGGTTAATAAATCGTAAAAGCATTAACTGAATGTATAGTCATTAGTCAATAAAAAATAGCTTAAAGATTCGCATGCAACAATAAATTTGTAAATCTTGTTTTCACGTAAAAAGTATAATTTTTTTTTTTAATTAAAAAAAAATCCTTTACCACTTATAAAATACACAATAAATAACGTATTTTGTATTATTATTATTCAATGTAACTACTTTCTACAGTATTATAACATTGACATGTAATAAATGCACACATTCACACACACGCACATAATATACATATAAATTTAGCCTTCTGAAGACGGTTCATCTGAATATGTAGTGTGTCTAACTGGTTTAGTCGAATAGTGGCATTTAAGCACAAATTTGAGCTCCAACTTGAATGCGTCCCACGGCGATAACTGCAAAAGATTATTATAATAGTCGATATAGTACTTATAATATAATGCATGTATATCCTTTAATACTGTAATTGAAGGGAGTGAAGGTATCTGAGGGCGCCCGCAGTGGAGTGCCGGGAGCATAGCCCCCCGCTATTTTAGTTAATATTAAATATTATTTGTTTTATTACGTATACTTGGCACTTAAGAGCTTAAGAGGACGTCTCACCCGCATGTGTTGTCTCCGTCTTACACACGTACGACCATAGTAAATTTTCATTCACCAGTTTCAATAGTGTGCTTTTAGTTTTTTAATATTAGAGTGAATTGACCTATTATCAAACTTTTAGGTAAGAACATTATCTTTGTTCCCTCGTTGAATTTTTACGATATTTTAATTTTTAATTAAATTATGAGCATTTTCATATATTTAATAATTCCATATTCATAACTCATCTATAAATACAAATTTGAATACTTAACTATTAAATAATTGCTACCGAATTTGATCTCTGAAGTGCTTCAACAAACATCCAAATATTCGAATGTTATATTCTTATTAAGCTTTTAAATTTGTTATTGAAGCCTTCACTTATATTATTTGTTCTACTTGTGTTTTTTTTTTTTTAGTATTATGTGCATTCTATAAGTAAGGAGGAAATATTAAAGTTTTTTAATATGGAGGGAAAATGTTCTACTATGTCGAAATTAGCTGAAAAGAAATTTTCCGGGGAGAAAATGTCCGCCATTCAAGTATTATATAATATTTTATTTGGCTATCCTCATCTTTAGAGAAAAAAATATGTTATTTGTGCCTATGAAAAGAGTATAAAATACTAATATAATAGCAATTGTATTGGAATAGAAATATAACTGGAAAACATGTTGTGAATTCTGAGTGAGATGAGCAATTTTTTTTTCGTTATATAGGACGGTTAAAACTTTTGCTTCTCCTCCTGTATACGAAACTGAAATAGCACCACTAAGTTAATACAAGCATACAAAATATGTTTATGGATTTATTGGAAATATAATATTAACAAGAATACTTAAAAATTAGGTATATGATTAATGCACACAATCGATATATATATAAAAGTGTATATTACATTAAAATGGTAATTCTTGATTTCAAAAATTATAAATAATCTGTCTAAAAACCTAACAACTACTAATCGTGAAATTAAAAAAAAAATGTTTAAATAATTTCAATTTTAAATAATAGATAAAGAAATATTGATCATTTGGTTTTGCATACGCTTTATAATAAATAAAAAAGAAAAATTATTTTAATTTTATTGTTATTAATTAGCTCTATTATGTTGTATGATAGAAATGGAGTTAGTGTATAAAAACGTTTAACTATTATACGAAATAATGTATAGGTAATATTACTTTTTCAGCGACTGCCACTTTTCGAATGTTCCATAGGAATTCCAATAGGGAGAATATTAATCCCAACATACATCCCAAAATAAGGATAACAAACATCCCTCCCACTTCGTTTACATCTAACTCTGCTGAATCTTTTTTAGGTACCTAAAACATGAACAATTTAAGTACAATTTTTTAACATTATCAATTAATCTATATAAAAAGTATTACTGGACACATTTTTTCTTCAGATACCGACCACCATTTGTCTTTTAGTTCCATTAGCTTTCCAGATTCGGATAGTTTTAATAACGCCATACTGACTGCTGTTCTATGTGGAGCATCTAAAAATATATATATTATATAACCGTAGATAAGTTGCACCTTAAAATAAAAAAAATTATATCTACTGTAATTAATTACTTAAATTATTAAATTAAAACTTAAATAAACTATTACATATTTTAATGAGTTTATCTACAATTATAAACGATAAATATATTTATGGTGTGATAGTCATACTTAATTATTAACATTTATGTAAGTAATTAAAAGTTATTAAATTAAAAATTAAAGAAATATATATCTGGTACCTATAATGTGGTTGTAATTATATACATTTTTTTTTTGTAGTGTAACGCAGATTAATACATATTGGCAATTACTTACTAAAAGGCATTGCAATTCCATATGCTTTGTTATCCAACCAGGATCCTACTTCTGTCAGATCACAATTTCTCTGGACTTCATACTCAATCGTACTGGATTCCATGAAAAACGCATATGCTTCCCTTTCTTTTTTTACTCGGTCTACACCTTGTTTGTTGTCAAACATCATCACTGTGTCACCATATGTTTCCATCACGCTAAACATTTTTTGATAAAGGTTCACGTCAGAGTTCTAAATCAAAACATTTATACAAACTCTAAAGAAATGAATAATAAATGGTAAGTAAATAATAAATTTGATATAACCTCAAAAAAACTAGCAGTAGATTGACCTCTAACGCATCCATATTTGATGGTCGACTGTTTGTCTAGATCCTCAACTCTTTTGATTGCAGACTCTTTTCTACTCGATGTTAAAAACGCGGTCCAATTAGCAGTGTATGATTGAGTTACGATTAATGCAAAAAACCACCACATCGACGCACAAACTCTTGTTGAAAAAGCTCTAGAACATTTTTTTACAAACATTTAAGTCACATTTGTAAGACAGAATAAACATTATGCATTATACTTAGTGGCGTATTTAGGATTTCGGATTTTGTCTTAGAGGGTAATATAGGTTGGCTACAAATAATTTTCCCATGGAAGGAGGAGAGTTTTGTACTTATCATAGCAATCATTAATGTTTTTCAAAACTGTTGAGGGTAGATATAATCAGTAAATACACACATATATATCTAAATAAAACAGTTTTCTTAAAAAAAAAAAAAACAATAGTGATAAATAAGAATACGCAAAATAAATATAAAAGTTGTTATGTAGAGCGTTAGTAGTGCAGTAAATTCCCATATCTAGATTTATATAAATCTATAGATTTTATTATCTATGCGAAATACAAATAAAGTAATGAAATAATAAGTGATAAGAATAACTTATATTTTAGTGTTTTATATGAATTTTGTTGTATTGTTTGAATTATTTAGAAACGTCGAACAAAAATATATATATTATTATTAAAGGTTTATTACAAAATGTATTGTAAGTTACAGGTTATAACATATGTACACATTAATACATACCCTCGCTCTGCAATGAGTTTTGAATTATTGGTATATTATATTAAAGTAGCACTAAACGGGTCACTGAATATTCAAATATTGTACAATGCTTATAATTTAATACGGATTCACGAACAATTGCCTTAAAATAGCAACTAAACGTTTATTATTAGAAGCATGCAGGTTATAACGGGGTGATTATATTAATAATAATTGGTGATATTTTACAGTACGAAACGTTTTTAATTATATTTAACAGTAAGTAGGGCATGGAAAACGGGCATTAATTATAATATTTATATTCGGATGCTTAATACATCAATATTCAATATTATAATAAAATATAGCATTTTCGATAATTATATTCTGTATTTATGCATTATTATCTTATATCTCCACAAATATTATACCTATATACCAGTAAAAAAAATACCAAGGGGGACCTATCCATCTATCTCCTAAACCCTTTTCCTTAAATACGTCACAGGTGTTATTATTCATCGGCACAAAAATAGGTGAAATATTATTATATTTAAAGAAGCATAGCCGTCTCGGCTACGCCAAGGATTTTTAATTAATAATAACTATTATTTATTAACTTTATCGGACTAAATTTATGCCTAAAACCTTCTCCGTGATGTCCTCTTTAATTTAAAAAACTGCACGACGATTGAATAAGTAGTTTCGGAGTTTATTCCGAACACACAAACAAAGTAAACGAACGCTATCATTTTATACATTAGTATAGATGAAGTGTAGCTAAATTGCCTATTAAGAACGCCGCGTGATCGAAATTTTAGTATTGGAATTAATATAATATGTAATGATAATGTATTATGATAATGATATGGAAATTAAATTGGATTCAATTATACTGTCACACTAGAATGAAAAAAGGAAAAATTCATATGAATTTTGTTAAATTATGTAAGAAAAAATTATAAACATATATTAATGGTGCAGTTTAACTGATTAGTTGGATTTTTTTTATGGAGGGGGGCGGTGGGGCTGGAATAGATGGAAGGTGGTATAATCGAGAAATGTGTTTCCAAGAACATTGTATTTTTACTAACATGCATTTTATTATCATAATACATCTTAATTATTATTTACTATTTATAAGATGGTAAATTAAAGTAGGCAACTATAGTATTACGTATATTATTTGATGTGAGAGAGCTGATCGAGAATCTATCCCTTCTGTGCGCCACTGATGTGTGTATATAACTATATAGATAATAATTAGAATATTATCTATATGAATAATAATATATGCAAACACAACTTATTATAACATCTTAAAATGTATTTAAATGATTAACATCACCGACATTTTATGTCTAATGTGCGTATATATTTAATATAACTTGGATATTTACGTATTATTTACCTCGGCAATACTTCACTCCCTTGGCATAATATAGAGCCCAAAGAAAACCATAAGCAATTAATCAATGATAACGAGTTCTCGAGTTCTTCGGGCTCCGTGGCACACGGATGAGGATTTTGCCACTCATTAGGAGTAATCCTAAAAATAATAATAATAATAATAAATTGTATACATACTATAAATGTATTTTTAAACATAAAGAGTTTTTTTTAATAATATTTGAATGCATATACTAACCTAGCTAATATATACAGAATAATTGATAGACCCAAATATGCAGTTGCAGTATATATCCATACATGAAACGACAATGGTTGGGTGAAAGAGAATAAATTAGTTTCTGGTTCTTTCGGTTTACTGAATAAAATGCTGATTCCTATTATTTCAAGTTTATTATATTATTCAATAATTATTATTATTGGTCGCAACTCATTATTCGCAAATTATAATGGTTGGTAAAGTTTAAATGTTTAAAATAATTTAGAACCTAGATGAGCATACATAGCATTATATAAAGCTTTACCTAAATTCATAAAAGGAGTCGTAAAATCAACTGCAGTCCTCCTGTCATGTGTGATGGTCAGATCACACACAGCTAAGTCGGCTCTCTATAAAAAAAAATAATAAAAAATTAGGATATTTTTTTAAATAAATTATTTCTAAAATTAATAATATTATTTGTTGAAAAATTCATCAAACAAATTAGAATAAAATTAAAACACGATTTAAAAATAATTACCAAAAAGTTAGTATTAATATTTGATATAAATACATATATTAAAAATACTATTTATTATAAAAGTGTACAATACAAATAAAAATATTTACATTTATAATTTATAAACATTTACATATGTAGGTACTGAACACGTGAGAATATTACTGAATACATATTATACTATAACAGTTACCAGTTCATGAACTTCTCCGATAAGTCCGTCCCATTTTCCAGTCTTCTTGTCTTTTTTGCCGTTACCATCGTTCCGCAATTTAAATTCGTATGTAATGTTGATTTCTTCCGAAATCATACGTATCAAATCTACTACGTATCCCTCGTATTTGTCGTTGCCAATACGATCTTTATGATCTGTTTTCAACATCATGTACGGCTCGGTCTATATATAAATATAACGCAAACAATTAAATATTTTAGCCCTATATATAATTGCTGATGTACCGTAACTAACAATTTTTGAAGCAACAATGAAAGTCTTGTTCATGTTTGCGTTCACTAAATCGTCCAGCATCTGATTCCTAGTTCTCGTGTATGACATTTCGTTTTGCGGATCCCAGACGCCGATCTTTTTGAATCCCGTATTTGTCAGCTCAACCATTTCCAATGTGAAATAACTTCTATACCCAGAATTTTGGTTGAATCGTAATTTGCCCGTGAGACCGTCGACTTCTACCTGAAACACCGAATTGTTTTCAATCATCGCAATAACTGTATTTTGCAATAGGTATTAGTAGGTACTAGGTAACAAATCCAATTTCGTATCGTTTGTCAATTATGTTTTAATTTATAGGTGACTTGATTAAAGGGACTGAATTGTAATACTGCATCGAACCTTAACAATATATATCCAATATTCATTGTTTAAATTACTCCGCGTACTACTTTATTTTATTATTTATAACTTTATAAGGCACTTCATAAATAAAGTGGTACCTATAAGATCTATTTTTCTACAAGAAACAACCATTATAGTTAATTATTTAAGTATTTTTGCTGCTTCATAATAAACGTAAAACAAATGCATTCATTGTTTAGTCTAGAATTCGAAATTATTTTTCTCTGTTGAGATATCGTATCAGACACGCGATTATTGTGATATCAGTGACTTACGACTCTCATGAAGTTGATGAGACTAAATCCACTGGACCATCCCGTACTCGTTCTATTTGCACAACTGTTAGGTTCGGCTTTGATAACTTTTGTGCCTCCAATACCACGCAATGCTTTAGCGTACACATTGACCGCGTCAAACATCAATAACGCGTTAACCTAATTGTGTTTAGAAGTATAATTTGAGATAAAAAAATGCTGTTCTCATTTGTTTAACAATAATATATAGATATTACTGTAATAGTATCTGCTCGAAATACTTCCATATCCAAATTCATTCTCTGCTGAACAAATTCAAGATCGGCCATTATATTAGTCACTGTTGGACTTGACGGATCTATTAATTTCACTGCAGTGATATTGGTACGTTTAAACTGTAAGTGACCATAATTTATGGTGTGTGCATCCTTACAAACATTATACAAATAACGTATCATAATTCATAAATATAAAATACATATTTAAAATCTTAAAAGAAATATTTACATTTATTAAAAAAGTAAAAAGGTAAAAAAATACTTAACCTCCAAAATTTAGTTAAATGTATTTTTAATATATAAAATTATAAAACATAACCAATTAGTATATGAAATATGAACTAATATTATGTACTGCGTAGCATAGTGAAATAAATATAAAACTAGGTATATATTATGTAATCAGAATACGCCTAAAATTGCTAAATGTGTATAATTTAAAACGCGTATTCAAAAATAATTTACAGTTATTAGTAATTTATCGTTCAGTTTCCATAATAATTAATATTGACTATAAAAACAATTTAATCAACTTATTAATAAACTTCACAAACTACTATAAATTGTTGAAGGAAATGAAAAATTAATAATTATTATTTTCAAATTATAGTCTTAGTACTTAATTTTGTAGTTGAGAGGTTTAAAATTAAATCATGGTTAATAAATAATAAGCATTTAAATGCTACAAAATTAATGTTTTTTTTTCAACTAACCAGAGAAGTAATAATAAAACTGTGGTAATCGTCCATTAGGCCTACATCTTCAGCTTGCTCCAATACAGTTAATATTATATCTGTATCACAATCTAGGACAATATGACTCTCCAGAGATTTTTTGACCTCTTTCAGCATAGGTCTGAAAAATTGTTTTGTTCTGCAATTAATTCTAACGTCAAATGATGCGTAAATGCATTTTTCTTATTGCCTACCGGAAATCGTTATTTGTAGGTAACTTAATAATAGTAATGGCCGATAATTCGGTGTCTGATAATTTGGTCAATCCAGAATAATCTTGGATTAAGTGCTGTAATCTTAAAAGTCCTTCGTCTCGTTGGTACAGCAATGTAAAGGAAGTCCAATCCATGTCACGGACGATAGCTGTATACCCACGACTGAGGGTCATCGGATCCGGATAGACGTTCATGTAATAGTTTGGTTGTTGTCTAGGGTTCATTTTCCAGTGGGTTTCGATGTGGGGGATTTCCATCGAATCACATATCGATTGGACTATAGCCGATGACTCGTAGCCTGTGGGACCGAAAATAGCTCCAACGCCGGACTCGAATGATTCGCATACTGTATAGTGATGATAATCGGATAATGTGACGCATAACGGATGTGAAAACATAAAAAAATCGATACTTATATATCTACAAAGTTAAAGATACCTGTAAGCTAAAGTAAATCGATAAAATTCTGAATAGATTATAATGTTTTTATTTCGGACGTCGATAGTTCACTTAATCCAACATATCTTATAATCTACGTGCAAGTTTCTACCTAATACCTGTCATATTATATTCTAATTTTTGCGATGTGAATAGTCACTTACCTTTTTTACTAGTTTGATAACCATCGTTGATGTCGACGATTTCTACTCGGCCTTCGAGTTTGACTTCTGAAAGTGTCGGATCCAAGTTTACTTTATGTATGGCCAGTTCAAAGGCCATTTGTTCTATTGAATTTTCGGAAGGAAACAGACCCACTGCAGTACACAATAAATAATAGCAATGACACGAACACGAAAAAAATTGTATATAGTTGGTAATAGGTAGGCAATAGCTAGTATGAGCGCTTAATAAAAAATGTATCAATTAAAATGTTATTACAAGTACTCAATCGATGACTTACCGACGGTAATGCGTTCCATGTCCTCCGCAGTCGCCGTACAGACCGCGAAACCGGACAACAAAAACAGGACTACTGTAGTTGCGGATTGCATGTCGCGCGCGGAATTAATACACGGTTATAATAGCTGCTCACACAAGTAGGCACATTATACGGGATTATTAATTCCGTACATTATATTATATATTTTCACGAGACACTAGCTAAACCGCTGAAAACTTATATTTAGATTGCGCACGCAAATTGTAATGGGCTGGCAGCCAGTGTCTATCCCGATTTGAAACAACAGCAATGACCTATCTACGATTATTGAAGAGGCAATCCGCAGCAGCACGTATTTATTGCACACTACGACGTTATATATATTATTATTCTTTCCCACCACCTATGTTTACACGCATGATAATCTTTGGCAGACGGGTTAAAGGTTACGTCGGTTACACGTCTGGAAAATAATAATAAATAACACGACATAGCGATTTTTTTTAGCACGACCTTTATATTGTTGTCTTTGGAAGTCGGGCCAAACAAATTTAATGACCATCGCATAGCGACGGCATGGAGGCGAGAAGGGTATTTTTCTAATTATTTTCCAACTGTCGTTGAATTTAACACGCGCCGTTGTTTACATAATGGTCTTTGGAGATTACCAAAATAACAATCCAATTTTAAATGCAGCAAAAATCAATTCCAATAGTTATACCGCCTATACCTGTGTAGTATATACTTTGACATTTTGTACTTATAACTATTTTTCCATGACTATAATTTCTGTATACGAAGTCACACAGGCATGTAGCCACTAAGTAAAAGTACAGATAGGTAATATACCTATCTAAAAAAAAAAATCGATTGACACATGATTCACACAAGAGAATAAATAGGTATAATAATAAACATATAAATTAACAATACAGTATGAGTATATATATTTTAATAATTATTTGGTAGTTATATCCGATGAACTGTCTTCTACGTGTCTAACTGGTTTAGATGTTCCATGACACTTGAGCACGAATTTCAACTCAACCATGAATGCTTCCCAGAGAGTTAACTACAATTAAATTGAACTATTTAAGTATTGATTTTTAAAAAATATTCTTATAAATATATGTACAAAAAATTTTTTGTTTGTAAATTCAATATTTATTAAAAATCATTAAAATTATTATTATTATTATTTGGTAGTTAAAATTTCCTTCATATTATATTCACTTATTTGTATAGAAATATCTACAAACAATTTGGCTGAGAAGAGGGTATAGATAAACTTAATAATTTTATACTAACGGTATTACTAAATAAAATATAAAATATAAATAGACTGAAAAAAAATACACTGAACACTGGCTAGTAACAGAATATGTTTAATCTAGAGTTAATAACCGGTGAATAAAATATATGCCTTTATACTTTACACTACCTACTATGTGTAAATTTAAACATAATAATAAATTATTGTGTATATTATGTATAATTTAATTAATATTGCTTCATAACTATGTAAAATAAATCTTTTAAACATGAAATTTGTGAAAACCAACTAAAATTAACTTTATTATAATTTCACAGTTCATAAACAACTATGAATTTGTGACGAATCATGAAATTAAGTGTTTTGTTCAAGAACTAAGGAGGTACTTACTACCAATATCATAATAATAAACATTTGTAATTTGAATCTGCTCCAATTTATGTCGATATTATAATTATAAGCTTTAAAATAATATTAATAAAACTAAAACATATTATAGGTAGTATCCGTAACTAATGTTTTAAAATTAATAAGTATATTACCTTTTCTTCAACAGCCACTTTTCTTATATTCCATAAAAATTCAAGTATAGAGAATAGAAATGCTATAAAACAGCCAAGTATTAAAATTACGAACATACCACCAACTTCATTAACATCAAGTTCAGCTGTGTCCTTTTTTAAATCCTAAAATATTAAAATAATCGATTTAATTTCAATGACAACAATTGTATTTATTGCCAATTTATTAATATTAATATGCATAAATATATATTTATAATTTATTTATAATAATTATATATTAAGTATAAGCATATTTAAAATTAATTTAAAATGCTAAGATTTAAATCTCCTTAAAAAAATAAATAAATTATAAATAATTATTTAAGGCTATTCCAAATTTGATAATTTAATCAAAGGTTTATTAAAACATTTCTTATTCTCTTATTGAAAATTATGAGCACAAAAGTAATCCTAAAATGATGTATTGTTCAACAGGTTTAGTTTGCAAGTAGGCAAGTATCAAAACAAACACTTTCTCATTCTAAGATTATAAAGCAAACAATACATAATATAGGTACATTTAATAAATCATTTAAAGTTAGTTTTTTGTATAAAATTGAAAAGTTTACTGCCTATATTATTTAAATTATAAATAATTCAAGTCAAAAAGTACAAAAAAATGTTAATAGATAATTTTGATATTAAAATTATTAAAGTTATTTTTTCAATACAGTTATAGTTTTTATTATTTTTTATGGAATAATTGATAAAACTAATAATAACAGAATAATAAATAATTAGCACATATAATTAGTTTAAAATATGCATACAAGATGTAAAAAATTAACAATATAAAATTATATAATTACTATAATCATAGTTAAAAAATGTTGTACCAACCTTACATCTTTTATCATCAGTTACTGACCACCATTTATTTTTTAGATCCATCAATGCTCCTGACTCAGAAAGCTTTAATACAGCCATGTTTACGAGTGTCCTATGTGGAGCATCTATAATAAATTAAAAATTATATTTAACATCAATGAAATTAAAGTGAATTATACTCAACTGAATGGCATTGCGATTCCATAGGCTTTGTTATCCAACCAATATCCCACTTCTGTTAAATCACAATTTCTCTGCACTTCATACTCAATAGAACTGGATTCCATAAAGAAAGCATAATGATTTCTCTCCTTCTTCACTCTATCCACCCCCTGTTTGTTATCAGACACCATGACCGAAACACCATTCAGTTCCATAACACTCCACATCTTTTGATATAAATTTACATCAGAGTTCTAAAACAAAATAATGTCATTAGTAGAAATATCATAAAAGTGAAAGAACTTTTAAAATATTGTTATAATATGCATTCAAATTTTACAAATGTACAAAAAAATATATTAAAATTTTACAAATAATCGGTAGTTGTTAATGATACATTGACAATTCATTATATTTTAAGTAATAAATTATCATAACTGATCATAATTTTAATAATATTAATATAAATGACTATAGTTTACTTTTCTAAAAGCTAGGAAGTTGTAACTTAAGATTTTAAATTAATTTTATTCCAAAACATAATTTATAAAAAATATAAGCTAAAATAAAAGTCAATATTATAAAACTACAAATATACACTAATTATTCAATAAAATAAAAAAAGTTATAAAAATAAAAATTAAAGTTAATAGTATTTTAATAAAAATGATTTAAACTGTATCCATATTTATCGTTTTTCAAAAGCTTATTCTAATAAATAAATGCATTTGTATACAAAATTTTTTTCTAGTTATTTAAATAACTACTTTGCTATGTGAAGTATCAAAAATATAATTCAAATATGCATAATTATTAATTACTAATAAATCCATTTCATGTAAAAATATTTAATTCAATATATATATATATATATATTGTATGAATACTATTTTAAAATAATTATATAATATATATTATTAATTATTTAAGGGGCTGCTACATCAACATTCGTTTCTTCTGTTTATCTCTCACATAATATAGGAACAAAGATACTTCGTATTTCCACGATTACGACTCAGTTTAAAGCAAAAGCACCTAGCATATATTTTATAAAAAAAGAATATTTTCTGTGCATTGACCAAATAGATTTTTAATATATACATTTTTGAATAAGTTATTAATAATTAAAAATAATCAAAATTATTTTAAATTAAAACATGCTTATATTTATAAAAAATGTAAATATTAAAAATCTATCTGGTCAATGTACAGGAAAAATTCTTTTTTATAAAATACATACTTGGTGCTTTTGCCCTAAACTGAATTAGAGACTCGTAATCATGGAAATACAGAATATCTTTGTTCCTATACTATGTGGAAGATAAAGAAAACAAATGTTGATGCAACGGCTCTTTAATATATTTTTAAAGATATGTTCTCAATTAATTTAATTTCAGTAGATATTTTTACCACAGAAAATAAGAAATATGTACCTATGCATCTTGCACCTACTTGAAAAAAGCTGGCTGTAGATTGTTCAGTTACACATCCATACTTAATGCTTTCTGTACCTGTACCTCCCTTTTTATCAAGATCTTCTACATTCTTTATAGTGGTTTCCATACGATTTGATGTTAAGAATGCTGTCCAATTGGCTGTGTATGATTGAGTCATAATTAGAGCAAAGAACCACCACATAGCAGCACATAGTCTGGTTGGAAACGCTCTAAAAAAGTGACACCACTTATTATTATGAATATAGTTTTTGAATTGTAAGTAAGCTTTACCTCGGCAGAATATCGCTACCTTGACAGAGAATGGAACCCATTGAAAACCATAAGCAGTTGAGTAATGATAGAGAATTTTCTAATTCTTCTGGATGAGAATTACACGGGTGAGGGTTTTGCCATTCGTTAGGTGTAATTCTATAAATTGTATTGTATAAACAATTAAATAGTGTAGGTAATTATAATACTATATTTGAGTAAAAATATAGGATTTAGAATTACCTGGCCAAGAAAAATAATACCAAAGACAAGCCTAAATAAGCGGTTGCTGTAAATATCCATACTTGAAAGGAAAGTGGTTGGGTGAATGAAAAAAGATTGGTCTGAGGTTCTTCTGGTTTACTAAACAATATGCTGATACCTGCATAAAATATATAAGCATTTCTAGAGGATAGTTTAAAGCACTCAACTTACCCAAGTTCATAAAAGGCATGGTAAAATCTACAGCATTCCTTCTTTCGTGAGTAATTGTTAAATCACAGACCCCTAAGTCAGCTCTCTGTGAATATGTTAAAAGCTAGATCACTATCAAGCTCGGGGTCTAACCATTATTATAGTTTTAAACAATGTCTTTTAAAATTAATTTTAAACATATTTTCAATATTTCTATAAAGCAATGATATAGTAAGTTAGGATGCTAAATAATTATAATTGGGTACTTAATATAAAGTAAGGGAGACCAAATCAATACATTTCTTAGTAATTCAATGTGTTTATATAATTTAGCATTATATATTTATGTAATGTGTTACCATTTCTTGTACTTCACCGATAATCCCATTCCATTTGTTTGTCTTTTTATCGCGTTTTCCATTTCCATCATTTCTTAAACGAAATTCATAAGTTATGTTGATTTCCTCAGCAATCATTTGAATAAGATCCACCGCATATCCTTCATATTTGTCATTACCCTCTAATTTATTGTGGCCTTCTTTTAACATCAAATACGGTTCTGTCTATCAATGTAAATAAATTAAAACTATAATTTATTATAATAGAACTAATAGTATAAATAAACAAATTTCCATCCAAACATATTCAGTATGTATAATGTATACAATATATTATTATTATATGATTATTTTTTACTTACAATTTTTGATGAAACAATAAATGTTTTGTTCTTACTCCCAGCATATAAATCACGAAGCATTTCAAGACTGGTTCTCGTATAAGTCATGCCTCTTTCTGGATCCCACAAGCCAATTTTTTTGAAACCAGTATCAACTAGCTCCACCATTTCTAGTGTAAAGTATGATCGATGACCAGTTTTGTTGTCAAAGCGTAAGAGACCAGTTAGGCCTTCTGTTTCAATCTAAAACAGAATAAAAACATTAAGTGATGACTACTGAATAATACAGAAATATTAAACTTACTACTCTCATGAAATTTATAAGTTTAAATCCATTAGACCAGGGAATAAATGGCGAGTTCATACATTGTAGTGGTTCAGTGATGATTTTATTTGTCATACCAAGACTTTTTAATGCTTTTGCAAATACATTTAATGCATCATAAATGAGTATAGCATTAACTGTAAGTTTGTTAACTTTCAAAGGTTCCATATTTAAGTTCATTCTTTGTTGAACAAAATTCAAATCTCTAACAATACTTTCTACAAATGGGCTTAACGGATCAATCAATCTGACAGTTGTTATATTTGTACGCAAGTTCTGTACAATACTACTAAAATCAACTGTATGTGCATCCTATAATCAAAACACTATTTTATAGTTTTGAATAAATCAACTATATATAGGTACATTAATCATAAATAAAATTAATTCTCACCAATGAAGTTATGATAAAACTATGATAGTCATCCAACAAGTTAACTTCCTTTGCTTGTTTGAATACAGTTAATAATAAATCTGCATCACAGTCAAGTACAATGTGACCTTCTAGAGACTTCTTAATGTCTTTTAAAATTGGTCTTATAATCAAATAGTTAACATTAAAAAATTTTAAACGTTTTAATTTTTATGTTAGGTACCTATGGCAAAACTCACCTAAAATTATTGCCTTCGGGCAATTGTATAATAGAAATGGCTGCTGCCTGTTTGTCATTAGGTTTTGTTTTTCCTGAGTAATCTTGGATTAAGTCTTGTAATCTCTTAAGACTTTCTGGTCGCTGATAGAGTAACGTGAATGACTTCCAGTCCATGTCATGAACTATAGCCGTATAACCCTTAAATGATAAAAATTGGCTCATTTTATTAAAATTGTACTTAGAAGTTAAAAGTAGGTATATTATATATTTATATCATTTAAATATGTTAGTATTATTGTTTTACTTTTGCTAGTAATGTTGGTTCAGGATATGGATTGAAATAAAAATTGAAATTATTAACAGGCGTATCTTCCCAACTGGTTTCTATACGTGGAACTTCCATAGTTTCACAAAGTGACTGCACTATGTTTGATGATTCTAGATTGGACGGGCCAAAAACCGCACCAATCCCAAATTCCATAGTCTCACATACTGAAAATTTAAATAATTATATTATTAATATTTAATATAACACATAAAATAAATTTATTTAACTGAGGATGCTCCAATTTTCTACTTGGAGTGAGTTTTCTGGTAGAAAATTGAATTTAGTTGGTATACCTAGCTATATTGGAAAATGGGTAGTTTAAAGTAGAAATTCCTAATACTTTTCAAATACCTAATAAGGAAAAATAAAACAAAATTACAACAACAAAAAGGATTATTTACGTACAAACTTATTTATTGTAATTCTAAAACGCATTACTGAAGACTTGAAATTTTTTTCAAATACTTGAATTAGCATTTCTAGTCACAAATAATAAAATTTAAAAAAAATATTTTTTGTTTTTTATTGAGCTATTTATAGACATTTTACTTCTTTAGTTATTATTCGACTAAACTTATCTATGGTATTTTCGTTTGTGAGTAAAAAAACTTGAAAATGTAATACAAAGTTCATCGAAAGTATTTTTTTAAAATATTGAAAATGCAATCACAGTTTCCTGATAAGCAGTTGAATTTTGAAGAGGTACCTATTAACCAAATTCGACGAAAAACTTAAAATGTGCTAACTATATTTTGTAATTAAAATGTGCATTACTTTTTTTTAATTCTAACACCTAATTTTTGAAAATGCAATAAAAGATTTCTCATTAGTTTATATAAATAAAATTTAAATAAAAACTTGCCATAAAGCAATCGCATATACGATATATTTATATATATGTTGTACGAGTGATTGAAGTTCAAATTTTTAAGATATTCTAAATTTAAACGTACTTATTTAAAATCGTTATTACCTAATAATGATTAACGATACAAGTCAGTATTTCTATATGCGATTACATATTTTGGTCAACATAAGCAACGACTAAGTCTATAATGAGTACTTTACTAGTTTAATCTCAAGATAAATTTAAAGATTGAATAATTTTTGTATGCACTTTTATAACTGTATGACAATATGTATAATACTTGCCTATAAAAGACTTGATATGAACACTAATGTCTATACAAATTCTTGTCAACCAGGGGCGTAATTAAAGTGTGATATGGGAGATAGATCTCCACAGAGCCTTATTCTATTAATATTTTTTAATATTTATAATTTAATAGTAATCCAACTACAATATTATAAATAATTATGTTCTTAATAGAGTTTAAGGTTTTATTTTCTTTTTTTTGGAAGCGATAAAAATTACAGTTAACTACTCAAAAAATCCCCCTCCCCCAAGGGAGATTGCTAATTATTACTTATACCACTGAGTAGTCACTATCTACAAATATTACATAATAGTACTAGTCAGTTCATTATTATTTTAAATGTTTTCAACGCAGTGTTTTATAATGACCAGGAGATATTTTTAAATTAATTATTTTTGATATCAACAGATTACTACTATCTATAATTATGTTTAGTTACCTATACTTTGTTAAACTTAAGAAACTTACTCGTCGGCTGACTTGTGTTTAGGGGCGTGGTACATTATACGAGGTAGGGTTATAGACAGTTGACTCGGTGGGATGACAAACAGGTGTTACTTGTAGATCATCGCCCGTCGAAGACTGGTTACCACCGGGTGTCTTCTTAACTTGAATAGAGTACCTACCTATAATATTTATATGTAAAACCCTCAGCCGGGTGCCCGAGTAGGGACAAAAACATTCGAGCATTTGATCTGTACCTACCAGGTCCAAGTAGGGACTTAAATACCTTAATATTATAGTCATACAAATGTATAATTAAAAGTTAACATAATTTCAGTATTCAAAAGGTACCTAATATAAATTGTAATTATTTAATATTTTTATTAAATTATTTTATAATAACACGAAAATATTTTATTATTTTTTATAAAAACACAGTAACCACAAACTTAACATATTTAATACTGCGTATAACAAAAATAATAATAGGTAGGTATATTATTTAGTTATTAAAACAGAACAAACATATTTTGTTCTAAAGCTTAGTATAACCTACTACAGTAGTACAGTCAACACTATGTGTTTGAAAGTACCTATCAAATAATCAAATTATTTTCTTAAAATGTAAAAGGGTCAAAACCCCTACAACCTCCAGTGTTTACATCCCTGTTGTATTTGCCTATGAATTTACTACGTAACTTGATAACATCCGTTGATAAATGATGGTTATACAATTATTTTTATTATTTTAAATTCAATCAAATTTGTTTTTTTTTCAGTTAATAGATAGAAATATTCTACAGATTACGCTCAAATCTTTTTTTCTGTTTTTTTTTTTTACCGATATTTTAATGTCTAATTTTATAATAGGTCTATAAATAAAAAGTAAATTTAAAATTATTTGATTAAAATACCATTATTTAAAATATAATAAAAATCTAGGTTTTATGCAGATTAGATATGTTATTATTATTATCTACTTTCAAATTAAAATAGTTATCGAAATCTGAAAATTTAACGAGGCTTAAACGTCCTGAACATTTTTCTTGTTTTTTTTTATAAATATTTTTTGAACAATTTTTTATAAAATAATTTATAACAATGCTTAGTTTCAAGTGCAATATATAGATACATTAAAAAGTAACTTCATCTTATATTGCTAACACTCTACACAATGGTTATATACTTATATTATATACCACGATCTTAACAGAATATAATATTTCATAGAAAAAATTACAATACAATTAAATGTTTTTATTATAAACAAAACCATTTATTTAAAGAAATTTAATATGTAATTAAAATAATTTGTTTAAAACACATTCTAACTCTGTATAATTCACCTTATCTTGCTCTCTCTAAATATTTATTGAACATATTGAAGAATAAATTAGTAGAAAAGTATTAGGTATAATTAAATATTAAGGTAGCAACTAAAATATTATTTTTAACTAATATTTTATAAAATCGTGGAACATTTTGAAAATAGGCCACTGGGCTTCTTAGGAAAACATTTTTACGTATTATCATCAATTTTCTCTATTTTAATAAAATGTATATTTAAGTACTAACAGTATAACTAGTATAAGAGAAGATTTTAAGATATTATTTTATCATAATAAAATCAACTTATCATATATTAATGATTTTTTAGCTAAAAATATTGTCAGAAATAAATAGACCTGAATGTAATGTTGAAATAAGAAATATTCATCATGAACGTCTTTCGTTGCCTAAGCTACACTCAAAATTAGCGTCAACATTCAACATATTAAGAATACACATAATTTTAAAATAAAATAGCCAATAGGTACCAAATAAACCATATTTTTTACTACGCCAAGATAACAAAAATTTTAATTTTAAATAATTGTTATATACTTACCTTTCAAGCCAGTCATATAAAGATCTGTAGAATCGATAATTTTAATTTCGGGTTTTAAAAACACGTTTGCAAACTTTGGGTCAATGTTCACTTTTTGGATAGCCAATTCGAACATCTGTTGTTCAATGCTGTTTTCTTTGTCGAAGAACCCCACTGTATATAATTGAAAGAAATGCATTTAAACAATTTTTTCTAATCGAAATTACCCAAATATATAACGACTTTTATTTTTTTAACACTTACCAACGGAAAGGGGTACGTTCTCATTTTCTTGTCCCACAACATGGCATAAGCAAACGGTAACAATAAATGCGTACAAAAGAAACATGTTATCGTTCAGAACGAAAAATGTGTACTTACTTGAAACGAATATCGTTCGGGTTCGTAGTAGTCTAGTATATAAATTTAGAAATATTTGCCTGGCCTTTAGCCAAACTTCTTAAGTGCAAACGAAGTGTCATAAACTCATAACATTATAACAAAAAACGACTGTTTCTTGGAAGAATTCAATTCCATTTGTTAGGCTTAGGGTATGAAATATACCTACACATGTGTTATATACACATTTAGCTGAATAACTAATAAACAAACAAATAAATAAAAATGAACTAACTAAATATTTACCTAATCTATTATAGCTTTGATATTAAAATTGTTTTAATTAAAATAGTTAAATAATTGTATTAGGTACTTAATCTTCTTAATAACCTGGATATTTTAATAACTAGGAACTTTTTGGATCATTTTATATACAATGACAGCATTAGACATTTTAATGTATGCAAATATTGATACCATGTTTAAAAAAAAAAATGTTGATGGGATAAAAAACAAATATAAATACAAAATAAATACCTACCAGTTATCATTTACAATGATTCTTAATTAATACATTAAATCAATCCAATTAATATTAATTTAATCAAATACTTACCTAATACGTAAATTTTGGTTTTAAATTTTTATTGACTATTGTTTTAATTTAGTGAAGTTTGTTAATTTATACATTTGTTTTGTTATATATCTTTGCAATGTATAATATTAAACAACTTATTACTATTTATTTATAAGAAACACCATTACTTTTTAAAATGGAGTGTGATGAATTTAATTTCCATTTATCTTCTTGTTAAAATTTAATACAAATACAGACTTTGTTATAAACAAGTTTAGGCAAAAAGGCAAAACTTTATTTAAAATAAAAAATTAAATGGTATTTAATACCAAGGAAATATAAATTATAATTTTCTTTTAAGAAAAAAAATGATTTATATACATACATATTTATATAAGTACTTAAGTATACATAAATATATATATTACAATAATTAACAAAAATAACTTCAAAATAAAAACCAGTATTTTGTTTCAAGTTTTTCTGAAATTGTTTAATACATCTTGCATCAAAAAGACAGATTCTTTTATATCTGCTTTTGTTTTAAGACCTGAAATAAATATAGTTAATTATTATTAATCAATATTACAGTAAGATGACATTAACTATTCAGTAAAATATTAAAAAATAATCACTAAAATATTTTAAACAGCTTATTTGTTTTTATAATATAAACTGTTTTTTATTCATTATTTTGTGTTATACTTGTTAATAGAATGATAAATGTATTCAATATACAATAATGTTTTTTTGCTTATGTTCTTAAGCATGTGTTTATATACAATATTTTGATTTTTGACTTTAAGGGTGATTGGTGATTACAGATAGAAAATTAAATTTAGTTTGTACTTATGATAGATTAAAATTAAAAATTATCTGTTTTATTCAAAATAATCACAAATAACCAACAAAAAAAATAGGGAAAATGGGAATTTCAACCTAGTTTTCAACAAAATTGATTTTGTTTATCTTTCGTAACTCAAAAAACATGAAATTTTCATTAAATAATTATGTGATTAATTTTTATACAAAATATATTTTTTACATACATTTTCAAATATTTTGATTCTTTTTAAGCAATTCACAGGCAATTGATCTTTATAAGTATTTTTAATTTTTTTTAATAGACATTTTAATATAACATCAAGAAAAAATTAAATATTTAAATAAAAATGAATAATTTTGGTTATTTTGCTGGAATTTAAAAAACATTATTTGTGGGTACTTGGCATTTTTAATATATATTATATTATTCTTTACATACAATGAATTTTTCAAATGCTATGTTTTTGGAAAATATTAATTTTATTATATACTTTATTATAAATCATATAATTAATTATTTCTTTAGCAATATAAATATATAATAAAATATAGGCTGACAAATTTTAGCTTAGAATTTTTTATTTTGTATGCAATGATCATTGAATTCAAATTTAACACATACTTTACAGTGACTTAAGTAACTAGTAGCAGTTACCTGCTTTTACCTTTTTTCACCTGTATTTTTCGAGGTGACACTGCTATCAAATATTGATTTTGTTTGAAGTTGATAGCAGTCTTATAAACAAACATCAATGTGAAAAAAAATATTGTGAATATAAATGGAAGTTACAATTAACATAAATTATATTATGAACTAATAAAGTAATAAATACTCAATATAATCAATATAAAAAAAAACTTTTTTGTTATTATTTTTTATATTTTAGAGTTTATTTTTAGTGCCATCAGGTCTGAGACTTGCATAAACAGTAAGTGTAAGAACTTTACTAGTGCATTACCATAACTATGGTAAAATAAAGATACAAAGTTATTTGAACATTTTTAAGAAAATATTACCTGTCAAAACTACTTTTCCATTTACAAACATTAAAAACACTGCTCGAGGTTTGACCATCCGATAAATTAACGCAGGAAATACTTCTGGCTCAAAGCTAAACACATAAATATTTATACGTTAGAATATTGAATTTATAAGGTTTATTTGTATAAAACATAGTTTTTTATACTACTTTATACTCAATATTAAGATTTTAAAAGTAGTAAATGAAAATTTAAATTTAACATTGCTTATATTATATTTTAAATTTGTTCAGAATATAATAATAATAATTAATAATCATAAATGTACTGTATTTAGAACTTAATTATTCAACAAATTTAAAAAAATTAATTCTGTAAGTTATATAAATTTGAAGAATAAGAAAATATTTATAAAAAAAAAAAAATAAAAGTACCTGGTAAATTGTGAGTGAGCAGTATTTAATTCTTCCAACATTATTGGGAAACCAACATCCCATGTGCATACAATATTATGCACTGTATAGTCACAAAATTGTACCTACATAATCAATTATATTTATGATGAAATATGATAATATAAGAGGTAAATACAATAAAACTAACATTGTGTCCAAGTCGTTCTAAAATTTTTGCTACTTTTCGACAACCTAAATTTCCAGTTCGGTCATCTTTAGCTCCTTGCATGATCATTTTGCCTGATGGAAATAATAAGCTAGTGACATTAGGTGTACGAAGGCGCATAATTAGCCCATTAAATCGCTGTGGATTATACTCAGAGTTACTAGTCCACATAACGATTCTTACTAAGTCTAAAGGACACCCCATGTTGGCACCACAAACAATGTTTCTGCAATACAAAAATATAACTTAATTAAACTTAAATAATAAATTAATTGTGTAATTATATTCATAAAATACAACTCACTGAACTTGAATAGATTGACCCCCTTTGTTGCATCGAATGAATTGAGGTATATGCATAATAATAGTTTTATGAGGATTTGCATTATTACTTTCATTGCTTAGTTTTTTTTTTTTTTTTATTGGTTCAAAATTATCATCATCAAGTCCATCGAAAAAATGTTTATTTTCTAATTCACCTAGAACTTCTGGTGTTAAAACTACTTCTTCAGCATCTTCTAATTTTTTAACAAACTTTGAATCTGGCCCTTTTGATTTTTCGTTCAAATTTGGATCTTCTTTCTCGCTATATACTGGACCTAAGACAACTTCTTCTTGAACACCATCATCAGTGACTTTACCAAGTACTTCCTCTTGCACACTACCCAATGCTTCTTCTTCACCAGCAATTTGTTCTCCATATTCTTCATACTCATTGTCTTTATCATAAAGAGTTTTACTGAGCATAGCATGTAAACTTTGTTCGCCCACATCACTCTGATCACTATCATAAAATTCTTCATCATCACTTAAATCCATTGTTAATTATATTCTGAAAGTAATAAAAAATAATAAATAAATAAAGATTTTAATAAGAATAATGTTATAAAAATGCATTTTGTGGTTATACTATTATTAAAAATTGATGAATAATAATGGATAACGGTTTTAAGAACATTTTTTAAAAAAAATAGGTTAATTGTATGATTTTAAATTATTAATTTATAATTTATTAATTATTATTTATAAAGCCTCTCTGGTATACTTATAATATATTAACACCAACTACCATTTAATGGAACAGTGTACGTGATTTTTAATTATTATATGTTTGTTGCCCATCATATCGAGAAGTAGAAAATGAATTAACTTAACTTTAAAGACTCTTACAACAACAATAACAACAATAAAGGCAATGATGAAAGTAACAAAATATTAAGATATAAGTATAATAATGTAATATAATATCTTATCCCTCTATATATAAAAATGGATCCCTGTTTCCCTTGGTCATCGCATCACGCATGAACGGCTGGACCTATTTCGCTAATTCTTTTTTTGTTATTTTTGTTATTGTCAGGAGGAGGTTCTTATGTAATACAATTTTAGGAAAATCTACCAGAAAAGTACGGAATCTGGATGTAAAAAATACTATTATATAAAGAGAAAATATTTATGACGTTAAGAGTAATCTCTGGATCTACTAAACCGATTTTGAAAATTCTTTTACCAATAGAAAGCCACATTTTTTGTGAGTGTCATAGGCATACATTAAAGTTAATTATTAATTTTTTCATTAATAATTAAAATAAACGTGTAAATTGTATACCTGTATACAGCACAGTGACCCGTGGGTTTCAAGCTACCTGCAACAGTGCAACCTGATTTTTTTCTTTTATGTGTGTCTTATCGGCGTGTAGGTATGTTGTATTATATAAGAACATTCTGGTATTAATAAAATAGATACCTACAATTTACTAATTACGAGTTTATAGTTGTATTAGTATAATAGTATTATAAATACTTTTAAAATAATTTTATTGTAAATAAGTGAAAATATTTTATATTTCCCTTATTTAAAAATTATAACTTATTTGTTATTTTTAATTTAATACATCATATATGGATATATGATATTTCCATAAATATTTAAATGTATAGAGAGAACGAATTACTAAAATGTAAAATTTAAAAATACTTAACTAATATAATATCTATATAAAAATTTGGCGTATGACGCTCGGGTATGATGTTCTCTATGCATTCCAAAACTTCTAAACTGATTTTGATGAAATAATGATCAATGTGTGTAATTTTGTTTCCATCATAAGAAAAGATAGTTTTATCCCAATTAATGACCTCAATATATTACCTCTCTTAATTATGTTTACGGCTGTGTGATTATTAAATTATTTAATTGATTATTTGAATAAAGGATTGTTTTTGAATTATAAATAATTGGTTAATCGATAGAAAGTCAATGCTGGGCGCGACAGTTTTGTAAAGTTGATATGTCAGAAATAAATCAGAAAACCAAAAATAGTATTTATCTTCACGCTAAATGTTTGCATTAGGCAACCAAACTTAACACGGATGCATTTTATACGGACAACTATAATAATATGATAATTAGATTATTACTTGATGACATTAGATTATATTAATTTTAATTTTCAGGAAATATTTTAACAGCTAGACAAATTCAATGAAATTTTTGCATGAAAGATTTAGTAGAAGAAAAAATAAACATTAATTAATAATTATGTTGTTATAGTTTTTACACCTCAGTTAGCTATTTTGTGCAGTTAGTGACTCTTCTAACCACAATGCTACACTATGGACAAAGAGCAACGGCTAGATATTTTAAGACATACTGTTAAGTAACCGCAACCTGTCATGTTAAAACTTTTTTTTTATAAAAAACGTGAGCCGTATTTACAAGCTTATTATATACAACAAGAATGTTGTTATGTTTAATTAGATATGAATTTAAAATTTGCACATTTTTGGTGTGCGAACGTTAACTTAAAAGTATAAAATAACATTACTATTAGCCAACAGTTACTGAAGTTATCACTAACTGCACAAACGTTTGGCTTAACGCCCCAACTTAAGTTTTAAAAGTATTAACAAAAATTCAAAATATCACATCATCTAATAAGTAAAGTTTGACTATTAGGCACTATTAATTTATAATATAAAAAATAAAGTCTTAAAGAATCATTAAAACAATACAGGAGAAGTTACTCTACTGTATAACAAGTTTAGGGTATTTCATTAAATTTAAATGATATATCTTTGCTTACTTCATATAAAACATGATTCAAAATAGTGATGCTGTGTTAGTCTTAATTTCTAAAAATAATTTATAAGTAATTTATTTATATTTTTTAAAAAAGTAGATCAGTTTTATGATATGTATAACTCTCTCAAATATTTTTTTACTTTAGTTATATTGTAGTTCTCCACTTCTATTTAGCTGATATAATTATTTAACTATTATTAAATTATAGGATTATTCAAAAGCAGAGAATTACGGCATACTCCGTGCATGGATAATCATACAGCATCGTTTATGATGAATGATACTATATGTAATGATGATCTATTTTTCAATAGCTATGTGTAGAAAAAAAGTGGCTCACAGTTTGAGAAGCACTGGTTTAGACAATATTACAAGGAATTTTTTTCTTTAAACTATAATTTGTGCATTTTTTCTGTTCTGAAAACTGATGACAGATAGAAAAAAAAGCATTAATGTAAAACCAATAAATTTATAGCCAACAATTTTTCAGTATAAGTAGTTAAATTATTGTAATTTATTCTAAAAATAACTCACTAAAAATTAAAACATTGTAAAAACCAACTTACAAACACAGATAATGTCCTTACCTTTGAACTTGATAATAGGCCAATTTACTATAAAATTAAATTTAACAAAATATAAGTTGTTCTATTGGAAGCAAATTTGCTATGTTGTACATTTGTAAAACGGAGATAAAGTATGCAGGTATAGTGTCTTCTTAAACCTAACATAAAACAAAGCCCCAGAATAAATTAATGCATAACAAAATACAGATGACACGGTCTATGCTTATAAATTAAAAATTAGGTACTATATTATTTATTCAAATACATTTTTAATAATATTGATGAATTATTTTAATGTGTTTATATCTAAGCTATATTTTGTTTATTAAAACAAATATTTTAATTATTCTAAAATAATAAGAGAACCTACCTAACATTATTTAAATACTTAGCAACCATGAATAAAAACATACTTTACATTAATAGATATAATTTTATAATTTTATATTTCTGAATAGTGTAAGATTATCATCAGCATTCAAAAGTTTGAAAATACAAAATGATTCTAACAAAAAAAATATTGTACTTTAATGTATATATCAAATCAATTAACCAAAGTTATTATAGTTTAGGAATAATACTAAGACCAATAATGAAAGAATACGAAAAAAAACAATTTAAATATGATTTTTTTCAAAGTTACTTGTACAATAACCAAATAAAAAATGGAAACAATCAAGATTTTCTTAAAGAAAATACAAATAGTTCTAAAGCCTACATTGATAAAATAAGACAGCAAAAATTAGAACAATCTGATAAAACAACAGAATGTGATAAAGAAAAAAAAACATAATTTAATAAATGATGAACAGATGCTAATACCAGAGGACAAAACATTTTAAGAAGAACCATAAAATATATAAATCTAAAATAAGAAGAAAATTTTAGGATATTCATTAAGTATGTATGATGTATCTAATCAAAGGTTACTTGTGATCATTTGTCATGTTTAAACAAGATTTTTCCCTTTTTTGAGCACTGTTCCATGTTTTCATAATAAGCCTCAAATGGGATGTTTTTGTTATTTTTTATTAGATAGTATCTTTCTAATTTTATTTTCATAAAATTAAATAAACCAAGTTTTACATCAAGTAAAAATAAACTGTGTACATGAAATGAAAAATAAATAAAATGTTTGTTTTACATTGAAACCAAAGTTATAAACATTTTGTGGAAAGATTGTTGACAAACAATACTATAATATTATCCAAGCAGTAGACACGAGAAATATTATTGTTTGTTATAATTATAGAGTAATTATAAGCTTATGACTATCGCTAATATTTACAATATAAAATTACCAAGGAATTTTTGGAAATATTTTTATTTAGAGTTAAGCCAATACTGTTAATTATTATTTTATATGTTACCATTACCCTTTCACGTCGTATAGTTAAAATTAAAATTAACATAGCAGATTACAAAAAATTAATTCAGTTACTGATGTAATACAATTTTAAGTATACTACTATTTATTTTTGAGATTAAAATTATAAAAATCTACTATTAAAAAAATTTGAAAATAAGTATTAGTGCGTTCAATGTTTACATACTATTAACTTATTGCCCATATTAGATGAACAATAAAAATAAAATATTCAACGATATTTACATAAATACATTTAAATTATACTATAGATTGTTTGTAATATTTTATACTTTACCTGTAGCAAATATAATTAAATAATTCTATAACGTAATGAAAACTATACGCGACCACGCGAGAAAGTACTATTCAATGTTCACGAATCATGATATACCTACTTAACGACTGGTATATCAAGTCGTAATACTATTTAATATAATAATATGACATGATATTTTATGAATTATTAAAATGTAAATATTAAATAATAATTTAATAATAGCAAAAATGTGAAATGTTTTATGTAATTGTAATGTCTTTCGACATTTATTATCACAGATACAGAATCAATTTCCACGAGTTTATGTCGTGAGTCGTGATAAGAGTTGCGTTAGAAGTTCGTGGAATAAAAAGATAGATTAATTTATACCATGGCAGAATGTGGAATGGTTACTTATCGGCCACAAAGCTAAAGAAATGGAAACCACTGTCTATTTTCATTTTCCATAGACTGCGTAGACCTTATACTAGAACATTCATAGATCTTATAATATCTATGAGTATACTAACGTCTGTCTATTTCATAGACAAACTGTGAATAATATAATAGTAGTATAATACCTTATACTGAGTGATTGTTGTATTCTATGGTTATACATACCAAGTAAGTAGTATTATAACAAAAGTCTATGGTCTATTTAGCATTAACGGAAAAATTACCCAAATAAACTGCATTTCAATATTTCATTTGTACTGTTAATGGTTTGTCTAATTAGTAGTCGGTAAGGTAAACTTTCAAATTGTGCATACCTAATTCACTTTATTACCGGAATATAATATTTATAATAATATAGGAATTACATCAATTAATTATAATTTTTATTATTTTAAATTTATCTGATTATGAAATAAAATATACCTCTTCTGATTATTATTGATAAAATAAAATTTTAGAAAGACAGTAATGTAATGTGCAGTAGATTTTGGAATGTATCAATTTAGTGTTCTGCAGAGGGACATTAACTTTTGAAATTTATAGCGCAACAAATCAATTTTTTGTTCCTATTGTAAAGTGGAGAACTAAGTTTTAATGGTTGTGACAAAATATGTTGTGATGGTGCTTATATTATAGTTACCTACTAGACCTACTAGTCTATTACCAATGGCGTATTTAAGACGGTTCCCCTAAGGTAGATATAAGCTGCTAGGTCATTGCATGTAGGTACTTTTATTTTTTTCATGTACTTTTACTTTTTAAACCACTGATAAATTATTAATTAATAATTTTAATCAAACAAATGCTCGAAAAGTTAATTTTCATATAAGTATACAGTATTATTATTTTAAATAAATGATTTGACAATTATATATTTATATTATTATTATAAAATATATTCTATTTTATTACATTTTAGCGTTAGACTTGTAAACAATATTATCTATTTATTTGATTAGTGTGTTTAAATAGGTTCTCCTAGCTCATTTATAGGCTTAGGGTCACCAAGTTTCACACTACGCCACCTTCTACGCTATAACTTCATCACTTCATAATAATTATATTTAATATTTTTCATCACCTAGACATATGACAATAATAAACAAATAAATACTCGCAAGTGTGTCTAGGAACTCCTCGATTGTGTATTATTTTAGAGCTATACACGATGTACACGACGAGTGGCCGAATAGTAGCTAGCTACTCGGATCGATTATAATCCGGTATAACGCAGTTGCTTGGCAACCGACCGAAGGAGGCTCCTGTATATATATATATATATATATATATATATATATATATATATATATATATATATAAATAAATAAAACGCGTATCTACTCATTTTCCGAAAATACTCGAGAGAGGGGTGGGGTAGCTTCCGAATTCAAACGATCGTAAATCGCGCGCTTTCCTGCTAAATGATATTCGTACACACATAATAAATATTTGCGTGGATCACGACTGGAAGGTGTTTTTTTATAACTAAAATAATATTATATATATACGTGCCTTACGCCAGGTTGTGAATTGGAAGGTATTTTGCAACAATAAACGGCCCAAACCCTTTTTATCTATTGATTTGACAAAGATATATCTTTTTTAGAAATTATATCCAACGGCTATGTAATATACTCGTGCGTCTCGTAGAACTTCTGAAAGTATACTAATTAAATAGCTTATTGCAATTACAGCAGTAATTAAATCACATACCTATCTAAAATGTTAGATGTTAAAAGCGCAAAAAAAATGTAATTCTCATATACTGTAGTCTGTGTCGTAGGTATTAGGTAATAAGCATATTTTATGTAAGTAAAAATTTTTTTCATTAAATCTAAAGTCCGCATTGGTGTATAATTTTAATAAACATGTTATCAAATTATACTACGTTTATCTTTTATATCATGGATTAATTAAAACATTTGTGTGTGATGGACATATCTTTTTTAATTTATAATAGGTACATCTATAGATAGTATATGCAGTGGCGGAATTTAAAGGGGTGATCCAAAGGTTCCCCTCTTGACACCTTAACAGTAATATTATATTAAGGCCTAAAATCAAAATCTAAATGTAAATATTGTGCTTACAAAATAATATGAACAATTTTGGCCCCCCTCTAAACAAAATCTTATATCTACCACTGACTGTATGTACGTTACCTATATAATTGCATTAACTGTTTAGATTGATCATGATTCCTGAGCAAATAGTATTACTTTTTAATTTATATTGAGTCAATAGTCGTGGTATTAATTGTTTGTTTTTAAAGTATATTTTATTATAGTGATTTCGTCAATTATTCAGTATAACAACACAACCAGAACACCGGGCTACTATTACTATAGTTATGTCATTCGTTTAAATGGTCAGAAATATTATCTTACAGGGCACGATTGTATGCTGTTTTGTTGGATTCCGATATGAATAAATAGGAATAACACACTATACAGGGTTGTGTGTGTGATATGATATCATAATAATACAGCGACGTCTGGGTACCTAAAAAAACGCAAAATTTGTATGACTTGCCGTTGTGCACAGTGATTGAGCGGTAATAATTACTATGGTTTGGTACAGGGTAGATCAGTTATAATAATAATAACCGCAACTTTAATGATATATTATCATTGCGACATTGCGGCTAATGTAGTGTTTCATCTATTATTATCATATATTATATATTATGTGATGATAAAGCGACGACGGTTAACCGTTTAATCCCCGCGCGATTATTCTGTGTATATAATAATAATTGTCGTATTTGCCGCAGAGGATGAAAGGGTGTACGGTTGGCATTGAGTGCGTTTTCAAAAAGTAATAAAACGGAACAAAAAAGAAAACCGTACCGTCGCGGTGGCCTCGACGCACAGTCTCCGGTCGTGCCCGATCATACTACGATCCTGCGCGCATGTGGGTTGTGGAGCACAAAAACGAACGATGCGAGAAACATCAGAATTTCTATTTTGCCATTCAGTGGACCACTCGATGGGTAGTTGTTCGGTGGTCGTAGACACGGCAATGTGGATACACATATATACTTGTGCCATGTAAAGCGATACTTTGATTTTTGCTTCGTACCTACTATACTTCTCGCCCTCATCTGGACTCCAAAAATGAAGTTGGAAATCGTCGTTTGGATTATACATTTTGTGAGCCGCGTATACACTCTGCCCGACACGATCAGAATCGGTAAGCGTCGCCGCGTTGGGCATTGGCATATCATATTATGATTATAATAGTATTATTACGAATACTCCTAGTCCTAATATTATATACATAGTTTACTACGATACTTATGAGTACCTAGCTACTACTACCGCGCAATTATAGAAAATATAAATAAATACCAAATGGTTATCATCGTCATGATGTAGGTATAGTTGATGCGGAATTTCGTTCATTTTTTATCCGTAAAATATGCGTAAGGAGGAGACGTTTAACTTTACCGCGGTCTTTAACTATTCAGAATTTTTATCGATCGACGACGACCGTTAAAAATATACATAGGTATAGAATTATTATTTTACAAACGTCGAATCTTGCATAATACATGGGTAAAATCAATTATTAATTTATTTCATTATTCTAAATACCAGACACGTTTCGTGGCTGAATAAAATATTTTTATAAGAATATAGCTTATCATAATATGTATTTCATCGTTAATCGGATGATTCGGATGCATATAATATAATAAATAAATACGTACAGGATGATCGACAAAGCATATTCATCCCGATTTTTTCTTAAATAATGAATTAGTCAAAATTGAATAAATAAATTAAAATTTAATTTAGAAGTATAGGTACTTAAGGACAACATTTTCAAATATTTAGATTTTTTTATATAATTAAAGAAGTATTATGTAGCGTTTACAATTTATTTGTATCAAAGGAAATACGTTTTTTTCCTGTAGTAAATGGTTTAGCTATGGATTTTTTTTCAAAAATGTTGACTCAGCTGTATTAAAATTTAAACGAATAGTTTTTGAATTACTTAACTTTGTATACTTTGGATAATATAGGTTCACAATTATAGGTTTAGAAGATATGAGGGCTTTAATGATTCAAAAATGTTATAGTAATTATTACTAATTGATTAACATTTAAAATATGTAAACATTGTCAGGATATATAACTACTTACTACCTATAGGTACTAACTATAGATGTTTGATTAATAGTTAACCTACACATTATATTTTATAATTTCGAAATACAATTATTAAAGACTTTTATCCTTAATATACATATTTTAATATCATAGATTATTAATTTAGGTTATTTTTCATTCTAGCTATTTGTTCAAATTTTTATTTAGATATATTTAACGTTAAAAAACCATTTGCTCGAAATATTATACTAAAAACTTTTAGTTTACATTCGAAAATAAAAAGCATTTATCGCCACAGGGCACTTATTGAATGGTAAAAGAATCTAAGTATTTGAAAATATAATCCATATAACTATATAAGCATATTTAAAAGTTCAAAAAATTATAATTTAAAGGAAAAATAGGGGCGAGCTCTAAGGATGAACAGTATTTTTTATCTTTTTATTTACGTTAAGATACTTGATTAAAATAATAATATTTATTTGTTATATATTTATATGATCACGTTTTTGATTATCAGACAAAATATTTAAACATTTTATATTTTCTAAAAACAATATAACATTCTTGAAATAATTTACTAATTTATTATTTAAAATAAATTTGATCCAATTTTTAATATTTTTCTTTTTTGCTTATTACTAAGTAATAATAAATATAATAATAATCATAATGTAATGTTTGGTATCTTTTTTACATCAAGAATGTATTTTTATTACAAATATGTAATTTATGTTTGTGTTTTTTATTTTATTAAAATAAAATACCACGAAGGTTACAGATCACGCTGTATAAATGTTCAGTATATTTGTATAATATAAATAATAATATCTAGAGTGATGACTGATGAGAGAAACTTCATTATTTCGAGATGTATTAAATAGATTATTGGCGATAATATATTATTTGTTTTTGTTTAAAAATCACAATATTAATGCCATTGAAAAATATGTATCCGTATTTAAAATTTAAAAACAAATAAATAATTATTAATTTATTATTATTTATTTTTATTTTGTGAAAAAAATATTGTTTTGTTTATAATTAATATTTTATTAAAATTAAAATGGTTTTTTATACAGTTTTAAAAGGTCGTAATACATTGCATTTGGATATTTAGCTATATTTTATATTCATAACTGTCAACTAATCACTGAAATTTCTTGTCAACATGTTAAAATATTATTTTCAGTAAAATTAATTAAAATATTTCCCCATTAAACAATATATACAGTTTTCGACTGTCAAAACTAATATTTTATTTTATGTTATTATTTTTATAAGCATGGAGGGATTAATTGAAAGAAAAATATTAGATAATTTATGTACACATTAGATACGTATCAGTACAAACTACAGTTTAAGAATATGTTTATAATTTTGTTAATAATTATTGCATTATAAATTTGAATAAAGTACAGGATAACGATAATACTTTAAAGGAGAAGAAAAAAGATTTACTTGCTTCGCTTACAACATTACATATTCAATACAACAACTACACTTTAAACTTAAATATTATAATAAGAAATTATAACCGTAATGAATAATACAAATTATTTTCGGTCAATAGAACGTAAAATCTAAGTTTAAAAAACAATACAATTTTTAGACTATTAATAAAAGACTTAATGGATTTGGGATAAAAATATATGACGGCTCATATAATAGAAATAGAAATCCTTCTATCGTAGTATTAGAACCCGTCCTTGAATACTATTATTCCAGCTTTGTGGTCTTGTGTCCACGTGATGTATAAATAATCCCATAATATTTTTAAAAATTGTTTTTATCACTACGTTCAATCAACCAAACTTAATGATAATATAGTTTTAATATTTAATAATGACTTTAAAAAAAATGTATTGGGAATATATAATTAATTATATTTATACAATTATACGTGTAAGTGGTATATAATCTATTTACGATTCCTTTTGGAGTTTTTATATTTTAAAGACCTGCATTTTTAATATATGTATTTAATATTATATGATATTATCTTCGTATAATAGATGCTATGTTGGTAATTACCTTTTTATTTTTAAATTTTCAGGGGGTTTATTTCATCCAAATGACATCAATCAAGAAAATGTGTTCAAACACGCCATCCATGACGTCAACGCCAATCGGCTAATACTTAGTAGATCGAACCTTTCTGGTCAGGTAGAAAAAGTATCGCCGCAAGACAGTTTCCATGCTTCCAAGAGAGGTTATACACCTGTGACTGATATTATTTACACCAATATAACTATTATGTATTTGCTCAAACATCACCGCTTTTTATCTAATTCGTTGCAGTGTGCAGTCTACTTCGGCTAGGCGTCGCCGCAGTTTTCGGACCACAATCCGCTCAAATATCCAGTCACGTCCAGTCCATTTGCGATACAATGGAAATACCACATTTGGAAACGCGATGGGACTATAAGCTGCGGCGTGAGAGCTGCTTGGTCAATCTCTATCCACATCCGACCGTATTGTCCAAGGTGACGCATATTATATATTATAATATATCGTTATTACTATACGTATATAATATGTGTGTATATATTTATATTGCACGAACGGTTGATCATATATAATCCATCATATTATTTATGAATTTATGATATTAAATAATATTATTATGTATGGTTCACGACACTTCTTGTGACATTATATCGAACGCATTACGTATATAGGCGTACTTGGATTTGGTGAAAAAATGGGGCTGGAAGTCGTTCACGATAATATACGAGAGCAACGAAGGCTTAGTGAGGCTGCAAGAGCTGTTGAAAGCCAGGAATGGCGCGTTTTCAGCGTACCCAATCACGATCCGTCAGTTGGGTTCCAGTCGAGATCACAGGTAAACATTATAAAAATCAGAGTAAGGGTAATATCCAACATTCATGTTTGTGGGTAATGGCCCCAGGTGATTATTTTTTTTTATATATTTTTGGTCGCATATATAATTTTTAAAATAAATTATAAATAATAATTTAATACAAGTATAATATTATTTTTAGTGAACATGTCAATATACATTAGTTTTTCATGAATATAAATGTATAAAACAATGTAATATGCATCAATAATATATATATATATAGAATATATAGATAGTAGTTAATCAAATATTAAGTAGTGCCACTAGTGGACTTACAATTTATAAAATAACCTAATAATACATGATGATCATTTATAAAAAGTGTGTATAGAAATAAATACAATTGTTAGAAAATTATTTTTTGCAATATTTTTATCATGGTCAGAGCTTATTTTTTAATCATTAGAAATTAACTTAAAAAAAAGCGATGAGACTTGAAAATATAGAATACAATGTATTCAATACATCTTTCATAATAATCACGATTTAAGATAATAATACACGTTTTTGTTTTTGCGCATTTTGTGTCTAACATATATATCAACATGTCATTTCTCTCCACGTGCACGTGATTTTTATACAAGTATTATATTATTGAATTGAATATTTATCGAAAATATGATTGGTTTTGTTCACTCGCAGGCCATTATTGAAGCAGATAAAAAATTCAGCAGAATCACACATCGTACTAGATTGTTCAACCGAAAAAATATACGACGTTTTGAAACAAGCTCAACAAATAGGAATGATGAGCGACTATCACAGCTATCTGATAACATCTCTGGTGAGTTTTTTCGTGATTTATCTATAGTTGTATACGATAATTCTTTTATTGTGAGCCAAGAAATATCATAGAAAATGCAAGACATTTTTAAATTTTAAATTTTAAAAACAAAATATATTGATAAATACAGTCTACAGACAAGATATTATGTAAAATAATATTATATAATAAATTATTATAATAAATATTTTCTTAAGTGTTTGAAAAATTCCTTGTACCTACACATTATTTAAGCTATTACCTGATTTACAATAAAAAAATAATTATTCTGTACTTAAACGTATACAGTATACTCTGGACGTATTTCATAACTAGCATTTTGAACTTTTAGGACCTTCATACGATCGATCTGGATGAATTTAAATACGGTGGTACAAACATCACAGGTTTCCGGCTGGTCAATCCTGACACACCCGTGGTGCAAAAAGTGTTGAAACAATGGGTGAGTCGACTTTGCATTCTATCGTATAGCATAATATATTACATATAACTATACAAGTGTATATTATAATAGCACTTATAATCTATGCATATCTAAGCTATACTTTTAAGTCGACATAATAAATTGAACAAATTAAATGATTCCTAATGATTTGATAATATTCCAATCGATATTAATACGTTGCCTATGTTATAAGTATATGACTTATATAAACCTGGAATAATAAACTGATAATGAGTTAATTTCAGGGTTCTAACTTTATTGGTCCACCGGTCCACATAAATCATATTTATATCTACATTCATTCGTACTTGTGAGCCAAAATGGTATAAGTGCCTGATTCGTTTTTGGGTTTTGCTTGAAATGTTCGTTAAAGTAACATTTTAGTTTGATACTTTGATTTGAAGTAATTATTCACAATATATAATCACGTATACGATCCATATAAATTAAATTTAGGTACTTAATAATTTATATACTACAAATACATTAAAAAACATAACTTTAGGTTAGATTATATATCTGAGTATAAATCAATAGTACTATTCATATTGCTTCAGCGTTTCAAATCTATACAGGGTAGATACAATTTATTTAATTTCAAATTTTAATTAATTTTAAATTTAGTAGTAACTTATAGGACTTTAATAATATTTTATCATTTTCAATCCAACTACTCTTTAGATAGCATAAAAATATTGAATTATAGATTTTATAAATTTGATAAAATAAATGTTTTCATAATATATAATATAATACCTATATATTGTAATATTGTCTATCATAAATAAAAATATTCGTTTAATTGTTTCTACATAATAAGTATAGTAGATACTATATCTACTATATAGTACTTATTAACTAATAACTATTAATATTTAAAATAAAATATCTTATATTATTGCGTGATGTTTAGTCAACAATAAACATTGAAAACCAAATGATGATAGATAGGAAGTGTAGATAAAACTATTGTTTATCGGTGGTGTATTTCTCATACTACGATTTTTAACATTAAATAAGGTAATTTAGTTTTCACGTGATGTAGTAAAACTATTCAAACTTTTCAAATTTTATATTATTACATTATAATTTAAAAATAAAAATAAAATGGATACATTGAACAATAAACTTTCCGACAGAAAGCTTTTATAAAATGTACGACTAATTGCATATATTATGTACTTTAATATGACTTCACATATAGTAAAATATATACTAATTGAGATTCAAGTCAAAACAATGATAAAATGTGTTCAATTCGAATGGTGTTTATAAAAAAAGAACAGCTGCGTTTAATTTAAAATGTAATACAACTAATTTAAGTAGTTAATAAATAAATTATTAAAATTCACAAGAAAATATTTTAATATATTTACTTGATGACTATATTATATAAATATTTATGATAAGTTAAGCTAATCATATTATAATGCATACAATTCTAAACATTTTTTTTTTTTTATTACATTCAATTATTTTTACGATGATTTTCATAATATTTCTATAGTATACTATAAGATTAATAATTGAATAAAAATTATATATTTATTTTTGTTTTTAAGAAGTTATTAGATTATTTGAAATAACGAAAAACATATCAAAATTACTAATTAATAGTATCATACATATAGGCAAGATTGTAACTGAAAATAATTTCAGTGAGGACCCCTGGACCATCCTCCAGTTACGGCTTTGTATAAAGGATTCAAATAATTTTTACGACATTTTTATGCAGCTCCTGTTGTAAAAAAAAAACATAATAGGTACATATTATTCTATTTGAAATCGATATCGATTCAATGAAAAGTATGTATTATTTATATTTATTAAATTTATTAGGTCTTCCAAGTGTATTTATTTATGTAATAATATAAGTTACAACAGTGTATAAAGAGTTTCCCAGAATACTTAACTTTTTTCCTATCTAGCATCAGCTGTTTTTTTCTCGATATAAGTTTTCATCAAAAAATAAACATACTAATATATTATAATACTATTATACAGAGTTTTGTGAAGTATTTTTCATTTTATACAATAATATAGTTAGATTTTGTGTGGTCTGATGCCATATGGTACCATCATGTAATATCTGGCGAAGTTTTTATGTGTATAATATTGATGTATTGGTACTTTTTCAGTCAATTGTGAATTGTTGAAAATTGCTTTCATTAAAGAACCGCTGCCATAATAATAATAATTATTGTGGTATTATATTAAACGGTTTATTTGTAACTGAATTTTATGACATATTTTTTACATATATTATATGTTTATTGAACTTGTTGTAATTATATCGTGTTGATCATTGAATTCAAAATGCAATTATTCTATACAAAAATCTACTGCCGCTTTAGTTTACGGGTTTTCGAATTTTCGATTCGTTCACAATTCACAAGTAGAAACGTTCATCAAAAATTATATTATTCGAAGAAAATTTATTCACACAGTACATAATATACTATATACTATATAGTAATCATATTTATTATATTCATGAAATTATATTTTTGATTTTGTATTGTTGCAGGGAGAAAATTTCACCGTCATGTCGGTAAGAAAAACGATCAGTCGTATATATTATGAATGTATATAAAGCATATTATTATGAGGTACTGCAATATTATACCTTAAACGACATAACATTTGTCTGTTTAGACGGAAACTGCTTTAATTTACGACGCCGTTCATCTATTCGCCAGAGCACTCCACGATCTGGACAGCAGCCAAAAGATTGATATAAAACCATTGAGCTGCGACGCTTCTGATACATGGTCTCACGGATATAGTTTAATAAATTATATGAAAATAGTAATGGAAAAAATACGAAATATTGTGTTCAATATTTCATGATTTCCGTTGTGTAATAAATAATGTATGTTTGTTTTATGTTACATCGTTTTTTCGTCATCATCGTCATATAGGTAGAAATAAGTGGTCTGACCGGGGTCATTAAGTTTGACAACCAAGGATTTAGGACCGACTTCGAGTTAGATGTGGTAGAAGTGAACAAAGAAGGACTATCGAAGATAGGAACTTGGAACTCCAGCCAAGGGATAAACTTCACTAGGTCTTTTGTCGAAGCCTACTCTAGCATCGTTGACAATTTGCATAACAAGACACTGGTCGTCACTTTAATCTTGGCAAGTATTTTACATGTGATATATTGTTCATACTACAGATGTGTCGAATTTAAGTTTTTACAAAAACGAACTTCATTTTTTTCATAAACTTTTTAAACACAGAATTAAATCTTATTCGGACTTATTTTAACTTTTAAATATTTAACCATAACCAATTTAAAAATATATTAGTAATAAAACTGTTTTTACAATAAAAATAAAAATCAATTCAATCTTAATTCATACTTGAATATCTCGAACTTGTGTTCTATTTGTACAAATTCGAATTTATAATTAAATCTTTAGATCGGGGGTGTGATGAATTCGAGTTTATGTTTATATACACCATTAATAATTAATTTCATATTCCTTTTAAGGTCATTAATTTGAAAAATTGTAAACCACCACAAACACAATTAAAAAGCAGTTTTAATTTTTCAATTTTTGAGAACATGATTAAATTATGATTTAGCATAAAGTTATACACTTATGTTTAAGATTGAGCAGTATAATGTTCAATAAAGTGAAACAAAAACAAAAAAAATGTAGTGACACAATATTCTGTGACGTTGAATATAATCATGATAACGTTTGCAATACTCCACCGTTTTGTAGTGAAAATTGTTGTGGTTCTTATAGTATATCATATAAAAAAATTACTACACTTGGAGTTATGGTGGTTTTGTTTCAAAAATTCGAATTATTACATTCGTCGAAACATAGTGGCGGTCCTGTGGCGTGTGTGTGGGGGGGGCGATGGGTGAATCGCTCCCCTTGCCCTTTATTATATTACAATAAAAACCTGATAATATATCTATGTTTTATATTGTTATTTTTTATGACTTCTATTTTTTAGAATTGTATTTAATGTAAAAAATATTTCGCCCCCCCCCTGGAATTTTTCAAGGACCGCCACTGTTGGAACATCGCGTTTATGAGTAAAGTTGGCGCATAATATATTTATTTATTTTAAATATTTAATTTTCTGTGTATTGTGCAGAGTTCACCTTACACTATGCGCCGTGAATCCAGTTTAAAACTAGTGGGCAACGATCAATTCGAAGGATACGCGATCGATTTGATATACGAGATATCAAAACTGCTGGGTTTTAACTATACACTGAAACTTGTGCCTGACGGCCGTTATGGTTCTTACAATGAAGACACTAAGGAGTGGGATGGAATGATGGGAGAACTTTTACAACAGGTTAGTCCTATTTAAATAAATAATTATAATTATTAGTTAAATTAATTTAATTCTTATCTCTATGATGATTTTGTCCAAATATAAAAAAATTCTAATTACATATAAAGTAATCTATCTGGTGCTTAACGCCTTACACAAATATCACATAATATATACATATAAACCACAATTATACCGATACAATATTTTTCAGAGAGCGGACTTAGTAGTGGCTGATCTAACTATTACCTACGATCGCGAACAAGCCGTCGATTTTACTATGCCATTTATGAACCTCGGTTAGTATTTTCATTTATACGCTAAATCCCAATAACCCGTAAATGACATTATAATGAAATGCATCTCCAAACTACGGATTGTGGACAAGATTTTACTTGTCCCACTAAAACATTAATCCTAGCAATTAATCTAAAAATGAACTATTCATAAAAATATAAATTATTTATTTTTATTTTATCTTTCAAGGATATTTTATGAATCTAAATTTACATATTGTACACATTTACAGTTTTACATTCAATATTTAATATAATTACAGTATTTTAGGTAAGTACGGGTAAAATACACAAATGCCTATTTTTACACTTTTTTATTATACTCATTAGTCATTACATTTTTTATAAAATCAACAATTGTAAGCGTGATTATATAAGTTTTTCCTTACAAAGTGATTTTTATTTTTTAATGCCTTTGAGTAAAAATATTTAGAGATGTCTGAAGTAACTGAAATAGTACAATACTCTACGAAACCTGATTAATGAGTATTGTAATATTTGAAACAATTGCAGGTATAAGTATTTTGTACCGGAAGCCAATCAAGCAACCACCGAACCTATTTTCATTTTTGTCTCCACTATCATTGGACGTGTGGATATACATGGCTACGGCGTATCTTGGCGTATCGGTTCTCCTCTACATACTAGCCAGGTATAACATGTGTAATATATTTTCATTATTACCTATTATTATCGTTGTAAAATACTTAATAATAATAATATGTTATACGTTAAACTGTCTATAATATACTATAAATCGATTATAATAATAAATTATGTACTATAATATGTACCTATACTTTAACTATTATAATAACAGCTATAATATTATATAAAATGTGAAATGTGATTTTGTGGATAAAAGATTCACCCCGTACGAATGGTATAATCCCCATCCGTGTAACCCAGATCCGGATAACCTAGAAAATCAGTTCTCCCTCATGAACTGTATGTGGTTCGCGTTCGGGTCTTTGATGCAACAGGGCTGCGATATACTTCCCAAGTAAGGAAACATCGAACGGAGTATCTGTGTACATAATAGACAAATATATAATATATAGATATTGCACCGTCACGTATATATTTTTATATTGCATTGGACGCAACGCTGTTGGCGCGTAGGTAGGATTAGCAACCGTAAACACCCGTTATTATTATCGCTCACGTATACGGACGATACATATAAGTATACATACCTACTACACCAATTTATTATATTAAATAGTTCCTGTAGTGTTTGCACGTTTTGTGTTTAGGTTTAGTCCGTATGAATGGGAAAATCCACATCCTTGCAACTCTGAAGCCCCAGATGTTTTTGAAAACAAGTTTTCCTTGAACAACTCACTGTGGTTTACGATCGGCTCTCTGATGCAACAAGGATCTGATATGGCTCCTAAGTAAGTATTTTAAGTTCGCATGCAAACGTTCCCAGCTATAACTCCTTCGTTGTGGCTCAGAGGGCCGATCTCCACTGCATTTATCATTGTATTTTTTATTTTATTTTTAAACTTTGTGTATCCATCCGTCTAGTATAATTTGACAAGTGTTTATTGATTTATTACTATTGCACGGTATTTTGCTTTTCGTTCGTCCAATAAAAAAAAACAAATCAAAATAAATATATTATTATAAATAATTATATGACTTACACACATCGTACCGTTTAATCGTAGAGCCGTTTCCACAAGGATAGTAGCCGGCATGTGGTGGTTTTTTACATTAATCATGATCTCATCGTACACTGCAAACTTGGCAGCGTTTTTAACCGTGGAAAGAATGGACTCGCCGATTGAAAGTGCCGAAGACCTTGCTAAACAAACGAAAATAAAATATGGCGCACTTCGAGGTGGTTCGACTACCGCGTTTTTTAGAGTAATATTTACCGAAACAAACATCAATTGAATATTTAAAATATACTGATTAAATCATGTATTTTGTTCACCAAGGATTCAAATTTTATTACGTACCAAAGGATGTGGTCGTTTATGGAATCGTCACGACCAAGCGTGTTTATGTCTTCAAATAACGAAGGCGTAGAAAGAGTTGTAAAAGGAAAAGGAAATTATGCATTTTTAATGGAATCCACTAGTATTGAATACGTGATTGAGAGAAATTGCGAGTTAACTCAAGTCGGAGGGCTTTTGGATTCAAAAGGTTACGGCATTGCAATGCCACCGAGTAAGTTTATTGATGGGTTGTAGATATTCAATTATTTATTTAGTGTGTTTGTTTGTTAGATTCTCCATATAGAACAGCGATTAGCGGGGCAGTATTAAAACTCCAAGAAATTGGTAAACTACATAAGTTAAAAACAAAATGGTGGAAAGAAAAAAGAGGCGGTGGCGCTTGTCGGGTAATTAGATGAAAATATAAATGTTAGAACTTCTTATGATAGTTAAATTTAATAATTTACTAGGATGATACTTCAAAGTCCAATAGCGCGGCCAATGAATTGGGTTTGGCTAACGTGGGCGGCGTGTTCGTAGTGTTAATGGGTGGAATGGGTGTAGCTTGTGTTGTAGCAGTGTTTGAATTTGTATGGAAGTCCAGAAAAATAGCGGTCGAAGAGAGGGTATGAAATAAATAAATGTTCACAAGTACGATGATACTAATCTATAAATTGCATATTTTTGTTTATTTTTTATTTCAGATCATTAAGTACCATACGAAGTATAGAAAATGAGTTATAAAATCACACTGGTTATCTTACATTCAACTATAATATTAATATTTATTATTTTTTTAATGTGTCAATTTATTTGTTTATGTTTTGAGCAATTTATCTTAGACTAAAGCATATATACATATATATTTATATATATATATTGTACTCTATAAGTTGCACATTTAAATAGTAATACACCAGTAGTCGGAAAGAAGTTCCAACCATAAATATATGAATAATGCATATTATTAAAAACCCCAAACTTTAAAATACGGCATATTATTTTTATTGTTTTAAATTTTTTTTTTTATATATTCAATATTTAAACTTTTAAATTTGATTATTTTTTTAAGAATCTTATAACATAACTGATGGTTCTAATTTTTTTTTATAAATAAAATGGTTTATACTGCAATAAATACATTCCAATTTTGTAACGCATTTATATAATGTTATATAAATATAAATAATAAATATACATCTTATATATAAATATATAATAATTAATAAAATAGTACCTAAGCTTTGTAATCCATGCGTTATTCTCGATAATAATAATCGGTTATGAATTATAATGTTATATTTATTGTATATTTTATTTGTATTGGACGATGTATTACACAAATTATTAAATCATGTAAATTTGGTCCATTTCTCTTTATAATTTCCAGATGGGCATACATGAAATTATGTAATAATGTGACAAATATATGTATTAACTTTATAAAATGGTTCATACATATTTTTGTACTTTTTAAATTTATTTATTTGGTTAACTATCTGCACTAGCTTATTTGACATAAGGTTATAATTTTATTTTGTTTTTCAATAATATTATGTTCAACGATACAATGTTTTTATTATATATGATTTTATTTCGTTCCTTATTTAGAAATCATGCTAATTTTTCAAAACAAAAGAACTAATGTAATAAAAAGCATAATATATATAAGCTGACAATTATAGTTTATTCAGAATAGATATAAAAAGATGTTATTTAATGTTAAAATTGGTAAACCATCTTATACTTTTGAACAAATTGTCATATGTCACGATAAATCATCTGTAGTAATTATTACACTGAGATATGAATTAAGATATTTGAACAAGTAATCTTTAAATATTGTGTTTTTAATAATTTATTACATTAACTGGAAATTCCTTGTAAAATACACGTAGATAACCCTAATGGAAATGATATGGTGAAGTCAAATCAGGACAACATATTTCTGGAGTGACTAGAGTTGAATCTTGATGAATAACAAATATTATTAATATTTGACATTGTCCAGAAACTAAAATAAAATATAAAATAAACACTTTTATAATATTGAAAAAACTTAAATGTTATTACCAAAACCCAAGTAATAATAATATTTAATTTTATAGTGACTTAGGTATATATTCACAAACTTAAATGATTGATTTCGAAATGGCCAATGTATGTAATAAATAATACATATATAATATATTATATTATTAATATAATTAATAATTAAGCCATATATCAAATAAACGTATTTAACGAAGAAAAAAAATCAAATATCAATTACATTGGTCAATGGTTAAATAATATCAAATTCGTCTAAATGTGACATGGGTCCTTTATGCACTTAGCCACAGAATTACCATAATGATTTTTAACTAACATAATAATTTTATAAATACACTTGATGTGTACAGCATACCGTGTACCAACTGCCACGGTTGGCCACAAACGGTTTTCCACAGTATTTTTATAATATTTTACGGTATAATTTTCTTGGACATATATTATAAGCCTCAGCCTCTGTTTGGACGAAACGCGTCGCTTGAAATGTCCGTCTCCCGCGTTCGTGCCGCAGCAAGCGTGCTGGACTAAAAATAATACCAAAAACCGTGCCAAAAATATCCATAAGTACACACTGGTTGGTAGAGGGGTATGGTTCTATAACTAATGGTATAACTAGCCGCATACAATATCATCGTAACAGTGATGTGCGATCGTTCGGCGGATCTATCGATATTAAAATTAGTGCGTTTCAGCCGGATAGGAAAAAAATTGAATTCATGCTTACATATGTTTATCTTTCGATGCAATTTGAATTGTGGTAAGTTTATTTCGTTCTTACGTTTTCTATCGCCGGATAATGAACGCGGTCGTCGATTTATTGGTACCATTGGTTTTGATTTTGGCCGGCGGTAAACGATGCGCTGGCGACACGACGATCACTCTGGGTGAGAACAAAATATTATATTATACTTAAGTTATTATACACGTATATATTGCATAATAATATGATAGATGTATGGAAATAATGTGAATGTATGTTACACGTATTAGTGCTAAATATATCTAGGGTCGTATAACCGGCGAGGGTGGTGTTAAACATAATTATTCTACCGTAATTCGAATGTCATATTTTACAAAGATTGTGTTTATAAAATCTTGGAAAATGATTTATATCTTACTATAGTCTATAATATAGTGTTGTTTGTCTGGTTTTGTTAGTTCCTACTTTATCATGATTATTAATCAAAATACAAAAACTGTAAAATATGTAAAATCTTTTAACTATAAATTGTAGGGCAAAAGTTTTGTTTAGCTTTTATCAAGCAAATAAAAAAAGAACTTCCCTTTTATTGTTTGGCTATACTTGTCTTTTTGTTATCTAAAATGGCGTAAAGAACTTTTAAATGGGTGTTTATATTGATTTTTTTAACATTGACTATATTATGTTTTCAAACTATAACATAGTTATATCATAAAAATAACTTCAGGGATTTTGTACAACGAAGAGAATTCAATGCTAGAGACGGCCTTTAAGTCTTCCGTGGACGTTGCAAAGGCCAAGATGATAGATAGTGGAGTTCAGTTGGATGTTGTCAGCAAAATAGTTCCTCTTTACGATTCGTTCGAGACCCAACACCACGGTAAGCTTAATTTATACTGTATTATTTTAAGGGTGATAATAATATTTTTCACTCTCGTTCTAAGTATGCGAAATGCTTGTCGACGGTGTGTCCGGCATGTTTGGACCGTCCGCCGGGGACACGGCTCCTATCGTGCAATCGATTTGCGACTACAAAGAAATCCCTCACATACAGACTCGGTGGGACGTAAACCAAAAAAGAGGGTCTTGTCAAATCAATTTGTACCCACACCCGAACACTTTGGCCGAAGTGATTGCTTTATTATAATTTATAATACTGATATCTATAATGACTGAAATCAGTGTTCGAATCGGGAAAACATTAAGTAGAAAAGCATTATCTAATAATGCGTTAACTGTATTCCAGGTGCAATATTATTCACACCGAACCGCGGGAGAATTTGCTATATTTATATTTTTTATATATAAATTAAAAACGGAACACAGATTAAGTTAATCTGAATATTCATCTATTATATTTAATTATCATTAATAATGAAGATTTTATTGTATAATTACAATTTCCATTTTGATATAAACAGACTAGAGAAAAAATAATTATCAATACTTTTATTCAATATAATAATAAATAAATAATGAAAAGTTAAATTATTGCGTTCGGCGAGAGAGAGAAAAAAGAGAAATCGTTGAACGGATGGAGTGAGTCACAGTAACCAGAATGACAATAATATAAGGACGGTAGAATAGCCATATTACAAAATAAATTAACTGGTGTAAACTTTGTTTTAACAAAAAACTTAAATTTTTTAAAATGTTATACATTTTTTAATTAATTTATTAACAACACCTAAAACAGAAATTGTAACCCACATTTGACGACAAATGTATTTCAGTATTAAGTTGTGTTGTAGCCGTTCCTCCGATTCAGTAAAAAAAAATAGCAGTTGGGATAAAAAACAGAAGAGGAACTTCGACTCTCTGCGCAATCTCCCCCCCTCCCACCATCCAAAAATTCGAGCACTGGTTGAAATATATTTATATTATATACCAATAATATAGATAATATATTTCGTAACTAAAAAAAAAAAAAAACGGTGAGTTTCCGTGTTTGTTTGGTGCAGGCACTCATCGATATTATTGTTGCCGCCAACTGGGAGAGCTTCACTATCATCTACGAAAACAATGACAGTCTAATGCAAATCACCAACATCCTCAAGTCACCGCCTACTAATTATCCTATCCGAATCAGACAACTCAGTTCAGGACCTAATTATCGGTAAATTGTAGTTAAATAACAGAGCTTACAGAGCCTGGCGTTTAAGTAATTTATTATGTACTATCATACCCGTCTCGGCTCCGCCCAAGATTTTAATTAATAATAACTAATTATTTATTAACTATATCGGACTAAATTTATGCCTAAAACCTTCACTGTGATGTTCTCTTTAATTTAAAAAAACTGCACGACGATTGAATTAGTAGTTTCGGAGTTTATCCTGAACATAAAAAACAAACGCTAACATTTTATAATTAGTATAGATTAATTAAATAACTAATTCCATACTAACATTTTAGTATAAGTGATATTATACAGTGCCGGTTCAAGATATTATGGCGCCCATAAAAATATAGCTTAAATATATTACAATTTATTATTAGAAGAAATGTAATTATTACACACCGTTATTATTTAAAAATTTTTTTTACTAAAACATCATAAGTTTTTATAATTTTTTGAGCCCTTACAAATGCGCTTCCGGTGCCACTATTCTGGAGGCGCCCCGGCCCTTTGCCCGCCACTGACATTATACATGCCAACGAACTCATCTCTTCGAGTGGTTTTTGGTAACTAAACTGACACGCTAGTATAATATATAACATTATTAGTACCTAATATTATATAAACCTATGATAATAAAATTGTTGAAATAACATGGTACGGAAAGTATTTTACTTATCCAAACAATTATTCATATCTACTCACCGATAAAACACAAAAGAAAAAAGGTCAAGTTACAGGTAGCTGGAAACCTGTGGGCCACCGTAATAATATACATAGATATACAATTTATACATTTGTTTTTTTATTAATAATAACTAATCATTATTTATTAATTTTATCGGACTAAATTTCTGCCTATGTCATTCTCTGCGATGTCCTCTTTTAAATTAATTATTATAATATTAATTAATTTAATTTAAAAAAACTGCACGTCGATTGATAAAGTAGTTTCGGAGTTTATCCCGAACATACAAACAAACGCCATCATTTTATATATTAGTATAGACAATGTATATAATACATATTAATATTATAATATCTCATAATACAATGTATCTTAGACGGTCATTACCACCCATTGGACTATTATATCATGCACGTTATAAATTATAATTAAAAGGATGTCAGTACACTGTTTGTTTTCTCTCTCTAGCCCACGCACAACATAGACAAAACGCATTTACGCAATCTGAATAGAACTCGCTCAATTTTGGGCGAGTTCTATTAAATGTTATCAAAATTTAATTTTATAATAGGTATATTTACTCTAGAACCAAAATTGAGCGAGTTCTACTCAGATTGCGTAAATGCGTTTTGTTTATGTTGTGCGTGGGCTAGAGAGAGAAAACAAACAGTGCGCTGACATCCTCTTAAGTTAAAAACGATATAATTACAAGCTAAAATCAAAAATGTATTATGATAATTATACAATTAAGTATAATATAAAAAGGTGATAAGTTATAACTAATAATACATTAATACATAATATATGACAAAATTAATTTAATTCATTATAATTTATAACCATACACTCAGTGGCGTAATTATGGGGAGGATATGGGAATATATCCCCCCCAGTCGCTTTTTTTTTAGAATAACTGGATAACCATAATTAAATTCCCTTAAGCACTTAGCTTTAAAAGATTTTAAGATTAGAAATATTTTAAAATAAGAATTAAGAATTAATGGATATTACCATAGTTGAGATTTTTTTTTATTTTACTAATATATAAAACTACGACAGTTCGACAATTACAATATATGACAAGAAAATTGTATAACTCATAGTTAAAAGATAACACTGATAAAATCTACAAATTACGATTCTCGTTATCATTTGTAACTAAAACTTTTTACAAAAATAAATAATATGAACGTGGTATAGACTGGTAATGATGAAAACATAATATTATTTATTCTGTGGTATAAGGTATTAATTTTTTTTCGAATTTTACATTAGTGTAAACCTTGAGCAACAGTGCAACACAAATTTATATTATAATAAAACGAGTAATAATCATTATTTTTGTAAATTACATAATAATTATGTTTTACTAACTTAAATACTTAATAGGAATGCTTGAATGGACTTACGATGTTATCAGTGCATCGGGACATTAAGTTAAACCCCGATGATGTACTAGATATTTTGGCTAAAAAAAGAAAAAAGAAAATTGACTTGATATTATAATTTATGATAAATATATTTAATTTAATTTAATTTAATTGTTTATTTTATTGTGTTTAAAAACCATTATTACACCATTTACCTCATTTAATTTATAATAATAAATTCATATGATATTGTGATCTATGAGATTTAATGGTCAAGGGGGGTGTGCGGGGCATAGTCCCACTAGAACGATAATATAAACTTTTATCCCAATCCCACCCCAGAGCCAATCCCAAATTACGCCACTGCATACACTATACAGTAATTGCTTTATTAATTGCTATTAATCATCGGCAATTACTAATAAATGATAATAATATGGAACGCACAGTACTTAATATATAGGTAGGTAGTATATTGGTAGCTTATATATACATATAGAATAATAATACGGTTGAAAATAAATTATATCGTTAATATGTTTTTTTTTTTCATTTCAGAAAAGAGCTTCGCGAAATTAAAGATTCCGGAGAGACAAAAATACTATTAGACTGCTCGTTCAGCATACTGACGGATGTGCTATTACAAGCACAGCAAGTGGGCCTCATGGGATCTGAACACAATTTTATAATCGCATCTCTGGTTAGTACAACGATACACAACAAACCAATTTCAATAATATTATTACCTACACACTGTATTTCATGAATGTTGATTGTGTTTTAGGACATGCATACCTTGGACTTGGATCCGTTCAGGTACAGCGGGACCAAGATTACTGGTATGCGGTTGGTGAAGCCGCTCGACATTGAGTTCCAGAACATCGTGTCACAGTGGACTGACAATTTGAGCCCACTCGAACCCGACGACAAAATAGTGTTGCCTGAAACTATCCAGGTATTCGAAACCAGCGACCGTCGAATACTACATATAATATATTATTATTATTAAATAAAACAATCATTATATCACTTAAGCACACACAATAAATTATCATATTATATAATTATTAATACTAAAATAACGAGCTGTTCAAATCAAATGAATTCTGAATATTATTGTGTATTAAATCCAACCGTATTGCACTTGTACACAGTTGGAGTCTGCTTTGATCTACGACGCCGTGCAATTGTTCACGACGTCCATTTACAATTTGAGCAAAGAGTTCGAAATCAGCGAAACGCCGACACCGTGCAATTCCAGTCTTTCGTGGAAGCACGGATTCACTTTGATCAACTATATGAAAATGGCCGTAAGTAATAATTATAATGTATTTAGCAGGTACCTATTATATGCGTCGTCATCGAACAGTATGATGGTTGGCAATTTGGCACTCGAGATCGGGATTTGGTAGAAATATCAAAAACTTTCGAATTTGATAAAAAAAATTTCAGTAATTTTTTTTATTATTAAATAGAATCACGAATAAATAATCCAATTTTTGTTTTTATATTTTTAAGCAGTATAAATGCTTTTTAAGATTAAAATTTTTAAAAAATTTAAATATTTTAATGAAATATAGGTATATCATTATTTAGCCGTACATAATATGTAATACTCTATAATAAATTCGTTCTCGCTGTATGATTTCCATAAAATCCCACACGCTCCTGGGAATTATCTATTTCTAAAACAACCACAACTAATGCGCTTTGATAATGGAAAAATCTAATTCAGAAAGATTTCAAAGGACTCACCGGTAAGATAAAGTTCGATCAAGAAGGTTTCCGGACGGATATTGAATTGGAACTAGTGGACCTGACGCAGGACGGTTTGCGAGTGACAGGGACGTGGAATACAAAAACCGGAATTAATGTTTCAGCAACACCTAAACCGGAAATCGTATCAAGTGGGAAAGATTCTGATTTGAGGAATATGTCATTTGTAGTAATCACGGCGTTGGTGAGTGATACATTTTACACTTGTACATTAAGATGCTTTAGTAAAAATACATCAGTATACCTATCATAAATCTTTTATGTGTTCAGTTGAAAAATATATTTGTTCACAATTATTATGATCCATCATAATATGCAATTAATTACAAAACTTAAACTATTATTTTGCTATATTACTACAATTAAAGTACAATTGAATAATTATTAACGTATTCCAAAGTTTAAATTAGATAGTATATATTGTAAACCAATCATATTATATTTCACTGAAAGTATAATATTTATAATATAATTAATAAAGTAATAACTTATAAAATATATTAAATTTAAATAAGGGATACCATATTTATACGTATGATATCATACGTAACAAAACCTTATTTTTATAATACTGATGAGTGATGATCCTTACATAAGTTTAAAAAATGTTAGTTGATATTTTTTTTATTTTATGTAACTATAAGAATTTAAATTTCAAAGAAATTTTAGAACTTTAATGAATTACTGTGAGCGTCATAAAAATACGCAGGACAACTATTTTAGTGCTCATAAAAAAAAAAAAAATATAAGCAAGCCACAAAACAGAATTATTTTGTAGAATACACGTTGGTCTTGGCACTCAATTAATTATTGTACTTGTATAACATATATTATTAAAATTATTGTTATTATGACTATTGCTTTGATTCACAGACGCAACCATATGGTATGCTTAAACTTTCCAGCAATACTTTAAAAGGCAACGACCGTTACGAAGGTTTCGGAATCGATTTGATTAAAGAGCTCAGTGAAATGAGCGGTTTCAATTATACGTTCATAATACAAGAAGATTCCAACAGTGGATATAAGGACGATAAAACTAAAAAGTGGAGCGGAATGATTGGGGAAGTCATAAATGGAGTAAGTGTACATAATACAGTGAAAAATAAAATTTTTAAAAAAACACAAGAATTGAACTAATCATTTACGCTGTTTATAAAATTGTATTTTCTTCAGAACCTTCATCAAAGATACTTTAATAACTATCGGCATTTTGTGAAAAACAAACGTTTTACATAGAAAGTAAAAATGTAAAATTATATATCAACATATTTATTACCATTATTTGTATTTACGGTCAAATGATAAAATATAACTAAAAATTTAAGTAACATTTAACTATAATTTATAATATTATGACTGTTACATAAACATAATATATATCAATATGACAATATATCATATACCTCGTATATTATAGTTAATTGAATAATTAAAATATAACAATATCAATAATTGGTGTGTGACATAATTAATACACAGCTACTAAATTAATGATAAATATGAGTGACTAAGTCAGATTATTAAATAATTTTTAATATTATCATACTTTTCCATCATAATCATTGGTTGTTTTATAAAAATGGCCAGTGGCCACTATAGATACTAATTATTAAATCGATAATATCGAAAAAAAAATCACTCCTGTAGAAAATAAAACACTAACCAAATAATAATCTTTTTTCTTTTCAATTACAGATATTAGGAATAATACCTGAATAAAATATATATTGTATTTTTTTTAATTATCATGCATTTTCGCAGCAAGCCGATCTCGCAATTGCCGATATCTCCATCACTAGACAAAGAGAACACGACGTGGATTTCACTAGCCCATTCATGAATCTAGGTAGGTGTGTTACGTACAATATATAAGGACGTATTAAAGTGGTATATATTATGTATTATCTTCATCTTGACCATATAAAGTAGAAACGTATGACGCGAAAGTTTATATTTCTTAGATATAATAACAGAGTAAAATAGTTACTCTGTTATTTTAAACATTAGAGTCAATTGACTTATTCTCGCATTATATTTTAAAAATAAGATTATTAACGTAAGTGTTTTTTTTTACTCTAATTTTTAAGCAAATTTTGTGAGTAGATATTTTAAAATACAAAATATATATTATTATTTAAGATAATATGTTAAACGATTAAAATGCGATAACGGCGTATTGTTTAGGCAAAATACATACTATAATCAATGTAACGATATACTATAACTCATAGGTACCTTTATGATTATTGATAACATAATATTCCTGGACGATTTCATTTATTTTTCATTATTTGTCATTTTACGATGAAGAAATTGTCTTTGAAATCTCAGAAACAGCTTAAATTTTAATTAGCATGGCGTACATTATGTTTATAAAAACAAATTATCGAAAATCTAAATTTTAGCTAGCAAAGAGATGAAGAAAAATCGTATTTCTGGCCGTATTTTTTTTTGTTCCACAAAGATTCGAAATCTAGATGAAACTAATTAATACACAAGATTACACGTTTAAATAATTAAGTACATTATACTTGCATATCTATTGTATCCGTCTTACTGACGTATAACATAGCAAATTGTACATAAAGAATGATACTATAAAATAAGAGCAGTAATAAATCAAGACGAAATCTAATATTATTTTTTGGGGAAGGGAGATAGAGGTTGATAAAAATTGTACAAAAATGAAATGTATTGCGTTAAAAGACCAATGAAAAGGTTTAAAAAAATTTTATTTCATTTGTTGTTGTGAATATTTTAGGCATCAGCATATTGTACAAAAAGTCGACAAAGAGTTCGCCGAGTCTGTTTTCATTTTTGGCACCGTTCAGTTCCTTCGTCTGGCTTTGGGTAATAACGGCCTACTGTGGCGTGTCCGTTCTTCTATTCATTATGGCAAGGATCAGCCCGTACGAGTGGACCAATCCTTACCCGTGTATTGAAGAGCCCGAGTACTTGGAAAACCAATTTAGTCTGTCAAACGCGTTTTGGTTTACGATCGGATCGCTGATGCAGCAAGGTTCCGATATTGCTCCGATGTAAGTTTGATGAAACTTTTTTATGTCATAACACTAAATAAAATTGTATAGCAGTTAAGCGTTATGAAAAATATTAATTATTTTCTTTGAATTTAAAAAGTATATTAGTGGCTGTATGATCTCTAAAAATTGGACTTTGGTTATGATTTATAACAAAGAATTGATAATTTTATTTTTTTCAATTCTATAGTGCTGTGTCCACTAGATTGGTCGCAGGTATTTGGTGGTTCTTCACGCTCATCATGGTTTCATCTTACACTGCAAATTTAGCTGCGTTTTTGACCGTCGAGAGTGTGTCGGAACCATTCAAAGACGTAGAGGATCTAGTGAACAATCAAAACATTATCTCCTTCGGTCTAAAGAAGAAAGGATCTACTGAGGAATATTTCAAGGTACGATTTATTAAAATATTAAAGAATATAATATTACAATAGTTATTATTATTATCATTGACAATTTAAAATATCTTGTTAACCATACAGTTTATATTATAAGTTTTATTTTATTAACATTTTTAAATTTAAATATTCCTTTTGTAACATATTTTTATACATGATATTGTTACATTGTTGAGGTCTGTATTAGATACTTGATTTCTATGTTCGTAAAACTGCTATTATATGTGTTTTTAATTCATCATACAATTTATGTTGCGCCATTTTAAAATACATAACACTTTGTAGTAGGTACTAAAGCATAATATATGATATTATGGTCGCTGTGGAACTATACACGATTAAATTTATATTTTGACAGGAATCAACAAACCCTACATATAAAAAATTATTTGATATTTTACAAAAAAACCCAGCCTGGTACACTGCAAATAATGACGAGGGCGTCGAAAAAGTACTCAAGGAAAATTATGCATTTTTCATGGAGTCTACGTCAATCGAGTGAGTATTACAAAAATAGTAGTATACCTACTATTAAAATTATTAATATTAATTAAGATTTTAAAAACACATGATAATTGTCAATTGTGTTATAATAGGTATAATTTATATTATATATATAATATAATACATATGCAATCTCTTAACTGTTTATACCTTACTTTATATAATAAAGAAATTTTAACTATGTCACAACAATGCTTGGCCTTTTGTGATACGCAGGATTATTTAAAAATTATTCCCCCTCTTTGGAGTTTTTGAGTGAAAAAAAATATAATTCAATTATTGACTTATATATTTACTATCGTTTGTATTTAAAAGGATGTCAAAACCCGCGCGCATACGTGCTGATTACGTGTTATAAATGTACATCATAGCAAATTTTGCAATCAGCAGTTCAAATGCTGTGTTGCAGTTTTAATTTAAAGAGTACCTAAATTGAATTATTATTATACAATTTTATAGTAAAGGCATTATTTGTAAATTCACGTTGATTAAAACGATATTTAAATTTTTAAGCGTGTTCAGTTTTATATTATTAATATTGTACATATATATACACATAACTCAATTAAAACATTAAAATATTGTGACAAAACTTTAACATAATAAGTCAATTTAGTGTACAATATTATAACTAATACACTGTATTGGAACTATACATGACAGTTTGTCATTTTGTACCAATGTTTGTATAAGGAGACAACACTGAAATATATGTATATCCGGCTATGGAGGCTATAATTATAATATAATGTGTATACTATACAGTATAATATGTAGATATTTACTCAATTTATGTAACATTTGTACAATAGTTTTTTTCTTTTTTATTAAAAATGTAAAGAAAAACAATAATACAAATTACACGTCTAATTCAGTTATTCAGACAATGAACAATGTTATACCTATGTATAAACGCTATATAAAAAAAAATAGTATTATATTCCACCGTGGCGGTTGTGACGGATGCAAAAATACCCACCTATATGTATGTGTGTGTGTGTGTGTGTGTGTGTGTGTGTGTGTGTGTGTGTGTGTGTGTATCAGAAAGACGATAGCATCGCGGACCCCTGACACGATACTGTCATGACCCCTTTCCCTCAAGGGGTCCGTGGACCGCAAGTTCAGAATGGCTGAACGTATGACGTTTCTATGTTATCTATATTTGCATATTATTATAGGTACATGGTCGAGCGGAACTGCAAATTGGCTCAAATCGGCGGACTGTTGGACAATAAGGGCTACGGGATTGTGATGAAAAAAAGTATTCTATCTAATATTGTGTGCGGTTGAAATAATAATTTATAACATTTATTATGTTGTCAATTTATATTAACTCGATTCGTATATTTTGTGGCGTTGTATTTGCACAGACGCGAGTTTTCGAAATGTTCTGAGCGCAAACATATTGAGCCTGCAAGAGAAGGGCAAACTGACAGCGTTAAAGAACAAATGGTGGAAAGAGAAACGCGGGGGCGGAGCGTGTCAGGTTGGTACAACGGTCTCGACAGGAGTGAAAAAAATTCTCACTATAAGCCATATAATAAATAAGTTATTCGCGTGTATAAATTGCACAGAATCGTTACTGGCCCGGAAACCTACTTTTAGACAAACTGGTTGGGTTGTAATGCAATTTTATAGGCGGCTCGGCTGGGGATTGTTTTTCTCCAAAAATGAAAAAAATTATGTTTTATGAGATCTTGTAATAAATGCTTATAATAGAGAGGGGCGTAGAAAAGTTGTGCTTTATATTTTTTCATACATTTCTCTACCCGATGATAGATGTATTTACTAAATATAATATATTATGTAGGACACCGACAATAACGAGGCCAGCGAGTTGAGTATGAAAAACGTGGGTGGCGTGTTCATTGTGTTATGCAGTGGTGTTGCTGTTGCTGCCGTGTTGGCGGCTCTGGAAATGTTTTGGACGTTGTGGAAAACGACCAGCAAAGAAAAGGTTCGTATACGTATTATTATATAATGCTTTATTGATCGACATACCTAACATCTATGGGTAAGAGGCCAACTTAAGTCGAAAATGATGGTACGACAAACTATTGATCTTCGTTGTTTGAAATTTAATTTTCTATTATTTTGAACGTCATCTTAAGCCTACGTAAGATCAATAGTGACAAAAATTTAGTTTTAAGCTATATCGAAATATTATGATATGGGCTATAAGAGCAATAGTTGAATGCCATCAAACTAAACACAAAGACAATAAAAAAACCTTAGGTTTAAGCACGTGGTTATTTGTCGCTAAGTACACATTTTCAAATGTCTCCTGTTGTCTCCTGGGTGACTGCCTTTTAACCGCATCGATAAACTAAATAATAATATACCTTTAACTGATCCCGCGGTCGCCACTACAGGTATCGTTCAAGAGCGAGTTCAAAGACGAACTTAAGTTCATTGCCAAGTGTCGCGGGTCTACGAAACCAGCTCGGAAGAATCAGAACAGCAGCGCGGACAACTCGAATCCGACCGGATCCAATCAGTACATGAACTCAGATCGGCACTACGACTACGAGTCGTGATGGCACGAAAACGATGGGACATCATATATCATCAGGACACTATATTTTCCTTTTACTGATCGAATGCACGTCCGCTTGCAGTTTTTAATTTATAAACAATATAAAATATGATAATTATTGTATATTATTTATTTATATCTATATCTATATCTATATATATAAATATATATATATAGTATTTATCAGTATCTATTATTATTATTATTATTATTATCATGATGAAATATATACATATATTAAATACCTATATAGGCTCTTAAAATGTAATGAAGACAATATTATTCGAGCGTATAAAAAATAATAATTAAAATAAAAATAATTATTAAATAATAATAAAAAAAAATTATCACAGTCATTTTGTTTTATATTTTTATATTTTTTTGTAAACGTAAAAAAAAAACGATCGATTGAATTCCTATTTACATAATTAATGTATTTACATTCCCGCAAATCCGTCTACAAACGACTCCATTATCGGGACGACGGCGGATAGCGTTGATAATATTATATACTTATATTATATACAATATGTTATGTTATATTTGCGATTCCGGTGCGCGGGACTAGTGCGACGCCGTCGTCGCCGCAGTCACTGCAGCAGCTGCAACCGGTCCTGTCCGGTCCACGTTGATGGGCGCGGCCCGTTCCATTAGACACTCGATGCTGGTGCTCTGTTCGTCGGACAGACTGGACGCGGACGACGATTCGCCGCAGACTGTCCGCGCTACAGAAACGACGTCGTCGTCGTCGTCGTCCCGGTTCATCTCGACCAGCACGGTCGTGTAGTCGGGCGGTGGAGCGGACGCGGCCGAGACGGTTTGTTGTACGTCCGTTGACGGAGACGTCGCCGAGAGGATTGTGGTCTGCTGGTGGTGCGAAGAAGACGACGTCGTTGCCGCCGCCGCCGCCGTTGCCGCTTGGACGGTTCGCGCCGCAGCCGACGAGGACGAGGAAGACTCTCCGAGTATCGCCGACTGATGGTGGTTGCCGAGCACGTGCGCCAACCTGCGCACGCTCCTCCGGATGCTCTGCCGCAACATTTTCGCGATTCTATAAGAGCAAAAGAAAAAACAAAACGCGAGCGCGCACAGTTGATAACGGTTCGTTTCTTCAGTGGGGTGTGATGCATTTAATCATGTGATAGGCACTCTGAAGTCTGGCAGCCGGGCTACGCGGCCAAGCGGTGCGCGATAGTGTCCGTGTCAAGTGCAGGAAGAAAACCACCGAATATGAATTGCATGCATATTAAAAGACTTACATGTCTAAGTATATTATGAAGAATGTTAATTTTTTTCTCAATAGGCGTTGTTATACGATTATTGTTTTAAAACATATTATATATTACACGTTAAAATAATGTATTATTAAAATTAAACGTTTTTGTTTTTTTACATTTAATTTTGTTTTCAACAGTCTGAGATAAAGAGTAATGACTAGGTGGTATTATAGGTATAAAAATATGACAAAATAATATATCATAACATTAACAGTGATTATCAAAAATAATATGTACAAGAATATAAATGACGTAAATACATAATAATATAATATAGTCGTGTAAAGCAGAGCGTGCGATGATAGAAATACTACTACACTAAAACTACTGTTAGTCGTTCTCATAAACCGTTACTAATTCAGTGAATCGTAAAGACCTTGCTCCGGTGGCCGTGGAATACGACGGCGGTGGAGTGTACTTGGGCGGCGGGTCTTCGATCTGCACTGCCGCTGAGCCGTTTACGCCCGCCTCGGACGTCGCCTCGCCGGTTTCTGGGGGTCTACGGGTCTCGATCACGGGCCGGTACAGCATCTGGATCCGCTGTTTCCGAACAGAGTAAACAAATGGTATAATTTGGTGTGATTTATACATGGGGCTGCAGAGAGGTTATGACATATATTCTGGTTGGGCCACGCGCAAACGTCGTGATATATTGATTTTAAGCGTATATTATGTAAAACTCGTATATACAATTTTTTTTATCGTAACTTATTAAAAATCACGTTAAATTGGCCAGAGTAAATATCATTTTATTTTCTCCCGGAGGGAATATTAATTACCTTATGGACACACGATTCAAAGCGTAGAGTGGCAGAGAAGCGTGTGCTGGCATTAATTAAATCGAAAAAACTAAAAAAAAAAAAAAAAACAACTGTTTCCTAATATCAAACATCATCAAAACACTATCGCGAATCACGATCTAAATCATGTATGAATAAATCAATGGTGATGGTTGTTTTTATAATTTGTTTTAACCGTGTATTCTGTTATATGTGCTATAAGCATTTATAAACGTATGCTAGCAATATAATATTAATATAATAAATATGAGTACATCCAGTTATATAGATTATGTATATTTAACTATTAATACCCCCCTCCCCCTCATTTTTAAAAATCTCTGTTATACCATTGAAATATGTGCACGGCTGGACCCCGTTGTGATAATAATATTAATGATTATTTGCACTTACATCGAACAAGTCTGGTGGTCCAGTAGCCAAGTACCGGCAAGTCTGTACGATTCCAGCAAACGGGACGATCAGTAACGGTACGATCTGCAGCAAACAGCCAAACTCGCGGCTGGACGTTGACCAGTAAGTCGATTGAGAAACACCTTTCCAGTTGTACAGCCACCGGTATCCGCCGTTTTTGAACACGGATGTGCTGAGCAGCTGTGAGGGCAAAAATATCGTCATTATAATATTATATAATGTGCCTGAACACCGTTCAATAACAGCACATTTTTATAAAATAATATAGTATATTATAATGTTGGCCGACGCTTACAATCAGAGCCACCGGCACGACGATGTTCCAATCGAACGACAGCATTGGCGCCATCCACACCTGCAGGTGATGGTTGGCCTGCGAAAACAGCGTTGCCACTACCGTCTCACCGCTGTATGGACGACCGCGCACCATGAACAATGCTCCGATTTCTAGCAAATACAGTATCATTATCCACCAACCGCATCCGACACAGTAATCCATTAGATACACGATGAAGATTCCCAGCTAAAAAAATTATAACGAATTTAAAATATTTTCAGATTATGATCGCGTAAAATTTTGAGTCGACCGTTATGTACGCTGACGCGTGCGAGTGTATATAGCGTGTTATGCGAATTACAATAATATTATGCGTAGTTCTGTTTGGGTATGAAATAATTACCCAATAATTAATTTATTTGATAATTGTATTTCACTCACTTCAGTCGCCATAAATAGTCCGATCGAAAAGGCGGCCGCACACGTCAGAAACGTGATCGTCGTACGCCATTTCCTAAGCTTGAACGGATGCAAAGATATGATCCCGCTGACGACGCAGTGCCATATCGCAATCTGTAACGATTCAACCAACGAAAAAAAGGATATTAAGATTTTAATATATATTTCTAATGACGCATTATTTGAGTTCTGATGTTGTACACGTTTGTGTTTGAAAACGTACTTGCTGTCCGATGCCGAACATGATGAGCACGAAATAGAACAGGACGGACCAGAACGGCGAGATGTTCTTGGCGCCGATCATGGCGAACGTGGCGGGAAATAGTTCGGTCGCCAAGCGCATGGCCTGGTATCCGCTCTCCTGCGGCATACCCGGCACGTTGTTCTTCATCGTCCTTTCGCCCATAAACAGACTGCTGTGCTGCATCCACCGTACGGGCGTCAGGTGTTTACGGGCTTGAGCAGAATTCTGCTTGAACAGAAACGTATAGGAACTCATCCGTTCTGAAACAAGTGTATAACGATAACGGTCGACGTCGTGAGATCAGCTACAAAGCGTATGCGCATATATGTGGTCGGTCGGGTTCAATGTAGTTTAATATGTATACTAGTTGTATATTATGTATACTTACTCAGTTACGCGTGTCATATATTCCCCGCGGCCAAGGAATATTCAGGCTGAAGAAGGGGCAGGGTGTAGAGAGAGATTGAGAAAAAGACTATGGACTTACCGAAAGAACTGGGCAGGTACATGTATCCATGGGCTTCGAGAAGATGTACGCACGTGTTGGCTAAAAACGCTGCCAATACGAGTACGGCTATTGTTAGGATGATCACTAACGAAGCGTCTCTGTGTAGCAAATGTTTAGGTCGATTGTGCGAAGTGATTTGCATTGTGCACGCGCCGAGTATGCCCCACGTAAGAAACGTCTCGGTGAACGCCGCCACCCAACTCTGAAATGTCGAAATAACGGTAAATGTGTGATGCGATGATGACGATGACGGTGTGCAGAGATAACAATATAATTATAATAATAGTCGTACTATATACGATTTTGTATTTGTATATTCTATAAACATATAATTTCACAATAACTATTACTAAGAGCGATTATAAGTACTAAGTTGTTACGTTGACAGGTGTATATGGTTCGTCGGTGCCGTTTGACCATAATAAGTATATTTAGGTATATTATAATAAATTAAGTCGTTACAAATTTCAATTTTTTGCAATTGTTACGACAAGATGTAAAGTAAAAAATAAAAACTAGAACGAAGTTATAACACACGTAACGCCATAATATTATACAATAACATCATAATAGTTTAACTACGCGACCAAAAAACTGTATTAGACGATTATAGAAAAAAAAAAGGATTGTCTAATTTTTTTTTTCAACGTTTAGTAGTAAATATTTATGATAATCGTGAGTAAATATAAAATAGTGCGTTTTTAAAATTTAATTTAAAAAAAAAAAACAAGTAATACATTTCTTGTATTTCCTGAAATTCGAGTTTGCAACAAAAGAAGATCTCTTTATCTGAATGTAATGTAATGTTACCTTGGTGTTGAGGAAAAATTCGCTCCAATCCGTTTCCGGAAAAATATCGTGATGTTGGAACCCGATCATTGGCGCTAAACCCAACATTTTCGTGCACAACATAAACATACCAAAAACCGGTACCAATGAGAATATACACATCACCTTACTGTAAGACTTCAGACCTGTACAAATTAAAAACGGTATTTTTTAAAAATAATTTCACAAAAATTATACGAAACCCAATATGATTACCTTTACTTAAGCATATGAACACGATTGTCCATATGATCGTCAGGTTGATAACTATAGGCAATTTCAACGAGTTGTCGTTCATCTCGAGTTTTTCCACGTATTTTCTCTGTAGAACTATGCCGTTAAAGTAACCGGGTACTGTCTCTTCGATATTATAACTGACATTTGAAGATAAAGTCCAGGGCATACCATCTACATATTATACAAAACGATTATTTTTAAGTTACCGTTATGCGTTATAATAATAATAATAATAATAATGTATATAATATAACTGCAGTGACACGCGATATAATAATAATAATTTAGTGCGATGACTATTTATTATATATGGGTAGAATAAATTCGTTCATAATAAATACCTTCTTTGTACTCGTCGATAGGTTCTGCCCAACGGTAAACGTCTTGTTTCGTGATGAACGAATCACGGAAGTATGTGAACATCCACGAGATGCCAATCACTGTGTATGTGCCGATGAACGCTTGGGCCAGGAGCAGTGCGATGCCGATCCCCTGTAATGATACATAATATAAAATTTCCGTAAATAATAGAATATTATAATAAGTAATAACGCATCGTGCACTGCGGTGGCGGCATCGGCGTCGGCATGTCTTAGACTCGCGTATACGTATAAAATAATAGCGACCGTGGAGAAAACGTTTGTCGTTTTACGGAAATCCGCTCGCCTCAGGTGCACAATATCATATTATTATTGCACAAGCTGTCCCGTTGTGTGGATAAAATGGACTTACCTTGAATATCGGTGATATCCTCCACATGTCCATGACCCCGGCGCCTAGTAGTTGACCGAGCGAACTATGAAACGTAAACAGAGGTATGCCGACTAGCAATGATAACACTAGGAACTGTAGTATAAAGTTGGCTGCAAAGGCAAAGGAAAAAAAATGTGTGAAAAATAAATCTATATTTTATAACAATAAAAATAATTTTATAATCTAGTTTGAAGTATTTATCAGGGATTACTATTTATTGTAAAAATTTAATTATAATTTAGTGATTTTTAGAATTAAGTACGTATACCAGATACCTATAACCATTATATATTAAAACCAGGAATTAGCTCAGTTAACGAGTTATGTCCCTACAAAATTTCTCGTAAACGAGTTGTGTTCCAATGATAAAAGTGAGGAACACGAATTGTTTCTCACTGTTTTATGAAGTTTTACACATGTTGTGAGCTGATAAATTCAAAACAATATTTTACACAAAGATAAAATATGTATACAATTTTTGAAAACAGTATCATTTAAATTTTTGTTTAATATGATATATTATTAAAATTATTTATGATGTAATTATTTTTACTTTTTATTTATATTAATTAGACGAACTTTATACGAACTTATACTATACCTTTAATAGTGTAAAAGACAAATTTCTCAATGTGAATTTATAAAATTGTTTTATTTACATTTTTGCCTGATATGTAATATTATTAAAAATTTTTGTGTAGTTATCTTTAATTTTTATTTATATTAGTTAGACTACATTTGTGTGTATCTCGATAGACTGAGGGACACAGTTTGTGTAACCTGTAAAAAATCTAGTGACACAATTCAGCATATTTGGGATACAACATACAACTCGTTAGCAGCCGAATTAGTGATCAACATTTTTTGCGGTGTAAGAGATAAAGGGACAGTATTCATCGTTTATAATATATCTATAGTGCTTATCAATTATAAAAAAAATTCTTACTCAATACTCAATATTTGTATATTTTAGGAAAATAACTCTGCTTTAGTATTGTGAAATCGAATAAATTATCAAGAAGAAATAAGATTTTTTTGCAAAAACTTAGTGATGTATCTATAATAATTACATCAAACTTTGTATGATTGTTTGTAAAACACCAAAATTGTCTTATAAATCCCATGGATAAAGTTGTATAAATTATATATGTAATATTTGTATGCGTTATTCTATATACATCTTAATATCTTATAACGTTGCTAATAATAATTGTCTCATTAGTTTTCAAGGACCACATAGTGACGGTTAACACACCTGGAGGGTTTCCACACTATACAGAGTGATTCATCAAGCATGGATTCATTTATAACATATTTTCATTAAATAATAATTTATTCAAATCCTGATCTTTTAAGATCCTTTTTCAAATTCTTAATTTGTTTTGTACTAACTACGGAGTATTCTAAGGTAATATAAACTTCTTTTTAATAAATATAAATCTTTTTTTTACTATAATGAATTATAGTTAAATAATTATTTAAGAAATAGTATTTTTTTAAATGAATATGGACTTAATTAAGATTGTAACAAGTAGTTTTTCAGTTATTAAAATGTTTTAACTATAAGGATAAAAGTTCTTAAAAATGGTTTTAGAAAAATAAAAAGTAGATGCTATATTGGATCATTTTTATAAATTATTAATGTTGATATAGTAAACTAATTTTTAAACTCAAGTATTTTAAAAAAAAATCTCAAGAATTTTAAAATAAAATGTTCATTAAAAATTTTCAAAAATTAAATTTTTAATAACTACATTATTGAAGAAAAAAATGAGTATGCTTGTTGAATCACTCTGTATAGTTTTATAATATTACCACTACCAACAAGATTTTATACAATATATTCGCGATATCATATATAATAGACGAGTAATGCCACGATGAAATTCGATAATGATCGTAATAAATAATATACGTAAACATATCAGTATATCACTAACCTCCAAATTGTACTGCGAGTATGGCGAACCGACTGATGTTGAAGGCTCCCAAAGTACAGCCAAGCGTGGCCAACACGGAACTGTATTTGTTGCTCCATTGGCCTAATGGACTTTGAGACTCCTGCGACATCTCGTACGCTCTGAAAAAAAAATTATAAAAGTTTGAATATTATTATTATTTATATTTATAGATTATAATTCGTACACGAATTTATTCGTATGCGAATCGACGCGCGTTGTTCGCGGCTAGTAAGTCAAACGAATATCAAGGACGACCGTCGTATGACGAAAAAAATTATAATTGTGATCACAGTATTAGTTATTAATTATACTTAAATAGTTCACCAACACGCGACTAAATAGTATCTAATTTCGATACTATTAATTCGGTATTCATATTTATTTCTAAAAACCATTTTGATTCATAAAAAATATCATAAAAAGGGAATTACAATAATAAAGACATAAAGAAAACAGTAAACATTATATAATATGCGGCTATAACAATATTATAATGCCCAACATATTAATAATATAATTAATAATTTCTACTTCTATACATAAGGAAAACCCTAATAATTATAAGATACAATAAATATAATAATTTGTATACCTTACATTAGAGAAGTACTATAGTAATTAAATCTCAAATAGAATTTTTACGTATTTTTTTGTTCAACGTTTAAGACGGGTTTCGTAGTAATGTGAAGTAGTGACAAAACATTTTTTCATATAGTATATAATTTATTTTTAAACGAACCAAACGTGGGACGAAATTACATATACCTACACAATACACACATGATAATGTACGTATGGAACACACCCCTGGAGACTTGCTTTGATCTGTGAAAATGTATAACGAGAATGCCATATAAAAGAACAGTAACTTAATGATTTACATTTACATGGATGAATGCGAAAACAAAAAACAGCGTGACACAAACAATATGTTGAATATTCGTATTATTCATCCAACGTACCTAGGTATCGATTGAACAATGATTTATTTTTTAGCCTTTATGATTCGCATTTTGTAGGCATATAGATAAATTATATCTATTTATAATATAGAAATGTATAATATTATGTATAAGTTGCCGACCCTGAAATTTTGAAAACTTTATGATAATATACAATACATTAAATTAATTATTTTTGCATAACTGTGTGTTATTTTATGATTTTCAAATAAATTTCTGTGCAAGACCGGTTACCATATATCTTTATATATTATATACTCGTATATAAGCAAATATTATAATGTTAAATATGATAAACCATTGGGATTGTGTGCTATGTACACGTGAACCGGTTGAATTTTTGTTCGACAAATTCGTATACGTTATTGTATCGTATAATATATATATATATATATATTATAACGTAGGTACACTATAATGCACCTGTTAGATTCAAATTGTGCTTGCTGAGTTCGTGTATAATACGCGTACACTGTACGTACGTATAACACCCATATAATATAGTTGTGAAAAAAATAGTCTGCGAAAAAAAATAATATATAACCCGAACCGTCGCTTTTGTTCTCGGACGAAAAACCATTGCATTCCTACGCACGCGATTTCGTGCGAATAACCTCGTGAGCAGCCTACACGCGTATATTATGTATAGGTATATAGGCACGCGGAAAACGATCAGCGGGAGAGATGAACGTTTCGCGTTCTAGAATCAACTGTCGCGAAACGGTTTTATTTTTCCGCTTCTGCGGCGCCGCGACCGTTAAAATCATAATAACTATTATGAATGATAAAATATAATAATCGTATACTGCAGTTACGCCTTACGTAAGCCCAAATCAATTATAATATTTATATTTACTAATACCAATCCTAAATGTTATAATATTATAAACAAAAAGCTCTAATCGTCACGGTCGGTATAAATATAAAATTACATTGAATCAACAAATTATTGAATGCTACGATTTACGACATTACGCGCAATCGAGTGTTCGGTTCCTCAACTGATCACTGCCCACCGCTATATTCCATACATAATAAAATGTATATTATAATATTAAATACCGATTATATTAATGCCAATAATGTGTATACACACACATATATATATCATATTAGTTCGACACAACGGCAGCTGTAACAAACATCAGCTTATGTGCAATGCTTAAAATTTATATAACCCAAGTCACTAATATTTAGTATTAAAATTATGTTCTATTTCCATTGTGCACTTCACAATTTTAAAATATTACCTAGCGACGTCTAGTGAGTCTATACCAACCGATATTAAAATGAATTACAGTATACCTACACGGCAGCAACACTTGTCACAATCGTTGAGAACTGACCACTGCTGATTATTATGATAATAATATAATATACATGTACTTTGTATCTGCCGTATCTAATGATTAATATTAGACTGATAAGGCTATTACAATTTATACCGCACAAAGTGAGTAGGTACATTGAAATTAAAAGAACGTATAGGTATAGTATATACCTAATTCCGCAGATACGCCTATAATATGAATACCACGTGTAACGCTGCAGTCTGATAGCAAGCAATTCTTTGCTTAATAAAAAAATATATATGTCACCAGACGAAAGAAAAACACTATTATATACATATAACTATATATTTATATATCTTACCATCAACTATCAAGTACTTGGTTTAGTAATTATATATGAATATAATTTTATTTATTTATATTTCAATATGCAGATCATATTATTAGATTTAATTGCAATACATTTAATAACGTTAATACAAATTTAAAAATTATATTCATATGAATATTAAAGGATTCAATGTTTTACATATTTGTTTCATAAATAATGAAATCATCTTATTAATGGGACAAGCTACAGCATAATTAATTGATTAAGAAAAAATATATATAAAAAGTAATATATTTTGACCTAGTTTTCGAGATTCAGAACATTCTATGTAACAATTTACAAGTTCAAGTAAAAATTTTACATAATTTATTTTTTCTTCCTGATAAATGTTAAACAATTTTAAAAACAGTTCATAATGAAAATAATTAATAGCACCTACTATTTATTGATTAAGACAAACATTTTTTTTTTCAAAAGATGCAACGATAGCTCGGTGCAATTTAAGATAATTGAATGTAATAATATGTGTATTATTACGCGTATAGAGAATAATATTTTAGATTTCTTATGGATACTGTCGAAACGTCGGCAATTAGGCCATCATTTATGAACAATGTGAATGAGGTTAGATCGTGCGAATTATAGAATAAAACGAAATATTCTCACGTCTAATCGTATGGCAGAGAAATAAAAATTAAGCCCTCGATTCTCGGAGTGAAAAAGAAAAAGGAACAATAAGTACTAAACGCTATATAATTATTATATTCGCGGGGCGTGAAGAATTCAACCAGTAAAAAATGTAAAAACGGAAGAGACCTTTTTAAACAAAGCATAAATCACTATGACAATATTTGTATGGATATTGTTTTGTTCGTTCATATACAGAACCGTAGAGGCCAAATTTTAACGACTCGGTAATTGTTATATATTCTATTGATAATGATTTTTTTCAATTTGTTAAGAACACACACACACGGTTTATAAAATATTTTTACTGTATATTCTCGCGGTACACACACATATATACATATATATATAATAAACCTGTGTCATTTTCAATTGATTTAATAACATTTTATCTGTACACAATTAAACTTAATAATTACGTTTAGATAGGTATAATATTATTATTATTATCACTCACTCGTCGGCACATTCTCGTACGTCGATAATGCTTCCATACCGATTGGTGACAACTTCGAAACGCGGCATTTAAGTACGGTAGCGATTAACACGTCATTAAAACACTTAAATCTCCGCGTAAGCCGAAAAGTTCTCGGTCAACACAAAATCGATCGTCGTCGTCGTCGCCCGAACATGGTCGTAGCACTAATGAACACACGGCGGTGGCGTGGCGCGTCCAGTTTTTTTCAGGATCAAGGGAACGAGTTACGCGAGCAACCGCCGCGGCGGATAAGTCGCTATATATTATAGCGAATAAAATTGTTGTTTTTTTTTTCGCCAAGGACGTCCACTGTAGCAGAGTTGTCAAAACGCGGAAACTAGAGAATTTTATTTTCTTACGCCGCAGCCAGTTATTTGCCGTGATCGTAGCGTGCGTATACCGCGCGGAAAGCCGATTCGACTGGACACACACACGCGTAATCAATAAATATAATATTATAATCTATATTATGTTACGCACGGAAAACATAAACAATATTAAACAATTGTTGTCACATTATATTATTGTTACACGCGTGTATGTGTGTGTGTTGACACACGCGGGTGTACTCGCGACGGAGTACGGGTCGACACTGAACCTTATACAACAAAAACAACAACAACAATAATAATAATAATAATAATATAATAATCTCGCGACGTGTCTGGGAGGCGAATCGCGCGCGGTTTTCAGTCTCCACCGTCGCTAGTCCGTCGTCCGGTCTCTCTTTTCTCCGTTCGGATCTCGCCGCGATTGACCTAATAAGGGACCGGTCACGAAGTTCCTGGTCTCGTTATCGCTGTTTGTTTAATTTTAAATAAGTCGTTTTTTTTTTATTTTTTCTCCCGCCGTGCTTTTTAAACGCACGCGACGAGTCTAATTCTCCGGACTCGCGTACATGGTTAGGTTATAATAATCGGATATAATACGCCAGTTGTATATATAATAAGCAAATGTTTATTACCCCGCGGGGAGGGGGAGTGGGACGACAACAATGAAAGGAAAAAACTGATCGTTTCTTTGTGTACACATTATTATACATACATATATTATTATAGGTACGATTTTTTTATTGTCGTTTCCCCGAGTTATACTGCGGCACGCACACGCCGCACGGACGACGTTATAATAATATGAGATTATTATTATTATTATTATTATTATTGCCGTACGCGACCATTAACTTACCGCTGCGACCCAGATAATATAGTACGAGGTCCGAGAGATAATTTGACGCGAAAAATATACAGCGAAAAAAAATAATAACACGGAGGACGGATGAATTTCGTTGTTCGATAATAACCGCAGCTGCAGAAGAAAATATATTATAGCGATTTCGTCGCGCGCAATCGTTTATCGTCAGCGCGATTCGACACGACCCAGCTGCAGCCGGTGTCGAGTTTCACCGAGTAGTTTCCCTAGCAGTAGCACGCGAACGGGAAATCTACCGACGGCGGCGATGGCTACTCGATACCGACCACGCGGAGCTTCCCATATAGTACCTATAGTGGTCGCGTTACTATTTTATGCACCTGCACGTCGTAATAGCGTACCTACCTATGCGTAGAACAATATATCGTAGCTGCAAGACGTTTTAACTTTTAATGATATTAATATTATGCACATACCCCCCGAGTGCGGACGTTTGCGAATTTAAAAGGGACGGTAATTTGAAAAAAAACGTGTGCCTATGTATGATATTGTATAATTAATATAAATAAAATATATATATTACTAGTAGATGAGTGATAGGTCCGTATATACTTATAAAAAATATACCGCACGTAACTTAGAACATGACACGTTTACATTATAAACTAACATCATAAATATGATATAAACGAGAATAAAGTATATTATTTAATAGCAGTGCTTATGAGGGAGGGTCTTCATCTTGCATGTGTCATTTCGTTGTTAAAACCTCATTGAATGCCATTGAATGATAATATATAGTTCGTTAATTACGTATATTATGTTTTATGTATAACACAAAATGTACGTGTGTGATGCGTATAATATATATATATATTATATATCACTTTATCAGTACAGTTTTTTTGAAATATGATTGAGAAAAACAAAACGATAATGTTTCACAGTATGAAATAAAGAGTATAATACCAGAAATAATAAATACGTAATAACGACAACATTATTATTATGATTTATATTATGTCTCCTCCGGTTTGACTTCAGAGGTCGTCATAACTTTTCGGTAATGCTCTTGTATCCAAGATTTGATCATACGTCGACGTAGTTTTATAGTGTATATATTTATATAAATGTAATTTAAGTAACGTGTATGTCACATATATTATAATAATATATATTTGCGTTCTTTGTAAGTTATCATAGGAAATGACTAATGGGATTTTCGTATATTATTTTAGATTTTTTTTTTGTATTCAAATCATCGCACGATTTGGTATCTCACGTGGCCCGTCGTGTGTTTAAAGCATTGTACTTGCATTCAGATCACGCATTATTTATCCTATTGTATTTAATATATATATATATAGCGTGATGAATACTTCGCGGGGCGTTAAAATTCCTAACTCAAAGTGTGGCGATAACAATGCCTGTGTGGAGAACATCCCGTGGGTATACTTATTATTATATTTTGTCTCGATGTTATTATTTTATTTTTGCGACCACTTCTTTAGAATACTAATTCGCATCATCGATGACATGACAAAAACGGCTATAAACGTTCGTTATAAAGCATGAAGTTAATTAAATTTGAAATAATAATAATGTTTAGTGGGTGTTTAATAGGTACATTAATGTTTACATTTTTTCGATTTTTAACGACGTGTATAATATATACTATATTTATTTTATATGAGCGTGTATGTGTCTTTATGTCAAAGGATTAATTTAGAAACAAAAAAATGTTCATTTTAACACTAATTATTAGTATTAATTACAATACACTTAATATTTATACGTACGCAGAGAAATAATCGTAATGTGATGTAGAGAACAAACAGTGTAGATAAAATGACGGGTATCTAATCATATAAACTTGATCATTTTCCGCCAAGAGAAAGTGTGTATATTTTCACCACAGACGTGTGATGTCTCAAAGAGAAAATTCGGTTATAACTAATTATTGTAGTTACATTTTTTTTCGGGGTAAACGAAAAAAATCGCATATTTATTTTCTAAATATGAACTCTCGTGTTGTGAAAGTGCAGTCGATCGACGAATTATTACAGTTATGGCGACAATATAATATAGGCATTCACTCAAACATATATACTCATACAAATTTAACGATGACCTTTGAACTAAAAAATATTTTATTATTGTAATGGACTTTTGGCGCGTCTCCTTGAATTAAGTACGCTCGCGCGAGATCAGCAGAATCCGTCAACCGCGCTTTTTCGACTCGAACGCACATATAATATTCGACCTCAACCCAAATTTCACTGTGCGTTCTGTCCGGTGAATATGTGAATTAGTGATACATATATATATAGGTACCCACCGCAGATTCTGATCGATGCGATCGTTACTCGCTCGGACCATAAATGAAACAATAATTATGTGTATATAAATGTATTATAATGAGTAATAACGATGGACGACTTGCTGCCGCGCACTACGAGTAGATTCGCCAATAACTATGTGAATTAAAATCATGCTACCTTAGTAGAAATCTCTGGTCGAAAACTTGTTGACATTATTAAGGGTATACCTTAATCCTTTACCTTATCTATTGTTAATTTATTACGACATATTATATGATGGTATTTTGGTACTATTGTAAAATGTAATAATAATAATATTCAAATATATAAATATTGTGGACCCCTAAGGTAAACAATTTCAAGACAATTACAAATTATAATATCTATATAATATCAAAAGGACCCCACACCCCAAGGACGTACAGTCGGACGAACGGCCGACACTGTATTTAACTAGCAAAGGTTCGCGGCGGCGGTGGAGACTGAAAAGCTCATGAAAATCACCTCCAAAATGATATATTATATTTTTGTTTTACTTGGGGTGAACATCCGGCGACGACGGTGTTTCTACAACATTTCGTATCGTTTTTCCGATCGTGGAATCCGTGAATATACAAAATATAGGTGTAAAAACCTAAATATCGAAAATAAATACTCCAACAACCTAATATTATTATAAATATAATAATTATTACTGCGAAAACAAACGGAATAAAATAACCGGCGTCGGCGTCGGCGGTGGCGAAGGCGACGAAGTATAAAAAAACAACGCACGGCGTGCGCTCGCACACACTTCACACACGCGCACAACCGGTTCAGCGGACGGACGAGACGAGTCTAAAATGGAGTAGGTACACATCAATACAGCGCGGTGTGGGCCGCTGGTGCGTTCGCGAACCTCCGCCGTCGTCCCGTTATAGACCGTATCGCGTTGAAAACGTATTTTATGGTATAAACCTACAAATACTTATTTCTGCGTTTGACGATAGTTTTCCCGAGTTTCCTGAGTTTTTGACACAAAATTAAGTTTTCTCGGACCTGTTTTTTATTTTTTTTAAACCTTACCTATACTGATTCCGCCCACTCCGAAACGAAATATTATTTTTTTTAATGAATACGCGCGTGCGTATATTATTCCGGTAACAGTTTTTTTATTTGTAAATCACGAAATTTGCGGTGTTTTCTTGCACGCTATAAACAGACTTCCGCGCGGTATATAATAATATTTTCATATTATACGCTATATACAATAATTATTAATGCAAATAATAACCGTTGTTAAAATTGAATTTTTCAAAGCACGATGATTCTAAAAATTTAAACAATCGCTTGAAACGGGAATTAATATTTGATCGATTTTGTTTTTAAAATATTATGTCAAACTGTAGGGCCAGATTATGTGATGATAGAGGAGAACCAGCTGCCGGACGCAAGTTCTGTACTTAAAAGCATGTAGAATTTTAAATTATGTATAAGTACCTATGATAATATTAAATATTTGTTTTAAACAAATCATATTAGGTATATTCGTATTTTATTAGCAGCAGTATCGCATAACATAACATGCCGTTAGCCATAATACTATTATAGTTTATATTATATATTCGGCAATCATATTATTATAATTTATATAATTTTGTCTATTATTATAGAATATTAGTAATATAATTATATTTAATGCTAAATTTAGTTCATTCTGTGTTTATAATTATAAATGTAGATACTTGTACACAAGTGTATGTATTTGTGTATTTTTGTTGTACATAAATTAGTATTTATATTTTAAATTCGAAAAATAACTGCTCCAGGGCATGAAATATCTGAATCCTGGCTTATGTCGAAATAATTGATTTTATAAAAATAAATATTGAAAGCATATATAATCAATAATTCTAGTAGATAAACTTGTGTAAGAAAATCATTACCCCGTACACGAAATACTATTGCTATTGGCGTGAAACAAAAAGTACGACGCTCCACACACGCTGGATGTGTGCGGTTTTGTTCTTATGTCGATCGCACGATGAGGTTAAGGTAGTTCAAGTTCTCGTGAAGGGCACACCGCGGGCTACCCCGGAGGAACAGGTTTTTGCCCGACGTCGTTGTCGTTGTCGTTCCGATTCAATTTTTTTCATACGCGCGCGATTTAACTGAGCACTGAATACACAGCTATAGTGTCTATCGAGATTGTAAATGTATTGCTGTACTACGTGCATATACAAGGTGATTCTTTTATTACGAACGTCTCATTATTTCAAAGACTATTAACATTTTTAAAAATATTTCTTACATTTACATACAATTTATGGCAAAAAACACCAAATTTTTTATAGTTCTAATTTTTTAAACTTTTTACTTTTTTAAGTGACAACCTACATTATTAATTTTATATTCTAAAGCAAGATATATTTCAGAGTATTTCGGTACATTAAAATTGAAATTTGGAAAAGTTTATTATGAGTTTTAAGTATTTAAAGCTGGTGAGTGGACTAATAATAAGCTAATATTTTGTGGGTTTTTCGTACCACTCCACCTCGCTTAACAAAACTTTAAATACTTATAGCTGATAAATTACTCGTCCGAAATTTGATTTGTATGTATACCTTTCAAAATTTTACGAAAAATTTTCTGCTTCAGAGTATGCAATTAAAAATGTATGTTGTCATTCAAAAGAATAAAAATGTTGTTTTTTTTTATTGTAAATTATAAAAAATAAATATTTTTGAAAATTTAATATATTTTGAAATAATGAGTTGTTCGTTACAAAAAATTCTTCTGTATAAATATTAATCGCGTTGCAACCAAAAGGTAAATATTTTAATATTTATTTTTATTATTATTAATACTATAAGCGTTGTAGACTTAATATTTATATACAAATAAGCACCATCGTATAATTTAAAAAATCTTATAGGTCCTTATTATATTTTAATGCAGTTTAATATGAATTGATTTTTGAATTTCTGAACTAGAGGAATTGCGAATCAGCATCTATAAGGGTAACTTATATTATTCTTTTCTCGATTTACTATACCATTTTCAATATTAAAGAATGAATAGAATTTTATCTCCGTACAAATAAACACATATACTTGTATTTATTTTTATGTATTATGTATTGATATAAAATTTGAACACATTTAAGATAAAAGATAATGTTTGTTTATATTTATTTAAGTTTTTTATTTGCAATTTTAAGTACGCACATAAGTTTAAACATAATTTGTCACATAATTAACATGACACATCTGAATACACAAAATATAGCAATAACAGCCTGTTGTGTATACAATACACGTCATATTATACTATTCTATTAAAGATTTGTACATAATGTAATTAATTATAGCTACACAAATGGATTTAAAACAGTGATTTATAACCAAGTGAAAGTATACATAATATAATAATTTCTCATTCATGGACCACAGATCACAGATACTCCATCGCCATTCACCAGTCGCTACCATTTATTTGTTCGTATTCAAATCAAACGTAATATAATTTTAATAATTCGAAGTTGTTTAAATTGATTATGCTCAATACCTAATATTGACAATATTGTGTCTTGTTTTATAATAGTAGGCGTATTACAGATAACATTTTAAACTTTTTCCGTTATATTATTGACCCTGGAATACTAATTTATAATGCTTGATACTCGACTGCATACCACTGCAGCTTGCCAGCTTATAAATGAGTACACACACTTTTTTAAAGCACCGAGTAAAAATCATATTATGTGTATACGAACAAATTAACTAGTAATAAACACCATAATTTATGTAAATTGTTTATTATGTTTTAATATCGAATATTAGTAGGTACAGAGTTATATTTATATAGAATATATATTATACTTATACACTTCTCCAAGTTTCATATTGTATTCGTGAAACAGGATGTGACTGCAAAGTATCACACGCCGAGGGATCCGGGATGAGAGTCCATATCAGCACGTTGAAATGAACAATAAGTATATATAAAAACGGTTAAACGAAATCTGATTAAGTATAAAATGTGTGAACAGGTATACGGCAATCCTACGCGCCACGAAAATTATGAAAATGTCGTTTATGGCAAGCAATGAATGCCGAAAACGCCGAGTAATGCTGTTTAATCGGCTCGATCATATATATTGGTTCAGTTCTGACCTGAATTTCAAGTCTTCGGTTTACCGCTATTGTAATTTTTAAGTTGCATTTCGAGAAATATTTTACGATACAGATTCCATACTATAAAACAGAGTTTAGATTAGATTAGGTTATATTATAAATTATAATTTATTATGTTATAATATTCTCAATTCCTTTGTAATGTATTGACTTTATGAGAAGACGGAAAAACGCGGTGACGAACACTATATATACATATAATATTATTGTATATTTATATGATATTTACCTACCTTATTACTAGGTATGCCTGAAAACTCTTTATTGTGCACTGGTGCGTTATATAGTTGAATATGGTTTGGTACTCGGTAATTTGGTATACTTTTTAAATTGGGCTATCAATAAACTTACAAAAATCCCAAACATTTTCTTTGGATTTTATCTTTAAAAATGTATTATACAAGCAAATTTTTTAATTTTCCATTATTGAGTATTATATTCAATGATATACTATACACGTGGTTTATCACCTTCAGTAAAAAAAAAGGCAAGAAACCACATACATTATTTTAGTTTATAAGTTGGTAAGATTATTTTAGACTAAAACTGTTTAACTGTTGTAAATACTTGAAATACGCTCTCATATCCTACATATAAATTATTATTCCAGAAACAGTAGAAACTATCTAACTGATAGTTGACTTATTAAATAATGACTTATTAAATTTTTAATATTATTATTAATGCATTATGATTTATGAATATTGAATTGAACTTTAATATTTTATTTTTAGTATTTAGTCAACATTATTAATCAAATGTACTTTTACACTTTATCGTGATGTGTTATATTTTAAATCAATTATATGTGTACGGAAATGTATGAAATTGCCGTGCTAGCAAATTGTAGAGCATTAAAAGGACAAAAAGATAACCAGTTTTTCGACAGATCGATCTTAAACAATGAACCAGGTGATATAAATGATCGTGTATTTTTATTGTTTTTGTAACGGTTGTATAAATAATAATGCCAAAAAAAACTAAAATCAGTACGCACGAAAATGTTGTATATTACAGATACCTTCTAAGTGTATTATTATTAAATATAGATTATAGATGGACGGTTCGGGATCGCGTGGTAGATAGATGGAAATTCACGGTATACACGCGCTTTTATAGGTTTCGATAGAGTAGATAGTGCGTGAAATATCTTGCGGTCGATTTGAAATGTGGCAGAAATAATGGATCGAAGACGAATGAAACGATTTAAATAAGTAACGGATAACGCGCGTGCTGAAATAAAAATTAACCAATATACCCAACTTCGGGTTTAATGACCTTAGTGTGAACGGTTAAGTCTTAATATCAGTATAATAATATATATATATATCTGCTTAAGCTTTATTAATAATAAATTACATTAATGCCCGATACCCCGCGTCTATTTATAGCATATTATTAATTTCTTATGAAATATTTGAGAAAAATATATTTTCAATTCCACGTGACATGGCGCTATCACGTTTTCAGTACGAATCACAGGAGACGTATATAAGTATAATAAGTGTTAAAAACTATTATGTTATTTGAATATATTTTATATTATATAACGGTATGGTATGGAGTTGTTTTGCGCACGGAACAAAATCAAACCATTATTCTTTCGGAGGTTTTTTGACAAACCATGCAAGCCTGCAGAGTGCTGCGGAGTGCTGCGAGGAAAGCGACAACTACGACTGTGGCTAAGTACAGTACAGGTATATACATAATATATCATATTCGTGTTAACTATTATACTGCATATAATAATATATGTATATGAAACGAATCGCCGTCATTGTTCCATAGAAATCGTTCGTTACGAATCGAAACCGAAAGCGCGTGCCGTCGAGTTTACTGAAATGACGTCAAACGCACGCACTCCTATTATTATTTTACTATTAAATAATATTATACACATACAGCTCGAAAAAAGTCAGCGACCACGAAAACCGAAACTCATTCGTCGTCATATTATATTGTTGTTATTTTTTACCCGCGCGCTTTACTAATTTTCGGTTTCGTCGTCGACTATTGTAAAATACGCAGACGGTGTCCCGTGAACGTTTGTGTCGGCGACAAACGCTACGACATAATATTATTATATTATATTATATTGTGTAACTTTGTCAGTTGGATGTATATTATTGTGCTATATGTACAGAGCGATTCACCGAGCATCTGAATATGCGATCACCGCGAGTCTCATCCCGATACTTATTTATTATCTTTTGATTTATGCATGTACTAGAATATTCTAATATGTGCCTCAGAATAGTTTCCGAGTTGTTGTATTTGACATTTTAATGTGATGAGTGTCGTATTTAAAAATATGGTCTGTTTAAGAATTCTAAAAATCAGAACTCGAATGAATCCCGCATAATACCAAAAGGAAAAATACAAGGAGTGGGCGATGCTTTAATGTTGAACACTGTAAGATGTGGTTTGACACTGTAAACGAACGAGACACTACTTCATATTATGTATACGAATCGTCGTAAGTATATATTATTCTTTACAAATGATACAATATGTTTAACATTAATTAATCTATACAACTGACATAATATATGCTGTTGAACGACGAAGACAATCGAAGAGCTTGACGGTGGCGGTGGTATATATTATGATTATTGTTACTTTTCATCACTGATAGGTTATAATATTATATGCACTAGTGTTGAATACGAGCGGTGAAATCATTAAAAAAAATCTAATATATACGCACATTGCAGTTAGCTAGTGTATACACATCGCATTCAAATAATCGTCACGAGATCTTGAAATTATTGTGCAAATAATCGCCACGAGATCTCGAAATTATTGTGCAAATAATGTCTGTAAGTATTTTCTCGCTCTTGCGCGGAGATATGTTACTGGAGATAAAATACTTACTTAAATGAAACTAAAAACTAAAATTTAAAATAATTATATCACGCACTTGATGCGTTACGTGTATATATTATGCAGGAAACGCGCACATCTATGCAATTCGGTAATACAAATTATTATAGTATAATAGCAACCTATTTGCACGACAATGCAATATTATGCGTATTGTCAATTGTTTTTACAATGTACGCGGCGGTGCTTAAGAAGCATTTAAAATATTATTAAAAAAATACAAATGTGTACAACCGATTTTAATTAGCCTTGGATATTGTAATACACTAATACATATATATGCGCGAGTACAGGAGCAGTACTATACGGCAATATAGTTGTGTTATTATTATTATTATTTTACAATGTACTTATCCTTGATGTTTTATTCTGTAGGTATAAAACACGTGTGGTTTGTAACGCTTGCAGGTGTAGTTTTGAAAATTATTCTTATATGGCCAAAAAAAAATAAAAATATAGTATTAATCTAACTAATAATGATAATAAAACTCAATGTGCAATATTCTGAAATGTCATTATATATTATATAATATACAATATAAAAGAAATCCGTTTGACAATCGATTTTATCACGTGTACGACGGATCGTCGTCGTACCGTATCATTATAATGTATTCGAACTCTCGACGAGTTCGACGATAGCTATATAACTGTATTGTATATTTTTGTATTTGCAATGATTAAAACGTTTTTACGATTTGTCGTTAAAATAATTAAACGGCTTTTTTATTATTATTTTTATATTTTCCATGAATTATAAAATTGCGATTAATTTCTCAATGCGTACGGATGACGAACGTGACTAGCACACACGACTATCGGTCATCCCGTTATCATCGTGCGTGTGCTGTGTGTGTTGAAATACACGAACCGTGTAACCTGAACAATTCGGGTTAAAACAATATTATACGAACAAAATTATTAAAATTGTCTTACACGAATTTATTATTTCAAGAACGCTGTAATTTACGAGTATAATTGCTTTATATTGCGTCGTATATAATGGAAGAAGGGGTGCGAGAGCAAAGCGTCCCACTTAATAACTATTGTGTGTTCTAAGAATTTTCAGACCCTATTTGTGTCTGTTTAATATATTCACACTTCTTCTGGTTAAATACTCAAATCTGGTATTTACATATTTATACATAATAATTTATATGCAAAGGAGTCCGTACGAGATGGTGGGGGTGTTAGGAAGCAGAATAGTTGGCAATTTTCCCCCGCCCTCAGACTTTTTTCTTTATACAGTTTTCACTGTTTCTCTTAATGTTCATAATACAAATATATAATATTCCGTTTGCGATATTTATAATACTATTTAAATCAATATTATTTAATAGTTTAATACGTAAATGAATACATGTGTATATTATATACTGTATTATTGTGTTACAATTATTAGGCTAGATTACGGTCTATGATAGCGTTCTTTGAGTAACGTGTTAACATAATATGTTATATTATAATATTATTTTAATTAAGTTATACAAACGAGCCAGATGTATTTTCAATAATTATTTTAGTTGTTATTTCTATTACTTATTAGATACCTAGTTTATTAATATGAGTATACGTGTTTATATAAAAAAAATTATAGTATACTTGAAAAGTATAATAAATACCTATAGGCTATAACAGAAAATAATTTGCCTCTCCTTAAAAAATTCCTGCTGACGCCCTTGTCTTGTATGTACCTTCATCGAATATTATACGTAGGCACTAAGGACCGACATTTTTTTTAAAGTATCTCACAACACTGTACAATGTACATGTACATGTATGTATGTATATAATATTATATGCATATTCCATATGCGCATGGCAAGTATAACACCTAATTAATTATTATTATTACGCTACGAACTTGCGAATATCGTTTCGGGCCGACGCTGCCAAGCAAAGCAGACAAAGCAGTCATCCGTTATGTTTAATATTATAGTTTTTAATATTATAATATCATAGATGAGTGCAGTGCTCCCACTTCCTACAATTCAAAAAAAAAATTGCATCCTCCTTTCCGCCACAATAGTGACCGCAGTATGTACATATTGTACATACACGCACATTTACCAGTAATATTATATATTATTATTACACGTTATTCGGGCTTCGGTCACGGGACGATACCGTTTTATACTTGGGTAGATGGTAGATGTATCATAATTCACAATAATACGATATTATTATCATCACGCGCCGTTTCAGGTCGTCGTTAGCAGGTAAACGACAATGTACACGAGCGCGTTTCTTCCGGCGGCACCGCAGACCGTGTCGCCAGAACTCCATTGCAACACTTTGCTCATACACGCACCTGTATAAGTGGCGCGGCGCCGCGAAAAAAAACAGTGTGCAGTGTAATAAAAAATGTACAACAATAATAATAATAATAATATAACACACGCATGTCAAATGTATACAGGACGATTCACAGAACATGGTCGCGTTAGTTTTATCACTTAAATTATGTATTTATTCAAATTCTGATTATTGAAATTGTTGAGTGCAATAGATGACCATATTTATCCTAATAGATAGGTACTTTGGTCTTTGATTATTTTGTACCATTTCTGGAGTGATCTATAGTAATAGAAACATTTTTTTTTTTTTAATGTGAACGATCTATAGTTTTACTACACTTTGTTTTCATTATTCTTACGATAGGATTTTGAAGAGGTCATTAAAATTCCATAACGCGTTACAACAAACCGCATAATAGTCATCGAGTTTACGGATTGTATTTTAACTTATTATCGAAAAACTACGTGTATACGACATTCGTATCTTTACCATAACGTCATAAAAATTCGAATCTCCGCTAATCAATCCATTCGAGCATTATATTTTGCTCGAAATATGATCTACGCGCGAAATGCGAATGTTTGAGTCTAGGTCGGAAAAGTGACATCGGAGGAGGAGGAATAGCGACTACGTATGTTATATAATATATTATCACATATAGTAAATGAATAATATTATATTGTAGTTGGACGGACGTGCACGATGACAAACGGCAGCGTGGACACACTGTATTATATTATTATTGTATTATTATTATATACGAGGTCGATGATCTTTTTCAGTCCTTATTCCCACTCTTTGCCGTAGTTGATCGTGTATATTATTATACTATGTACGCACACTATTCCGCGTGTGCGTATGACATGTAGTGTATAGAGCCCGCGACTTCCTGCAGCGTATTTATAAATTCAAAACTATATCAATATAATTATTAATTATTACATTTTTATACACCTGCATATCCACCATCGATTAACAATTGTTTTATTATATTATAAGTTTATAACGATTAATAGAGCTTTAAAAAATTCAAACAGTTCGAAATTTGAGTCTTCGTGTTATCTCTAAATTATTATTATTTTTTTTTTTTTTTGAGAGAAGAGTAATGTAATAACTACTTAATAAAGAATAATTATATAAGCCCTTTATAAGTGAATAGGTACTTAAAAATAATTGAGTGATCACTGCGATTTTAAAAAACCAACGCCAAAACAAAATCAACTGTATGTCGGTGATTTATTGAAAATAATAGGTTCTATAACTAAGTTTCGACCACGAATTTTATTTAAATTATAATATTTTTACATTTTTAAAATATACTTTATCTATAAATATAGTGATACCAAATATTCTGAAGAAAAATATTTTATTAACAATATTTTAGAACTTTTTTTCTTCATAAATTCAAGAAAATATTTTGGAGTATAATAAATTCTCTGAATAACGAGAGCGAAAACACATACCACTCCTCAATAACCGTAAATACTAAATACACCACTGTCTATATAAGCTAGTATGTTGTATGAATTGTACAATATACAATGTACACGTGTACAACCTACCATATTGATATCTGTGTAAAAAAACATACGCCAAAGTTATTAAAAAAATAATATTGACGATTTAAATTTTTCTCTTCAATATTTATAATAATAATAATAGTTTTATTGGAACAATAGCATTCATAATTCAGAATTTCAAAAATAGATTATAATATTACAGCTACCCCTAAAAGTAGAGCATTGTTATTTTAGCATAGAAACGTTTATTTCTCGTCATTAGACTACAACCAGAAACGGACTGCGTATAACATTCTGTATGTTAGATCGGCACCGATCGAATACTTGCTGCACCCTAAAGCTGACCATCGAACACGAACCAATATGTAGAACGTACATACATTGATACATAGAAATAGGTATCCAATTATTTAAACCGATATTGACAAATATGAATCAAAATAATATTACTATGGAATTGACTATTTATAAATGTTCAACCATAATATTTGGAACATTAAATTTAAATGTATTTTAAATTTTATTATGAAGTTTAATGACACTGAACTAATAGTTTATTGTTAACATTTATATAGTTAATGCTATATAGACTATAGTAATTTTCGTTTATATGTATATAATGGAAATTTTATTAAGTCAAAAATTATGTGAGTACAAATTACAAGTTGTAGAATCAAACATTTAATAAACACTTATTTTATTTCATGAATATTTTATATTTATATTAGGATGACATTTTTAACTGAATACAGTGCGTACCTATGTAAATTAAATGTATTTATTCACTTATATTATACGATTGAGTTTTCAATCTCGTTCATTATAGTATATTTAAAGTGAATAACAACAATATTTTTGCACAAGACCTAAGTAAAAATAACCCAATAAGAGATACAAATGATTTATTTATTTATTTAAATATCTGGAAAATCTGTTATTTTTCAAAAGGTTTATAAATTATATTATTATCCATGACTAAAGCTCAATACAATTTTCAACCGGATTTTAATAAAATATATTTATATATTTAAAAGATAAAAACCGAAACAGGTTTTTTTTTATCATATTTTTATTTATCTTCGTGATTATAATTGTTGATAATAGTTTTTTAAATAGAAAAACATTTCACCAGCATGAATTTATTGAGAACTACCAAGAAATAACCGTGAACCTTTGGTATAAAATATATTTAGTATGAAATATATTTAATTAGTTTCACTGTTCTAAAAACACAAAACGTAATATGGATGAATAATAGTGAATAATGATAATATACTAATACAGTATAATATCTGATACATAGCGTCATATACAATGGATATATGTAAACAAAAATTTATTATCTACCATAAATTATAATTTATAATATACATGTTCAGATCTTTGATTTTATTTCTATAGTTTGTTATACATATCATAGTATTTGCTAACAGTGAAGTAGACCAAAGACTTAACATTTTTTAAACATACAAATCCATCATATTAAATTGAAATGAAAAAACTAAATTTTTAATTATTTTACAAAAATAATACAGAAATAAAAATATTATAAAAATGAAAAAATAACCAAAAAATACCTAAAAATATAAAAACTACAAAATAAAAGTTACAATTAATAAAATTTAATTTAATAATACCTATATAATTCAAATAATTCAATTGTGTATGTCAAAAAAGTTGTTTCCACAAGCTAAAAACTGTAAAAAGAATATATTTTCATACATATTTAAAGTCTTATGACCTATACTTAGGCATGTAAGGTATTTAGTACTTAATACTTAGTGGGTTATATTATAGTTATTACTTATTTTTTGTCCGAAGTCTAACTGTTTACAATAATACACTATAACTCAATAGACGCAGGTTTGTCCATCTTTTGTTGCTAATGTCAAATAAAAAGAATTCATGAATTCGCAAGAATTTTGACCCGATGGAACAGCAGTCGTGAGCGTCCATATTATTATTACACATAAATATTAGACAAATTAAATTTTAAAACACAGTAACGCCCTTGTATACCAATATATTACATTATAATATTACAATAATATGTAGGTATATAGCTCACATATTTTATTCAGAAGTAAATAATACGATATTTTGTGTTGAAACTTGAAACAGAATGAAAATCGTGCACACGTAATTTTAATCATTATACTTAATAGAATTGTGATAGGTAACATATTAAAATCAAATTTCGTATTATATAACTTAATATAGGTTATGTACCTACTTATATTTGACAATAATATTATTAGAACTGTATAACATCGTCGTGTGCAGAATATTCTGATAAACAACTGGTTTGTATATTATTAATTGTCATGTGATATTGAAAGTCTCGGAAGTTCTTAAATTTGTAAAATTTTTTTTGGTATTTACTAATTTATTACTTAGTTAGCTCAACGTTAATTTCAAGCAAATATACAATCAAATTTCCATGCAAACTTGTGAAGTTAAAATGTTGGAATAAAAATTAATTAATTAACGAAAACTTAAATATATTTTTTTATTTTATAATGTCATCTTGTAATCTTTTACAGCAATATTGAAAACTTATTTTATAGGTTTTTTTAATGCAATAACTAATGTTCCCCAGACTTCATCATAATAATTTATAATATTATTGTAGATAATATATTATAACGGGAAGGTAGGTAGGTACATTTTAGTATTCGATATTTTTTTGAGACGATTACGAGTTACTCAGTATAAGTGTATTTCGTTGTAATATATAAGAGCTGGCTATAGGTAGTAGATGATGACATTTCGAATAACAACACGTATTCCGGTTGTCTGGCCGACTGGACGTAAATATATATATTATTATTATTATTTACAATTTGATAAAATAAGAAGAAAGAATTTTATGCGATAAAACACAATACGACAGACGTCTTCTGGATTCGTAAGCCAAAAAAACACATCATATACGTGTAGGTACTACCGATACTTTATATATACGTATGTGGGTGCGCATATCATATTACTATATTATATTGTACTATAATACAGACGAAAACACACACTTGCAGAGTTTATTGACCACGAAAATTCCGTATTCGTACAATCCCACACTGTTGCAGTCGCTTCCTGTGAGTGGTACCGTTATAGTGTATAAAATATTATTATGTATAGGTACTTGTAGCACATAAAACATAACAATTAAACACGAACATTATTCCATCGAAAAGTTGGGCGTTGGCCGATTGAATGGCGATTTCCTTCATCCGTTCGTTATATATTATATATACCTATGCATGTTTATATATAGCACGTCATTGCATAAATTGTATTTTCTGTGCATACGAATTTTTCTCCCAAATCTATAGGATTTTAGAGGAAATTTTAGTTTATTTTTAGTGTAAAGTAAAGTAAGTAAAGTACCCATTCATGTAAACATTCGTGTATACAAATCAATTGTCGGCAAACCTTAACCAAATTGATTATTATGTAAGATTAGATTAGATTAGATTGATGACTAACATACAGGACAGGATAAGATTTAAGTTCGATTTTCAAAGAAATCTACTAAAACGGTGAACGTGTACATAAAAAACGTGTTCTAGTTATTAAATAATAACCTAGTTTCCATTAGAGCTACAACTTAAAATATAATATTATATTATAACTATAGTTCAGTTTTTATTAATAATAATATTTAATAAAATAAATGTAACAGTTTCAATTTTATAATAACATCCTTATGATGAACAACGTTCAGATAACTGGTCCCTCTTCGCCGCATACACCAAAACCCACAAAACGAAATTTGTTATCCTCGTTAATTTCGCCAAAAAAACTAGTCTATGTTACATCAAACCGTTTCGCCCTACTCGCCTAACTAACTACGCCCTTAATCAACCTTAAGGAAGATCCTGTGAACTCGTCTCGCATTGAACGAGAGAAGGGGCTTCCAGCTACACCAATCCATGTTAAGAACATAAAAAACTACTCCGCTTTCAATAAGGTATTAACCAACATCACTGATCCAAATGGCTTTACCTGTAGGTTAACGCCGTCATACATCATCATACAACCTGCAAATCGGAAATATTTCAATAAAATCACTGACAAACTTACATGGAACAAATGCTAGTTTCCATTCATACATCCCCCGCCACCTTCGCCCATACAGGATAGTTATCAGAAACCTACACTTTTCCACCTTAAGTAATGACATTTCTAGTGCCTTAGCTGAGTTAGGACACTCAGTTAAACACATTACAATGTTAAAAATAAAAACAAATGTCCTTTACCTTTATTCTTTGTGGATATTTTAACACAAGACAATAACAAAGACGTTCCTTGACATCAAGTTTCTACTCAATACCAACGTTTTCATTGAGAAACCACATAAAAAGGTACGCGGCCCACCACAATGTCACAACTGCCAACTCTACGGACACACGCGAAACAATTGCTGCACAAACCTAAATGCGTAAAGATTTGTGGTAATCACCCTACGAACGAGTTCTCCCAAATACGCTTTTTGCACAAAGGAACACACTGCAAATTTCAAGGGATACCCAATTTACAAAGCTACTTTCAAAAAAACAGTCCCAAGAGTCCGTTCAGCCAAGGGCTCTGATTCCAACGCCCAGTCCAAGAGACACTATATCAACTTTTATTTCAAACTTAAACTCATTAATTGGTCCCCTTATCTCCTTCTTCACATCAGTCCTAAACGCACTTAAAGCTAATAGCAGTATTCCATAATCTTATCTCTTTTCCTTTTATCATTATATTAATAAATATCCTCATTAACTCTATTCAAAAACGTCAAATTGTATTCCCAATAAAAATCTCAATTATCTTACCAAAATATTAATTATTTATTATCAATATTACTTATGTAATAAATATGTTACTTATAAATTTTAAAATTATCAAAATACTTGTAATAACACCTAGTGTGTTGAAATATTTTAAGTTATAATAAATGAAAAAAAAATGTAGGTAGCGAGCTTAATTATGAAATGAATGTTTAAAATTGAATAATCAAACAATTATTATACTTTTCGAAGGCAATTTTTTTTTTAATATTATTTTCATAAAATATTTAAGTTACAGCTTTTATGACATATTTTTCATTGACACAACGTATTTAATTTTTGTGATTTCACGCCATACGGAATAGTCGACCTGTGACTTAAAATACGCAATATTATAATAAGTATATTATTTGGATCAACGATCGATCTGCTTAAATGTTACTATAAATTATAATATACAACGATGTATGCATATTTACGGAACTGCTACGCAAAAATGAATAACTACTTCGAGTGTTATTTTTCTAGTTACCGTCTATATATACACCAAACCACGTACATGATGATGACGACAACTAACGTATGAGAATATTACCGTTTTTTTTTTTTTTTTTTATAAAAATGTGTCTAGAGCAGTTGAGTAGGTCACGCAGATAATAAACGCGCACACGGTAATAATATAACACGTAGTCTTTATAGGTAATAATAATAATGGTTCTATACTCCTATTAAATGAAAAAAATATCTCAAAAATTACAATAAAACTTAAAAATAAATTATTATATTATTATAAATGTGTTATAAAATTAAAATTTATCACAAATAGTATTTTAATCAAGATTGAGTATTTTCAGTATTTTATAGACAACAAAAAAGCTGACTACGATACTATATGTGTAATATATAATATTATATAATATTAATATTCTTACTTCTTCCTCGTCCGTTTATAATAAATAATATTATTTTATATTATAATGTATGTATAACATCTCTAACGGATCCTGATATTTTATTGTTGTTGTTGTTGTACCTATCGTGCTTCAATTGGGTCGATACGTGCTGACAAGATCGCAAAAATTTAAAATAAAATAATAAGACAGCTCCAAGTCGGGTAAAAAAAAAATAATAATAACTGAGCGTAACAATAAAAATGTGAAAAGTGTGGTCGTTTACGATTCCTACGTTTTACAATATCTATACCTATTATTATTACTTTTCGTAGTGTTTCCCCTCCCTACAGTGCTTTATACTGAGTATGTATGCCCTGTATACGTGAGCGCGTGTTTTTTAATAATCGTACATTTTACCTGTAATTGTGTTCACTGCCAACACGTTAAAATATTATAAATAAGCAGTGGTGTTATTGAAAAAATAAGAATCACGGGGTCTTTTTGATTTGAATCAAAATAACGCCCCTTAAAATGAGTGAACTCGTCTTAACTCGTGGGTAGAAAATTCTCACATATCCACCAACCATCAATCCTCAAACAAGTTATTACAATAATATTATACTAGTAGGTATATCGCGCATGCCAGTAGTGAATAACGATTATATTTTTGAATAATTTAAATAAATATTTATGAACAATATAAGTCGTATTTTATAATTTTATTCACATTCAAAATAATTTTTTCTATTATCAAATGGATATTAATATTTCATAAATAGTTTTTTATATTATTATCAAATTATATTTCATAATAGCTATAATGCAATATCCTAATAATACAATAATAAATTATACGATTTAATGAATTTAATTATTGAATTTAAATATTTTATTCAATATAATTTGGGAACAAGCGACTAAAATAATGTAATATGTTAAGGTAAACATTTTATATTACATGACGTACTCATAAAAGTAATTTGGTTGCTCTAAAAACAGTTTTAAAAAGAAATATTAGAGGAGGCTCAACTATTCATCAAGCAAATTCGGGTACTGATTCAAGCGAAAACGCACGTCTCTTCTACAACATATATAGATAACTAATCGAATTCGACACCGATTGACGTCGCCATTTATAACAATAATAATATTATTATTATTTCGTATACTACAATACTTCATTTTCAGAGAGCAGCTCTCGCGTTCTGTAATACAATTAGAATAATACTATATTTTAACTTCTGCCCAATCTTTTTTCTTTATTATATTTCTATCAATGATAAAATTCATAGTTGGAAATAATTGAATAATAATAATAAATAATACAATTAATGTGATGATGGTATTCAAATATAGTTTCTGTTAATTAAGCAATAAAAGTGCCGGAAACTATTTGCAATAGGTACTGTTGATATTGAGGCAACAACTTAAGACATTTGAAATAAAATTATTTATTATTTTTTAACTCATATAATATTATGTTTATATACATTGCATTTTTTTCATAATCAAATTAAAAAGTATATTTCTCTGACTCGAATGCTTTATAAGTTGCTTTCAGATTTAATAGAAGGTCTATAACGGGAACAAAAACCACATTAATATTAAATATTATAAGAAAAATCGTTAACTCTTATTATATATTATACTTTTAGAGGTCAAAAAAAGTAATTTGTATTGCACGAAACGACACGCGACTGTAATATACTACTAGCATAGTGCATTTGTCCGAGTATTTACATCTGACAATTCGCGGGCACTTGTTTCACGGCCACACGCCCCTCTACCTGCGTTAGAATTCATTAATTTTCAATATATCGTTCAAAGAAATGAAAGGGTTGAAGGGGTCTAAGGTCTTGGTTTTTGCAATACATAAAATAGTCAATTTAATTTTTAAGTAACGGCACTATATAGTATATAGTATTTACTATTTTCTACAAATATATAACCTTATAAAACAGTAAATAAAAAATTTATTTTTTATTTTTTTTATTGATTTTAACGATACCAAAATAGCAAAAGAAATTAAATAGATTAAACATATTAAGCAATATTCCATAAAAAACACATGTTCTATATTTTTCATAAGATAATTTTTTCTATATAGGTAATTGCTTTATATTTTCATTTCACAGCATCCTTAATCTAATATTTTGGTACCCTAACTGGGAAAATCTGATATAGATCACGCACCTCTCCTCCCACCCACTTAATATAATACAAATGTCCATAATGCTGAAATATCATATGTGTGTTGTAAACCAACTAGTATATACATATAATTATAAAATCGTAAACTCGTACATGCGTTAAAAAATCGTACGATCGTTTGCGAGAAAAATCGCTCAAACAATCCACGTGATCCAACGCTGCAGGAAGTCCAATGATTTCGATAAAGTCGGTAAATTTATACATATGATGTAATATTATAATAACAAAGGAAATTTATTTCATCAAAAAATTATAAATGTACAACTCACCTATAATAAGCGAGTATAATTTTTTATTTTTTTTTTAATTTATAATATTAATTATTATCTGTACATTGTGCTATTCTTAATTGTTTTTCTGGGATCTGCTAGTATCATTTCTAAAATAAATAATGATATTATTATATTATATCATATCATTAGAATATAGTTGTGTCAAACGGACGCAGTCATGTTTCGAGGCAAAGTTATAAACGTGACAGGTTCGTATTCAGAATCACATACATTATAATAATATTATAATAGTTACAATGTATAAAATAAGTATATTTCTCAACTAGTTGACATTCTCAAAATATTTAATTAAAAGCAGCTTAATTAATATTTTTCTATTCTCCAACTACATTCAAATATGATACAATATAGCCGAGTTAATATTACAAGTTACAATTACTAAAGTATAATGTTTAAAGGGAGGAGGGAGAATTGTCTTATTTTACTTGCGATAAATACTATTGCATTAAAAATTATTACGTGTATACCTTATCAGTATTTAATGGATAGCCTTTGGAAATTAAATTAATCTACAAAAAGAAAGTACCTTTTTAAATCTAAAATTAAAAAAATACTTTTAGCGAATACATAACTATTGAATGATCATAGAATATTTCTAATAAGTTCTAGTTTTTAAAATTTGAATATTTAATGGAACTTAATAGAACGGAAGAGTGGGTAATCGTATTTTTATTTTTTATAAGTTGGGCTATATAATATAATATGATAATATGTATATGCATTACGTTGGTTGGCATCAGCTAAAACCTAAACGTTCGCTCCGACGGCCGACGTAAAACAGCGATTGTAAACCGACATTTTATTATAATCCGTATACGCGCGTATGACCGACATTGTAACAAACATGAAAAATAAAAATGTATTTTTATAGTGAAAACAGACGACCCGGATCCTCTCACTGCGGGCTACACCCACAAAATCTCCAACGGTACGAATAACGACGACGACGAGAACTGACGCACCCGCTGCATCCATCTCAATAATATAATCATTTTATTGTCATAAAAGTTTTCCGTTTCATCTCATGTCACTATGACTAGCTGACGAATGGTTTGACCATTTTTGTGTGGCGTATAGAATTATTTTTCAAGTTTTTTTTAAAGTTTTTATCGATAAATATATTTTTTTGCGTTCTCAAAACATTAGTATACACTGAACGCATCAAAGTCACGACGCTTATCAAAATAAAATTAAAAATATATGTGTTGTTGTTTGTGTGCATAAAATCAAAAGCAAACAAGGTACAATTTTTCTTTTTACTTAAAACTAAAAAAATAATAGTGAAAAAAAAATCTAGCTTCGTTGTGAAATAGATTGGATTATGAACATATCTTCATTTTTTGAATAATTTATTTAGCATTATATTATTATTTTTACGCGTTCGTTATTATGACGAATAATTATGTCATCATAGAAAATGCAAATAAAAATTAATCAATTGTAACAAACAAATTGTCTTACGAATAATTTCAGATAAATTTCATATTCACGTCATAAAAATCTTAACCTTACAATAACGGTTTCACCGTTACGTTACAATTCGAAATATTATATATAAGAACGAATCGCTGACGTCAAATATACTCATGATTGGTCAGGCGCCCGTATTTATTGACAATAGGCAACACAACATACGCATATATCGGTTTTCATACCTACAACTAACACATAATTATAATAATTATTAGTCTCTTTCTGTTGTTCACACGTTTTTCACACACGTGATCATGCCTTTTGATTGATTTTTATATCACTTGCCCACAGTTTACGGTAACTGAATTTTAAATTTAATACTAACTATGCAAAATGTCTATTAACTATAAAACTATTATAACTTTAACAATAACTAGTTGTTGACACAGCTTGCAGAGTTAAAAAAAATATCATTAAATTTCCAGTGCAGCCTTGCTAGTAACAAGTACTTCGGCGAATGAAGTACGGTGAAAGTTACAGTTTAGGTCTTTTTTTATGTGCATGTCGTCAGTTATTATAATTTTCGCTATTGCTGTGCATTATTATTGATAATAAGTTTAGGTATCTAATAGTGTATATTTGTCTATATGGAAATAAATTGTTTCTCGTCATCACCACGCTACAGTTAATGGATTTTTAAATACTCGGATTTATGCTCGCTTCGCACTTCATTAGACTACGTCTTTTGGTCGACAAAAACGACTTTGTCGGAATTACTGAAATTTGTATATACGTTAATACGTATCTATGAAATGTTATATCATTATTATTATTTCGTCCGGTCGTCCCACGGTTTTTACACGCGATGGCCAATAACGACTACATAACAGTAGGAATACGCAACAAGTATTACATATACAGGGTGATTCACTAAATCTGCTCGGGCCCAAATTTTCGATTCACGCTCAGGAGCATCAGTCAAACAAAACGAAAAATATGAATCTTTCGGACAAAACCAGAAGACCTTGAATAACGTCCGCGCGAGTTTGATCGATTTCGGACAAACATAATACACATACACATACCTATACACGTCGTACAGTGACTGTCGTACTTGACCGAGCGGAACACCCTAGATAATAAAAATGATTGAAACAAAAACCAGCTGTATGTCATCAGCTCACCACGCACTTATATTATAGCCATTATAGGAACAAAAATCGTAATCGCAAGGATATTTCGAGGTTTTTCCACCTATTCCACTACTTCGTGGGATGTACCGTGAGATACATGTATACCTATTTAGTCTATATTAAAGTATAATACACAAGTCCGTAGTTTGAAGATTTGGTTTTGGCGTATAAAAAAAATAGATCGCTCGGTGAGTGGGGACGCACAATATATAATTAATAACGAAAACAACGGTAACAACGTAAAAAAAGAGCCATCGAGTGTCTACTTACATTGCCAGGTTTGTCATTTTTGATGATTTAGTTTTAAATAATATCTAAGTATTATAATAGAATGACTAATAACATCAATTCTCTCAACGATCAGAATAGTTTTAAAATTTAAATAGATATTGATTATATTAGACCAATACTAAATTGGAGGAATTTTAATAATCTAAAAGTAAATATCATTACTGTCTATAAAATAATACCTACGACCTACCTACCCATAATTATATTATTATTTATAATATTGCGCAATTGTTTTGGTGTAATTATTATATCTCTCATTAGTGTGTACCTATGCCATTTCAAAATTAAAATAAATAAATATCACTTATAATGATAATCTTTTTACATCATTTAAATATAGACCTAACTAGCATCTATTTTGATGAAAACGGAAAATTATTTAAAACACACGAAAGTTAACATTCATTGTATTAAAAATATCGAGCGTTTTAATATATTATACAATATACCTAATATTATTTTAAATACATACAATTAAAAGTTCTATCGACAGATCATGAATCGGTACCCTGGATCTACAAAATGTACAACTACTGTATTTATACCAATCGTGAATTAACTGATAATCTTAGTAATACACTAAAATTTCTTTTTTTCTCGATACACTTATCGTGAAACACTCGCAATCGCTACCCACTTTTCGGCTGACCTTCGTTTCGAAAATAATCACTATTATAATATAATAAACGTTCAATGGTACGAGCATACAATAAACGATAATATGCATACTACGACATCGATCACTGGTTAAACCTAACAATATATTAATGCGTGTTAATATGCGTTTAATGGTGCAACGACATAGACATTGATTATATTCCATGGCATACGTGCTGTATGTTAAAATATAGTTTTGATAGACTTTGTCTGAGACGAAAACTGGATGAATCGATTTGAAATTCACGATTAGCTTAGACGAAGCCATTTTTATTGCCTGAAAAACACATTCTCAACTGTAATTTTATGAATATACTGTAATATACTATATTTGCAGACCAACATAATATTCATGTCTTTGCTGATGACTGGTAGATCGCGGTAACGAAAACTCAGTATATTTTATTCGATAAATTATTTATAACAGTGGACTTTTTATGATTAATAAATAATAATAATAATACCTATGTAATAATGATATTGTTAAAATATATCGATTTTTTATTACTATATTTAGTTGTTTTATATTCATTATTTTTTTTTTTTTTTACAATATATTATATGAGATGATGCAACATTATGTTTAATGTACTTTTATTGGCAAAATTAAGACGTTGTACGGATTCAGTTCTCATTTATCTCGTTTGAAACAATCGTTTCATAACACTATTATTATTATACGATTGTGTATCCTTTAGGGTTTTTTCTTGTGTTAAACAGCTTCGCACGGAAAAATTTTTGTAATTATGTAACGGCAAAACGAACACTATAGTACTATATATATATTATATAGTATTATAATTTACAGTTTTTTTTTTTAATAAACTAAAACATTTTTTAATTTTACAATTATTATTTAGTTTTTAAATTGTTTTCAATTGCTTATTCAAATTATATAATGAATTGATTTCAGTATAAAGACATTATACATATTAATATAGTGTATGCCATAAAAATTAATAATATTATAGATTAAGCATATTTTAATTTTAAAAACCAAATAACCATAACTATCATTCATTAAAAATACATTGTTCTTACTCCAGTAGAATGGTTCAAGCACCGTTAGCAGCGTTGTTTGATACGGAAATTTCGAAATAATATATTAAACACGATACACGAATACAGTTATTATAATAATTATTATTTTAAGATTAATTAACAACAATTTTTTCAAGGACATTCCGTGGTCACATTTATTTTTGTAAGGTGTTATAGAAATAATCATAATGTTAAAGTTTATATTATGGTGACATCGGTTCGCATATAATAATAAAATAAACAATATTATACATTACGACAATATCATTGTACACTTTATCCATTCATCAATAATATAACAAGAAATTCGATTCCCTAAGACGAATCTGATCGATTACCTTGAAGTTCATCTGTATTTTCGTTTACATAATAACTGGTGGGTAGTATCACTAGTATCACATAACTCGGACCCCCGACAGTGGATCGTTTTTTTTCAATTTAAATAATATATGGCTATCTACAGCAGTACAGCTATACATGTCATCAATACGATAACGGTGTGCTTTTATTTTTAAGATAAAGATGCTTAATTTTGAAAACGTATCAACGATCAATTAATATTTAATATCTAACACAAATGGCTACAAATATAACTGCAAAAGCATTCTTTAATGTTGATGTGAATCGTTAAGTTAACACAATGATCACTGATCACTATAAAGTGAGTCAGGTGGTAAGCATTTACAGAAAAATAATATCTCCATTATTTATTCCGTGCAGTGTGCAGCTTCTGCGTACGTGTAACTTATTTTATTGTACTACCCGAGTAAAATACACTTGTTGACGATCAGTCGCTGCAAACAACACACATACACAGTAGCATTTACCAACAGTATTCTCAAACACGAACGTCATACCACAAATAATTTATTATTAAATGTCAATAAAAAAATACCCTTACAACGAGCGCAGAGGTACTATACTACTATAACTTTTTGAGTAGGTACCAACAATTAAAAAAAAAATCCTCAAATAAATAGGAATAATGTCCTGTTGTTATTCTGGTATTTAAAAATCGGAAAGATTCTAAACAAAATAATGAGGAATAATTTTGTGTGCATACAACAGTATATTTAAACCAAAAAGATGGTATGCTGAAATGCTGATTTGTATAATAATAAATAAAACCATAAGATTTGATATAAGCTTAAAGATTAAAACAAATATTATAATATATTACTATACATAAACATCTGAGACAATATTATCATCATTGATTATAATTTATAACACATATTATTTTGCTAGAATTCACCAATTGTTTATTTTATAGAAATAATCTTTATAATGTAATCTATTGCATTAACTTAAAGACAGTTAAAATGTTATTAAATACATACTATATTAACTAGAAACAGTTAATATAATATTGTTATTAAAATTTACTCAAACAATAAAACATTTTAGACGATATTTCACCAAATAAAGCTAAATATACAAAGAAAATAGGCGCAAATAAAATAAACAAAAAATAACATGTCAGTAATGCACTTTTTAATATATATATATAGTTAATGTTTACAATACTATTCTGGAAATAGTGCTAATACAACGAATTGTACACATATAATGTTGAAGATTTCTGTTAAGAAAATAACACGTTTGTAATGTTCATAAGCATGAAAAAACATCGAAGAATAAATCGAAAAAACCATTGTTATAAATGGAAAACGGTTATAGTCGTTCACAGCATCAGAATATTATAGGCACGACGATGACCGTTGACAACTATATAGTATATACATCTAGACGATTTTAAGCGAAACGTGACTCGTTGAAACATCATGAATCATGACTCACGAGTATAGGTTAGCTGTTCATAATGTGAAATTTCTTTTAATTTTTAAAGATATATTTAATTATATTAATCATTATTAGTAGTATAGTACAAACAGACTTATCATAGGGTAGAGTAACAATAAATAATTCCTATTAACAGACGTAAAATTAAAACATTTCTTAAACGCATAATATCGTTTTTAAGATTAAACATAATTTATGTTAATACAATAAGAGTTAAAAACTCAGATTTTTACTAAACAAATATGACATTTGTTATAATAACAATTAATCAATTATTTGTTAAGTATAAGGTACAATAAGCAACAGCTATATTAGAAAACCATCAGAACATTTTATAAAATATGATGATATGTTAACGGTATATCAGTAGCTATATACTCATATTATATAAACAAATGAAAAATACAGAAGAATTAACTCTTGAAGAACCGTTAAATGAAAACTATAAATATAATGTCGATGGTTTATGATGATGACGACAATTAAGTTATATTTGAAATAGATGAAGATAATTTGTACAACTAGTTTTTGTCAGAGAACGACTATCAACCATCGTTATAAAATGTAATAGGAATAGCTTCAATTCAAATCAAAATAATTTTTTTTCAAAGCACAATTTTTCATGATAAATAACTTTGTACATAAACAATAGAAAGAATAATGATAATAATATAATTAAGTTTTAATTGGATTAAGATAAAGTTTGGCTTTTCTATTAAATATGACCTTTGATTTTTTTTTTAATAAAATAATATAAACGATAATATTTTATAAATAATTCAAGTAAACAAAATAATTATCACTGTGGATAAGTATACAACCCACATGAAAATATATAACACTAATATATTATAACAAATACTGCTATTACTATATATTATATTATTATGTATATAAACCAACTAGTGTTTAGATAAAATAAACTAAATAAATAACTTTATATTGACTTAGTTCAGCGATTATAATTTATACTATGTAAATCGATTATAATGTAGGTATATTTTTATATCAATGGTAACATCTATAATATCTTGTACAAAATATTACAAATGTATGTATATTATAAACATACTTGTGAAAAGTATCTAGTAACAGAAATGTATATATAGGTATGTAAAAAAAGTAGTCGAAATGAGTACAGTATTCATTTGTGCTCTAAATTACTGCAGCAAATACAAGTTGTATAATTTATTTCTAATATACCTATATTGTTGTTTTTTTAACACTTTATTGAATAATATCTATATAACCAATTTAATATATTCTAAGTTATCATAGATGTCATAACTATACAATATAATTCTAAAATATCAAACATCAAAACGAAAAAACTTTTTTTTACCTAACCTATTTGAATAATTACACCAATCTCGATTTCAGATTCTGATGTCATAATCTAATCGAAAAAAATAACCATAAACAGTTGAAACGTATCTATTGACTATTATATTATTTTAATTAGTATACAATAGTACTATGATACGATATAACACAAAAACCCAGCAACGAGACACAATGCTGCTCTATTTATCGGTAATCGATATTTTTTCAAAGTAAATAACCAAATACGAAATAAACCGCAATAAAACGTTATTCGTACTCAGTCTATAGGTAAAGATAACCGCATGCCACAACATATTATTATAACCACAACATTAGCGCTTTAGGTGTTAGAACTTAAGCGTAGTTGTACACTTGCGAAACAAAAATTATTATACCTATTAAAAAGACATATTATTTTATTAAACATTTTATTAATCGCTAAATAATCGCTAAAACCATCAGATTCGTGTACATGTATGTATAAACTCGTAAAATCAGAAAATACGACCTTAAAATAAAAATAATATGTCAAAGTTGTAGGCATATGAATGAAAAAGTTTTAGTTTTTCATCGGTGAAGTCATAAAATTAATATACGCGTTTACCAAACTTAACGAGCAAAAAAGAAAAAGAAAAAATATGCGAACGCACAGATCTATACAATATTTATCAGCAATTAGCATCGCCTCAAGCTTTTGGCGAAAAGGATCCGAGAGTGCCACACAACTGATGTGTACTACATTCTTTATACTAATTTATATTATTAATATGACGCGTCGTTAATACTAATTTTAATATTATTAATTATTATAATACATTATTACGCACGCGATTGATCGCTCGTTATAAATGATTACCTGCGGTCGCTGCAGTCACGGGCTGTGCTCTGTGAATTTATTGGAGGCACGACGGCTCTGTCCGTGGATGATCTCTATCGGCAATATCACGCGCTCACGTATTTTACGATATATTATAATATATATAATATTATGAACGGATAAACGACAGCGATTGTTAGTCGATTTCCGGATTCGGCCGCGGAGTAACGCACGCACTATTGTCGTTGTTGTCGTTGTTGTTGACGACCCGGCCGGACGGCGACACGAGTGAAGCAGGAGCAGTTATCGCGTATCGCCCGCGACGACGACGACGACAACGCTTGCGGCGCGACGACCGCGACGACGCCCACGCTACAGCGCGAACCGATCATCGTGGTGGACTCGTCTGTACGCGGTGGTACGTCGGCCGCCGATTATCTGTCGTACCGTTATCGCCTATATGTTCTGATAATATGCGTTCAAATAATATACTATTATAATGTCACCGCGTTTCCGCGTTCGTTTGACGAGGTATAAAGAGTGTCGCGGGTCACGTGTAAGATTCCGGCCCGCCGAGGCGGCGGCGTGATCGGCGTTCGGACGTCTGCGTGAACTCGACGACGACGTACGACGCACTACGTCAAAAACAAAAAAAGTATATGATACCGATAAACCGCAGACTGGTTACGTATCTTCTGACCGATGGTGGTAATATTATTGCGAATATATCATTCGACGAAAACTATACGCGATTAAAAAAAAAAGAAACAGACATAGAATTGGCAGCCACCGTTATACTACCAATGATACCGATCGGAAAATGACGATTTTCACGCGCGCACAAAACGGTACCGACTGTCCGCGGAAGTGGAGGCGGAGGACTGCGTCAGCGGCGGACGACACGCACAGGCAACGGCCACACGGCGACGACTGAGGAGCGGTATGCACGCGGCGCGTACAATGGGATGGTATAATAATGTATAGGTAGGTACCTACGTAGGTAGGTAGGTAAATAGGTAGGTACAAGCCGCCGTCGACGAACGGCTGCGGAGACCGTTCGTACGCGCGCGAACAAAATAATATAATATTATTATGGAGAAAAGAACGTGTCCGCGCGCCACCGCTGAGGTCATCGGGTTTGAATTATGATTATTATTGTTATGTCTTTATAGTTATAACTGCGCGATATGAAATATATCGGGGTGGGACCATATTAAATTGTCTCTATAAACGAGACACCGTTTACCTACACTATTCGTTTTCCTCGAAAATAAAAAAAAGACAGACATGGACTGCTCATATTTATGTTCTGGACTAAAATCGTGTCTATTGTCTTTCGTATAAGTAGAACTAAATTTTTAGCCAAAAAATGATAGGTACCTATTTCTTATTCGATATTGTAAAAAACTGGTTTATATAGCATACGTTCTATACAAAAAGTCTATGATGACAAACGATTATTTTACCAATTTACACCCATATTGTAAATGTATACCCACTCAGTGTTATGTTGTAGAAACCTGGTGAGTAAGGTGTAAATGCCATGTGTTCTGGGATGTAATAATTTGGCCATATTTTGAAATTATTATAACTATCGGTATAAAATATAATGCATATTATTATCTACCTATGTCTTAATTTTTATTTTATACGTTTGAGTCATGTGCAACGTAATTTCAATATTTATACTACATATGAATATATACATATTAACGTGCTTTAATATATTCATTAAAGTTTCCCTTAGAAATCATTTTTAAAATAAACCGAAAAAGTATTCCACTTCAAAATAGTCGAAAAACCTTGACAAAACCACACCTATCTCAATAGTCTTAGAAGACTACGTAAATCGTACACCAATTAGACAACTTATAAATAAGATTCATATAAACTGAAACGTTCGTAACTATATGTAATATTGTAATTATAACTGTGTAAAAACAATAAATAGACATATTGATACAAAAGTTAAATCAATTTATAAAATAAATAAAGTAGATAATTATACACAAATATGAGTATTTCATATTATACTATATAACATTATGTTATTTATTTAAATATCTATATTTCCAAAAAATAATTCTAAATACTTATTAATAATAAATTATATATACATAATATGTATATTATGTATATATTAATTTTTATTTTGTGAATTGACTTACTTAGTTATAAATACGGATAGAAACATAAAAAAAGTGGATTAAAATATGAATAAAATATATATCTAATATATGTAATATGTATATTTATATATATAGTTCAATGCCAAATTTTTTCAATATAAATTTACATTATTTTATTTATTTTATTTGTAAATTTTACATTATATTGTTATTATAGCTTCTACTTTCTACTGAATAATTATATAAAATATTTTCTAAAAAAGTTTCCTATAAAGATAAACTATAGATTTGTGTGTGTAAATCGCCTTTATCGATAAAACGCTTTTCTTAATTTGAATGCTTATACATACATTCTTACTGCCGAAATCTAATTACACCTAATTTATTATATTATTTTTATTGATAAACTCAAACACAGTTATATAAATAATTCACACAATATAGTTTTCAAATGCTTCAACACAAATCAATGTCAATAAATAATATCTAATGAAAATGCTAAAACGGCGAGGGAAACAACGATTCAGGAGCATAAACATTAAACACTCTGTAGTAAACACACCTTATACTCAACTGCAGTTTTTTAAAACTCAGACAATAACTTGAGCTCTTCTGTCAACTAACCAAACCAAGAATTTAAATTATAAGTGAATAATCAAAAAGAAGGTACTAATGAATGCTAGGTAAATTCAGGTTTACTTAAAAAAAAAAGATAAGTAACGACTAATATTAGTTTACAAATATTATGAAATATAACTAATATAAGTGACATATTAATATCATTAGAATGACCGGATACGACCATCTTGGCTCGTAGTATAAATTTAAGAAAATAAACTTTTTATATTTTCTACATCTGCACAAAAATTTGTGAAAAACACAAAACGATTTTTAATTACTCGACAATTCGATAATAATATAATCATTCATAAATTATTACATTAATTTATAATACATAATAGTAAGATGACACAATTTTATATAATAAGTAAGTAGTTTTTTTAAATAAATATTTCATTATGCGTAATAGTGATAGGATGATATAAATGACTAATGAGTACTGGCAATAGCAATCTTAAGTAAAGATAAAATAAATATTTGTAACACACACACTCGATAATTTATTTGGGTGACACGTTTGTTTATATCAAAGATAACAAGTAAAACAAATGAATAAACGTATAAAATATATATCTTTATTATGCGCACCTAGTACGAACAACCTATTTACAATACTTTTATTATATTAAAATTATTACATTGATTAGATTTAAAACGGAGTAAGGATTCTATAATGCAATGAAGTATTTTTGTTTTAAATATAAGTAAACAGTACATTTTATGTAAGATAGCATATAATTGCACTAAAACTTATATGGTTCGCCTTTACCGTACTATAGACTCGAGACAAATTGTACATTTACATATTTAATACCAAAGAGAACATTATTTGTTAAATACTTTTCCCACAAATAAGATCATGAAAAATAGAAAAAATAGTGGTATAGCTGATTAGCTTTGCTTGGAATCAGTTTTCTATGATTCCAAATTTTTGTTTTTAATAGTGTGCCACTTAAATTTTTTGCAATATCTCAATAATTTGTGTGCTAGTTCTGACACTAATCTTTTTATTGAACTAAAAATTGTAGAGTGTGTAATACCATCATTAGGTTGTAACATTAGGTAGTGATATATACCAACTGCTAATATTATTTTTCTGATGAGTTAATAAAGATAATATCGACAAAATATATGATATACTTAATGTAAATTAAATAATACAATTTCGAAATATTAATCACATATTCAATATGTAATAAAATATGTTTTTCAGGGTAAATATTATTTGACATAATAATAATAATGAAATAAATTTACTTTGAATTAATTCATAAACAATTATATACACACTTGAATTAAATTATATGTTTTTAAGTAGTTAAGCTACATATATTTCTCAATAATATACAATTATTAATTAACATGTTTTTGAGGATTCTTATCGTAATTTAAATACAATTTAAAATAAATGAAAATACAAAAAATATCAAATGATAAAACTTTATATAGGTATTGTTTTTATATATGAAATAATTTTTTTCTTAGACAAAAGGAAATAATGCTAAACAGAATCATAGTTCATAAATCACTGTCACTGCACTATTTTAGAAAATAAATTGAATTGAAAAATTATAGTATTTATATTTATAATTTTTTTAACATTGCACTGAATCAATATTGAAGTTAAAAATATTAATGGAACAGTATATTGCAATGTCACCCCGTCGATTATCACAAAACTGCCAAATGTAATATAATTTTTTATTAGGCACAATATAATAATAAAATTATTTAGCAAATGATGGGCTAAGTACCATGCCCTCTCATAGTGCATTCTAGTAATGCCATTACCCTAATATACTTGTTATTTTAAAAACGGTATTAATAGGTATTTATATAAATGATATAATAGTAGGTAATAATGATCAAGGATATATAGTTTTTAGAAGTTTATTTACGACATTATAAAATAAATATAATGTTATGTATATTATATTATGTTATACATACTTATTCTTTATTAATGATAATCCTAATGTCATTAACTGTTCACACATTTTTCTATTTTCGGATGACATTAAACTCATAAAAATAATTAATTTTCATAATGATGCAATTGGCTTATAAAATTATATCAATAATATTCAAATTTGGTGCTCAATAAATAGTCTACCATATCGACAAATGTAAATTTATGCGTTTTAACTTAACAAAAAAAACCCCATCAATTTTTTATAATATACTATTTTTAATTCAAATATTGAACTTTTATTAAATTTTAAAGATCTGTGCATAATTTTTGTGCCAAAATTCAATTTTCAGCACCTAATGAAATGATATAAAGAAATCAAACGATGCGCAACTTAAGCTTTATTAAACGAATTTATGGTTCTTTTAATGATTCTTCATCATTAATAAATATTTATTCATTATTGTTCATTTGTATACGCTCTAATCTAGAATAATGTCCTTTAGAATGGATGAACAATAGATTGAAACAAAATTCTATTATTGGATCAGTTCAAAACCATTTCTTACGCTTTATTTCTTAAACATTTAGTATACATGGACCTCTTATTGTTAAACTAGTTCAAAATTACTAACATTTCCTTTTAAAGAAAGATTATATTACTATAACAGCAACTTTATAATATACTTTTGGATGGCATCAATTGCGCAGAGCTCCCCTTATTTACCCCCTTACTCCAATAAATAAATAACAGTCTATTCTATCCCACTCCTACTACAAATTATATAATTATATGTCTAATAGTCCTTTTATTTTTTTAATGGTTTTTGGTAATTCTAACATTTTTGATTTTATTTAGAAATTCTCATTTTTTCTCGTTTTATTTTCTTCTAAAAATGTTTTCATTATGTGACTATACAGTATACATTATACATACATATTATTATTTTTATATTAATTATTACATATATATATATGCATGTATACCTAACAATCATATTTATATTTTTTTCTTTTAACTGCCATATTCAATAACTACGTGTTATATGTATAAAAGGACTTCGATCCGTATGTATTAATAAATAAATGTATTAAATATAATTTAAATTTTTTGATAAAAATTTTAATATTTTTAAATATCATTGGGTCATTAAAAAATAAATTATAAATAAAAAATAATTTTTTTTAATAAATTTACTGTATAATACACATTAACTACATAGGATAATAAAATTTATCTGTGCAATTTTAAGTTATATTGCATACTTTTTTTATTGAATCATTTACACTTAAAGAACCTTGAATACTACTATTATAAATACTTTTTTATATATTTTTTATAGAAGATTTAAATACATAAATAATTTCAAAAATTATTTGATTGAAATTTTGGCCAATAATATAAAATATATCCTTTAAATGTATCGTACATAAATAGACATATATCACATGCCACAAACTATAAAACTCTACTTACCTACTTATGTCTTGTAAACTTCATAATTTAAGCCTAACTATTTTACAGTTATTAAAAACCGGTTTTAAACATTTAATTTGGTAACGTACAAAAATTGATCATTGATAAATGAACTATAATCAACTCCGAATCAACTAGAAATAATAAGACAAATTTTATGTTTTATATTAAACACGGTAAGTATAATAATTATAATATGCTTATCGCTTATGTTTGAATATCAAATGATAATTAATAATATTAAACAATTTAAAAATTTATATAAATCTGGTACCTCACTTAATACTGTGGATTTATATTTTTATTAATAATTGAGTGTAGAATTTTAATAATATCTAGTAAAATAATAAAAAAAAAAATATATATTATTTGATCTAGAAGTGTAATATGTAGTATTACATCATAAAAGACATAAAACTTAAAAATAAAATATTATATACCTGTAATCAAATTGTGAAATTGAATTAATTATTTGATAAACCAACTTTTTTATCATACCTATTTAATATTTAAAATGATTTGTTAACTAAAAATTGATGATTATAAGATTATCAATTAGAATCATTAAAATAGTAATTTGTTTTGTTAAAATCTAGATTATTTCAACTTCGCTTTGAATTGATTGAAACATTTTAAACCATGACTATTTTCTAATGATTTAAAAAAAAAAAAGATTGTACTTATTTAAACAGTAATTTATATTGAGTATATTGTAATGTAATTTATTAGCCATTATCTCCGAAAAATACCCTTGAAGTTTTAAAACACTTTAAATTTAAAACATGAAATAAAAACTATTTTATTTTCTAACAGTTGTCAATTTAAATGTTATGTACATTATCTCCATAAACGATATGACATCAAACCAGATTAGTATTAAAACAAGTGCGATTACTCGAATATTTGATTGAAAATTCATCAAAAACACAACAATTGCTAAATTCTACAAATAAATATTTTAAATGAGATTTGTTTGATATATCATTTTTATATTTAAAAAATATATATATTTGTATGAAGACGATAATACTGCATCTCGACAGCCAACACTAATGAGTAACAATTAATGATAATACTGTGTATTATAATATAATATAAAAGCTGTTTAGACGAAAATCTGGGTTTAGGTGTTTGACATGCCATTGAAAAGCACTGCGCGTAAAATTAAAACTATGAAAAGCCGGTTGTAAAAAAAATAAAAAACAATAATTTAAATACTTAAGATATTGTATTATATCACGTACGTCATCCAATTTAAAAATAAGCGGTGTGGCGATAAACAACTAAAATAAACACATAATGTAATATACTAATATATTATAAGAACATCACAGGGGATTTAGGTTCACATGACTCTACTTTTGGAAGACACTTAATAAAGCTATACCCGTAAGATATTGTATGTGCATTGCACACTATGATGCGGTGAAGTCAACACACTCATCGGTTCCACTACCAATGTTAATGAGGCGATCATTCAATTATTATACATTATATACGTATACTATATATATTATGTACACTGGTGTATTACGTGGAGAAATCTAGAATATATTATATATATATATATATATATATATGTGTGTGTGTTTGCGCGCGCGCCTGTGTATATATATTTAATAACTTTACTATCCACATATTATTATTATAATAGTGAAACGCATAGATACACAGATTTGATAATAAAACGCATTACAATATCTCGATTGTTTTCGGTCAAGTGAGAAACTCGAGTTTTAATAAATTTATTACAATATAGACTGCATGATGTAAAAATAAATAAACAATCGACTATAATTAAAAAACAAAAGAATACCGTCGAAAATCTTTAGTGGTATAGGAACAAAAAAAAAATATAATACAAATACTGATAAGATTACTGCTGATTGTCCGATATATACAATATACCTAACCTACGTATGTAACACGCACCATATTTATTATAACGGTCATCATCCATGGGCGTCATCGTGACACCACACTACGAGCCACTTTTCCCCAAGTGTTTCACGTTTGTATTTTATTCGGTCGATTAAAACGTAATTTTTTCACACGAAACATCACAAGACAGTTTAAGGTTTCGTAATATTATCCGACAAGTAAACGCAATTTGTGTAATAATAGCGTGACGGCGGTGTGCAAGCTCAGATCAAAAAATGTTTATTTTTCAAAAATCAATAGCTTGTCTCTATGCGTTCACTCCCAATCGTTCTTATACGTTGAAAATTTCACGATTTTACTGGAAATATAAATAGATAACAATAATTGTGAAATTTAATAAAGAATACTAGAAATTTGTATTAGAACAACTTCAACAACTTATGTAACAATAAATAATTTTCAAGCGCAAATATAAATAGGTATTGAGTGATCCTTTATCAAATAATAATAAATAACACTCAATGGCATTTTCAAAATCAAAATGTATACAAATATTTTATGAGTTATAATTTAAAATAGTATTTAAAGTTTAGATAACTGAAATAGTTGACAGCTATATTTTGTGATATATCCTATCTAACCATTCTGTTCACCTACATTTTAAATACTTGTATAACTCATAATCATAAACTATTCATTCCAATTTCGAAAATATTTTGTTTTAGAATTTGAATTTAAAAATGTATGTTGCAATTTAAAAAAAAGTAATTAACTTAAAAAAATGATAACGAAAAAAAATATTAAAAATTACTTAAAAAAAAAAATGGTGTTAATTTATTTCAATAGTTAATAGATTTGGAAACAATGAGTATTGTTCGGGGAAAGAATTACATCATATATTATATTTTTATTTAAAAAACCACAAAAATATAATCAAAAATCTACTTGCTACGGATTATAATAATATGATGGATTGATGGACTTATGTCTTATTCCATGGATTGTGCTTAACTGTTTATATTTATCGTTTGCTATTAACTGCATTTTTTTTTTTATTGTACTTAAAAATTAATCGAGATATAGTTGTAAATTATATACACAACTCTAATCATAATCGAATTGCATAACTATCTAGTAATGTGTAAATTCAAATAATTTGAAGCCCTATTAAGTTTGTAACAGTTAGAAAAGTATTGGGACAACTGCTCCTGTATACAAATGTACTTATATTATTATGTAACTTAATGTTTGTGCTGCAGTACATACTTCAAAATGTTGGTCTTCTTAAATCTTATAATAATAAAGGTGTGTCTAACATAAATCATTATTATACTTTTGTTTTATTAGATCATTTTGAAGAAAGAACAGTCGAACAACGATAACGAACACGATAATGATAGATCGTTATGCTGAGAGCACGCAAAAATACTTAACCTCTCGTGAGTTTATAAGTTACTCAACTATTAGGTACCCCTCGACGAATTTATATTCTTATGGCATAGCATTTAAGAGACTTTCGAAACCATCGATCACTGAAATTTAGATGCTCCTAAAAATAATCTGTTTCTGAATAACTTATAATTTCAAATATACTTAGTTTGGTGATTAAAAATACTATAATTAAACTTAAATTTTCTTCAACTTTACTATCGACAGTGATATCACTATTGATACGGGTATACTTAGTGATATATATATATATAATATTGTAGTTTGTAAAAATAAACTTATAAATATACTAGAAAGTACCTAGTCTTATAAGTATATTGATTACTTTTTATTTTTATAGATGTGTTTTTTTACATTAACTACCGATATACCAATTTAAAATAAATGTGTATACAGTATATTCCAATCGAAACTAAAAATTAAACATTGATACAAATATAAATAAAATATAAAAGTACCCTACAAATTTAGTCATATAAATATTTTACCTCTCTAGCCGTTATCTTATAAATTATATCAATATATCATTATTATCATTTTTAATAAAAAAAAATATTGAATAACTTTTAATAAAATAAAATACAGCTGTCCAAGGTTTTATTTCAGTTTTTTTAAAACGTATTTAATTTTACTCCGGGCTGGTGACAGAACGCACAAGATACTTCCACGTAGGATGCCCAAAGTCAAGGCCGTACCTAACCTCCTCCTCCCCCCCCTGAAATTTTTTCATGTTATATTATGTGGTAGTAAAATAACCTATACAATATTATAATAAAAATAGAACACAATGTTTTAGCGCAAAATCCCTTCAGAAATTATTTTCCAGTTACAGCCTTGCCCAAAGACACCAACTTCCTTATGGATCAAAGAAATAGACAGTTTTAATGTAACTCTACCACTGTTATTTATCAATTAAAAAAGTATAAGATGAGTAAGTTTGGAAAATTCTAAAAAAAACTTGGGTAAAATAATGGTAGAATATGATGTATGACGATTTGTAAAAATTTGTACAACATTAGTAATATACTAATATATTAGAAATGTATCTAGTATTTATTATTATATAATTAATCAATTAATTACCAAAAGAAAAAAAAATGTACTTAATGCATTTAAATGTGTACCAGTTTCAAGTGCATACTAATCGAATACAACCTATTAGTAGCTCTAAGCTATTATATACATACAATCAATATACACTTATTAGTAACTAGTAATTAAACATGAAAAATGATTTAGGATAAAACTATGATCTATTAATTATGTAGTTCAATTAACATTTAATAAATTATATAATATGAGCTCAATAACCAAGGAATAATTTGATATGTTCACTGTTGGTTTGAAATATGATTGTTGTGCTAACGAGTTCGATTTTATAACCAGGAAATATCAAGTATAATGTTATTTGGTCTAACCGATCAAACAACAACTAGACCAAATAGGCTTATCCAAATTAGTTTTTTTGACCTAACTTTTCTAAATAACTATATCTTTCTTTATCCAGATAGATGTAAAGCCTACCTTTTTTTTTATTCTTGAATGGAAATAAAATATATATTAATATGAAATCTCATATCCGATATCCAATACCGACACCGAAATAACTCATCAAATTTATATTTAAAAATGACTGAAAAATTGTATTTGCAAGTTTCCGACTTCAGACATGACGATACACATTGTATTAGTATTTATTATTTTTTAGTTATGTACTCCAAATTATTTCCAATTTCTTCAGCACCTGACGGTACATCACCACCACTATACCAATCTTTTATTCCGTTATTCATCAAAATTCTTCGTTACGATATCTCGTTAGAAAACTGCACTCTTGCAACAAAAATATAACGAATCATGCAACTTATTTATTACCATCGTTCTTATAATATAATAAACACTGCGATAATAATTAATTTTATGATTATTTTTCTACTTGAATTCAATAATATGTAATATATTCCTATATTAATATTATGCAGGCCTAAATATGCAAGCCGAAATCAAACTAATAAACACATACCGAACTACGCATAATTACGAACTATCAACACATTACAAACTAAAAATTGTTAAACATCTAAAAATAATACACTCATTTAACCTGTATTTGCAGTAAAATTTTTATTGATTAAACTACTAAGCTGTAGAGAGTCATAAGAGGTCCCACTTGCAATATCAAAATGAAATGTAGAAGTTACTAAAAGTATAGTTCTTTATTTGCATTTCAAATGTTTTGAACACATACTTAATTGACATTGCCTAAGACAATTTACCTTTAAATTTATCTAAAGTTTGTATGGATTCGAAAAACAATAAAATATTGTATAATATAATCATTATAATCAATAATATTTTAAAGTGTAAATAAAAGCGATTATTTAAAATTTATAAGTATATAAGTACAAAAAAAATCTTTAAAATGATTAAATAATGATTTTAAATAACTATTATATATTAGCCAACATATGTGATCTAAATAAACAATAAGTTAATACACTTTAATAAAAAAAAAGTATTAATTAAATACTAGCTAATTGTTCGGAATACCAATTCATAATACAAAATTTTTAAAATGTATTAATAAATCTCAAGACTGTTGTAAACAAAGTAGAATAAAGGTAACTGGATTAAGACACCCGTTTTTAATAAAGAAACATTTTTCCGTCAAATTTTTAAGCGTGCCATCTGGATATTTGATGTAATAAAAATACATCAACACGTTTCTAAAAACTTAAACTCCAACGAATATAGTTACCAAGACGTGCTTTAAATTCGAAGTCATAAAAAAAAGTTATAAAAAAAGTAAGTATATAAAAATGTAAACATTTATTCTGAATCATAGATGTTATAATACTACGACGGAAACATGTATTTATAACTTATAGCAGGTGTTGGTAAACAACGAAAACTTAAGAGTATATTTTAAATAAAACTTCACCTGTCATATTTTCTATTTGTACAATTTACACCTGTCCGCCTGTATGATACAGTCGTGCTCCTTTTCAACCGGATGGTCATTCCGCGAAAAATAATTTATTACCTATGAAATTATTATATAGTATAATATCCAATATTTATATGTATATAATATTATAATATGTATATATTTATAAACTGAAATGAAGAACTATTTTTTCAGTGTTAAAATTATTACACCAATTGGCAATGATGATAAATTGTTATGTAATTATATTGAATACCTAATGAATATACTATGTACAAGAAATAATTATATCATTGAAAATACGTTAAATGTGCAATTTTATTTATGATGATTTAATGTTGTGAGATAATTTGCGGTTAGGGAAACCTTGATGAAGGTCTTATATTAAGCACACAACATTTGTTGGTCTTTGAATTTGGTTTAGCTTAGCTGCTAGATCAATTTGCCCTTGTTAAAGGAATTAAAAGTAAAAACGATTCGTCATAATATATTTAATTTATTTAAATTATACTAAAACGTAAAATTACATATTTAATATTTTTTTTTTAGTTTTTAATATTTAGTTCAATTAAAAAAGTATGATTTGCAATTTGTGATTTGTTTAATCGTTTTTCTAGTTTTTAAATATCAGATATTTCAAAATAATTAGGTATTTAAATTAAATTAAAATCTACTAATATCAACTTTATTAGTAGAGAAGTATGAATCATATTTTTTAAATGAGTATGTTAATCAAACTATTTAAAACGTTTAAATTCGTGAAAATAATACATTAGTCTTTAAGTTGTGAAATTTATACGCCAACATAACATAGACATAATGGCATTATATCAATAATTCAGATGCAGAAAAATTAGTCAAACACATTTTTAGAAGGTTGTATTTTGTATGTTCGTAGTCCGTAGGTGCCTATCAATAATTTTAAAATGTATTAACTTTTGTTTATTATAACAATAAATCGCGAGTATTTATATTCTAACAGGATTAAGAAATGTTCTAAAACCGTTTTTAAATTATAAAATTTGAATCCCGTAGATTGATATGTCCCGATGTTAAAAAGGTGGCATATGGTGATGATATTTACATGTATTCACATTTATTGTGATCAACAACCATTACTTTCAGTATTGAAAATTGTTGGTTAGGACATGATAAATAATTGACCATGTAACCCCAATAATTGTTAAATAATAGATAAAATCTAATAAGGTCATGAATTTATAACATACATATATATTTTAAACCAAGGCGAATCTATGATTTTACAGAGCAAAAAGTTATTTATTTAAGTACCTACCTGCAACTCAAAAGTATAATATTATACGCATATATTTTAATTGTTCCCACATTCAAATTTGAAATTAACAGTAGGCGATACTATATTATTATATATATATATATATATGTATATATGTTTTATTTTATGTTTAGTCGATATTTCTTATCACATAATAATTGTAAAACTATTATATAATAATATGGAAATGGCAATAATTGACATTAAAGTTTAACATTAGTAAACTTAAGTCACCAACGAAACGCTCTACAATAGTAAACAGTGGTTTAATAAAACATAAACGCGCACGTGGAATTATCGTGACCTAAATATATAACGTACGAATACTACCTATTGTAATATGTATATTATGTACACAACTTTATTATTTTAGCAGGTATAATATTTCGTAAATTTCGCACTTACAGAAATTGTATGTCATGCACAAAAAACCTTTACGTACATTATATATAAGTAATTCTTTTTGAAATACGATTTAAATTGGTGTGTTATACAATATACTTTTATATTGTAGCAACTTAATTTTTAAAGACTTGACAGATTCTGAAATAAGTATATCAATATGTGTATAAGTACATTTTGTAAATCACACGCGCAATCGTAGGTAGATATTACAATTGTTTCACATCAAAATATTATATTCAAATGACAATGGCGATCAATGATCAATGAGATACATATTATATACAAATCGACCAATGTAAATGTTATCAGTCGTCAATACTAATATACATTATAAAATGCACAAATTGTGTATATCATATTTACACATACCTATTATTAATTATTATACTAAAGTATTGAAATTTAAGCAAAATTTACGTGACCCTGTAACGCCTTAAATTAAGTTGATCTCTATCATTAAGTAGTATTAGTTATAACTACTAACTAATACTTAAATTACAACTATTTAAATGTCCACATGTAATACACACTTCTGACTTTAAATTATTAAAATATCCGTATATTTCGAATCACACCATCTAACAAAGACACAAAGTCGATCGTTTATATTTTTTTACTATATTATATATAACAAGGTACAACTGTACCATGACGCGACCTCATAGCAGGTGAGTGATCTACTATAAAATACACGTTGTTCAAAATAGACGATGCTCTTTCATCCAACTAGTAACCCATGTACGAACTTTATTAATAAATTTATTTTTTAACTATTATTTTTACAAATAAATTAAATGTTCATTTGATTTTTTTGATACTCACCTTTACTTTTTTTTTTAGATAAACGAGTATATTAAGATTAAATTGTACTGACCCCAGATAATTTCCAGATTTCTTTAAATATCTCTTCAAAAATATTAATCTTAAATTGAAATCCCTAACTGACATAATTGACAAACAATATGAAATTAAATTAAAGAAAAAAATTATGCTAATCCATAGAAATCTTTTAGCCCTAGTTTAATTATTAAGATCACGATTGCGTACACTAACCTGATCGACGCGACGAGCCTCGGTTCCTGCCCTGGTTCCCGAACGCCTCCTGGCGCCTGCAGCTGCCCCGCATCCGGTTCGGCAGCGGTGTCGTCGGCGACTGCGATGGTCGTCTGTAACTGGAGCCCCTCATGTCGCTGCACCATCATCGCCGTGGCGACGGCGTCTTGGACGCTTCTCCTGCGACCGTACTGTCTGGGTCTGGAGGGCGACGTCATCGGCGACCGCAGCCTGTCGGCCACGTCCACCGGAAACGGGATCGACGACGATGGGCCGCGCGTCCGCGGTTTGGGCCTAGACGCTGCCCTGGAACCACTCGCGGCCACCGTAATCATAGCAGGCGCGGTGGCGGTGGTGTTGGTATGTCGGTGGTATGGCTCTGTGATTGGTGGCGGTGGCCGGCAACTGTCGCTGCGGTAATGACGGTGATGTCGCTGTGGTACCCGTGCCACCGAAATTGTCGCGTCCGCCGGCCACGGTCGCCTGTCGTCTGTTGATGGCCCCGGTTCCCCGGGCAACCGTTCATTGCTCAAGCGCCGTTCTGCTGTCGCCTGCACCGCGGTAGTAACGCTTACTGCCGCCGCCGATTCTGGTGAACTGCTGTAAAGAAAACGCATTCCAAAAATATTATTACAAGTTGTTGTTACTGAAACTGGTCGAAGAATTTTATCATGATTTCCAGTCTAAACTATACCTATATAACTGATTAGCGACTATATATTTTACATCTCTTAACGAAATAAAACATTTATATAGCAATATTATTATTATTTTTTTTTATTGCAATATTTTGATATCAGTCTACTCGTATTATTATTTTATTTCAAAGTGTTTTTGTTTTTATTATAACTCTTATTTAACCGTTGTCGCTTATCAATATGTCGACAACGTAAAATATCAATATTATATCACATAATAGATTATGTACTCATATAAACTCTCATGCTTATCAAATTTAAATATGGATTTTAATTATAAATATATATATATATGACATTTTGTAACCTACTAATATGGTATTATCATCATGATCATTTGACGCCTAGTCAGAAATTGAGAAATATGCGTTGGTTTAAAGGTAATTTTTTTATAATTTAACATATATTAATGATAATTTATAAACATTTTTGAGTAGGATTGGAATACGTATCTTATTCATTGTTACGTTTTTAATATAAATATGTGTAGGTAAATTTAACAAGTTTACATTTTTAACCACCAGCAAGTTATGTAAAATCAGCAGTTGAATTCTATTGAAATATACCCTTATGTATAACAACAAAAATAAACTATCCTCTATTCAAACATAGATATTTTTTTTAAAAAATCATATTTTTCCTTGATATTTGAGTGTAAATTCATATTTCACGCAATATTTCAATACTTACAATAATTATAATAGTTGTAATGATATACATTTATAATGTATTAAGTATCTACCAAAATCAAAAAAAAAAAAAATCTCAACATATTGTGTATTCGTTCCTATTTTATTAATATAGTTGTGGAATTTCGATATATTATATTTATCTCAGAACGATAATTTGGAACTATTCTCCAAACAACACATATATTGCCAATACATATGACAATGGTCAACATTTTGTATTAATTGTTATTTTTTGTGTGTCTATTTCCGTCATTTTTATTTGTATTGCGTAAAAAAGAATTATATTTATATTTTTTTTACATTTCAGAAGTTCTTTGATTCTTTAATGCATCAGTGTGGATTACAACAGGTATTATTACTTATTACTGCTTAAAGCTTATACAAACGTTATAATAATCACGATCACTCCCATAATAAACTTCCTCTATAATAGGAAAAGGGTAATGAAATCGAAAAGGACTTATCGGTTAACCTTGGATGCCGGTTTTCAGTGTTTACAACGCACTGTCCTTTATTTTCATTTCATTGCATAGTTCAGCTATAGTTTTCGAGTAATTAAAAATATTATGGCACAATTTTATGATAATAAATATCTTTGAGTCGCATTTATCTATGCAATACCATCATAATTTTCAGTTAAGTACAATATTTTTAAGAACTTTATATTTATATTTTATTTATCACAGATTCTATATTTAATGCTATAGTAATATCGAAACTGATATTTTACTATATACTTTTAGATAATTTTAGACACTTTTATACCATAGTTAATAATTCAATATAATTAACGAGTTATTCATATGACGTAGGTACGTGTGTCGTGTGATTAATTTATTATTTAATATCGACACACAATTTGATGTATCATAAAAAATATATTCTTTATATCCTATTATAATAGACTATAATTGTGGATTATATAATAATAAAAGTATTTTCGTTTATATAAATATTTTGCCAGAACTCAATTAGATTTTCGTTTGCAATAATTTCAGCTACCTACCTGTATTAACGTCATATTATTGAAGCTTAAATATACATTGTAAAACTGTATTTAAACAATTTATTTATATATATTCTATAGATAAATGTATCTACTTAAATTTTTTATTAACATAGTAGTTAGACCATTGGTCTAACCACAGTAAACATTTTATCGTTAAAATTATTGTGTGCTGGTTACTTAGTCCCCTTATAACGATGATCGATAAAGCTATTGACTAATGTATGAGTATGATTAAAAAAAACATATCCTGTCCCTTGATTCATGGACAATACGAAATATAATATGTGTGTACCTACTACCTAATGTACCTATTATTATACCTATCACATACCTTGTACTTAAATAATTCAATACACGCTATATGTTAGGACAGAATGATAAAGAAACACTTATATTCTTAATTTAACGTAAGTTAAATTTGTATAGGTACTATTATTTATATTCGTATTATAGATTGTCGATTTCGTTAATATTAAATTTTTACTGTTTCATTTACATACCTCAGACGATCAGAAAATGAAATTTATTTATTCATGTAATTTTAAAATATTATACATTCTCTTAAGGAAATGGGAATCGCTTGTGTAATACTGATGTCATTTTTGTCTAAAGTTACGCTTTGCAAAATATGATGAAACCTATTAAATATCAATACGCTATCTCAGGTTTATGCATCACTACAGTAGATGACACATTAGGAATATATATATATATATATCTCCCATGACGTACCAGTCACCAGATACCCGGTAACTGTAGAATATAACAGAAATATAGAACTACTATAAAAACTAAAAATCCCTAATGATGAATTGACATTAATCGGATTATGTATGTGAGCAATGGGCATGTGAGAACACTTACAAATTTGCAAGTCATAGTAGCTAAATAGTCTTCAGACAACTATATGCTTGCGCACTTAGATAATTTAGTATAATTTAGATTCAAAATTTAGCCATCAAACTTAAAGTAGACCTATTATTATAGTTATAGTAATTTATATGCATAGTTTAAAAAAATTAAATATTCAAATCATGAATCAATTTTATATGAAAGCTCAAAATAAAATAAGGTATAAAAATTTATGCTTAAACAAATTTACTATTTATTTCATTAAAAAAAATGTATAACTTAACAACATTTGTGTATATATTATAAACGTATTTGATTTGTGAAATTGATAAATTATATAAACTGGTAGACAGTATTGAATATAAAGAAATATTTTAGTTAAATTAGACGATAAGAAAATAGTGAACTTTTTCTAATAATGTATCATGTTGTGCTGTAGAAACGAGTAACATATTATACTAAACATGAGGATACTACTTATTACTTATACTCTACACAATACTTAATAATCTTTTGAATTGGGTCTACAGTTCTGCACATTTTAGGTAGTATTCATTCTGTCATAACACATGGCTATATAGCATTACTTGATGACCATGTCACGTTGGTCATGCATCCCAACGAAGTAATAATAATAGTATTAGTTTCATAAACAGGTAATTGATAACACACTATATCGTCTACATCACGAATTTCGTAAAAAAAAAATAGAAATATAGGTAATGCCATTGAATTCGATTTAGGTGACCTAGACTGAACGATTATACAATAACAGTGAACTATAAAATAAAATATAATGCAGTAATATGTAAATTATTTTAAATGTATAATAAAATTTAATATTTTACTGTATTCATCAATTTTACTAAGTGTATATATACATATATTCTTGCGTTTTTATTTAATAATTACAATAATAAGTTAATTTGTTTAAGCTAGTTTTTTTTAAAACATATTTTGCGAAGCATGCGATTATTGAATAATTGAAAACTTAAAACAACTTAACTATAATAAACAGTACACAATACTATATACTGGATAGTATAATATCCAATATATCGCGTCTAAATACTGTGAAACTTCCAACTAACGAACTTCCAATTTACGAAATTTTCTGTTTAACAAAATAGTTTTAAGCAAAGCCGTAACTAAAAAAAAAAATTAGGGGTCCAACATTTTTTTTAATATAAATGCTGAAAATTTTTAGTCAATAAACTATATATTTACCACTAAAATATTTCTACTTTTAAAAATTTCGAGGGAGGGGGTCCCGGACCCCTTGGACCCCTCACAGATATGGCCTTTGGTTTTAAGAACTATGATTTTCATTATTAATGGATAGATAATTATATTTAACGAATTTTTTTTGTTACTTATTCGACTTCATTACATGGAAGTTTCACTGTAATTTAATTGTCTTTGGTACCAATAAGTACTATGTTGTTAAGATTTATTGGAAAGAAGGAAACTCGTTTGAGCAACAAAAAATGTTCTCCCAATTTACTATAAACTATTATTTTTTTCTCTAATGTACTTATAGAAAGGAAATAACCACGTAAATAAAATTATAAAATTGTTTATCGATTTTACTTCATCAATATAATATAAATAATATAATGGTGTGTATTGTATCATAATGAAATGGATGGCCTATACTTTATAGTTTTTCAATGATACCTTATTTTTTAAGAGTTTTTTTTAATATTTTCAGATATTAAACATTTTATTTTTGCAATTTGTTTTTAGAATCGTTCTTTAAATCTGAATGAATTGTTTATCGTTTATGTGTACTACGGTGACGGACCTCTGATATATAATAAATATTAATATTACCTTAACATTATTGTCTTATTAGAAACGTCTGAACTACAACTCTATATTTGTATACTTATATTTTGGAGGTTTGACGAAAAACTCACTTGTTATCATTGTCGTCGCGGTCGTCACGGTCGTTGACGGTAACCGGTAGTTGATGTGCGTCGCCGATTGACATAGTCGACAGCCTAGCCAGGTTCAGATAGAGCAGCAACAAGTTGGTAGCCAAAAAAGCAGTGTGCACATCTTCAGACAGAGGAAGTGGGGGATATTCATTGAACAACGACGGTTCAAAGTGGTCTTCTACTTCATTTCCTTGTAAATGGTCAATATTACTACCACAGCCACCACCGGTATCATCGATTGTTGAAGACAACCCCAGCATATTTATATAACTAAAGACAAAAATTAAAAAAAAAATTAATGAACTCCAATGTAATAAATTGTAAACTTAAAACAAAACAAAATGCACACATATTTTTGATGACGCGTGGTCTGTCGAACAATAAGGGTCATCAGTCACCACAACACATTATGATTTTATATATTATAAGGTAAAAAACCGTTACGTAAACACGTCGTACTATATTGAATATACTAAAAAATAACTTATGAAATAAACTATGTGTATTTAAATCGTGATTGAAAATTTTGTGAAGAACTAATGAACTAAATCTAATTTACCTTCTCTATCATGTAACAAAATACACAATCCCTGGCGATATTTCCCAGAGTTTATTATTATTAAAACATTTAGAACAATTAAAAATATAATTAAACATAATAACTCTTAAAATATATATAAAAAAAATGTCTACTGCTAATTACCATTATTAATAATTTCAGTATTATCAGCTTGATATAAATGATTTTATATATTATGTATAAAAAAAAAAAATTACACATGTAGTTCTTTTCTTTTTTATTGTACTTCATAAAACTTTTCATATAAATTATAAAATAACTTATAGACCACCGCCCTCTACACAATCGTGTTCGCGGGACTCATTATTAGTGATGGAAAATGGATAGTGAAAAACTAGTATGTAGAATGTACTACTGCGAAACGTCCTCATTAAAAAGTAGTATTATCGATCAAAATTGACTGTGACCAATTGCGCGGAGAATTGAATATATAATTTGTAAAAAAAATAGTTGAATGTTACGATTATTACAGGTATATTCACCGAACACGTCACACATAATCAAACACACACATAATATATTTATGTAGGCATGTATACCTACCAACGAAGACGCTAATATAGCTTTGATATACATAATAATAAATCACATACCTATAACTGTTATTACCTAACTATAGTAAATACTAAATACTAAATACTCTATCGTACTTGCGTCAATAGTATTACAATATATACCTATTTATATGTCCCAAACGATTTTTTTCCCATATCAGCACTTGGGATCTGAATATCATAAGCCATTGAGGTATTACGATTTTCATATGCTTAGTCGTTTAAGAACATTATTATAGCTGGTGTGATAAATGACGTATGAACATCGTCATTTAGTTCAAATAAACCTTTGTTCTATGAGTTCTACGTTTTTATTTTACTATTTTTTCTACACTTGAAGATTTGTATTTATAAACCAGCAACAATAATTCATTAATTTAATCTTCTAAAACACATTGATATATTTATATAAGTATATTAGTATCACGACATAGATTTCTTACTAAACCTTAAATAATTATTTTATTTTCAAGTGTTTCCTTTTATTAAAATTAAACTTTAAAGTATATCGTAGATGAACAATTTATCACCAAAACTATAATAGGTATTACATCCAATAGCTAATTGCATAACAATTTCGCTCTACCTAATATAAATATATTTTTATATTTCAAAACAGAAAAATTAATAAAAATAAAAATATATTTATATTTAACAGATATTCGTATAATTTTCAATAAATTATACTGAACGGAATATTACGAGTAAAAAGAGTACTTCTGAAGTTCTGATATATGTATGTACCGCGTGGTTATAGACGTCGGACATTATACATTATTAATTGTGAAACGTATAGTCACATATAGAAGTTCTGTTTCTAATCATACTACTCAATGTAGTAGACACTTGTTTATTACTTATAAAACATTTTATATATTGTACGTAAATTGTCTATCTAATAATAGATACCTATAAATGTACCTAAAAATATAACTTAATTTTATGGATTGTGTATCGTGATAAATCTTATAAGTTACAACATAAGATATTGTAATTATTTATACTTTATTAAGAATTAAAATAGGCAGACTTCTCGAGAAAAATAAAACTGTAATCAGTTTTATACTAATTACACATGTCTTTATGAGTATACATTTTTGCAGGTATATAAATAATAAAATACTTAAAATATTTTATATTAGTTGATTGTTAAATCTACAAGTTGTAATTAATATTGTACGCATAATTAAATTAGTTCTGTTTGAATTTTCTGCCATCACCAAATTTTATCAAAAAAACTTTAGTTTTACGCTCGTATATTCACTGTAACACGTGTGGTGCTCTATTATATTATGTACTTATTTGAAACCATATCAAACGGATAATAAATCGTACTATAACATTTGAAGAAACACGCAAATAAGTGCAAGCATTGGAACATTTTCTCATGGTCACCCCGAAACATTGAACTCGATTGTGCCCCTCGTTATTTAATTAATATAACCATGTCGACAACCGAAATTTCGGAAAAATCTTAACGACGATGCGCGTGGTCGCAGTAAATATATACATGAATAACACAATAAATAAACGCTGCCATGTTTCGATCGCTAAAATTGTGTAACCACAATATTTATATATAATATATATAATAATAATATATAGATACCAATATGTACGTACGGTTATGGTAATTTACACGGTGAATTATTTATGGCAGCTGTGCCCTACCCGATTAAGTATTTAGGACCGGTTCGCTTCTCCGTATGTCTATTATATACATATTACTATATAGGTACACATTATATTATTATACTCCCGCCGGATAAATGAGTCATTGCTGCAGCTATTGCTCCGAAATTTTGCACGCTAGACGCGGACAGGCGATAAAATTATGCTTCTATCGCGGCGCAACGTCTCGAAAACTATACAGACGTATTATGGTGATACTACAACTACACAGTATATGTAAGTGTATATCAGGTAAGTATGAAATGTACATCCTCTTTGATCACATCCTTTATTATTCAATTCGCCGATTATACAGTACATACTATAATATAATTTATACAAATAAAGTGACGTACTCGCAAGTTTTGAGGGTTAGAAGTAGAAAAATAAATACCAAAATAACAAATATCTATAACAAAAAAAAATTTTTCTAGTAAAATTAGGTATTAATATTCTTTTTATTTTTTAATTTATAATAAAATGTTAAAAAATATAATTAGAACTAAATAGAAATTACTAATTATATATTATAATATAAATTATTTTATAAGACAGTAAGAGATCCCATACTATATTAATTGCATAGACTCTCAAATATCTAGCGCGATTATGCATTCTTTAATGCATATTTTCATTATACATATTATAATATATGCGGGGCTCTATAATAATATTATTTTTATTATTTCTTATGTAGCTTTGTAGAGGGGAGAATTCCAAAACTACCTTATTGCCCAGTGATGAATATACCAGCGCACCTTTCTTGGCACATTTGTATCAGACCGTATCATGTCAACGACAACGGTCTGTGCCGAAAAGTCACACACTCCCAGAAACGTGTGTCATTTATATAGCTATATTATTTTGTATCTATATACATAAATTATTATATTATATTGGTATACAATTTTTATAATAAGTAGCTACAATGAACAGTGTATTTAGGACATTAACATTTTTATTAAAAATTTCAGAAATAAAAACAAATTACAACAAAACTATCTGCTTATCATATATCATATTATATAGATTATTCGGTGCAATTAAAACGAAATTGTAAATATATATCATATCGCAGTATGCGTCACACGCCCATGCACAAGTACTTTATTCAAATTATTTTTTATCTTTTAATGTACTGGCCGTATACAATGTACATGTGTAATACGTAAACTATAGGTATACATTACATTTTATAATATATGATAATTGATAAGAGTTTAACTAGTTTAAGTATAGATGAAGTATACGGGCTTTGAATATTTATGTTTTGTAATAATATGATGGGGTCGGTAATTTAAATTTGACTACGAATGCTCGGTACTAAAGAAGTAAGTTTTGAATATAGAAACTTACCATCTACAAATAGACGTGATGCCAAAACAATATACGAACAAAAAAATAATACTAGTTTCAATAATTTAAAAATTTACTACGAATTTCAGCGAAAACCCGTAGAACTAATTTTACTTATTTTCAAGATTATAGGGTATGACTGTATGAAACATCTAAAAATTAGTAAGAATATACTAATATATACCTATCTATTAAAACAATAATACATTTCACTATTTTACTGTTGTTGTTTGGAGGTAAAAAAAATTGTCCTGTTTAAAAATTTGACTGCCCCATTTTAAAACTGAAATGGTGTCCTAGCTCAATGGACTATATATTTATTTATATAATTTAAGGAGAACAATTTGTATCATTTACAGCGTGCAGCGTGCTCGAAGTGATTTGTATTATTATATTCACGTTGACAAAAATTAATTCTGAATCCGAGTATCTTAAACATAAATACATAATGGTAGATTACAATGCTATAAATTTATAATGATATCGTGTAATCGCACACTATACAACGCGCACGTGTGGCTGCACATCATTATCTGTAATAACCTTATAAAACATAATAATTGAATAAAATATATATATTAGGAGGGCTGCGTGTAAAACCTGCGAGTTGCGGTTTATTTGTATCATTTAAATATATATATTTTTTACACATATGTGTATTGGTTAATAGAACAATATTATTTCAACGTACAGATATCACTCACCACATCTATTCTCTATTTTATTACAATACAAATATCGATTTAAAACGATTGTAATATCACGAACATAAAAAAAACGACAAAATCAGTTGCTTAAAGACAATATTTTAACAGTCACACAATAAGTAAATTTATATCCGAGCAGATATAAACAATAAAATAGGTGTATAAAAACTGTGACGGCTTTATGCACCGTGATTTAATGCATATTTAATATTGATATTATGTATACCTTTGTTATTGGTTAGCAAAAAACCTTGAAAATGCGGAAGATCTCCCGTGGATTAGTGAGTAATTCAGAGGATACACCTAGCATATCATCTTTTAGTCTTATTATAGGATAGTGTACACATGACGTAAATAATACACGTCTACGCCTGATCTTTTTATGGTGTGACCAGGTGAGTACAATTACAGTTTATATCCAACTGTTTGTTCATACTATACAATAGGAGATTAATATAGCATTGGATTTCAATAAGTTTTAAAGTTTTACCAAAACAACATTTCGTATACACACAAAGATAGTATAAAGATATTAGGCCATTTTAAGATGTTATATGCACACAAAAAGGTTTTTTATATTATGACTTCGCAGAATATTAGATACACAATAAGTTTTATAAGCTGAAAGGGAAAACTGTGCTTAGGTTTAAATAATCTATGTACGCTGACCAGTGACCGGCTGACATGTATTATTTTTCAAATAACCGCCCCTAAACGTGGATATTTATAAAATTGACAATTATTAGGTAATTTTTCGAAGCCATACATATATCATCATACCTAATTATAGTAAGTGTATCTGACATTTTTAAAAGGTATCTATATTAACATTTAAAATAGCTCCTAAGTCATACAGACTTAGATTTAAGTCTTAGTCTATATTGTAGAATATATACGAGTATATACGAATATGTTCTTTAAGATCCTCATTTATCTATAGATTAGATGATATAATAGTCGGTCTTATAATTTGGCCACCTACTTGTTATACTTGTCAAACAAAAATTATTATGTGATTATGATATTATACGATTTTACGAATGTGATTTTTTTCCTGTTTATCTATTCGAAAATGAATATATATTTTAATATAATCTAATTATTGTCGACCCATATTTTTCTTTTTATTCATTATTACCATTATCCTGAATAGTTCTTTTAAATATATTATTAAAATGTCACATAATGTAGTTAAATAGATATAACATATTAAGGTGCATGGTGTGTGTGTTAGGCTAAAGTCGCTAATAGTGCTGCAGAAAATCATAGTTGGAGTTGTTAGCTTTCGGATGGGTGACCACCCAGGTTCTTAACGAAAAAGCCATATTAGTTAGATTTAGGATTAAAATTCTTAATATTCATCAAAATAATACGAGAAAACAAATAAAGAATTAGAGAAAAACGGGAATTCTTAGGCAAACCTCATTTTTATCAAAATTAGTTTTTTTTCGCTATTCGATATACAATGACACTTTCACAATGTTTAGATTAATTTGAAACTATTTATTCCACGTATTACCACAAAGCTATATATATTCTTCATGTTGACCAAAGCTAAAATTTAATCAAACCAAAATAAATACATAAAATCTTCCGATTTTGTATATTTATTAATTAATAATTTATTTAAATGAAAAATACTTATATTATTTAAAAAATAAAAGGATTTTCATATTAAGAATATTTTAAATATTTATACAACCAACCAATCAACGTTTATCACAATACAGACTAAAATCCAAACACTAAGTACCAAACACAAAGAATGTATTAATAAATAAGCTATAGGTATGTACTTAGTCTGATTACATTATTATATTGTAATGCCTATTGTATGTTTTAAAAAAATTATTCAACACGTCATCTTTTCAAACAATATCTAGTTTTAAAGAATAAAGTAATATAAGATTATGGATCACAAATATCACAATACATTTACAAGTCATTTTATATTTATATGCTGTGTTTGGATTCATTTATGCTTTATGTTTATTTTATAAATCAACAACGGAGTTGACTTTCTTAAATACATAAATTACAATACATTATTACTAATAAATAATACTTATAAGCTAAATTTTTTTTTAAATGTGAATTTTTCACTTTGAGAGGCTTATACTAATAGGCTATACATTCTATATTAAAAAAAATATTTCAGAGCTTTTAATCTCTCACAAATCACATAGCATTATTTTCAAGCAAATATTTACAGTTTTATCAATATTATTAATGTCGTACTATTTACGTAATAAGTTAAAAGAACTTAATTGAAACTATTACTACGCTGTATTACATATATCTATTCAATATAAGCTATTTTCAATGTACCCTGAACTTGGTAGAATTACGAAAACTTAAAGAAAAATAAATTCGTAAGTAATATAATGAGATTTCCTAAATTATTTGACATTCTAGACTCCGATAACAATTAAAGAGATCAAAGCTAAAAAAATGTAAAATATAATATAAAGTACTCACAGGTTACAGCTATTGTCTCAACACTTTTAAATTTTAATTCTCAGCAATTTCCTCGTTTTATATTAGGATTATTTGTAATAGTTAACAACTAATTATTTATTTTAGTATTTTGAATATCGGATGATGCGTAAACCTGCAACTGTTTATATTATCTTATAGTTATTAAATTTTTATTAATATGCAGTATACGCGCTGCCCGGTAGGTATTACAGTCCGGTCTTTCCTCGTGAAACACATGGTTTGCATAGTGACTCAATCATGTTAAGGAACTACTAATGGGGTCATTCACAATACGTATATTATTATTACATCCCAGTACAGTTATAACCGACAACCTTGCTCAATGCCACGAAACGTGGGTAATACGGTATGAATATAAATGTATAATGTTAATATGCTTCGTCTTCCCCTCAAAAAATTCGAAAATATTATGATTTATTTATTTTTTTACGTATCACGATTATTATTATTGTATTATAATATGTTTTTTGTTATGGTGAATGTGTGGATTTATGTATGTATATAACAACATTTGCATGTATATATATTTGAACGTGTATGCGTGTACACTGAAATAGTATAATATATGAACATACGCAAGTGCTATTCGTCTCCACACACGGACGCACACTTTCTCACGGATTTCCTTAATTTTCTTCGTGCTCCATTGTTCATAAGTCGGTGACGGTGGCGGAGACTAGGTCACACGCAATATAAAAAAAAAACGAAAAAAAAGATCTGACGACAAACACAAAGAATATTATATAGTATACATACATATTATATATAATATACGAAGGAAAAAATAACCATGTATTGTTTCCACGTTATTTTTTCGGTTATAACTGTAATTACGAGAATCGTTATAGTTTTGTATGACCTCGGTGACGCGGCTTGGCTGCGAAGGGAAAAAATAGCAACAAGTATATCAAGTAATCGGGTCAAGGGTTTGAATTTTTTGCGAAACTACAGGTCGAAGGACCTGCATAAAACGTGCATTTGAGAAAGAAACGATTTTCACGTACTCTGCGTTCGTGCATAATGACTGGTCACTATATGCAGCACAAGTCATCTGTAGATCCTGTATAATGTTAACCACGATTACAAAATTTTCTAATATGGACAACATAATAATTATGTTATATTGATAAGTTAACTGTAAAATTATTATTATTGTTAATATTTTGGGATAGTAATAGAAAACGTCTAGTCAATTAGGTACTTAATTAAATCTATTAATAAAAATTTCATTAAGTATGTTTAGATGTTTAATTTTTTTGAGATCAAAAATAAATACAATTATATTGGGTTAAAATCTTGTGCTATACCGATTTTATTTTATAACTTGAAACGATATTTACTTAGGTATAATTGTGAATAAAATATTCAACATTTTAAGAAAATACTCAAAGCAATGTAAAAAGAATGTAAGTTTTTACTAATCTTAGTATACCCATCAGTCCTACCACACAATATAAAAAAATGTTTAAATATAACTTATAAACACATTAAACAAAGAGTATCGTTGTCATACAGGTAACAAAAAATAGATTTAGCACCCTTTGTTTCAACGTATACCTAACGTTATACTACGGATTTCTAATGTATTTGACCTCGACATGTTTTTAATTCATAAGCTTCGCCAAAAGGTTAATGTTTAACGGATGTTTGTAATATTTTTTCCATTAGCTCTGTCATCTTATTGCGATTAAAATCTAGAAAACGTACAACAATCAATCAAACCGAGCGGCTTAAAATTTAAATACCTATAATATTATTATACACCATAGTTATTTTTTTACAATGATCTCTACAACACAAACTGCTTGCGCGTGTGTAAATTATCGTTCACTAACGCCGTATTATGGTTCCGTAAAATAATATTATGTTTTGATAATAATTAAAAAAAATTATCATTCGACAATTTATTTAACGCTCCACTATAAAATGTTTTATAGACATGATATAAAAAAAAAACCGAATCCCCTATTCTAACTGTACATAACTAAGATAATATTACTTCATAATTAACACTATTGCATAAATGTGCATATTATTAGTATACCTAGTATATTGTGGCACAAAAATACACTATTTTATTTTATCGCAGAGTAGTAACTACGCACACACCAGAAATGTCGTACCTATAATATATAACAATTTAAATCGTTTGTGAATATTTAAATATTACATAATTATTTGTTTCCATGTGTGCATACATTTATATATGTACTTACATTATACATTTATAGTATTTATAGTTTATACATATTATATCACAATAGTTGTATATACAGGTGCTTATGATGCGTGTAGTGCATATAAGCATTTGTTAAGAGGGTAATAGATAAAAGTATGCAAACATATTATCATCTCCCTCATAAATAAAACCAAATTACGCCACTGCTCCTAAAGATATACTTTACAATTTACAATATTTACTACCGATGTTGTTATAGTTAATAAGTTATAACCAGTACTCATAGGAAGAAATCCACGTACAAGTCAAGTGATTCTTACTTTTTAAGCATTTATGAAAATTTTACATCCAAAAACAAATGCGAAATGGGACTAATTATAATGATTTTAAACTAAAAAAATATTTTATTAATTTAAGTTCATTAAACTCGATGAAGAAATAGGTTCAATATTAAATCTATATGGTTTTTAAATTATTTAGTAGTATATTATATAAGTTGTAATCGTCAAAATATTAGCCAATTAATAATTATGTATATTAAGTATGTATAATTTTCTTACATATTATTAGTAAAAAAATGTTCTTTACTCCTAATTCCTATAATAGACTATTAAGCAAGAACATTTTAATAAATAATGTGAATTGTTTATTATATTTTTTTTTTATATATACAACGTTCATTAAGATATTTATATCTTCACTAAGGGTCATATGATTGCCAATATTTAATATTATACACGTTAAAAATTATAATTATAGATATAAACATATTATGTTTACAGATGCTTAAGCATTTTATTATTAATGATTTGATAAAATGATCAAAGTAGAGGTTTCAAAAGACTTTATGTGAACCTACCACTAGATAGCGTTGATAATACCAACAATTAATATAGGGTAAACAAAATCAACGGCGTGCATCGTGCTGCTCATGAAACCTTAACGCAATAACGCATATAACACTTTCGCAGTCATGCATGTGTACATATCCAAGCATAATTCAGCATAAGTATAAAAATGAATAACCATCAGAAATACTAACACATTACATATTTTATTATTATAACATCAATTAAATTCGGCTATACGTTGGTTTCTACAATATAATTATTATTAAATTAATAATTTATTATGTATCATTATTATTTGTTTATGAGCCGTTTACTATTGAAACTGCAGTTCACGTTATGAAGAAATGAAGAACGCGAATAAATCTTATTACGTACATATCTAATCCTAGTGCATCGTGGATCTGATTATAACAGTGTAACTCATATAACCACACATAACATAAATATATCATATATGGATAACCATAATATGTTGAATATGTTATACAAAATATAATTACATATCTACTGTTTCGAATCAAAATATAAACAAGTTTCAGTTGGGTCATGTTTACTAAACATACTAGGACGTGATACCTAGTATGGTCGTTCGAGTACAAATGTATTTCAGAATATTATAATGTTTATATTTGTGTAGGCAAGTAACTATAAAGTATAAAGTACCTAAACATTAAGTTTTACCTAGGCACCTAGACCTAGCCAATAATGCTTAAAGGTAAGAAATTAGTACAATACCTATAAAATAATAAATGCAACTATATAACTATGTATACAATAAAAGATGAATGTTATACCCGAAATTGGACTTAACTAGTTCACCTGAATACCTAATACCTGTAATAATAACTATGTAGCCGCGTAGGTAATTATTGAAATGTGTAGTTGTATAGATATCTATTCAGATAAGGCTGACTAGACTGGAGAGTTTAGTTACATACCTACTAAATATTTGTATGAAAATATTTTACAAAATCATTTTTTTTTTTTTTTTTTTTTAGAAGAGGGGAGGGCTAGATAAACTTTTATACAGCACCTACATTAATTTGCGAATGCAATTAAATATAAATTCATACAAATTCCATAGGTAGGAACTAAGTATTTACAAAAATAAATGTAAATTAATCCAAGTAGTTGGCGCTATAGGTAAAAGTATATAATATATAATATTAAGGAAAAATTAGCAAACAAAAAGTTGTGCAGTTGGTAACGCAAAACTTAAAAAGTTTATCTAATGGAAATAAATTAAAAAGGCGAAAACCTAAAAAAATTTGAGTGGTTCAATATTGTCCTACAATGTACTTATTTTACTAGGAAATAAATTCGCTAATATAAAATTATATAATTTCGGTAACTTACCAACAAATTCGTTAATTATATTTCATATCTGTTATATGACCGTACAACTAATTTATAAGGGTGACTTCTTCAGCATGGTACGTGTATATATAGAAGAATAGAAGATAAAGCGACGAGTGACGACTGACGAGTAAGTTTTCTTTAAACCGCCTCGTGAACAATGAACAATATCGCGATTACTGCACGCGAATGCTTATAATGTGGTCCGCGAATTACGATAATCGATAGTTGAATAATTTATACCACGGTCCAAGACAACCATTAATTAGTACTTAGTAGTTAGGTAAACGATTTGCATTAAGGGGGATTTCCAGTGGACCGTTCGCGTGTACGCACACGTTTATTGTACCTACACACTCGTAACATACGTACGATTGTACATACAGGCCCTTCTTGAAAAATACTCGGATGAGCACGGTTAAAATAAATATTTTTAAATTTGTGATTGCTGTTATCGCCCAAATTAGACTGTTCACTGAGTGTTCAGTGTTCGGACGGAAATAGTTAAAATAAATTCAACTTCATGGTATCGTGGTTATACGTCGTGTAGCAAGAACGTATAAACTCTCTGGTATACCAAAAGTTTACCGTGTATACCAACCAATCACAGAAAAGTATTTTCATGCACGTACACGTATGTAGTGAAAACCCGCCTTTACTCGCGAGCATATACCTATAACGGGCTATATTTTTGGTTGGTTAGTTTTGAAGAAAACAGTGCCTGCCAACCGTTTTCTCTACGACCAGTCACCAACATTTTCCATTTGATTCTCGACTAGTCTCAGTTTACGCGTTACTGTGTTGTGCAACAACATTTCAGAGAAATGATTCCTGTATATTATATATATTAACAAACCTCTTTAATTCCAGTCCAACGATACACTTCTAATTTTTCTAGAGGATTTCCCGAGAATGATGCCTCAAGATAAAACATACTTCAATCAATCACCAATCGACCAGTCTTATCATTAGTGTAAATTATTCACAAGATCCTCGTATTAGGAACTAATCATTAGGTTATTAACATATACTGCAGTTACACTATACATAACATACTATATAATGTAGCATATTTATTAAAGAAATTTGAAATACGTATTTAAAATAATTTAAGTTGGAAACTTCAAAGTGAAATCTACTAAAAGATGTCACCAGTTTAAATACTGGGTAACAACTAGGAGGACAACTACCTACACAATCGTACGCGTACTAGTTTATATACTCATATCTTCATAAGTCATAATAATAATTATATTCAATAATAATGTTACATGTTTTGGGAATTTTCGAGAATACAGTTTATTTTTAAATTATACAATATTTCTAAAACAACTAAAAATGCTTTTTTTTATCTATTAATGGCGGGTTGCATGAAAAATGGATTAATTAATGGTTCAATAAAATGTAATGTTGTAATGAACCAATCATGGGCCACTAAATCATGTTTAATAGACCTTATTAAATGTTAATTAAATTTTAGTGATTGTCCATGTTAACCGGTACTAGTGTATCTTATATGTATTGATGTTAAAAGTTTGTATGGATATTAAATCCGATAGGCATACATTTGAGTAAACCCTTTTAGTAAAATAGTTAAGTGACATATAAATTGTATACTAAATCATATCAGTATTATTAGATTATTATTATTTTAGTTGTCAACGACATTCGATAAGATACGAATCCACGAGGCGAAGGATAAAAATGTCTCAAAACAATAATAATAATTATAATTTATTCAACTCAACTTAGGTAGGATACATCATAAACATAAATTAATTTAAATGGTAATATGAGCTGATTACCCCTCTCTTTAAGCAAGCTTGTGATGAGAGTGTCTTCAGTTATTAGTTATAACAAATAATTATAAACAATTTTTTTAAATATATGAAAATTATTACAATAATAAAGTACATAAAAATAGAGTAGTACTTAAATAATAATGAACATGAACATATAATATTAATAATTGTTTCTCTGGAACATATATTTTTTTATACTTTTTTAAAACAATATCTTATTATTTATTAACTTATCATACTTTGGAAATCTATTAAATATTGTTATAGCTTTGTATTTATAATAGTTTTGATAAGCCGTGATATTACAACCCTAAGACAATTCTCCCTTTTTCCTTTAGGAATAATACTTAAGCACCCATCATCCCGGATACCCAAATCAGAATGTAGTCGTATTAATCAAAAAGTTGTTTTATATTGAATTTCCCTAGGATGTCAAATAGTTATGAAATATTCATTACATCATAGCCTTAAATGCTGTATTTTAAGTGTTTTAGGTTTTAACAATAACGGTGAATGTATACTACCTAACACAAATTATAATATTACATATCTTAATAGAAAATCACCGATCAAGATCTATAATATGTATGGTTTTTTGTAATAGGTTTATTAATATTATCAAATTATAATTCAGCGTTTGTATTAATAAAATAAAAGGTTACATACATATAAATAAATAATGAATGAATTAAATATTATAAATAATAACCTTATAAAAACCAGTATCGTATGTAAAAGAGATCTGGTGGCGCGGGTGCAACCGCGGGTCCGTTCGTTTAGGGAGCGTAAAATACGTAATAATATGTTTTTCTTTAAACTATTAATTTTTTTTTTTAATTAATCTAAATTATTATACAATTTTAAATTAATATTACATGCAATAATATTTTTTAAATATGTATAACATTTTAGTAAGATGAATAAGATATAGAATAGGACTTTGATAATTTTGCTCCCGGATCCAAATTTTGAAGTTACACCAACACCGCTGATAAAACCCATAATTTTTGCTGCGTAAATAATTGATCCAAACGAGTTACAAATTTTCTATAGTTAGGATTTTATCCAAATTATTCATGTGTTCTTTGCCCATTAGATACTATACTTGAAGTACTTACATAATATTTTAATTTGTTATAACATATAATATATTATATATTGAATATATATTATATATATATTATGTATATGTAGTGTGTAGATATTCATATATTCTATTATATTCTGATTTCAGCCACCTATCCCCCTTATCGATTTAAATCCCCCCCTTATGTTTTTACTATTTAATTTAATTAATTTATATTTTATACTTAATACAATTGATTATAAATATCTAATATAATATAACGATATTACTATAAATTATAATCAATTTTATAGTTTATAAAATATAAATTAATTAATTTTGACATACATTTATATTGATGAAATACATGTATATCAGTAATCTATAATATATTGACTAAAGGTATCCTAGCCAAGTTTACTAGAAAAAAAAACAAAAATTGATAGGTACCTAGTTGTTTAAAAAAAACTCATAAATGTATTGAATGTTAGTATAATGTATTTTCTTAGAGAGGTAAAATGGTCAAATGTCAATATACAGCTAGTCAAACCGATAATTTGAAAAGCACACTTTTTGCTCAAGAATGTAACATTTTTTAGGCATTAATTGATATGTCATACATATAAATATAATGAAAACCTTACTATTGTACAAATTAATAATGATAATATTAATATAATATATTAAAACAACACAACGCTACAGTGTGCACTTGCATACTGCATGAGGTGAAGGAATTTTGATTTTTGAGCATATCCGTCTATGTAATAAATTTAGATAACAGTATCTTCACTTTTGATCGAGAAACACGTATAGCACACCAGATGTATGAGATCCGTCAAATTGCATTACATAGACAAAAAAAAGTATTTGATTAAGGGATATAACGCGCTAAGTTTTATCAAGAGATTTTAATAAGAGTTCTTAACATTTATAGCATTATAGACCTCTTTACAATATAAAGTATAGTCTTTAACTTTAATTATAATTTAATATTTTAATGCTAATTTAAAAAAATATTATAAGTAGTAAGTACACAACACTTGTTAGGTAGTTCTCATGAAATTAAATACACTAAAATAACAATAAAAATTATGATAAAATCTTCTCTGTGGGCCATCGATAAAATACCGTCTCTTTAGGGTTAGAGAATGTCATACCACTTACGCCCACATGTATCGTTTCAACTTACATTTGTAAGTAATTTTCCATGTTGTACCCAGTACCTACTAAACATTTTATTAATAAGTTATTTAAACTTTAATCTCACCCATCGTGTGATGGGCTTTATCGATAATATAATACTTGTTAAAGCTTTTAATGTAAAAAGTATGTACCGGTTTAAATCAAGATCGATTCGTGCATGGTCTAAGATAATAAGTATATATCACAGCACTCATTCCGGACGATAAATTTTAAATTTGCACAAGTTCATTTGTTTGTTTCTATATTATGAATTATTAAAATATTATAAACCCGCATAAATTCTATCTCATATAGTTCATGTCCATTTGAAATTTAGATAATTGCCCTTTTTTAAGTTTTTGTACTACCGGATAGCCGATAGGTGCTTTCGGGTTGGACTGTTGGGGGCTGGGAGGCATGTCATAAACGAACTCGTACAGTAATATTATTATAATATACCTGGAAAGTGATAGTGCGGGTATGGGATGACGTATACTTTCGTCGTATACGTACGCTTCGTTCAGCCAAGGGACTCTCGATGAGCTTTACCCACGGATGAAATATCCTATGCCTGCGGCTATACAGTATAATACGATGGCCACTGCGCCAAAACGATCTCGATTCAACGCTACTGCGGTGGAAAACGTTACGTATTATACAAAACACAGAACGGCGTACTCCACCTCTGAATATAATGCCTGTCACATATAACGATAAAACGGTATATGATAACACGTAATGCGTGTTTGTCGACCGGAAACACTGTTTAAGTACACAGGCACACGAAACTACTGTTAAAATGTTATTAATCAAAAACGTTCTCGGTTCGCGGACTTTCGTCGTCCGCACGCGTGACTCGCCCCAGTGACCGCCGGCGACCGCGGTTAGACGTATACTACCGACCGAACGCGCCACGCGCACACTTTGTCCAGCCCTGTCGGCGACCGTGGCGGTGGTGCTGCGAACGCCGGTGGTGCAGGAGGAGAGACCTTGAACCGACCGGTTCGGCCGTTGTATAATATTATTATATACAGATAGAACGGTGCACGGCACGCATTACGCGTTGTATTGTACAACGTTGCTATGTACAATGGGAATCGGTCCACCGTCGCGTTCACTCGGTTGGCGGCGGTGCGCGTTGGTCGTCCACCGAACCCGTTCGTTGTCGTCCGACACGAACGTGTAGGTATACCTCGTCGGTGTACGATTGTTGGGCAGCGGCGGTTGTGGTAGTGGTGAGTGTCGCGGTGGTGGTGGCGAGGAGGGGGTCACGCTGTGCGGACGCGTAACGTACGTCGGTGGACCTGCAGAATCGGTTCCGATGACATTCTGTAGTATTAGGTAGAGGTATATTATAATATTATGCTAGTCGATCCTTAACAATAATACTCAAACCCGTGTTTCACCCGCATAATATACGGGGTTATTTTCAAGATTTTTTTTTTTTGTACTATACTTGAAGAATGTCTTGTGGACATACGCAGACATCCGATTTTCGAATATGAATTCCTTTTATCTGTTGATACTTGATAGTTAATTGGCATATCATTTTTCAGAAAATGTTGAATTCAAACGAATAGTGTTTTGAGTTATTTGAATTTGTGAACCAATGATAATTGGTCCACGAAAATGTTTGGAAAATACCGAGACTATGGTGATTTAAACATTTTAATAATTAATATGAATCTATCAACATTATTTATAATTTACATAAGAATGGCCTAAGTATAAAATAAATATTAAATTCAATATTACATCTGTTTTATATTTTTGTATAATTCTTAACATAAATATTTTAATAACCGAGAGACTGCTCATTCAAACTTTGAATTAAGTACATCAATAATATTTTTAAATACATTTTTCACTAAATAATTTACAGTAAAATGAAAGGGTTCTTAATATAAAAATAGGAGTTTGCATCACAGCAGGATACTTCTTAAGTAGTACAAAATAATCATAAAGATTTTATCTTTAAGTATATTTATAATTTCAAAAATTAGTATTTGCATAAATGTATTACTAAAGGAATTAATAAAGATAAAAATGATTGACGAATCCCCCTGTATAGTTAATAACTATTGTTAATCGTTTTATCTTATGTATATATTGGTATAGGTGTATCGTGTATCAATTTGTATACATATCAAACAAATCGTATTTAGATTAGGTAAGCGTTTTTCGAGATAATTACGATACATGATGCACACTACCAATATTTACAATCATTGTTTAACTATAAGTTATAAAAATCACCGTCTAAAGAAATCTAATAAACTGTACGTGGGTATAAAAAAACAACAACATTATATTTATGACCAAAATATTATTGTCAAGTAAAAAAAAAAATGAACGATATCGATAAACATACAATTTTAATTTTTAAGGACCATTACCATAAAATAGGTATTGTATTTTTCGTAATTTTCACATTAAAATGTATATATTATTACTTCCCGATCATACATTACGATAAATGAAGTCTTTTATATTTGTTAAATATAACAAATATAAAAGACGTGTAAACGTGTATTATTATAAACGTGTAGTTTATAATAATAAACTACACGATTATATAAAATAAATATAAGCGTCCTCTCGAACGATTTAACGAACACTGCAGTCATGCGACAGTAGAAGATTATATACTCATAATGATTAGCAAATATTATTGTAAATACCATTATGGAGTTGCAAACTAACTTCAGCACAATCCATGTAATTAAATTAACTGAAGTTGTGACGTACAGATATTAATATATTATAATATCATCTAATAAATAAACAATTTATATATAATGACTAACTATTGTAAACATAATATACATATAGGCCATAGATGACGTATTTAGCTATATAATATCAAATGCATTATTTTTATATTTTGTCTGTACAATGTAGATACTAGAACTAGACTATATTACTTATATTGGATACATCGACGGAATTAATATATACATTGTATATTTGATTCGTATACGTTTTTGTGACTATAAATATACATATAATATAAAATTAGATGATATTGTTATTTTGTGCCGGAAGAGTTCATTATCCTTTAGCGTCGGATTTGTAAGAAGAAATTTGTACTGGTCACGATATAATTATTGTCATTATACTTTATAGTATATACATATAATATCATATATTTATATATTTGAGACAATCATTATGCACATATGATAAATTACATCAAATATTTTCAACGCATACATTAACGGACATGTTTTATACTAGCAGCTATTTATATTGAAAACAGGACATTTAGTCATCTGTTTATAGGTGATTGGCGTTGTGCCGTACTTGAGCAGGTGGAATTTTCGTTATATAACTGAAACACCAGAAAACTTCAATCAGAAATGCAACTACAACACTTATATAGTTCCCTATAATATGTGTATCTTCGTAATGTTTTTCATTGCACAAATATTTTACCTATTTAGATAGAATAATATGTAATTAAATAAAGTGCAACATTGTGCAGGATCAGCTAGTTTTGTATACTTAAAAAACTAAAAATAAGACCAAAATATTATTTTTTTATATTTGTAAATTTGTATGTTTTTATATTATATTATATTTTTAGCTTTATAGATACAAATAATAATATTATATCCTCGCTTGTCGTTTATTTTAAATGTATGTAGCAGCTACCATGAAATGTAATATAGTTATGAGTTATAAAATTATTGAAGTATTTTTCATATATAAAATAAGTGCATAACGGATACGTAGCTAGTACCTACTATAAAACAAATACGGGCTTCAAATTTATTTATATAATATATTTTGTTAGTCATCATGAAACGGCCACAAGATTGAAAGTCATCAATGATCGATTTTAATTTACAAAATATTTAATCTTATTATCTTCTCAGGAATATTGTTTATACATATACATTGGTACACAGGCGCGGATCTAGCTATGAAATAAGGGGGGGGGACAGATGAAAAATTTTACTTTAAGTACATAAAAGCAAGGCATCAAGTTTAAGTTATAATAATGAATAAAATATTCAACATTTATGCATATTAAACTCAAGTAAACTCAAGTAATGATAACATATTTACATAATATCACAGATATTTACAGTACCGAACTTCTGCCTAGACAAACTAAGCAGCTGCCTAGGGGACTTTACCTTTCCATAGCCCAAGTACCAAAAAAAAAAAAAAAATGCCCCAAAAAATGTTGATACATAAAGAAATATTTCGTGTATAAACTATTTTCTATTTTGTTTAATGCTTAAATAAAAATAAGCTTATAAGAATATTATTATGAAATAGGCAGTAACTTAAAAATTAAAATTATGCTACACTATATATTGTTATGGATGTATAAAGTGAAAATATGTATCGGTACCGCATCTTATACAGTTTTAAAAGCAACAAATTAAAAGTTGTTTTTATTTATATATTTTTAAAAAGTTCTTTCTTTAGTAGCTGCCTTGGGGCCCCAAGACGAGACCCTTAAATTCCGCACTGTATGTTTATAGTTTATACGTACGTATTTTTTATATATCTAAGGCTTCAGCCCCCTTTGTATTCGTGCCTGTATATAGTACATTGTGCAATACGCATATACTCATAATCATCATATATTCATATTAAAATAATATATTATATAGTATATACGATATACGTAAAGATACAAATATAAAATTCCCATATTATGAATATGTACAATATATCTCATCGTATCCGTATGTAATAATAATATAATTTAATGTATAATCTATAAAGTGTAAAACATTGGATCATATTATTTACGAATGTTTTTCATTATAATTTGTGGTGAACAGCTGAATGAATTCGGGCATTTTTTACATACATACGTTTTCCCATTCCAGCAACCACATACGTTCCACGCAAATCTAATAATTATATATGTAAAGTTGAAGTATACATTATTATATATCATTTCGTTCCTGCTAGGGCTGCTCGTGTACGTGCATACTTTATTATTGGCTAGTAATTATTTTGTTTCGCTAGTGGTTGTTACTTTGTTAGTATATATTTTTTACTATAATATATACTTATAACATATAATAACCACACCTTTTGTGGTATCCACTTTTTTTTTGTTTTGTTTGGTTTAATGTAGAGTATAGTTTTTAGCAACACATCAAATTATATACATAAGGAATTTCTGGTCATCATTAACGTTGTTGTTGTTGTTACTGAGAACACTTGTCGCCGCTGTGTACACTGACGATATTTATTAACGGAGAACGTATTGAAATTCAAGTATAGGTCATGTCCAGAGTTGGCGATTATAGATGCATTTGCAGTTTTCATATCAGAATATAATGAAACTCAAACGCGTGCCACCCACTCTGACATTCACTTTAATAAACGGATTAGTTTATTATTTTAATTTAGTTATTTAAATAACTGAAATTGAGTACCTTCTGAAATAGTGAAAAAGGTAGTAAAAACATTTCAATGAGATTTATGACTATATTTTTTAACATAATAATATTCCCTTTGAGTTGTATCTGCAGAATAATTAACGCAATTTTTTTTATACTCTTCTACTTATATTAGTTAGTATATTTTAAGAAAATATTCTAATCAGTTTGAAATTTTTACTTACCCTCTCTATATTAGCATGTATGGGCTTTATGTTAAGGTGATTCAACATCACCTCATCATCCCATCACTACTCAGACAAGTAATACCTACGCATTACCTCGTTCCGGATACAAGAGAGACACTCTGTCATGCTTCTGCGATTCCCGTACATTTATATACGGCTGTAAATCTAGTAACTACGATGATATTTACTGGAACGGATCTATGCTTATCTGGACTTAACAGGCTTAATTGCTATTTTTATGATCTCGTACCTGAAAGAGGAAACACGCAATTTAAATCAAATGTAGAGAAAACTAACAGCATTTAAAAACATAAATATTAAATATATAAAATTTAATATATTATAATAGTTACATACATATAATAACTGCGAATTCAAGTCAATCTGTTTTTCAGTCATTGATAAAAGCTTCTGTAAATGCTGTTGATAAATATTATAGTTTTTAGGAACAATCAAGATGTAAAGTAAATTACACTACTACAGGAGATCGAAATGTATTTCCTTTACATACAATACCCATGTAAATACTGTATGCTTATGTAGTGTATGTACAATGTTTAAATGTATAACTGCATGAATTTTCTAAATTTTCTAAGTACAGTTTTAAAAGTTCCATAATTTTTTTTAGAAAAAATTGTATTACTGTAGTCTACAATATATTTTTTACCATAGTAAATATAAATTATCGGCCAAATTTATTTTTCTACTATATAATACATTAAAAGAAATGGCTCATTTTAAACGTGGTAACGTTTTAAGAGAAATTAATTTAAACTTAAATAAAGTATTTGATATAGAAAGTCTTATCCTATTGTAATTTTTGTAGTAAGTTAGTCATACTGTATCGTATAATACTTCGTGATATTTATAAAGGTATCCATATTAAAATTTAAAATAGCTCCTTAATTAAACATATCGTAATTTGTAGAGTACGAATCTGTTCTTTAAAATCCTTATTTATCTATAGATTAGATGATATTATGTAATGGTTGGAAAGGTTTAATCTAAATTTTTATCTTTTGCTGCTATTTTTCTAAACATTGTTTATTCTTCACATAATTATCACAATATTATTATCCAGTTTTGTTGATTAGGGAGACATCTTGAAAATATATCATATATTATAGTATGATACTTTTATCCAACTAAATTGATAATTCTCCTACCATAATTGGCATAATTTTACAACTACATTTTAAGCTTTCATCTCATTTTTTTATACGTCTTATTAATTAAGACCCTATTTTAAATAGTTAATGATAGTAGTGACGATTGCAGTATTTATGTAACACAAAACTTTGCTTTATAATTTCATAAATATCATATTTCAAATTTTTAAACCTTATTAAAATCAACAACATTATTATAATGTAAGACAAAAGTATTCGCTTTAAAATAAACAGTCAAAACACATTTGGAAATTTGGAAATAATAAATTTATTAATTAATTTAATTTTGTTAGTAATTAAATGGATAATAAATAATAATAAATTACTTATAAAAAAAATGTGTCTATTATAAATAATATCAAGAGTGCCTGTCAAATGCAATGTATGTAAAAATAATATAATACGAGTAGGTATTAGACTGTTCTAATAAGAAAAATTTTTTTGGCTTCAAATATTTTTTAAAAAATCTGCCTGCCTCGGACTTTGACAAATCTTTAGCCGCCACCGGTAACAGATGAACAGATCTATTGTCTAATAAAATTAATTAATATGCCATTCAACAAATATATATCGGGTACATTGAATTATGACATCTTTTTTTCAAAGAAAAAATAATAATTATTGATTACATTAACATACCTATATTATAATTTATAAGATTATATATAATTAAACCACAGAATAAACGAAATTTAAATTTTAAATTTTATTTATTCTGTAAATATATATTATAATATTTTAACGAAAATACTAAAATCGGTACAACGTAATTTTAGTTTTCCCTAAATAAGGACAGCCCAGTGGTATTTTGCAAATTTGAAATTTTTTTTTTTAATTATACACGCTAGGGCGATATTAGACATGAAATTCAATATATACAGTAACAGCCAACAAGTAACAACTGCAATAATCAAAAGTGTATATCTCTATAATAAAAAATAAATAATAATAAAAACGGAACACAATTTATACAGCGAATAGGTCTTATAGTTTATAAATTTATGTCTTTTGTTATCATGATAAAGATAACATTGTTATAATATTACGAGTTTCGATACAATCACGTCATATCAATACACCTTGTTACTACCTACATTAGTTTTATCGTGGTGTCACTTTTAGTTTATACTGATGAGTGATGATAGCTTATCGTACGATAAAATGCAAACAATATTGTAACATTATTGTGTTATTGTGATTTGTGATGATCACGTTACGTAAACCTATGAAATCAATGATATATTTTGTTTTGTTTTGTTTTGTTTTAATTTCAATGTAAGACTATAACCGTATAGACACAGTAATTATTGATTAATTATTAATCAGCAAACCAAGTATAGTAGGTAATTGATTATTTAAAATAATAATATGATCGATCCTATACCGGCTATAGTGCTATACCCATCAAAGACCTTGGAGTGTCATGGTCTTTGAACTATCTTCTCTGATGATGCGTAATGTTTGCCCGGCCTAAAGTTGAATATTGTACCTAACCTTGCGTAAAATTAAGTATACATTAATAATAAAAATTATTGGTAATTAAATTCAACATAATCATCGTTATACATAAAGTTATGTGAAATTGTAAATTATTCAATTGATTAGTATTTGGTTGATCATAAAATGTAATGCATAGAATATCATTTATCATTATATAGCACCATAGTGGACATCATCATCATTTTCTATGGAATATTAACTATAGAAATAAATAGAATCGATTTTACTGGAGTAGCAGTTCCAATGGTACAACATACAATATAAACAAATATAGATATATAAACAATCTATACAATTTTAAAATACTCATAACTCGTTTTAAAATTAAAATATAATAAAACGCTTAGGAGTTGCTCTTGAGATAATGTTCTTAACTTTAAATTTTATAAGAGGTCATTTTACTCTAATTTGAGAAATTAATATGATTATAGACGTTATAGTCATTATTATGAGCGTAAAATTTACTGTGTTGCGTGTGGGTTAAAGAAAAATAACAAATATTACGCTGGCATCCTCTTAAGTCCAAGATAATATTTTGACACTTTGTGAGCTATTTGAAGGCATGATAAACTTTTACTCTTTACGTATATTATAATAATAATTTGTATGCTCAATGATATTTTCTAAACATTTAGATTAATTTAGATTAGTTATTGCCTATTATATCACGAACATCGGAACCTAATCACACCGTTGTACGGTAAAACAACAATGCGGTTAGACTCAAAAGTTAATTACAATAATATATTCTAAAAATATATACTAATGATATTATAATAACTAAATGTTATCGGGAAAATTTCAGTAGAAAAATAATTACTTGAATAGTTGAATAGCAATATCAAAAAATATATCATAAAAAATACTTGAAAATATTATAATGATTATAGTCTTCGTTCAGAATCGAATCATTTTTCGTATGCAATGATTTATATTTATTTATTTATTTATTTATTTATGATTTATCGTCGAATTAAAATTTAACACGTAGGTAGGTGATTCATTATACTACTACAGTGACTTATTACTTCATGACAAGGTAAACTCATACACCTACTGTTCAGCATAGCGGTTTCCAATTTTTCTCTCTTTTTTAATTAATGAACGACCCGATTGTTGAGGGGAGAAAACAGACAATTTTCCCCTACCCAGAGTTTTTTAATTATGTTTGGCTAAACATTATCTACCATTTCCGCATTAACAATAATACAATCTAAAATAATAATAGGGAGTAAGGCGTTTTCTTTATAAAAAAATCGTTATTTATGTTTTAGAAAAATATCCGTGGATGCTCATGAATCAAATGTTTGAACGATATGTCAATCCTATTTCGCTCATATTTTCGGTATTTTCAAGCTGCGATACCCACGAAATCGTACAACTCGTGATTAAAAAATACAACGGAAAAAAGTGCAAAAAGTGTGATCACACACTTGTTAGGGGGGTGTGTAGTATCGGCTATATGCCGCCCGCCCCTACCGTCGTGTGCAAGGCTCCGGAGGGATTCGAACCCTCGATCTCCTGTTTACTAGACAGGCGCTTTAACCAACTAAGCCACGGCGCCAGCTGTGGCATTTGAGCGAACTTGTCGTATTTAAAAGCTGACCGCATATATGCTTATGTATTGACGTATACATAGTTATTAATTATTATTATACTATAAAAAAAGGTTTTTTTAAAAAAATTTACATAAATATCATACTATTCATTTGTAAGTCAGGTAATTTATTTTTTGTTCCTGATATTTTGAAGGGGGTTTAAACCCCCAACCTCCTGCTGTTCGTGCCTGCAGTATATACATATTTCATAGTTAAGTTAAGTGAATACAATTATTTCAATCCTGAATCCAATGTGGACAGAACATTAGCATAGTCATTGTTCACTCGTCATATCAATAGAGATGGACAATGGTATCGTCAATATGACAATATAGGAATATTGTGCATAACGTGCATCAACATATTTATCAATACATACGATTTCGGGCAACTCCCGAGTGCGTCCCGTTTATCATATCGTACCTTTTTAATAGCCAAACTGCATCCGCAATAATATTGCTAAAAATTTTGGTATATCCCATGTGCGTCCGCGATAATATCACAAATAATTTTGGTATATCCCGTGTGCGTCCGCGATATTACTGCTAACAATATTTATCTTGATGGATAAAATGCATTGATAACTTATAATATTACACAGTGTTAGTTTGCATTTACACTATAGTCAATACGTAAAAACCTACTATTCGTAACGAGTCTTTGACAACCACGTGTAGTATGTTTAGTGATGTGTAGTGAGGTGTATGCAGCTAACCGTTTTATTTAAATATATTTAATTAACATTTTACATTAATTTATTTTATTACATAATATTACATACTATAATATACTTGAAAGATGTCGATGTCGTTGCCGTCGAGTATGATCAGCCAACACGGTAAGGAACTTAAAATTATTGATGGATATAAAATGAAATTTCATAAAATGTTGAATGGTGATGTAAAACGATGGTGCTGTGTAAACAAAACGTGTACAGCTTACATGAAAACAGATATGAGTGAGAAGACAATTATTGATAGTAATTTAAATCATAATTATAATTTAGAATCTGGAGGAAAAACGATGAGACAAATAATAAGGAACTCTGTAAAACGAAAAGCTTAAGAAAAACTTTGTGAACGTCCACTCAAATTAATTCATTTGAAACTATAAAATAAAAAAACGGACTTTTTAACGACAATTGATATATCTTGTATTCGAAAAGAAATGTATGCTGCTCACCGTTCTTCAATACTACCCAAAATACCAATTAATATTCAAGACGTAATAGTTCATTAAATTCATTAGAAATTAAAACATTTGATAATGAAACATTTATTCTATTCAATGACAGTAATAAAAACTTGGTTATGTTTTCATGTAAACAAAATTTAGCTACTTTATGTGCCGTAAAAACAATATATGTAGATGGTACATTTAAGTACTGTCCAAAATTTTTTTACAACTTTTTACCATTCGTGGTTTAAATAATGGTTATTACATACCATTAGTATTTTTTTTTTATTGAATAATAAACAAATAGAATCGTATTCCTCGTGTTTTTTAGCGTTAAAAAATGAATGTACTAAATTAAATTTATGTTTTAACCTCGAAATTATATACGCAGATTTTGAAAAATCTATACATATGGGTGCAAGAAATGTTTGGCCAGATATTTTTACAAAAGGTTGTCGGTTTCATCTAGGGCAGGCATGGTGGTGAAAAGTACAGAATCTTGGTTTAAGTATTCATTATTGTGATGATGTATCAGAAATAGGACAGTTTTTAAAGAATATATTTGGATTACCCATGCTGAATGAATACGATATTGAAATAAGTTTTACTGAAGATTTTATGTCTATCAAACCTGATGATGAAAAACTAAATCAGTTTATGGATTATCTCGTAGAAAACTATATTGATCCACAGTCAGACTTCCCTCCTCACACATGGGCAGAAATGAGCAGTAGCAGTGAACGAACAACAAATGCGTTTGAAAGCTTTCATTCTAAATTTAATTCATGCTTTTACACACCTCATCCGGACATATATTCCTTCTTAGAAATATTAAAAAAAATTCAAATAGACAGAAAAATTTTAATACAAACTTCTAATCAAATACCTAAAAAAAATAGATCAGTCAACGAAAAAAATATTAAATTAATTTAAGAAAATATACAAAAATACAAAACTTCTAAAATCTCTAGATATGATTATGTGAAAATCATGACATTAAAAATTCAACCAAAAAAATAGTTTAAATATTAACCCAGCATTTTAAAACTGTATGTAAGCCTAAATAATTTAATACATTTATATAATAATAAAATAATATAATAATTAAATAACCAAATAACCAAATATTTTTGGGGTGTAAGCCAGTTCACCTCCTCGTGGTGCACCCTGGGTAACTCTAAATGAATTGGGGACGCATTCGGGCTATGTAAAAAATATGACTTTTTTTCTTGGGACGCACTCGGATGATACCTAATTCTGGATGCACTAAGAACATTAAAAAAGAGTCATTTCGGGACGCACTCGGGCGATGCCCACAATTTCTTTACAGGTGCGTAGTTGTATTATAAATTATAATTATAGGTTTCTGTTATACTATACGTTTACACATATACACATATAAAATGTGACTGATTTTTACATAATCTGTAAAAATTAAATAAAATAGCTTTAATTAACCACTGAATATTTTGTCTATATTATAATTATCTCGTAATGCAATCTGAGAAAAATACCTTATAATTAACAAGAATATTAAATACCATAATTTTTACAGATAAAGCATTGCAATTAGTTAGTACATATTCAAAAATATACATAGCTTAAAGCTAAATAAAAATATATATATTTAATTTGTTAGAAAATTATGAATACCACATTAATATAATAATAAACATTTATCTAATATGCGATATTTTAATCAACACAATCATTTAATGAATACACTTATAATTATTTATTAATAAATAAATTAAACAACAATTTTTAAATATCTAATACATGTCATGTGGAATATTTATTGTATGAATATATCATATGTTATATGTTATATTTTTATATTAATATTCTGTATTCGCTTGTGGCTTGTCTGTTGCTGATAGTTAATAATGCCAAGTGATCAATGAAGCGCTAAATGAGGGTTTGTTTTTAATTAATTTATCTATATCAATAAATTCTACTGGCAACTATTACTTCTTGAAGTATGAATTATACGTGTCAGATAACTTGACCACAATGGTATCGGCACTAATATACAAAATCAATAACTCTTCGTATTTGATACTAGGTATTTATAATAATAATTATTTATTTATTTACAGTAAATTATTGTTAAAATTTCCTAAAACAGACGCTACTGGCAAACAAAATTGTATAACAGCAAACATAATAAACTGTTACTCTGTTAGGTGATTTTCCATTAGTTTAACACCCCATGTGGGCTATAAACAAATTACCATACGCCGACTGATGAAACCTAACAATTCATATTTTTTTGAACAGCACGCCATTCTAAGATGGAATTCGATCTCACCGTTTTTAAGGAGTTTAATTAGGCAATTTGTTAAGTCGTGTGTAGTTAGTAATCATTATGTGTTTAACTATTACTGTAGTGTAAAATAAATAGCATCAGATTGCTCCTATTAGTGCATGTACTTGAGTTACGACTGTACTACAATATTTTATAATTTTTTTCAAAAACGAAATTTTGATACCATTAAATATATTATATTAATGTACTTTACAAGGTTAGATATGTACCGGAGGTTCAGTTTTAAAATCATTTCTCGCTGAATTTACAATTTTTTGTGATACCACGTATAGATGATATATACAACACGTATCTACATTTATATTTAAACATTACAGATTATAATTTATTTTTTTGTAATACCTTCTCAAGTAGATACCTATAATAAAGTATATTAATAAAAAAATGCAATATATATTAATATTATATAAAAAATTAAATTACATAATTTTTAAACAATATTAATCACCTTTTAGCAATTCAAGAAACAGAATCCGTAGGAACTCAAAACTTTTAAAGTTTTAATTATCATTAAGTTTAGATTCCTTGTGTAAATTATGTAACAATTATTAAACGATATACCAATACTATTGACTTGTATAATAAATGATAATACTTCTACTGTTAACCTCGCGATGAACGGTTTTAAAATTTCATTGTAGAATAGATGAAGTTTTCATTTTGGTGTTAACGTGTGGTTCATCGTTAGTGGTTGATGTTTATATAGACATTGTAATAGACATTATGAAATAAAAAATACATTTATCCAATATCTTAAGGAGAATAAATTATGAAAATTAACAATTAATAAATTTAAATATAACAATAATAATTTGTTATGATTATCTACTAAATAGTGAAGAAATGGAATAATAAAAATTGCAAAAACATCTATGACCTCGACGTGATTTGAACACGCAACCTTCTGATCTGGAGTCAGACGCGCTACCGTTGCGCCACGAGGTCTCCTTTAACAACAAATGCAAACTTGTTTATTTAAGCAAATTCTCCACCAGATATTTAATAATATTAGTTATATTTTATTAAATTAATCGCTCTATAGAGTATAGACTATGGCCAATGGTCATCACTTGACTCAGCTAACAGCTCAATAGATATATATAAATTATACACCAAAAAATGTAAAAATAAATACTTGACCTACTGATGATAATTTTTTTGTAAAATCACAGTCACAATATTCACTTATGACCACCATACCGCAAATTTCAAATCGTTATAATTTCTAAAATAATAGCTCCCTAAAAACTTTATATTGGTATTTAGTAAGTTTGAATTGAATTTTTAAATTTTTAAATTTCATAAGTACATATAAAACTATTAAAACTAAAAATAGGTTATAAAGAAATACTACTCATAATATTTTAAAGTACTTACTTGCTTTTCGGTTATTGTGAATTGCGACCACCAACGATAGTCAAATAGCTAATAAGTAATAATATAAATAAAATAAAATTTGAATATAATTAATAAAATTAATAATTCACGACAATTGGAAAATGTTGTGATATGTTGTTTAGTATTTCGACGAAAGGACCATCTGTTTGAATATAACTTATACACCAACTGTATCACATAACTGTAGAGTTGTTCCCCTATGTTTTTTATTTTTCCATTTAGCCGATTCCCAGAATCGTTGAGACTAACCCACTAACCTTTTTTAATTTTGTCTTATAACCAAGCTAACAATCAGAATTTAGAATAGATGGTCGTGCACTCGTGCATATCTTATTTATTTATTTAAATTTCAACGGATCATTAAGATCCAAATACAATACTTTATAATTTTAGTTCAACATTAAATATACAAATAATTAATAATTCTGCAATAATAAAACAATAACACAAACATTTAAATACGAAAAATTCTGTTTATATAATTATTAAATAAATCAATGAAATTAAAGTTAAACAAATCAATTTTAGTTTCATTAACAATTGTCTATTGATATTAATCTACTTATAAGAGAGGCGCCCTAGAGGCTAAAGCATAATTTATGCGTGAAAACATAAAACATAGTGGTAGACCTAGTTAGCAAGCTCTATATTGAAGGACATTGAAAATGATAAAACCTAAAATTATAGGGCAATTGATAAAACTACTAACAAGCTTAAATAAAAATTTCATATCTAATATTTTCCTTCGTTCGAACAAACTAACAATATCAAAAAAATGTAAAAGTGGTTGATAAGGAAAATGTGGTGGAACACGAGTTATGTTACATTAGAAGGCCATAAATAAAAAAAAAACCGATTTTGAATATTATCTCAACATTAAACTTGATATTTCAAATATGGTAACCAAACCATAATAAATACCTGTTGTATTCTAATTTTGCTCGGACTAAAGAATAAAAGAATTCAAGACTGGGCAAGTAAACGATTTTTTTTAACTCGTTAAGTTAAGTTATTTTAAAAATAATAAAATTAAATTAAGTTAAAAATTACTCATATTTTTTTATTTAATTCGTTAAGTTAAAAGTTAATTAAAAAAAAAAAAAAACTTAACTTAATTAAAAATTAACATTTTTCTTACATTAAAATTAACTTGAGGTTAACATGTTAATCTTAAAAAAAGTAACTTATTAAGTTAAAAGTTAATTTGAAAAAAGTAACGAGTTAATTAACTTAACGTTTTACTTCATCTTAACTTATAATTCGTTAATGACCAGTCTTGAAAAGAAGTATATAGTGTGTTAAAAACCATGTAATTAGTGAAGTCTTTACAATTTCTAATAACAAAGCCTAAATTTGTCAATGATTTTCTAACGTTATATAGTTAATGTTTATTATATGTAAGAGTTAAATCAAATATTACACCTAAATCACTAATATCTTAAACATATAATTATTATCAAAGAAAACCTATTAATATAAAACTATAAGTGGAAATACGACTGCCAACAAACCTATTTCCAATACGAATCCTTTTACGTTTTCCTTTTTTTGGAAGGATTTAATATTATATTTCCGAAAAATTAGTTTTCCATAAAATTATTGTACTTCGTAACCCACACACTCGTTTTTCAAATATGCTTTTTTTATTGAAAAAATGTTACATTTTTTGTTTTTTGAAAAATCCTAGATTTGCGGTTTTTGTGAAAATAAAATGTACTAAAATACAATAATAAATACAAATAATAAAATAATAGCATAACCGAAAAGTACAAATTTTAAAGTAATTTAGTAGATACTTGACATAATATCTTACTAATTTTTCTTATAATACCTACAAAACTGCAGGCATTGGTACATTGGTTATATATAAAATCAATTTTATAGGTATATAATTAAAAATTAAAAATAAATTAATACTTGTAATTACTTGTTTTATAATTTTTCAGATCTATAATTAGACATTATACAATATATACGTTTGTGAATATATAGAGTGGTATATTCGCATTAATGCATATGACCATCTTTCACTGACCAAGTTTGCAACCGCCATTAGTTCATTACTTATTCACTCGCGCAACTCAACAAGCACGTTTTTGCGTTGTCAATTTCCAAAATATTGACGTTTCGATATTATTCTACTTGAACTGAAAACGTACTTTACATACTCATAGATTTTAAGCGGAGCAATGAATGTATTTGTTTTTACAATGATGTATGTCTTAAACGAACTAGAAAAAGAGTAAGCCTTTTGATTAACTAAGGTAATATAGGTATACCATTATTAGTTAAGAAATTATTAGACGAATTCGTCAAAATCGTGTATTCGTTAGTTGCAATATTGTTTCGTATTTGTATAGATATAGTGCTATAGTATGGGTAAAATAATATGTAGCGTCATACATATTTATGTCCATTTTTATTTTATTTTTTCAACTTAAACATTCAAGTCATTCCTGTTAAATAATGTTATCATTGTAATAACGTTTTAATGTTAAAAAAAATAAATAGAAAATATAATTGCGTTCTAATAATATTGTTATCAATACGATATTACCCAGAATCCAGATGAAATGCACAATATCATTTTTACGGGAGTCAATGACTTGAAGATTGATGACTAAAAATTATAAGTATTATAAACCTTTGCGAAAATATTAATTATTATACAACAATTAAAAATATTTTTATTTTTTATAATATGCACCTATATATTGTATAGTAGAGTATAATAATAATATGTTAGCATATATTATTATATTCGAACTGTGCTGTTGAATAAAATATAAAAAGTTTTTATTTAGTATAATAAGGATAATAGATCCACGATATCCATTATCGGTGGGTATTGGAATTATTGGAAGATAAGAATGTTTTAATAATTTGAAACTTAAGTAATTATTTATATTAATCTACCAATCAACATTTTATAATTTATAAAAAATGTCCAAATATAATAAATACTAGATTCAATATTACATTTATTTTATAAAAAAAATAATTTTTAAAGACTTTATTTATCCTTCGTATAAATACAAATTAACGAGTCGTTCGAATTCGATTTAGAAACATCAATATTTCCAAATAAATCATCTCACAGTAAAAACGTTAATTCTCTTTTGAAAAAATAAGTTTAATACAGAGCACTCGTTAAAATATGGAATAAAAACTTTAAATAATTCAAAATATGATACTTAGAGACTTAAGTTCAAAATCTTAAAAATCAGAATTGATGATCAAAATATGATCATTATTAATAAAAAAAAAAAAAAAGAGGAACATGTTAGGTGATCACTCTGTATTTATTAGATACGACAATTTCACAACGTTGTCATGTATTTGAGTAGGTATTTTAAGATCGTCTCGTCCAATGTGCACACTGCTCATGATGCCTGAATACTATATTTCTATATATTATGTATAATAACAATTATTATTTGTCTGAACCATGTGGTTTTACCAATATATAGCTATATTTTTACAGCCAGAGTACTTTGACTACCACGTGACCATAATTTATATAGGCACTGCCACGCTTATAACCGCTGTATAGCCGTAGTCACCATCACTGCCGGAGAGCAAAAACATCAAATCGCACAACACCGACAACACAGTCGACGAAGTCAAAAATTATGAATCGGAGACAATCCGCAGCTGAAAAATATCGAACAATTATCGTTGTTTCAATGTCTCCGCAATTATTATTTATTCAAATAATTTTATAACCTTATTAGTATGAAAAAAGTGAACACTAGGTGTTATTACCGTACTTGGGACATCTGCAATAAAATTATAATTAAGTAGATGAAATCGTTGGATTACTTTGAATTTATTATCAGCTAACATTATTTTTATTTTAAAAGTACCTATATACATATATTATGTTTTATAAACCTACATTGTATGTTCTTTTAATTCAGTTATTAATCAACTTCAGCTGTGTAGTAAAATCAATTGATAGTTACTTGGTACCTTAAAATAGGTACTTATGTAATATTTATAATGATTAATGTACCTATCTGTGGCTTTAATAATTTTTATTAATGATATTATAGTATACTCTTATAGTACGTAATGTTAGTTAGAGATTTCAATGTAATAAATATTAACACGAAAACAATTATTATTTTCAATATCTAAACAAATTGTTTGCTTAAGTAACATAAACATTTTAACCTAATAGAAAGTAAATAAAAAGAAAATATAAAATCATTCATTTTTTGTGTAAGAAGAGTTTTGTACTTTTGTGTAACGTGATTTTATCTATGTAAAATGTAAATCCTAAACATGTAAAGGTAATATTATAAATTATTTCATAATACACACACTTAAATATTTAATGACCTCATTTATTGTTAATGACTGCTTTGTATACCTATATAGTGACATTATATGAATGTTTAATTTTAGTATTTAAAAAGCTCAATATGCCTACATTAATATAAATCAATTGAATTAGTTGTTGAATTGTATTTGAAATATGATAAATTGATAACATATATTATCTTGTTATGTACTTACTGAAATAATCACAATTGCATATAAAAGAATATATAAAAATATTTTGTCGCAGTTAAAATAAATCAAAAACCTTGGAATATTAATAGTTCAATTTATTATTGATATTTAAGTCTATATTAAGGGTCGTGTAGTACACATATTTAAAATCTATTATTAACACCAATTTTTTGTAACGTTTATTAAAATAAACATTAATTAACTTCCTTACTAATAATAAGATTTTAATAAATTAATAACAATATAATATATTTACTAAAAATAATAACAAATAAACATATATATAAGCAATATTGACCAAAAATAATTATATGAAAATAAAGTTACTTAAGAATTAAGACCAATACACGAGTTTATTCGTGTACCTATATATTTGAATTTTTTGACTGTAAAAACGGAAATAGTTATAACTTATTTTTAAACATTATTTTTAATTTTTAATGAAGCCATTTAATTAGTTTTATGACAATATGTGTTTTTTATTAAGTGTTTGGAAATTATTTTTAATAAAAAGTGATTAAAAAACTAAAAGAATATTAAATATTTTTAATATTTTAGAAAGGTATAGAATACAGATAATTATGGTTCACTTAAGAAATTAAAATCTCTATTTAGTAATATATTTGTTGTATATTTTAATAGGTAGTATAGTAGTTAAAACACTAATATTTTCAATATATTTTTGTGTTGTTAATAAAAAAAAAAAATAGACAAGTACCATTGCTGTACATTAATCGAGTGGGTTATTAAAATGGGTGTATTAACCTGGAGGAGTACGAAAATCGATTTTGAGCGGAACGGTCTTCATTTCAGTCTATATAACTAAGTATATTTCATGATGTTTTTCGATACAATAAATATTAAAATCATAAATTTTATTTTTAATTTTACGGTAGGTGATATATTATTTTTTTTTAATTATTATAATAATAAATATTTTTACCATATTATTATATCAACTTGGATAATTCAAAATCGTTTAACATATTTTTTTAAATACCATAAAATAGAAAAAATTGATTCATACTAAAAATAGTTTATTTCTAAAAATAAATCAAAAATTTCATTGATTATACTATGTATATAAAATGCTTATAAAAAATTAATTTGATTTTCTCGTAGAATTTTTTTTATATAAGTTGAAATTATAATAAAAAAATAAAGAAATCAATTTAGTCAAAATCTGGCTTAACGAAAAAATTCCCGTATTCGAATGCCACAAACCACCATACATGCATATTTATAAATTTATACATTTGTTTAAATATGTATATATACGAATTTATTGAACAATCATAAATGCGTATATATATAAATAGAGATATTATACACATAATATAATATGTTAAGTATATATATTATATACTGTAAGTATACTATGTTCAAACTTGACATTAAGTGTAAACCCACTTTGGGCGTGTGTATATTATATATATATATATATATATATATGTATATTATAATATACTTATATATGTATAAGTACTCGTTCACACTTGTTGATATTCCACCACGAGCAGCAGCTATCGCGCGAACTCTTATATTGATGCACTCGTCGTCGTACACTATATAGGAATAATAAATTATAAGCGTGTCTATTAGTCGTTCACGACTGTTCATACAACGTTTTCCGCGTCCAAAAACTATATTTTCTATCGTCCGAATTTTTTTTTTCGATTTGAGCGTACTATTACTTTGTTTCTCTGTGAAAATCAGAACAATGAACATCGACAGCGTGCTTGTCACCGTGGGCATGGGCCGTTACCAGTTTGCAGGGTGCGTGCTTTTCGGCTTCATGATAATGTATTCGAACGTGTCGCCGGTTACCTACGTCTTCACCTCCGGTGATTTGAAATACAGGTAACAGTAATATAGAACAATACTACATTACTTTATTAGCTGACCTATCACTCGCAGCCTATACATTTATACGTTGTAAACACATTTCCCCAAAAACAAAACTAAATATTTTGTAAATGTCATTGTATAAATTAGTAATAATAATATACGAAGAGACGAAAAGTTTCAATTTCCTGCCAATAATATTTTTCGAATCACAACATAAAAATTACATAATTCATTATTTTTTTAATAATAATAGAAATAGAAAACTTTGTATCAAGATTTTCTATTCATAAATAAGCATTTTTTTTTTTATTTTCAATTTAAAAAATAAAACTATAAAGTCAAAAATTATATCAGGTCTAGAAAATGTTAATTATTATCACTGTAATACTAAATAAACATAAATCAGTTTTCACGATATATGTATAAAATACGTTGTATATTCTAGACTTCTAGAGATGTGCTAATACTTTTCCATTTAATTTCAAAACACACAAAAATGATCAAATCTAATATTTTCATTTTAAAAATTTATGTAGGTGCTTTTTTAAGTATGTAATAATTATAAATTTGTAATAATTCTTATTTTTTTAAATTAGTTATTAAAATATTTATTTATATAGAATTCTACGATAATTTTGTTGCAGATTAAGGTATGCGTATTATTTAATGGATAATTTAAGTTTAATTTTTTCTAATTTTAGTTTTTTCATATTATTATGCTTAAATTATTTGTTGACCTTTTCACACTTACAATAAAATAATTTAAGATTTCTCATTTTCTCACTGTTTAATAGGTACTGCTTTAGTGGTATCATAATGTATATTGTATAATACGCTATTATACTATAACGATTATTTCCGGTGCATTTATGTTCAAGTTCTATAAAAATATTTTAAGACACAATAACCGTCTTGTTAAAATTGAGCAATTTAAAATAAATGACAGTGGGTAAATATCAAAATCATACTTATATAGTCTGTACGTGGTCGTACGGGTAAATAAATTTACTTGAACGCTCATATACTTCCATACACGTTTAGATATCAACAGAATCGGTTTCTATCTAATGTTTGGCAATTTATTAATACTTTAAATGTAATATGATAATGTTATTTACCATAGGCGAAGCCAGACCTCTTATTCAGGAAGTGCTCGATAATATTTTTATGTCCTTTATTTTAAATGTACCCTTAACTTAACTATCATAACCATATTTAAATGTTATTAAATAATATTAAATAAAAATAATTCGATACAAATTTAACTTTAAACAAATTAAAAATTCTTTAAATACAGTATTTATCTATTACTTTTAGGGTATTTATCATGTTTTTTTTCTATTAAAAAGCTTAAAATTGTAGTACATGGTTCTTTGTAAGTTTTTTTTAAAGACATTTTATACGTATAAATTAAATTTTACACATTTTTTTTTATAAATATTTGAAGTTTCAATTCTGATAAAAAAATTAGACATTTAAACAAAAAATAATTGTTTTATTTATTTTATTTTAACATATCAAAGTTTCATATTATATAATAATTATAGATGTACTTATATCATATGAATCAAACTGTTAATTTTTATAAAATTAATAGCTTAATTTATATTCAATACAATTATTTTTAATTTAATACGTGAACTGATGAAAAAATCAAAATTTGAAACAATGTTACGCATAATATGCATCTATAAAGTGGTACTCTAGATCTAATTTGATTATATTAGCTGAACATTTGATGCAATTCAAAAAATAATATTAAACGTGGAAAATCGAAACTTTTCATCATAACGAATGTTATATTTTTTTATGTAGCTAAACTATAAATTTATACTAATTTTAAGTTATTTAATTATTCCTCGAACTTATTCACACGTATAGTCATAATATAGATATGAGTTATAAAATAAATAAATCTATTTATAAAATATAACATTATAAAATATGATATATGTCATAATTTTATTAAAAACTTGATGAATTTCAAGTTTTAACCTATAGTTATAACATATTACTAATAAAAAAATAAATTACTTATATAATAATATAAAATAAAGACGAATTTATCATTAAATTCAAATTTAACATGTCCATTACAAGACCTACTCAATAATGAGGTTTTTTCAAAATAATCTGTTCAATAGAACGAATTCCACAGTTTCTTTTATTTATTTAAAAAATTGTAATACTTTTATAATATCGAGTGACTACTGTCTATGCCGTTTACGGTATAGGAGTGTTTTATTATTTATAATTTATGTCATTTATGAGATTACAATAGCCAAATGGCTACTATAATAATAAACATAAAATAAAAATATAAGAAATATAATATATAAATAGACCCTATATATTACAGTTTCACAACTAAAATCATATTTAACTCATCATAAGTGTACTAAGTGAATCTTTTATCAAACAACACTCATTAATTAAAAATCTATTAACGTTTTTAAAAATATTTTATTTACTTAATTTCCAGCAAAGTAAAATAATATTTTTAATATTTTTTTTGACATATAATTTTTTAGTTTTTACTTTTTTAAATGATAACATACATTTTTAATTTCATATTCTGAAGCAAAATATTTTTACTAAGTATTTCGATACGTAATAATCAAAATTCAGGCGAGTAGTTTGTAGTTTATGAGTAGTATAAATATATAAGTATTTAAATTTTTGATGAGTGGAGTAGTAAACCAACATTTTACGGGATGCCTTTACACCAACTACCACACTATAACTAATAAGCTACTCGTCCGAATTTCAATTTTGGTAAATAGAAGTACTCCAGAAAATATTTATTTCTAGGATATGAAATTAAAAATTATAATGTTGACATTAAAAAAATTAAAAAAATATTACGACAAAAAATATATACCTATACTGTTTTATTTCGACAGGAAATTATAAAAAAAAAAAATATTTTAAAAAAGATAAATAATTTTTAAATAATGATCTTTGTTCTATGAAAGAATCATCCTATTTAACACTATTATCAATTTTATAATAATCTATTCCAAATAAAATTGTCAAATACCTAACGCATTTCGTAAAACCTACACCAGATAACTTATTTTACTATTCTCTGAATCTAACAACAATCAATATATTCTATCTTAATAAAAATAATATTAGGCATACTATAATACTTATAATACTTTTTATCTTATTTAATATAGAGATTATTATTGATAAATTTAATATATTATTATTCATTCATTTATGAGAATACTTACAAATTAAAAAAAAATGATACGTTAATATACAATAAATTTATTTTATGAATATTTAATTTTGTTCTAACTAAAAATTCTAAAATTTTCCTATCTCAACATAGATATTTATAATAAAAACATTTTCAGAAAAATATTAACACTTAGAATTTTAAATCAATGTTATAAGTTTTCATTTAAAAGTCACATTTTAACGAATCTGTAGAAATTGATACAATTATTAAAATAAATTATAATTGTATACAAAAATTATATTATTGCATAACTTAAATAAATCGAATATGAGACCATATTACATTATTATTATTTATAATTGTAAATATTTAAGTTCAGTGAAAACATTACGATGTTAATCTACTCGTTAAAAACCAGTACCTGCTTATAATTAAATTTCATTTTAATTATACATGTTAGTATGTCACGTGAATACAACCACTCATACCTATAGTCACGTCATATCGTCAACACACTTTAAAAGAAACGTAATAATTATAAGAATTTGTTCTAAAGAGAGATAATATTATTTTGTTTATGCATCACGAAAAAAATAATTGTCACTAATAATTAAGAATCATCAAATTTAGAAATTATGATAAAAAATTACTGAGATCTCTGATTAGACATTATAATGGACTCGTAACGACCTTGGGAGTTCTGATTAACTATATTATTATACCTAATTAATTGTTTATTATAAGAAATTTAATTGATTTCATTCAAATAGAAACCTAAATGGTATTATACTCATTATCTTATCTAAAAAATAATAAGAGAATTGATACCCACTATGAAAAATTGTAATCACATGTATGAAAAATATAAAAAATTTTATAACTATGTATGCTAATTCATATATTTTATTTCGATAAATAACATATTATTATTTTAAATCATTTTACTTAGGTATACTAAAAATAATGGTTAAATATTTTTTAAATAAACTACCTATAATAAGGGTTAGCGCAATGTTTTCAAGTAATGTACAATTTTTTTAAATTATTAAAAAGAAATAAGTTTATATTAATTTGGTTAAGGTAGATAGATATATCCTATTTTTATTTTTTTTTAATACCACGATAATAATAGAATTATGGTATTCATAATGTCATTTCTAAAATCATGCCTTGTATTCTTGATTTCCATAACTTTGTCGATTAATTTCTACTGGAGTTTTATTTTGATAATAATTTAAAGTATCTTTACTAATTTCATTTTAATATAATGTTACTTTACTTTTAAAGAACGAATATTGTCAATTGTTATTGGTTCCGTACTCTGATGATCATTAGTCCGCGAAAAACGTTTTCTAACCTATTCTTCCATCCATATTGTTTTAGGTGCGTGATACCGGGATGTGACTCACCAGACCCGGCTGAACGAACTTACGAACCAGAATGGTTGCGATTCACTACGCCTTATCGGGAAGACACGGAACTGCCGCGCAAATGTAAGCGGTACTCCAGGAATCCGGCAAACAGCTCACAGTGCACCCAAGGTGACTTCGACAGAAATACGATGGAATTATGCAGTGATGAATGGGTGTTCGAAGATAACGAAAACACAATCGGCACGGAGGTACATAATTTGAACATTACTCAATAATAATTATATTAATTAAGTACAATGTTTGTAGTAATCATTATTTTAAATTTTCTATTTTAAAACCTTAAAACTAACGATAAAATCATAACAAAATTAAGAAATATACATTGCCACATTTAAATAATAACATATTTAGCACTATTGCAATATAGCGAACGTACGTAAACGACATAAACACTATATACCTACCTTTCTCACAGACGAGTGTGTCTCGATTCACATCATGCAACTCCCTACGAACCCTTTTCTCCTTTTTTTAAAATATTAGTATTGTGTACATCAATTAATATTTTTTAAGAGCCACATTAGGAATCTGAAAATTGTTTGCGGGCCATCAAAATTCTAAGTACATATCTAAATTATTTAACATTTTAAAAACCAATAACATTTAACAAAAACAATAATTTACAACAATAACACATATAATTTTGTCGTAATACATGTTATTTATTCTTTGTCTGTGGAACGGATAAAATTTGTTCACAGGCCGCCATTCGATGACCCATGATGTATATGGTATTACGCGTACATAACTACGCACATATCATGTATCATGTCAATGCTACCATTACCACAGTAAAAAGCCGAGTAATGTTAATTGAACATTAAATGAATAAATAAAAATAACACATGTATCGCAACTTCTGTACCTAATAATTTATATTCATCCTATATTTTTATGAAATACGAAAACTACGATTTTATATTTCTTATCACGTTCACGCGGCGTCGTAGCTAGACTACTTAGAGTACATTTATGCATTTCATGATTCCAAAATCAATTTATCGATTGTTAAAACAGTTTTATTAAAATGTATGCAATATCTACATCGCTGTTCCCGCTGAATTTGTCTGTATTCTATACATAAAAGATTATAATTTTACATAGTTAAAGTTATATAGTCAGACTGCGTCTTTACATAATATTTGAATGTATAATGATTAATGTGTATGTGTATTTTATTACATTATAAATTTTATAGTTTGGACTTATGTGCGAGGAAAAGAAATGGAAGCTGTCGATGGTGGGCACAGTCAACAACTTCGGTCAATTTATCGGCATACCTGTGTCTGGTATCATTGCAGACAAGTGAGTCCACCAACACCGTTGAATTCGAAATTATTATAAATACGATGTGCCTTACCCACACCGATAATTTTTTTACCGACAATAACTTTATATCTGTAAATCTATAATCAATCAGTATTACTTATAGCCTAATAAGTTACTAATCACTTATTAATTATTGGTTATTAGTTATTGTTTACCAATACAAAAAAATAAAACTCTAAACGATTAATATTCATATTAATTGTTATATTTTATTTATATCGACAATTTTAGGTTTGGTCGAAAGTTTGCTATGGTTTTTTGTGCTGTTACATCGGCCATAATATGTATTATTCAATCGTTTTCGGTCAATTATCAGATGTTCCTGGTTTTGGAATTGTTGTCTTCCATCGTTTCCAGCGGTGTATATACAGTCACTTTCGTATTAGGTAAGAATATTTTCCATAAGTATTTGAAATTCGAAATTTATAACCAGTATTCATGGTAATTTATTTTCTGTATAAATATATAAACGCTTTATGAGTAAAATAAGTTATATATTGTATGAGAAAACAACTATTTATTATTTATTTCAATAATAAATAACGTAAATTTTTTAAATTTACGAGACTACAATTTTTTGGATTGTTAATTCTCTATAATTTCTGTAAAAAGTTAAAATACTGTGTCAATAGTTGTACCATCTAAAGTAGTAGTTTTTATTCTGTTAAAACTCATGGTCAAGCTCTAGGACGAAGCTTAGGGAAACTTAAAATAATGTCGAAATTTTTCTCAGTCTTGGGTGTTCAAGTCTTTATTATTTTGCATCATTGGTAAAAATGAATAACTTTCTTTTAAACAGCTAAGCATTTTCATAATATAGTAGAAGTACAATATTTATAAGAATGATAAATTATATAATTTGTTGAATATGCTGGTTCGGTGAAATAAATACAACCATTAAAATTATTATCTGTCCACTGGGAAGTATATATGCAGCATATTATTTTTTAATCGATATTTTTTGTAAAATTACTCTAAGCAAACGATGATTTTATTATTGTTATATTATTATAGTTACCACATTGACACATTTTTTTAATAATAATTTTAAAAACAATAAGATGACATACCTATAATAATTAATATATTATATGTAATATATGAATATGATTCAATGTTTTATCCATACAGTTGAGGAAATCAAGTAGTACGGTTTTTTGTATAGGTGTTCTGAATCTGAAGTCATGAACTTTTTACCGTATCTGTTTTCCATATCTTTAATATATTACGTAGACATTATATTATGTCAATTTTACTAACGTAACCGCACTAATTACATTTATTTTATTTATAGTTTTTAATTATCGTAAACAAATAAATATATACATAAAATGTGGAATATTTTTAATTAGTTTTTGGTCGAGTAAAGTGTATTTGGTCTGAAACATAACCATGCATGATGCACGTATTTATATATGTAATAACCACAACATGTAATAACGAAGTTGAAGATGTTACACGATTTGTATCTGTGGTATATAATATTAGGTGACTATGTTAACGTAATTATATTAATCGTCAATCGTTAAGGTGCAATAATGAAAATTCCATCCAAAAAATAATAATAAAAACAGTGAAAAAGGTCTAAATGTAACAAATTTGGTTACATCACGAAATCGGTTAGAAAAAAAATGTTGTATCTAGCCCAAAACATACATAGTATGTTAAAAGTAATAATTTATCTTTTATGCAAATAAGGATAATTTCTTTAAAAAATAGTATTTGTGTTATTTTTTTTTACAATACTCAAAAAGTCATAACCTAGGTTTGGTTTCCATGGTGATTATTAAACGAAACTATTTTTTATAACTGTAACGCTTTTTATTCCATTTGCATAAAATTACTACGGCCAGACTTTTCTCAAAAAGGCACATATAAAATATGTTTGAACATAAAAAACTGCTCAATGACTTTTTTGATTTATATGCCATATTTTTAATTGATTAAATTATTGTACATGTCGATTAATAAATCAAAATATAGTATTTAAATTGCATACAATACATTTTTTGTTTATTTTTTTTTTTAATTAAAATTCATACCTTTATAAATAACCAATAACCATTATAACCAAATAGTAAAAAAAGTATAAAAAATAATAATAGTAAAATTATTGTTCATATTATTGTGAACTAGTCTGCAATAATATAATCAGTTGTATGTAAAAGTTATTGGACCTTATTATTTTTTAACAGTTTATGTTACATTCATATTTCAGAGAAATAAATATTACTTCGTAGTTTGTACCTTGTACGTAAAAATTTTTTAATATATTTGTTTTAATAATACCTTGCTATTTATAATAAATGTTTGAAGGAAACATTGACGACTATCAATTAATAAATTAAATTTCAAATAGTCAAAATTATTTAACCTACACAAAAAAATAAATGTACTGTCTGTACTTAAAATACAACTAATAGATAGTTAAATTATGTTAACAAACGATTTAATTAAACTGAAAACCAGAGATATATTAAATATAATATTAAGAAATAAGTTTTAATTTGCTATGGCATTAAAAAGGTTCTGAAATTTAATTTAACTACTTTATTTTTCACATTTTCTAATAAAATATAAAAATATCCAATCACATAATATCGTGTATCCGTGTATGCTATTAATTAAATGTGATGTATTAGTTTATTTTTGATAAACTTATTTATAAATATAATATATTTTTAATTATAGCAATGGAATTGGTGCTACCTAATCACCGAGTACTATACTATTCAATTCTGGAATGTTTCTATCCAATTGGTGCCATACTGGTGGCTTTTATCGCTAGTTTAGTGAAAGACTGGAGACTTTTGTTGCAGATAGCCAACATCCCGGGATTGCTGTTCTTGTCATATTTTTGGTTAATATCTTGGAATTTTGTTTAACGTCAATTAACACAATATTACTGTTATTTTCTCATCCACAGGCTTACGGAAGAATCGATGAGATGGTTAGAAATGCAAGGCAAACATGACAGAGTGATCGATGTGCTCAAGAGAATAGCGGGTATTAATAAAAAGTCTTTGCCTGTACTGACTTCTAATGCACAAATAGAGGTACATAACAGTTTTAAAATTTCGATATTACGAACACACTGCATGCATACATTCATACACAATGGATCGCCAATTTTTACTTACATGTGTTCAAACATAGCTGAATATTACTGATAAATCATTGATGAATTTGATTGTTTACTAAAAAAATTACCCACTCAGTTACTAATTTTCTTGAGAGCACTTATATTTGATAAAAAAAAAAATACATTAAAAACATTTTTTACAGACGATAAATTACGACGACGAAAACGATGCAAAGTACATCAATATTTTAAAAGACGTAATTGGCTCTCCGACAATATTATGTAGGCTGATCAGATGTTCACTTGTGTGGTAAGATTCAACATAAAGTTGTTACTAAATATTTCTCGAAATATAAATAATACATTTTAAACTATTTTTTAAATTATATTTTTTGGAAAACAATGAACTAATCATAATTAATAAAAATAATTAAAGAAATATTGTCTATAGTCAATATTAAATTTGTAATACTGGTTTTATACATTTGTATCAATGATATACTTTTGTATATAAAAATTATTACAGTTATAATACAAATTACCAATCATTATTATCATGTAAAACTATTATATTTAATGCACCCATTTGTGAGGTCTCGCATGAAACGTAATAGATAAATTCGTCCATGGTATGTATACGTAGCTATTTCCTACACAAAATACTATAACGAATATAAATTTATTCCTTTCCACTTAATTCAAACATAAGATAAACAATTAACTATAGTTGGTAGAGTTAAAATTTATTTTATTTTGTGTTTCATCAACAAATCTTTAAATAGATATTTAACATTTAACTCAGTCCATTATTTATTTTAAAAAAAGTAACACAGATTATATATTATTAATATAAAATGGTAATAATAATAATAATAATAATACAGATAAAATACATTTTATTTAGTTTAATACAAAAGCTCAAACATTTTACATAGATATACTATAATATTATTACTATATTATATAGTGTATTATATTTTTAAAATTGTAATTTGGTATTTGTTATAATACAATGTATAATATACATTTTTGGTTTTCTTTAGTTTTTTTTTTTATATATTTTTGCTATATAATTTCTTATGTTATTATATTTTACATAAGCACTAGCTACTCACACAATTCAGAAAGTAACTCATCTAAATTTCATCTTTGTGTAATAACGTACTAACGCATAGGTTTATTTTTAATTATGTAGCTATGTAGGAACTTATAATATGTAACTGTTTACCTATATACATAATTTCGCGTGAGAACATATCAAGTACCTAAAGGGTATGCAATAATATATTGAAACATTTAAAAATAAGGATCCCCTTTGTTATATTCATAATGGAAATTAGAAGTATAATTTTCAATTTGTGAGAATGATGAACTTGTCAAGAAAATACAAGTAAAATGTACTGCAGATTTGCAATTTTTTTTTCATATAATACATATTAAGATCTATAGTATATTATTTTATATCTTCATAAACTATGATCATATATTAATCAATTATAAGAGAAATATAGTTTATAATTATTAGAGAAACTACTGGATTTTTTACTTAATAATAATTATAGTCATTTATAAACTTTAATTACGCCATACAATAATATACTATTAAATAGGTCACATAATTGTATACGCAAACAACAAACGTGCTAATCAAGCATTTATAATGTCTTATTTCCATAACTATAAACTATTCCGAATTAAAATATTAAAAAACAAACTCAATAAATTACTATTTTAGATTCTGACCTACCAAATTCTTCATAAGTACTTCATACTGAAACCAAAAAACCGTATAAACGTAATTATTTTTATAGACATTTAAAATTCGAATTTGGGTGACAATTATATATTTTAACGAAAAAATAAGATGTTTTTATTATAAATAATCAAAACAATTATTCATAAGGATTTTAAACTTTTACGAACATTATGAATCTAGGCGTATGTATAATTTGCGCCTAAAACAACCTAAAGAAAAAAATATTTATATAACTTGCGCCACTTTTGAAGGTTGTAGTTTGACCACATACAACTAAATAAAAGAGCATTATGTAATCTGCGCTATATATTGTACCTTCAAAAATTGTAGTTTGCGCCACTTTAAATAACTAAACAATTTTTTTTTACAAATTAACATATTGTATTTTTTATCGTTGATCAATCAAGTTCATTTTAATAGTTATATATTTTTGGAAAATTATTAAAAATAATTTCAAAAAAGTATTTAATAAATATAGTTCAAAAGTATAATTTGTATATGTTTTTTTTTTTGTAAAAAAACAAATAAAAGTCAGTCATATTATAATTATAAATAAATGTATATAAGTATATTACTTAAATTCCAACAATTGAAATTAAATGTGTGGGCGTGTGGCGCAGATTACATATTCCGTTTCGTTTTATGTTGTAGCGCAAATTACCAAAGTTAATTTTTAGATGTGATGCAAAATACATGCATGTTTTTATATTTTGGCGCAAATTACATACGTACTTAAATTCACCTATTGGTAGCGCAAAACACCATCTCCCGTGAATTTTACTATAGTACGCATTTACATTTTCGAAATTTGTAGATTAATTATTTTAAGATATCACGTATTACACTAATACACTATTACATATTTATATTGTTTAACGATAATACAGTATTGATTACTCGTAAAAAGCTTATAACAATAATATAATACGATAGAAATACATATTATTATAGTATTGACTATTGTCTATTGAGAATTAATTATATAAATAATATAATAAATAAAATAAGTTTGCATTAAAACAACTTACAATAATATTAATAGCAAAATAAATTACTTTGTTAATAATATCAAAAATTTTTTATCATGAAATATACTTAGTGATAAAGGCTGATATCGATCTTCTTCGCTCTGAGTCGTTGTACGGATATAATGTCGTATTCATTTTTAAATTTAGCACATCCATTTCAATGATCTACTTGACACGACACCCAATGTATGTATGTGAGTAGTACCCATTACCTTTTTGGTAATCAATTTTTCAACATAGTATACATCTGAACATAGAATGATCATAAGAAAATACAATAATGTAAATACAATTTTAATGAAATTTATTTAATTTCATATAGTTTTAAAAATATTATAACAACTAAGGATATAGGTCAAAATCAATTTGATATTCCAAAATATACTACTTGATACTATAAAACATGTTAAACGATTGAATAATAAATTATTTTATTTTTACTTACGCAGGATAGCGATAACACTAGTTTACTATGGGCTGACAATATGTGCAACTGACATTGCTGGGGACAAGTATCTAAACTTTTCGTTGGCCTCATTCGTTGAGATACCGGCCTGCTTGCTGAATTGGTTGATTATGGAAGGAATGTCCCGAAAAATGTCGTTGTCCTGTATGTTTATCTTGAGTGGTTTCACCAGTGTCTTATACAACTTGGTGCCGGACTGTAAGTATACCTGAGTTGAAAGTTCTTACTTTCTTTATTATACTTAATTGCAATTTACAATATATTACATATACCGTAATAATATAATTAAACAATCTACTTGATTCATAATATTATTTCTATTAAAAATAATATTTTGCCTGGTAAATCTTAGGTTTATACTCTACACACACGTCGACTGGGTTTAAAATACTTATTATATATTATAATGTAATGATGTAGGAATATCAGATATATTATATCTAATATTTAATACCTAAATAGGGTTACCGCTATCGAGTAAATAATATTCAAGTCAATGAAGAAAATAACTATTCTGTGATTTTCATTTGCACATGAAGTAAAGGATGAAAATAATTCATGTAGTTAAACGGGCTTATAACTGCTAGTTAAAAGCTTAAATAATTATTGTTTCTATACTTATCGTATAATGTCTAGAATATCTACAGACTACAGAGTTATAATTTACAGCAATTATTTCGATCAATATATTTATATATGTAATGAATTTTAAAAACTAGATAAAATATTAAATTTGAGAAAAAAATTAACCATTTTAAAATGGCTACTTGAAATCATATACATATAATATGTTAAGACTAAACTTTAAAGTTAAAGCCATCGCATCTATATACTATTTATATATCTATGTACTATAGATTTATAGAAAACCAAGCAGAAAACTAATTTCATATAATGGCAATTATAAATTATATATACATTTATTGCAACATCGTCGATTTTATAAAAATAAGTGCACATTTCTTAATTTTTATTAATTTTAAAATTTTAAATAATTAGATATTTTAGATTCTTAATTTCTACATATTCTATTGATTGTAACTTCTATAACTTTTGAACGCTATAATAATCATGAAGTTTACAACCCTTATATATATATATATTACTATTATATAAGCCATATTATCTCATTGTTATTTTGACATTGGTGTTTATTTTTTGTTTTTTTCAAAACAGCATTACTCCTGATAAAGTTATTGATATTCTTGATTAGTAAACTAGCAATATCAATTGCGTTTTGCATAATTTACATGCTTACCGTGGAGATATTTCCAACCAGGATGCGAGCGACTCTGTTATCCGTGTGCTCTATGATCGGTCGGATTGGATCCATGTTGGCACCACAGACCACGCTGCTGGTATGTAAAATGTACTACATTACACTACAATAATCGAACTTTTAAAGGTCTGTAAACACACATTTATAATTACATCAAATAATATATCCTATATTTTATGTATTTATATCCGTTAGATTCGGATCATCCGAAGTTTTTGTACAATAATTATTACATAAAATAAGTAATAGAGATTCTTTTATTTAAAATTCAGGTGCCGTCAACTTTATCAAAAAACGGTAAATCGCCCGTACTATTTGTACGACTACATTAAAAAATTTATATAACAATAGGTAAAAATTAAACACTTCATAACTGCCCGAATTTGTAAATAATAATATTGGTTCGTCTTTTGATGGCCAATTTATAATGTTTAATTGTTTAATACATTTAATCTTTGGGCGGTTTACTAAAACATCTAACTTAGGGTAATTCTCATCTATAAATCTTTATATAGTAAGTAGTCGCTCCTTATTGTTATGATATAGTAACCTCACATGATACCACAACCTCGATAGAAACTTGCACCCATTATTATGTACAATTCCATAGAATTATCCTTAATCACTTTAATTTTCTTATTTTGTATCTTGCTTTTAAATTTTTAATACATTACTAGAAAATCCTTTTCGTCGTCTTATAGATTGAATTGACTACATTATTTTTTACAACGTAATCAAATATAAAAATTAATTTTAATTTCAAAAAAACTTCTATGATTTTAATCTTCAAACATTTCTCCCCCTCACACATCATCATATCCAACTATTGTTCATCTCTATCACATTTGCTTATATTATATATATATAGGATCAAAGATCCATCAACTAAAGCTTGAACATTTAGTATAATAGACTTAGCAAAAATAGCTCTGACTAAAACCCAAAAATCTGAAAAATAAGTAAACACAATTTTTCTTATGGATATTTAAAAAGTTAAAATTTCTACAAAATACTAAACGAAGAATAAAAAATTTAATTATTTTATTAGAATTCAAATACATTATCTATAGTCAATGAGTACTCGAAACTTTAATATTTATAGTTATATTTTACCTTATACTGTAACATTTAAAAAATATTTAGATCAATAATAATAAGGTATTGTCCATTTATATCACGAACCTATTCACACCGTTCTACGACAAGTCGTCTGTATTGACTTAAAGTAAATAACAATGATACATGATATAAATATTCAATGATATAGTTTATAATAATTAATAATATAATACATACTATGTTGTTGGCAAATATTTATTTAACCTACGGTCTTACCGAATACCGATGGTAAAATAAATTACTTTAATAATAATATAATAAAATATAATAACCAGTATATAATATTTATAGTCTCACCCACGGTCTCCGCTTAAAGCCCAAAATCGTTTTTAATACGAGTATATGATTTATCATTGAATTAAAATTTAACAAATCCATCACGGTGATTTACTCAATGACGAGGTACATTCGACGCTTACTGCATATAGCAGTGTAATTATTTACTTGCCCACTTTTTTAAATTATCTATCTTACCATTCAATATCATACTATATGCATGAACACATATCCATTGGTATTTACTTTATAAACAATATATGACGTATATGTTATACTTATTGATATTACTCATGCAAAAACCTTCTTTTCTTTGTAATTTAACTTTTTCCCGTGTAAATTATTATTTAATGTATTATCATAATAATTAATAAGAAATATCGCGGACAAGTATAATCAAAATAAGTAGAAAAATCAAGATATCATTATATAAGTTACAACAAAGTCAATATGGCTTTAGGTGCTATCTTAAGATCTGTATATATATATATAACATAATATGCTTTTTGTTTGCGATTTGCCTTATTACCGACTTTAAAAAAATAAATTTTCAGGCTGAATACTTTGGCAATTATGTGACGATGCTCGTGTTTGGTGCGACGGCACTAGTGGCAGCCGCGATCACCATGACTCTTCCGGAAAGCAAAAACATCAAGTTGCCCGACACGATCGTCGAAGCTGAACGGATCGGGATCGACCGCCTGCTACCCGAAAACATCGAAAACTCTTAATCTTACAATAATTCATGATTATTAATAATAATATTTTTATACGCACAATAAATATAGTATACATAAAATGTATACTCTATAAATAGTGTATTGTTTATATGCGACGTTTTTAGTTAGCTTGTTGTTTCGGGACCACTCTATATACGTAATAATAAATTTGTTACTTCTCTCTGCAGCTCATCGTCATAGATGTTTCGACGTTTCGTGCACACATAATTTACCAACAGCGCGAATGGTACCATTGGAAAATGTGAGGAACCGAAAATGAGACCGGTGATCTATCTGTGCAACTCGCCAAATCGATATTCCAAAAAGAGTACTATGATCTTTCAATTCATTTTTCTTGATCGGAGAACTATTGCTTTCGAAGTACATCATTATTCTTATTTATATTCTTTATTTACATCTAATTTATTTTAAATTTTACCCATACTCTTAAAATATATTGTTCCAACAGTAAAAATATAAGGCGATTCGTCAAGCATTTTTAAATATACCTCAATTATTGAGAATTAAGCACCGTGGTATCAAAACAATTGAATTGTGTTATCTTTATATTATTTCAGGAGCGTGGTAATACACTAATACAAACGTATTTTTTCAAATGGAAACCATTTTTTTTACAGTACATTTTTAAGCAATTGATTTTTTCTTTAATGTGGATGTATTTAAGTCGAAATACAAACGAGAAATGTTTACTTTATAAGTGATTAAAATGTATATGTAATATTTAGTGTAGTATCTACTATGACATTTAAAAAAATTATAAAAATTATTAAATATTAATCTATTAATATTAATTATAATAAATTATAATTTTGAAATCAATATTATTTAAACCGAATATTATGGATCCATTATCCTTACACAAAGGCAAATAACTAAAAAAATTACTCATTTGAATTTCGAATTAGATACATCAACATTTAAAAAAAATCATCTGCTTAATAATTTTAAGTAATAATGGTCATTCTCATGTGAACAAATATAATTTTATATCAACACGCCAGAAAATTTCTTAAATGGTACAAAAATCGAATTATTTGAACATAATATGGTCTTAAAAATTAGAATCATTTAATACATGAATATCTAAAATTAAAGAAAAAATGTATAGTAGACATAATTGACGAATCACCTTGTATATGTATTATAATGGTCTGTAAATTATTTAGATCTACGATTTTTCGTAGTTTTCTCGACAATTACTTGATTTTATACTTGCATATCCAATCCATATGTATATTTATGCAATTTTCATGCTTGTGATGTATGCATTTTATTTCAAATTTGTTTTAAAATATTTTTATTTCAAATCTATATCTACATTAGAAGTTCTGCTTCAAGACGGTTAATTATCCTAAATGATACTAAATCAATCAGGGGAGTTCCTAATTATTAGTAATTACTTATTATACCTATTAAACAATTATAAACATTATAGGGCGACGCGCCTATATAATTAGATGTTTAGAACTTTAGAAATTATATCCATCCATTATCTATATGTTATACTATTGTCTATTATAGATTATAATGACTATACTTATAAGTTATATTTGATTTTGATTATATGTATAAATATATTAATATAATAAGTAACACTGCTTCTTTTAATCGTTTATTACCTATCCATATACTGGTACGTACTTTGATAATTTTGATTGATAAAGTAGTAGGTATTATACTATATTAGTATTGGTTGATAAATACGATGTTTACAAATTACAATTACTAAATCTTTTCACAAAAAAAAAAAAAAATTAATACAATCAATTATTTAGGTACTTTTAATAATATTTTTGTGGCTGTAACTATAAGCCTATTATCGATATACCCAATTCCAATATAATAAATGTCTGTTTTTTATTATTGTGGTGTACTATGTACAGTAGTAATTAAATGTGGATTATTAGATATTTATATTATACATATTTTCTAGTGTTGCTTTTATCTAATTAAATCATGAAATCATATAAATTAAAATATACCTTTATTTTATTTTATACAACAATGTACTATTGTATATTGTATATTTGTATTCATTTATTTTTAATGGCTCTCAAAATATAGATTTTCGTAGGGTAGAACACGTAAAATGCTGGTGAAATATTCTTTGTTATATTTAAAATTTTATAAGAAACCAAGTAACAAACTCATATAATTGACGCTCATAGAGTTAAACGTCGTAAGTATAGTCACTTGTATCTTGTATACAAATTATAAATTTATACTCATAGTATAGGTACAAGGTACATATATGTACATTGTACAATGTACATATTAAAATATCTAGAATATATGTTTAACTATAGTCTATTGCCTACATTAAATTGACTTAATTATTTACATACTTACCTAAATACGCCATCATTATGTCCATCATTTCACGTAATTTATATTTTTAAATCTAAAAATATATATTTTACTTATCTAATATATGTGACTTAATATAAAACAAAAGACATGTTAACGTGAGAAATTTTTAATGTGTACTTAGTATAAATTTCTAATACTTGTCTGTTATCTCAAATTCTCGACGGAATTCCTATACCTATTATCTCTAATTAAGTACTACAAATATAGATATAGGACATAATATATAGGTAGTTTACCTACGATAATTTTATCCCAAATAAAAATTATGTCGGAAAAAATATTTGGTAAATTAATAATTTTAAAAAACGTTACTCAAAATAAAAATTCATCATGTTCAGTAAAAAAAATTTGAATGTACAAAGTTTATCTAATTAATTATAAAATTTAAGCGAGTATAAATATGAAAAAAATATATTAGCTAAGTATATCGAGATTTTAATGTGTACGAATACAAATAAAACGTTATTGTATGAATAACTTATAGAATCACAAATATTTTATTTATAGTGTGTAATTAGATAGTTTATATTTTTTAATTATATGATGAATTCTAAAAATAACTTGAATTACTGACATAATATAATAACTAAAAACTTAGTTATTTACTTAGATACTTATTTAAGTATTAGGTAACAATTGTAACATTAAAAATGTATTGTTAAACTTTGTATCCAACTATATTTCCTTTATTATATTTATTTTCCAAATCAATAAGGTATTAAATTTCCATTGATGTTTTTTAAAGCTATTGAAATAATAAATTATACTTTTTTGAAAAATTTTTTTTATGTTACTTGTTGGTTATCGTCTTGCCACCAACACGTATAAAATTTATTCTAAAATTACCTAACCTAACCACAAAGTGATCTTACGTCAGTAGTCTTTAATCTAAAATCTAAAATTTCGATATTCATAAATCATAATCAATATCACTGCATTTCTATGATATCTTACATGTAGGTTAATCTAGTATCTCATCTATTTAAGGAAAAAGGTTATATCTCATATATTTTAAATTGTATTTTATTATGTTTATCATCATGTTAGTAGGTTTTTGGTTTGTGACAATGTCACTATATGATATGTAATTGTAATTTAAAGTTCATACCTATATCTTTAAAAAATGTTTAACTTATTTTAAAATATTGTTTAAAATTAATTATAATGAGTTATTTCTCGTAATATTTAATACTGAAATTCAATTTTTACAACAAAAATTATTGTTAGAATTAATAAAATATTACATGATATTTAGAAAAATGTTTTTTTTTTTTTTACATATTATGCTACTATGAAATATTAGTTGTTAACTATACTATTATTAACTATAAATAATTAATTTAATTATCATTTATCATTATTTAAAAGTTTTGTAACTCTATAAAAAAAATATCATAGAATAACGGACAATTACCCGGTGGTGGGATGAAAAATTGAATATGGGTTAATGTCAAGACAATAACAAACAATACAAGTACCTTAATTAATTTGAGCAATTGAGAAATCTATAAATTTATATGAATACAACTGGAATTAAATAATAGTTTCATTATTAAATTAAAAAAGAATGATTTATAAATGTTCCGATGATTAATTTATTAAATAAATATTTTTTTGTGGAAATGTAGATAGATGAACCGAGTTAAATCTTATGTAAAATAAAAGATATAATATATATATATATATATATCAAACTAAATTTATCTTATTCTTATGTATTTTATCGCATTCATTTCTAGTTTTCTTATCAAATTTAATCGCAAGTCATATTAACTGTAACCGTAATGATTATACCTTACGTGTTAGTATATAAATAAAACAAACGATTCACAGTTATGGCATAATATGATGAGCGTAAAATGATATAATTTTAAATTGTGATTATCAACATTAGTCAAGAATAGGACACCTGTAGTATAGCGATTATTATTGCGTGCGTGGACAAGTTGAAAAAATCAGTTATTATAAAAAATAAATAATATGACCGGTGCAAAAATAGTGAAATAATTTTTACGATGAAAATGAAAGCTTGCCACTCTCGAAAAAATGAATCCCGATCGTACCTTATTTGATTTCACTCACTTTTATTTTCGATTCAGTACCGAGTTATACGCAATCAATTCTTGACGAGTACTGGTCGAGTAGTGCACATACTCCAAGGGGTGGAATCCCGCGGGTCGGGACAAGGGAATGCCCAATTATATAACAAACAGACCTGTAAGGCTGCAACCCTGCAGATGTTTTACTTTGAAGCAGCACAGTTCATGTATAGACACGTCAAAAGGTTTAGTTGGCGTTACGCGCGAGAAAACGTTTATTAAAAAATATTACGAGAACGACGATTAGGAATATCATATTATATTGATCAGTCGCGATCGCCGGACGAGCACAGCAACAAATATTAAATTGCTATACAGACACGGCGAACACCACGAGACAAATTCGCTTATTGCTCAATATTATATTATGTAATTCTTATTATGTATTTATGTGTGTATGTGTACACTGTGCAGTGTCTGGACGTCAGTTTAGGTCGAAACAACACACGATGCTCGTCCGTAGGTCGTTTTATTATAGTATTTACAATAATAGCAGTACAATAATGCAACATTATTAACATTATACAATTATCATGTGAACTACCTATGCAGTAGCAGTACGTTATGCATTTGACAAAATAAATCTTACGCATATGACACATATTAACGTAATAATAAAAATAATATTTTAAATATGTATAATACACAATACATGTATATATGCGTATGAATATTATTCAAGCGTAGACATGGCTCAGTACGAGGGCCAAAACCAAAGCAAACCTGTTTCACGTTGCGCACTCGTCGCCGAGCCGCCGTAAGCAGAGGTTAGAATATTGTTGCATTGCAGAGTTCAAGCGCGCTGTACTGCTGTCTGCTGCAGTTCGTGTCCGTGACCAGCACAATTCACCCGGGTCGCCGTTGACACATTCAGCAATTTTTGTACCACAGTTTTCGGAAAATTTGAGCGAATTACATCGAATTTTCTCATAAAATGGTGGACATCGACAAAGTTCTGGTGTCTTTGGGTATAGGCCGGTACCAGTTCATGGGTTGCGTATTATTCGGTCTCATGATAATGTATTCAAACGTATCACCGGTCACCTACGTCTTTACCGCCAGTGATTTAAAGTACAGGTAAAGGTTGGAAACTATTATCGAAAATCGATTACTATTTACATTCGAATTTAATATTCGTCAGAGCACGTACGACGTACGTATAAGGTTCCTTTGATATACACTATTATAAATACCCAATCTCAAAGTTTACATTTTTTTAAACTGATTTTTTTTTTTTTTATTATATGTAAACTCCAAGATGAAGAACCGAAATCTTACTGTCGTTTCGATATACCAATACAACATGATTTTAAATTCATACTAAAATTATAATTTAGTTACTGCCGATTGTATCACACGAGATTATGAGAATATTTATGATGTAGGTTACATCATATTTTAATTTTTTATAATTTATTAGTTTTCACTACAATTATTGTAATTATTATGTTCATGATTGATATTCTATTTAAATAACTTTAATTACTTATATTTTATTATAGGTTTAACAATTAACGATGACGACTAGAACTAAAATATTTTTTAAATCTATTAATGAGCATTTATCGTAAAATTAATATGAAATTAAAAAAAATACAGATAAGTTATGTTTTACACAGTAAGCGACCAATAATTTCTATAATTACTAGGTACTCATTAATTGTATGCGTTAAAGTATTTGGATAAGTATAAATATTATAAACCATGTTTCAATAGATATTTTATTTAATAAACGTGGATTAATAAAATTAAAATTTGATGAATTATTTTTAAAAAAAATACGACATTTTAGGACTATCATTTGGAAAATTCAATCGTTACGGTAATTTATAATATTATTTTATGATTCATAGAGGTTTTAATTCGATTAAAATTATTTAAATTAATAATAATTTAATCTACGATTTTTCATTTCTATGTGGAATAATGTGAAATAAATCAAGTTATTTTACACTCTTCTTGTTTACATATTTTGATCGTCTAAAATGATTTCGTGTACCTAAAATGATGTCTTGTATTCCCATTAGCTTATATGATAATGTGTTTCTTTATAAACAGCTTATAGAACATTTCAAGTTTAAACCTCTATTCAAATATGGATAAGTAATATATTCTGCTGTGATGTATCTTAGAATGATCGTTGGTGATTTTTGGTGGCGTATATTTTCTTACTTCTGTGATATCCCTAGTGAATATTTTGTCGGAATAATTTTTTTTTTTATTTCTTCCTGAAAACAGTATAATAATTTCATACGAGAATGTTTTAAGATAATGACAAGAATGATGTTTAAAAATTGAAATATTTAAACATCTATTATTATTTTATACAAGTATGTAGTGAGTAGATAGATACACCAATAAAAAATTGCATTACAACATATTTCTTCATGTGAGTAGATAGATAAAACAAAAAAATTTACCAACTATTGAATAAAAACCGATTGTCGTTTATGCAGATATATACGTGTATTTAAAAATAAAATAACTACTATATCACTGCGACAACATCCAACTAGAATGATTGACGGGTATCGTGTAAATCGACCATGCGAAATTACTATTATTATCAATTAAATAAACAATAAATAATGATATAATTAATTAATTAACTAGTATAGGATGCTTAAACGCTGAGAACGTACATGGCGGCGGTTGTGACTTGTCTAAACTTTTAATGCTCATTAATAATAATAAAAAATATTTGTATTATAAATTTGATGTTGGCAGTAAATTGACGTATTAAGAAAAGCATTTTAGTAGATTAAAATAATACAATGTATATTAAATTAAAAAGAAGGCACAAGTAAAGTGGTAGTATAAATTCCAGATGTGTGAGAATACCATGTGAAAGGGGTCAATTTGGGAGGTCGATTATCTGTCATATAAGTAGATGAGGGGGAAACTTACACGTGTACAGTGTTTTATATTTATTTTATGAACACCGCGACATGAGTTAACCGACGAGATAAATGCGATGAATAGGATTTTTGCAGTAAATATATATTAACCCAGCACCAATAAAGTGTAGTCTGAAATTCGCTTAATGTCTTAATATTTAATAATTTAATAGATAATATAATTTATATTATTTTAATAATCTAATATTATTACGGATTTAAGTCGCTACTGCGTAATCAATTAGCTACAGGCGTACAGCTTGAAATTGGAATCAATATTAATATCGAGAGTAATATAATGATATAGATTCTAAATATCGTCTATATTAGTGCCGAATGACAATTGAAAGTATCCTGCACCAGACAATTAACTTAACTTTGTATAATGTGTAATAATTTTAAGTTAAATTAATACTAGATTATAACACTAATTCACTAATTCACTTACATAGGTACTCGCTAATCATAATAAATACTTAACTATAATTATGCTATTTAACTGAATAATTATAAATTAATTATTATAAAATCAAAACTATATTATACTTTAATGTATATGTATATTTCAAACACTAAAGCTCATAATTATATGCGTGAGCAAGCGCGTACTGGCCATGCTACACCTGCCTCTTTTTATACTCTGCTCCTTAATCTCTTACACCAAAATACTTGATATAATACCTACGATTCATTGGAAGTAGATAGGGTTATATCATGGACGGTGATGTGAACAGCGTATGACTAGTGAAAAGTATTAGAAATTGTCAATATAATTATGAATTGTATGCCCTTTATAAATAGTCCATACTATCCTTTTATATCTCAGTACCCGCCATTGTGAATAAAATAATATATTTGTTGGTACAATATAGCAATAGCCAATAGGTATGTTTTAATAGACATACTTTTTATGCTACTGTAGGTGCGAAATACCGGAATGCGATACGCCGCACCCGGAAGGACGTACGTACGAGCCCGAATGGTTACGGTATGCAATACCTTACAGAAACGATACGAATCAGCCGCGCAAGTGTCAACGGTACGCTGCGTTGTCTGGTCCTTCGGTAAACGGTACGCGATGCTCGTCCGATGGATTCAACGGCAGCACTATCGAGTGGTGCCGCGACAGTGGTTGGGTGTTCGAAGATTTCGAAAACACCATCGGCACGGAGGTACGTATAAATACGGTTCCGTATTAATATGGTAAGACGAGCGTGTACATGATCACGATAGTTCGTTTTCCAGTGATCGGGAGAACTTTTCGTTTTTGCAATTTTAAAAAATTAACAATATTATAGAAACGTTGCAGTGAAATTGTAGGTATATACGCTAAAAACTAATTTGTACTTTTATCGTAGTACGTATATAATACAATCAAAACTAATTCAAAATACATAATATGTACAAATTATATTTTATATTATATTGTAAACTAAAACATTTTTTTTAAATAATTATAACCAATTAAACAACTTGACAATTTAAACAATTTTTCGATATGGATTTATAGGTATAAAAAACATTTTATCAAATCATTTTAATCATTTATTTATTATTTATTTGAAAATCAGTTCGACAAAATAATTTTTATTCTAATATTATAAATGTATAACAATAAATTTGTGCTATAAATCATACTACCTATAATATGAATATATAACATACTTACTAGCTATGCTTTAATACTTTTTTGGTACTGACTTCATTTTTATATTTGATTTTGAAACGAAATAATTTTTCTAAAAATATCGATGTATCTATTTAAATATTAATTCTTAAAATTTAAGTTTTTTAAATTATTTAACAAATATGTATCATACAAAGACGAGAGTTTAATTACGAAATTGAATCATAAAAAAAAACCACATGTAATACTGATTTCATTACCAATTGTTAATATACGTAAATTATTATTAAGTAGTTTGGACTCATGTGCGAAGATAACAAATGGAAGCTGTCGATGGTGGGAACGATCAACAACTTCGGTCAATTTATCGGAATACCAATGTCAGGAATAGTCGCTGACAGGTGAGCTTAATTAAGAAAAATCTTGCAACATTGCCTATCTCAGTTTTTGCAACTTCACATGATATTAAAATATTAGATTCTCTGCTATTTTGTGTTTCTTATAAGTTAAATATAATTTTACCAAAATATGAGATGGTAATAGATGTTGTTCCTTGGACGTAACACCCGTATAACCTATTGTCTCCTTCTTACAAACTGCACAAGTGCACAACATTAAGTTGTTAGTTTTATTATTAAAGTGAATTAGACCAATTATCAAATTTAAGACTAAAAACCTCATAATTATCTTAATTTTCACGAACATTTTTTGCGGTATTTTAATTTTTAAACGAATTATAAGTATTTTTGAATTTAAAGCTTAAAAAATTGAAAAATCTACCTACAAACACTGATAATGTCAATTATAGTAAGGTCAATTCGCTCAATTATTAATGTTAAAACCCATCATATAATTGGTTGCGAAAAAATTCGTACGTAATGTAGTATACATAATATACTGTATATACTGTATAACCAGTATAACCAGTCCAATTCATCTTGGCATTTGGCAATCTTTAAAATGTTAAAAAAATTGTGGTCCCAAAAGTATATTATTAATATTAAAAAAGTATACATCATTATTCTTCGGACTGAGATAAAAAGTATCATTAATTTATTTTTTGAATATAATATATTAACAGACCACTGTAATTGTAAATTCGGTAACAATTACCAAGTGCTATAGTAAGATAAGCTGGAAGGGTTATAAATATTATAATTAAATTACCATATTAAACCGTAGGTATCTGACGACCTATTGGAATAATATATTTATGTGTCTGATGTCTGTTAAAGTCATACTCTTTAAATACCTATACAATTATATGAATATAAAACAAAGGTACATATTTACATTCATGAAACGTACGATATACTCTTTTACATTGTAATATAACAAAATATATAGTGTATAAAATATAAACATATTACGTTATACTTATACAATATAGTATATTACATTATATATCTAAATAATTTATGTACGGTGGTTACTCTCGAGTAAGGCAGAGGACTTGTAACTCTAAAATATCACTAAATATGCAAGCACTTAAGCACTAAAAAATCCAATAATTTTTTTTCGATTAAATTTAAAAGCATTAATAAAATAAATAGTATTTAAAACAAATCAAAACAATTACATAATTTCAGTATATTTTAGATTGACAACCTAACCCCCGTGTATGGCTCACTATGGTGGTGATTTAGTAATATGGTGTACTACATTATTAGATCGTAAACGATCATCTATATCTATTATATGTATCAGTGGCGTAATTATGGGGGAGGATTTGGGTGTCATATGCCCCATGACCTTTTTTTCAACTACTAGTCAACTACATTTATTTACTGATTTAACAATAAATATTATTGAATATTTTGTAATTATTTGTTTCTATGCATATACGTAAATACATTTGTTGCACTGAAAAGAAATACCTATGATAAATAAAATTTTTGAAGGGAGGGGGATGGGTAGGTAAAATGTAAAACATTTTACCCCTTCTTTAAAAATAGGACCAAATTACGCCACTGATATGTATTAATAAAATAAACTACAAATAATTAATATTATAGCCTTATCAGCAATCTTCAAGCGATTCTAGAAAAAATATGTCCGCGAATAGTAAAATACCAAATTATAAGAAAAAAATTAAAAATAAATAAATTGTTATCCAAACATATAAACTGTGTTGTTTGAAATAAAAACGTCGGTGTGGAAAAAATGTATTTAAATTAAATATGTCTCAAAATATATTAAATAGCATATACTCGTAAAAGTATAAAATATGCCCAAAAAACATAAAGGACTCAAAATTGAATTTTTATGCAAAATAAAATTTCAAAACTAGTCTTGTGAAAGCATGAAACGTATTTGTTTCGTACATCGTACTCTGCTATTTTTATGACTGCGCAAAACAAATATGCAAATGCTACAAGTCCTCTGCTTACTCAAGAGTAATGAGTGCACTTGTTTATACGTACTTATAATAATCAACATTCAACTATACATATACCATGACTATACCAATATTATAGAGTCATAGGTACACATAGAGAATAACTTTGGCGAGGTATATTATGTGAGGAGACACCGAAATTCCACCAAAAACGCTTTAATCAATTTAATGTTTATATATAGTTGTACCATGACTAATATTTTTTGAGAACTTTTAAGTTGTATTAACGATTTTAATATTCTAATCATTTGCTTAAACATATGTGGAAAACACGAGGGTTAAAGGGCTCATTTGGCAATGTATTTATACCCACATACGCGTAAGTGAAAACTTATGTACACAAAGCATTAGTAAAATTGTTGAGAACGTGTATAACATAAACTTATCGACTTATTGTAATATAAGATGTACCGCGGGGTAACGTCGCGTTTGATTGCATTGCATCAGCGCGTGTTTAATCTTTTCCGGTGTTATAACGATAGGTAAGAGTGCAGATACGTTATTTTTGACCAAAAAAACACGTTTTGCTAAAAAACGAACATTGAAGGTTATTCAAAATATCTTGAATATATGATTTAAAGTAGATGAGACACTTTTATCTATTTAGTAGGTACATGTCTTTTTTTTAATACCTGCAGTATGATTATAATTTTATTTTTTTAATTTCTCAAGAAAAATTATTATTTTTAGAAATAATATTGTACATACTTTTTAATCATTAAAAAACATTATTATTTTCAATATTTTTATCGTTACCAAATTTTAATTTTTTACTTTTTTTAAAAATATATACATTATTTTATTTCATACTTTCAATCAAAATATTATTTTTAATAAATACATAAAAATCAAATTTCTAACAAGTATAGCCGTTTATATTTTAAGTTTAATTAAGTGGAGTGAAACACGGAAACCCAGAATTTGTTAGTCACTATACTTCACCCACCTTATAATTTGACTTAATAACTTATTAATTAACTTTATTTTTCTAATTTATATATAAAATTCCTCAGAAAAATATTTTGCTTATAACTATATGAAACTAGAATGAAAAAAATATTAGTTTTATTAACTTTAAATTATGCAAAACAATATTTCTAGAAAAGAAAGCACTATTCAAGACAATAAGTGTTTACTTTTTAAAAAAATGCCCTGTAAAGAAACTCTATTGTTGTACTGCGCGACAGATCAGTTCACGCCTTCGATTTATTATATGGTTAAAAATGTTCTAATAAATACGAATTTTTTTAGGTATGGCCGAAAGTTTACTATGGTGTTTTGTGCAGCTATATCCGCCGCGTTATGCATCATTCAATCGTTTTCGACCAGTTATTTGATGTTCATGATTTTGGAATTGTTGTCTTCGACAGTGTCCAGTGGAATTTACACAGTCACTTTTATATTAGGTATATGAAGTTCAAATTTCAAAACAGTTAACTGATAAGTACATGGGTATTTATTAATTATATAAATATACATTATATTTATAAAATGTCCTCTAATTCCGTGACATGCTATAATATATTGAATTATTGAATATACTAATATACAGTAGACTTGAATGTGAATTAAAATTATTTTTCTCTTTAATTATAGCAATGGAGTTGTTTTTGCCCCATCAGCGTGTACTCTATTATTCGATTCTAGAATGTTTCCTCCCGATTGGCTCTATTTTAGTGGCTTATACTGCAAGCTTAGTGAAAGACTGGAGGCTTTTGTTGCAGTTAGTCAACATCCCGGGATTGCTGTTCCTGTCGTACTTTTGGTTATTATCTTTTTATATTTTTTTTTTGTTTCATGTCAATTAACACAATACTACTGTTATTTTCTCATACACAGGCTAACGGAAGAATCGATGAGGTGGTTAGAAAGTCAAGGTAAACACGACAAAGTGATCAATACGCTTAAGAAAATTGCTGCTGCCAATAAAAAGCCATTTCCCGACCTGCATACAAACACCCAAACACAGGTGATATTTTAAATTCAAATAACTCGTTCAAATATATATAGTATATACTGAACAGTTTATGAAATCCGATTTTAAATTACTTAACGAATCGAACGTATAATATATTATGCATTATCAATATGTTGACTTTCGCAGAGCATGGAATGTTTGGACGAAAACGATGCAAAGTTCAGCACCATCTTAAAAGACATAATCCGTTCTTCGACTATATTCTGGAGGATGATCAGGTGTTCATACGTGTGGTAAGATAGCTAGTTTGATAATTTTATCACTGTTATATATATGTATATCGCACAATTTACATAAAATATATATTATATACATTTTCCTAAAACACACATATTCAAGGATAACCTACATAGATATACCTAATATATGTGTTATAGTATCGGTATCGGTATGCACATAGACATAGTACCTATTTAGGTATATTATTCATATAAAATAAATTGCTGCAGTTTATTTAATATATCTTATCGGTTTTGTAGCGTATAATGTTAATTTTTTTTGCCACAGTTTACATATCAAATTTTAGAAAAGGTGTAATTTTGCCGCAGTATACATACAGCCTTGATATTAATAATATTTTTATGTTTTATATCTATTATATAAGTATATAATATTATACATAAGATATTAAGATTATAAAATATTATAATAATATAACATTTTATTATCACTTTTTTCATTTTCAACGTTCTCTTTTTTGGATTTATTATTTTTAAATTATTTAATATTTTGTCCGTTCAATTAAAAATTTCAAAATTAAACCACTGCAACGTCTACACGTTTGTTTTTATTTTATAAAGTCAACTACAATCTATACAATAGTATGTATATTTAGTAATTGAGATGTAAGAATATAAGTAGTAAACTAATAACAATATGAATATTTTGAATATGGGAAATTAGTAATTATGCAGAGGTAACATCCAACTGAAAAATATGAATAAATATAAATAGAGGCGCATAAATGCAGTAGCGGATTTGATTTGTTTTTTAGGGAAAGGCAATCCTTTTGGTCAAAAATTCACTCTGTACTTTTGTTCATATTTGTATAAGAAATTATTATTTATAGTTATCTTATGATGTCTAGACTTTAGGGAGGGTCATGGCCCCTATAGCCCCTCCTAAATAACACACCTATATGAATGCAAATCGTTTTAGCGAATATCTATAATCTATATATTATTATGATTGCGAGAGTCTATTATATTGTCGTTTACTGTTTGATTTACTAAAAAATGTGTATTTTTACCTCCGCCAGGATAGCGGTAACCCTGGTATACTATGGTCTTACGATAAGCTCGACGGATATCGCCGGAGACAAGTTTCTGAACTTCTCGTTAGTGTTGTTCGTCGAGATACCGGCTTGTCTGTTGAACTGGTTGATAATGGAAGGCATGTCAAGAAAAATGTCACTGTGTTGTATGTTCGTGTTAAGTGGCGTCACTTGCGTCATGTACAACTTGACGTCAGTTGGTGAGTAATGAGCATCATTAACTCAGGGTTTTTACAAACAAGCAATACTAAATTTTAGGATAAAATATCTACTTACTGCTACACTTGGTTAGGTCCTCAATAGATACAAAAAAGTTTAAGAATAAAATTTCTAAAAAATCAGGTATGTGAAATTTAAAAATATAATTGAAAAATTTTCCAACTATAGTTTTTAATAAAATTAAAAATAAATGATGTTATTTATATAGTGGCCGTCAATAATATAAAAATAAAGTATAGTCTGTCCAGCGAGAGAACGCGCCGATTCTGCGCAACCCCTGCGTCACCATGCTATCAAAACTGTTTCGCTTATTATAGCTGGGTATCATTGGGGAATGCACAGAAAAACTGATTTTGGTCGATTTGCAGCGCGTTCTCTCGATGGAAAAAATATAGGTATGCATTTAAAATCTATTTTTAGCAATGTAATTCTCGATATAATCAGATAATATCGATAAATATATATTACAACTTAATGTAGGTACTACAATAATAAATCGTTACAACATTTAATTTGTCCTAATATTTAAGTAAAGCCTATAAAATTTACCATTCTCGTTTGTAAGAACTCGAATTATAAAAATAAATTATTCGAAGTTTGATGAAATTAATTTGTGTACCTATCTATCTTTGACGAGGTCAATTATTTTTAGCAAAACCCAAAAACTTTACTCGTTTATTTGGTTTTAGATTTTTGTACATTTTTACACGGCGTTTATTATTATGTAACTACACATTTAAAAAATCCTATTACCGTTTTTAGTTTATTACCTACTAGGCTACTTCTTAATATTATTATTCATCGAGTACTAGTGTAACGAGACAACGAGTACCTAATAAGTAATACCTAACTAATAATATTATCCCGTTGCTTTTTCTCTAAAAACAGAATTCTTCTTAATAAGGCTGACGCTGTTTTTGGTCAGTAAGCTCGCAATATCCATCGCGTTTTGCATAATTTACATGCTTACCGCTGAGATATTCCCCACCAGGATGCGGGCCACCATGATGTCCATGTGCTCAATGCTCGGTCGGATAGGGTCCATGTTGGCGCCTCAAGCCACGTTGCTGGTAAGTGTAATACATCATTACTAATAATATAATATATAATCTAAAGTGCAAACAATATGTGATATATACATTATACCTGCAGCTTGATTGCTATACTGCTGCGTTTGTGACCGGCAACTAAGGCGCGTGACATCCAGTACAATTTATGCAATTCGTGTTGTGAACTTTTTTACTTCATTTTTTAAATAAGTTGTACTCTGATAGAATAAAGGAACTCTTGAAAAATGTATTATACTTACGCACAAAAAATATTAAAATAACTGTTTTAATGGTATTTTTGTTTTTTTTTAATTTCTAAACAAAATTGATAAAAATTACCTACCAATGCAGCTGACAATAACTGCAGTTAAATAATATCTGTCGTATTTTCAAACGTTTAGTATTTCCCCAAGTGTTATGTTCGGCGTAAACGAGTTGAAAATTAATTTTTTTTCATCAAATGAAAAATAAAATAAATGTAAAATCTAAAACGTTTTTGAATATTTCATCATCGTTACCGACGAAACGGAAAGATACACTCGAAGTTGTAGCAAACCGGAACTGTGTGCCACCGATCTATTTCGCGGAACACATCGCAGACACCGGACACGGAAAACCATGACAAACTTTGTTTTCCACTGGGTATAAAGTATAATACTGCAAATGTTACGCGTGCTCGTTTCTATACACGCCGGGTGAACCCGTGTTGCTACCCCCCCACCCCCCCCCCCCAACACACTTAAACGGTCGACAAGTCTTGACGGTCAATTGAAATTGTTTTCAGACGGAGTACTTTGGCGTGTTTGCGACAATGCTGGTGTTCGGTTTGACCGCGCTTGCGGCCGCGGCCATCACCATGACCTTACCGGAAAGTAAAAACATCAAATTGCCCGACACCATCAACGAAGCCGAAGGAATCGGGACCGATGTCAAACCGAAAAACATCGAAATCGACTCGCCGTAGAGTTCCTATTACCATTTACCACTATATAATAAAATAATACCCATGTATAACAATACCTACGCTCGACGTCAGCATAGTATATTGTTTTTCAAATACGTTTGTATATCATGCGCGCAGCCGAGAAACGTTTTTCTTTTTATGTCGCAGTAATGTTTAGATATTGCAATATCACTCACGGACCACTAGTTTATTTATTATGTGCGTCTACGATCTCCGGATCGGGGACCGCTCATGAGTGAGAGAGGAGGTGCGGTCGCACGTCCGATAAACCCGTTGACTTAATTTTAATGTTACCGTAAAACGATTTAGTGTAATAGTGTATCTACCTATAAAAATTATTAGCTAATTGCCCTTTTTCAGTTTGTCTACGCTTGTCATTTTAACATAGTGTTTAAGAATTAATTAATTGTAAATACCACTCATATTATATAACTGTTTCAAACTGATGTACAAACGCCTGATTGAAAGGCATAGAACTACACGGTTTGACTTTGTATACTCGTATAATGCTATATGAATACAATGATACTTATACAATTAAGAAAATGTATAGAAATATGTTTTTTATTTGTGTCAATAAATACACGAAGTATGTAAGTAATACTCGAGTGTCTAGTACTATTTTATTCAACTGATGCTGCTCCTAATAATTATTTAAAAATAAAAAAATAAATCGTAAAAAAATTCTACACAAAACTCAATTTTTTTGATAAAATCATATTTATAACTTATAAACTTAAAAGAATAAACACAATTTGAAAAGTAGTTAATATTTTATCAATTGTTAATATTATCTCATTTTCCTATAAGGATTAATTTATCGTAGATATTCCGTACTCATCAACATCCAACACTAATTAAATTATTGCTAAAATGTATAGTTCATAAAATGTTTAAGATTTTACAAGACATGAATCTACACCCCATATTATAAATAATAATAATTAATAAACAACAGTTATATTTTACAATCAATTTTAATTAGATCAATATTATCAAGTAAATAATTGATAAACATGCTAGACTTTACTTATTGTTATTAGGGTACAGATAATTCCTACATTTTTATTTCAAATTTTTATAAATATTAAAATATAATTATATTTCTTTCATATTTAATATTAATTATTTTATAACACAAACATTTATTAAATATTGTTATGAATTTTAACAATTGGCTATAGAATAGAATAGAATCTGAATTCTATAATTAATGGTTCAACATACTGGTTTTTAATTCTCAGCTATTTTTGTTTTATTATAATAAAATATGAAAAAGTATGAAAAATATAAAAAAATTAAAATTAAATACAAATATTCTAAGCTCTTATGCAAAACAATATAATATCAAGTACTATAAAAAAATGTGTTTTAATGATGTATATTTATTATCATAATTGAAATTTTTTTAGTGTTTTTAGGATCAACTGTTAATAACTTGATAACATACTGGGAAATGATAATATTTAACAGCAAACAATTTTTCAATATGAAAACATAGTATTTTATTACGAGTATTTACATTTTCATTATTTTTTTGGTGAAATATTCATCTTGAGCAACCAAGATACTACTTGTATTTTAACAATTTTTGGTACTAGGATCCTGTGGACTTAATCACTTTATATGGCCCATTACACAATTTAAAAGTACTGATTAAAAAATATGGAATAAGCTAGTTATTTTTTAAGTTGTTTTCTTATGGCTTTTATTGTTATAATTAAGCATGATAACAAAAATAAAATTTATCGTTTCTATGTGTAATTGTAATTAAACAACTATTTAAATAACAAAAATATTTTTCAATAAAAATTAATAGCTATGTATTTTGTGAATATGTAAAAATAAATTGATAGTGTTCTAAAAAGTTTAAATAAAATGTAATCAAGAAATAATAAAGAATCATTTTAATTTATTTATTAGAATTTTACAAAATTGATTCTTAATATTACAAGTAAAAAAAAATACTTAGTATTATTATTAAGAGTTAGTAACTTGAATTAGTGGGTAAAAAAAGATACCAAATGTGTACAACAAAAAATTACGCGTCATCATCATTATCAGGTGCACGTCCACCAGGTGCTTTAGGACCTCCAGCCCGTTTGGCCATTATGATTTGATCGACTTTCAGTATTGTGCATGCAGCTTGTGTAGCATATTGCAAGCCCCAGAACTTGGATAAGTAAGAATCAACAATTCCAGCTTTGGTGACATCTATTAACGATGATCCCTTAGGCTAAAAAAATAATAATTACAAATTAATTAAAAGAAAAGAAAAAAATCCACAAACAATAAACATACTTCAATGTTAAAACCAGCATTTTTATTTCCCTTGCTATGTTGAGAATAAAGTTCAGCAAGAGTTTCATTAGATTTCACACCAGTGTTGTCAGCTAAAATTTTAACAAAACCTTCAAGAGCAATTGCAAACCTTTTCGCACCATATTGTTCTAATCCGGGCAATGTGTCAGCATATAAGCCTACTTGATAAGCAAGTTCCATTTCTACAGCTCCAGCGCCAGGTAATAATTTTCCATCCTAAGATGAGGTTAAAAACTTAAATTTATTCAAAATATAAGAACATAAAAAATGGCTTAATTTTAACATACTCTGGTAATGCCTTTGAATGTGTTTACACCATCATCAATTGCTCTTTCTATGTCATCCATGTAGTTATCAGTGGCACCACGTACAACAATTGTTGACATACGTGAGTCTTTACCATCTAAACGGAATACTACCAATGAAGTGTCTCCAAGTTCATCTACATACACACAGTCAGCAAAACCAAGTTCTTCTTTATTTGGAGGAGTCTAAATTTAAACAATATAATATAATTTTTTTTTTTTATATATATAGTTTTAAATTGATTCTGAAATATGATACATTATACACATAACAAGAAAAACCTAAGTAAAAGAATTGACTAAGTTTTCAGTGTCAATCAGTATTTCTCAACCTTTGTGTGATAAATTAAATATTTCATACTTTGTACAACATACAATAAAAAAATAAAAATAGTGGGTAATATTTAATTTTAATGGTAATAAAATATATGGACTATGTTGTTAACAGATAACTTATTTTTTATCATCATAAAAATTATATTAACAAATACTTATTAAACGTTTTAAAGATTTTAATAAAATGTGTCAAAATGTTTATATATTCAATGTAATTGAACATACTTTGTGTTATAATTAGACTTATTTAGTGACACAGTGGTTAAGAATCACTGGACTAAATGACTGATGTTTATTATCAATTAATAATTTAAATAAGATGGACAATTAAAATTTTTTTTAAAACTAATGGTTTAAAATAATATCCCGGTTATATTTTAATCCCTAATTTTAATTTTCATTTAGAATCATACTCTTACTTTAAGTTAATATTTTATTTAATAAATAATTAGACATAAATACTTACAAGTCTAGGTAGTGCAGTAGCTGAGACAGATTTGCACAATCGTCTCAAGTCAAATTTGCTCATTAATCGAACACCCATAATTTTATACTTGTTTAAATAATGTAAGGCCATGTCGCCAAATTTACCACCAGCAACAATTACAGTGACACCTGCATCAGCAATTGCTTTAATTTGTTCTTCAAGTATCATTTCTTCACCACGACTGAAGTTTTGCAATTCTTCTGCAGATTTAATTAAAACTGTTCCCTAAAATTAATAATTAATATATTAAATTAAACACAAATTTGTATTTCTTAATTAATCAGCTATAAATTACAACATACTTTTGTCTCAGTCGTAGTAATGTCAATGGGACATGTATATACAGCAATCTTAGCATCAGTCTGTTTAGTAATATCACCTTCATTAGTACGTTTGAATACCATACCATTCACAACAGTAGAGTTGTATAAATTTGATCCCTAAACAAAAAATTTAAAAAATACAAAATAAAAATAGATAGTACAAATAAAACAAATATAAAATAAAAAATTGTAATTACCAAAATTTTGCATACTCTAACGTTGTCAACATTGAAAGTAGTCTTTTCTGGGAGAATAGAAGCTGAAAATAAAGTTAAATTTTAATACAGTTTTTAAAAATTAAATTATGAGTTTAAATATAAAACTTACTGCAAGCTTTTAACACAAGATCTGTGATAAACTGTTCCTGGCCATATTGCTTGCTCATAATGGATGATTTTACAGCTTGTGTTACTACTAATTGTTCAGCATTATTTTTGATATCTTTAATTTCATGACAAGTCAAGGTAGGTAATAACTCAAGAGTCTTTTCAAGAGCTACTTGGAAACCTTCACATACTTCAACTGGAGTTAAACCCTTTAATCATTAAAAATTAAATTATTATAAAAGATTGATTAAGTATTGATAATCAAGAAAATACAGGCACTCACCATTTTCAGTAAGTGTTCAGCTTGTTCTAACAATGCTCCTGCAAAAATGATAACAAAGTTGGTTCCATCACCTACTTCTTGTTCTTGCATCTCAGACGCGAATACAATGATTTTAGCAGCTGGATGTTCAATCTACACAAATACTATGATAAAAAAAATTGATACATTTGATGTACATCTGAAACACTTACATCTAGCTCCTTAACAATAGTGGCTGCATCGTTAGTGATGAATATCTTGTCAATATGATTTATAACTATTTTGTTCATACCATTCGGACCATATGCAGTTTTAACAGTGTCAGAGAACTGTTTGCAGGCGCCGATGTTTCGATAGACTGCTTCTTCTAGACCAGAAAGATGCTAAAACACATTAACGGAATCCAAACATGATCATTAAGTAATATGTTCATTGTCATTAATTATGTTTGTAAGACACTCACCATGGCACCATCCTTTAACATTTGAGCGAAACCAGGAGCTTTCGGTACGTGTAAAGCCATTTTAATAGATTTTTATTCAACTAAACCGATAATATTAAATATTTAATGAAGAAGGAAGATTACAAAAATATAACTTTATAGTTTTTATTACTTGTAGTTTGTAATTTTAAATAATTTTTGCTGACAGATTCGGAATATATTGTATTATATTTTTGAGGTTAGTGTTTCCATTCAATGTTTCAATTATCTCCTTTACCGGATTTATGGTTGAAGAGGTGTGTCCTGGTTACTGCAACCCTGATTTTCGATAACAGAAGAAAAGCTACCAACACACAGATACTAAACGTATGTATATTTATAATATTTATATCATTATTTATTATTAGTCTCATGCGTACATAAACAATAATTAGAAATAAAATAATAACTAATTATTAATTATTAATTAATACAATAAATTAGTACATTTTTTAAAGCATGTAAAAATTGTTTGCACTTAATATAATATAATATAATAAAAAAATGAATATATTCATTATATTGAACTGAGAAACTAAAAATGTATAATATTGATTTATCAATTACAATATAATATTACACCATTTATTATGAATTTATACCAGCTTATATATTCTTCTGCGGTCCCACTCCTGTTAAACGATTGTTTCCATTTGATAAATTTGTTAACTCGTACATTTGTCTCGATTAATCTTTCAAATCAAATGAAATATTTATAAATTTAAAGGTTACCTACTAGAATTTTAACAGATTTTTTCTTATTATAATCTATATTGTTATTTTATTGATAGTAATTCAAATAAGAAATACCTAACTGTATAGATATAATATACTTCAAATATTTTTATTAACATTTTCTAGGCATTATATAATTTTCAAAATATTTTGGAATTTTTAAAGTATAATAATTATTAATTAATAATGAACTTTATTTTTAGATTCTGAGTGAAGCAATGAGCAATAATATATAGCATAATGATTTTAAATTAAGAAGTCGGCGTACATATCTGTAATCTGTAAGAACTATTAACAGTTATTGCCATTAGTCAAATTAACAATAATATATTTAGTGACCAGAATAAATGTATTAATAGATGCATGGTATTTCCGTTCTTCGGTAACAATACCTAGCACCTATGTCTGAAGCACGACAGACGTCGTTACTCATATTATATAGATAAATAGGTATATTTAAATAGTAATCATTACACTGTATACACAAATATAATAAACTAAAATTATAATCATGATCCAAATTAACCATATTGTAATAATATTATTATTTGTGAGGTATATTCCATTGGTTTATTTATATAGGTACTTAACCGTAGACTCTACGTCGTAGAGTAATAATATAATAACTGAAAATATATTACGTGTATTATAATATTATTTATATTTAAATAAATACAATTATTACAAAGCACAATTAATTTAGTCAAAATAGTTTACATAGTAACATATTTATACAAAAAATAAATCTCACAATACGAAAACACTATAGGTACGTAGTATGATATGATATAATATCATTTCAATTATACTGCCGTTCTTATTCAGACATTTTTTCTCACAAATCATTTTTAAAATGTATTCCGCGACTCCGCGTTAATAATTAACTGGTTTAATTAAATTGAAGTAAGGATTTAGGAGCATATTATTGATGTGTCATCTAGCATTTTATATTTTTCAAGTTAGTTCTTAAAATATGCAACAATATGCATTATACACATATACCTACTTAAAATAATATTTTAAAAAGGGTGGACAAGTTTTCACCGATCTGCTGTACTGTAGATCAGTGGATCCTAAACTTTTTTGTTGTGCTGACCACCAATTTTGTAAAAAAACCTTACACGTTATTATTATATATATTATTATTATATTATATAATCATTAGTGTATATATTTACACGTAATTCCAAGACCTTTTTTTTATTTTAGCTATTATTACTTTATTTTTTTCGACAATGATTTAAAAAATAACTTTAATATTCCAAGTGAGAATAAATGTAGATACAATATGTCGCTGTCGACGATACAGTAGTTGACAAACCGACGACGTACATATAATATTGTAGTTCTTAAGGTGAAGCTGTCGCATAAGAGACGACTGCAGCGATGCAGGATCGCGGCTACGAAAAAGAGGAGGCACTACGGAGTTTGGCGATGAACCACCAACACACGTTCTCTGGCACTCCGTCGTGTGACGCGTTCACAAGTATCGCACGGTCCGGTTATAGACGCATAAATGATCCTCTGTATGGCGGCCAGCCAAACGACACCCGCCTTTTACGATCGCGCGGCACGGCGACGACGGCGACACGGTGGCTAACGGTACCGAAATGGACAACTTAAGGCACCCTAATGACACCAATAGCAGTTGTGGCAATTGTTACTGATGTACGAGAGCTCAACAATTAATCGTTACGTAATAATGCGACCGACTACTTAATGATGGACACGACACGTCATATAGTTAGAGCGTCACTGCATTGCACGTACAAAGGTATCGGCAAACGGTAGAGAAGTTATCGTTCGACGATGGAACAATCGGCGAAGAAGCCGGACAACAACGATAAAAATATTAAAAACGTACCGAAGCATTTAACACCGACTAGGTTGTCATGTAGTGGTGGCACGCTAGGACGCACGTCCATAAAAAAACGGCGTTGGTGAAATGGAGGAGGAGGGAGGAGACTGATGAACGCATAAAAATAATACGGACAATACGGTGCCGAACCAATATGCAAATAGTAATTTGCGATCGTACAAAAACACAATGTCCGCGGTGTCGGAGACGTCTCACAAAGATAATTGTATAAGTATAAAAATTAAAAATAAATCAAATATCGTGTGACGTGGGATTACGGAAACTGACAACCAATGGTCAGCATGTGTGTGTATGTACTGCAGTGACGACGGTACTGAACGAGATCCATATATATATATTATATAATATATACATCCTGACTATGGCTGTGGTGGCGATATATATACTTATTTATTATACATCAAAATATTGTATTGGCATAATTACATCACGTCATCACCAACATCGTGTTCAGTGCCGGCGCTAGGGGAGGACAAATGGGACAATTGTCCAGGGCCCCGCGATTTTTAATTTTCATCCGTGAGACACATTTTACATAATTACAATTTAAATAAACAAATTATAGGTCTATAAATGTATTGTTCTATACTACACACCACACATGTATAATATTAGAATGGGTTACTCTGGGGTACGTAATGACTAATGCCTTGTCCAGGGCCATGCAATACTTAGTACCGGCACTGATCGTGCTGTCAGTTTTGCATCGGCATGCGCTCGGAATGCTGCATGTATAAACATTATACCATTAATACTTATCAATCTGGTGTTTGCTTCACCGGTCGGTAATATGATTGGGATTGCCGTTGACCACAGTTCACAGCAACGCTGACCTGAAAACAATATCCGCGCAATATGATTTTAAATGTACCGATACACTAGTGTCTCAATCAACACTAAATAATTTTTAGTTAGGTATATTAAATATTTATTTTTTCAATACATACAAAACATTTAGACGATAATAATATCCTGCAATTCTTTTTTAAATGAATTTGAACTAAAAATATCCATTCAACTATGTATAATATATTCTAAGCTAAAGATATACTAGACAGAATATCAAGTTAAATAACCTGAAGACAGTAGATATAAATATGTTAAAAAACTTTGATAAGACTTTATAATATACAATATATTAATTAACATGACATAGACCGACCGTCGCTGGTTAACGCTACAACGATTGCACAAGCTTTTCGTACGATTTGAACATTGAAAAACATCTAAAACGAGTTTTTTACGGCGAAATAGTCAAAAAGCGACGAATTCCGTCAAAAAGTAACGAAGGCCTATTTTATAAAAAAAAATATTTAAAATTTCACGTTTTTTGGTTTGTAAACTGTTTCAGCCACAGTACCGACAATGCGTGTAAAGTTTCGGAGTCCAAAAACAAATAGTTCACTTCCGAAATTGGCATACGACTTATTTTCAAAAAAGTGGTTTTTACTGGATTTGTGTATATTATATTTAGGTTAGCACAATAGTTTTTACCCCTAAAATGAATTTTTCTCCGCGAAATAGTCAAAATGTGACGAGACCATAAAGATGATTCAGTACCTCGGAAATTTTATTTTATTTTATTTATAAATTGTTTCACCCACACTACTAACAATGTGTGTAATATTTAAAAAAAATAATATTTTTTCGTAAAACTCATTAATTAGTATAATTTAGTTTTAAATAAAAATGTATTCCATTAAGAATAATATATAGAACATATATTTTATGCACATATTATACTTAAATTTAGTACCTATATACTACCTATTTAATACTAGAATAAAAGAATATTGAAAATGTTTGTTCGGATACTTTACAGAACTTTTTATAATATTATAATATTATATAAAAGTTTCGTAGATATCTTATTCTTAATAATTACCATCATGGGTTTCGTGAGGGGTTGCAAGGGGTTGCACATGCACCCCCCTGCCGTTACAAAAAATGTAATTAAAAAAAAAAAAATTGAATGGTATTGAAACTATTTTTTTTGTATAATTATCTTCATTATTTCTTTTATTTATTATTATACTTATTTTACATAATTGTCTATGTATAATGTTATTTATATTATGTATTATAATACTTATTTTTTTAAATTGTAATTGTAAACGCCTAGGTTTTTTCCAAATTCTTCAATTGAATTTTTAATGAACTTGATAATCTCTTCTAGTCTATTTCTATATTTACTCATCATCCGGACAATTGGTCATCACCAGTGCTCAGGACTTAAAAATTTGCGTTTTTTTATTTATTGATTTAAAATGTAGCAAAGTGCTATGAAAGTGTATGTCATGTTTAAACACGTTCAATTTTAAAATTTGAAAATGATTTTTTTTGCTTTTTTCAACGATTATCTATTATATAGTGTCAATGTTTAGGACATTAGGACATGTCAGTTGTCACATGTTTATTCAATATATAAATCGGTTACTTTTATCGCATGCGATAAGCTTACAAGTTGTCATGTAGGATAAAGATAGCCGTTGAAAAAAAAAGTAAAATAACTTTGTATTTTCGTACAATTTAAAAAAATATTTTTATGTATTTAACTATTGTTATTATTATTATTACTTATATAAGCATAATTTAGAAATTAGCGTATACCTACTTGCTCGATGCACCCCCTGATAAAATTCCCAACAGGCGCCTATGATTACCATACATAATAGCACATATTTGAAGATTAAAGAACTAAAGTAACTGAACCTGCCGTATGGTCGCTATATGGGAAGGTAGCACGCAGCACGGACTTGCTTTTGTTTCCCTGCCCTGTTGCAACAGTTATCAAATTTTCCACTGTATTATCCATTGGTGGCGGTATTCATCGCCGCTAAGGCGCTAAATATTATTACCGTACGTCCATACATTTAAGGACTAAGGACGTGCACGTACGGACGCCCATTAAAGATTTGTCGTCGAAGTGTTCGGCGAGGTAGGTATCTCGACGTTTTTTGTGACGAACTTGTCGCATATATTATGTATAGTATAGCCAGTATAGGTAATGTTACATCAGCAATCGGACACGTACCTACACAATAATTAGTTAGTATCAGTTTATAATATACAGTGAATGACATTGCACCGAAGTGTAAATAATGGTACTTTATGATTACGTAAACAGCATGGAATCATACAAAGATACAATATGTCGCTGTCGACGATACAGTAGTTGACAAACCGACGACGTACATATAATATTGTAGTTCTTAAGGTGAAGCTGTCGCATAAGAGACGACTGCAGCGATGCAGGATCGCGGCTACGAAAAAGAGGAGGCACTACGGAGTTTGGCGATGAACCACCAACACACGTTCTCTGGCACTCCGTCGTGTGACGCGTTCACAAGTATCGCACGGTCCGTTATAGACGCATAAATGATCCTCTGTATGGCGGCCAGCCAAACGACACCCGCCTTTTACGATCGCGCGGCACGGCGACGACGGCGACACGGTGGCTAACGGTACCGAAATGGACAACTTAAGGCACCCTAATGACACCAATAGCAGTTGTGGCAATTGTTACTGATGTACGAGAGCTCAACAATTAATCGTTACGTAATAATGCGACCGACTACTTAATGATGGACACGACACGTCATATAGTTAGAGCGTCACTGCATTGCACGTACAAAGGTAACGGCAAACGGTAGAGAAGTTATCGTTCGACGATGGAACAATCGGCGAAGAAGCCGGACAACAACGATAAAAATATTAAAAACGTACCGAAGCATTTAACACCGACTAGGTTGTCATGTAGTGGTGGCACGCTAGGACGCACGTCCATAAAAAAACGGCGTTGGTGAAATGGAGGAGGAGGGAGGAGACTGATGAACGCATAAAAATAATACGGACAATACGGTGCCGAACCAATATGCAAATAGTAATTTGCGATCGTACAAAAACACAATGTCCGCGGTGTCGGAGACGTCTCACAAAGATAATTGTATAAGTATAAAAATTAAAAATAAATCAAATATCGTGTGACGTGGGATTACGGAAACTGACAACCAATGGTCAGCATGTGTGTGTATGTACTGCAGTGACGACGGTACTGAACGAGATCCATATATATATATTATATAATATATACATCCTGACTATGGCTGTGGTGGCGATATATATACTTATTTATTATACATCAAAATATTGTATTGGCATAATTACATCACGTCATCACCAACATCGTGTTCAGTGCCGGCGCTAGGGGAGGACAAATGGGACAATTGTCCAGGGCCCCGCGATTTTTAATTTTCATCCGTGAGACACATTTTACATAATTACAATTTAAATAAACAAATTATAGGTCTATAAATGTATTGTTCTATACTACACACCACACATGTATAATATTAGAATGGGTTACTCTGGGGTACGTAATGACTAATGCCTTGTCCAGGGCCATGCAATACTTAGTACCGACACTGATCGTGCTGTCAGTTTTGCATCGACATGCGCTCGGAATGCTGCATGTATGTACATTATACACATTAATCTGGCGCTTGCCTCACCGGCCGGTGAGTAATTTGATTTGGATTGCTGTTGACCACAGCAACGCTGACCTGTGAAAAGTTTAAAGTAAAAAGTTTCTGGAGGGCAGGGGATTTTTCAATTTTCTCCTCCCATTTATCTTCTTTTTTTTGACCCCCCTTTCAGAAATTATGTCTACGCTACTGCGTAAAATGTACGTAGAGGACTTAACCTACATAAGTAGTTTACTAATAACATTTATATTTTTTTATAATATATATAGCAATTAATCATACTTCATTTTTTATGGTATTAATTTTCAATATGTTCACATAAACATTTGGTGAAAATTTCAAGTATTTCAATGATTCGTTTTTGAGTTACAGCAAAATCAAAAAATCGATTTTGTCGAAAAGTGGTTATGCATAAAAATTCCCGTTTTTGCGTTATTTTTTCAGGGTTTTTCCTGACGCTTTTGAAAACTATAATTTTTAGTTTTGACCCCCCAAAGTATCTAGACAAATTTTTCTTTTCAAAGAGGGGTTGAAGTCAAAAATCAAAGCATTATTACTACTTCAAAATTAGATGACGACACAAAAAGAAAGAAAAAATTTAAAAAAAAACACACATCATTATGGAATCTATACATTCATCACTCTGTTCAAAATCTAAAAGTAACTATACTATATACTTATATTATAGGCATAAGCATGATTAATTTCTTGTCTCTAATAAGCTAGGACTGATTTTCTTGGTAGATAGACGTGTGACAGCGAATTTTGTAGTTTTGAGTTAGTTAATTAATGATCATATTGATTCTCCTTCTTTAATCTCCTAAAGTTAATTTTAGAGTTCCTCCACGTTTATCCAGATCACATTATCCTTTTGTAATACTTTTCCATCATACTAACTAGGGTAAGAATAATCCTATTGATCGAATGATGTATTTGTCGTTTGACCAATAAGCACCCTACCTTTTTTAGTCTATAATTATATTATCTATAATACGTGTTTATAATTACATTATGTCTCCAAAATGTTTTATTCTTTAAGTTAAATGAGCTGTTAATTCTGTTTTTTCTGATTTCTTATATTGTATATTATAATTCTGTAAACGTAATTGCACCTTAGGCCTTGTGCCCGTTATATAATAATAATAATAAATAAAAAATTAAATAAAAATTCTGAATATTTTTCATATTAATTAGTTACTAATGTCATAACTCATAATCATAACGGTTAGGTACCTATTGATTATTGGTTAGAATACCTAACTCGTGACAGACACTCCTCAACCATCCTAATCCTATATCGACACCAGACATACTACAAGTCTACAAATTATAAGCTTACGACTTATTTCCAGATATTGAAGATGACTAACATATATATGTACCTACATATTGCTCGGTACCACTTACGTCTTCCTTGACCTACACGATCAGGCAATCATACTCGGACCCATGTTTTTCACCACCGTTAAATCAAACATATTATCATCATGGAGAAAATAGCGATAGCGTCTCATCTGATTATTATTATATTACCTTCTTAAAACTTAAAAGGTAATTTTGGGAAGCATTCGGGAAACTCCTACCTTATTACAATATATTTTACTTACTGTTAGGCTATCGCAGGTATCATCGCCCCTGCTAATCGCTAGATGAGACATTATTAGCCAGTAGCCAATGGCAATTCCACTATCTCAAACTTGATGTATAAAGGTTAAAAAGAAATAAAAACCAAGCTAACACTAAAAAATTGGAATACCGTTTTATAAAGTAGTGCTACATGAAAAAGTGTGCACCTTTCCATAGTAGGTTTTCCTGGGGCGTATTATCTAAAAATAAATATTATGATATATTTTATATTGTAATACCTTTTCTTTGATTTAGGGTCGATTTCAGTAAACCTGTTTGTATCTGTATATTTTAGTGAATTACTATTACTACTTACTAGTTAACAATTATAACTCTTGTCACAAAAACGGGACGTCATGAACCTAGCGGTCAATTAGAGTCAGTAGTTTTCATGATGGTAAACGTAATTGGTGTTAATACGTGACGCTGCAGCAATAACCGATTTAATTAGAGGCTAACGACGCTAAAGTGCTGGGTATTGGCCATTATAGGTGGAAGTTTGGTACTAGCACTAGTAGCACTAGCGCGAGTGTTCAACTAGTATTCGACTATAATGAATAGTGAATTATTATGCTGTATTAAAAATAAACTATTGCAATAATAAATTATAAAAATAACTCGTATTTTACTGTTTAAGTTTGATTATTATTTGTATTGGAATTTATTATTTAGAATGCCTATTTATATATTATATTTAGGTACATGCCTTCGTCCTGCAATATGTTTTGAAATAGCAACCAAACGCTTATTATTAAAAGCATGATAATAGTCGGATCGTTGTTGACAATATAAATAAACGATTGTCAGCATTTTAAGATTTACGATACGAATTGTTTTCAATCATATACATGTTTAGTAGTAACTAGTAAGTCGTGTATGGACTAAGGGCATCAACCATAACATTTCAAAATTCTTTATATTTCAATATTTAATATTATAATAAAGTGTAGCGTTATTAATAATTTTATTCTGTATTTCTGTAATAAACGTATGAAATTATTAAACCTACCAGTAAAAAAAGACCAAGGGGGAATCTATCCCCCATATCGCCTCCCCCCCGTAATACACCACTGCGGCCTAGACCATTCAAAATGTCACTGACTTAGAAATCGAAATAATTATAATAATACATATTTGAGATTTTCCAGTGGTATTTCTATCACTAGACATTTTTAGATGATTGCATCATAATATCAAATAAATCCCCAATCAAATGATGAATTAACTATGGTTGGTATCATACCTAGTTATGTACATAATTTAAAGTTGACGAATTACTGCTAACATTTTAATACGTGCTAATATTAATGATTCTAGATTATTAATAATAATATAATAACTAATAAGTATTATGACATATTATGTATTATAGGTACTTGTACATTTGTCACTTGAACATCAAAACTAAAAAGGCTATTTACTTATTTATGACTTTATTATAATGATATTTGCTACTAACTACTACAGATAATATATGAAATAATTGAGTACGCTGAAAAAAATGTCGTATACAAATAACAAATATTAAAACATAAAAAGTAACAGTAAACGAAGTTCATTCCCGCGTTGATAATGTTGTCCAGCATGCTGCGCGTACGCAGCATAGATGGCTGTTAGAATACCGAATACCAACAGTAAACATAATATCGTAGATCGTACCAGTGGCTACAACTACTGAATAGTCGTCCATTTTCTGGAGTTAGTCGGTCGTTTAAAATATCGATAAACATTTAAGCTTTTTAGCGTGTTTACGCTTTTTAACACGACACTACTAAATTACGAAACCTCGGCAGCCTGTAATTGCAAACCAACATACAACACCGAGCAAAAAACAAATTTTGTCATTTGACTATCATCGTGCGCAATTTACCATTTACGTTGGCGACAGTGTACACCTGTCCTATAGTCCGTTAATCGACATTTCGTTTGTTTCGGTACCGTCATTTTTTCGGTTGCCGTTATCCGGTTATCCAGTGTTCGGCCTCGCGGTGATCGGGTACGCTTTGGCGCTCCGTTCGAGTCATAACTCATAATATAGGCAGAATCTAATAACTCGTTTGACATAATGGAGTACGACAATTTTTTGCACTATTCCCGTCAGCTACAGATGGCTAACGCATTGGGTGACGTTTACGTGCACCTGTCGACGTTGAAGACGGCCAAAAGCCAATTCATGTTCACGCGCTCTTTGCTCCACAAACATAAAATGTTGACTACGACGTTATTTGTTGACATGGAGTACAATAATGAAGCCACGTCTACGATTATTCGACAAAAAGGCAACGATTTTTTCAGGGCCAAGGAATTAAGGAAGGCCGTTGACACGTATTCTATGTGTTTGTCAGGTAGCGACCCGATCACCGAGTGCCACGCGCTCGCACTGGGCAACCGAGCAGCCGCGTATTTCCACTTGGGCATGTTCGAAGCTTGCTTGAAGGACGTGCGCGCGGCCATGATGTCCCAGTATCCGGACAAACTCGCGTACAAACTGTTCGAGAGAGCCGGGAGGGCAGAATGTATGTTGGGCCTCGCCAAACAGGCGAAGGAGAGTTTCACCGAGTGTTTGAAACGACTGGACAAAGTGGACATGTCCGCGGAAAACAAGTGTAAGTTTCGAGAGGCGATCAATATAGCTGTGGCTCAGTGTGAGGCGCGGCTGGAAGAGCGGAAAAGGACTAAGAAAGTTCCTCCCGCCGAGCAGCTGGTTGGTGGAAAAAATGAAAACATTCCAGCGCTGTCAGCCTTTGTGGAATTAAAAATGTCTAAGGATATGGGACGTGGTGTTTATGCTACTCACGACATTAACCCAGGTAAGTTACTGTATCTAGTAAAAAAGTTGAGGCGAAAAACCTGTGAGATAACTTATTTAAAGAAAATATTTTACTATTTATTATTTTTACTTTAAAAGTAATTAACTGAATATTACCACTACGTAATTTACTTTCATTATTCACCTGTTGATTGTACCAAAATGTACCAATAGATTGTAATTAGGTTTTCATTTAAACATTCAAATAAATAAATATGTAACAACTATTTCTATTAAAACTTTTTTTTTTAGTTATAATTATCAGTATGTAAGATATACAGTGAAACCTTGATAACTTGAGATATAACTCAAATTTTTGATAAGTTTAAGTTGTTTGAGCTTAGTTTTGGCTTATAACTCAAATTGTTTGATATACATTACCAGAAATTACTGAAATATGATATTAGATGGTTTACTGGTGGTACATAAATATATTTGTGAACAATCAGAAATTCCAGACTATATTTTTTTCGTGCTCAACTTCATTGAAAACTTAACAGATTGGTTTTTATCAAACACTATTAAATAATTAAAAATATTTGATTTTTATAACACTAACATAAGTACACAGAATAAATAAATAAAATCTGTGTTGTATAAAAATATAATTTATAATATAAATTTTGGTATTTGATAAATGTTACAAACAACATGTATATAAATTAATGTTCCCAAATTAATGCATTTAAGCTACCTTTTAAATAAATATTTGTAAAAAAAACTTTTTTAATGATAAACAATTAGGTGATACCTGTGATAGCAATATAGATAACATACCTAATATATATTTATTTTTAGGTGATGTTGTGGCCATAGACGAACCTTACATTTGTGGGCCTATTTCAGATCATACAGAAGTTTGTCATTATAGTGGTTGCCTGAAATTGGACGTAGCTCTTTTTCCCTGTCCAAGATGTTTTTTGGTATGTTTTTTTATTTTTAACACAAGTAACAATGTTAGATTTGCATTATATAAATTAATATGCATATTTTTATTTGGTTATTCAATGTTTTTTGAATAACATTAGTCTAAAATATCTAAACCTAATCTACCTTTGTGTATGTCTTAAATTAAAAAATACATTTTTTATTATTTTATGTCTATAACTTGATATTATTAGATAGCTTAATGTATTAATACATTTTGATCAGGTTTATTACTGCAATAAAGACTGTATGAAAAAAGCTAAAAAAGAAGGACACTATTATGAATGCCCAATCATGCGTTTCATCAAAACAACACCAGGAATAACAAGAATGAATGAACTTGCTATGAAGTGGTTTTTAAAAGAATATTTAAAAATGGGTCCAAAAAAGTATTGTTTGGCAGTCAATAATTTTTCTAAATCTAAACTAGATCCTAAAACAAGGGGTTTTGATGATAATGGTCAATATAAGTCTGATAATTTTTTAACAGCTTATTCTTTGGATAGTGGTGTAGATAAACTGTCTATAGATGTTTTGTTTTTTTTTAACTGTATTGCAGTTAATATGTTGCATTATTTGATATTAAGTGAATTCAAAATTCCAGAAAGTTGTTTAGGTATTGTGGGTGCTTCCTTTGTGCGAATTCTAACTGTATTAGATTTAAATTGTAGAAAATTAAACATCAATGCCCCTTCTCTTTCTTTTGATCAAGTTTCCCAGATTACTCTTGTAATAGCATTTACTTTGTATCCAACCATTTCCTTGTTCAACCATTCTTGTGATCCAAATATAAAACGGAGTGGAGAATTAACTGACAGAGTAAGGGTTATGAAAGCTATTCAACCAATTCCCAAAGGAACTCAGGTAATTATAATATAGAATGTTACATAAAATGCATGCGATTTGTTTAAAGGTTGTCAACCTTATTTTAATTATTTTTGTCATCTATTATCACTCCGATTAGAAATTAATTCGTTTTTATTGAACTTAATTGTCATGAAGCAATTCAGTAACTATCAGCGTATTTATTGTATTTTTTAAAAAAAATTGTGCACTTTATAAAACATATTATATATACTTCTTTTTATTATAATTATTAATTTTTAATTGTATGCAATTTTTTTTATCAAATTATTATACTCTAAGGCAAGCATGCTTCTACATGGGAATAGCTAACCAATTACTCTAACTGGATAGTGGATAGGATTAGGTGCAAATATCGAAAGCCACTTGAATTAACTATAGACCTATTAACTAGTTAATAGGTCTGTGGATTTAACTAACAAGAAAGGCATGTTGTGCCGTCTATTAAATTTTATTAAACAATTAATCAGTTTTTTATGCATTCTGTATAAAAATTATAGATAGCTAACCTAATCTGGTGTTGTGCCTATTATTATTTAACAGTTAAAAATTAAGAGACAAGTAGTACTTAGAATTGTTTAAGTAGTCTTTGAGTTTATCTTTTAGATTTAACATCACAGCATATATACATTTTTCTGCCTTCCTACCTTTTTTTTTTTAAATTTTTCCAATTTCATGTGTGAATGAGTAATTTGTGTCATACTTAAAATGCATTTTACCATATGCTTTTTGTTTTGTACTAATTTCTTTTTCCATTAAAATTAAATAAAATTGAAGATATTATACCTATTAACATAATAATAAAGTTTTATTCACCAATTTTTGATAAAATCTGATAAGTAGTATGTCTCGTATAATCACATATACAAGGTTATTTTTTAAGCATAAAAATGGGGGGATAAGCATGCTTAAAAAAATCATCTTGTATACTATATATATCTCGTAAAAAAAAAAATTTACTAAGTATAATGCATACCACCAAGGTCTTAACTTTAGGGGGGGAGCAGGGGTTCGGACGGATTTTTTAAATTTTATATTTGTACCATTCAAAATTTATAAAATATTTGGTGACATTGATATTTATTTACTTGATGATAAAAATAATAGCATTACATTTATAAAGTTTCGTATCAACTTGATTGTACATATGTCTGCAAACACTGTCACCTAATATATTTAAAATATTTTTTTTTTTTTTGTAGTGACTTACAAGATTTCATATCATATTTATATTATATTTATTTTCAAAATTATAAAAATACATTTTTTGTTTTTTATTTGTTACAATCTAGTTGTTCTGTACTTATGGAATAATGTTTAGAGGACATAATAAAGAATCAAGGCAAAAATTATGCAAGGATCTATTTAAGTTTGACTGCCACTGCCCACCTTGCAAAACAAATTGGCCAACCTGTCATTATATACCAAATCGTCTTTCTACGTTGTATGTGATATATTTAAATATTGTAATTGTAATTTATGTATGAATATTATAATTACAATCTTTACAGAAATCTTCTAAATCCTACCATGGTAAATACTGTACAATTGGAGTGCAAAAAGTTTTTAGAATTCTCGAAGTCAGTGAAACCAGAAGATTATCGTCAGCATTTAAATTATTTGTATTCATTTATTAAGCTATTGTTTAATAATGTTAAACGACCATTTGAATTATATGAGGATTGTCTTGAAATGATATATAATGCTCATATCATGCATACCGATGAAATAATAAGATGTTGTGAATTTCCAGTTTGATATTTTATTTTTCTAATGAGTTTATTAAAAGTTAAATATTTGTTAATTACATAAAAAAATAACAATTTATGTTAAATATTCTTATGAATGATTAGTGATGATTTAAATGAGTAAATAATTTTTTTTCTTTTTATATTTACGTAAGATTCATTATTTATTTTACATTATATTAAGGTTGTTTTTTTTTTTTTATTATTATTATCATCTAGTTTAACATTATATTATATTTTTTATTGACTTTATATACATATGTCTATTTTTTTTATTATTGTGATAACATATTTGAAGAATATGTACACATCTGACCTATTATTGGTTATAGCTATGATTTTTACCATTTACATCCGAGTATAAAACCAATCTTCTTTTAGCTTTGTATTATAATGAATTAGGAACACTTATTTTGTACAGTGGGATTTTATAATATTTCTTTTTTTATGTAAGTTAATTATTCAAAAATGCTCATGTCTTACTTTATAATTTTTCCATACAATGGCATTTAATACACACTTAAAGCAGTGTAATTGACCACCTAAAATAGGGTAGAGGGGTACTGGGCCTATATAATTTTGAAAAATTGGCACTTAGTAGTAGGTATCTACTTATTATAAACATAATAGTACTTAGATCATGGGTCACCAAATAGCGGCCTGCAGACAAAGAATAAATAACACATATTACGACAACATTATATGTGTTATAATTGTAAAATATTGGATTTTAAATAATGTAAATATGTACTTTGATGGCCTACAAAAAATGTTCAGATTCCTAATATGGCCCTTCAAAAATATTAATTGGTGACATCTAACTTGTATTATTGATATCTAATTAATTGTAGATATACAAATAGTACATTTAAGGATGTCTAGGTAGGGTAGGGTGAGTAGTTTAAATTTGTGTTTGCACTACCTACTAAAAAGTAGTTAGGTCTCACTGATTCTGTGTTGTGCGTGTTATACAGCAGGAAACCAGGGCACTGATATTCGATTATATATGTACATGTCCATGTTTAAAATAGTTCGCTTATTGATTTACATGATTTAAATTGTGCATTATGTTAAGCGTTAATGTTCTACTTTTTTTTTAAATTTTTTCTAACAATAAGTTTTTGTACACATATCTTCCCTGCAGAGCAACTTTAGTCAACATATGTTTACTTAGAGTTTTAGGCAATGGAACATTGCAGTACCATTGAAAAAAAGAAACTGATTGGCGATTGAGTTACTTATGACAATAATTAAACAACAGACTGATCAGAAAAATATAGTTTACATCTCTACTCTTTACACAGGTTTACATAAGCTTTGTAAGTGCTAAAATGATAGCATAATAAAAAAAAAAAAAATCACATTTATAATCCATTATTACTGTTTTGTAGATTAAGTTTTTTATTTATACAATAATGACAATATTTAAACTATTTATTTATTGTGTATATCAATGTTATGAAGTATTAGATAATTACATATTGTAATACTGAATATAGAATAATAATTAGTAGGCTACTTTAATTTATCTTTCCTATTTTTTGTTTTGTTTAATATTTTATAAAATTATAAAAGGTTGTATCTAAATAGATTGTTTTCATTTGTATTACGTAGATACAACATAGACTACCTTGAATGCATAATTAATTATGTTGGTATGAATAAAATTAATTATTATTTATTATTGATCGTTTAAACAACATACATACATTAATATATTGCATTCCAATCATTCAATATTATTAAGATAACATTATAATGTTTCAATTTTCCATTACTTCTATTAGAAGCATTTCATGAATTCCCTGGGCCCTGGCCAGCCACCATAAAAAGTAAAGTCATTTTCTTATAAAATGTCTAAATAGAATAATTTTTTTTGTGAAATTCAAACAAAGAATTAATATTATAATAATAAAAAAAATAAAGGTGAAAATATGTTTTTAAAAATATTTTATCACAACATTACTTTAAATTAAGTAAAAAATTTTTTTTTAAAACATACTTTGCAAGATAATAAAAGACTTAAAATAATCACCTTGTATTTTGTATATTGTTTATTTGTGTACCGTGGATAATGAAAATTACATTGAGTCACCAATTTTTATCTTGCATGACTGCTAGAAAAAAAGAATCATTAAATGGACAAAATATATTGTACAAATATAAATACATGTTTTGGTCATTATGTAAGTTTTATTTTATTTTGAGGATTGCTGTATTATTAATTACAACAATATTATGTTCTTGATTGTGAATAATTAAATTAACAATTAAAAAGTATATAATTAAAAACAAATAAAATTTTACTACTGTCGACAAACTCAAACGCAAAAATAATTGAAATGTACATCACAACTTATTATAAAATGAGATACGGTAACCAAGGAAATATAAAAACTATTCACCTACCCCCATGAAAAAAAAATGTCAACAAAAATTAACAACATGGTTGTTGATATTAATAGAATTACTAACTTCGTATATTGAGAGTAAATATGTTATATGATAGCCTTGGCTGGGTGTAACAAGGGGTTGTAGCCAGCCATTATTATAGATTGGCTATCAAAAAGAAAAGTTCAGTTAAAAAATTATTGTTTTGGCCAAGCATACAATGGTGGCAATGCTGAACTATAGCTATAATCATATAGCTGAGCTTTGATGAATTCAATTTTGTCTTCTGGTTCTGGGAATGTGCTGGCTACTCCAGTTTTATATGCGTAGTCAATTACTTTGTCAGCGATTTTCAAAGAACACTCTTGTATAGACTGCAGTGGTGGGTATAAACTACCATTATCTAAATCTTCTTCAGTCACAAGTGCTGCTAAAGTCTAAACAAGTTGAAAAAACAAATGTTAAGGTTATCATTCAAAAACTGTATTTATAATATCATGAATGAACCATACTTGAGCAGCAATGATGAAAACTTCTTCAGATATTGTCTTAATTCCAGCACAAATAACTCCAAGTGCTACTCCAGGGAATATATATGAATTGTTTCCTTGGCCGGGATAGTAAGTTTTTGACTTGTATGTAACCGGATTGAATGGTGAGCCACTAGCAAATATAGCTTTGCCCTAGTAAATGAATGTACCTTTAATAACATTATAATCATAATCATTTACGGCTATAACTTACACCTGAATGAGTATATGCTTGTTCAGCAGTACATTCAGCTTTGCTGGTCGGGTTGCTTAAGCAAAGATAACTGGATGGTCATTGTATGATGAAATTTCCTGTATAATTTCTTTTGTAAACACTCCACCAATAGCAGCAGCACCAATGAGTACTGTTGGCTTAACTTTTCTGATGGCTTCAGCAAGTACTTTAACAGGAGCGACAGCTTTGGCATACTCAACTTTATGTCCAGTTACTCCACCTTCAGGGCGATCTTTAACTACAAGACCTTTGGAATCAAAAAGCCAAATTTTTGATCTTGCTTCTTCCAAAGATGTACCTTCTTTAAGCATAGCCATCACACATAGCTCAGCAATTCCAAGAGCTGCCTGAAAAATATTTTGCATTGATAATATACTACATTAATATTTGGAAAGTTAGAGGTTAAGGAGGTTAATAATATTATATAAATAAGAATTAATATTTTTTTAACAGTTTAGTTAAATTTATAGTATAATAAATATAGTATTAAAATGTTATTAATATTTTCTGTCTATATTGCATTTAAACTTTTAAAGTATTACAAAAAAATAAAAATGAATTACCTCTCCAGCGCCTTGGAATAAAATCACATTGTCTGATAGTTTAGTTTTAGTAATCCGGAGAGAAGCAAAAAGACCAGCTAATGCTACAGAAGCAGTTCCTTGAATGTCATCGTTAAATGTACAATATTTGTTACGGTATTTGTCCAAAAATCGGAAAGCATTGGAATTTCCAAAATCTTCAAACTAATATTTATATATTATTAAAATCTAACAAAAAAAATGTCGGAAAATAAATTTTACTTGAATCAGACAATTTTGTCCGTAACGTTTCACAGCAGCTTGCATAAATTCATCAATGAAATCATCATACTGCTGACCGGTGACACGTTTTTGCCTAGAACCAACATAATCAGGATCGTCCAACAGTAGCTGTTGAAATGTATTCATTAAAAGTTAGAATATAATAAATGTCAAAAGTTTTTCAAATATAACTCACTTGAGTATTTGTTCCACAGTCAAGCGTGACTGGAAGGCATTGGTGTGGTTTGATACCAGCTAAAGCAGTGTATAAAGCTAATTTTCCGACAGGAATACCCATTCCATAAACACCAAGATCACCAAGCCCTAAGATTCTCTCACCATCAGTCACAACAATAGCTCTAACATCTTGTTCAGGCCTATATAATACACAATATCATTATTATTAGTCTTCTTGCAAATATAACCTACATAGAGTAATTATTTATTTAAAATTTGCTGCATCTCATTCTATAATACATTTTTGTTATTTTCAAAAAAAAAATATTTTTATGAATATAACCTAACCTAAAATAGTTTTAGAACATTATAATTAATATTTAAGTAAAGATTGAAGTGATAATACAATGTACCAATCAGGAAAATGTTTGGTGTATATTCAGTTTATTTAAGTTTCAAATGCTTATAAGTCTAAAAACAAATCTATTCATTCACTTTATACTATGCCTGTGTGGCTCTTACAGTAGACATTAGTTAGTAATTACTAATTAGGTGTTTCAAAAATTGTCAAAATTTTTGAAGTCATTACTATTTTAGATTCAGAGCAGTTATGAAAGTAGATAAGTATTGATATTATAATGAAATGTTTTTCTGATTAGAAACAGAAAAGCGGCAATGTTCAACTGCGAGGGTGGTTTTTGATAACAAATCCGATCTAGTTTGATTTTTAAGACAAAATTTAAATTACCAATATTTTTTTAAGATAGTCTGGAAAATCAAACAAAAAATTAAGGAAAACCGAGATTTTTTACATAAATTCAGTTTTTGACAAAATCAATTTTGTTAATTGGACGTAACTCAAAAGCGAATAATTGTAGAAACTTGAATTTTTTACCAAATATTTGTAAGATAATTTTCGATATATACTATAATTTTTAGAATATTTAGACTCTTTTTGAGTTAAAATTGACATTTTTTATTATTTTTTTTTTTTATAAACATTAATAAAAATTTTTCTTTGTGTAAAACTGCTTGAAAATACAGTCAGTTTATTCTTATAACCACTTGAAGTTCAAAGTTTGAAAAAAATTACATACACAAATTTAAAACATACCTACACATAGGCGCAGAACTTGGTTATTTAGTTGGGTGGGCTTAAGTCCCAAATTACTTAATGACTAGTACTTACTAATAACTTCCTATTTAGTTAGAAATAATCTTGTTTATGTATTGTAAAAACAAAAAAATAAAAATCAGCCAGCGTTCAGCGTGTGGCAGCTAATTTTAACAAATAACTTTAACTGTTTTATTAAATAATATTTTAAATAGTAGGTAAAATAAATTACTGCTATGCCCTTTAAATAGGTAGTATATTTGTGAATAATGATACAAAACTAGTGTATATATTTGTGGGGGGAGTAATTGGAAACTTAGAGGGACTTAGCTCTCAAATCCCACCCCTACCTCCGCCTATGTAACATACATTACAGTGACCTTATGACCTGGTACACTGGACACTCGATAATTACTGAATAGTAAATCAGTTATCTGCTTTCCCTCTTTTAATACAATAAAATATTCGTAAATATATTAGGCAAAAGAATATGAAATTAAAAAGTCGTCAAGTAGGTAATAGCATTGCTGTACAGTAAGATTTTTGAGTGTAACCGTGAGGTACCTTGTCATTTAGAATTTTAGAAGGTCACTGTAATAGATATTTTTACGTAATTACACGTGTTAAATTTGATCTTAACAATAAATCATGGTTACTGCGGCATAAAAATCTACTTAAGTTATAACCATGCAGGAAGTACTCAAATAAAATTTACAAGTAGGTACTTCAAACTAAATAAAATAATTGTTTTTTCGATATTATACAAATTTACTGAGGATATTGACAAAAAAATTTGCTGTTATTCAATAGAATTAAAATGTGAAAACCTCTAGACTCTTTACATTTAAAATACTTAATGCATTATAAAATTATAAAAGTATGTAGACTAGATAGTTTTAAGAAATATATATAATTTGAAAATCATTAAATTCGCTAAAAAAAATTATGCATTGATTTTTATAAATTACTTAAAATATTATCGGTTTCTATATTTTTTATATCGGTAAAATTTCTATACTCAAATTTATTTCTAAAAATGTAGGCTAAGTGGTCCTAAATTTAATGTAATTTTTTTTAGCGAATATAAGGATGTACAGCTGCACACTCTGCACAACTTGTGGTTCCGCCCATGTATAATTAATTATCTCATAATAAGCCTATTTTTTTTTTAAATTTATTAATAAGACAATAAAATTTGTTAAGTCCACAAAACATTGAAAAAATCATATTATTGTGGCACACTTGGCCCAAAAAAGACTAATGAATTTATTTACCAGTTCTTCAGCACATCATAAACATGACCGGCATCATGGATGGATATGAATAGTCCTCTGGGTTTCTGGAAAATGAGGCCATACTTTTGACATGCCAGTCCAACGGTTGGTGTGTAAACGAGTGGCATGAACGCTTCAACGTTCTCAGCCATTACCCTGTAGAAAAGTTTTTCGTTTCTTTCCTGCCAAATTCATAATTTCAAGAGAGTTAGTCGATAAGAACATTAGGATTAGATCATTGTCATACATGCTTACTTGTAAACCCATTAAGTAAATATATTTATTCAGGTCGTCACTAAAACGTTCAATGTTGGCCAAGGCATGTTTAACTTGTTCGTCTTGTGTCTTAACACGCGGTGGCAATAACCCATGAATGCCCAGAGATTGTCTTTCTTCAATAGAGAAAGCCATTTCCTGAAAATAATATTTTGAATTAGTACGGGCAATTAAATTATACGTTTGTACAGAATATTTAAAATAATTTACCAATAAGTATTAAGTATATTAGTATATGGGTACCTACTTATTATTTATTTTTTTTTTTTTTGTAATCAAATATCAAAACTCTTATTTAACAAGGAAATTAAGTAACAACAAAAAATTACTTAGTAGATAATAAGCTTATTAAATTATACGACATTTTTAACAAAAGAAAACTTTGTATCGAAAATAAAGTTTTCTGTTCTGTATTATCTATTAATCTATCATAATTTTCCGAAAAATTTCTATTTTTCTAATCATTATTCATTATTAATACTATTATATAAACCTAAGTATAATTTAAAAAAATATCTTTTTTATTTGGTCTTTTATATAACTTAATATCATTATTTTCAATGAAAAGTTTGTCAACATATTTTCGATAATGCCTAATAATAATTTATTGATTTATATTCGTATTTCTCGTTGATCCCACACTTAAAAATATTTACAAAGTTTTATAATTTCGAATAAACAATCTCTAAAATAATTTGTAGTGTCGTACCTACAACAATAATTTAAAGTATTTAATACTCAATATTTTTTATACCATATTTTATTTGTTAGCCAATTACAATTAAGAATAATACATTATACATATTGTATATTAGTAGGTTTAGATCAGTATCTGAATTAAAAACACAAATTAAATTTATCGACGACTAACTTGATAAACAAAGAAATTAATTTTATTATATCGACAGTACTTTAGTAGATACTTATAGGTGGGCGAATGGAGGTTAGGACTGTGGTGAAACTTCCTTAACAATAAATTGTGCTAGTTAACGTAAAGATACAATCATGGGTCACTACACAATGTTCAGCTTAGGTACCTCTTACACAACATACAACTATAATTGCAAAACTTTTGATTTCCAAGACTGTAATTTAAGATAAAATCCAGTCTAAGAATTTGTAATATTTTATAATAACACTATATGTAATAAAAATAATACATTTTACTTGTTCGCATATTTTATTAAAAATAAAATAAGAGTATGAAAAACATGTTAACTTAATAAATTATATGGTTTTAATATTATTTACATAAATATATAGTGCGATATATATATATATATATATATATATATATCGCACTATTTTCTCTTAAAAATTTAATACAAGTTTGTACGAAAAATATTGTACATATTATAATCAATATAAATTCGATAAGCCCTATCACTCCTAATGTTCTATACGCATATTAATAGACTGCTAACACTAATTTACATGAATCTATTTAAACCATATTTAAATGAATAATAAAAGATTAAATAATTAATATGTTTTTAAAGTATACCCGCGGTATATTTTAACGTTAATTAATGAAGTAAAAGGTTAACATTGAAGTTCAAACTAACGGCTTATGATAGACATAATTGCATAAGTATAATAAATAAAAAATTATATTATAACTTATTAAATTTTACTATCAATCTTAGCCCCTAGGTATATCGTATAATGTATAACATTTATAATTATATCTGTAAATCAGTTCGTTTATTATTATTTTTTTAACAACATTATATAAACAATATTACAATGTATTTTATATTGTATAATAATGTCAGATCAAAATATTGCACAAAATACCGGTATGACATACAATCATTATTTTTTCAATTAATACATAAAAACTCACGAATGTTAAAAAAATAAAAAAAACTAGATAATGAATGTAATGTCTGTAAAAGGCAACAAAATATACTATTTTTTTTTTTTTTTTTTTAAACAGTAATCGATTTCATTTTGATATACCTAGATTATATTAGCTCTCTTTTCTTTACACCATAGTATCATATACACAATAACAACAGGTAGGTTATTATAATGGGTTGAAAAAATGAAATTCATAAAAGTGAACGCGTAGATATTATTACCAAGTAAACGATTAAGATAAAAAAATATATAACTACCTACACCTTATTAAATATGCAACATAATATAACAACAACAATGCAATATACACATACTCTGACCAACTGCTCTGGGGCTTAAAAATATTGACTTTATATACCTATATAAAATTATAATTGTTAGCTATAGAGAAGCTTACCCTAACCAGATATAAATATGGTGCAGTTTTTTGGATAAAATAATATTACAAAAATTAATAGGTTGTAATTAATCAAGTAATAATATGTTATTAACCAGTAATAAGTACAAAAAAAAAAATAATATTATAATTGTTTAATAGTTAGATATGATAGTAAATGTATAGCTATAAATATAGAGGCTATCACTCTGATATTTGTGTAGGTAAAGAACACCGTGTTGATATTGTATCATACTATCAATTAAGTTTTATGTCAGTAATTAGTAAAATATTGAGCATCCGTGACAGTGCAATGCACACACAATTTAAATACGTGTTTTTGCGTAAGGTATGATATGAACGACATTGCGTTCAATATATTTACCGGCTAAAGAAGAACATTTTTAATAACTCAACTAACGAGAAGTGTATCATATTTGCCTTTGTAATGCCCTTGTGGCAATGACACTGGCCTCTGAACTTCATTCGTCCGTCAAAATATTATCCCATACCACCAGAAGTTTGAGCTCACCGCATTTTAATAATGATACACATCTATAATGTTATAATATGTATTATACGTTTTATATTTTCAAAATAACATTTTAATCAATATCATAATTTCATATAGAGTAACCGATCATTCCACCGTATTCCCGTATTCATAGTGCATATGGTATATTAGATATTATATAGGCATTTAGGTATAAAACATTCATAGTAATATCATATAAATATTACCAAGACTTAGTAGTTAGTATATTTATATATTTATATAATTTATAACTGCATGTTTGATGGTTGTTCGAAAGTTTGAAAGCATATCAATCAAGTTATAATTCATCGACATTTATGAAAAATCAAATTGAATATCAAAAGCAAATATTCAGATTTACTTACGTTAATAATAATACAGTATGTTGTTTAAAAGCTGTTAAATTTGAGTAAACAAAATCAACTAATTCAATTATTCGTGTTTTAAATGTATCATACTCAATTAATGATACCTTAATTCCATATTTTTATAATACGTAGGTATAAATCGTATAATCCAAGAATTTAAAAGGATTTTACTTGAGGATTAACTAAAAATATATTTAAATGTTTTGGATTGTACAAAGGATTTTATGCCTACATATTAGTAATTATTAGGTCACAGGGAGGTTAATTAATTATTGAGTTTAATCTTAATCAATAGTCATAGTACACTATATTCCTTATCCTAAACACAACAATGGTTATAAATAATTGTTTTTTAATAGACACCAGAAAAATAATAACAATAACAATGATAAAGGTCAGCAATGATAAAATACGATTTTCAAAAATTTAAGTAAACATAGTTGCACTTATATCATTCACTTAATTGAATATTGATAATTACAAGCTAACGAATTTGAGAAAATTTTTTTAAAATCTATGTTTTAAATTGTTTTTTGACGCACTTGTCATAAGTCAAAGTCATTTTTTTCATCGTAACCTATAATATTAGTATGTTACGTTATAAGAAAAAAATAATATATTATCAAGAGATTTATGTACTTAACCACAAAAGTTAATAATAGGTTAACTGGCGCGATAGGTATAGTACCACAATGTACTATAAAAAAACAAAATATCCAAGTTATCTAAGTTTAAAAAAACAAACACTATTGACAATAACCGTTGGTAAAAATAAGTTTTTAATAGAAACATAACCAATATATAGAACACATGCATAATAGACAACGCTATACTGTTAACACCGGCAAGGTCGTAAATAGGTATATGCATTATATATAATATAGATTAACTGCAGTAGTTTGTACAGGTTTATTTTTTTCTAATATTTCCATGACTAATGCCTAGAAGAGAGGGTATTTACTTGTATTGATATCCAGTCAAACTACTAATTTAATGCCCATTGATATTAATAGTATTAAATAATATATGCTTATTTAAAAACACGGACGAAATTGATTTATGTTTAAAGAAAATCGTCAATATAGAACATATTTTATTTACATTTTTACGAGTAAAACCGCATCATTAGGTATTAGGTTCAAACAAAATATAAATTACATCATTTTCAAGCTTTAACTACGGGTCTACAAGTCTACAACCATAAAATGAAATGAAAATCACTACATAGGAAGGTTAATAGTCATTGTACATAATAATATGTACATTTCCTTTTCATTCCTTTGTGTTTATTTATACATTCACATTATGGATATATTATTATGCAATAAATGATCATTCATAAACTTGCTCTCTTTTTTTATTATATATATATTATGCAACAATTTTTAAAGTCATAACTCATATCTCACAAGTCATTGGGTGTTAATGTGTTATAGAAAAATTAAATAATATAATTGTCCAGAAGAAAGTGGCACATTCATTTTTTTAATAAATAAATTCTGGTTTTTACTATTAGCACAAGATATTAAATTTATAATTTATTGAAATGGTTATTCTTTAATGAATAAAAAGTAACAAAATTCACGAGAACAACTAAAATGTATGTAGCAAGTAATAAGCAATTATTTTTTTCATTCTATTTTTGAGATTTATTACAAAGTATACATAAAATTATTAAAAAAATAAAATAAAAAAAAAAAACCATTTTTTTTTATATTTAAATATACCAACCCTAATATAGTTTGGTAGTATAAAATACATATATATCATAAATTATAATAGAATATGAACTAAAGGCTTTTGGAGGTACCATCTTAACTATTAATATAGAATAAAATTCATTATTTACGTATTTAGGTTAACACATTTTTGTGCACCAACAATTTTATTGTAAAGGATCATTAACCTTATAAAAAAATGCTCATTTGTCAATGTCTTTCTTTTATCACTTTCACCAAGAAAATGCATTATCATGACTAGTAAAGTTTTTGTAATTTCAATCAACTAAACGTTTAATATATTTTATAACTAATTTTTAATAGTTAATCAAAAAAACAATCAACAGTTTTTTATAAAAATTAATTTTATCACATTACATTAGTAAACAAATTTATTAAAAACTGAAAATTAAGTATAATATTTGTAAAATATTATATTATATAAAGATATGTTTACAAACTAGTTATTCTTTGTGCATATACCATAACTTTGTTGGCTTATCATATTTTATAATACAGGTAAAATTTAAATAGTCATAAGAAATAATTTACACATTAAGTACCAATGTGAATGTTGAATAGACTTGAAAGACATGTTTTATTTTAACATGAAAATTAAAAATTCATTTATTTAAATATTTTGGTATTTTTTATATTTTCAATAAACATACCATTATAAATTAAGTATCTCAAAAAAGTCATATAATGGTTGCGTTAGAAAATCAATTCATCACAGAACACTGAACAATGTATTTTTTTTTTTTGTATAGGCATGAAACATGAATGACTTGCAATTAACTAATTATGCTTCATTGCAAATTCTATACAAATGTACAATGTCAATGCTACAATTGTACCATAATGCCACGATGGTCATTAATTAATTATAAAAAAAATAATAATATACATTAATATATTTAGAATAAACTATATAATAAGATGATGGATAATCAAAAATTATTAGAAAGTGGGAAATCTAATTTACTTGGTTATATATATAGATTATAACATTATTGGTTAAAGATTGTACATTTCTATTTATTCATAATATTAAGTTAAAAACCTTGGATATATTTATTTAATTGAATAAATTCAACTAAAATAAGAAATAAGAAATTCTCATAAAATTAAAAAAGACTAATTTTCTCACTAAACTCGAGTTTTGTGGTTTTTTAAGCCATAATAATTGTATATTCCAACCCAAGTACAAACATAATAACTAATAAAGTACATAAATAATAAGACACATTCTTGTGGTTACAATAACATAAAATAAAGCAAACCTATACAATTATTTTTTCCTTAAAAAATGCATATATACTATAAGACCTTCATGATAACAGGTTGTCCAAGATATTACATAGTAGGATTCATGATAATCAAGTTCATAAAACAAATAGGTAGTTGTTATTATTATGTATTTACAGTCTTATAAATTGTTCAAATAAAAGTATTATAAACACTTTTTTTATACTGCTTAAAATACCTACAATATATTCAAATGTTTATTTTAAATACTTAATACTTTGTTTGTATTTTTATTTCTGATGAAGAATACTTCTGTGAAACATAAAAAAACAACAACAACAAAATTGCTATTTTCTCTATTATAATTTATATGATATATACTACCACAGACTACCTATAGGTAATCATACAAATTAATTTTTTTTATAGAAATAACTGACTAGGATTAAGTTAAACGCAGGTACCAATATAAAAAAAAAATTGAAACATTAGAATACTTTTTAAGAATATGTAATGAGGTAATTACAAATTATAATATGTTTTCTATGTATTTAACAAATAATATAAGCTTATTAAAAATTTTAAATAATGATAATTTATGTAATTGATCTAATACACTTCAAAACAAAACAATATATTTAAAATAAATAATATTTATTATATGTAATTAAAAAACTGTTAAAATTCCAATTATACCAATAAATTATATTTTGATTTAATAAGAAAATTCAATAATAAATTTACACATAATATTGAATTTGTTATCAAGAGTTATTATACATTATTATTAAGTACCTACTTGATATTTAATTTTAACCATTGTGTCACTATCTAATCCAAAACATATTTAAAATAAACCAACAATAGTTATTAAAATCATTAAAAATGTGTAAATAAAATATACATCGTTTAAATAATGCACATTTTGTTGGATAAAAATGTTTTACTTATATGCATGTTATTTTAATTTTAGCAATATTAAATGATTTATCTTAAAATATGAAGGTATATCATGAAATCTCAATAATTTTAAATTAAAAAAAAAATATTAAATGTAGGTATCACTTAATATTTAAATCTATTAGATATTTAATAATTATTTTAAACTTATAATATTCATTTTAGAAATTTTTATTAAGTCAATTATACCTTATACAAATATTTGTTTAAAATAATTAATTAACTACCTAATTTCAACACACATTTCACGCAATAACGCAAAATGTATATGGTTATTTTGAGTGATTGGGCTTAGGTAGTGAGAGAATTAAATATTTGAATTTCCCGGGGTCAAATCACGCGCAAGTGCCGTGGACACTGGTGCGACCTCCTTTTCACGTAATGCACTAATGTGACGAACCGTAGTCTTTCCAATGGTTGCAAAAAAAAAATGTTTACTCAAAACCAAAGGAAAATGTAGAAATAAAACGAAAAACATCAAAACTCCTGACGCGGTTCATACCTTGTTCAGTCGTCCGTCCCTCAGCTGATCGAGCCCGCTGACGGTAGCCGGCGATACGGACACGGCAGAACCCTGGGGGTACTGTCCCAAACGGTCGAACGATGCCATTTCGGGGGCGGCGGTGCAGGACTGTGGAGCCGGACACTTGGATACGGAAAAACCCAGAGTTGTGGAGCGATAGAGGCAAGGGCGATGAACGTGCGAGCACGGACGTCGGCAGTCGATTGAACGAGATCGCGAGATTTGCTCGCTGACTGTGCTGACTCGGATTAGCTCCCGGTGTTGTGTCGGCGTATCAGCGGTTGCGGACGTCGGTGAAAGGAAATTGCACCCAGTCGGTCGGTAGCCGGCGTTATCCCCACCGACGGTGTTTCTCACTCACTCCACTCTCGTAGTCGTGGTCCGCGGGCTGCACTGTCGAGAGACCGTGCGTGCGCGCGCGTGCCACCACCCCCACCCCGACAACGGGTGGAAGGGCCCATCGAAACGGGCGAAAAATCGTTACGTCGACGTCAAAACATTTTGAAATTTGTGGTTGCCGTCGCGCTATCCCAGGGCACCTCCTCGGCCCTCCCAGGATAATAAGAGACTATACCGCCTGGGGTTTATTGGTGAAAAAATTGTGCGATCGGTTTCAGATTATTTCAAATTTCCCATGAATCATGCAGCATGACGTGTTCAATTGAAATCAATCGAGGATTGAGTCATTGGCCAACCAATTACACACTAAAAATGATGCTGAAAAAATATTTTCAAATGTAGAAAAGACAATTTTTGGAGTCCCATTTAATAATTGTAACCATGTGAAATATTCAATACATTAACATTTTTATATTTTAATGATTGGCTTGTTTTTTTCTTTTAAATTAATTATTTAAGCATTAAGCCGTTGTTTGATTATAATAAACATAAAAAAAGTCATTAAAGTAATTAACTCCCAAAGCAATTAAAATGTTCAAAATTTTTATCTGATACGCAAATATTGAAAGGATTGCTATCCCCGATCCGACTGATGTCTGATTCCCAACTCCAAAGCTATGCAGGTCAAATTAGCCTATATGTATACACGCACATACGCGCCACCCCACCCATGTAAAATATTTTATTACAACGGTAATCCGTGAGTTAACGATAGTTGATAAGTCTCAACGACGATGTCGACGCGGCTTACTTTCTCACATACGTAATTTAAACTGAAATTAGTAGATTTAAGTTATGAAACGTGTTACAATCAAATAGTTATAAATGTAATAATGTAATAAAATAATACCTTCAACTATAAATCCAACTAACGGATAATTTCTCAACAGCTATTTCAGATGAAATGTGATATTTTCCCGGCATATTTTTGTTTGAATTTAAAATAATAATTTTTTTTCTTAATGTTTAAAAAATTTCCAAGTATTTTCATGTACCTAATTAAATATATATTTTAATGTCAATTGATTAATGAAAATAAGTGTCACAATTATAAAAAATATAAGAAACTTTTCACTAAATATAGATAAAATGTAATTATTTATTAATTAAAATTAATTGGGAGAAATTGTCCTACAATCTAGGAAAAATTCTATATGCACATGATTACAAATCTTATTACCTATTGAATTTTTTTTTTTACCAAAAGAGAAATTGACGATTTTATTATCATGTGTATTATATGTCACTTTGTTGTGTAACATGTCATTAATCTTAATTTGATTTTCTGTATCCTATAAGTGAATTTTTTTTATTTCTTTTTCACTTAACTTATATCTTTTCAGTATATTATATTATGTTACCTTCTGTCAGTTAAAACTGCTTGTATAGTTGTGCAATTAGGTAATGTACTATAAAATATAATATAATAGATTTATAATATTAGTCTGGAATTTGTACTTTCAAAAACTCTATTAATCATGATAGAAAACAAAATCTGATACTGCCACAGCCACAAAAACTTTTTAGGCTCTCCAGTCTCCACAGTATAACTTCACTATCTTACAATTAGCAACGGGTATTAAAAATTTTTAATTACTTATTAGATAACAAGTTTTCATAGGCGCAACTAGAGCTCTATTTCTGGGTAGGATAAATTTATATCAGCAAACCGTGAGGGCTTTTCCCCTATACTACTAGTATTGATAACATAAAACTGAGTGGCTAAGCCCATCCAAGCCTCCCCACCCTAGTTGCGCCTATGCAAGTATTATAAATTTATAACTATTTAAAAAAATAATTTATGAGTTTAAAAATTAGTACTTTCCTAAATTATTTATAGTTTGTCCCAATTAATTTGCAATTACTACTATATTATATATATATATTTAAAAACTTAATCATTAATGTATAACAAATGACTAGGTAACAAGATAATGAACTAATGAGTAATGACTGCTAACAGTGACATCTTGGGTGTTTGACAAACCTAAAGAAAGGTACTTAAATTTTTTTTTATTGCAACCAAACTTTTGAATGTATAAGGGACCTTTAAAAGTCATTATGCTAGCAGTAAAACTGACACTGAAGCTAAATATCTTCACTTAAAATTTTCAAAAGTAAAATCACTATAATTTTAAAATAACAAATATTTTATCTTTAAATTATAAAATAAAAAAATCGAGCATTTGCAATTACTTTAGTATAATTTTATATGTGCTGCTTTAACAAGAAATATAAGTAACAAATATGATTAAGATAAGGAGACAACTATACATGAAACATTTTAAGGAAATAATTTCATATCTATACATTTTTATTGCAAATAAATCTAAAGGTTATTTAAACATAAGTTACATAACAATGAATATAAAAACATAAAATTGTTTACCTGCTATAACAGATTTTTTTATAGGTATACAATAAATTAATACCAAATGGTGTTATTTATTGCACTTAAATACTATTAGGTATACAAATACAATTGTAGTAATTTATTTTTATATCACTATGGTCTATGATGCATTATATTATTTAAGTTGTATGCATTAATCTTTGATAAATTAGAGCTAATGGTTAAGTCATGTTATAATATTATACATGAATATCTTATAATATCTATAACCAACTTACAATAAGTATTGTTTTAAAACACTTATTAAATATTATCTAAAGAATAAAAAAATTAAGAATCTACATATTATTTTTGAATATATGTATAATAAAAGGTAATATATTGTAAACATATCTGAATTTTAAATTTTCAAGATAAAAGCTTTAAGGTTAGTAGTAAACATAATAATGTTGACTAGATGTTATGAATACTGTTAAAATGATTAAATAGAAATACTGAATTATAATTATTTGAAATTGATAAAAAGTTTTTAACTATTTCTTTTTTTTTTGATAAATAACCTTAGTGTTTTTTTAGATGATCTCCTGTAAGATCATGAATGGATTTGGATTTTATAGGTTCAGTTTCTTCTGGCCAGCTATATTTTGGTGGAAGTGGGTTATCGTAGTTAAAATCATACATCTGTGATTCAATAAACTTCTTTTTATCCTTTGGCTCTGGATAATGGGATGCGATTCCTAAGTAATTTAAATAATTTGGTAAATATAATTGTTTATATTAAAATAATTTCTAGCTACCTTTTTCATAAGCATACTCTGCTATTTTGATTGCGATTTGTAAAGAACAATCTTTAATCAGATTTAGTGGAGGATAAATGCTGCCTTTTTCCAAATCTTCTTCAGTAACAAAATTAGCCAATTCCTAAATTAAATTGGAAATTAATGCTATATTTTTCTACATAAAATTCAAAATTTAGATTGTAATTTAAATACCTGTGATGCTATTAAAAATAAATCTTCAGTAATGTGATGTATTCCAGTACTGATAACACCAAGAGCTACTCCAGGAAATATATAAGCATTGTTTCCTTGTCCAGGTGTAATAGTACGTCCATTTATATTAACAGGTGGAAATGGTGAACCACTTGCAAAAATACAACGACCCTAAAAATTTTTTAATTAATAACATGACTTGCACATTTTTTTTTCTGTATTTTACTTGAGTATGGGTATATGCTTGTTCAGCAGTACACTCAGCTTTTGCTGTTGGATTACTAAGAGCAAAAATAATGGGTTTTTCGCAATAAGAAGCAACATGCTCAAGCACATCTTTATTGAAAGCTCCTGCTGCTGCAGCAGCACCAATCAACACAGTTGGTTGTATTTCCTTGACAACTTCAAGGAGACTCTTCATAACTTTGTGGTCTTTAGCATAAAATGCTTTATCACCTTGTAGGTTTCCTTCAGGTCGATTTTGCACCAAAAGACCATCAATATCCATCATCCATATTTTACTACGTGCTTCTTCTAGTGAACACCCCTCAGTTAACATAGCTCGTACAGTTAAATTTGCAATACCAATGGCTGCCTGAATATTACATAGATACATTTTTATTGATAAATATAAATTTTAATATTAATAAATAAATAATATTTACTTCTCCTGCTCCCAAAAATAAAAATGTTGATTCTGAGATACGTCTTTTAGTCAAACGGCGTGAAGTTAGAAGACCTCCAACTGCAACAGATGCAGTGCCTTGAATATCATCATTGAATGTGCAATATTTGTTACGAAACATGTCCAAGAATCTAAAAGCATTATGGTTTCCAAAATCTTCAAATTGTATCAATACATTTTGTCCATATCGTTTAACTAAAGCTTCCATAAATTCATTAATAAATTCATCGTATAAAGGTCCCAAAATGCGCTTTTGTCGAAGACCAATATACAAAGGATCTTCTAAAAGTTGCTAAAAACATTTAATCAAACATGAAAATAAGAGTTATTTAATTAGAAAAATGATGTTATATGAATTAATATAATGCTAACTTCATTATTGGTTCCCACGTCCAGTGTTATTGGTAAACATTGATGAGGTTTGATTCCTGCTAAAGCAGTATATAATGATAATTTACCAACTGGTATACCCATACCACATGCTCCAAGATCCCCTAGGCCAAGGATACGTTCCCCATCAGTTACTACTATTGCACGAACATTTGGTTCTGGCCTATACCCAAAAAAACGTCCGTGCAAGTGTTAAATATCAAATTGAATTATAAATAATTAAATAGAATTAATATTAATTTAAACAAAATAAAAAAATCTAATAATTTTAAAAATAAAAGCTGTTAGAGTATTATAGTATTATAATTATTTATCAATTCTAATTGGAAAAAAAATTTTAAATAATAATAGTTTTGATTAATAAGCCCAACATTTTCACAGGTTATTACACATTTATATTTATACTACTTACATTTTTTAGTCTTTGTTAATAACTAAATAAATAATAAAATATACAATTCCATAAAAAATTAATATTGTGCCTCAAATAAGAGTAACCTTAGGAGGTAAACTTATGCATACAGTAGAGGAAATGGGTATGGCTAACATGCACCAAACCTTAAAAATGTAACTTTATTATTCAAACAACTTCCTAACTTCCATTTTGCTTGAGTTAATATAGTAAAAAAAATGTTTGGTCATGCAAACTGATTTGCAAACTGATTTAATTGATGGGTGTAATTTGACAAAAATTAACCACCACATGAGGTTATTTTTATTTAAGATGGAATATAGAAATATTAAATGTAGGTAGACAACAATTTTTAATATCACAGTGACTACCAACTTTTCTATTTTTTTAAGTTATTATAATATAAAAACTTAAATCTAAAAGCAACACAAATGCAAGAAATTAATTTATATAAAGTGTAATCTTGATTTAAGGTATCACTAATAACTCACATGGATGCTCTTATATTGAAATGGGGTTTTAAGTGAGTAAAAGGGGTACACATTACACATTTTCAGAAAATTTTAAATTGTTTTATGCATATACACACCAAAAAGGATAAAAAATTTGAAATTTGTCTGAAAATATGTATTTCTTGAATCCCTTTCTTTTCCAAAAATTCTATTTCAATACAAAATCATCCAGGTGAGATAATTATTTGTACCTGCAATCGTGATCAATTAAATCTATATATTAATTTACAATATATTTTACCAATACATAAATTATATATTCATAATATTTTTAATATTTTATTATTAATATGTCACATATTTCAACATCTAATTATTTTGAATCGTTTTGCATTTATACTAAATTAATTATTCTCAATTATAAATGGTTTTGGTTATTCTTTAGATTTAATATATATATATATATTGATTTTTATTGATATTTGAAGTATGTAGTATTAAATAGTATTAATTTATTATTTTTTTTTATTTCTTAGGTAGATAAGCAATAAAAATATATTCATTTATGAATATGAATTCTTATGTAAAACACAAAATATTAAGTAGTTTATATAGCTTCATAGGTAAATTATGATTATAAACAACTCATAATACACTAACTATATAATTTTAATTATGTCAGTGTTTATAAATGTCATAAATACACTTCAAATTACGTAAACAAAAAAAAATAATAATGTACATTAACTTTAGCGATTAGAATTAATATATTAATCTCGACACTTTTATACATTAGACATATACCACTATTCAAATTTTGGCTAAATGACGTCAGTACATCAAAGAATAAATGAAATTTATTTAATTTCATTGACGTTTCACGCATATTGCGAAATGTATTTAATTTATTAAATATTATAGTTAAAGTGTGAGACCCACTCCATATTTTTTTAGAATATAACATACTAAAATTTAAAAGTTTGTTTTAGTGTTTTTATCTCCTTAATATATTTAAAAAGAATTAAATAAATATTTTTTTTAATGAAATTATTACATTATGCAGTTTTAAATCAAATATTATGTTATTATATTATATGTAAATGTAATAATTCTGACGTATTGCGTGTATATCAAATAGTATACTAATAATTATGGAATGATATCTAATAAAAATATTAAATACTATGGAATAAAATCATACTGGTTAATCATTATGGTAAAAATTAGTCAAGTAGAATGTATAATGAATGAACTTTTTTGAAAAAATAAATTAATTATAAAACTATTTGATTTAAACATTTAAAATACGGTAAATAAAAAATATTTGTTTATAAAAAAAATTAAGATACTTAATCAAAAAAAATTGTATTTGTAGGTATATAAAAGATTCTTTTATATTCTTTTAAGTTATTAATGCATTTTTAAAAACCCTAATATTTATAATTTATTATTATATGTATATATTAATAAGCAACTGTAATTGTTATGAAAAAATTTTAAGCAAGTATTAAAAAAACTTTTTTAGGTGTACACCCAATAACGTTTTTACTAAAAATATTATTTAAAATTAATTCTATTTGCCATATAATGTAAGAAAATGTTGGTCAACAGCCAATAAATGTACCACAATAGCTTAGCCATTAATTTTTTTTTTCAACTGACCTACTTCATTAATATAGTTTTAAGCAGAATTAAAAAATGAAATAATGATGGTATTGTTAATACGTTATCTATAAGAAATATCAATTGTCGTGTTAATGATAATATATATATATTTCTTGAAATATGAGATATATTTAATAATGTATAAATACATCAACAGCTAAGTTCAATGACTACATTTTAAGATTAATTAATATAAAGTTATTAACAATGTAGGTATTATTGAAAATATTAATTTATGATTAATACTACATGTTTTTTTTCTAATAAAATTAATAAATAGGTAATTACCAATTTTTCAACAAGTCATAAATATGTCCTTTGTCATTAATAGTGATAAATAATCCTCTAGGACGGCGGAATATCAAGCCAAACTTTTGACATGCTAATCCAACAGTTGGAGTATAAACAATTGGTAATAACATATGAATATTTTCAGATAAAAGCCTAAAATAAAGCCTTTCATTTCGATCCTGCAAATCAGTTTTAAATCAAAGTCAGGTATATGCATAAATGAAGCAAATTGATTACTTGTAATTCAGCCAAGTATAAAAACTTATTCAAATCTTCCTGATACTTCATGACACTGAATCGACATACTTCAAGTTGCTCTTCTTGTGTTTTAAACTTTGGTGGCATCAAACCATGTATACCAAGTGCTTGTCGTTCTTCCAAAGTGAAAGCAAGGCCTTTGTTTAATCGAGGGTCACGAATATAATCAATTCCTTGAACTAAAGAAGGACATATGATATCTCCAGGCGTGCGTGAGGGTGATGAAAAATGAAATTTGCGGCATTTTGATCGATCAATACACGAAGAACTGGCACAGTATAAGGCTAAATTTCTTGAAGCCAATGATGTACTAGAGCTAAAAAATAAAAGTATAAGTTAGCATATACATAAAAAAATGATAAAAATCATTTGGATATTAAAATAGATTTATTGGAAAATTTATACTAATATTATCCAAAATATTTTGGGATATCTTACTATATAGATTTTGGTAAAAAGTTCATTTTGATTTATTTGCAAGACTTTTAAATCGTTAGCATTAGAAGGTATACAAAATAGTGTAGATCAAAGTAGTCTAAAGACAACGATGACTAAAACGAATAGCAGATAAAATAAAACTAAAGGATTTAACTATTTATCATATTATTAGAATTAGGTATATTTAAGTACTAAGTCTATATGAGTATATAGTAAAACAAGAAAAAATTAAAATTAAAATCAATTTGTTATCATTATTATATCATAATCAACCTGCTTGATGGGTTGGGATCAGTAAAGTTACCTTAGTTTGAAAACAGGCTAGCCACCGTGATAAGAATATAATGACAAGAAGCAAAGATAGATTACCGGCAAGCATAGAGATCGCGACTGGATTTACCTTGGTATTTATTATTTATCCAAAGCGGTATAACCTAAAAGATTTTAAATTTTGATTTTTGACATTTAAAATTTTATTTCAATTTTTTAGTTTCTAATGTTTCTAGTTTTCTATTAAAGTTAACCTGTTTAAAGTTAATAGTTAACAATTATTACTAGTAGCCATTTAATTAAACATTAAAAATGTGTATAAATTATGATAATTTATTGGTAAATTTTGGCCATTGTTATTAATGAAGATCTGTTTATTGAATACTTGAAAATTGATGTATGTATTTTGGTTTGTGTTAATATGATAAATATTATGAAAATTTTAATTTGAAGAGCTGTTTAATGTTTTAATATTAATGTTACATTTATGCATTAGGTTTTATTCCATCAAAAATATTAAAAATTGATATCCATTATACAGTTCTACTTGTCTTATTTCAATGTTAATATTGTATAAATTTGTATAGAATATTGTTATTGAATAATTAATCTCTGTAAATGTTATAAATAAATAGTAAACATATTGATCTGATATATATTATTTAATAGCCCATGATTGAGTCATTAAATAAATCAATTTTTATTTACATAGATATTTTTATGTGAGATAGTTTATTTGCCTCTTCAAGATTGTTTAGAAAAATTACATTATAAAAAAAAAAAAAATTTGATTTTATAACTATAATAATGTTTATAATATCTAATTAATATAAAATAACGAATCCGTAAAATTATTTTATTAAAATCAAAGTATAATGAGACCATTTAATACATATTTGATAATCTAATATTGTACCTGTATCTTACAGCAAACAAATAAATAAAGAAATGATTTGTTTTAAAGTAGTTTTTGTTCAATTTGAACTTAATTCAACACCTATTTGATAATCTAATTATCTATACTATTACAAAAATCAGTATCACATTAGCTATTTTCAAGGCTGGGCTTTAACGAGTTAAAAGTTAAAACGTTAAGTTAATTAACTCATTACATTTTTTTCAAATTAACTTTTAACTTAATAAGTTACTTTTTTTTAGATTAACGTGTTAACTTCAAGTTAATTTTATTCAAAAGTATCTAAATTAAGTTAATTTTTTTCATTAGAATAATGCAAGAATAATTCAAAATTTTAGGGTCTATTTTAGAAAAACACAATTTTTGATAGCTAATGGGTACTAAGATGTATTATTTTAAATTTTCCTGGTAATTTTCTCGAGCGTAAGAAAAACTATCTAATTAAAAAGATTATGTGTCTGGAATTTATTATTTTTGTATATTAGAAAATTTTAACTTTAAACTAAGTTAAGTTACTTTTTTTAAAAAAGTAAACTTTTAATTTAACTTGATTCTTTTTAAATTAACCTAACGAGTTAAAAAAAATCGTTAACTTGCCCAGCCTTGGCTATTTTAGCTAAGTGTTTTTATTTAGTGCATATTAAATATACAGGGTAATATTCCTAACATGCTTACGGATCACGACCATAAAATGGAAAATTTAATCATTTAACTATAAATTTATTAAATTTTTGATTTTTGGTATTATTAACTCGACATTGATTGTATAATGAGATATTTTCTTATTACCATATATCACTACTTATTTATTATCTTAAATTCATAATATACCTTATAATAACTTATCTTCTGTAATTGTACATCAAAGTAAATTTTAAACAATTATTGATTTTCAGTTTTCATTTAACATAATCAGTATTTACATATCGACAATCAGAGAAAAATTTCCTTTATCGAATAAATAATAATAACAATAATATGAACGATGAATAATTTAATTTTAAAGTTATCATAAAAACAAACTGAGAGAATTTCTTACTGTGTAATCAATTAAGTTTAAAATACTGGCTAATAATGAGTTATGTACATCTTAAAACAATACTATTGTTTTCTAATACTTAGATTTTGTTGGTCATTAAAATATTGTCTTATAGGCAATCAACAAATTAGGGGATACAATTTTTTGTTCAAATGAGAACTGGCCTTTTTATGATTGATTGTTATTTTTAATAAATTTGTTATTTTGCTGATAATGATTACAATTTGATTGAATAATTTAAATATTTTTTTTATGATAAAAATTTTTATTATTTATAGATTTTGATTGAATTAAGATTACATCTATCATGAAAGACTTTCAAGTAAAATTGAAAAAATGTATTGAAAAAAAAAAATACCTGGATGATCAATCATTCAAAAAATTTATAGAATATATTTGTGAAAATATTGTGCCCTATGAATTATTGGATCTTCTTTTAAAATACCTTGAAATTTATTCTCAGCAAATTTCACTTATTCCAAAAAGTAATGTATAACATTAAGTTTTTAAATTTTTTTTGTATGATTTTCAAGTATTTATTTGATTTTTTTTTTAAAGGTTTATTTATTCATCTTCTTTCAAACACAAAGAAAAGAACATTACATCCTTTAGTTTTATTTTTGGTATTACGACACGGTGATATTCACTATGATTTAAACTTTGATGATTTACCTGTAGAAAAATGGACTTACCTTTTGTCAGCGTTTTATCAAAGGTTCCCAGAAATGTTATGTGATCCAGTTATTGTAAAAAATATGAAGAATAAAATAAATGCATATAATATGTTGATAGACAGTCCACAGTGGTTTAATGAAAATGGAGATATTTTTATGGGTCTACATTTAATTGAATTTGGTAAGTTTAAATCAATGTTATATACTATTAAAATACATTTTAAAAATATCAATATTTTTTGATAAAATTAATTGACATAGAATTATTTTACCATCTAACTGCTTTATATTTAACAATATACAAATGGCCATTTACATCAGTTATGTAAATATGGTTTGGATTAGCTTTTACAAATGATGCGTCCACAGGAAAATAACTTTGTTTGACATATACTCTTCTCCTAGGTACTTTAACACAGTCACTTAAAGAGGATGAATCTCGTCTCTTGTGCTGTTCTTCCTTATCATACTGTTCAAAACTATGTAGAAATTCTTTAAAAATTTTTGAGGTTCGATTAAATGTTTGAGCGTTATCCAAATATTCATCCTTAAAATGTAATAAAATAAAATAAACTTTTAACAACATTTTTATAAAATAAACTACATACTTTTGTTGGAATTACACTTGATCTTCTAAATGGATCCATTATAGCTAAAAACTAGTAATTACAATTATTAAATTAAATTTATATTAATTTTACTGATTAAAGACGATAAAATAATATTTAAAAATGAATGAATATAACTCATGTAACAACAAACTGACGTGTTAAAGTCTGCCTAAGCCTTTTGTATTTTCATTGAAATCAATTTAGGGAAGGTTAAAGTATCTCATAATAAATAAATTGTTATTCTCTGTTTAAGATTATTTGATGAATCTAATAGGCATAACATTATGTTCTAGCTATGCATTATTTTTTTTATTTAATTTCCTGATTAGGAGCCAAATTATCATTTAAATTGTTATTAAATTGATTTTATCTTTTATACTTTGGTCTTAAACTAAAATACAAAATATTTTAATGATTACACTTTAGTCAGCCAATTTCTTTATAACTAAGAAGCTCTGTAACAATTTTTCTCCTATTATTACTTCCTTATTAAATATTACATGTTTATTTAATCTGTTTTTCTCCTACCATTTTTTTCTTTCGTTCTCAAACAAGGTTATAATTATTTAGTCTATTAGATTAAATATAAAACATTTTATTAATAATATTGTTTAGTTTTTTACTATAGTTTATTTACTAATATTAGGCAATTTATAATAAATAAACAAAACATATTATTAGCTTAATTTAATGATTATTCTCATGTTGTTAAATAAATAAATTCCTACTGTAGAATTAAGTGATTTTTGATTAAGATGTACAGTATACTGAAAATAAATAATAAAATATAAGTATTTAACATATTTTTCTATTTAATTCATATAATTCTTTATGGTTTTTTTATTCTTTAGATGAAAACGAATGTGATGAATTATTTACTAAATTAAAAACCAATTGGTCAATATTTAAAATCACAAAAACAGCAGTTTCTTTTGTAGATTTAGTTGCTGCAAAATGTAATAAAGAACTTGAATTCACTGAGTTTTTAATTACAACTCTTTTCTCTTTTCCTCCTGAAAGGTATAAATAACATATTTTATTATTGTAAACACATAGTAGGTATTATATTTTGCTTAACTTAATATTTATTATTTGTATTTTTTTCAGTGATGATGTTGCTTGGTTATCTAATCAAATCATTAATAATCTCAAATTGTTAGAAATCAACTGTCCGATACAAATTAGTGATTGGGATGCTATAATTATGAAAGCTATAAAATATGGTTTAATTGAAGAAAACCCTGAGTATAGTTTTATTAGAGTCTTGAGGAAGTTAGTTAAAAGAGCTAATATAAATAAATCTATTATAATAAAATCTTTTGAATTGCTTGCTGGCCATTCACAGTTCAGTAATATTATGTTAAATCGAGATGCTAAACAAATTCAAAAAGGTAATTAATTTTTAATATTAATTGGTTATAAATAAGGCTTAGAAGTCGATGGCCTAAAAAAATAATTAAAAAAATACTTCAATAATTATACTTTTTCTATTTATTTTAATGTGATTAATTTTAATCACAATTGTGTAAAAGTTAATATTTATTAATGATGTAAAAAATACGTAAATTTAACATAATTTTTTTAATGAGTAGTTTTTAAATTATTTTAATTAATTTTAAACATAAGAGAAATGCATTAAGAATAAACAGATGCAACTCAGGAGAAAATTAGAAATAGAAAATAGAAAACATATAATAAATTTGTGTATGGTGTGATGACAAGCTGAGATTAATAAAAATATGTATGTATGTCTATGCTCTAAAATATTTCTAAATGTCAAAAAGTTATACCAAAAACTACAAAATAGAAATTATCTTTATAAATACGTGTTATTGAAATACATTTTAAGTTTGAAAAAAAATGAAAAAGTTATCAATTTTTGATCTCTTATCATCAAATATTAATGTAACTTTTTTTATATGCAGAAGAAGTATTGCGATTGATTGAAACCTTAGTTAAGAAAGAACCATCAATAATGGCTGTGAGTCATGTTCCACTTTTTCTCTGTTCTTACAATGCATCATTATCAGTTGTTGATCAAATATTATTAAGGGTAAATTGTTATATTAAAAACCAAAACTACCAATTGGTTATAATACTTTTCTATGATTTTAGATTCTTTTTCATTATGAAGAAAATTCTATACCAATGTCTAATTATAGACCTTACTTGTGGGGATCATTTGCCATATCACATTATCAAGTGAAAAACCATCTTATATCAAAAACATTAAACAGTTTTCCATCTACTACTGAAGTGCTTTCTTACATACCTTTAAAAAGACTAAAAGAAACTATATCTTGTTTTCCTATTAACAGAACTTTACACATTAAAGTAAGTATTTAACTAATAACATTATAACAAAACAAAAATTGTATTTTAAAATTAAAAAATGTATAGGACCAAAAAATTGTACAGTACACTACCAAAGATCCGAGCCAAATGTTTGACCCTTCATTTTTTTTACCAATGATTAGCAGTTTGTTGGCCACTGAAGCACCATTAAGTATAGAAAAGTTTAATAGAAGTGGTTGTCTGTCAATGGTTTTGGCTTGTTTAGGCAGTTACGACTGCGCGATGCGTTCAGCTGCATATCATGTATTAACATTACTGCGATCTCATTTATTTTGGTAAATTATAAAACACTATATATCAATATACATATTTTATTGTTATCTCATTTTTTTTTTAACTTCCACAGTAGAAGAGCTGAAAATTTGTTTTGGGATCATTTTAGTTCTTGGGTTGCACAAGGCATCCAAGATTTGCATTTGAAACCTCCGCCTCAACTTTCAATGATTCAAGCATTATTTTTAGGTAGAATGGTTTTAAGTATGGCTAATCATGAAAAAGGCATTGAATCTACTTGCTGTAGAATACTATTGGCTCGACCAGCTGCTCGGCTCAATCATATTCCAGAGTTGAAAACATTTTTGACTGCATAGTATGTATCCTATTGCATTTTTGATGATAATGTGGTATTAATTATTCTATTTTCTGTGTTTATTAGTTCTGGATTTAAAGATAAATCACTTCACATGCGTTGGTTTTTTGAAATACTCGTGATGGTACACGTTCTTCGAGTGATTGGCAAGTCTTAAAAAATATGGATTTGTTCAATTTATTTTTGGTTATTTTCAAATGTGGCCATCAAAAGGATCGGGTAATTTTGAAAAATATTACCACCATTTTTATATCCATGTTTATAATGTTCTTGGTTTTATTTTAGTTATTGATTTTAAATATTATGGAAGCTACATTTCGGATTCATCCTGCAACGAATGGAGGAACTGGCCCTTGGGCCTTAAGCTTAATGGTTGCAATAAGTAAATACCCAAAAGAATTGTCTACTGAAGAAATACTTTTGACATTTAAATGTTTACAATCATTGAGTGGAAGCTCATACATAAGTTTACCAGCAGTTGACTTTTGGCTTTTCTTATTTTTAAAGTACGGAAAAAATTCTGATATTAGTCTTGAAGGGTTTAGTACTTTAAATAACCTTGTTTCCAAATTCCAAAATGTAAGCGAATTATTTGATGATGACAATCTTAAAGATATATTAAATTGTGGAACAGTTTCAAATGTTATATCTAATGATGAAGCTTTTAAATGCCAATCCGTTTTAGAATATGGAGTGGGTGGTATTCTAGTACAAGAATCAAATAACTATTTATTTTTACCTGCCTTGTTGAAAATATTGAAAGCAAGAGTTTAATATCATGTTTTATTATTTTTTATGAATATAAATGTATAATTTATTTATAAAGACAATGTGTTTGAAAAATAAATGAGTCCATGTTTATATAATTAATATATCTTCTATAATTGGCTAAAATATGAAAATTTGTATATCAAGTTTAAAAAAAAAAAAAAAAAAAATGATTTTTGTTGTTAAACTTTTTGAGTGATATTGAACTTCAATGATATTGTGTAAGTCAAATTTTAGTTCATGAAATGGACATATATTTGGAAACTCTTATTTTTACACTTTGTGTAATATTTTAAATTAATTACATCAATAGGTAATTTTTTGTGAAATCGTAATAATAACATTGATACGATAACATGAATCTAGTACCTTCAAATTGTAGGCTTTAAGATACTAAATAGGTATTATAGAACTTACTGTAGTACTGTTCTACATAGGTGTGCGCACGGAAGGCGTTTCGGGTGTTGTTGGGCACCCCCCGACATGTAATTGGGGCCCTAATATTTAAATCCTATAGTATATGTATGGATCCGTATTTTAACTAATGTTACTAAAATAAAAATGGTATTTTTTCTAAAATATGTCGTAAAAAAAATAATACAACGTAAACTATTTTAAATTTACGTGGTAAAACTTATTATGATTATAACAGCTAGATGTTATTGACTTACAAAAGTAAAAATAATAAATAAATATTGCAATTATCTTGAAAATAGATTTTAAATCCAACTATCTAATGAAATATATTATATGACTTGGTACTAGTAATACCATTGATTAATATGTGATATAATGTAAGTAATGTTTATTTGTGCATTATAATTTATTAATATATGTTCATGTCTTTTTAAGAGTGGGCCCAAATTAAGAAAAGGAGCCGAAAAAATTGTAGGCACCCCCCGAAATTACTAGTACCACATTCTCATTAGTTCACATTTAGTTTCGTTAACTTTAATATTAAAATAATTAATTGACTCACTAATTTGTTATGAAACTTATTAATAAGAACTGTATCTGTGTTCGTATACGATGGTTTCTTACAATAATTCTATTTTTAAACAAATTATATGATTATTTTTAAACTGCACTATTTTATTTAAGCAAAAGTTATTGAAAAATTGAATATCGTAAAAAACCAACATAAGAACACACATAAAATTCTTACAATTAAGTTTCATGATATGTTAATTCACTAATATTAAAGGTAACGAGCTAAACATCATGAACTACTAAGCGTAGATTTGTTATGTTACGCACTTATAAGACTGAGAAAATATAAATACAGGTGTCCTTTTATTTATTATAATTATTAATGAGTAATTATACTACTGATTAAATATTCGTTCGAGATTCTGTTTTTTGAATCGAAATGCTCTAAAAATATTCTAATTTAAAACGTCATTTAAAAAAGTTAAAACATGATATTTTACAATGAAATAGAATAAAAAAAAAAAAAAATGTTAAACTTTTCGATATAATTAGGTAATGTAGACTCTTAAATGGACCGCCTTGATAGGTTTTAGGTAAAAATCGGATTTATATGCATTTTAAATATTAAAATATGCATGCAAACATGTACTAAAAATAGTCAAAATATGCAAGAAAAAAGTGTAATTTAATTTTGAATCATTATCTAGGTAATACATTGTAAAAAATATTTTATTAAAATTAAATAGTAGGTATGTACCTACACTGGTGATATAAATAGGAAAAAGTATGATTTAGTACCTGTATAGTACGTTAATTTGAAAAACAATAACTTATCAAAGTATGTTCCATGTTTATTTCTTTATAGATATTATTTAAAAATTTTAAAACCTCATTAGAATTCAGAAATATTGTATGGCTCAATTCATTTTCTAAGCCAGTTATGAATTTGAAATTTTGGGTATTTTAACTGTTTAAAAATTAATTGGTAAATTATAAAATAATTTTTAGCAAAAAAACACGTACACTCAAACTACATTTAACTTGGCTACAACTTAATTCTTACTAACAAAAATTGTCTTGTATAAACGTATATAGCAGTACCGCAGTAGTTGTAATGATGTACCTATATGTACCTATTTATGTTTTTTCGGGTATTTTATCAACAAGAGTAAATAAATTAGGTAAAGCCACGTCTCCACTATAAAACTCGTACCTATATAACCAATGAACCAACCTATATGGAAGTTTAGTAACTTATTTTTAGCGTCTAAATATTTTTTGAGACGTAAAATATTTGATATTATACAAACGTACCTATAATCTTTTTCTTTTTGCTTAATACTTTTTGGATCGTTAGGTGTATATTGTACGTTTTTTTGTTAAAATATACAAACATTATCAGAAAATGCAAAAATATGCAGTATAAAATTTTGATATTTAATCAATCAATTAATGATTTGTGGTCTTGTGGACACTCATTAACTGAAACTGAATGTATATATGATGTTGAAAATAGCAACATGCATTTTATACAAAATCCGGTCTTTAGTTATAGGTTTTCGCCTACGTTCGGTTTTAACACAAATCCATCACATTTCTATAATGCGAAAACTAATATAATAAGTTGTGTTATAGTGTTATAAGTTATAAGTTATAACTTAATCTTATAAAAAATGTCTTTTATACTATATATAATAAATAAATAAATATATATTAACATAAATTATGTATTTGATACATATAAAATGTTATATTTATTATTAATTATTACCTATTTAAATTGTATATCCGAGAAAGTGAATAAGACATAGGTGTAAATGGTATAATAATGTATTAGTTAATAGTTGATATGTTGTTGGCAAACGTTAAAACAATAAATATGTTCGTAATTTCCAAATTTCACTAGTTGCTATATAAATATAGCTATGTGGTAATAAAATTTAAATCTAAGACAATAAAATATTTTACTGTAATGGTGTAGGTAATATTAGATTTTGATCTTATACCTACTTTATTAATTATTATCCTAACATAAAATAAAGTAAAATTATTTAAATACTTAACTTTTACTTTGAATGTAAATTGTAACCAATTAGGTATTAATATAGATAATATATATATATATACATATATTCAAGCTTTTTCCTAATAAAATTGTTGTTATTCATATTTACGTTTCTAAATTAATTTCTTAAACTGTAAATGTCCCATAAATATAATAATAGTATCCGGTTAGTCCTCAATATAAATACGATTTCGATTACTTTCAAAAAATGTTTTGTTTTTTTTTCTCTCGTTAAATAAGTAGATAAGAAGAATTCTAAGGTATCTAGTAACTAAATAAATAAAATTTATCTATCATCTAAAATTAATAGTTAAGTAATTATTTATTTTTAAATAAAGTTACTAGTAATTAGGTATGGTTTTAAAATTTAATACAAGTTTCCTCCTAAGATTTTTTCAGCAACTGAAATTAAAAAAAAATAGTGTGAAAACATTTACCTAGATTTTCTACGAACGATTGAAGTTCAAATTTTGATATAAACGGAAGTTTAAATTAAAATAATGATTTTAGTTATTTTTGATTAATGCTGTAATTAAAAAAAATATTAATCGTAGGACTCGTAACTCCATCACGCCATTACGTATAGTCTGTATAGAATATAGATGATACATTATTAATTTTTATACACAATGAAATTTTGAAAATATTTAGACTATAATTTATTGTAAGCTTTAGCTATGTACAAAACTGACAACGTATCTTTATAAAAGGACCATTGTTTGTGTGCAATGATATAATAATTAATAGGTATATATATTGAACTCAATGTCCAATGACGAAGTACACTCAAAACCTATACAGGTCCTGGTTTTTTTTTAATACGGACGCTTGATATAATGCAGCAGCAGTTCAAGCTTATACGGTTTTCATTCTTTGGCGTCTTGGCGACTATAATACGTATACCTATCCTCTTATAGATATGTGTACCTAGTGGCTAGTACCATTGATTATAAATACTAGTATTTATAATCAATGCTAGTACCTACACATATAATGTATAATATATAAGTATATATGTATTACAATATTATTAATATTAAACATATCATTTTCCTCGATTTAATGATTGTTATAATAAACCTTAACGTATCAATTAAAATCATTTTTTTTAATAATCGCCCGCATCACGTTAAAAAAAAAAACGCACGCATATAACCAGTTCAACCGCACGTATATATATAATAATATATGTATTTATTGTACGTACGGCGGCATTAAACCGGGGCATTGGCGATTATTGTTGTATATTTTATAGTTTATATTAATATTATATATGTTATGTACCTCCCGTCGATCTCGCGGCGACGACTCGACAGGACGTGCGGCAGCAGCGTATCTGCGCGGCACTGCTGGAACGTACGGGCGGCGGTGTACGGCGACGGCGTCGTCCCCTCACCGAAATTCTTTATGTTATTATTATCTTTTTACCTGTTTCCTCCCCCCCCTCTAATCACTCTCCCAGACGCCAACACCGGCACCGGCAGTCGGCACCTGTACGCGTATGCACCACAACGGGTATATACCATCGCCACTATTATACACTCGTATAATACAGTATAATACATCATATATTATTATTATTATTATTATACTCATTCCTGTTCAGCAGTTCCAGTGCCACTCGGCAGTCATATACGTACGCCACACTCCAGCGCACCACGCACGTAACCGTCTCTTTAGACCTCGATACGACCGTACCGGACCATGATGATGGTCATCGCTGCGAGTCTGTCGCACCGCAGTTGTTGTGTACACACATCGTCGCTGTAGTTTTTATTACTCGGTAATCAGCCAGTGTACCTATATGGTTTACCTTGGTCCTACCGTCGCCCGATCATCGTAATACGCCGACAATAACAATAACAGCAAAAACAATATTGCGCCTACCGTTTGCGTGTCCGTTGTAAAAATCGCGCGTTTTACTCGCGGTCTGTGTTATTGTCTCGAAGTGATCGCCACGATAATATATCGTTTAATATCATAACGACAAGCCATCGTCGCGATTTTCTCGTTTCGAAAAGTGTATCGCGCCCGCCAAATCCGCCGGCTACATATTATAAACACATAATAGTAAGTACGCGTCGTACATCGCAACATCGGAAATATGTGATTTCGTGGTGTACCTAATATACTATGCCAATCCGTCGTCCTTATTTCGTCGACCTCCGGATTTCTGACGCCGACGACGCTGCCGCCGCCGAACCGACGTGTGTGCACCACGCATTTGGATTTTTCTCCAACAGGTAGGTGCGTTGCACTCATACGACTATCGTTTGACATGTATTATCTTATAGTATTGTATCCGCCCGCTACACACAAGTTTCTCGTTTTCTGTCGAAAGTCCGCGTATCATTATAATATATACCTAATATAATTTGAATGTGAATACACCGCACGTTAATCCATCGCACGCGCACGTCGATCCACGACGAAATCTTTTCATTTATGCCGCGTACTTTCTAAAAATAGTAAAACAATATGATACCTAACGGTTATGTAAATATGATGTATAATAGTGCATTTTAACACAGAGAGTCCATAATAATTAAAAAAAGAACAAAGCGTTTGATTATGCACTATATAGGTATGTGGAATAAATGTAGGTATAATCAGTATAATATTAAACTGAATATGATGGGCATAATATGTAACACTATAATGCCTGCAGAATACTAACAACGGTATTGGTTTCAACAAAATCGAATACTATATATATTTTACACAGATGTGTCATATTAAATATATTTTATACGATATAGGCAATACACAGGTAAATAAAATGTATTGAATTACAGATATTTTTTCAATAATGACACTAGCTACGACAGGTATATAACTTAATTCTCAAAAACTAGTATTTTAATATGGTAGTTTAAATTCAAAATGGAATTGTTTCGTTGTTTATTTATTATAATAGATATATACAATATTGTATTTGATGACATTTATATATATATATATTTCTGTAACTTGATTTCATATAGGATGTTAATTTTTTAGAAATATTCGGTCCCAATGTGTGTAAGTGTGTATATATATAGTTAAATATTTTATAATTTATTTTAATTGCTTAACATTCAATGGTACTGAATAGTCTGAATACCTGAAATAGTTCAATTAACGTAGTACTTTAGAATAAAAATTAAATGAAATTAAAATAATAATTTATTTTTGTTTTTACACATGATTTTTGATATTAACTCATATTTCAACCGAAATTTCAACAAAGAAGTTATATTGTGTGTTCATATTTGATTTATCGATAAAATTATACTTAGGTACTTGATTATATAGTTTCTTCTAAGTTTGACCTTATACGAAAAGATTGTTCTCGTTCATAGCAATTATAAGTGCAATGTAATTTTCTTGTTATTAAACAAATTCTGAAGAGGTGTATATAATGAAATAAGGTTGACCTAAAGAAGTAAAACAACATGATTGAAACTGCATGCAGACTTATTATTTAAAAAACTAGTTTTTAAATTAAATGTTATTTTTAATGATTATAAACGTAGCTAATAATAAGGTCATGCATGTCTTGTATAAATATGTAACAACATAATTGACAAAATTTAAAATGTTTAATCATCGCAGTTTAAATAATTACTCACCTAAAGTAAATACTATGATATTTGAAACAACTAAGAGCTATTGTTTTATCAATTTTTTATACACGTTGTACAAACAACAATAATTGATTAAAACCTCGTTCTTATTGTTTAAGTTTTAAATTTTAAATTATGTATAGTACCTATAATATAGTATATAATATGAATTACAGCTTGAGAATTATCTAGTTTTCACTCATTAAATATTTATATTTCTTTTATTGTTCAAAACTTAAAACTGTTTTTAAAACGTTAAGTTCGATAATATGTATCTATGTTATATTATAGTAATAAACTATTAAATAATTATAGTTTATGTTGCATCAAATCCCACGTTTTTTTCGTCTTAATAATTATTATTTTTTGCCCGTATCGGTGCGATGTATATTATAGGAGACCGTTAGTTTCCCATCTATACTTTTCAATACTGTTAATCAATTCTTCCAATAACAATCGTTATAATGCCTATACTTAACAACCTAGACCAAGTCACAGAATATAACCAAGCTGTATCCCTATCATGGATTCGTTTCGTATGGGCGTCGTGTGGCGTCAGATCAATCTCTTGGCGCCAATGTTCTTATTCACATATTTATATTTTATACTATGGTAAAAGTACGAATATTGGGAAAATTTTGGTTTAATCAGTAAAATATAAAATTTACATACTACTGCCGGCGAAATCCGAATTTCAGGCTTTTACTAATTGATTTTGTTAACTGGTAAACTCTTAACTCTAAACTCTAAAGCATAAAAATTAATTTGGTCAAGCAAATGAGTAATTATTTATTATTTATTAGTCATATTAAATTTAAAAGCCATTTAATATTATCATTCGAGTAACATTAATAAACATATAATTACTAATCGATAGAAAGACCTATATAAATTAGGATCAGAAGGTTAGGTTAAACATTAGAAAAATAGATAAATTACAATTATATTTTTAATTATGTTAAATGTCTTGGATAAATACTATAATTAGTGTCGCTAATTGTTAATTAATTTAATTATTGTATAATAATAATGAATAATAATATCAAATTCACGTATACATTTTATATATTGTTATACTTGTATTTATAAATTAGGTATTTTTTAAATATAAAATAATGCAAATATATTTTATATATATATATATTTTTATTGATGCTTTAAATCCAAAAATAAATAAATATACTGAAATTAAAACGTTTATTTTTTACATGTAGGTACAATGCATGTACCTTATCATAGAGTAATATGTTGTATGATTTTATTGATTTAGTTGTAAATTTTATTAAACACTTCTACAGACTTAAATACTAAAGTACAGTATAGTATAGTATTATATATTATATATATATACACCACAGTATTTAAGTCTGTAATATACCTAACTATTATTATTATATATTATACATGTGAATCATTTTAAATTCATAATATGACACACAATTAATGTTTTTTTTATTGTAATATTATAATTAAACATTACTCTAGCATATTTATAAAACATAGTCATAAACCTAGATGATTTAGACCCATTTCTCCGAATACTATCTCGCCGAAATAAATCATAATAAAATATAATTTTGTTTCATTTTTTTTTAAAAAATATTTATTTTATTTTATCATTTTAAATATTCAGTAAAATTATATAAACATTCATCAAACATTGTTTGAAAAATCGCGGATTTAACACCCTTTTAAAAATGTGTCATAGCAAAAAGTTTCTCTAATAGAAACAATCATGCCAATTTCAAAGTCAATTTGAAATGTATTTGGGCTAAATACTAAGTATTTTTTGTACAGCAGCATCTTTTATTATTTTAAAAATTCTTGAATAAATTGATGTATTTTTCTTCGGTCGCAATGCATAAGTCTTAAAAGTAAATTTAATATGATTTGTTAATAATTATATACTAAAAAGTAATAATAAATTACTTTTATAGCAATAATTACCAATGGTATCATTATTCCTACGAAATAACTGTGCAATGTATAAATTTGAGTTAATAACTGAGGTGCTGGTGATTTAAATGTCCCGCATAAATAAAATTATTTTTATTACATGCACATTGCACATGCAGTCTTCTTAAAAATCTTTCCATTTCAAGTATAACAATTTTATTAATATTCTATGTAGTGTCTGCTTACCTAACTAAGCTCAATTGAATAAATCTTGGGCTTTATAAGCAAAATGGGACGAAAGACTTAGACATCACAATAAGCACTAATTAGATAATTATAGATATACCTATAATGGCTATAATTTATTAAATAAAATCAACGTATACAATACTCCTCCTGTATGACAAATTAAATGTGTGTCTCGTAGCTTATGGCTCTCAATGGGCTCATGATTACCCTACTGAAAATATGTACTTGAATAATTTCTAATTATACTTTTGCGTGTATAAGAGTATATTAAGACATATATATCTTATACACGCTAAAGTATATTTAAAATTTCATTTTTTACAGTTTATTTATTTTTATTCTACTTTAAATTTAATAATACAAAATTATATAAAAGTATTCATACACTAATACATTTTTGTAAATAGTTTTTATTAGTTATGAATTATAATTGTTTTAATATCAAATAAAAAAAGTACATCGAAGTTATAAATAAGACATTTATTATGTTACCAATGTTACCATCACTATGTTTGTCATTATTAAAATTAAACTACGTTAGCAATTATATTTATATAGATACCTATATGATAATTCATTCTATAATTCATTTTTAAATTAAAAACTAAAATTAAATTATAATTTAATACTTTACTATTTAACGTAATAATAATACTTTTTGTTTTTATTTAGAAGATACCTACATGATTATTTTAGTTGCATTATGAAACATCTTATACCACCCAAGTTGTTTTTTTTGATACAATTATTATCTGTATCTGTATGATAACTGATTGGTACAGATGGACTCACATATACATGTAGAAACGAGTATATACTAATTATTTAGTATATTATGTATAATAGTATACGAAATTATTAAAATTATGAGTCTGACACCCAATGTGTAGCATAATACTAATACATATAAGTATAATGTGTGTAATATAGGTACTATTAGTTATCGTTTATGTTACATTATTTAATGCATCATTTAAAATATATCTAACCCACGAGTGTGTACGTATACATTATTTTTTACTACAAGCTACATATTTAATAAAATAAAAAAGTAAGAACGATGCATGTTTACGCATATAAATAGATAATATGATATATATTTTTATATTTTTTTTTTTACAAACTATTATCATTATTCATTGTCATCTCAATACTCTTAAAAAAAAATCACTGTAGTGTTGTAACTTATATTAACTTATCTTGTATTAAGTATGAGACATTTCTTAAATATTTTTGTATTTGAATTATGATGAGCTTTAATTTTGATCGTAGTAAAAAAAAATAATATAAAATATTCTATTACACGTTTCTGTCAACTCTCTGATCACGTAAATTTATTTTACCATTGATGTTCAAATTGCGCGTATATGTACAACGCCCTGCGGTGACTTTCGAGTTTCAATCGCTTATAATCTCACCTAAAATACTTAAACGGTAACACGAAATACGAAAATATAGCTATTGTTCTCGTTAAAAAAAAATAAAGAATCTTTCTCTTCATAAAGTATTTTAACGCATTTCCAATTGTTTGACTGGGTATGATTATTCCAATTTCGAGCACATAGGCAATATATTATATTGCTGAATAATGAGAAAGTCGTGTTTTTTCAAACACAATATAAAATAAAATAATATAAAATCATTATTGCCTTATGTCATTACTCGTTGTGATGAACGCAGATAATGGTTAGGTATGTTATAGCGGATTTTGCGAGAAAATTAATAACTGTACAACAACTTACTATACAATATAGTGTTAAATGTTATCATTTTGCTCATCTGTTCCGCCAGTCAAACGCCTTCGATACAATATAATGTTTAGGCGTCCTGGGAAAATAGAAACGGAGTACATAACATTATACATAGTTATACCGTATACATACAAATGTACAATACATAATATTATATAGAATATATAGGTATAAACGTATCACATATATATATAGTATAACACATTTCCAATTTCCATAACAGCATTCAAATATTAGAGAAATTGAGCGAGAAATTATGTTATACTTATACACAGCATTTACATTATCCATAGACGTATGTCCATATGTGTGTTGTATATTCTAAGTACATTAATGTACTTAATATATATTTACTACATATTATTATTCATTAATTTTCTTTTAATAATATTTTAGTGAGTGGTTAATATTTCCATTATGTCGAAATTACCGTAAATGAAATTTACCAATCGTTACGCCTTATACGTATACATATTTTATAATATATTTTTCTTTAATCCTTGCTAATACATTTTAAAATTCACATTTCACAATACTTAGGTACTAACTATATGGCTAGGTATACGATTATCTATTCTCTCCCACTCGTTAATCTAAGCCTAAGGGACTTCATGACTAGACAATTTTCTACAAGTCTCATTATTTCTAAAACTTTATTTTAAGTCCGTAACCAGTTTCTATCAAATCGTTAAGTTCTGTGGTTTATTTTATAATCGAAATTACCATAGTTTGATAGTAATATAGTGATCAATTTTTCCAAGCTGCAGATACACAATAATATATAGGTATGGATTATGGTTTAAAAAAATGATTTTACAATGGCTATTATAAATATTTCATAAAAAATTACAAAATGTTATCGCGTTATAGTAGTATAATATTAAAATTAATAACATTTCAATTGTACGTGAATTTGTAATAATAACACACACGTACTGTTTGAATATATTTATATCATTAAGGAAAATCTATAAGCAAACAAACTTGGTACGTTTCTTTTTATTAAACACGCCGATGACCGACGATATCCACCTACGTTCACATTATAACTTCACATTCCCCACATCCCGATGACCTGATATTGTTATTCAAAATTGCATCAGCTCGCCATAGTTTCTGTCGATTGCCGATCGCTTTCTTTTCAGCATCAATTTACATTTATTTACCCAATGTTGTTCGTCTATCGCGAGTCGTATTAGACGTATAATTACATTAATTATTTCTCATATTTAAAGAGATAATTGGTTATACTTATGGGCGCTGCGAGAGGGGTGCAAGGGAGTGCACTTGCTCCCTTGGCTTTACAAAAAATTAAATTAAAACAATTGAATGGTATTGAAACTATTTTATTTTGCATAATTATCTACATTATATTATATTATATTACGTATTTAACTATTATTATTATTATTATTATTATTACGTATATAAGCATTATTTAGAAATTAGCGTATACCTACTTGCACGATGCACCCCCCTGATAAAATTCCTGGTGGCGCCTATGGTTATACTTAATCATATAATGTGTAACTAATGCTTTAATATTATATACATATATATTTGTATTGTAATGAGATATCCATTGATAGTATTATTATAATACTATCATTACTATCTGTTATTTAAAATAGGCATAACCTATATAGATGGCTGGATTGTTTCTCTTATAACCTTGATTTCACGACACATTATTTTAGTTAGTAGTTACTGTTTATTGATAATTTTCTTAAATATCATCAAAAAGTAGGTATATTATACCATTAATTTATGGTAAAATTAAAATAAATGTATTAAATACTTGTTTTATTTACCTAATAATAGATACACTTATTTTATATTCATTTTATGATAGAATGCTGTATAGTTGTTTTTTGATAAGATGATAATTATTATAGATGTAATTTAGAGATTTGTAACAGTTAAGTTTTTTATGTGTAAAATAGTTAAAACAAAACAATGTATTATACATATACACCATTAAGCGATATAGCCATATACTATATAGGTATTGTAGATACATCATAAACCGTAAATATAATACAAATTAATAAAACCTCCCAATGACTTTCATCGTTTACTTAAAAATAGTTTTAATATATTATTGTGATAAATGATTTTAACTGACAATAAAGAAATAAGTAAATATACTTTTAAGTAAATTATACTCTTTAATACTGATATTAAGTTCATATCATTATATTTTAGTATTTAATGACTGAGAAAAACTGAAAATGAATAAAATAGTCCACTTAAGAAGTTGAGACTCCAGACACTGTTTAAGTCCAAGTATGTTAATTTCCATAAGACCTAAGCCATTCATTTAATTTTAACACACTATTAATCAAATATAGTATCATAATGTTTTCACCTGTAATAGAGTCCATTCCTTGACTTCACAGCCTCATTTTCCTTGTAAATAACTAATAAGAACGCATTTTTAATATTTTTATATTCACATGTGTTTTAGTGCATAAAAACATGTTTAATTGTTTTAGGTGTGTACAATGTACATTATAAAATATATAGTCAAGTCACAAATTTCATTTTTAATAGTTAAAATAATAATTTAAAAAAATAACTATATTTAGTATTATGAGTACATGCACATAATATACATAAAAACATACTTACATAGTTTAGAAGTAACTAGGAAGATACCGTAAAAACATGTTGGTATGCGGCGATGTCGAGATAATAAATAAGTCCCCATTATTATTTAGACATCACATATTCATATCGGATAATATAATACTTTTTTATAAGTATCTAGGTAAAATGTATTTCTATGTCAATTTAAATTTTTACAACAGTTGTTTGTAGACACTGACAACTAAATTATATGAACGTTATTTTTTTATTTTCGCGCATTTTTATTACTATATTGTATTATTATTTTTATTATTATTTCACAGTAAGCTTGTTAAATTATACAGTTATAATGTAAATTATTATACTTAAACCTTAAACCATAATAATAAACATAATATTTTTTAAGATTAATATAAATTATATAATATACATAAATCAATGTTGATAATTAATATTTAAAAAAAGTATAAAAACAAACTTCCTCGTTTGAATTTATTTTCAAATGATTATTCATAGTTTTTTATTTCTATAGTTTTTACTTTTACATTTTATAAGACGCGCATAAACTTTACGTATCTGTTATATCATAGTTATTATAAATTACAGATAATAAAACATAAACCTATTCATATGGATTTACATTATGGTAAAATTTGCATATTGATACAATAGATATTTATTGTAGGAATGTACAATATATTATTGTTAGTCAAATTTAAACAGAATATGACTAATAGGTGTATAATACAGGTATATAGTATTAGTATAGGTGTTCCTTATTATATTATATACATATATATATATATATATAGGTTTATAATATTATAATAAGATCAATGAAGGTATATATCATGGTTTATTGCAAAAGCATTATAGCCTATAGGTACCCAACTAAAATACCTATCTAAAAAAACGTGCGCTAGTTGTGATAATAACGTTGGTATTTATACATGCGTGTCCAAATTTATTATTGATCACGTTCTTCTTTTAAACATACTAATCGAATTTGCCAGTCACTAGCGTTAATCTATCGTAAATTCGATTAATTTTTTTCCCGATAATAAATATTTGGTAGTTATACTTAGGTACGATTTTTTTACCTTGTAAAAAAAGAACAAATAAATTCACGCAAACGCACGTCGCATCCACTATTTGCATAGAAAATGATTGTGTGATTTTTTTCTCATTATATTTTACACACAATTATTAAACCTACGATCCCCCGAATAGGTACACATCATCTGCATATCCGTTATGTAATTTAAAAATATGCCGTGTGCCCTGGATACATAGAAAGAATAAAATGTACAAACAACGAGACATGAATGCCATCTACAATTTGTCACGCTACATCAACCGTGCGCATATAAGTACATAGGTACATATAGTTCATAAATATGTACAATACAATAAAAACATTTGCCGTCCACCCATGGATATTTTGAATCCGCTAAGAACCGTAAAAAGTATTATTGTTTACACACGTGAGTATAATGGAACGAAGAATAAATATAAACTCAAACGCACAAATGGTAGTTACCTATATTATAGGTATAGTTAATCAAATTGCTCACGCATTTATCGGTTTGACATTCATTTTGCTCGTCACATTTATCGGTTTGACAGTTTATATTTATATCTATATTTCTTAATAAAATGATTTGATTTGGTAATTAGTACAATTCAATTCAAAAGAAATTGTTCAAGTTCGGTACGTGTGTTCGTTCCAGATGGATTTTTCAACAGGAAACGCGATATAACATTATGCTTGACGAGTCACGGGTTTGAAATGAGAGTATATAACATGAATTGTAGTGGTTTCTCGAGAAAATAAAATAAATACGGATGTTTGGTTATGTTAAATCTAGAAGAAAAAATTTCTTATTGCAATTTATTACAATAAATAACATGAAATTAAGTACAATATTTGTATGATTTAAAGTTTATCTATTATTAATTCTAATTGAAACAAAAATTGACAATAGTAAAATTATTATATTATACAATGAGTAATATAACTTATGAAAAAATAAAATTGAAAAGAGAATATAAAAACGTAAATCCAATATTATGTAAATGTATATACATAATATGAGAAAATGTACAATTTAATATTTTATACATTTCAACATAGATATTGTTTTTTCTTGTATGTATTCCAAGTAATAATACATAGTTATATGCATAGAATTTAGTGTTATTTATATTTATGTATATACGACTCCTTTAAATTATTCCTTTTATTTAGTTATTTATAATATTGAATGTAAAATATTATTTAAATTAAAAGTATAAGTATTTATACTTATAAATGAAGTATATATTTACATATAATACTGTAGCATTTAATAGATACCTATAATTCATAATTCAGTGGTCATTTTATAGGTACCTCGTTTCTACGTAATTTATCTATAAACAAATCATAATTACAATTATTCATGAATTGAAATTTTACTTTTTTTGTATATTGAGAAGTTATACAGAAGTATAGGACGTTCGCATATGAGTAATAACTAATAGATACCTATACATTATATATGGCTATATGAAATATATTTATATAAATATTGAAAAAAGAGAAATTTAAACATAATCAGAATGGCAAAGTTGAACTATAAATCATAAATAGTATACATTTTATACAAATATAAGATACATCATATAGATCGTATTAGTATAATATTATAATCTCCGTCAGGCGTGTACACCGGAGTACCTATAGATATAACTAACGCCCGAGTCCCGAATACCCTATATACCAACGGTTCTTAAACTTTTTTGTTCACGCATCTCTAAAAATAATAATAAATAATCGCGCTTCCCACGAATAAAAAAATTACGATTTCATATTATTTAAATATTTAAATATTTTTAGTTTTATGACAAAAATCCAGCTATACATATTATTTAGTATAACAAAAATTATTTAAAAAAAAACGATATAATGAAAAATTTAATATGAATAATGTTTAATGTTTCCCGTTTATTAATTCTTCAAAATTAGGCATCAACGTTGTTACTGGCATTCGCATTTCATTTTCAACATTAAGTTTGAACCAATGCTTAAAATAATACTGTAACTGTCGAAATTTGTTGATCTAAAAATATCAATATTTACCTCGTGCCTCCCCTGCTATATTCTTGCACCTCACAGTTTGGGCACCGCTATTATTACTATATTGTTATACTGTGTGTAGCATACTTACCAGTTATTAATTGAATACAAAACGAATTAGGAACCCAATGACTACTACAGTACTACCTTATATATAACATTTATCTGTTCCCAAGGCTAATTCAAATAAATTAAAAGTAAATAATTAAACAATTTCCTACTGTATAAACTGCAGTGTTTAGGGATGTACAAATGCGATATTTTCCGTCAGTCATCAGTGTATTATAGAGAAACACTGAATCGAACTAGGACTATATAGAGTAGTTTACAATACAGTTTGTTATTATATAGTTGAAAGTCTTATTATCACATTGAGGTATAATGGCCCACTAACGTTTGAAATTTGATTCAATTTTCAATTATCTTTTACAAATAGGTGCACTAGAATAGTAGAATATATAATTTTGCTTGACACAAAATCTGAAATAAGCTTTTAAATGTTATTAGTTCTATTACATGTATAAATTATAACACAATTAAGCAAGCATAGAGATTCAAATTTAAGTGTAATCCATAATTGTATTGTTGTATTAGCCTCATCATATTTTTTATTATATTATATTGAGATACAGATGACATACATTATTTTAATTATATTTCATTGTTATGACTTTTTTTACATCGCCTACATCTATTAACAGTACAGACGTACCTAAATATAATGTAGACAAATATTTTTTCATCCCTGAACTATTTCTATAACTCTGCCTTCACAAATCATTATAATAAAATATTCAATATATGGCGTATTAATAACTAAAATAATATTTCATTTTAATAATATGTATATTATAAAAAGCATGATACTTATAAATATTAGAAATAAAAATCACAGACGTTTATATTTAAAAAAAATACATAATTTTTTAAAGTATTAATATAATTTCAACATAAAATTATGTTATAATAATTTGTCAAGTATAATACCTAAAGATAATTATTTAATGAGAAACGAAACATAAATTGTAATTAATATACAAAATTTAATTTTCATCTGTTTATTTTTCTGATGATAATATCATTCAATGATTTCCTAAATTCCTGTTTATTTATATATAGTAGCTCTAATCCATTTCACCATTGATTAAATATTGTATTTAATCAATGATTTCACTTAAGTCTTCGTAGCCGTAGAGGCGTGTCCAGCGGGCATGCCTGGTAGGCCCGGACCTACCCTGATTTTTAACCCTTAATTGTAGGTACCTACCCAGAATATGCATTTTAAAATTAAAAACAAGAATTATTTTATTTATATATAAGCACACTAAATACTGAATGTAACCAGGCCTGTCCTGAATTTTGGTCCTATATATATATATCAGTCCTCTCGGTGGGGTCCAATAATAAATATGTTTATAAAATTAAATTAAATTAAATAAAAATAAATAAATACACAACATAAAATCAAATATTAAATTAAATGACTAAAATGCAATACTAAATGACTATTTTAATATGTTTTTTGAAATAGCTATTTAAATCATTTATTTAACTTTAAGTATTATAATAGGTTAACACAATTTTTTCTGAAAATATGCATTTATTATAAATTAGTAGTACCTTATTATTATAATAAAATAAATTTATAACATATTATATTAATTTATATAACTCTAAATTTAATAATATTTTAATGTAAATAGCTACCGTAAAACAGCAAAAATAGATTCATAGTAATATAGTATATAAATAGATAATAATATCTTAAAAGAAATCAGAAATGTAATTGCCTATAGTAAAATATATAATAATAGGTACACGTAAAAGTTTCAAGTTTCCACGAGTAATGTCTTAAAACCATAATAAAATAATATTAACATAATTATTTATCTTTAAATAAGTAATTTTGACCAAATTTTAATTTAAAATATCTATAAAAAATTATTAACTTTATATATTTATTTTTATAAGATTTTATGGTTTCAGTAAGAACTACTTATGATTTATAATGAATCATGTATTTAATTTTCATAACTTATAATAGATAGTTAGATATAAAAAGAAAAGTTTTCATGAATTTCTAATTAAAAATTTACAAATAAGTTAGCAAATTTTTCGTTTTTGACGAATTTCGTCAACAATTATAAGAAAAAGAATTAAACATTTGTCATACACATAAAAAGCTTAAAAAAAGTTAAAATATTTTTAAACATTTTAATTTTAAATGTTAATACAGTGGATGCCGCTTATAAGACTTACGGATATAAGGTCTAATCACTTATTAGACTCAAAATCGTCTGGATGTATCCAAATATATTATAAAAAATTTGATTATAAGACTCAAATTTCGTAAAAAAAAATGGTAAAAAATAAACATTTTTGGTTAAAATTTAGAAATAGATTGGTTTTCAAAAATTACATTTTTTTGGGGGTTATTTCTGGTTTCGATTCATACTTTATAATGTGTGTATGTACAATACATTTTATCGCATTTCACATTTTTCGCAATTATCGTTATTGTAATATGAGTAGAAGAAATATATTTTCGGAATATTAGTTTATATTATTTATAACTCAAAACAAACCAAAATTACAAATGTTTTTCATAAATAATAAAAACATCATACATCTTTTATTATTTTTTATTAATATGTAATAATTTTTATAATATGTATTTTAATTTTAATTTTTTTAACAGAATTTTTAAATTTATTCAATAATATGTATGTAATATGTAATATTGACATTTTGTGAAAATTAGAGTAAAGTAAAAATTAAAAAAATAAAAGTATTTAGTATTTACGTTTACCTATTTCTTTTTGAGTTATACCTAATCTTGTGGAAGTAATGCGCAATCGATTCACTATATAAAAAAAAGTTACATCCAAAAAGATAAAATCAATTTTTTCAAAAATCTAATTTTGCGTAAAAAAATTTTTTTACCGTTTATAAAAATAAGTGCTAGGTTTTTTTACTTTTAGCTACCTAAAGTACCAACTAGATAATCTTTGCCACCAGAAACCACCATCATTTTTGAAAATTGAAACACTTTTACTTTCCTCAAAGGCAGTGGCGCATGCTCAGCATTTTTGAAAGGGGGATATTCATTTTTGATTTGTCATAGACCCTAATTTTTTTTTTCACACCCTGATCTCCTCTCGTTAGCACGCCACTGCACAAAGGTGATGTCAGATTGAAAAATAAAAACACACATCATTGTAAATTCAATACATTTATCGCTCCGCTCTGAATCTAAAAATGTAATATATAACATATTTTTCTCAATGTAACTTACTTAAATAATTTATCATACAAACCATGGGAGATGACATCTTATCCTCCATCCATAGAGCAGGTTTGCAACTGGGCCAACTGGCTACTAATAGGATATAAGTAATTCGTATTAAACAATAAATGATAATGGTTTTCAAAACATATAACTATATTAAGCATTATTACTATTATAATTTATAACGAAAGGTCGAAATATATTTATTTATTACTACCTATATATAGAAATAGACACTATTAAATATTTAAGTATCACTTATTTATGCATGTCATAAAATTAATAAGTAAAATAATAATGTTGTCTATAAAATAATTAAAGCTGATTCATTAATTTAAATTAATTATAACGAGTAAATATTATTAAAATAAAAATAAACATCTTTGTCATATAGCAATCTACATTCATGTCACATATACGCGCGTGATGCTTTCACTCATCGACTGTAGGTTACCGCCCCCTGGTATTTTCGGTATTCACTGGTTAAATACTGATGCTCTTTCAACTAAAATTATATCAAGTGTTTACAATCCATTAAACCGTCGAATACTTTTATACACAGAATGTTTAGTAGTTAATCGATAATATAACATATTATATTAATATAAATAATAATTTATTAGGTATATGTTATTCTTTATTATGCATCATAATCATTCTAAATAACATTAATTTTAGTACGTCATACTTATACTTGTTATAATATATTGTTATGATAATTGGCAACCTTCGTGATCGACCAACTATATTGTTTTATAAATATAATTAAAGTATACCTACATGAATATTCATCTACGTCACGTCATGGACTTCAAATTTGGAACTTTTGTAAGAAACTTTCTCAAGATTTTGTAACAAAGTACAACTACATTTACTTAGTTTGTAACTTACTAAGAAATTCTCTAGCGTAACGTAGCTTAAAATAAATATGCAAGTCTCATACTTTTGTAATCTTGTGTAGTTGTGTATCTATATATACAACAAACCTAGGCGCCGACTCAAAGGGGGCGATCGCCTTCGTGCATTGATTTAATGAGGGCAAAAGTATTATTTCGCCCCCGTTGTGTACAACAATAACTATTTGGTTAAAATACCAGATTATGACATGAAAATATTCATCAGAACGACAGAACATCGACGACTGTATATTTGTATATTACCTAAATAATATGATCATTGATAATGATTATAAACACTATAGATCGCTCACTATTATTTGGTTTTATAATTGGTCTAAAAATACATCTGTTATTTCAATTTTTCCCGGAATGTAGAGACGGAATTGATTTTATTATATAAAATTAAAATAACATACATGCATAATATTTCATTTTACACCCTAGAGAAGAATTAAAAGAGGGTTACCGGAAAATCCGGTAATTACTCCTCTTGATCAGCAAAATCCAATATACTTCAGAATTTTTTTTCGCTTAATAGAGGAAAAGGAGGTTGCCCCCGCTTTAATATATAAAAGTCGGCGCCTATGACAACAAATATATATTACAGTGTATAGTCATAGTGTTTAAGTATATAATTTTAATTTAAAGTTAATATCTTAAATTTTAATAACTAGAATCTTTCTAAATAATGAATATTAATTTTAAATACAACAATAACTTTAATTAGATATAAGATTAGCATTAACAATTGTTTGACCTTAATAATATTTAACTTGTTTACGAGACTTATGTCAGATTCTGTATCAAACTAAAATACTTTTATTTTAGTCGAATTATAGCTATACGATTCTAGTATGACTGTATAAGGTCAGGATATATATTATGAGAGAATAACAGATAAATGATTCAAATATACATTCATAATTCAAAATAAAATTAAGCCATTTAGTTAAAAAGTAAAACTAATAAATTATTTGAAAATAACATTACAATATAATATTACACAGTTTTCAAATATGCCACTATTAAATGACCGAATAAAAACTATTTATATATGAAAAAACTTATCTATAAATTTCCAATCTCCCTTTATATAAACTCTTCTTTTTGTATTTTAGAATAAACCTATATGAAGAAAAGGGATACTAATTACTAATTAATCACACCGTGTTCCGTTGTTCTGCAGATAATGCCAAAATCTTGGAATGGTGGATCTGAACCCGGTTAAGGAACCGATGCTAGACGATGGCCGAACGGCCCTGCATTACGCCGCGTCGACAGGCGACAGTGGCTCGATCGCCGAACTGTTGGCCACTGGATCTGTGGATGCCAACGCCCAGGACGCGGTTGGTTATTCGGCCGTACAAATCGCGGCGGCTGAAGGCCACCTGGATGTGCTCCGACTACTGTTGCGACACGACGCCAACGTCAACCTGCACGACAACCTGGTGAGCTTAAGTTGAGGTATTTGTATTAGCGGAAGGTGGGGAGAGAAACTTTGCTTAACTCCATATTATTTGCGGGATTTTTACTGCCATGCGTTATGGCACTTGCACAGTATATATTTCTATTTACTCGTATGTCCTGGCACAGTAATTAATTAACAGCAACAAGCCGGCAAAGATATTATATGAGTTAAGAAAAAAAAAAAAAAACAAATCCATGAACGAGCGCTATACGCTTAATAAAGTTTGATAGAAAATTTTGGGGTGTTAGTGGTGTTACTCTCATTTATATGTATTTATGTATATTTATTTTGGTATAGGTTTTATAGGTGAATCACTAACATAGTAATTTAATATATGACATTAATGTCTACTTTGAGGAAGGGGATCCAAACAAAAATCAGTCTCAAGTCAATACATACATGTTATACTCGTGTTACATGTTTTACAATGACATAGACAACTATTATATTTATAATAATTTTATTAAATCTGTAGTGGAATACAATTTTCTTGGACAATTTAAAATCGATCTCTAACAAATTTTGTTTTTTTTTTGAATGTACATATTTATAGTTATTTTTCAGAATCCAATCACGTACCATTCGTCAATAATTAATATCTAATATTCTTGAATATATAATTTAATACTTATTGTTACGTATCTGTACTATACCTTTATTGTATAATAATTAATAGTTCATATTTGTTATGACGCTGATTGTATTAATAGTTTATTGTATTTTATGTAGCATGGTAATACGGCCCTACACGAGGCTAGCTGGAAAGGTTATAGCAAAACAGTGTCGTTGCTCGCATCTTCCGGCAGCGACTTGGACCGTAAAAATTATGGAGGATCGTCTGCATTGCATTTGTGTTGCCAAAACGGACACAACCAAAGCTGCCGGGAACTCCTACTCGCCGGCTGTGATCCGGATGTCCAAAATAACGTATGCAAAGTTAATAATATATTAAAACTTATTTTGTATGCTCGTCAAAAAAAGTCGGGCTTTATTCACATATTTATATAAATATAAAAAACAGATAAATATTGCAAATGAATAATTACATTATAATATTGTAAAAATTATTTTTTATTCTCTATATAATTCCTATGCGCGTGTTCTTTATATATTTGATTTAACTGCATGGTGGTTTATGGCTTTGTATGCCTTATTGTCTTAGATTGTAATATACTGTACATGTTTTGTAACAATGGTCATCTTTATAAAGATGATATACTCACTGCGGGTTAGGTACAGTTGCCATTAGCTTATACATTTCGATTAATATACGCCTATATTATATTCGAACGATCGTGATTCTATGCTTTTGATTTATATTTTATATAATACCATAAACCGGAATTAAATGATTTCATAGCTCATACCGGTTCTTCTAGTTAATATGTCATATTATTTTAACCGAGTATATACTCCTCCACCAGTCTTTGCATCTATATACTATATACAGCATAATGCATCATATTCTTGTTTTCTTTTTCCATTTTCCTTTTGAACTTGTTCTGCATATCATACTATAATGATCGGCCAATTGTCGTTTAGCTCAAAATATTCAACAATCGTTATGTATTGATTAATTTTATAAGACAAACAATTTATTTTTTTCAAATCAATGATACATTTAATTTAAATAATTTAAATATGTATACAATTATTATATGTTGACTACAAAAATATGTACATTGTTAGTAGTAAGTACCTACTTCAATTTTCTGGAACAAATCCAACAGGAACTCAATTATTGATTCAAGTATCTCGGTTAATGTCTTCTATTTTCACTTATCCCCTCAGAGTATAGTATACCATTATAAACGCTTTGATAACCGTAATGAATGTTTTTGTTTCGCAGATTATAAAAAAACCGTTAAATGAGTTTAGACACGCCTGTGTTAATTCTGTACGCTGGGTGTGATTTTGTTGACATAATGTTTAAAATACTTTTGAACAGTATCTAGTACACTATTATTTATGTTTCTTAAAATGATATTTAAAAACGTACAGTTAAAATTGTTTTTTAATTGAAACCTAAAGGGCTAAAGATAAAATAATAACTATAAGTATATTTATATTAATAAATATATGAATCCAGATCTAATTGTTTAAAACTACCTATAAAAATGTAAATGTGATTTTACTATAGTAAATATTTTTGTTACTTTGCAATGTTTTAGTATGGTGATACGCCGCTTCACACAAGCGCCAGGTATGGACATGCCGGAGTACTGAGAATATTAATAAGTGCTCAATGTAAAGTTTCTGAACAAAATAAAGTTAGTATAAATTTATTATTTTTAATAAACACATGCACGCTTGAAATTGTAGATTGTAATACACTATAAACAGTAAAAGTCTTAAGTCAATAAATTAATATTTGTTTTTAATGTGGAACAGAATGGTGATACGGTATTGCACATTGCCGCAGCTATGGCCAGAAAGAAATTAACTAAAATAATTTTGCAAGCTAAGTGTAATACTGCATTAAAAAATAAGGTAATTTATTATTGTGTATATATATTTTTTTTTTGTTCATTCAAGCGAAACATCATATAATTATTTAATGATATTAATTCAGTACCTATTTGTTCAGTAAATCACATACTATTATAGTGTTATTATTAAACTGTATACCACCTAATGTTTAAAATATTATATTCAATGTTTTTATATCATGTATATATATAATTTTAAAACATTAAATTCTACAGTAACCTAATTGAATAATATTATATTATATAGTTATGTGGAAAAGTCATTAACAAATTTAATATTATTTTTAAATATAATTGTATAACCTTATTTTATTTTAGCAAAATGAAACTGCCAGAGATATAGCAGAACGTAAAAATTTGACTGATATTTTAGACATTTTAAAGAATCCCACTTATAAAAAGAAAGGTAGCAGTTCAAAAACGAAAAATGATTCAAAGGACGTATGTGCATTTATATACAATTAATCAAAACAAATATAATTAATTTTATAATAATAATGGTTTTAGAGTAAAAAACGAACCGATACGAGTATTAAAAAACAATGGTCACCTTACGGTTGCCATTATTTTCCGGATACTAAGGAATTTCCGAAACCAAAGTTGAACTCTTTGCCTGAAGAACCATTACATGCAGGTGAACAATATTATCTAGACTTGGCTGGAAATATAAGAAAAGGACCAGTAGGAGTAGGGTACACATGTTATTGTGCGCCATTTTTCAAAGAATTAGAAGCTCGGTTAGACCATAATACGAAAAAATTGAAACGGCAGATTTGTCGTACCGAGGATAATATTAATAGGAGATTGTGTTCCGTTGAGAAACAGCTGAAGCGATCAAATGAAAAACTTCAACAGGTAAACAATAATTATATTTATTTTACAAATTTCAATGTATAAATTATTTTTATAATGTTGGAAAAAAAGAGTAAATAAATTTCTGAATATTAAAAAATATAGATCAGAGCAGAAGATAATTTTGATAAAGATATATTTTTCGTGTAAATTACTATTGTGTAGTTATCTAACATCTAACGTATATTTTTTCAACTGGCCAATCTATAATTTTATCAATATTATTGTAGTCGTATATTTGGTCTTTAAGGACACGATGAGAGGTATATACTATATAATACCAACAATATATAGATTTGACGAAAGGTTTAAACAAGTATTGCCATTTCAAGGCCTAATTTTATGTAACTGTCATATAAATACATATAATACATATATAAATATAGGCAGTATCGTCTACTTTTACATACGAAATGATCTTCCTTTTACAATATCCAACTTAAGTGCTGAATTACACCCGTGGACAAATCAATTGAAGAGCAGATAATGAGATAAAATGAGCTACTGATTACAATAGAAGCAATGCAACGCTGTAAAGATCTTTTATCGAACATTAAAACACTTTCACAATAATTGTTCTTCACACTACCAGATGTTATTAGGAACTCGAAAACACACGTTTTATGCCCTCATAAGAATTAAAATTTAACTTAGGTAAACATTTCAACAATATCATAAGAAAATTGTATGACTTAGTTTTAACAAACATAAATCAGGGAAAAAATTTAATAGTAAGGGAAATAACACACGTTTTTATAACAAATTATATTAGAATAAGGCAACTACAATAAGACTGGTTAAAAAACAGATAATACATACTTATTTTCATAAAATTAATTTACCTATTTATTGTGTAAATTAATATATTTAAATATATGAATTTAATGTTTTCTTTGGCACTTCCCTCCCATTTATAGAGATATGCTACTGCCCTGCTATATTAGGTATGAATGTTTATTATATATTTATATTTATTATTTTATTTAAAGTAAAAGATAATTGTTTTATTCGATTTTTAAAATAGATTTAATATCATCAATCATCATGTATTTATATGGATTTGTTTAAATTTAAATATATAACAATTAAATTTACTTTTTTATCAATCAACTTCAATTCTAAAAAAAAAATTATTTTGAGTTACGTAAACGTAATACGTATCTATAATTTAAATAAAATGGTTTATGTTTTATTTAACAGTTAGGTTGAAACAATAATAATAGGTTAAAATAAATTATAACCATATTTTGTGTTAAATGAAAAATAACTGTACAATTTCAATAAATGACAAATTACCGTGTCTACATATAATCGATATTAGTTGACCGGAAACTTCTTATGAACTTGTAGTAAACAGTGGTACATAGGTAGCACTATATGAAAACTTGTGTTATGCAGGTGTCTGAAGAAGTGAGCGACAACGATAGTGAGTTGGAGAACCGGTTTCGAACAGAATGTGCTATTGATACCACGGTCATGGACCCAAACTTACGATGGCGATTGGACTATCTGACAGCTCGACGTCACGATGATATACCATGCAATGATTCTGGATATAGCACCAAAATGTTTAGTAACTCCCAAGGCCCATCACCTTCATTATCTAGTAAGTGAAATATATTTTATCATCAGCAGCACTTTAATTCGTTTAATACCTTTACGAAGATTACTTAAATTGGAATTAATAAAATAATGGGGATTGAAAAAAGCAAATGATTATCACCTTCGCTCCTATATTAATTTAATTGGCCATAATAAATACTGATTTTATACTAGCCAAATCTAATAACTTATAAACATAGGCGTGTCCAGAACTTTTTCGCTGGGGGTACAATATTAACCATTACCATTATAGAATTCAACCCACTCAATAAATTGTCTGTGTAGTATAAGTGGTTATGCCTGATCTCGCAAGGAACAAGTGCATACCCCCCCCCCGCCCCCGTGGACACATGCTTAAACTTATAAAACCTAGTCAAATGTTGTGTATGATTTACTGGGTACGTATTACTAATTAGTAATTACCTAAACTAATTAGTATAATACTATTGTCTTTTAAAAATTCCAAAAATTATACTTGAAATAAATAATAAAACTTTTTTTAGACGGTCCATATATAATGCAATGCAGTATAAAGCTGATTTACCAATATATCATTTTAAAACATTAGTGACAACATATTATTTTTATAACAATATTATTTTATATAATTGATAAACAATATCTTACTCCTATTATATACCTATGATATAAACTAAAACTAAAAAATATACTATTTAATTCTAAATAGATGTACATTTTTATGATTTTAGATTTAATGGAGAATGGTGCATTACCTGTCATAGAAAACAGTAAAATGCCAAAATCTTTAAGTGTATTACCTGACAATAACAACATGGAAAGTATTGTATGATCAAAACGTGCCAAAGCTATCTAAAAACTTTTATATTTCAATAAAACAATTAACTATAAGAATTATAATTTATCATAAGTTTTTTTATATTTTTGTATCTTAAATAGTTATTCAGTGCAATATACATTATATTTTGTTAATTTATTAATATATTTCCTGTTAATAAAATTATTCAATAACTATGTATTTTAAACATGATTTATTTAACAAAATACTATATTATTTAAAGGTGCAAAATAAATTATATTAGTTATATTTTTAGGGATAGGGTTAGATTATCATAGTATTATAGATAAAAATGTTATTTAAAATGAAAACACAATATTGTGATTACAAAATGATAGTTCACAATTTCATTTTGTTTTTTTTTTTTTTAGAAAAATATCAGATCATTTATTACACAACATAAAAGACTAAAAAATAAAAAATGTGTCATAAAAATTAGGATATAATTAACAAAAATGTTTACATCAACATACAATCAGTGGCGAATCCAGAATTGAAGTTTGGTGAATAATGGGGGCCTTCTAAAAAAAAAACTTCTGACTTTCTGAAACATATATACACTATTATGATATTTATGTTGATTATTTTGATCTTAATTTTATCTGTTTTCATTCCAATAATGGCAATAACATTCCCAGTGGTTTCCAAAATAGATATTATCTAATCAATTATAATTATTAAATTACCACATAATTTAAAATATCTGTTGTAAGTAAAAAGAATATCGAAGAGGTCTGGGGAGAGCGAGGTTCCTAGGCCTCCCCCCCCCCGGGATCTGCAACTGCATACAATATTAATATATTTCAAATTTACAAAGATAGAATATTTAATTAGTTGCATTATTCCTTATTATTATAAATCTGTTAATGACAGTATATTAATGAAATCAATATTCAACCATATGAAGAGACGTATGCAGACTACTTTAATATTATATGTCAAAGTAAAAAAAATAATAAAATTGCATTTTTTTACAAAAACACTCAACAATTTATATTAAAAAATGAATGATCTTAGAATGTACAATATTCACATGCAAAATAAATTCAACCTCGAAACTAATAATAATAATTGAATCCCCATGACCCCCCCCCCCAACAATATATTTTAAAAGTCCTTAGAATTATATTTGACTATAAAAATGCAAAAATTCCTTTAATTAAAAATTGAAAAAGCATGTTCCTCAATTAATCTTAAATATTCCAAGGTTAAAATTCTAACTCATATTAAGTAGGGAGTATCTTTCTCCACTTATTCTACAATACACAAATTATTATAAATAAATCATATTTCTTATAATTGAGTACAATACTTTTCTTATGATAAACGCAGAAGGAATAATAGCAACCGGAAGATTTTTTTTTGTAATTTTCAAGCCCTTATAAACCTGCAGATATGGTAATAAAAATATACCATTTTATTTCCGCAGATTAAGGGAAACCAACAAACCAAAATACTTCCTTAGTAATTTCTCATGATACTAAACGGATAATCATACTTATTACTTGATAAATCCATGGGCGAAAACAAAAAACCAAATTTTATCTAATTCAAATAAAATTAACTATTTTTTATTGACTTAACGAGAGTTATTTGTCATTTGCACCATGGTACGTTATCGAAAAAGGGATTGTAATTTGCACCAAAATGAGTAATCTATGTATTAGATTATTTGTTCCCTCGTTGACGTCGAGACAAAGAAATTACAATAATTTTATTATTTTGTTAAAAATAGCAACTAAGCACTAACTAAACTGATTTTTAATAAATGGAGAAAAAAAAATATATTTTATGTAATAATAATAATTAAACGTATATAAGTATATTAGAATTTTATTTTTTATATCAATATTAGTACATTTATTATAAAGGTACATATAATGGGTTAAAGTGCCGCCACACCAACATTTGTTTTCTTTGTCTATCTCCCACATAATATAGGTACAAAGAATAAACATATTCCGTATTTCGATGATTACGACTCTCTGGTTCAGTTTAGGGCAATTTACCTATTATATATTTTATTATTTTATAAAAAAGAATATTTCTTATGCATTGACTGAATAGATTTTTAATATTTACATGTTTTATAAATATATAAGCATGTTTAAATTTAAAATTATTTTTATTATTTTAACCATTAAACCATTAATAACTTATTCAAAATGTTGGCTTAAGGTTAATCGATTTATTGTAGAGTATTATAAAACAAACCCAACACTATAATGAACAGAAAAATTAGATAATAGAAATATTTATAGTATAAATAAATAGAGTAAAACCAAAATTCAGCTATTATTTTTTACTATTATTAATTATTAGTATTATTTAAGTTTATTACTCTCTGTCCAGCGAGAGAGCGTGCTGCAGACCTATCAAAATCAGTTTTTCTGCGCATTCCCCAATAATGCCCATCCATAAGCGAGCCAGTTTTGATAGCATGGTGATGCGGGGGGTTGAGCAGAAACGGCGCGTTTCCTCGCTGGACAGACTATTTTAAGTGTGTTATAATTATAAATTTTAAAATAATTAATATTAATAAAACATATATATTTATGACGGCGCGTAAGATAGGCAATTTAGAGACACCATATTATATTATCATATTTTTTTTTGGTTTTTCCTAATTTCAAATATAAAATCGCAGTTTTCGTTAGTTTATCAAGAAAAACAGAAAATTTAGCTGAAAACAGAAATTGCAGTACCCACTTATTACGTGTATGTTTCAAAAACTTGTTATAAAAATTACGACAAAAATCTTAATTATAGTTGCTTTTTTACAATGTAAATCAGGATGCTACTACTTTAAAAATGATGACTAAGCATGTATCTATGATTTGAACCTATATGGCTATATATTATATTCAAATAAATTAAATATACGAATACTCTAGTCGTCAAAGTATTAGAAACCAAATAGAGGAATTTCATTAAAATCGTCATAGCACAATATTTATATAATCCATAACAATAAATTAATAACAATAATCAAAATTCAGTTAAAAAGCGTAAGCAAAGAGTATTGAAAAATTAAAAAATGTGATACTAACGATATTGGATCGTCTTTTTTTACATAAATTACCCATTAATAAATCACAAAACAGAAATTAAATCTAATGAAATGGTTACCAGCCACGATAACGCCAGTAAATAGTTTCAGTATCTCTTATAGACTATAGAGCAAATAAGAAAAATTGAAATACCTAAATAAAATAGATAATATATTTTGTTGAAACATTTGTTATGTACAGAGCGGATAAGCTGTAAATTATTATTAGAAAACAATAAATGTATAAAAAACAGATAAATTTAAAAAGTAATTTAAAAAATTGGATGAAATTCGGTACCTAATAAAAAGTAATAACATCATAAAAAATATTGTATAACATAAATACAACAAATGATTACATTAAATACGTATCTAAATTAAATATAAACAAAGAAACAATTAACAATATTATATCAAATATTTCTATAGCGCTAAATTCAAGGCTAAACCTCCATGTATGGAGGACTACTCCCCGTCTCACTTTACCTTTACTGATACTAACTAGTTTCATGTGATTCACTATTCTGTTAATCGTTAATCCATCTCTTGTTCAGTCTTCAACTCCTTTTCTTTTCCTTAGCTTATACTTCCAATACCCATCTCACAGCTTCCGAGTTGCTCTCCTTATAACATGATCAAATCTTTCGAACCTTCTCAATCTATTCTTCTCATTAATAAGGTATAAACTGATTAATAGGGTATAAACTCAAAATTGCAAAAATTAATATTAGACATCGAGTAGGTACACGAGGCATGCGATAAACATAGTACATACTACATAATATATAGATAATAAATTATTTATTATAATATTTTTCTATAAATGTACACATTTATTCTGAATTTTTTATTTTCATTTTTGGAGGATTCATAGAGTAACTATAGGAAGATCAAACCATAGAACATATTATGATACAATATATATTACGTATTTTCTATGATTAAACGTCTTATCTACAGCGCCTAATACAGGCCAACCATGTTTACGGAACATTATTATGTATGGATAATATGGATTATCGATTAATAACACGAAACTGATTTTTTCCTCCATGAAATGTGTAATTCATCGCTACCAATCAGCCAATTTTTACTTTTTGTTAGGTTATGAGTTAAGTCGTCCATTCGATTTCTAGTCCTTTTATGTTGACGGGGTACGTTCGTTTTACATTTTACGTTTATCTTTAAAGTTTTTCATCCTTAAATCGACGTCAAAATGGTAAGTAAACTTAAATCAAATTATTACAATTAAGTGGTTTTTGAATTTTAATAATAACTTTTATAAGTATTCGGTTGTGTTGTGAATATAATACGAATAGTTGGATAACTTAAATGTCCATGTGTTCTGTTTTACATAACGTGCCATTTTATAGATTGTTTTATTATTAAATTATCTAGATACAACTCATCTTAAGTATTGTAACATTTTAAACTTTAGACTCGCAAGCGCCGTAATGGAGGAAGATCAAAACACGGCCGTGGTCATGTTAAGCCTGTACGTTGCACCAATTGCGCACGCTGCGTACCCAAAGACAAGGCTATCAAGAAATTTGTTATCCGTAATATTGTTGAAGCTGCCGCTGTCCGTGATATAACTGATGCTAGTGTATATACATGTATGTATCAAACAGTTGATGTTAAAAATCTTAAACATTTTAACTTCCACTAATTAATGTTTTCTTTGTAGCATACCAATTGCCAAAATTATATGCTAAATTGCACTACTGTGTTTCTTGCGCCATCCATTCCAAAGTGGTCAGGAACAGATCAAAGGCTGACCGTCGCATCAGGACACCACCAAGCCGTAACTTCCCACGTGGGGTAAGATTTACTCTGAATTGTTCATTTATTCAATAATTTAATAAAATTTCATTATTTAATAATAAAAATAGTAATAATAATTATAATAAACCTCTGTAATTTGATATAAAATATTAGTATAATTGTTTTAAACAATAAAAAGACATATTATAGGTTTATACTAATAAGTGTATATTAGGTTCAAGATTACTTTTAATGTATTGTGTTTAACAACCACTTATGATTTATCTTTTGTGTTTCAGGATAACAATCGTCAAGGAGGACAACCTCAAAGAAAAACGTAATTCTCATTGTATTATGGGGATACAAAATTATATTATACCTTCATTTAAGATATAAAAATACATTTTGATTCTGACGAAAATAAAAAATTGTATTTATGTTATCCTAACCTTCCTTAAAAGCTATATGATGGGTACCACAATTATTTTAATTATTTGTTTTGGTAAGTTTATATTCATGATATTTATAAATCATTGATTCTTATTGCCTGATTTAATATGATTCTGTAATCAACTCATCAAATTTACTAGACAATGGTATATCTCTTAAGCTTTTTCTTATAATTTTAATTTTAATGTGAGAACTAATACGTTATGATTTTAAATACACTTTATTTATTTTTAAATTTAAAAATCAATAATTTATTATAGTCTGTCCAGTGAGACAACGCGCTGATTCTGCTCGATCACCATGCTAATACAAAAATTAAATTGATTAATTTGTATGTTGCAACATTAATTTAAATACATAATAAGACTTAATACTTAGCATTTTTACTGTTGTAACATGATTACTTGATTTTATAACCACAACAACAAAAATTTACATCTATAAATTGAATCACAATTTTATTATTGATTCATAAAGATAGAAAGGTAGAAATTGAAAAAACAATAATAACTGTTAAATGTATATTTGAATATGGTTATTTATTATTTTATTCATAAACTGTATATATAGTGTGTTCAACCTAATACTGCTTTAGTTTGTACTGTTTCCCATTAATTGCTAGAAACAGTGGGTATGTAAAAATTGTGTTATATATACAATTTATATTAATATATAAAATGTACACCTGACTTTGGTGTCGGATTACCCTACAGGCTATGTAATTAGGTGATACGAGCAGCAAATTTGCCATACTTAATATTTTATTATAATTTGAGATTGTTTAATTCGTCACTGCCTAACCTATAAAATACCATTTCCTTGTGATACTAAGTTCTACTTGGCTTTTAAACCTTTTTAGGTTTTCATTAATAATAATTGCTACATTTTAGCATTGTTTTGAATGGAGTCAAGTAATAAACAGCATTGAAAGCTCTAGCTATATCTAGAAAAACGATTTTTACTTTTTTAGCCAATTAGGTTATTGAATAAAAGATATACTTATTGATCTATTTTTGACTTTTTTTCAAATATCGAACAAACATTTTATATTGATATTTTAAATATTTTACAGTTGGATAATTCTAAATTTCTTGATTTCAATAACAGTCTTGATAACTACCTTGAATGTATCAGAAAAGTCTTTGTACATATTCTTTGGAATAAGAGAAGTTTTATAACTTAAGGTCCAACAATAATTGGTTTTGATTTCTAGAATTTTGAATTTAAATGGTTAGATAATTTTTCATAAATCATTATAAATTATTAAGTATTTTCAGGGATATGTAGTATCAATATAAATCAATTTTAACTTAATTAAAAAATGTACCTATTATATTTTGTTGAATATAACAAAAAAAAATAGTAGAGGTTAGTTTGTATTAGTTACTATGAGAGATAAATTTGTATATGGTGGTAATTTATTAGTTTGACTAAAATATCCAGTTGCTTCAATATTTTCCATTGGTTTTAAATGTTTAATAGTAGAATCGATTTGACTGAAAAGCACATATTATTCAGAGAATAAAAATAAACAGTTCACATAACATAGATTGTAATGTTTACCTGATGAAACTATTAATATCATTAATACTTATAGAACAAAATATATTATGTAATATGTATTGCTTGTATATTTTATACACTTTACAGTTACATGAATAAAAAAAGGGTCAATTGATTGGACTAAGTGATAAATATCCTTTCAATAATTCTTTATAAATACACAGTCATGGTTATCTTAATTAATATTTAAAACTAATTCTGTGCAAAAAATGTAAATACAACATTCACAATAATTGTGAAAAAAAAATAATAACTATTTTTTATCATCAATTAGTGCATTTGTAGCTTCTTTAAGTGTCTTCTCCATAAGTTTGCCAGTATTGCAGAAACCATGCTTAGTTTTGCCAAATGAATTAGGTCCAGCTGACGTTGGCGTATCCCTACCAATATTTCTCATACGCATTCTAGCTTCTTTAGGCATTTCTTCAGGTTCGTCATCACTAACATCGCCAAATACTGCCGCGACAGACTTTGATGCTGGTTTTGGTAGAATAGGTGGTTCTTTCTAAAAGCACACATTGTGTAATCAAAATATGTATAGAAATAAAAAAATTCTAAGATTTTTAACATTAACTTAAATCTAAGAATGTATTCATAACATTTCACATTAATGAATATACTTACAGTGGCAGGGCTGTTAAGAGTTATCTTAATGCCGGATTTTGCTGGAAGACTTTTTTTCATCATTCCAAATGATAACTTTGGTTTCTTGTCCGGTTGTTGTTTTTCTTTGTCAATTCCATCTACGAGGAAAAGAATAAAATAAAATATATTGGTATTTTGTAACATGCAATTCTTTCAAACAAATATATACCTTTGGTGGAAATCTCGATTTCATTTGAAAGTCGTTTTGACATGGTTAAAAGCCAATACAGTTTCACAGACGCATATGAATAAAATTGTGTAAAAACACAATAAAAATAAAACCAAGTATTCTTAAACTTTAATCTGAACTGTTAGCTTACAAATGAAGGTTTTAAATATTAGCTAAGTACAATAAAAATTAAAAATAACCAGCGTTCAAATTTGAAATTTGAAATGTTATACTACTTTGTACTTATAATCGGTATTTACCATTTAGTGCTTCGTGTTCCCAGTTCCCACTTCCAAATCCAAACATTGTTATCAACAACTCACAACGTTATCATTAGACGTTGGATAGAAACGAAAAACAAAATCGTGTTCATATACCAAATAACTGGTGTTTGGTTAATACTTAAATAGTTCACTTTTAAAAAATTATTTTCTTTGTTTAATGTTTACATTTTTACGTCTACGTTAAATATACGTACGATCAACGTAGAATAAACGTTTTTTTATAACAAAAAATGTACGAATAAGTTTATACCTATCATCAACGTAGACTATACCATTATTATAGACCATAGAGTAAAATTACTAAAAAAACCCTATACTTTATACTATTATACTACTACTAGCATACCGCTATATTTTAAATGAAATTTTGTATTTTTATGATATGCCAGTATAGGACCAGTAGGTAGTAATTCTTTCCTCGCGTTAAATTTGTTGTCAATCATAAAATAGTAAATAAATAATTTATTAAACATTAATTTTGTTTCAAATTTCTATAACTAATTATATTGTTGATTTAACTGATATTTTGTAAAGATTTTGTTTTGTTACAATTTCAATAATAATAGACATAAACAACTCTCACAAAGTCGTCTATAAATTAAAATAAACTTCACGTTATGAAAATGATAACTAAATCGGGAATAGAATTGAAACTATAATAATTATCATTATATTTTATATATTAGAACATAGGTAACGTATATCTTGCACCCATTTTGACATCTATTGTACAAAGTGTTTTAAAAGTCTTCATCCGATTACAAATTTATATAAATCGGCAATCGTTAGCCGCAGGTAAATTACCCATATACTAATCTAAAGATAACTTAAAATAAACTTGATTATCTAATCTTTTCATTAGTATATAGGTCGTTTACTAGTGGCTAAGGTTTGCCGAGCTATATAAATTTTTAATCTGATGAAGACTTTTGATACACTCTGTAGTATACCTCCACAAATTCAATCAAAAATGTAAAAATTATATATCTTATAGTAAGAAATAGTAAGACCTGATTTTTTAAAAATAAAATGGCTAGGTTTACCTACACAATAATGCTACATTTTGTTTACAAGCCAAATATGCCCATGACTACTGTTAAATACATAATATATTATCATGAACTTAATTGAGCAACTGATGTATCTTATATTCTTATATATTTCAGTATGCCATCAAAGCACTCGTTTAATTAGTCAGAAGTCACTGTCCTTACCAATATTATAGATTATATGTACATTTTAGATTAAAAAAATATAACTAATAAATTAAACTATACAATATATTTTTTGGTAAAATGTTGCATAATATACAAATAAAATTGGATAAACCTGAGTATTCTAATAACTTACTTCATAAATACATTTAAAACCTTTGTTAGCTAACAAAATCCAAGACACAAATTTAAATGTATAGTTTATCTTAATTTGTTTATAATAATGCTTCATACCTAAAGATGTATATAATATTATTAGGAAAGTAGTTATAAATAATTAAGATTAAAAAAAAAAAAAAAAACAATATTCAAAATTTAATCCTTATGTTCAAACAGCCAAAAAGAGTCACAACACACGTCGTCGTACTCATTAACTGTGCGTCATTTAGGAGGTTCCAATGTAGCTGAACCAAAATCGGTCATATGAGGGAATTTTACTTTTTTCCTATCCAACTCATCTTGTGCCCACATTATTAGCTTCATGAGATTGTAAAGTTTTGGAGTAATTGTTGGTTGATTGTGAAATCTCAAAATAGCTGCATTCAGCTCACTAGAAACCTATTAAATATAATAAAAAATTATTAGATATAATATATAATTTTATAACATTTAATTTTACTTTTTGTCTATGTGTAGTTTGAAGAAGGTCAGCAAAAGGACTCTTTTGAGGTTCCTCAAATGCTAATAATGCAAGTGTTCTTTCTAGTTCTGTAAGTATAGTAGGATTTCCTTCTCCTACTTCTGATAGTTTAGCTTGGGCGAATACAAGAGCTTCTTCAATATTACCTTCTTTGATAAGTTCAATTAGATGCAGTTGCTTTAAAAATAAATATAAACATATTAAATAAAAAATTGCTATTGTCTTTTTAATTAGGATTTATATAGCTTAAGATAAATAATAAATTAATCATACTTCAAATGAGTGTGTCATTTAGAACATAACAATTTAATATCTATAATTTTAATAACATAACTATTCATCTAAACATGGCTTTACATTTTTAAATTACTACTGATACTTGAGACATTTTTAACATTGTACCTAATTTCATTTTTTTTTTTTTTTACAAGTGTAATCAGTACGTCAATCATTCCTCCCTCTCCCCCCCCCAAGAAACATTGTTTATTTATAAAATATTTTTATATAAGTGGTGTTAGAGAGCACCAAGCTAAACATTCCCATTATTCGTATCCTTAAAAATATTAACATATAGTGACATTTTAAGCATGACTAAATAAAATTATTTTTACACTACTAAGCCATAATTTTAGGTACAATAGAAACTTTCAAATATAAATAGTATGACTAAATTAACTAAATTATATGTTATATAAAGTATTAAAATACGAAACAAAATTTAAATATCTGTTAAATTGATTTAACAAAAACCAATAATTGTAAACTTTGACAGAAGTGAAGCTGAGAAAATTATATTTTAAGAGTATTTAAAATTGAAATGAGTATAAGGTTGCTTCAAAAGTCTAAAATGAATACCCCCAAGGCATCAGCATACCAAAATTATGAAGGATTCTAGAAAGCATACTTATCAGCTACTACTAAAGAAAAATCATAACTATGGCATTGTTTGAAACTATTTAATTTTAAAACATTTAACAAGGAAAATTCAAATTTTAGATCATTCTTTCAATCATACTTATTTTTTATTAGACATTTAGAATAAATTGTGATTATACCTATGGCTTATATGAGTTTCAATGATAATATTGCAGTATTTATTATTTTACAAGCAAATATATTTATACTTTTCATAAACTTTTTAGAAATACTATTTCTTAAAAAAAAAAATTAATTAAATTATACAATTCCTTTTGGTCAGTTTTTTTTTTTTAAAAAGTTATTTTAAAACAAAATAAAAACTAGATCATTTTTAATCTTAACAGTTACAAATAAATGATAAACTGGTACTTATAATTCTATTAGACAGAATATAAATTGTTATAAATACAAACGCAATTTAATTAAATTAAAAAGCTATAATACGCATTGAAAAAAATTAACCTGTAAATGAAAGTATAAATCACGATCATCATCTAAAAGACCAGGGTACAATTGATTGATAAGTGTAATGGCTTCTTGCATTTTTCCTGATTGTACAGACTCTATCACTTTAATACGGTTTCCCAAGGTATTTAACTTGAGGGGAGAACTAATACCAGCTTCTTGTTCAAATTTTTCGGCCGCTTCTTTGAATCCTTCTACAATACATAACACAATTCGCACCCATTGTTAAGATGTACCAGTGGACAAAAGGCATTTGTTTATACATACCAGACACCAAGTAGTTCATAATAAGTTTGTTCATGTCTTTACGGTTGACTTTCATATTTTCGATTCGACTCAGCCAATCTGGCTTGGTAACATTGGGCTGTGTTGATGGTGAATAGCTCATGATTGCTATACCAATTAGTTAACGCACAATTTACGTACAAGTCAAAAACACCGGGAAACAATAAATGTAATTAGACGGCAGAAACAACTAAAAATATTGTTAAGTGTCACGAGAATTGTAAAAAAATAATAATATGATGTCAAAAGCTATGATATCAATATTATATTATAGTCATATGGTCATATGGTTACTTTTCTAGATTTTAATCTCAGTAGTGGTAACAGTGAGATAATGCTATCACATTTGTATCCTCAAATAATATTAATTATTATTACTCTATGAATAATATCCATATTGTTGTCCCCCAACTCGAAACTGGTCGAACTTCACACACGTTGAAAACAATGGGAAAAAAAATAAAAATTATTATAGGTAGATTCGTGAAGTTTGTGCATATTCTATCACCATCATTCACCAATAGTCACGATTCACGATTGATTATGGTAGTTATGTAATGTATATTAGTGTCTGTGATTTGTGGATCGTAAATGATCACCTTAAGCCATTGACTTAAAGTTTTAATTAGTATAAAGTCAATGCCTTAAACGGTTAACAGTACGAACTCTCGAGACAACAGGTCCACAGACCATAACATTTTGCAATATGTACAGTTGAGGTATATATTATTATTATAAGTCTGTGCCTAATAAGTACCACAGAATAGAACATTATAAATAATATAATATAACCTTCCATAATGCTTATACCAATGACATAAAAATACATAAATAATATTATAAATATAAAGTTAATAAATAATACATATTCATAGTTTATATTATCTATAAATAAAGTCCGCCTTCAAAGTGGATTTACATCATGATAAAATATTATATATTTATATAATATTTTGTCATGGGCCTACATAAAATATTGTTTTGTGATACAATAGACCTTAACTAAGTATTGTTCTGTGGTATAAGGCTATGTAGGCTTTATGTCGCTTATAATAACTACAGAATATAATATAGATAATATCTGTGATAATAATTGATAACAATTTTTCTTCAAATTTCTCTGCGAGTTTTAGCATTTTGATATTTAAATGAAGTGTTTAGTAATAGAGTTATATAATGTTATAGTACCATAGAAAAGTGTTAAGAGATAAATAGTGTAACACTTAACTGTGAGAGTAATTGTAGTGTTATATTGACTTCCAAAATCGAAAATATATATAGTGTATGTGTTTAAATTTGTGATATTTAACCAATAGGATTCAAAAATAATGTAAGTGATCATTTATTTTAAAACTATTAGGTATTTCATATTGGATGTCAAAACCGCAAAGATGAGTAATAATCTCAATAGCACTTTTAACTATGTGTATAGTTGTTCATTAGAGACAAATGTTCAGATAAAAATTGGAACCCTTGAAGGTATCAAGCATAACATTGATTATGAAAAAATACTTAATGATCCAATGAAAAAATTTTCTGGCTTGTACCAAAAACAAATTTCTGATCTGGTAGTATACTGTCAAGTATACAGTGACAGTAAACCACTTAGTTTACCAGTTTCGACTTCCTACAAACATTTTACTAACCGTTGGAGTTGGAATGAATGGGTTATATTACCGATTCAGTTTAGTGATCTGCCGAGAAATGCTTTATTAACACTGACAGTATATGACTGTGCTGGACCAGCTTCTATGACGGCAGTTGGTGGTACATCTATATCACTATTTGGCAAACACGGTGTTTTTCGACAAGGTATGATTGATCTCAGAGTATGGCCTGATAGAGAAGCTGATGGTAATGTATCTTCTACACCAGGAAAGTGCTTGTCCGACACTAATCGTATGCAATCGCTTGCTAAATTAGCCAAACAGCATAGAAATGGCAATATTCCTGAAGTTGACTGGTTGGACAGGTTAACATTTAGAGAGATTGAACTTATTAATGAAAAAGAAAAAAAGACCTCCAATTATCCTTATTTAATGATAGAATTTCCAGAAATTATATCTAATGGTACTGTCTATAGTGTTGTGCATTATGAACAAGATGGTGATGAAATATATCCATTTAGAGTTAACCCAGATATAGTTACTGTACCGGATGCTGAAGTAATGCAAGAAAATTTGGTAGAAAGTAAACATCATAAACTTGCCAGAAGTCTAAGAAGTGGAATATCTGACAAGGATGCAAAACCAACTGCAACAATAAGAGATATGTTAAACACTATTGTTGGATATCCGCCTACAAAAATTTTAACAACTGAGGAACAAGATCTTATATGGAAGTACAGATTTTACCTATGTAATCAAAAAAAAGCTCTAACAAAATTTCTAGAGTGTGTAAACTGGAAATTGCATGGAGAGGCTATGCAGGCATTAGATATGATGTATCAATGGGCTCCAATGGACGTAGATGACTCATTGCGTTTATTAAGTCCAGCTTTCAAACATTCATCAGTACGCAAATATGCAGTAGAACGATTACAACAAGCAACTGATGAAGATTTACTCTTGTATTTACTACAGTTGGTTCAAGCTCTTAAGTACGAAAACTTTGAACATATTAACAATAGTTTAAAGCTAATGGAAGATAAATATCCTGTAACTGATAGTCTGACAGAGTCAGTATCCGGATTAAGTTTGAAAGACAGCAGTGACAGTAATATTGTTTGTACAATTAATCATTTTGAAATGTGTAAGCCTGAAGATATGGACTTGGCGCGATTTTTAATTCACAGAGCAAGTAAAAACTTTAGTTTAGCTAATTATTTTTATTGGTATTTGATGATTGAATGTGAAGATCAAGACTCGACTATTAAACAAGATATACGTGTTCGTAACATGTATTTAAGTGTTATGAAAACATTTTTGATGACTTTGTATAATGGTAGTGTTGAATGTCAAAGAATACATGGAATGTTGACACGTCAACAAAACTTTATTGATCGTTTGGTTAGAATAATTAAAACTGTTGCTAGGGAGAGTGGTAACCGTAAAAAGAAAACCGATAAGCTGCAAGCATTATTAGGTGAAACAGATACAAAATTTAGTTTTATGTCTTTCGAACCTTTACATTTACCACTTGATCCAAGTATTCATATTACTGGAATAGTTCCTGAGAAAGCAGTCCTTTTTAAGTCTGCTTTAATGCCTTCAAGACTCACATTCACGGTACAAGACAACAAAGAGTATGTAGCTATTTTTAAACATGGCGATGATTTACGACAAGATCAACTCATATTACAGATCATAACGCTTATGGATAAACTTTTAAGAAGTGAAAACTTAGATTTAAAACTTACTCCATACAGAGTGTTAGCAACAAGCACTCGACATGGTTTTGTCCAGTTTGTAAATTCACTACCTGTTGCTGAAATATTAGCTACTGAAGGTTCAATACAAAATTATTTCCGTAAGACCCATCCAAATGAGAATGCACCCTTTGGAATATCTTCAGATATTATGGAAAATTATATAAAAAGTTGTGCTGGTTATTGTGTTATTACTTACTTATTGGGAGTCGGTGATCGTCATTTTGATAATTTATTATTAACTTCAACGGGTAAACTGTTTCACATAGATTTTGGATACATACTGGGTAGAGACCCTAAACCATTGCCCCCGCCAATGAAATTAAGCAAAGAAATGGTGGAAGCAATGGGTGGTGTTAACAGTGAACATTATCATGAATTCAGAAAATTATGTTATACTGCATTTTTACACTTAAGGCGCCATGCTAATCTTATATTAAATCTTTTCTCATTGATGGTAGATGCCAGTGTTCCAGATATTGCACTAGAACCAGATAAGACTGTTAATAAAGTTCAAGACAAATTCAGATTGGACTTGGGCGATGAAGAAGCTGTTCATTATTTCCAAAATTTATTGGATGTGTCTGTTACAGCTGTGATGGCAGTACTTGTTGAACAGTTGCATAAATTTGCTCAATATTGGAGAAAATAAAATATAAAATTACACAATTAATTGTTGATTATTTATTATGCTATTTTTATTTAATTAATTATATTAAATATATATATATATATCTTTTTTAATGATCTATGTTTTTTTTCTATATCTTAAGACAAATGTTGTTTATGAATTGATAATTAACTATATCATATTATTGTTATCTTATCTTTAAAAATGTGTAAACTTTAAAACTACGTCAGTGAAATAATTGTTTATTTTTTCTCAAGTACCCATCTTTTAATTAGATATATTATTTATTTGATTCATTCAACAGAAAATAAATTTAAGACACATCATGGAGTTCAATGCATCTGGTAATTATCTCATTATCTCATTAAATGTCATTTAATTTACTAATTTGTTATAGATAATGAAACACTTTAAAACATTTCTCTTTTAGTCATTTCTGGTAAAATGATTTGTCTGCTATAACGGCTAATGTCAAGTTTAGTCAAACATTGCTTCTGAAATATTAAAATTGTAAATTAATGATAGGCAACATCGTTCAATAATAATATGTTATTTACTGAAATACTTGAATAATAATTTAAAACACATATTTAACTTATCATTTATAAACCTTTTAATGTTTTAAGATGGTATTAGGTATATCTTCATGATATTACAGTGAAAATGTTGTCATGAGTACAATAATTGAGAGTATACAAATGTTTCAAGTATTAAAACATTTCTTTTTTATAAAAATTTCATTAAAAATAATATAAGCTAATAATTATGTATTTATATAATTGTTTTATATTTCAGATAGTAGTTGAAATTTTTTAACATATTGCCTAGTAAATACTTAATTAAGTATGTTAAAACCAATATAAAATGTTATTTTTAGATTTATTAAAAGAAATTGTAAATCTCAACTATAATTTATAATTATAATTACTTATAACACCTTTATATTAACTATGATATAAATTTGGTATTTGTAACTATTTATTTAGCGAAACCAAATAAAACCACTTGTGATAATAATTATTTTTTATTTTTTAATGTTTAATAAAATAACTAGGGGATGGTATGACTTGATTTTGGGTAAATAAACATATTTAACTTAATATAATATTAAAAAAATACATTCAAAATTAAATAAGATATTGATTGTAAGTAATCTTCTCAATATTTAAGTTCTTTATTGTCTATATTTTAATCTTAAGAAACTGTAATATACATTTTGAGTTGTAATTATAATAATAATAACTTCATGCTGAGCTGAAAACAAGAAAGTTATTTTAAAAGATAATAATCTAATTAAATTTGAAATTTTCAGTAATATACATATAGGTTATAATTAGTGGATTACACAAAATCACAATATTATCTAATTATATTGTTCAAGTGTTTGTAATGTTTATTACATTGGTCTTTTAGTATTATAAATGTATAAATAACAGGTCATTCTAAAGATAACCTTGTAATATATTTGTTATTTATAACTTTAAAAATAATTAGTATTGGATAGAAGTTTGAAAAGACCTATGTAATAATTTTTTTTTTTGTGAATCTAATTATTTTACTTAGTATGATAAAAATATAATACACTATTTTATGAAATTCCTGATAATAATTACTTTTATTTAGAAAATACTCAAAGTACTTATCTAATAATAATAAAAAAAAAATATATTTATCAAGATTAAGAAAATATATAAATACACTTGAAAAATGTTTATAACATAATATAACTTCATAAGCTCAAATAAAAATAAATTTTAATAGACAAAAAAAAATTAATATAAAACATTAAAGTTTGTTATGAATATTAATTTATGAAAATATATTTTTCATATTACATTACAAAAGTTAAAATAAAAATGAGTAATAGTTGATTTATTTGTTGATACTTACACACAAGTCTTCTAAAGTTAATAGAATTATAATTTTTTGGTATTTAAATTATAATATCTTAAAATTTAAATTTAGAACATCCTCATAAGAGGTACAATCCATTAAAAGGAGAATGGATTTTGGTTTCTCCTCACCGAATGAAAAGACCTTGGGATGGACAAACAGAATCTGTGCATAATGACATGGGTCCAGAATTTGATCCTACCAACCCACTTTGTCCTGGAGTAGTCAGGAGTAGTGGTATTGTTAGTATATGAACATGTAATATTTTAATCAATAATATTATAGTTTAAAATACTTTTAGTTGACTCCAGATTATAAGTCTACGTATGTTTTTACAAATGACTTTCCAGCCATGTTAGAGGATACACCATCACCTCCCCAAAGTGATGATCCTTTGTTTCAAATCGAAGGAGTTAAAGGGACATGTCGTGTTATGTGTTTTTATCCCAAATCCAATGTAACTATTGCTCTCATGTCTATAAATGATATAGTAACTGTGATTTCAAGGTACAATTTGTAGTATAATATATACTAAATGTTAAAAAAATGTTGTTCACTTTTGCTACTTTTGTTTCTACAGTTGGATACAGCAATTAGAAGAATTAGGAAAAATCTATTCTTGGGTGCAAATTTTTGAAAATAAAGGTACTATGATGGGTTGTTCTAATCATCATCCTCATTGCCAAATATGGGCTTGTTCGTTTTTACCAAATGAACCACGAATAAAAGATATGCATCAGAGAGAATACCTGGAAAAGCATGGAAGACCAATGCTGATGGATTATGTTAATCGCGAATTAAAAGCAAAAGTATGAAATATTAAATATTATAATATTATTTGTGCTGCATAATAGCATCATTCTGCCAAAGCCTGCTTCAAGGTTATAATGGTACAGACAATAGATTACATTATTTCGACTAGTTCTATGCTTACTATCTTTGGCGAGGCATTAAGATTTGACACCCCTATTGAATATACATATTAAAACTCGATTAAAATTAAAAATACAAATGTGCAATAACAAACATCAACTCTAAATAATAATAATTAAGTGGATTGGAAGTGGTGATTTTCTGTCTTTGTCTAACACACGTGGAACATAGCTATACGCCTGACAAAAATTAAGGTACTTCTAGTTGTTTGATTTAAAATATGTAAAGATGTTTTACTTGGTATACAAGTTTACTTTACATCGGTCAAAGCACTTTTTCGATTGTTTTATTATTTAATATAAATATTTTGATGAGAATAAATATTTTAAATTTTATAAATTTGTCAATTTTTATTATTAAATATATTAAAAATATGCTTCGACTGATGCAAAGTAAACTTGTATACCAATTCAATCATGTTTTAAATTAAACAACTAGAAGTACCTTAATTTTTGTCAGGCGCGTATAGCTATTTTTATATGTTCCACGCGTGTAAGACAAAGACAGAAAATTACCGCTTTCAATCCCCTTAATATATATTAATTTGGATAAATATATTTTACAAATTTCACATAAAATTGATATCTAAATAAAATAAAAATTTATTTTTTGAAGGAAAAAAATAGTATTATAGTATTATATATAGTATATATAAAATTATATTTTTTAAAATGAGTAGTACCCTAAAGCTCTTAACCTAACCTCAATTAGTATACAGTGGCATAGCCTCAAGGGAATAGTCCCCCCCTATTGGCTGTACTTTTTATATTTTGAAATATTTAAATTTAAATATCAAAAATGTTTTACAAATTTTAATTATATAAAATAATAAATATGTTAGTGGCAAATTAACGTTAATATGTTATCAGTATTTTTGTTTTGTTGTTTTTGATTTTCATTAACTCAAGTTAAAAGTATTTAGCCCCCTCCATAAAAAATCCTAGCTATGCCTCCGTTAGTACAACACTGAATATGACTATAAAACTTTCTTTTTTTTTACACAATATACCATTGTTTATCCTAATCAATAGCTTTTTTTGAATTAAGTAATATTTTTTAATCAGTAACTGTATTAATAAGTCAAATTGGGAATAAATTATTTTGTAATTTATTAAGCTCAAAATAAAAAGAGTTAAACTTTTGTTATTGTATTATGCTAAAAAAAATATCTGTAATTATTTTAAGTATAATTTAAATTATATTTATAATTTATTTTTATTTATTTATATTACTTATAAAATACAGTCAAAAAGAGAGAGGGTATGATAATTATTAAAGTATTTTAATATTAATTTTTTAATAAAACTTTCATAAGACCTGTCTTTTTAAATAGATAAGAATTGTTATTGAAAACCAACATTGGGTTGTTTTGGTGCCATTTTGGGCTATATGGCCATATGAGACCATGGTATTACCTAAAAGACATATAAAAAGGATGAATGAAATTACAGAACACGAAAAAACGACTTTGGCATCAGTAATGAAAATATTGACAATAAAATATGATAACATGTTCAAAACATCATTTCCATATTCAATGGGTTGGCATGGTATGTTTAAAATATTATTACAACAATTAAGCTTATAAACAATACCTGCTTACTATATAACCAATGTATTGTTAGGAGCACCAACTGGACCAAATTGTGAAAATAATGAGCATTGGGTATTCCACGGGATTTATTTACCACCGTTATTACGTTCAGCAACAGTGAAAAAATTCATAGCCGGGTAAATAATATTAATACTTATTTTTTTTAAATAATTGATCATAAATTAATTATACTTATGTGTATATGTTTAGATTTGAATTGTTGGCCCAATACCAAAGAGATTTAACTGCAGAACAAGCTGCGGAACGATTAAGGTCACAATCAGATGTTCACTATTTGCAATAAAATCAAATAAACATACTTAGTTCAAGTGTAAAACTTAAAGGGATTTTTTTTATTACCAAAATATTTGCCATATGATTACAATATAGTTTATTACAATATTTTATTTTTAATATATTGGGAAGTTTTTGTCTACTTGCATACTCCATTCATATAACCCTCCTATGACATCTTTTATCCATTTAACATTGTTTGTTATCTCAGTGTATTTTTTCAACTCATCTACAGCTCTCTGAGAGTCGTTACCTCGACGACAAATAGTAATTACTGTAAAAAATTACAATTAAGTATTTTTTTCCTGTATATGTATCTAACAAAATTATTATTGTTAATTTTACTTACAATTTGGTGCTATATTACCAAATGAATTGATTTTTTCAATCAACTTAGAACGTGTATCTTTACTTTTTAAATCACTTAGCTGAATATTTATCGAGAATGGTAAATGACACATGTCATATTCTACTTTTTTACGTACATCTATCATCAGAAATGGATTTTTTGTAGATATCAATTCATTTAAATCTAAAACTGTTATGCGTTCATTTTCTTTCAGCAAATTAAGCACTTTGAACTAATAAACAATCAATAAATTAATATTTAAAAAATATTATGCATATTATATTTACTTTATCATTTGCTTTTGATCCACAAAATTCTTCATAATCCATGGTTATTGTTACATCTTCTGGATTTTTAGTACATATACATCCACTTCGTTTTATGTTAGTTAATTTAATTTTTTTAAACTCACAATCTCCTCCATCGTACAACAGTAAACTGTTGTGTAATACATTTGGATGATCAACAATAATTTTGATAGTTTCCATTGCTTGAAGAACACCAATAACACCAGGAACTATAAAAAATAATTAATACAAATGTTTTATTTATACAAGGATAGCTATGATATACTGTTATACCTGGTCCCAAAACACCCGCTGAAGCACAATTTCCTACAGTTTCAGGGGATTGTGGTGTTGGATGTAAACATCTAAAGCATACTGATCCTTTGTAGTTATAAACAGTCAGTTGCCCATCACAATGTATAGCTGATCCCGAGACTAAAGGTTTGCCAGCTTTTACACAAGTATCATTAATTATATATCGAGTAACTAAATTATCACTAGCATCTATAATTACATCATACTGTTTAAAAATATCCAATGAATTATGACCGTCTAATTGAACATCATGGACAATAATGTTGACATCTTCATTCATACTGAAAATGTCATAGATAACAATTATTTAAAAGTAATAAAAATAGTAAAACAATAAGATAAATGTTCTTATAAACAATTATTTAGATAATAAATAATATTAAATTACAAACCGATTTAATGACAATTTGCCAGACTCAACTTTTCGCATACCAACATTGCACTGTGCATGCAACAACTGTCTATGCAAATTACTAAGTTCAACTTCATCATAGTCTACTAGCCCGATTGTACCCACTCCAGCACTTGCTAAATACATTGATGATGGACATCCTAAGCCACCAACGCCAATTATAAGAACACTTGATCTTTTTAATTTTTTTTGTCCTAATTAAATTTTAATAGTTATTGGTTTAAGTTATCATAAAACTAAATAAATAAAAATGTTTTTACCTTCAACACCAATTTCTGGTAAAATGATTTGTCTGCTATAACGGCTAATGTCAAGTTTAGTCAAACATTGCTTCTGAAATATTAAAATTGTAAATTAATAATAGGCAACATCGTTCAATAATAATATGTTATTTACTGAAATACTTGAATAATAATTTAAAACACATATTTAATTTATCATTTATAAACCTTTTAATGTTTTAAGATGATATTAGGTATATCTTCATGATATTACAGTGAAAATGTTGTCATGAGTACAATAATTGAGAGTATACAAATGTTTTAAGTATTAAAATATTATTATATTGCAACAACACATCATTACAAAGTACAACATTTGATAACAAACACAAAAATTAATAATTTAAAAACATAATTTGTATGTATAGATAATTAAAAATAAAAATTATATTATAAATAGTTATAAAGTTGATACTGAAAAATAGATTAATTGTAGGGAGAAGTTATATTTATTTTTTGTGGCAAAAACATTATTCTGGTTTTATTTTTAAATTTTACAAGCTTTCTTAAATTTTTAAAGAACAAATAAAACCCAGATTGACGGATAACAAAGTCTCTTATGTTCTATAAAATAATTATATTTGAGAAGTTTATATTTAAATTTTTGTTTTTGGAAACTTATTAGTTTTATAAATTTAAATCTTGAAACTTGAAATTACAAGTTTGATATTTTTTAGGTACCTGTCTTTTTTTCAACAATGCAGTTTTTTTATTCAATTCAATATTTAAAAGTGCTATCTCGGCCGATAATCGACTTATTTCTTCATCATTGTTTAGGACGTTCATGTCTTCATTATTATCTAAACACGATGTCATTATTAATACATTCGACAACCTAAATCAACGTTTTAACTGATTTTTAACAAAATAATGAAGTTTAGAAACTGTAGTCCACAATCCACCAAAAATAATTCTTCCAATTTTTCAGTTAACTTTAAAATTATCACTTAAAACGAACTTGTGGTAATTTACAAGCACGAAATAAATAAAGTAATTTTATCTGTGACAAAATAGATCTATTTTGTCATGATTTTAACTACATCCGACATCGTGTACACAAGTGAACTCTTTAAAAATTGAAATTTGAATTATCATAATGAACTATGACGTATATAGCTTGAAAAGCAAGTTGATAACAAAAACGCGATTAAGAGGTCTACATTTTGATAACATAACGATAAAAAATTAGAGTTCAAACTTCAATATTTTTTTTTTATTTTAAATGACAAATTATTTAAAATCGAGATAACAAGACCACTTTCATACTTAATCTTTTAAATGACACAACTCTCGAAGACACAAATATAATGTTTTTATTATACACAAATCGTCGTTGTATTAGACCAACAGCAAGAAATCTTGTTGTGTTTCAAGTAAGATAATTAGAATAGTAATTTGTTACCAACTAAATAAACGTATTTTTTAGGTGTCAAATTTTAGTTTCAATGTTAGTCTAAAAAAACAAAAAATTTATACATCCGTCAGCCATGCCTTAGAGGATATTAAACCTGGCAGTTCAATTCTATTTGGCGGTTAGTTAAATGATTAATATTATTTAATAGCTTATAGTTACCTATATGCTCTATTAGTTATTGGACATAAAAGTAGGTACATTTTTATTTAAATAGATTAACAATATGTATAAATATGGGTAATAAATTATACCTTTTTATAATGAATTTAAAAATATTGTTATAATTGGTTTTAATTCTTGATTGCAAAATAATTATTTTGGTTTATTTAACCAGTTAACCTACTTTTGAAGTATTTTATTTTATGTCACATTAAAACAATGAGTGTGTTATAAAATAATGTATCAAAAACAATATATTTTACCAAATTATTTTAATTTTGGAACTTGCATGTTAATTTATAAAACTATCAAAAACATATTATATATATTAAATATTAAAACTACAATATTTTTAGAATTAATGTATTATAAATAAAACAAAAATTTAAACCAATTAATTAGACTTTAAAATTAACATGTTTAAGTGCATTTTTACTGATTGAAATTCAATTTGGTTTTAAATTTTTATATTATTCATTAAGAATTACAAAAAATAAATAATAACAATGAAATAGGTTAATTTTTAATTTGATATTTTTTTTATAATTACAGGTTTTGGTCTTTGTGGTATTCCTGAAAAACTGATTGACGGTTTAGTAGAACGAGAAGATATAAAAGACTTGACAGTAATAAGTAATAATGCAGGTGTGGATAATTTTGGCCTAGGAAAGTTATTGAAACAAAAAAAAATATCTAAAGTAATTGGTTCATATGTGGGTGAAAATTCTGAATTTGTTCAGCAATATCTAAATGGAGAACTTACAGTAGAACTCACTCCTCAAGTTTGTAGATTAATAATATTAATTAGTTTCATATTGGTACGCTAGTTCCGTATGATTTTAAAATATCATTTTTAGGGAACACTAGCTGAGCGTATACGGGCTGGAGGTGCAGGTATACCAGCGTTTTACACTCCAACTGCCGTAGGTACACTTGTGGAAGAAGGGGGTATTCCACTAAAGTATGCATTGCATAAAAAATCAGCTGAAGATGAGAACAATGAAGCAAACAAAGAAAACCCAAGTAGAAGCGTAGAAGTCTCCAGTGATGTTCGAGAAACCCAAGTCTTTGATGATAAGACGTATGTTTTGGAAAGAGCAATTACTGCCGATTATGCTATCATTAAAGCACAAAAGGCTGACCATGAAGGAAATCTTGTGTTTAAGTAATACTACTAACTACTAACAAGCTGTTGACATTTGTAATAATAATTTTAATTTTGATAGTAAATCAGCTCGAAACTTTAATTCAGTGATGTGTGCAGCTGCAAAAACTACAATTGTAGAAGTTGAAGAAATAGTTGAAAATGGTGATATTGATCCAGATCAAGTTCATGTTCCTGGAATATATGTTGATAGAATTGTACTGGGCAAGGATTATGTTAAAAAAATTGAAGTAAAATATTCATCTTCTATAAGTTATAAATTAAATATATTGAATAACATAAGAACCAATACACATTTAGAAAACAGTTTTGTCCAAAAAGTCTGATGAATCCATTTCTATGTTAGTTTCTTCACCTGCAGCTCAATTAAGAGAAATTATTGTTAAGCGTGTAGCTCTTGAATTCAAAAACGGCATGTATAGTATCCTTTTGTTTTACAATATTATATATTATTTTAAATTTTATTTTTATGTTAGTCCACTCACCTTTTTCAATTGTTGCTTTGTTGTTATGACTATACTACATGTTTAATAATTAAATACCCTTAACAAATAGTTTAAACAGTTAATTTGGGCATAGGCATGCCAATGTTAGCTAGTAATTACATCCCCGAGGGTGTCCATGTAATGTTACAAAGTGAAAATGGTATTATTGGTCTTGGTCCATATCCATCATCTAAAAAATGTGTTGATCCAGACTTGATAAATGCTGGTAAAGAAACAGTAACTGTTATACCCGGTAGCAGTTTTTTTGGTAGTGAAGAAAGTTTTGCAATGATAAGAGGGTAACTATACTGGAGCTTTCAATTATGATTTACAGTAGGTATAATAAATTGTTTTTAACATTATTCTTTTGTGCTATAAATTAGAGGTCATTTGGATCTAACTGTATTGGGTGCAATGGAAGTATCTCAATATGGGGACTTGGCTAATTGGATGATACCGGTAAATATTCAATATTACTTATATATTTATGATTTACTTGATTTTTTTTTTCAACTAGGGAAAATTGGTAAAAGGTATGGGTGGTGCAATGGACCTCGTGTCAGCTCCACATACCAAAGTCATAGTGGTCATGGAACATACAACAAAGGATGGTTCACCAAAAATTATATCAAATTGTACACTTCCGTTAACTGGTAGTCGATGTGTAGACAAGATTATCACAGAGAAGGTAATTTATTGTTTTTGATATTAATTAAATATAGCATGCATTCTAAACGATGAAATCAAATTTTCAGTGTGTATTCGATGTAGACCCCGAAAATGGATTGACTTTAGTTGAAATTGCTGATGGTGTTGAAATTGTAGATATAGTTCAAAGTACTGGATGTGAATTTGTCAAAGCAGATAACTTAAAAATAATGGGACAAGTAGAATAGCTCTAAATTATAATTACTAAAAATGTATAATTTGTTATGTTAATAAAATCAATTTTGCATTTAGTGTGTATGTGTATATTGAAAAATTGTAATACCATAAAAACACAATTAAACACAAGTTAAAATACAATGTATAATATTATTAAGTATTTAGATATATTATAAACAAGAAAAAAAATTGAAAACAATTTTCATCACAAATGCTGTTTAGGCCTCAAAAATCCAATCATAATAATAAATGTCTGTTGAATGTAATTTAACAAACATTTTACAATTTACAAAATCAATAATGAAAAAAAATAGAAACAAATCATTGCACAAAATGTCATATAAAAAATGTAGATAATATTTAAGTCTTTGGGAATTAATAAATAAAAACACCATCTACAAAGTGTAGGTAAGTATAAATAAAAATAAAAATTGCAGTGCGCACAATAACAAAAAAAAAAAAAAATCGGTTCAAACAATAACTATAATTTTATGTGAATATGTGCCCAAAAATGAAATATAATATGGCATGGCGACTAGTTCATTTTCATGCGTTTTCCATTGCAATTAGTGGTATACTCAGTAGAGTCATAATCAATCAGAACTGTAGTGGGTATAGTTTTCTAGAACAAAATAAAAACACATATACTACATATTACATAAATAATTATGTAAATTATATATTTTGAATAAGGATTAATGACATAATCACAAAGCAGTATGTACATTATTTTTTTAATGTTTATGTAATAATTTATAATTGTTATTTTTTTATTAATTTATAATATTTCAGTCTTTAAAACTGATAAGTTTTATTTCAAATATTTTTAATAGCTTAATACTCATTATTTTAACTTGGATTTATTGAAGTACTGATTAATTCAATAACAAGATTAATAATTTATAGTTACTGAAAAAAAGTGTATTTGATATTTAAAAAAGTATTCTATACTTACATCTCCTGAACCCATTACTGCAATTGGTGTTTCTCCTGTGACTAGAGCCACTTCATGTTCAATTAAATAGAACATGTACTCATCATAGAGTAGGCGTATTAGGTGAAACGAACCAAAACTAGCAGCTGAACGTAAAGTCAAATCGCGTATTACCATTGAACTGTAAAAAGTAACAAAGTATGAATGTAAGTGATAAATACATATTTAAATAAAGAATATAAAATAGTGAATATTTACCTATAAAATGACCATTTTAATAAAAACTGTCTAGCTTCTTTCGTGAAATTAGGTGTATCACGATATTGTTTTAAACAATTATCAACAACACTTTTTAACCATGTTGCCCATTCTTCTAAAGAATTTTGTTGTTGTAATGTATGCTTAAAATCCGCTTCCAATTGTTGAACTAATGTCGAGTCACATTGACATACCCAAGAAGCCTTTTTTATAACCAATTATTTGAATTAATATACCTATATTTTATACATTTATACAATAATTGCAAAATATTTTACTTGTTCTTGGACATTACGGAAGTCCACACGATTCAAATCAGTAAGCATTTGATTGATTTGAGTATAATTCTGAAGCACAGCTCTCGCAGCTTGGGCAAGATGATTAAGCGAAGTGTATCTGCGTAAGGTTTGTGCAAAGGCGCTAACAGCAGTCACCTATAATTAAAAATTATAAAAGTAATGATGAATGATTAAACAAAAATGGTATGGAAATACTAACTTTTATTGAGATCATTTCTTCTGGGCACCCTTGCATTGCAGATATAAGCCATGACTCTAAGCCTTTGGAAAAATTTCTAATGGCTTGTGTTAATGTTCCTGTACATAATTTATTGATAGTTATACCTTTAAACATAAATACACAAAATATACATACCAGGAACAGGTCGAAGAACATCGGGAATTAAAACTTTCACCAAGTTTTGATAAAATAGAAAATCAACAGTTTTCACAAACAGTTGCAATGTTTTGCACTTTGATAATGAATATAATTTTTCTTTAGATAAATATTTTTCTTCTTCACATTCGTCATTATTATTATCTTGACTACGCCAAAATTCACGCCAAAGTGACTCAACAGTACCAAATTCTAAGTTCAATATAGCACCTAAAAATGCCTACAAAAACAATATTATTTAAATAAAAATAAATAAGCTTCAAATTGAAAAGAATTTAATACTTCATAATGTTCACGGTATAAATTTTTGAATGTATCTACATCTTCTAAAGTACAATTATCATCCAGTTGTATTTCATCCAATATAATATCAGGAAATTCTGGTACAGCATTAGCACCATCACCTAAATATTCTTGATTTTGTGCTTGAGGAGAAGATGGAATACTGTTTTGTGAACAATTAGCAGAATCTGAACTGTTAGTGGTGTATTGATTGCTGTTTCGCTCTTCAGTTTTAATAAACTTAATTTTTTTCGAACTACTACTTTGATTTGTTCGCCCTGGTAGGTTTTCTTCTGAGGAAAAGTCATTTAATAATGAACTAGCCTTAATTCTAATACCATAATAATGATACTTGGAATTTCCACTAAAATACAAAAAAGTGTTGGTTAGATAAATCAAATAATTTAGTCATCATACAATAAAAAATAACAACATACCGAGTTCCTAGACGCCTTGTACGTAATCCCATAAACACAGATCGGATAAGTTTACCAAATGACGCTGCATTTACAGGATCAATTTTAGTTTCCGAGCAATGTGTTAAATAATGATTATATAATGTTGATCGAGGTAACGACACTCCTTCAGCCATTTCATAATTTTCCATCAGCCAGTTGACCTTTAATAATGATATAATATTGAATTATTTATTATTCAAAATAAAATTTATCAACTGCTTACAGTTGCAGGAGAAATTCTATTTGCATGCATAAGACCGGAATTTTGCATTCCTCCATCTGATTCGACACCATTCAGTTGATCTATATTTGTGTTTGTTGTGCCAGATTCAGTAGCGTTTACTGTAAGATATGACACATCCTAAAATTAAAATTAAAAATTAATAAACATACATTTTTATAAGTTAAATGCAAACATTTATAAAGATTTAGGCAATGCATATAACAAAACACAGAGGCACATTATTATCAAAACTATTATACCGAAGATATAGCGGAATTTGGGCTGTCTCTTTGAGCAGTAGCAATAATAGTATGATCATTGTCAACATTCTGTTGTATAATATAGGTCCCATTACCAATAATTTGTGCCTGACATGTTGGTTGGCCTAAGGTGTTTGTAACCTTTAACATATTGTGCACGTTTTAATTTCAATATGTTATTATAGTAATGTAATTGAAATTAATTATACAAAATGATCCAAAGAGTCCTGACCATTAATTATAAACAGCAAAATGTGAAATGGAAGAAAACTTTCTTCTATATTATATTATGTACTTACATTACACAAGAATATAATTGGTAAGGACTTTTTGGATAATTCTGATAAATAAAAATCATGAAAATTTCATAACAAAAATAAACCAGGATTACTTGAGAATAAGAATTTGTGCTTGGAGTGTAATAATGGGTTTGACCAGTCTGATACATTGTTCCACTCTCTCCCACAGTATAAACTGGGTATGCCCTAAAAATTAAACGAATATAAATATTTATACGTAAATATAAATATTAATTAATTAATAATAACAAATTTACATTTGACCATTTGTGAAAATTGCTTGTTCACCAGTTCCTTCAACATATTGTACATAAGTAGAATGGCCAACATCGTCAGAACCAACAGACTCGGCTTCTGGAACTAAAAAACAGGTAATTAAATATGATAAATAAACAATAAATTAATGTAATCAAATATTTTTAAGGAATCAGGCTAAAATAAACAAAGAAGCCACAAAGACTCCACATACCATTTTACTAAAATTTAGCATAAATATTAACATAACACGAATAAATATGGAACATAGCTTAACTTTAATGAAAACATCTGTACCAGTATGAGGAGCCTTTTAAGCAAAATAAAAAGTACATCAGAAAATCTAAATAAATAAAATTAAATTAAAAAAATACAAACTAGAAATTTTAATTCAAAAAAATTGAAATGAAAATTAAAACAAATGTTTCACTAAGTCTTACCCAATGTTGGTACTGGTGTAAGGGAAGTATAAGATCGTCCTTGAGTCCCTTCTTAATTGTAAGCGTGTAATTTTATAATCACGATATATGATAATATGCATTTTATATGAAAAATGGAGACTAATATTTTATAAGAATAAGATAAAAATTTTATTTTATCTTAATAACACTGATTTTATCATACAAAAATAATTCTCCATTATTTCTTAAATAATATTAATATAATTTTTTTTTTTACTCACCAGATGCTGCCACAATATAATGACCATTATCAACAGTAACTGTAGAAGAAATCCTATCTTTATGATCTAGGTGTTCATCGTCATCCATTGATTTATCAGATCCATCATCATGAACTGGACTAGTTCCACACAGTATAGCATTTTCAAGTTGTCTATTACTACTGACATTCTGAAAATATAAATAATTAAATAATTACAATACATATAGAACTATACAAATTAATTATGTACCTGGTCAATGGATGTACGCACCACGGAAGTTTGTTGTACTGGTTGTACAACAAGAGTTTGACCAACACCACCAGCCGTTACAACAGTTATAGTACTAATTTGGGAACCAGTACCTGCTGACCCTTCTAATTTGATACCACTCCTTACTGAAGTCGCCATGGAATTATCTAAACACACATTTAGTTTCATAATTTTCTTATAAATTGAAAAATAATATAAATTATAAATTACACTTGCAATTAAAAACTACAAACAAAATAAAGAAATTAAAACATTTAAATTAATATTTATTAAATACTAAAAGAATTTTTGATAACCAATATAATTTAATTAAAACCCATAAATAGATACTCTTACACCTGAATAAATTTTTATTATAAATTCAATAAATTAATAGTTAACCATTTATTTTAAAACAAAATAGATAGTATCGTTTAATATTTCAAAACAAATTATAATCATACTTACATAATTTATTAAAAAAAAATATTAACTGTAATTTTAAAAAATTGGTAAAATATATTTCACTAAAATATTAGAAACAAAATTGAGATTAGTTAATAAATTAAGATCTCTTTTTTTGTGAAAGATTGTATCTTTTGAATTGCAAGGAAATAATTATTATATATTATTAACATGTTCATCACAGAAACAAATGATGTTACCATAGCAACAAATAAAATCAAGTGTAACAAAATTTGAATTATGATTATATTATAATTAGTACGTTCATCATATTAACAAATCATTATGTCATCATAGTGTAATAAAAAACTATTTTAAAAATTGCAAATAGACCTCCAGCCAAAATCCATGTTCATATCAACAAAATCTAATTAGTTTTAATCTTTGTTAAAAGTATAATGATTTTTCTTATAATTGTTTCCGTTTAAGATCAGAAAATAAAAATAATATTTAATTATAATTACAATTTATTTTTAAATATATTATTGTACCATTTTATTTAAAACATTAACTTATATAAATAAAAAAAAACCTAATATACATATTTTAAATAGCTAATTAACAAAAATAAGTAATAATAGTTGTTCAGTAAACAATAAATACACAATAAAAAAATGTTAAATAAAAAGACATTTATTTAATTTAGGTTTTTATAGTATAATAATTTAAAAACTAAATTTTATAATTTTAAGTAAGTACTAATTATTTAGGTATTAAAAATATAATCAAATGATTACTATATACATATGAATATTAACTAAGTTATAATTATCTAATAAAGGTATATTATAATTTACTTATATTAAGTTGTGAACAATAAAAATTTTTTTCCATCACTTAAAATTATATCTCTATTATTAAATGACCAAGATATGTCAGAAACTAATAAACATGTACCATCAACAAGCTTTGGTGAAGTCTGTAATTTAGGAATTTGTCCTTCTGTCCAAAAAAAAATTAAATCTGTACCATAGGCTACACACAATTTATTTTCTGATGGACACCACTGCATTTTTTTAATTTTCTTAGATAATTCTACTACACATATCAATTTGTATTTCTCCCAAATACAAAGAAATGTTGAATCTACTTCATAAGTACTCAAATAATTGCAATTAAAGCTCCAAACAATAGAAGATATTTTTGCTGAAACGTTATTGATAAAAGTTTTTGAAGGGTTTGTTTTGATCAATATTCCATTGGATTCTACAAAAAAATCATAATCTTCATTTAATGAAGAACGAGATAATTTAAATTCTACATTAAACTCATTAGAAGACGCTAATACAACAATGTCACCCAAGGAACACCCCAAAGCTAAATATTTACTATTAGGTGCCCAACTTACAGTGTTTAATGAAATATATTCAACTGAACCAATAATGTTACCAGAGAGAAAATCGAGAATTGCTAATTTTATATTATTATAAACACAGATATAACGATTATCTGGAGATTTATTTAGACCATTACAGGGTCCTATTATATCTTGAACGTAAATAATCCTATCTAAACTTTGAGAACTCATCATTAGCAATTTCTCATAACCATTTATCTTGGAGACAACAAACATATGTGTTCCATCGCTATCAAATACTGCACAAGGCCAAATAGGTTTGGGGATTTCAATATATACAGTGGAATTTTTCAACAGATTAAACACAGCCAGAGCCATATGGAATTCAAGAGTTAGCAAAATGTTGTTGCGGCCTATCCATTCGGCAGCAACAAACTTGAAATAGCCACATCTAAGGGTACGTATCCATTTTCGGGCACGCACGTCGTACACCTGTACCACACCTTTGCTGAACTCTGTACACAGTATAAGATTAGATGCTAAGTTCCACTGCAGACTGTCAATGGCATGATCGGCTGTGGCCACGACGTGCGGACCGGTGAACGGTTGTGTCTTGACGATCAGACGGTTGTAAACAGCGGACGCCACATACCGACCATCAGTAGAAAACGCGCAAGCATCATAGTCTAATGATAGGACGTTCATTTTTATAAAACGGAACAAAACACTTACTGTTCGATTTTCGGACGACTCTCACAGAAGCGTTTCTTCATAGGTTTCGATCGGGATGGAACGTCAGTGATGTATACCTGCGAATATACACATACACACATGCATACACATACAAGAACGTATACAAGTGTACACACAAACACACACACACACGCGCGCACACACACACAACGGTTACTATTGGTTTTGTTGTTGGGACGGAAACGATATTTTTTTGGCTGTTTAACGTCAGTTATGTTCTGTTGGTCGTAAACGTCGTGTGTGTGTACAACGGACTAACCAAACATAAATGCATTTTTTTTTGTTTATTTATTATTATATTTGTTTTTTGTTCGTTTTAGTCGTTCACCTGAATTGTTGACGGAAAAAGGCGTTCATGGTGACTATGGCTACGGCTTCTCTCCCGTTGCTAGGAGCGGTGTCGGTCACAACAAACGCGCAACAATAAACGATCAATAACAAGATTATAGGAATAGGGCACGCCGCCACCGCCACCGCCGCCACCGCGTCTTGTCTTCGCAGATCGCTAGTCGCTACGCCCGATGCGCCACCGATGTCGTGCGTAAGCTCTGTCGAGTTGCGCGTGCGCGCGTGTGTTTCGGGCACGGCCGGTCAGAGTGTGTGCCGGCGTTCTTCGTCCGGTCCGCTAGACGATAATGCGAATCCTATACTGTCATTGGCTTCCCGCTGGGACGGCGATCGCTGTGCACATATTTGCGGCTCGTCGGGCGTCGGCGACGGTGTAGCGAGATCAACGAGAATAATGGCACTAATGAGAATGAGACGTTCGTTCGTTACGAAAAGGATTCCACAAACGGAACGATACGCGAAAATACACAAATAATGTGTAAATTAGTGTTAATCGCATACAGTACAATCGGACCATCGATCACCCGATGGACATTCGTCAAAGACGTTTAAAAACGTCGTCACCGGCCTCTCGTTGCTTGCGTTTGGCGCCTTTTAACTAAAAAAATAAACAGTTTTTTTTTTCTTACGGGTTAAGTTCAAATTTGAACGAAATTAGATATTTAATAATGTTATTCACGTAGAGGTAGTGGGTACTAGACAACTTGAACATAATATATTATTTTACTTTGTATACACAATGACAATTTACAATACTTGACCTACTGCATACTACTATTAGTAAAATAAATTACATTAATGGCGATACAAATATACTTAGCACTAGGATTGGCATAACAATAGGTCAAGTGTATATGGACCAAGAATATACAATGTGTAATGAGTCCCATCACATTCAACATATAATGAACGAAAACAATTTAAATTATATTAGGTATTAAAAAATAATTATTTTTTTAATATAAATATGATTATTTTATTAATTTAATGTTACTATAATAATCTGAATTTATGATTTTCACTATATTTTAGCCATTCTATGAGTGGTAAATGTACAATGTACTTATAGATAAAATGTTGATATTAACGTAGAATTTGTGTGGCTTAGCAGTATTACTTTTAAGTTAACGAATTTTGAATAAATAAAATTGTTAATTGATATATTTGTGAAAAAAAAAGTTAAAAAAAGCAATTTTAAAAATAATTTAATTTGTATAATAATACTTATATAATGTTTTTTTTTTTTTTTAATTTAAATTTTATGAATATTTTGCTATTACAAAAGAATCAAAATTATTTTTTCGAGAGGACGGGTTTCACAAAATTAAATTCACCTTGTAAATCCTAGTTCCACCATTGTATACTGATACTTTTATGGGTTGGAAATATATATAGGCTAATTAGTACATAATACTTAGTAGACTTATATATTATTTTTGCACAGAATTATCATATGCAATAATTTATCGTTTAATTAAAATTTTTACCTATTTAATACTTTCAACTTCTATATTTTTCTTATTATTCATTGATTCGTATTTGTACAATTATATTCGTTTTTTATATTATATATTTATGATTATACAATATAGGTACTGAATTGACATTTTTAATTTGTATTGTTCTTTCTGAATTTTATCTTCCCTTTCTGTGTTAATTAATAAAATATTTCCACATTGTGTCATTGTATAATAATATAATGTTTGTTTTAATAGTGTATCTACTCGTATTTTTAATTTAATTACATCTTGTGCGTTGTGTTTAAATTATTGTTAATTAATAGTTATTACTGTTATTAATGTTAAGTGTTATTAGTTATTACTCTCAATACTTCTCCGAGTTTTCCCTTGCTGTATTATTTTTTTGTAAATTTTTATTTTGCAGTTTCAGCGATAAGTCTTTATACTTATTCGTCTTATTCTATTGTTTGTTAATTAAATCTACATTCATTACTTTCCTAATGTAAATTGTTCGTATTTATCTGTGATCATGTTTGATCAAATTTTAATTTGATATTTTACCAGATTTTTAACTGTCATATGTCATAATTTATTTAAAATTATGATTCAACTTACCTATCGTAAAAATAGTGTAATATCTGAATCCTGTTATGTAGGTTCGTGGTATTAATAAATTTTAAAAGGTATGTGATGAGTACTGGCAGTACTGCTCTGCTGTACATTAGGTGTTATGTGTGTTACTATATTTTAGGTCTATTAAATTGGAATTCAATAATACATAATTTCATCATTATTTATGAAATACAATTTTGAGTGGACTATTATAAGCCTTTATCACCAAGTGATACGTTTTTTGAAATAGGCAATAGCTATTATAATAAGTAATTTGTTTTACTTTTAGTATTATAGTAGGTTAATATAATTAATTAAAAGTATAAAAAATTTCATAAAATATATAAGTTTAGTTTGCCATGAATAATATTTTTAAATTATAAAAAATAATTAACATATCATTATTTATCGTTTAAATAAGTAACTTCGTCAACATTTTTACTTAAAACAAATGTAAAAATAATTTGTGCCTATATGTAGGTATATTTAGTATTTTTATACAGAAAAAACTGATAAAAGAATATATCTTTTGTAGAATTTTGTAATGAATTTTCAAGCATTACAACCTAGCAAATAATGTTTAATGTTTTAATCAACATTAACAAACAAACCAAAAATGTTGAAAATTTGATAATATAATGAAATTTATAATATAAACATTTGGTGAAAATTTCAATTATTTATTGTTTTTTTTTTTTTTGTTTTTGAAATATAATGTTCAATATCAAAAACTGTTTGAGGAGAAATAATTATTTACGAATGAAAAAAAACTTTTAAGTTTAAATACTCATAAAAATTGGTATGGCTTTCTGATAGAATTTTTTTCATACATATAGATTGTAAAACTAATGAAAACTTGTACTATATTTTTAAATCTTAAATATAAATTACGAATTATAAATAATTTTAGTAATTTTTACGATTTTTAAACATTTTGTCAAAATTCCAACTTAAATTCTTATAAAAAAAAATTGGAGCAATAGATTTTCGATATTATTTAAATGAGAAATTAACAATTTATGAAGAGCTTTGTATTAAATTTTCAATCATTTCTAATTTCTACTTAGCAAATAATTTTTAATCGGCATTTATTAAAAATTAAATGATAAAAAAAAAATTTTTTGATGCTTATAAATATAGCTTAAAAATAGTTGAAATAATTTGAAAATTTTATTTTTAATAAAAAACAATAAAATTAATATTTTTAAAAGTTTCAAGTTTCTATAGTTATTCGTTTTTGAGTTATATTAAAAAAAATAAAGTTGATTTTGGATTTGTGAAAAATATCCGTTTTTCATCATAGCTTTTTGTTTGATTTTACCGATTATAAAAATAAGTGAATTCATTTTTAAATTTGACTTCTCCAAAATACAAACTAGATTCAATTTTGTATCCAAAATCACCCCCGTTTTTGAAAATCGTAACATTTTATTGACAACTTATCAAATACTCATCCATAGAAAAAAAATAAAAAACACCTCATGGTAAAAATGAATGCATCTATTTTTGCATCAATTAAGGCGCTTCGCTTGGAATCTAAAATAATTTCAAATTTTAATTATGTAATAAATTTATTATAAAATAAATTTCATAATCCTATATAGTAAATTTTAATATACCTATATACATTACACATTTACACAATAGTGAATTGTAAAAAAGTAAAAAATTCCAAATTATTCCAATGACTAATATTTTTCGAATTACAAAATTGTTATTTTTTATTTTATTTTAATTTTATTATTTAATTTTGATAAGATTTGAAACTGAAATTTCTATAGCAAAAATGTGTGCATTGTATGAATTATAAATATTTTTAAGTTGCTATTAAAACATTTTATTAATTTTTAAATATTCGTGATGATTTTGATGAATTTCATAAACATTAGAATATTAAACTATTCACAAAAAAAGCCTAAAATTTAAATTTCTACAAATAACAGAAAAAAAACTTAAGTATTTTGAAAATTATATTATAGAAAAATTTAGTCTAAGGTTATTTTTTTTTTGAATTAGATACAACAACGTATAAGAAAATACATTTTATTTTCCATTAATATTTTTTTTTGTTTTTCTAAATTTTTTTAATTTACTCGAAATTGTTTACTTATTCAAGCATCCATTTAGATTCCAATTTTCTACTAATAACTACTTTCAAAATTTAAAATTCTATAGCATTTTTATACTGCTCCAAATCCAAAAGACGATGTCAAAGATTTCAATTTTTCCATTTATATACATAGATGGATGAAAATCCATCATATTAGGTATTATATAAAGCTATCGATATATTATTATATAGTAACTAAAAAAATATAATAAATTTATTTTATTTTTTTTTTTAAATACAATTTTAATAATTTCCGTGTAGTTGTGGAAAATTATTAAATACTTAAGTTATAACATTTTATTAATAAAATAATAATAATACAATTATTGAATAAAAAAAAAATAATTTAATGGTTATACAGTCATTACCGAATAGGTACAGATTATCTGTATTGGTGTTAAAAATATGGCTACCGTGACTTAAACATATTATAGCTATAAACCATTTAATTAAAATATAAGTAAACACTTAATAACATAAATTAATGTAAAGCCATAATAAGATATCAAAGGTCAACATATGATATGACAGTAATTATTATTATACATGTACTTATAATATTTCATTTTATAAACAGCTGATAATTTGTATGATATATAGAAATATAGAAATATGCTTAAAACTGAATGCATATTATTAATTTAAACTCGTGTATTACAAATGTATAGTAGTACACCATATTGTTCTGATATACCTAATTTATTATTATTATTATTTATAAATAAATTGTTGCATCTCTAGAAATGTTTTCAAAAACAAAAGAAGATGAAGCAGTTTCCAATTTTAGAAAATATTTACAAATACCCACTGTCCACCCTAGTGTTGATTACAGTTAAGTATTATTTTTTTTAGACACTTATATGAAAATCAAATACATTATACATTATATACTTAACTTACCCATTTTTTAAAATCGATATACCTATTAAATTAAAAATGCTATTGAAAATTTAATTTTGAATTTTTTGATAATACATTTCACCTTTAATACTAGCATTATATAACTAACATACTTTTAGAATTTTAAACAACTAAGTTAATTTATTACCAGAATAGTATATGTATAAATAAATAATATTTATGTTTAAAAATACAAGGTAATCTTATAACTATTTATCAGATAGTTTGATGATAAATTTGCAGGTGAATGTGTCAAATTTCTACAGTTCCAAGCTGAAAGTATTGGACTACCATTTAAAATTTGCTATATGGCACCAAAAAAACCGGTAGTTATAATTACATTACATGGACAAAAGCCTGAATTACAATCCGTGTTGCTTACATCTCATATGGACGTCGTACCAGTTTATCCAGTAGGTACAATAAACTAGTAACTTAACTAAACGTTACGTAAATATGAAAAAGGGAACTGTATATTTATTTTAGTTGTAATTGTTATTCGTAAATATCGTAAATTATTGACTTTTTTATGGTTCATATTTTATGAAAGGCTTACCTTGGTTTGAATTCCATAACTGAGCTTATTAAAATTTCAAATTTGGCTTTTAACCAAGGGTAACTTTCGGGAAGTTATTATCTATATTGCTATGTTGATAATCTATTAATGCTGCAGCTGGTTTTCGAAGTTAATTTTAAAGTTTCTTCCTTCCATAGACCATAGATACCTATAAACTTTACACTTTTATAATCCCAAAGTATTCTACAAAATATTAATATTCTAATTAGTCGTTTAAAATTAATGTGTGACGAGCCAATAAACATAATTTGAATATAATTCATTAACAATATTTAAATTATTGTATCTATTATAATATAGTATTATTATTTATTATACAATTATGTTATATTTTTAATTTATTACTATACTTATATAGGTACAAGTTATATATCGTATATATATATATATATACTTGAAATTTGTATTGGGTTTTAATAAATAAATAAATATTAATAATTATTCCTAGGAAAAATGGACATATGATCCATTTTCAGCTTACAAAGATGAACAAGGAAATATATACGGTAGAGGAGCACAAGATATGAAATGCGTCGGTATACAATATTTAGAAGCAATAAGAAGATTTAAAAATAATAAGTTAACTCTTGATAGGACCATTCACGTTTCTTTCACGCCCGGTATACCTATCTATATTTTAGTAATTGAGTATTTCCCAGTGGCGGGTTTAAGGGGGTGGCTATGGGGGAATTAGCCCCCACCCCCCTTGGGACTAAGAAATCTTTTTTTTCTAAGACAATTATTATGATTTATCAATAATAATTATAAAATATCGTCATAGAACCATAGAAGAATAATATGGTTATTTATGCGCTGACACACAGCGCTGTCTCTGTAAAATGATATATAATTGCTCACCTCGATCCGCGTACAGCTAAGTAAATTCTTGAACCTCAATAATTAGCCCACTCCTTAGTGAGTGATAAAACCCGCCTCTGGTATTTCCACAAACAAAAAAATGACGATAATTAGTCAAATTATAATTATATTTTGTCGTATTAAAGATGAAGAAATAGGAGGAATTTTAGGTATGGCCCATTTTGTTAAGACCGATGAATTTCGTTCTTTGAATATTGGATTTACATTAGATGAAGGTTTGGCAAGTATAGACGATGTTATTCCTTTGTATTACGGCGAAAGAACCATTTGGCGTTAGTATATATTTTATACTAGTACCTACATACTAAAATATACCTATTCAAATTGTTTTATTTAAATTAATTAAATAGAATTCTATATACGAAGCACCGGCACTCCAGGTCACGCCTCACTACTTCATGATAATACAGCTGCCGAAAAATTGTTATTCGTTGTAAATAAAATATTGAACTGGAGGACAGAGGAAAAGTTAAAATTATCCCAAGGTATGGATATCGGGGACGTTACATCTGTGAATATGACGATTTTGGATGGAGGATGTCAACTAAACGTTGTACCCCCGGAGCTTTCTGCTGGTTTCGATGTTCGATTGGCTTTAAGCACAGATCGCCATGCTATAGAGAATATCATAACTGAATGGTGTCACGAAGCTGGCGAAGGTGTACGGCTGGAAGTTTTTAAAACAAATGAACAGACCACACCCACTAAACTAGATGATTCAAATCCTTGGTGGTTAAAATTTAAAAGTGAATGTGAGAAAATGTAAGTTTTACTTTATTAATTGTATTCTGTAAATAAGTTCAGTATTTATAATTAAAATTTATGTGATAACAAGCTTCAATTACTCAATGCTAGTCATTATATTTATCTACGAAATACCTGAATATTAAATATGTGTACATGTATTATATATTTAATCCAAGATAATAATATACACAAACACGGTTAATGATTATCAATTAAAAATATTTAAAGTTATTAAAATTAAAATATTTAAATTTATAATAATATTATATACAGGGCGATTCTTTTATCGAACACTCATTATTTCAAAATGTATTTACGCTTTTTAAAATATTTGTTTACATCATTTCCAGTTGAAATAAAATAACATTCAAGAAATATAAATATTTTTTATCGTTATAATATTTTTAAATTTTTTACTCTTTTGAAAGATAACCTACATTATTTTTATATTCTGAAGCAGAATATTTTTTGGAGTATTTTAATACATAAAATCGAAATTCGGAAGAATAGTTGAGTAGTATGAGTTATGACTTTAAGTATTTCAAATGTAGTTGAGCTAAGAGGAGTATAGTACAGAGATATCTTAAAATATGTTGGTCTACTATTTCACTCACGGTTAGCAGATTACCTGCAGATTATATAAATAATGTATTGATAATAATGATATAACCATTTTTAATATTAATCATCTTATTGTACCTATCATAAGTTAATACGCCTCTCAGAGATGACCTTTGAAAAAAGTACATATCTCTAGTAGATATAGGCTTTAGCCTTTAAGTACACTATTTTTAAACTAATATATAATTTCGTCTTTATATTTGTAATTGTTTTTTTTTATACAACGAGTACTTGAATATCGTATATATATTTTACAGGAAGTTAAAACTAAAACCATCTATTTGTCCTGGGGCCAGTGATAGCAGATACATCAGACTAGTAACTAGACAAATTTTAACAAATTTAATTAATAACAGTATATTGTTTATAATATTACACTTACTACTGTAAGTTCACACTACCTACTTACCCATTATTTTTGTATAGCGTATACTGTAGAATCTGTAGTATTAGTTTCTAAATTTTTTAGAATTATGGTTAAATTACATACATATCGCATATAATATAATATAATATATATTATATATTATGCTTTTGATTACAGATTGGTATTCCTGCTCTTGGATTCTCTCCAATGATGTATACACCTGTGCTTTTACACGATCACGATGAATACTTGAATGAAAATACGTTTTTGAATGGAATTCATATTTATTATAACATAATCAAGGGTTTAGCAACTGCATAAAATATGTTATCCATTATATATAATTTAAAAGTTTGAAACACTCGTTTATTGAAAAAGATAATCCATCATTAAAATGATAAATTAGCGTTTAAAAAGTTTACTTAATAAAAGTAATATTTTATAATCTATTCTTTAAGTTATTCAAATTTAGTAAATCTATGAAATTAAGCTTTTAAGTTGCTATAAACTTACTATCGAACCTCTAAGTACCTAGATATTCATATAAATTTATACGATAGGAACATATATAGTAATATAGTATTAAAATATATATATTTAGCAAAGAACAAAAAACCTTCTCTTGTAAATTCAAGTTTTAATATAATATATATAATATTTTATAAAATCTAAAAATCATCAACATTATATAACGAATATATAATATAGGTTATACATTTTTTCTGCATGTTATTGTACCATATTTAATTATAAGTTTTATAATAGCTATATATGTGAAAATCTATGATTGTTTTAGGCTTTAGTATAGTTATTTAATTAACAAACACCCCATCTAATTAGATTAATACCAGATAATACGTATAATATTATTATCAGTTTTTACTTTTTCAGTGATGTCGTATACCATACATATATAAGTATAAAAAAATAACAATAAGTCAATAAACATTTAAAATATAGTTAAATTAATTCTAAAATATATTAAATGTATTATTATATTACATAATATTATAGCGTAAAAAAATACACTAGACATATTATTATAATATATTATGTATATATAGGTCAAGTTCGAGATTCGACAGAAGAATAATTTGGCCAGTGAGTTTTATGTGTAATATAGATGGGTACATATATAATATTATATACACACCTTGATGGTTTGACCTTTACACGGAGTAGTTGCCAAAGTACATATACACTAATATATTTAAAAAATGTATGGTATATAAATATGTATTTTTATGACATAAATATTGGTGTCTACTGTAGTACTGTCTATAGTCAAAAGGTAAAAGTGCTTTTCTTTCATTGCCATGCGTATAGACATATTATGTATTGTACATATAACTAATTATTACAGCTATATACAGTTATATGTTTATAACAATTATAAATTATAACTATAATTATACTACATAGGTACTACCCTTACATCTTTAAAAATAAAATTTACCATTCTAAATATATTAATTATAACTTTTACAGTTTTACGTACCTACCTACATATAAAATATAGATTATTTAGTTATATTAGTCAATTAATCGTGTTATTACTTATTATTATTATTTTAAATTAATAATTAGTCTTAACTTATCATCTACTTAACCTTAAATTTCTTAAGGACAATTGAACTTATTGGTATGATATAAAATCTAATTAATATAGGTATACTTTACTATACTTTAGTAGTTAGTACTTAAATTTATTACTATTGCATGTTAAGCTTTATAGGTTATAGTCTACGTGTGACTTATAGTGTTATTCGTTAACAATTATTTAACTTGGAAACTAAATTTAAAACAACAAATACATTTGATGAATAAAAAATAAATATTATTAAAACAAGTAACAATTATACAATTATAACGTTATTATATTTAGTAATGTATTTACAAAATTTACAATTTACATATCTTCTAAAAACAATAGGATCATAGCCCATAGGTACAATTAACTCGAGCCCTTAAATATATAATAAGTACAATAAGTAATAATATTCACGTATAATGTTTTCTTCAATGGACAATATGAAGCAAATTAAGCAAACATTTAGCTTAAAAACTACGAGTATGCTGCAAACTTGCAATACTGCAGTAACATTAATTTGGATGTTTTCATCTTAATGAATAAGATATGTTGTCAATTATTGAAAAAAAGACGATATATTGAAAGTATATAATTTAAAATACAAGCATCTTGTATTGAATTCAAATTTTAAGTATTTATTCAAATTTATATAATATACACTCGTACAATATAAATATAAATGTACACTAGTACACTTATAATGAGCTATTCGCAAGTATACACACTTAGAGGATTATGCTTATACCTGAAAATACTGTTGAAAACTGTAAAGAAGAACGCTTATTATCAAAGTTGGCTTTAATTAAAAATCGACTATAAGATTTACATAGATTGAAGACAGATTGACTTCATTAACAATATTATGTCAATTTAAAATTACATATGTAAAAACTCTCATTTGATAACGTTTTAGATACTTTAGCATCAAGTAAATCTAGTAAAATATATTTTAAATAATCATTTGTTTGTATTTTTGTATTATTACGATATATTTTATATTTTAACAGTTAATAATTAAATTGTATTTTGTAATAAATTAACTATATAATGTAAATTTGCTCCCTGGGGGAAAATATTTTACTTATTTAATTTATAATTATCAATTGACATATTATTATAAAAATACTTTTTTTGTAAAATTAAAGCCCCCAAAAATAAATTAGCCCAGGGCCACTAATTTCATTAATCTGGCTCTGGCTAGAACAATACAACTATTATGGAGCTGATAAACTTTTTATAAACATTATTTTATCATCAAATCATACACTACGACCACAGTACCCCACTGTGGAAGTTTTAAATAACATTTAGATTTAGATAATAGTAATATAGATGAATAAACTTAAAATTTAAAATAAATAGAATTAAAAAACGAATTTAATTACGTTTTAAGAATTTTTTTATTATTCATTATGAATTAGGATTTAGCGAATTTTCGGAATATTAGTTTTGAACTCTTGAATATACCTATATATGACAGGTGATTCATGAAGCATGTTTGATTAAATGCATAGTATTTAAAAAATCCTGTGAATTTTTTCTTTTGATCCCCCAAGCTTTGAACTAGATCCAATTTGCTACCAGAAACCACTCTCAAAGTTAAAATGTCTTTTTACTACTCCAAAAGATGACAGCAGACAGAAAAAAACACATGCCATTGTAAAATCCCAACATTCTTTGCTTTGCTCAGAATCTAAAATGGAATAATTAGTTAACCGTTAACCACTTCGTTGTACAGTAGGGTACTAAGGTCATTGTAATTTGTTGTGTTATATTGTATTCATTGAATACTTACTTGGCTACTTACGAATAACGATTTTGAGCGAAGACGATCCGTAATCATATGTTACTTAGTAGGTATACTTGTATTTTACTATTTTAGGGTAAATATATAATGTTATTATAGTAATTTACTTTACTATGAGTAATGTGGTAAATTGACTAAATTTTTTTCCGAAATTATTACGTTTATTTAATATCGTGTATAATTATTATTTAATAATAGTTATACATTTTTGGGTCAATACCACTTACCGTACAATGGTGTGGATAGATTCGTGGTATAAATAGGCAATAGCTTAAAATAAATCTAAATATTTTGAAAATAGCATTGTATATATAAAATATAGTTATATACGTAAAAGTTTCAAGTCTCAGCGAGGCCACGAATTACAACAATATAATTAAAATTTATTCATATTGCAATTGGACATTAGGAATTTTTAATTTTGACCACTCAAAAGTATAAGGACATAAGGTTATGGTATTGAATTGTTTGAATAAAACGGTTAACCAGATTTAATCCTAATTAACCTAATTTATACGTTTAAATAAAATAAAATACATAAACTGTTGGGTCATCTATTTCTGGACGGTAAAGTTGAGTATAGAATTGTATATAATAGTGCCCACGACCCAGTCGGCCCACCCAACCGTTGTACACTGTACGCCTATTGCCTATAGGCTCTCGGTTTAATCGGTCTATACTCTATAGGCATTCTACAGTCACATCTCACAAACACATTAATTAACCGGTTTTGCATCGATTTAGTAAGAAATTCATGGTTAAAAATAAATTAACCAGACAACGGTTTGTTTTCTACGTATAAATCAGCCAAGAGTAGTACATTTCTAAATCTTAAGCACATTTATTTTTTAGGAGAATCTACACCAGTTTGTGTCATTGAATTTTTGACAGAAAATATGGTAGTGGTTGGTCAAATTGGAACATGACCAAACCATTAATTTTTTTTTAGAGATTAAATAAGATTAATTGCGAATATTATTTTTATCGAAAATTAGGTTTCTTGAGTTTATTTTAGACATTAAATATTATAAAAGATATGAACAATAATAATAATAGCTTTATATGTAGGAATATAGTCATATAGGAAATGGTAACACAACTACACAACAAAGTCCGTGCCCTAATGCCCTGCATTTTAATAATAATCACAGAATAAAAATGAAAAATAAAGTCCATAATTTATTCTGTATAATGATTATGATTTATGAACAACTTATTTTTGCCTTATTGTGGCCTAATCTAAGGTAAGATGCGTAGTGCGTACCGAGTTTGTAGGGATACTCAAGGAGTGAGGAAGGGCGGATAGCGGATAGAAAACTGCGACGGCGTCAAAATATGATAATCAGAGGATCATGGTCGCAAAAAACGACCGTTGATAACGGTAGTTAACGATAACAGTAGAGAGATAAATAATAATTGAGTTATTTAAATTATTATAATAATTGCGCGGGCAGACGAGTGACGGCGTGGCGCAGGAAGCGGACACAATATGACTAAATTGTCTAAATCAAATGTGTAATTTATCATGGTCGGACTCGAGACAGTTTGTAGTCCGCCAAAATTCTACAAGTTACAGCACTACAGCCGAGTACAACGAGTTACGAATACGGCTACAAACAACAGCTTATACATCAGCATCAATCAGTAGAGTAGTGGCCACTGCCACCGATTAGTCGGCACTCAGCGTGCGAGGTGTTTGTAATCTCTAATCGTTCTTGACGCTCTTGTTCTTAGTCAGTTCGTCGTAAACCGTTGTCCTGTTCTGGTGTCCTGTATCGCGGTCGGTTGAGGATTTTACGTAAGACACGTATTATATAATATAATATTATAACAATAATATGCGTATACGTTTTATGAGAGAAACAACTATTGTCTATTGTTCTGTTGGCGGTGACTATTGTTGGGATGATAACGTTAACGAACGAATATAATATATAGTATCATTAATACTTAAAATATGTAGAATTTTAAGTGGGCAATAACGATTAAATTATATTACAATACCAATTAACTACGACACGCACGCACACACACGCACATACACACACACACACATACAATAATACCCATTCATTAAATCCATACCTACATTTAGTGATATATGTGAATTAATTATTGTAATACTGTCGAACCTAAATTGTAGTTGTAGGTACATGCAGTGATTACTATAATATTATATTATTTATAAATTATCAATTATTTACAAACGTCTTCTGATGTGGTGATTTCTAAACATATCACACAGTACAGCATTCTCTGTAATAACAATTAACAAGTAAGTTGTGCGCCGCAATATTATGTTATGTAATGTTCAATTCGATATTAAGATTTATATTAATATATACTTTGTTAGTATTTAAACATACTACAATACAAATTCAATTTATGAAATTTTATGCTTTATAATTATCAATTACTAATGTTTTGTAGTTGACTGTTTTTTTTTATTTTAGAATTATTTGTTAAAACTTAATTTCATTGGTAGGCTGCAAGGAAAATTTTTTTGTTGCAATTTGATTATAGGGATTTTGAGTATATTCTTATTTATTTTAATCACAATTGAAAATCATTGCAAGGTTGTACATTTTATTCAATTTTAGGTTTATTTAATATTTTCTTTTATCATTCATATTTGTTATACAGGCAAACACAAAGTGCTGACTTGTGTTATGATCAATAATGGAATACAATCGGCCAAATAACTAATGTATAATTTAAAACATAATATTATTTTAATACTATCATGGTGAGAATATTTTTTGAATTCCATAATATCAATATTATTTTTTTTTTTTATAATAAACTATTAAACCTAACAAATAATTTTTACACTTTAAATTATAATTATATACTAAACAAAATATTATATCAATATTTAAAATTGATTTTTATGAAATTCAAGTATAGGTAGTTTGAATTGCTTCCATTTTATCATATTATCTAAATTTTATATTTGCACTGAACAGTATAGATCTAATTTCCAGAGGCCATGATTAAATTGTCTAATTTTTATAATCAAAACCAGCATAGTACTTTATTTGTAGTCTAATAACTAATACAAAATTGTATGTTTATAAGAAAATAAATATGTAATATGTATTTTGGAAAATATATATGTATCTAAAGGTTCATTGGAGAATGAATAAATTATTAAAATAAATAAATAAATCATCCTAACTGTAACAATTTTAATTTTAATTAGTACTATTTTTATTAATTTTAATCAATATATCTGTCTTGGCATATTTTTTCTTTGGTATTGATTAAACTAATACAATAGTTAATCATAGATGTTTACAATTTGTTTTGTTAAATTAATTATAAATTTATTTTTGTATTCTTGCTGGCAACATATTTTTTTATATATTTATTATTAGTAATAGCTATGTATGGGAATTTGGCTAGGTTTAAAATTTGTCTTAAGGTTACATTTAATTATTTTTTGCACAAAGTTTAAATATTTGAAGTAAAAAAAAAATATTATTAGCAATTATTCATTTTTGATAAAAAAAATTATCAAGGAATAAATAGGTATCCTTGTTAGAAAATAACTTATATTTTGAAATAATTTTAAGCTATAGTTGTATAATATATTATTTGTACTATGAAGTGTTAAATTATAAAAGTGTATTTTAGGTTTTTTCTAAAAATTATGTTTAATTATTATTATTTTTTTAAATTAATTACTAAAAAGTTAATTAATATTAATACATATTATGATAAAATAATACAATATACTAGTATTGTTTAGTTTGTACAATCGATAGACAGATTAATAAGATAAAAATAAATTGTGTTTTGTGGTAAGTTGCTCAGTGCATGGTTATTTTATAACTAATACATATTAATTACTGATAAAATAACATAAGTATTTAATTAATTACAAGTTATTTATCTTCATAAAATAAAACATATTTTCTAATCTTTGAGAGTTTTTAATGCATGTTAATCCAAATCTAATTATTTGTAATAAAATGTATTAACAACAGGCAATATTAGAAGTCTATTAAATAGAAATGAAATGATGGTTATTTTAATATTATTAATTTAGTTTATTTGATGATAATATAGGCTGAACTTTTAAAAATCAAAAAAAGAAAAATGGCTTTCAACAAAGATTGTGATGAAAATGAAGCTGTAACTAATTTTCGCGAATATTTACGTATTCCCACCGTTCACCCTGATGTTGACTATAGTATGTACATTTTATTATGGCTATTAATACTATAAGTAAAAAATATTTTTTATTTTCTGTAGGTAAATGTGTTGAATTTCTATTGCGTCAAGCACAAAGTTTAAATCTTCCATCAAATATTTATTATATGGCCCCTGGAAAACCAATAGTAGTTATAACATGGCTTGGACAAAAACCAGAACTTCCTTCTATACTACTTAACTCTCATACAGATGTTGTTCCAGTATATCCTGTAAATATTATTACATTATAAATTCTTATCCATCATTAAAGAATTATATATTTTTTTAAGTTAAATTATTAATTAGCATGTATTCTAACAAAAAATTTTTGGAAAATAAATATAATTTTAAAATTATACAAATTTAATTAATCTACAAAATCTAATGTTCCTTATCAGATTGTACAATTTAAAACATTTTGATTTAGTTAAGTTTTAACACGACAATTTTTGTTTATAATACATACTATCACTTTTTACAAATTTATATAATTCCCTTGTTTTTGTGTATAGGAATGTTGGACTTATGATCCATTTTCTGCACACAAAGATAAAAACGGAAACATTTATGCCAGAGGATCACAAGATATGAAATGTGTTGGAATACAATATATAGAAACAATACGAAAATATATAAAAGAAAAATTAGTTTTTGATAGAACTATACATATGTCATTTGTGCCTGGTTTGTGTGTTTTTAATTTGTGCTAACATTATGATAATGAGTTTTATTTATATTTTGTTTTAGATGAAGAAACAGGTGGAGATTTGGGAATGAAATTGTTTGTTGGGTCACCTGAATTTGCATCATTAAATGTTGGTTTTGCATTAGATGAAGGATTAGCTAGTAGCGATGACAGTTTCAGCGTATACTATGGAGAGCGAACTTTATGGCGTAAGTAATACCAAATTATTATAATATGTAAACACCATATTAACAATTTTTTTTTTATTGATAGATCTTCAAATAAAATGTTCTGGTACACCTGGACATGGTTCGTTAATACATGAAAATACAGCTGGAGAAAAGTTACAATATATCATAAACAAATTTATGAATTGGAGGGAGCATGAAAAATTAAGGATGAAAACTTGTAAATTGAATGTTGGAGATGTAACATCAATAAATTTAACAATGTTAAGTGGAGGATGTCAAGTAAATGTGGTGCCACCAGAGTTGTCAGTTAGTTTTGATGTAAGATTGAGTATTGCTGTAGATCCTACAACAATAGAAAACATTGTTAGAAAATGGTGTAAGGAAGCTGGTGAAGGTGTATCTTTAGAATTCATCAATAAAAGCGCATTCATTCAGCCTACACTACTTGGACCAGAAAACCCATGGTGGGTTACATTTAAAAATGAATGTGATAAAATGTAAGTATTAAAAACAAATTATAGTTATTTCCTAAATAAAAAATTGTTAAAAAAGTTATTAAAACTTTTATCATAGTAAAATATTATTACTTATACTCTATTCGAAATGAGATCGTACCTCAGTGGCCAGCTTGTGCGTATGGGCGTGGCTTTACTACACGGCAGGTCTACAGATAGTTGACTCGGTAGGGTGGACAAACAGGTGTTGTTTGACTGCCGCTGAGGTACGAACTCATTCCGAATAGAGTATATATACTTTTACTACATACCAACAGAGCCATTATGGTTACCATTTATTGTGAAAATGTGTAGTGAAAGATGAGTTTTTCGGTAAACCACTTTAAGTTTTAATAATTCTATGATTATTTTCTCCTACTTACCTAGCTTTTAATAAAATATAGGATAACTCAAAGGATTACTGAAATATGTTATAATATTGGTATTGATTACAATACTACATAAATATCTTAATATATACTCTAACTTAGTATAGTATTAATAGATTTAATCCAATTTAAAACGGTAATAATATGAATTGTTAAATTGTATCAAATAATATTTTTATGAGAAACTAATATTAATTTTTTATTTCAGGAATTTAAAAACAAAAACATATGTATTTCCTGGTGCAACAGATAGTAGATATATTAGAGAGGTATTTATACAATATAATAATACATTTCTGAAATGTTTAAAAGAATATCATATCCACATGTGTTGTCTTTGTCTTACTAATACATAACATACCAAAATATACTTTTATAGTGAATTGACAAATTATCAAACTTAAAGGTAAGAATATAATCTGTATTTTCCTGTTGGTTTTGTATGATATTTCAATTTTAAAGTAAGTTATGATCACTTTAAAATATTAATATTTGATATATTTGCTTAAAAACTAAAATAATGTAAAAAACTAACAAAAGAATACAGATAATGTTCTTACTTTTAAGTTTTATAATAGATCAATTTACTTTAATATTTAAGCTTAATGCACAAATTTGAACTTCAAAGCATGTACTTAAGTATATTATTGAGAAAGAAATAACACATGCATATGGCAATATGTCATCATTGAATAATGTTTATATAAAATTAAAATTATATTAAATTGTTTCACTTAACTGAATATTTTTTGAAAGTTATTTTATAGTATCTAATTATAGACTTATTTAGGTCTTCTATAAAAAAGACTGTTGTGCATGACACAGTTGTCAGTTATTAAAAGTGATTTTATTAATATTGATTATTTTTTTATTTGCAGGTTGGTATTCCAGCTTTAGGATTTTCACCAATAAATAATACTCCTATTCTTTTGCACGATCATGATGAATTTTTGAATGAGAAGACATTCCTGGATGGCATAGATATTTATTATAATATTATTAAGAGTCTTGCATCTGTTTAAATTACAACTATTTATTTTATCTTCATATGTTAATTAATTTTAAAAATGGAAATTATAATATGTGTTATTAATTCTAAGAATATTATTTCTTATTTTACTTTATAAAAAAAAAAAAACCAACATAAATTGAATATTAATTTTAGTGACATGAATATTTTTGTTCCAAATGTGATATATTTAAATAATATTTAAGGAATATATCATTCTTTAAGAAATTGAAATAAAAAAGAATTATTGACGTATTTACTAAATAGTAAATATATCAATTTTAAACATTATTATTTAATTAGTATGTTATGTTATGTTTTAATAAATTGTTGTATTATTTATTCAAAATATATTAAATGTTAATGACTAATTATTTAATTTAAATATAAATTCTAAAATTTCCTGAATTCAAGCAAAAACCAAAAACTATTGTTTTTGTGTAAATTGAATTACATCACCATGATATTTTATAAAATACATCAAAACTTAATTTGATGTTAGCGTAATTTTTATCCGATACTTAACTAAAAATTCTAACAAAATGTATGTCTTCACAAATGTTTTTTTTTTTTTTACAAGTAATGAACAATCTATATCAATTATACTAGACAATAAGAATATGTGATAAATGTTACAAAGTCAAAACAAAGTTTTGTTGTAAGAAGCCATCTATTAATAACAATTTCTGTTAGCTTGATGTTAATTTAAGAGATCTTGACACCAATTACGCTAGAAACGTCTCAGAGAAATACCAGGTATTGTAGGAGTGGCCAATTTTTTTTATTAATGGATTTGGATGATTATTTAGGCGGCTATTGAATCTTTTATAAAAGATTTTTGCTTCATCATTTATTGTTTTTAATTTTAAGTCTGAATATAATGTATGATTTGACGCTGAAGCATTCATAAGTTTTCTAAGAGCAATATTTTGTAAGGTTTGGATTTTCAATATGTTTGACTTTTTCACATAGTCCCAAAGTTACAGGCCATAGTGGTTTCAAAAGTGTGTTGTTCTAATAGAGGTATATTTATTATTGGTTAATAAAGGTTTAAGTATGCAAAAACGATGATTCAATGCTAATCATTTAGCTTTGATGTGATGAGCCTACATATGCAGCCATATAATATTTATTTCTGAAAAGTGTTATTACTGTGTTGGTTGTTTTTTACTAATAGCACTTGAATATTTTCTAAAATTCACAGAGAACCACGTACTGGCTATATTTAATTAATATACATGTATAACGGTCACAAAATAGTATGCCACGAGATATTGATTATGATTCATAATTTATGAATAACTTTTGTATTGTAGTGTACCAACTGTACCAATTTTGTAAAGTTTTATTCAAATACTTTTTTTAAGTATGGGAGCATACACAATAAAAATAAACTAAGATTAGTTTATTTTAGATTTATTTTTGTCTAATATTAATATTCTAACGTTCAACTTGGTATGCAGAAAATAGACAAATTAAAAATTTAACCAGTTGCGATAATAACAATTGAATGTAACATATTTACAAGTTATAATATATTAGTATCTTAGACATTATTAAAACTGACACTTCAATATATTCGCAGAACATGATAAATATTTGAATATGTACCTCGTTAATCATACTGTTATCATTATTAAACACAAAGTTAATGAGTATTAAAACACATTTAATTTCATACATAACTAATTGAAGAAGTGATGACATTATAAATTAATACTTAATAATATTGTTTATCTAGTTTTTTCTTTATGCTATATTAAATTTATCAAGACTATTAACTCAAATAGTGTAAGGTTTATTTCATCATATATTCTATATAGTGAAATTATTTTTATTATTATTCATTATCAACAAGTTATAAAATTAGTATTTCATATTTAGCGATAGTAAATACTTTGTAGTGAACATTATTAAAAATATATTTTTTTATTGTCGTAGTGAGTATTATAACATACAATCAAATGTTTAAAATAAAATAGTATTGAAAATTTAAAATTGTAAGATGGCTTCAGCCAATCCACTTGAACATGAATCAGTAACCATATTTAGAGAATATCTACGGATACCAACAGTTCAACCAAATGTCGACTACAGTTTGTATTTTTAGTTTTAATCTAAATACTTAAATATTATAATTTTTGAATCATTTAATGAATGGATATTAATTAGTTAAATCTTACAAACAGGTGAATGTATAAGGTTTCTTGAACGTCAAGCCCAAAGATTAGGTCTCCCATTAAAAGTTTACTATATGGCCCCTGGCAAACCAATTGCAATTATTACATGGGTAGGACAAAAATCTGAATTACCATCAATATTACTCACTTCACATATGGATGTTGTTCCAGTGTATTTAGTTAGTAATATTTTTTTATTGCCTATTTTGAATTTGTTTATATAGACTTAAGTTTGAAGATTTTTGTTTAGGAGAAATGGACACATGACCCATTTTTTGCATATAAAGATGAAAGTGGAAATATTTATGCTAGAGGAGCACAAGATATGAAATGTGTTGGCATTCAATATTTAGAAACGATCAGAAAGTATATTACAGAAAACCTTAAATTGAAAAGAACTATACACATATGTTTTACACCGGGTAAATATAATTATTAAATTGTTCTTAAAAATAAAACTAATGCATTAGTGAATTTAGATGAAGAAATTGGAAGTAAGTTTGGTATGGCTAAATTTGTTACAACTCGGGAGTTTGCAGAACTAAATATAGGTTTTGCTCTGGACGAAGGGATAGCAACACCGAATGAAGTTTTTGATGTTTATTATTGTGAAAGAACTTCTTGGTGTAAGTTATATACCAGTTTACAATACAATTATTATAATCTATTTTAAAATAAGAATTACATTATTTTTTGTAGATTTAATTATAACTTGTACTGGCCAGACTGGACATGGTTCAATACTACATGAGAATACAGCTGGAGAAAAGTTACAATATATAATTAATAAATTTATGAATTGGAGAGAATATGAAAAAAATAAATTAAAAAACAGTGATTTAGAACTGGGGGATGTGACAACTATAAACTTAACAATGATTAATGGGGGGTGTCAGATAAATGTTGTGCCAACTGAATTATCAGTTACTTTTGATATACGGTTAGCAATTGATATAGATATAGAAAAAATGAAAGAAACTGTACAAGAATGGTGTCGTAATGCTGGTCCAGGTGTCTACGTAAAATTTAAGGATAATCCAATTCGTCTTAAACCAACTAAAATTGATAATAGTAATCCATGGTGGATTGCATTCAAAAATGAATGTGATAAAATGTAAGTTTAAGTATAAAACGATTTTGACTTTAAATAAAATCAAATGTTGTTTTAGGGATATGAAAATCAATACTTGTATATTTCCCGCAGGAACAGATAGCAAATTTATAAGAAACGTAAAGTATAAAAATATTTAATTACAAGTATTATAATAATATCACATATATTAAAATTTTAATAGATTGGCATACCAGTTTTGGGATTTTCTCCAATGAACCAAACAAAAACTTTATTACATGATCATAACGAATTTCTAAACGAGAAAACATTTATTAGAGGTTTGGATATTTATTACAATATAATTAAAGGACTTACATCGGTTTGAAATTCAAATTATCAATAATAATTTTAATTATTATTAATTAAAAATTTATTCAAAAAAAAAAAAAAAATATATTAATTAATAAAATATAAACAATGGTTTGAAAATCTATTTGTGATTTTGTCATACGCATATTTAAGTATCTTACCTACCAACCAAACAAATATTCCAAAGTTTTTGTAACAATACCATTTGAAGTTGTAGCTGAAGGAGAGTTCTATTAAAAATTAAAACAATTTATTTTTAAATAATTATTTAAATAGTACAGTTAATTTGTTGATAAATCAATAAGGAAACTTACATCTTTTCCTTGAATAGGTATAGGTTTTATAGCCATTGGTCTAATATTGTTTCTTTTGGAAATTGAATCGTTTGGACTTGAAAATTGTTGACCTAAAATAGGTGAACGCATAGATTTCGATAAAACTTCAGTATTTTGTCCTGGATGTGATTCAGTAGGGCTAATATTTTCATTTAAAATTGTCTGTAAAGTAACATTTGTATGAACATTAAATGTAATATAACTGTTGACTGTTGAGTAATAGTATCTCTTACCTTATCATTACATGGAATAACTCCAATCATAGCTCCATTATTGGTTACATGACCATTAAATAACAGAGCTCGGTGATAATCTGTAGAATCACTAAAACATATGTGTGCCCAATTTGGCCCTGCTTGTCTCACATCAACACAAGACACCATGTGTATAAATTTAGATAATATTTCATCTTTATTTGAAATTGAATAGCCAAAAACTGTAATCCAACATCCCGGGGCAGTTTTGGGTTGTTCCAACAAATTGTTTTTATCAGAGTAAAATTGTTTGTTTTCTTTATTGTTACACCTGCATTAAAAAAATAATAGTTTGTATAAGTATGACAAACGATTGCTAAAATTAAATTTAGAATATAATATATTATTATATTTACTGCTCTTCTCTATAATCAGAAGTATTGAGCATATCAAATAAATCAATTGTTGGAGCTTTTGTTGGTTCATCATTGACTCTATTTAAGATAGGAGTGGAAGATCTGAAAAAGCAAACAAAATGTTGTAATGAAGTATTCTTTTAGACCAATCATTGTAGTATAATACGTACGGTTTATCGCTTAGTTCGTGATGAAAATTTCGCATTAAAAACGTAGTGTGTACATCCGAGGTATGACTACGATTAGCACGTAACGGAGACATGGTGCTGATGGAAACATTACCAATCGGCGATTGAGCACGCTCACCCATCAAGTAACCTGGAAGATAAGTAGGTTTCTGTGGACTGTCGTGCGACGGTGATCCCAGAGCCATAGGTTCCATTTCACAATTCTGTCGCTTGGATACGATATTACAACAATTTAAGATATTACACAACGATTTTCTAATGAAATCCAAACGAATAGATCTGAACACGGATTGATTTTAACGGTGTCGTGATTTGAATATATAATGTCAAGACTTATAAAGAATAGATCTTGATATAAGTAGAGTAAATAGTAAACTCTAAACACTGATTTCGAATTTTTGATTTTTGAATTGTCAAGATCTTTAGTTGTATACCTAATGATAAAAAAATAAAAAATCACAACAAGGGATAACGGAAACTACCATCTACTGCAGCTTGCTGTATAATTTGTTAAATCTTAAAATCACTTCAGTGGTAGGAATGAGACAGAAGCGCCAACTTGATGAATGAAAAAAAAAACGAAACCGAAAACACAAAAATCTTTTTATTATCACATGGACGCGTTCCGTTTGCTTCCCTGAAGACCTTGACACGACGTTATCCATAAATAGCAATATGCAGTCGTGTAATCGTAAATCGTGATTCTACGGCATTAGTGTGCGTGTACAAACTAGTAAATACGAGTGTGGAGTGTTACGATACTACGACGCCCGTGAGTCGTGACTCTTTCCTGTCGTTCCAATAGTTGTAGGTAGTCGGTTTCCGGAACGTTCTAATTTTGGAGCGTGGGAGTACCTGCCTGAAACGCCTACAGTTAACTGAATATGAAGTGAGTAGAAAAGAAAATCATAAGATCGAGCGCACCCATTTATTATTATTATTATCGCAGTCCTCGTTCGCGAGTTTCATTCAATTGCGTATCTATTAACGTTTTTCGTTTTTCTCCACAGGACACCACCAGCAGTTTCTACGGCGGACGAATAACGACCACATCAGATCTCAATGCCTGGGTAAGTGTCATATCTCCGGATCGCGTTCACGAAATCAACCCATCTTAACTGATACCCCGTTTCAGCGTAACCATGTCGTTTAGTAACATGTCGTGTTCCCGTTGTGGGGATGGCTTCGATCCGCACGACAAAATTGTTAACTCGCAGGGCGAGTTATGGCATCCACAGTGTTTTGTGTAAGTAGTGATTCTGGATTAATTGTCATTTCGGAGTAAGTATAGTGGAACAATTTATTAATGATGTTTTATTTTCCGTTCACAGATGCTCTCAGTGTTTCCGGCCATTCCCTGACGGTCTTTTCTACGAGTTTGAAGGTCGCAAATACTGTGAACATGACTTTCAAGTTTTGTTCGCACCCTGTTGTGGTAAATGTGGTGAATTCGTCATTGGACGTGTCATCAAGGCAATGTCTGCTTCTTGGCATCCAGCCTGCTTCTGCTGCGCAGTATGCAACAAGGAACTAGCTGACCGTGGGTTTGTTCGCAACCGCAATAGAGCTTTGTGTCATGAATGTAATGCTGCCGATAAAGCGGTTTTGTCGGGTAGACACATATGTTTTAAGTGCCAGTATGTGAAGATATGAAAAAAAATTAACCATTTTCTACTGTACTCTAAATTCATCTTATTGGTTTTAGTGGTGTTATCGATGACAAACCATTACGATTCAGAGGTGAGGTTTATCATGGTTATCATTTCAACTGCACAGCTTGTGGTATTGAACTGAATTCAGATGCTCGTGAATTGAAACATAGATCTGGTTATACAGCTAACGAAATGGTATAAAATAAACATTTATAAATATTAAAAAAAAAAAAAAATGAATATGATAATATTATTTTTAGAATGAGTTGTATTGTTTGCGATGCCATGACAAGATGGGTATTCCAATTTGTGGTGCATGTCGGCGACCCATTGAAGAACGGGTAGTAACAGCACTAGGAAAACATTGGCACGTAGAACATTTTGTTTGTGCAAAGTGTGAAAAACCATTTTTGGGCCATAGGCATTATGAAAGAAAAGGCTTAGCTTATTGTGAAACTCATTATCATCAGCTATTTGGTAACTTATGCTTTGTTTGCAATCAAGTAATTGCTGGTGATGGTAAGTACAAAAATTATATTAATTAGATAAATTTGAATTAGTTCTCAATAATTATTTTAATTTTCAGTGTTTACCGCTTTGAATAAAGCTTGGTGTGTGCATCATTTTGCTTGTTCATTCTGTGATCAAAAAATGACACAAAAGACAAAATTTTATGAATGTGACTTAAAACCAGCATGTAAAAAGTGCTATGAAAAGTTTCCATCAGAATTCAGGCGTAGATTACGCAAAGCATATGATAATACACCAAAAAAATCTACATCTGCTTGAAATTTCCCATAACTTTTATAAGTTATCACAGTATTTTTATCGGTAACATAATAAATCAAGAAATTAAAATATTAACAAATGACAATCACAAATTCTAATAAATTAGCAACTTTGCTACATATATTATTGTTATAGTCGCGTTTGGCATTAAATTGTGCTATCTGTGTAAGCTTGGTGTTTTCTAAACAATTGGCAAATTTGTTAGGTTGCATTAACTTGAATTTAGATAATTATTTTTATACACATAATTTTTATTAAATATTTGATGTTTATTCTTTAAGAAGATTATTAATAAATTCATACTTTATGTATTAGATATTTTTTGTTTCATCATAATTTACATAATTACTATTTTAATTTGATGTAATGATTTATTTATTAATTTTATAACAATATAAATTCATTTTATTATAGACTAATTATTGTGTTTTATTTTTTGCATTTCATACTTCATATTACTTAATTGTTTAAACATAGACCCAAAAATATTTTCTTGGGTATATAAATTATTTATATGCAGAAATTTTTTTTATTTATATTTATAATTCTACTCGATGTGTTATAGACAGTTATAAATACTTTACTTTAATTCAAGAACATATGATATAAAACATGGAGTACAGTTTATTTCAATGCTGTGTTATAAAATACAAATGAAATAATAGTATTTGATAATAACTTACAAGTAGAATTTATTAATAAAAAAACTCAAATAAATTTCCCATAGTAAATTTATACTTGTAAATGTTATCTATTTGTATTACACTACATATAGACTAATTTATTTAGCTGGATTCATAGTTATGTTACTTGTTATGGAGATAAAAACCACACTATGCGACTATGCGACAGACAACATATTCTAGAACAGAGATTGGGTACCTTTTTGTAAGAAAGTCATTTTTTCAAAAAATTACAAAACTATGATATCCAGCGAACCGCACAGGTTTGAACAACCTCTTTTTTTTAATTGTGGTGTATAAATTATTACTTTATTAGTACATATATTAGAATAAAGATAGTATTATAATTTCATTAAAAAATTTAAAATAATAAATAACTATTCATAAGTTTTACCATTTGGATTATAATAATAAAAACCAATAACTTTCCTAAGCTGTACTCCTATACTGATTGTAAATTTGTAATACTTATGTCTTTCATGAATCATAATAACTATAAACTCTAAACAAATTTACTGCCATATTATACTATAAGCAAATAATAAAAATATTTGTTTAAAATGTATGAATTTTGTAATTTTAACATCTCACCACTATAATTATTATTTATACAGTATATATATTATATAGTAATGGTCAGTCCACATTCTGCACGAGAGAATGCACAGCTAGTGTGCATACACATTTTATGTCGCGACTGATCCTTGCCTTAATATCTCTTCTATGCTGACAGCGATGGCCGTTGCTCAGAATATGATTTTTTAAAGTAACACATTTTTATGCAAACTAGGTATTTAGATGTAAAAATCAAAAGAATGTTATTAGGTGTCGTCATAAATTAGTATTTAGTTGTAGGCGTTGTAGCACAGTCACACAGAATAATTATTATGTGGTTGTAGTCTAAGATATTCAGATGAAAAATATTTTGTCATGTATATTCATGATAACAAATAACAATATAATATAACTAGCTTGATTCGTATATAAATTGGTTATTTTTTATTAAAATTAAACTTTTTAAAGACTAGCCACATAATATATAATATTTTTTAGAATTTAACTTAATTTATGATATTTATAATTGAAACTAAAAATAATAAGAGTGATTTACTCGCAGGCTCATTTGGTACACACTTGTGAAAAAAAAATCATTAAATTATTTAAATACACCCAAAAACACCGTAACTTAAATACAAACCCCCACTCACCCTCTCTATAGACAAAAAAATCGGGTGACGTGGTGACAATTATGAGAGTATTTGAAACGACTGAAAAAAAATTGGAAAAAAGTTAAATACTAAATAGTGTCGTTATAATAAACGCCAGTTCTTCTTATATATATATTATAGAAGAATAATCATGAAAATCTTGTCATAATAAGGATAATATAGTTTGTCAGTCCTGTCACTACTGTTTGGAGCGCATACTACGGATCGTCAGTTCGTGCGGTGATTGGCGGTTGTCTGAAAAATGATAAGGACATATTCCATATTATACTCTTTACTCCATACTTCCTATCGAGGTGGTTTCCTATCATTCAATTATTCTCAAGATTAAGCAAAAACTAAAAAGTCGTTATTCGTTACTCCAGAAGTCGTTAAACCACCACGGTTTTTATTTACTATTTTTATTTGTTGATAACATTTGTCTTGAACGTTGTATAGTGCGAGTGTAAAGTGTACACTGAAATAATAAACAGTAACAATAAATACTTAATAGTTTAGTAGTTAATACTTAATTTCATTCTATTGCTTAATTTATTCAACTTTTCTCATGGCTGATGATTGTGAGTATAACAAAATAATATAATTGGTTATGTTGGTGGTAGCGATGGCGGTGTACTTACTATTTAGGACTAATTGAATAAAAATTAATATTTAAACATATATATATTCATGTATTATTTTGTATGTTAACATTTTAAATTTCAAGTGTATTATATCAGCACTCTGTCATAACCTAAGGAGATTGAAAAGTATTCCAGATAGTACTAAGTGTGGGCTTGTAGTTTGTTTCTGTTATTGGATTTTTAAAGCCACGAATTATGATAATTATGAAAATTTTAAAACTGCAGTATTATTATACTATTGTTTATTTAAACTGATTACTCATAAATTGTTTTAATTGTTTTTTATAGTTGATTTATCTTGTACCAACAAGTTTGAAGTGGAATTGGGCTCATCATTAAGACATTGTTGTAATGCTTCTCGTAAACTAAAACAGTTAACTTTAACTGCTGCTAGATTAAAAATAAATAATCAAGTAAGATATTAGCAAAATTGAAAGGACTCCTCATTTTCAAATTTATTCCAAGTTACTCATTTATGCAATTGAATTTTATCACTGATATTCATAACATCTATTTTTTGTTTATAACTAATTTTTTAATAAATGAATCATAAAAAAATGTACAAAATATGTTATATTATTATTTTATATACTTATTAATTTATTATAAGATATATTTAGGTAGTAAATGTATTTATTTCAGATAAACCTGACATGCAAAGAAAATGACATCGACCTAAGCGTAAAGAATATTTTAGATGAAGTACAAAACGTACGTGGTAAATTAAGTACTATTGAAACAACATTTGATTGTTCGGATAAGGTCAGTATTACTTATGATAAATATTAAATAAATATTTGTTCTATGTAATTGAATCTTAATTTTTATAGACTGTATTCAATCTTGGAGAAACAGTTCAAGAGCTGGAGAGTGTTGTAAACATTGTATCAAAAAACAAAAATACAATTTTTTCTCATCGTATGTTTATTTTTGTTTGCATTACTTTATTGATAATTTTCAATTATTTTTTTTATTTTTTTCAGGTAATCTTTTATAATTTATTTAATTTAATTTAGTTATATTTAGTAGCTTAAAAATAATCACATTTATAATGTCATTTAAACGTGTATGTGATGGATCTGGCAGTGATTTACTCAAAAGTCTTGAGGTACCTTATCAATTTTAATTACTTATTTATTATTAAATTCATAGTGTAATTATAATTTTATAATTATTATGTTAAATAATAGTCTCAAAGAATCAGAGAACTACTTGGCATTCAAATACCAGATGGTGAAGCTAAATTATTGTCCAATGGGAAATTGACTTGTATGATTTGTATTCAAAGACCAATTTTTGATACTATTAATGTGCTCTCAATTCACAGAAAAGGAAAAAAACATTTAAGTGGTATGTTTAAAAATAAAATCTTAATGAATTATATTTTCAACAATCTATTGACATGGTTAGGTATTAAATAGGTTTAAGCTGACAAGTTCCTAACCCTGTATCAAAAGAGAATAATCACTTTCATGCATATCGATTGACTGCTCAGGCAGTGGTGAGGCCAAATTTTCCACACCTTGCTATCCGATATTTCCTGAAGACATTATACAAACATACACAACTAATATTCCTAATTAGTAATATTATTATATTTAATTTGGAGACCATCCAATAGTATGGATCATTGGTAGGAGATGCGCAGAAATAGACAACATTCGGTCAATTAACTGATTATTCTCTGTTAAGATAGGGTATATGTAGTTTTAATAAATGAAACAAAAAAATTTAAAATTTAAAGTAACTTAATTGTATAAATTAAGTCAAATTCATAGAAATTAGTTATTTGGTTATACTTGTAACTCATTTAAATAAAATACTTAATTGTTGTTTGCTGAACTATTTAAGCCACCTATCAATAAGTAATGATAGTCAACTATCACTTATAATTTAATAATAATTATATTTTAAATTTAAAGTAGTATACTAAATACATTTTTTGTATAAAAAATTTAATTATTTTTTGGAATTTACAAATAATTTTTATTTAATAATTATATTTTTCTATGTTTAGAACTTAGTAAATATTTAGAAAGAAAGGAAGAATTGGAATTAATTAAAATTAAACAACAACAAAAAAACTGTGTTCAATCATTTGGTTCATCAAAATGTCATGCTAGTTCAACAGAACGTAAAACAAAATTGGAACTACCAGAAAATGGTAATAATATTAATTTACTTAAAACACTTTTGGTATTTATTCTAATTATTATTATTTTTTTAGATTCAGATACTAAAGAATCTTCCATTGTTTCACGTTATGTATCTTCAATGAAAAAAAAACCATCTTTACAAAATGTTATAAACCGTGCAAAAAAGCATCCATATCAGCGTTTGGTTTCTACTTCAGATAGCCCAGTGTCAAAAAATGTGCTGATGAATATCTCTCAATCTACACAGACTTCAACTAAAAAGGAAATTGAGTCAGTATAAAACAAATTTTTAATATATTTCTGAAGAAATGTTTTAAAATAGTAAACATAAAAATCATAAAATATTGACATGTCTTTTTATTGCTAACAATGTTCACAGAATTGGTTGGATTAAAAATTCTGATGGATCATGGTCTAAGGATCCACAAGCTGAATTTGATTCTGATGATGACTGGTAAGCATTAGATATAATTGTCTAGTAACAATTTTTAAATATTAAAAATATATTGCTTGAAATAGAAAATAAGTGTCAGTCTAAAATTAATAGACAAACTAGACGACTATATTATCCCAAAAACTGGAAATCTAGTGACTGTTGTCGGTGATACAATGATAAGCCACGATGTTCCTAAAAAAATTGTTTACAATTTTATACTTCTTTCATCAATTTATTGGTATAGGAAAAAAATGGAAATTTTTATATATTACCAAGCACTCTTTGTCACCAACAAAATTTGATTTTCTTTCTGTTGCATGAGAATACTTTTCATCGTCACAACTTTTACTTCTCCTGTAAGTTATTCATATAACAAATGAAATATAACATTTTAATTTAAATAACTTAGGTAATTTGTTTATTTACATTGATAGTTTTCTGATTTGTAGATTTTCTTTAGTACTTGTTTCTGTTATTTCATGATTATTTGGAGTCCTATAATATATTATAAATTCATTATTAGTAACTTAGTATATTTATTGAATTTTTGAATATAAATATTTACGAGTCACTTTTGCTACTATTTCTGTTTCTAACAGTTTCTAATAACTGTGATGAGGAAGCTGTCATTTTGGCTTGTAATAGCTGCAAATGTATGCAAAAGAATATTATTTATGTATATTAGTTTTAAACATTTTATGTACCAATCATAAAATATGAACTATTATTTATAAATACTCACAGGCCAAGATGTTGCACGCATTTCTCTGAGATCAATATTTCTGAAGAATTCAGTCATTACTAACTGTTCAATTGTAGGAACTTGACCCATAGGATTTTTAAACACATAGTTCATAATTTCAACAACCTGAAAAATTATAAATATATAAAACTGTGTTAAGTTACATTTTTTCAATTAAAATGCATAGCTAAAATAAAAATATGCAAGTTTTCATGGTGTTTTAAATATAATGTACATTATTTATTTTTTTTTACCTGAGGGTAGTGAGCAATATCTTGTAAATTAATTTCACTGGGTTCTGGAGTAAGCAATTCATACCCAGCTGCCATTTCAAATAGAACATGACCTAAATAAATGTATATTTTTTCAGATTTTTGTGCAAATTATATCTAAGACAATTTTATACCGAAACAAATTACATCAATTGCTGAGAAATCATCTAATATGAAATTACCACTCATAACAATGGGTTGAATTCTTGATGTAAAACCAAGTAGAGAATTTTCTAAGCCTGTGATTCTTTGTAAAATTATTAATACATTTTTAGTGATGATTTTGCTGTTTTTTTTTTTTTTTATTACCTGGCCACACCATTCTGAAGAATTACATTACCAGAATGTAAATTACAATCATGTGGAAACTTTTTTTCCTTAAGAAATAAAAGTGCTTCTAAAATCTGACGACCAAGTCTTTGTATCTGTGACAATGGCAAACCTTCACTGCGCTGTCCATACTTATCGCTCCAATCATCATGCCAACAACTCTAAATTATTTGTATTAATGTATTATTTGTATCAATAAATTATATTTTCTATATTCAGGATATTGTTATAATAATTAAAAAATACCTTATAGATAAGATCTTTGAGACTTCCTTTGCTGTTAAAAGGTAATACTAATGTAATAAATGTTGTTTCTGGATCTGTTGCACCTTCAACAAACTCAACGTCCAATACGGGATATATGTATGGATGTTGTAATGTTAAAAAAAGATCTAGTATAGTACGTCTGGTATCTGGTGTACACTCGAGAACACTTTTGGGATTTTTGGGTACAAGTGTTAACAGACGTTCTGTTTTGACAGATCCGTCGCGTACTACAAACCAATGTTTATCGACTCTAAGTACAAGCACAAAGTTTTTTTATCAACCTTTTTATAATATTATTACGAAATCAATTTTTTGTAAACTTTATGACTAATCAAACAAGTTATTATCACCTTGATCCAATATCGTTGAGGTGTTGTAAAAGAGCATATCGTGGACAAAACCTTAAGTAATGCTTGCATGCATTTTGAGCGTGTTGTCGGGCTTTGCGTTCCAGTTCCATCCGTTCCTGCCCCATAGAATCTGGTTCCAACGCTGTGTACTGATACCGACTGCCATTTCTACAATGCATAACAAACCGAAAGTGATCGATCGTTATATTCCAAGTTATTATTCATTGACAATAGAAATTTGTCGTGAGTTTGTGAGGGATAGGGGATGAAAAAAAAATGAGGATAAAGTTTCCCTAACTTGTGTCCGCGATCGACTTTACAGTTGTCGCACAATTCCTCGAAAAGCTTCGGAGGTTCGGGCCTGGACCACCACGCAAACCGGAACCTAAACGGACACACAGGCCTCGATCTGACCACACTGCGATCAGGTTTCCGGGATGCTACGCGTCCGTTCACCCTGTGAACGGGTCGTCCGGATCCCGCATCCGATGACGATGGGATAATGTTGACACAATTTTCCGATCGAGGCGAACGTGGTAACACGGATATGATCGTACGAGTATTGTTGTTATTGTTGTTATTGCGGTTACCGATCGGCCAAGGCATTTTTCAACTTCGCGTTTCACTGTTACTGTAACACTATAAGTGCGTGCTGTTGCTCGTTCGGTTTTCGTAAATATTAAAACTGGCTGTAGTGTTTTATAGTCGTCGACATAGTATAATATGTATTATTCTATTTATTCTGTATTTTAATATAAATGGTGTTGTGGGAATTAACCACGGTCATTATCTATGTGCACACGAACACAATAGCCCAAATATATCGCGTGAGTTTTAGCTTTATACAAGTCAAACGGTAACGTTGACTTTGGACCACACATGAACACGTTGTACGGCGTACGCCAATGGCTATTATATATTTATGTATATAATATATAAAATATACACGGCTGTAGGGTGGGCCACATGTGTGTTAATATTCATGACACACGATATTTATATTACCAATTAATAATTTATGAATTATTATTGTTTTGGTACAATAATTATAGGATATTAGTTTAAAAATCTATAAATACGTATAAATATATTCAACACTGTTAAAATAGCTTAGGTTTAAGTATTTGTATAAACTTAGGACTCGGAACTTAATGCACTTAAAAAGTACTAAATATGCATGCACTTACACGCTTATAGTTATAAATTATAACTTATAATAGTACAAATATGTTTTAAAAATATGCACTTATTTTTTTCTTCTCGAAATTTTTATAAATACAAATATTTTTTAGTTAAAATGGCTAATCGTATGATAACTAGGGATTTGAAAAACACCTATAATAATATCTAGTGAAAACTCTCAAAATAAATGTACATAAAAAAGTTTTATTGTCAAATTGTATTATAAATATTATTAATCATCAAAATATGCGTTTAAAATTACAAAACCACTAAATATGCTAAAATATGCACTATTAACTTTTAATATTTTTTTCATAGTGTCGTAAAATTAATTTCAAGCTTACTTGACAATAAATCTTAAAGCTCAATAAACATGCAAATCAAATAAATTTACAGCATAATAACTTTTATATTAACATTATTTAACTGATTTAATCAATTAATTTTTGGTTGAGAATTCGAGTACCTATAGGTAATTTTGGGTGTAGTAGCAGTAGATAACTTTTTTTCACATATAACTATTAACTATGTAGTTGCATTATACTTACGAGCAAGCTTTTCTGATCCAATAAGCTAAAAAACCTAGAAGGCCGAACCCACTGACGAGTGCCACAGTCATTACCTAAAATAATATATACTATGATCATATATACTAGTATTTAGATAAATATAGAATAGTTACAAGTAAGTTAGTTAAAAAATAGTCTTATATCAGGTATATTTTTACCAATTAAGGGTTACTAAATTTAATTTTTTCTCTCTAGTTATTACGTCAATACATCATGATTAATTACAAATGTACCTCTATATAATACCATATAATAATATGCAATTTAAAAAAATTAAATAATTTTTATACTTAAAGTAACATGTATTTCAGTTAAAAAATATTCATTCATTGGGTATTTAAATTTGTTGGTATATTTAAATTTTAATTCTTTCGGATAAAAATTAATCATTTGTTTTATTTATTTATATAAATCAAAATATAATTTAATTCTACGATATATTTTTAATTTATCACAACAATTTGTACCAATTATTGTTTATAGATTATATATAATTAATAAAATAAATAGATAGATATATTAGGGAGTTCAATTCCTGCTTGCCTGCAATCCTGGATTTGGTCAATCACCTTTTAGATGCTTTTATAAAATGCATTTTATAATTTAATATAAATGTAAATTGGGTTATCTATTTATAAATAAATTACTGTAATTATTTTAGAAAATTTTTTTAGTAGCTATAACAACTGGAAATTATAAAACACTGAATAATATTAAATAGAAAAATTATATATTATAAATAATTATCATACACACTGATTTCTAAATTATTGTTCAATGATTTCTGCAGTTTTCAGCATGCTTATATGTGTGAGAATAATACTTATAAAAAATGAAAATAGACCTTGAATCTTGACATTTACCGCAAAAAATAAAACCTTTACGAGACTCTTCAATCTATAATTAAAAATATGTAATATTGTCATCGCACTATTTATTTTATTTCTTTGACCCCGCATACGCAATACATAATACGTATCTACATATAGTGAATTTGTGTTCAGGAAAACTAGTGGTGTGTACTGTGTTTTTAGCTCTGATATTATAGTTTATTATTATCTATGTTTGTAAGTTGGTTTTTTTTACATTAGGTATCTCTATTTTTCTGTCGTGTATGATGACTGATGAGTATTTTTAAATTTTAATGTTTTACAATTTTACACACTCATACCTCGCATAAAAATAAAAACCAATTATAAACCTATGTTCGTAAAAACATATAGTACATAGATAATGTTCAAAATTCATAAGACTTATAACATAAAATTTGATGGTAGGTTAATTATTCACTGTAATATTAAAATTAACAACATAAAATTGGTTCTGGCGTTCTTTATCTTTTTATTGCCAGACTGTGTGAGAGAGAAAACAAAATATTTTGCTGACTGTTGACGGTCTATATTAAATAATTATGAAACTTTATAATAGTTGTTAATTTAAAATAAAAGCTTTTTTTTGCAAGTATACCAATAAAATAATTTTAAATAAAATAAATCATATTTCCAATCTAAAAAATAATCCTTTTAAGGAAATTGTTGGTTTATGGGTCAAGGCTTAGAATTTAGTATTTACACAAACTAACATATCTCGAGAATTATCAAAGGCTCGTATAGACAGTTCCATGTAATGATGATCGGGGAACAGGACATTCATTTGAATGTAGGTATATTATTTTTATTTGAACAATTCAACCATCTGTACATATTTGATACAATAAGCCGAAAAAGTTCAAATTAAAATTTACAGTCGTTTGGCTTGAGTGGAAACTGGAGAGGTCGTATACAATGAAGGAACACACAGTCCGGGAATACTACACATAAGTACCTATCAAATTTACCACTTGCACTTATTGTTAAATTATGATTTAGAAATGATGTAATAAATATATATATATATATAACAATTATAAATTAAAGCATTATTATAATTTTTAATTTATTAATTTATTTTTTACCTAACCTTACTTTTTTTTTATAATTTACTTTATTAAAAATGTCCGTAAGATCCAATAAGTGTATAAATTATGAAATCTAAATGACACTGTTTTAATAGTTACATTATAATGTTTAAATGAATAATTCCCAATCGCACTCACTTGATCAATGAACATTTAAATATACATAATATAAATAATATAATTTATATAGGAAATATTTTCTTTCTGTGGACCATGGCTATAAGGTATCAACTACATAATACATAGATAAAAATTTATAGTATTTGTTTTATTTAAATTGTTTTAAATTTGTTTAATTACCTATGAAAGAACCTAATCAAATAGATTGGATATTTAAAAAAAAAAATTGGAATTACGTAAATTTGTGGAGTGAACCTTGAGAGGTTCAGACTAATTTTTACATTAGTTAAGCAAAGTTAGCAACAGATCAGCTAAAATTTCAATCTTGAATATAAGTTAAGTTTACGTTATAGATTCAATTTTAACCATTTAAAAATTTAATAGGAACCTATAGTTAAATAAAAGAAAAATAATATTGATTACCTACCTATTTGAATAAATCCTAATTAGACATTATTGACAATTAAAATTTATAATAGTAAACGTATTTATTTTTAATTGTGGGTTATTGAGGGTGCATAAAAGATTGTCAAAATTCATTTTGTGTAGTTGCATATTCTTTTTTAGTATTTTTATTTGTACCTGTCCAGATATAGTCACGCCAATAACAGCTGCTGTCCTGGGTCTGAATACTCTGAACCATAAAGTAATATATAGAAAATAATTAGGGTCTGAATTTGAATGAAAAAACATTAATTTTTGTGAAGTCACGGACAATGCTTTCAAGAATAAAATCTATTTTTTATTATATTTTTATTTTTTAATAATCTTAGCCTTTTTATAGAATTTTTTTTTTAATTTTTAGAAGTATTTTTTATAATTTTGAGTGAATATTTATACATTGAATGAATTTTTAAATAAAAGTTAATTGGCAATTATTCAAATTTTAGATCAAGGCATTTTGTTCAAATATTTATTATTTGTTATTATCAGGTAAAAATTAAATTATTAATTTTGATATACTTAGAACGATTAATTTAGACAATAAAGTGATGTTTCCACTGGTCAAGGCTCAAACCCATCGCCAACGCATCCATTGCAATTTTTTTGATATTTTTATAATAAAATAAAAAATGTTGGCAAATTTAGGGTATTTAAATTCAGATTATAGTTATACTACGTATATATTGGTATAATATTATGATTGATTCGTAATACGTGATTCATACGTATTCTTAGTTCCTACCGTATAGTACGATACGACCAAATCAATTCCCACTGGCTGGTCGATTCTCCTTCCGGGCAGAGCTACCTGGACCGTCATTCTAATACGCCGGACGTGGTCGTTTGCCGCTCACAAAGCGCGCCAACGGTCGTCTTACTCCTGGTGTCGTCCACCATCGCCTGTATAATATAATATGTTAAATAGTTGATAGTTTTATACTTTAATAATTTAATGTATAATAATAATAATGTATATACATGCAGGTAATGACCAACGATGAGCTTTTGGTACAGCATGATGATTTAAAGATTCCTAATATTTATATTCATGTATATTATTAACGTAATAAGATAAATATACTACGGAAGCTGTCAAAGTAATGGCGGAGAAAGATGGGGTCTGTTTAGTGATAAAATACATAGGTGTAATGAAATATAATTATCATCCCTCTACATATTTGGTCATTTCATCCACTTATTCAAGAATTTCACCCTACAGTTGGCATCTCCTTCGAATACATAATAAATGTATAATATTATGATTATAGTAGATTCATACATTTATAGTTACCTATTTTTATTCAATATTTCAGTTCTAAAAATGATCAAATCTGTGTATATCAATGCTGCAGAGTACAGGTTATTATTTATTAATGTTCACACGCGCATATTGTAACAAATATTCAAATTAAAATACTACTTAATTTACCTAATATATTGCATATCTACAATAAGTGCGAAGTAGGTAAGTATATACACACATTGTAGGACGTAAGTGCCTACGCTTACCCCACGAAAACGAAGTGCCTTCAAATGTAGGTCTTATATACACAGTTACTCACCCTTTATCGATTCCATGAATAAAATGCGCATTTTTGTATGATTAGGTATAGAATATAATGTATATACTATACTCCTGCAATGTGAGTGTATAATATTTATGAATATTTAACGAACTCAAATGTTGGTCGCGATCGTATGCTGTAGGTATGTATCATCGATCAATTGTTGTTTTCGAACTTAAGGAAAACAAAACAAGCGTTTGTAAATACGGACGGCACTGACGTTATATATATTGAACGCTGCTATTTCCGAATAAGCTGCAGCGAGTGGGAAGGGCGCAAGTCTGGTTTGGACGCGAGTGCGCCAGTGCGATGTCCTAAATCCCGCCGCGCGGTATAGTGAGGTACTTACTATGATGATAGTGCACCGGCCGAGCTGGTGGCTATACAGGGTTTTGGGGGGAAAATTTTCCGGAAGAATATTAATAATTTATTCGATTGAACGGCGATAAAATAATACATGCACATAATACGAATATATAGTAATTATAGTTTAAAACGTCAATGTCTGAATTATTTTACCACCCATTTTAATTTGTTTACGAATCCTGCAAAGCGCGTATATTCTAATAGCTATAGTTATGATCAGGTCAGACGTAATCACCCATTAAAATATAATACCCATAATCAAATGGGTATAATATTTTAAAGTGGGAGATTTAATGAAAAAAAATCGAATGTAAATAAATTAATTCAACATCATGAAAACGTCAAGTTATAACTATTTTTTTTATTATTTTCCAGTATAAACTACGGACTTTGACTCAATAATTATTAGATTATTATATATAGACTCTGTTATACAGAGTAATATAACTTATTATATAAGCTTTAAAGTTATAAGTTCTAACTTTATAAGATGATAGTTGATCAATAATAATAAGAGTAACTACTATATTTAACACTTAAAGTTTTAAATTTTAAACTTTCACAATGTTCTACCCTGTACATTCATATGTCCTTTTAATGCTTTCGTGTTCCCAAATTTAAAAATAATTTCATAACAAATGAGCTGATGAGACGCTATTACCAATGAAGATCCCACGTTTCTTGTTTAATCAGTTTACTTTTTGTTTAAAGTAGCTGCAGTAAGACAAAATATTACAACTTAAAAATGCTCATATTTATAGCTTAAAAATTAAAATATTAAAAAAAACACTGCATCATTGATTATGTTCTAACCTTTAACTTTAACTAAGTATAGATTAATTTACTCTTATATTAAAGTTAACAACAGTAACAACATATTGTGGGTTCTATTAAGCGAAAAATGTCCATGTTGTATGCAAGACTGATACAACATATGTGGGTATGGTGTTCTCTTGAACTTAAAAATATTTAAATTCTTCTATTGATACGAATGCGATTTTGATTAACCTATTTCAGGTTTTTTCAATTTTGATTTTTAAAATTTCTTGAAACTAAATTTTTTTTATAATTAACATATACTTATTTAAAACTAAAATGTTACTAATTTTAAACGTACAATATATAGTTTTTTTTTATAATATTTTTGACTGTTGTACAATATTTATAAAACATAAAGTATATACTTTAACATTTAAAAAAATTATAAATGAGTTTTCCTTAGATTTTTTTTAGTTCGTCCTTGTTTTATTTGATCTATAAGTTACGATAGGTACCTTATGGCTTACCTTTATTCAGTTATTTATTTGTTGTATTTTTAAATTGTGTGAATTTGATAAGAATATAAGATCAACAATTGTTGGTAAAACCTTAAAAACTTGTGGACAAATATTTAATTGTGAGTAGTAGTAAGTTCAAAGTTACTAGTGTTGCAACCAATTTCAATTAGTTAATACATATATATTTATCAATTATGGATGTTTTTAATTGACCATTACTATTTGCTTTACTCGAAAAAAATTATGTGAACTAACTGAACTAACAAAACAATTTTATTTTGATATTGCATGTAAAATTACACATTTAAATAGATAAGATAGTGAAAATATTAAATTGTATGATTGATACCAAATAATTTAGATCCAACCTTAATAATTTAAGACCGTATAGAATAAACCTGTACACGTTATTATTGCCAAGGGGCCAAATGTCTAAATCAGGCCCTGATTAGTTACTTGGTTAAAATGTTATAATATTATACAATCTTGTAAAAAAACTTTAAATATGTATCTAAGTATAAAGTATACTTGATTAAATAATATTGGAATATGAAAATAGATAAAAGGTATATATTATTATAAATCTGCAAATATATGTAATTGCTTTAAAACATTCTTTTATATCTAATGAAATAAAACTGACATTTTTAGGTAATAAACTTATAACTAATAATTTCAAGATAGTTTATAATACAGTAAATACAGAACAGGAGTAATGTATTTTTATTGTCACACTTCTTTACACCAAAAACAAATTTGAATAAGTGTCCAGCTGCACAGCTATGATTTATGTATGTTGGTTATTCTGATAGATTAAAATTGTATTTAATTTGTGATAAATAGTAATATTATATTAATTATATATGACCATAATATTATATTAAAGAAAATATTGAAGTTTCAAGGTTATCCATTGACCATTATAACATTATATTATTTATATTCTTCTATATGAGTTTATAATTTAACCTTTAGGTACATGATTAAATCGCAGCCTACTTCGTAATTATCACGATTTAAAACAAATATCTTAAATTGTAGTTATCATTCAAATGATCCGAAATATTTTATATAAATATGAACTGAACACGGTCTACCGTTGCCGGACGGCATTGTCGGCATTTATGGTGATGATGGCAAAGATAATGAATGTGTGTACCATAATATAGGTATTATCTATGGGTGGTAGGCGACGACGAATTTCTTACTAAAACTACGATAGACATAAAATAAAAACTACGAAATAGGATTTACTGGATTTAGGTATTTATCTTTTCTGTTATAAGTTGAAATATTTGCACCTATACACTATATTTTAGTACTTGATAATGTCATTTGTTAATTGTTAATTGTTAATTGTTACTACTTACTAATTACGTAAATAAATTTATTTTGTCTAAGGCACTGTAGAAATCTTTATAGGGCCCTAATTTTGTCATGTTATTAGCATTATTATTTAAAGATCGTACTTGACGGTTATTGTTACTAATCTAGTATTATTAGTTATCAAACAGCTGATATCCACTGCTCCCCCGACAACTGCTAGCGTCTGATTGTACTTTATCATGTTAACGTTTTATTATTATCTTTCCAAAACCACATAAATTATTGTTATAATACGTTATAATATATAATAATATAAAAATAAACTAAAATACCAATTATCCCAGATTATTTATTTTTATAGTTGTTATTAAATTATAGACCATCGTGGATGTGTATATTTATATATTATAATTTAATCATATTAATCCAAGTGGGTTAATGGTTATTGCATTATTGTGTTCTGCCTTTCTTTTTAGTGTCACTGTTTAATAACCAATGTAAAATTACAATATATTTACACGAGTACGTATACACACTGGCCAATGACGAAAATTGTCTTGCAAAAAAATGTTGATTATTTGTACCTATTTAAGTATTTATTGGAATTTTGAATAATCGTATGTCTGTATCCGTATCCCAACTGAATATTTTGTGTATTTTGTAGCGGAAGAATAATACTTTTTAATAACTAAGGTAAACAATCTATTATTTAAAAACCTTTTAACCTTTAACGTTAATGAATTTTCAATTCTAATTGAAACTTTAAAATTTGAATTTTGGTTACTCAGATGGTCACTTCTATTATTCACTCATCTGCAAGTGGATTTAAATTTTAAAAATACAATATTTGTATTTCTAACTATAATTTAATTTGTTATATCATGCATTACTACAATATAGGTAATCTACTTTGAAACATTTTTATTTTTTTGGCTAGGTATTATTCAATTTAAATAACTATATAATAATAGTTTCATATTCAAATTTTGCTTTTTTGAAAATTCATTATTAAATCGACTATTTTTAATTAATAGCTGTGTTAAATGTTTATCATCGAGTAATTTAATATAATATTATTTATAACTTATAAGTATTTGGAAGCTTAGTAAATAATATATTAGTACAATTACTATTTTTTTTAAATTTTGTATACATTTTAGAAATTAATAATATTAAATTAGCCAAATAAATTGATTTACCCGGCTTCAAATACATTTTTCAATATTTCTATTGTTGAAATTTTGTTACAAATTTATTTGTTAATTAAGAAAAATAATTAAGGTATGTCAATTTTTTTTAATTTTAAGTAGTATCCTTTTAAAGTTTAAAAAAACTTTACATCTCTCATGAATTGTCTTTCTCTTATTAATATTCTGAATAAACATCTGAATTGAAAATATTATGTAGTGAATAATCATAAATTTTGTTGTTTTTTTATTTTAAATTAAGTTAAGATTATTTCAAAATTTAAAATTTAAAATTGCCCATAACTGCTATTTAAATAGAAATGTATAAAAAGAAATCTTTGATATTGACTATATAATAATTTTATATTTGTTAATAGGTCAGTTCACTCTAATATTGAACATAACAGAATTAAATGAATTATTCAGAACATACAATTTGCTTTATAATGTGTTTGTAATACCATTGATTTATTTGATTTTAAATATTATAAATTGCTCACTGGGCAGTTTTTCGGTAGCTCACTATTTGAACAGCACTGTTATACAGAATTTCAGATGTGTTATTAGTTAATAGACATTATTTTTAATCAATGGTAATACGTAGACAATGTATGTGTATACAGAATTCTTTTAATACTATTTATATTTATTACCTTTTGAACTATTGATGTAATAAAATAATCTTTTATAATAGTTATATTATTTTTAATAATTTGTGATTTACTTACCTAACCTGAAAAAACTTGTATTTGGTTAGAGGTAGGGTTAACAAATATTGATATAAAATAACATGATTTAATAAAAATGGCTAATAAATAATAATGAACCTCTTAAGTGTGTAGATACTAAAATTTACACTCAGTTAACATTTTAGTTTTTAAAAGATAACAGTATGAACAATTAGTTGTATCTACGATATATTCTCCACTTATCTTTGTATATTTTTTTATTATTAACAAATTTAACATTTTTCATAGTAAATATTAATTTTAATTCTTGTAATAATTTTTACTTGATTTAATAAAATTACATAATCAAAAACAAATAATATAATTTATTGTTTTTATTGACCTATAATAATATGTCATGAACTGATAAATGTATAACATTTATGTTAATATTAGTTTTAACTACAAGTTTTATTGTTGTGTTATTTATATATATTATAAATCAAAAAGAGAATTTTATAAAGTTATTAATTAATAGTTTGATTTTAGATAGGTAATAGTTGAGTTTTTGTTTTTCTGTTAGTTTTCTGTAAGGAATTTTGAAAATGCCATCAGTGACTAGTGAAACCTAAAGTAAAATTTTTTTGTATAATTGCAAAGTATCTTTATTAAATATATACTAATACTATATTATTTTATCAATTGTTATTAATTTAATAACATTTAAATAAGATTAATCACTAATTGTTGTTATTAAATGTTCCAATAGTGTCCTAATTGAGTCTGTTAAAAGAAGTCAATGTATCAAACTATTAAATAGTGATTATAAGATGTCAGATTTAAAATATATTTATATAATTTATATAATATTATTTGTTTGAGTTTTATTTACAATATGAAATATAAAATTACATTTTATTTTATTTAGGTTATTACCATTCATTATGACGAGAAAAAAAAAAGAAGACTATACACTTCAGTATAAATGGTTAGAAAATGATTTGTCAAAGTCATCAACGGTGACATCTGTAAGTTGTTTTGACGACTATAGACGTATTCCACTTTACCCCACATTAGAAGATATAACCAACGGACCACCAATATTATATGCAAATAATGTTGATCGTCCATATAAAAATTGTGATGAATATCTAAATAATTTTTTCCGTCTTATGCGAGAAGATTTTGTTTCGGTTATTAGAGATATTTTAAAAACTATAAATGCTAATAAAAGTGTACTCGAACGAGAAATGGACAGATTATGGTATTATAGTAATGTTAAAATTGAAAAGAAAAGAAATTCATCTGTAACAATGTATTTGCAATTTGATACACCTAATAAAGCTAAGAATTTTAACTATGAAGATAGTAAACGATTTAAAAATGGTGCTTTGTTGTTACTTTCAAAAGATTTATTTACTACATTCAGTTTAGGAATCGTAACTGATACATTTAAGTTAAATAAAGGGATAGTTGGTGTCGATGTTGTTGATTTTGAAGAAGTAAATAAATGGAACTCAATTGATTTATTAGAGCCAGATGTTTTTTATGAACCTTACAGATATGTTTTGGGAGTATTTCAAGACTTGTGTGAAACAAATTTCCCAATGAAGAATTATATTATACATGGTATTAAAGAAATTTCATATCCTAGTTATTTAACAGGAAATTCTGTTTATACTATTAATGGGATTACATTTGATATTCTTCAAAATGACCAATGGCCGTCAGCTGAAATACTTAACATGGATATCAATCAATATGAAGCATTTAAAGGGGCTTTAACTAAAGAATTTACTATGATTCAAGGACCACCCGGCACTGGTAAGACTTACATTGGATTAGAAATTGTAAAGGTTATTATTGAAAATATGTATGATACAAATAAACTCAACCATCCTATTATGGTTGTATGTATGACAAATCATGCCTTGGATCAATTTCTTGAGGGTATATGGAAAATAACAAGAAATATTTCAAGATTTGGGCGTGGAACTAAAAGTGATATTTTAGTGAACTATATTCCAACAATGAGTGTTGCTCGCAAGGATGAATGTGCCAATATATATGTAGATGCCAGACGAGACGTAAAAGCTTCAATACAAAACGAAAATCAGCATCTGCTTAATATTAAAGAAGTTGATCACAATAAAGGTGTAGTTGATTTGTCTTTACTTATGCAAGTGCTTAACGAAAATGGTTTTAATACATGGTTTCAAGATTCATATGATTTACTTGCATGGTTGTTACATGGTATTTCATCCGTGAATGGTATAAATCCAATAGATTTTTTAAAAAAAGATAAGTTACTTGCTACCCGATTCTCAAAACTTGATAAAAATAAAACTAATAAAAAAATATATTGTATAACTTTGAAGAGTATAAAACTGTATTGTACCCAAATTCAATGTCAACTAAATAATACGAGTTATAATCTAAAAGATGATTCTAAAAAAAAAGATTTAGAAAATGCATTACAATTAATGAGAACCATAGAAGATTACATAGCCAAACATTTAAAATTGTATAAATCCGGATCTTCTGAAAAATTTAAAAATCGGAATAACCGTGACTTATTAGAAAAAAGAGATCGATGGTTATTGTATTATTATTGGATTCGTTTATATATAACAAAAGAGTATAATAATATTGAAAATATAAAAAGTACTACTCGTCAATGTAGACGAGATATGAACAAGTTTAAGTCGATTGGATATTTGAAACCAGTTCAAAATAAGTATGTGATTGGTATGACAACAACTGCCGCTGCTAAAAATAGATATTTGCTTAAAAATCTTAAATGTCCAATTGGTAAATATAATTTATGTTTAATCATAATAATTATATAAAAATATTTCTTTCATAATTACTTATATATTTATTAGTTATAATTGAAGAAGCAGCAGAGGTTTTAGAACCTCACATTGTGGCATCATTGTCAGAATATTGTGAACATCTTATTCTCATTGGTAAGGCATTCAATTTATGATTTAAACATAGAATATTTTTTGTATATTTTTAAAGTTATAACATTTATAATTTATATTAATTCTGTAGACTATAATAGGGGTGGCCAGCAAGAAAAGACTCGTGAGCCACCAAATATATTAATAAATATAAAAGAGCCAAAATGTAAAAAAAAAAAAGGTCATACATAAATATACAATAATATCATATTAAAACATTTTTTTTTTGTAAAAATATTACGATAAGATGTGAGCCGCAAAAGTCTATGACGGTTTGGACATCCCTGGACTATAATATAATTATAATTGTGTGAATTAAATTAGTAAAATTTCTAAGTTTGCTTGTACTGTTAGAAGATGATTGAATGTTGAAGTTTCATAAAATATTATAAATTTTGTATTTTATTAGGTGATCATAAACAACTGCGTCCTCAAACAGCTAATCATATCATAGGCAAAAAATATCGACTTGACATTTCATTGTTTGAACGTATGGTAAATAATAAAATTCCATCATATGTATTAGCAGAACAACATCGCATGCGACCAGAAATTGCAGGCTTAGTTGCACCAGTTATTTATCCACATTTAAGAAATCATGCATCTGTTATGGAACGACCAAATGTTAAAGGAGTTTACATGAATTTATTTTGCATGACTCACAATGTTCATGAAGAAAAAGTAGAATTTTCAAACTTAAATTTTATTATTAAAATAATTATTTAATATGTTGATTTTATTAGAATTATGAGTTGTCCAGTTTTGTTAATAGTGCTGAAGCAAAATATTTGGTTGCATTGGCAAATTATCTATTAAAGCAAGGATATTATCCAGAAGATATTACTATTATGGCAATGTATAATGCTCAAGTTGTATACATTTCTAATGTAAAATAAAGCATACATATGTCATTTTGTTTTCCATTTTTAATAATATTGTATTGTTTTAGTTGATTAAATCACCACCTTTTGAACATTTGGCAGACATTAGAGTTTCTTCAGTGGATGGTTATCAAGGCGAAGAAAATGAAATTGTTTTATTGTCATTGGTGCGTAGTAATAATAATTACAGTATTGGATTTTTGAAAACCAACAATAGAGTATGTGTTGCCTTATCTAGAGCTAGATTGGGTTTTTATATTGCTGGTGATTTGAAATTACTTGCTAGAGTCAGTAAATTGTGGAGTAGTATTAAAAAATACTTGAGTAATATAAATGCATTAGGTAAGAATTTATTTGTATTTATATATTGCCATTAAATTATTTAACTCAATAAATTAACCTTATCTTATAAGGCAATTAATTGTTAAATAAAAATAAATTATACATTTAATCTATCTAAAATTGAATGCGTATTGAATACATGATTATTTTTACCAAAAGGTACAGTTTTTTTTACTATGTATTAAGCTAATAAATAGGTGATTATTTTTGTGTTTATTATATAGGCCCAAAATTATTGTTGAAGTGTCAAATTCATAACAAATGTTTAGGAAGTGTATCAAATCATTCAGATTTTCAAAGGTTGACTGCATGTCAATTAAAATGTAATGTTGAACTTTCTTGTGGCCATTTATGTAAGAAATTATGTCATGTTGAAGATAGGGACCATTTAATGGTTAAGTGTTCAAATGTCTGTAATAGGTAAGAATTTTTAATTAATGGCTAATAAATATATTTAAATAGCATTCTTTTATGTTATTTTTATTTTATATTTTATATTTATATTTATTATAATCAACGCCAGACGGCTTTTACAAAATTAACAGACAAGAAATACATAGATAACATATAAAAACATATAACAATATATAAAATGCATAACTTATACTAACTTTAATATTAGAAAGAGGAAAAAATAATAATAAATAAATAAAACATGGTGTAAATGATATGAAACAACATTTTTTTTTTTTAATGTGAGCCTTTGTTCTAAACATGGTTTAATAGTCTATATGATTATTTGCATTATGCATCATCCTTAAAAGTGGGGCATTCCTGGAGAAGTTAGATTTATTGGTGGGTATTTAAAAATACACTGAAGCCTAGTGTTACTAGGATACGAAAACTAAGTTCTCTAAGAAGCCTTGGGGCATCAACTTAACCTTCAATCAGACGCTGATTTATTAAAATTATCACACCTAACTGAAAGGGGAACAAGACTCAGAGCTTGATTTATCAAACATGTTATGTTTAGGAAATGCCCTAGAGATCATAAATGTCTTAAAATGTGTTATGAAGACTGTTCATGCCAAGTGTTAATTAATCAAATGAGTGATTGTGGCCATATTGTTCAAGGAAAGTGCTGTGATATAGAAAATATGAAATGCTATATGAAGGTTTATTCTTTTTATTCAATATCCATTTAACAATTTTTAAATTATCTTAATTTTTGATAATTGTTTATGTTCTAGGTAAAAAAAACATTAAGTTGTGGGCATACACTCGAGAAAAATTGCTTTGAACAATTTAATTGTAACCAAATATGTAAAAAACCCAACTTAAATTGTTTATTTAGGCATTTATGCAAAAAACCATGTGGTGTAAATTGTGGTTCATGTACACATTTGATTCCTATAATAATGAAATGTGGACATATTTCAGAATTCTCTTGTTCTCGAGAACCAGACACAGTAGAATGTTTAGAATGCAAGGTAAAATTAAAACAAATACTTAATTGTATAGATTATTAACTAAAATTAATATTAGTTCTATTAAATATGTTTTAAAATTGTTGAAAGATGAGTTAACTATCTACAATAATTTTATAAGTGTACATTTTTGAAAAATGTAAGGAAAAAATCAATGCGATTAACAAATTATTAACTTGTGTGTATTATAAAATACTGTTTACTATCATTGATATACTAATGATAATATATTTTGAATATTAATAGTTTGTTTCAACAAACTAAAAATTGTATTTTAATTAATAGTCAAATGTTATGTTTATGATTAGGGTTATCAGAAACATTTTATGTCAAGGAATGATGTAAATAGATTAGTTCCTGAAAAAAATAATTCAGGCATTAAGGTCCTGTAAGAATATTTGAATAAGTAAGATTTATGAAAATTATATTGCTTCATGCTTAACCTTCTCCTAAGCATGCTTGATAATTAATTATTGCCCACGCATTAGTTTATTGGTGTTTGTTTTTAATTAAATGCTATAATCTATCTAGTTTTTTAAACATAAAAACATTTTCTTTATTAAAATACTAAAAACAAACCTATCTAACACCTTCCTTACTTATCTATAAATATTTCTCTAATACTAAGTTTTACCATAAATCCATATCTATATTTTTAAATTTTGCATTTTCATCTTAAGCTTTTGAGATACATTTTTATTTAATTTTTGTTTTATTTAGGTATATTTTAATATGTAAACAAGGTCCAACATAAATGTGATTTAAACCAAACAGATTTTATTGATTGATATATATTTTAATTAATCAAATTGTATAAAAATTGTTATTTTGTAATTTTATTTTATAACACACCTTTGTGTTCTATATAAGTTTTGTGACTACTATTTTAACTTATATTATATTTGAACCATTTAAATAATGTTTTATTGTTTTAATTTTATTATTTTTATGTTAAGAAAGATGATATTAATTTAAATAAAGGTTTTGTCAATCACTACAAATTAAATCTTAGTTAAACTTTTATTATTATAATTTGAAAATTAATAAAATACAGCAAGTTTATAGTAGACCAGGGCTTTAAACCGTGATGATTTTTTGTGGTTAATGGTTTTAGTTCATATACTATTTTTTTGGTTTTAAAATCTGGTTAATATTGATCTCATATTTTATATTTTTTTAAAACCAGGTTTTAAAATTAATAAACTGGTTAATTTTGTTTTTTTAAAAATACATTTTTTCATGCCAACTATAATTAATAACAATGAAGAGAACAAAATATTAAACTTAGGGTTAAACTTGAAATTGTTTGGTGAAAATTCAAAATTAACTTAACCAATGACAGTATACAACACTCATATGAATAATATAACTGGATTATTTATTATTGAGTAAAATAAAAGAGAAAAAACGAGGTAAAGTCAAATTTTTGAACAAGCATTTGAAAAAACCATTGACGACAACACCATGGTGATATTGTAACAATTTGGTTACTGGTTATCATTAATTGTGATCATGAACAATCTATAGTAATTAGTAATATAATATTATAATCTTAATTTATTATTGATTGCATACCACTATTATTTTTCATGTAACAAACAATAGAAATACACTGACCAACTTAACAAAATGTGAAAAATTAAATATTAATTATTATTCGAAAAAAAGAATGAAAAATATTTCTGGTTAACTATTTCGTTTTCGGTTCATAAAATAACTAATAGTGGTTCCGTTTTTGTTTTTGTTTGTAAAAATTTTGCAATCAAACCGGTTAATAACAAAAATTTGTTTTAACCGGATTGAAGCCCTGAGTAGAACAATAACATTCTATATTTAAAACTGTATTGTAAAATGCGAATGTAAATTTTTGTATAAGGAGCTGAAATCATACTGAAAAAAACTGGTGTAGGAACTAGAACCTTTCCAAAACCCTTATTTAAATATTTTAGGATTTTGAATATCGTCGGAACTTAATTCAAACCAATATAATATTTAGACAAAGGTTTTTTAAAATTAATTTTACAATAAATTTTTTTTTTATTTGTATCTGTATAATGCTAGTAAAAATTAAACACAAGCACATAGTGCACATTTATGTTATTATTATTTTTATTTATAATTAATAATATTTAAAAATTATCATTGGAGTACCTAGTACCTATATAGAGTATAGGTTTTTAGATTGTGTCACTGAGTTTAAATTATAACATAAATTACCAATTATAAAATAAGAATCATCAATGAACATACAGTTATTATTATTAGGTAATTAAACATATTTTAATATTGCTATTTAAAGATTATTATAAAGTAGCCGAAAAAATCACCAAGGTTCCAGTCCTTGATTAAAACATTAGTGATGGGATACTATTAAAGTTGCTTAATAGTTGGTATACCTAGGTATATCTTAGTCCGTGGTTATAAACCATCATAATATACAATCTGAGCGAAGTGATCTAACTTTTTGGTTACAAAGGTTACTAAATAATAGTTTTTATAAAATTAATGTTATGTTCTATTTTTTGTAATTTCCAATTATTTTGGAAAGTACTGAAATATTTTTACTTGGACCCTCAAAAGTACAAGCTAGTTTGTTATCACAACCACCCAATTTAAAACGGAAAATCTAAGACTTTATTACCATAAAAAGTGTCGTCAGATATAAATAAAAAACACATCATTATGCATTTAATATATTAATCGCTTCGCTAAAATCATTGAAACAAAAATGTTTAAAACTGTACAATTGTCCTATGACAACTACTGGTCGTTATCGGAACTGAACGTGTTAACGTTAAATCATACATTTTCTTAGATTTTGATACTTACCGTATTAGTTTTTATAAATAATTAATAATTAATTATTATGCTTTATTAATATTCTTTACCTATGTTCATTTTATTTTTGCTTTTTAAAATTAATTTACCCGTGGGCGTCTCTATTTTATATTTTTTATTATAATACCTACATGCTAAGTTTACTAATTTTGTATGCAGTTAAAATACATTTATGTACTATCCCTTACTAATCTCATAAAATTTTTTATTTTTATACATTTTGTTTGTATTCAATATTTATGTTTTGTTATTTGAGTTTTAGCCATTTTGAGCTTCTATGTTCTACCAACTACAACTTAATTTTATAATTAATTTTTTTTTCTTAAATTCTTAAAACGTGTATTTGACTGCCACTGCAAAGGTTGTTAAATATAATGTGTTTCATAAACTGTTCTGCAGCAATTATTAAAACATATCGAAATACATACATAGTCACTATACTTTTAGCAGGTATAGTATACTTACTGTACCACTAGTACTCACTTATCAGTTATCACCCCATTTTATATACCTACCTGGTATTATAATATATATTAAGTACCTACGTTTTAATGTTTGTTTTAACGTCCGAACAGCAGTGTTTAATTAACCTCGTTGTCTGATTTCAGTATACCTCTACCTACCAACGTTATTGCTCTCTATAAAGTAGAAGTTTAACGTATAGGGCCCACACGCCCCGCACCCAAACAACACATAATTGCGTGCAAACATTATTTGCTATCCTTGCTTATGTAAGTTTCTATGCCCGACGTTCGTGCGCGAATTACTAATAAATTATTATGTACCCCTTAGAAACCGCGGATATTATTCACATTATGCATAATTAAATTGCCAAATGTTTCATGCGCGGGAACTACGGAAAACAAGGCAAGACTGACGACTATAATAATAATATCTATAGCGCAGACTCGAACAGTAATTATAAAATTGGAAATGTAATATTACCGTAGGTGATAAAAGTCAAGTATGGAAAATCTATTATACAATTAATCAGGGTATAAAAAAATGTAAATTATTAGATACACTTATATTACCTTTACCTAAATGGGTTCTGCAGATGTCGTTCAACTTTCCAAATATTAGTCAAAATTGTGTTTTTTATACAAATTATTAGTGTATTATATTTTATCACCAACAAGAGCAAAGTAATAGTATATCAGCCATTAGGATTACATTAGGATACGCGGAAAGCCGAACTATAATAAGTGTTATTCGCGCCCGTGTCAGGTTCAATGTGTGTCAAATGACAATCTTTGGGTCTTATATTTAAAGTTGTCTGCAAATTGTTTGTACTTAAATTTAATGTAGGTAACCGTTTTAAAAATAAGAATGTTTAAGTACAAATATATACTATATGAATAACGTGACCATATTTTTTTTTCTTCAAAGCGGGACACCTGTACATTTTAATAAGAAAATCATATCATTTTGCGAAAAATAACAATTTTTTTCGTCGTAAAGAACGTCAACTAACTCGAGGTACAGTACAGCGCGTGCCAAGGCAACGGAACTACTAAGATAATAATATTATGTGTAGGTATTCGGCCGTATTCCATTTATCGCCGATTCCCGCAGTTGACGCGGTGGCAGCGACAATAACAATAAGATAGTTATTTTTGTACCATTTTTATCTATGGACTATGGGTTTTAGTGTTTTACGTAATACATTTATATATATATATATATATATATTACGTAGTTATACTATACGACTATACAGTATAATAGTATAAATAATGTATGATTGTGATTTGTGATCAATAAATACTTACCACAACTCGACTTTTCTTAAAGCGGGACATTTTTGGGTTCTTTGGGGACAGCGGGACACTTAGCTCGAAAGCGGGACTGTCCCGCTCAAAGCGGCATGTATGGTCACGTTATATATGAATCTACTTTATATTGTAGTTCCGCGGTTTTTCGTTGTAAAAAAGACGGGAAAATCAAAAGTTCACTTGTAAAAATTACTTAAGTTAATACATAGTTAAATAAATAGGACATTTATTTATTTATATGGAAATAGTCTTTAAATTTGTTGATTGCATTACGAGAAATCAAAATTAAATAGAATTAAAGTTTCAAAATATTGCGCTTTGATGATTATCCAACGTAGCGACGCGCCTCTCCGACCTAATTCTGCATTATAGTATAATAATTTTTCTTTGAAAACTATTGAAGAAGGAGTACTTATCTGTATCTTAAATTATATAGGTGACTTAGAAATCGTAGTACAAATAGTACAATACGTCAATATGAATCATTATCAATAATATCAAGAATTATCCTCAAATTTGTATGATCAATAAATAATTTTTATTGATTTGATTACCTATACGACAAACTGCATATATGTGTATAGTGTAACATATATTCTTCCGACTATTTATGTTAGATTAAATCAATGATTAATGGCTATGGTAATGTTCATATTAGGTTAGACTGATGAGGAAAACGTAACTAGTAAGTAGTAACCGGTGCAAACAGGTCGGTTGGCCGACTCTTCTTGTAGCGAAGTCTTTTTTTACCTATACTTTATAAAGATTATATAATTATATGATTTATAAACATTATAATTTATATCAATTATATAAACATTTTAATATTTTAAAAAAAATTGCGGTTGATTACAGTATAATATTATATGGATATGTGTTTTTGGACTCTTTATTAGTCTCATAGAGCGCGTGACTAGTCTCGTAATTTTGTAATAGGCCGAAGGATTAAATTTTGTTGTAAGTAATCAAAAATGGTTATACTTAAATGGAGAGATTCTGTGATAATACAAAATAAATGTAAGATGACACACGTGTCTGGGATATTATGATAATAAAATATTAATACTGTAGCGGTGTTTCACGCCATTGCACCCTATACTTTATATACTTATTTGTACATGTATACATAAACACTAACTTTTTATTACATAATATAACATATAAGTAAATACACGATACACGAACACGTGAAAATCGTTAACTCGTATGATTGATTTTATTATAAATAAAACAAAGTTACTTAACTATTTTATAATTATGGTTGAATAGAAAATATAATATTATGATGTTCTTATTACATTTATATTATTTAAACCTTTATAACGATTAAATTATTAATAAATTAGTAATAATTAATATACATGTCGATTTTTATCTTTCTTTTCATATCTAAGATTTGAAAATTTAATACAAGGCTCCTTATAAGTTGTTTTTACAGTTCTACCAATATTTTTTATGAGGGTATGCAGTTTTAATTTTGATAAAATAAAATGTTCGCGAGTAAAATAACCATTTCTCATCATATGATTTTTTTTGTCTTTCTGTAGCTCACTGTATGCTAGAAATCTTCATCATCTGTTTACCTATAATACAATTGTCTACACTCTACACAAGGTATAATTTCCAAAATATTTTTGTTCTTTTTGAGCTATTTATAAGCATTTGGGGATTTTTAAAATTTTTTTTTTTTCTATAATTATCGATAAAAATTTTCCGCTCGATCTAGAAGATTTGAAATTTAATTCAAGATTCATCATAAGTGATTAGTAGTGGAATCAAAAAGTCTAAAAAAAATACATAAACATAGTTTGTTTTTTTTGCACACCCCCTGGGTATATTTTCATCTCGCGAATGGATTTGGTGATCATCATTAAATCGAACAAGAACGGATACAATAGGTTATACCGGGGGCCTGGGGATTGTTGTGTTGCGTATCATGGCACGTGATGTATATCAGATGAACTCAGACTCACGTGTGTGTGTGTGTGTCTAGAGCAAGAGAAAGGCTGGGCGCGATAACAAGTTTTGCGTAGTAGCAGCGGCGGTGGCAGTACAGCTTTTGGTATTCCGGCTGCGGCTCGGGCGTCAGACGTGACGGGTCATCTTCTCTCACGACGATGGGAAATATAGAGAGAACGTCGAAATTGGATAAAGAATACCCCGTGACTGTAACATTGTGTGAAAAAAAAGAAAAAAAAAGTGCGATATATAAGCCTGCGCCCGTGTGTGTGTGTGTGTGTGTTGTGTGTGTGCGGTGTACGAGATTGAGATAACCATATAGTCGTGCGTATAGACATCATATTATATACATACATATACGGTCACCGGGTCACCATGGCTACGACGGAGCGACCTTTATTTGTCGTCCGTCTTACTATATCGTGCGAGAAAGTCCTTCTTCTCTGAGTGTGATCGCGTATTCCGAGGGATAAATTAAAAATATCTGTTTACCGCATTACTGCTGCAGGCAGCAGGCTACTGCAGCTGCATCACCCGTCTATAGGATTTCAATAAAAAGCATACTCTCGTATTACTGTCGTGCCATGTATCCAGTGTTGGATTTAGCGCGGAAGTGCATATTGCATTGGTGATTTAAAGCTTGAGATTTTTCTTTTAAAGGTTTAGGCCTTACATTTTGTTTAAGTATGCGTATCCAAAAAAAAAAAAAAATTCACTCTCAGACAAAGTTCATATTAGTATTGTCTTGTTTTATATTCTATAAAAATGTTATGCATGTCAATAATATAGTAAACACGATCTATAGCTGTAGAGCACTTACGGTTTAATACCTACCGTTAAAATAGGTATGTTGCATCTTCTTAACACTGTCATCTTTTTTTTTTTTCATTTTGACTTATTTAAAGAATAAAACCTTAATTTTAATTTACGTTTTATCACTTTATGTCTTTATATGTATAAATTTTATGTATGTGAATGGCGTACTAACGTATAATTTAAGACTTAGCTGCAATATTTATATGATTGACATTTGTCATCCTTCTACCTATTTGGCGGTTTTAGTTATTCTGTTAAAATCAATTTTAGTAGGTTACTAATATTTGTTGATAAATGAGCGTAATCTGAACATTATTAAGTTAGTTGATAGTTTGCCAACTATCGTTCTATTAAGTATACGAATAAGTGAGATAATTCATTTAAACAAAATAAACAATGAAAATTGAATAAAAGGGAGTAAGTAGGTAACCGCTCTACTATATAGTAAGTGTCGAGTGTATGTCGTCATCGAGAAGTAATTCACTGTTAATGTATGTGTTAAATTAATTTTATGTGTTTTTAACTTAGTAGTTTAAACAATGGAGTGTTTAGGCTTTAGAGGAATATGATAGCGCCCTTTAGCAAGTATTATACACAAATTATTTTGTAATTAAGTATACAAATACTTATATCATTAATGTTATTTTTTTTTAAAACATTAATTATATTTTAATTTATATATAATATGGCTTTAATATATGTATATATATGTTATATTAGTGATACTTAAAAAATCCAAATACACTACTGTTATTCGTAAATTTATATAAATTGTTATCTGAATTATATAATTACCTGTAGTGTATATAAATATAAAACACTTTCTCAGTACTCACTATTATAGATATCTACTCACCAATAAAATTTTAGTTGTATCACAATATTGTCTCACTATTACCATCTTGCACTTATTTGAGACCCAGGGCTAGGAATATGATGATTTTGTATATCAGTTGAGTAATTATGAAATAATTAAGATACATAACGAGGTTTTCACACAATCACAGTATGAACAGCAATTTATAAAATAATCAATGACTGTTGTGGTGATTATACACTATATAATATGTTATGTATAATATGATATATTGACAATGATATATAAGAAAATGGACAAAAGGTGCTCTATTATACAAATAATCTAAAAAAATATATAATATATAAATCAAAAATAGAAATATTAAGAACTGCGTTAGCAAAGAGTTATTAGCCATTTTTTGTATAGATTGTAAAATTGTTAATAATAATAAAAATAAATATTAATATTTATGTATATTTTATAATATAAAAAATATTAAATAAAACACGACTTAACAATACACTTACAATATACTTCAGATTATTGCAAATGAGCCGTCGAGTGAATCGTTTTCCGCGTACCCGCATCAGTTATGTACTTATGAACATTTGTACCTACGATCGAAAATATTAATAATTAGTATTAGGAATTTCTTGTATTATTGTGTTTATTTCGCTGGTTGTATAAGTAGAATATTTTACATAAGTTATATATAATTTTTTTTGTGAAATAGCAAAATTAAACACAAAATTAGACTGTATATTTTATATAATATTTCGTTGTTTTAAAAGAACGGTATTAAATAAATGTAAGTATTTTTAATAATTACTGGCATTTTTTGTGCATAGATTTTACTGTTTTTTTTCACTTTAATTTTTAGCTGCATAATTTAAAACATTTTTTTTTTTGCTTATATTTTGGTTATATTTTAGTATAATTTAAAAAATCTTTACTTTTCGATAAAAGATAAGAACATTAAAACTTGGATTACAGCTCATACTCTTTAAGTGTAAATATTATTTATATTATTAATATTTGTTGATAAATAACTCGCTATCTGGACATTATTAAATTAGCTGAAAGTTAGTCAATTGCCACTCTTTAATTCAAAAAACTATTAAACATTTTCAAATGTCTATAAATAGAACAAATAGGGTTATTTTTAAAAATTTTATCATGTATTAAAAACTAATATAAATTTACATCCATAAAATTGATTTTGTTTTTTTGTTGTAACTCAAATTTATCATTGGTGCGTTATGTTCTAGAGTTTTGTTTGTGGGTATAGAGCCTTCGACAATTGTTTTTAATTGATAAAATTGATAAAGTTTAAAGAAGTTTTATAAAAATGATTGATGTTAAATTAAATATATTTAGTCTATCCATTCCTGATATTAAAATGATATGTTAGAATTTCTCGTCTGTAAGTATAAGGCGTAATTTATATAATTATATAGATTCTTTATTTTTACAATATCAACTATTAAATGGATTAATGGACCTATCGATTACCATGAGATTTTGAATAATATCGGTTTTAAGGTTTTCTCAATTAACACTAGACACAAAATCAGTGGCATGAACAGACATTTTCATCGGGGGAGGGAGGCGATATGTATATACCCCAAAAAACTAGCTAATTTTCGTAAAAAAATTGATAACATAAGATTATAATTTTTTTCTAGTATCGGTATAGTTTATAAAGTATATATATAAAAAGGTGATAGAGGGATTCATTTATCTAAGTTTTATTTAATAATCACTTAAAGTTTAAGAATTTGTGATATATTTTTTAATTTTATTTGTGTATAATATTTTATAGTGTGAATATGTACTGTACTCTCTGCCCACGCGGACGTTACTTTAAATATAAATAATAAAATAAATGAATAAATGAAGAACTAACAGTGCATTTTAAGTTTAAAATGAGTTATTTATAATTTAATATAAGAAATATTTACTTTAATATTTTGGTTTTAATTCTTAGATATTAATAATAAAATTTGATAATAATGTTTTTAATTAAAAATTAATTTAAAAACGTTCAACTTAAAAGTAAACGGATAGGGATGAAATTGATAGTTTATTAATATTTAAAACTGATATTAAATAACTTATTTTATAAAAGAGAATAATATAAAATATTTGGAAATATAACCTTTTCAAATACTATTTATTTGACACTTTTTGAAAAAAAATCATAATTTTAAGAAAGTTCCTTGACTATATATTTTGTATTTTTTGGAGAATCCGAGTTATTTAAAAAAGGATATTTAAACTTATAGAAGAATAATAAGTTCTCATTTTGGGTCTCTGTTATTTATTTATTAATGATTTACCTGATATATATATATTTATATGCTTACACAGAGCGTCGGAATTACTTAAAATTAAAATGAATAACTAGGATCAAGGAATATTAGTTAATGAATAATTGTACGACTTTCACTTGCATACGTTACATGTAAATAATGTCTGTTATGATAATATTATTATACTGATTGAATACACTTTATAATGTAATTAATATCATAATTTATATTTACTTTGTAAATATCCATCCAGCATATTTAATATTATTAATTTATGTCGTTATTGTTTGAATTTAGTTTCTATTTAAACATAATATTATTTTCTATTGCCTTATCAAATGAAAATTGACTGAAATTGATAAATGGATAGTTCATCTAAGAGAAAAATGTATAACTTTATCATGTGATACTATCAATAATTTGTATTTGGTATAAATAAATGGTCGATTCGGGTGCTCGGGACGATTATATTTTTTATGTATAGTTAAAAACCAAATATATAGTTTTTTAATTGTCAATCGAATTTTAGAATATAATACGATGGAAAGCCGTCAATATCATTTTTGGATCGCTCGTTTTGTTAAAAAATTAAATTAAAATAAAATTATAGTCGTCAATCACATTATATAGAACCAAACCGGAACATTTCATATCGTGTAATTGACCTGGCTTGAAATTCTGATAGTGGACGATGCTGTTTCACAGAGATTTTGATGGGTGGAAGGGTGGGACGAGAACGAGTAGGCGATTAATAGGAAATGGGGTATTTCGGGGAAACATAAATCGCGCATTTGGTTTGTGACAAACGGCTGTTGTAAATGCAGCGATATACATAGGTACCCTCTCCGAAGACCATTTACTAATGCTAATTGATAGTGTTGGATTACACCTGATCAATTGAAAGCCATTTTGACAGATAGGAAGTTGAAGATTTGTGGATCTATTATGCTGGTTGATCTGCACCACCACCCTAATATATTTGCTTATGTATCTAATCGTGTGTGATGTAACAGTGTTAGTTGTTACAAGTTATAGCCATTTAGGTAGGATTCTTGTAACCGTCGTGTACAGTCTTAAAACAATCTTCAATATGTCGCGTGTATGAAACATTGAAGTTGTAATGCATTATTTGTTCAGTAGATATGCTGACATGTTGTGTTTGATATTATGTCATAATATCAAATAAACAATAATATTTTTAGGATATAACTTAATTGTAGCAATCATTGCATATTATTGTTTTAGTTAATGGATATTAAAATATGATGTCGGTTAATTATCAATACATAACCATTTAGCATTTATTAATTATTATTATTGTATCTACTTACTAATGTAATTATTACTTCTTATGAAGTACAACATAATAAAATCAAAGCGATTTTGTTTAGTTGCAATTTTTTGGTAATTTAAAAAATGATCTGTTAAAGTTAAATTATGTTTATTTTATAATCTATTATTATAAAAAATCTTAATATAATAATGTTTGTCTAATATTAACGATAAAAATAGACCAAAAAAACTCTGTTATAAAATTAATAGAATTTAAATTAGGAAAGGATTTTAATTTTATAAAATACTATTTTGACATTGCTATTTTGATTGTATGTTTTATATAGGTAAGTACATGTCAGAAATCTATAAAAATTTAAAAGTTATACATTATTATATGGTATTTTAGATAACTTATCTTAACTAATGTATTTATATTAATAAAATATAAGAAATGTATTACATGAATTACAGAAATATAGTTTTTCAACGATACCATTTTTTGACAAGATTCAAGTTATTTTTTTTCTTCGTATATTGATACAACAAAGAAACCAGATTAAATTGATTTTTTGATTATCTTTATAAGCAAATGATTTATTTTGATTAAGTAAAGGTATAAATTATATGAAATAATGTTTATTATACAATATGATTCTTCAAGTTTGTTTTATGTCCATCCCTATGTTTTTCTTTATAATGAATTTATTCAAGTATTGGTTTTGATAATTTTAAAGTGTACTATATTTTTAAATGTTAAGATTTTCTATACATTTAAGTTTCATGTGATGATATAAGCTGCTTTCTTCTAATGAGAATCAACATTTTTTGCTATAAATTGCTAAGTGGACGATTAATTTGAAAATGTTGATATATCTAAATTAAAATTTGAACGAGCAGTTTTGAATTTTTAAAATGTATGTATTATAAGGTTAGTAAAATTTTAATATATTGGTATTTAATACTTACTATTATTTTTAAATAACCCTACTTCAATTATAAACCAAATCTATTATCCTTATGACATAATACACAAAGCTCTCTAGATACATCATATATCAACATTATCAATAAAGTCATCTGCTTAAAAAATGTATAGAAAAAAGGTTAGTATTTGATAAAATAGAAATTGTTATCATCTCAGAATACTCCTTAATGGTTTAAACAATCTAAGTAATTTAAAATTTGGTACTTAAGTACTTACAAGTTATAAGAGCCAAAATTTAAAAAATAGGGTTGAGCATTCATGATGAATAATTGTATATAAATATTTTAGGTTTATGGTCTTAGAGTTTTAGTTATTTAGTGCATTAGTGTGTTACTTTTATAAGTAGCAAATGATTTATTGTATTGTATTTAAGCATTTTATACAATTCATATATTTATAAATTTCTCCATTTCATAAATACTTAAGTTTAAAAATTTATATTCTCTATTTTTTATTTTATACGATTACGTAATAGCTAGTACATATTATATTGACTTTAATTATTGTGTCATATATTTGTCTTGTAAGTTGTATTTAATATAAATAGTTTAATAAATTGTGACCATAATTTTACAGCAATGTATAATATACATTACAACGCGTACATTACAGTTATAACTTATAATGGGAAGAATTATTGTAATGTGTGTTTTTATTTCGATCAATTTTACACAACTGAAATACTTTGCTGAAACTACAATTTGAGTATTTATTTGACTTTTTGCCTTTTCAAAAAGTTTATATTCAAGATACATGTTTTGTACAATTTGTCCTCATAGAAAACGATATATCGTTATATTAAAGATCATCAACAATTTTGTTTTGTTTTGATTTTAAGTAATATGCAATAGTATAGTGTTATGTTTTAATTTATTAGAGTGTATATTGAATGTTCTTGTACAAAGAGAGTTTATTTCAGACTCAGAGATGAGCGGTAAATAGTGGTAAACCTTCTTTACTATATATTAACTTTTTATTTATTTTTTGGTCCAAAAACTGGTATACAAAACATTTAAAATGAATCATGGAAAAAGTTTGTGTAAAAAATCTACGAAACTATAGTTTATGTTCATATATTATAATATATTGTTTACTGGTAGAAAGGATAAATTGAAAGCTCACCTATAAATCGAGCGAATAGTAAATGGTACAAAATCTGTAATGATATGAAAATTAGACTTTTTGTTGCAAATGTTCAAAATGACTATAAGAAATCAATAATTTTTAATATTTTTTGTTGATATGTGAGATTGAGATCGTTAAGTTTCCCAGTATCCCAGACAATGAAATATCTTAAGTAATTTGACATAATGGTGTATAGCTTGAGTATAGCTGTCTAACAATTATGATTTTTTTGAGGGGGGGCAGTTGGGCTGTATAAACTCTTTAAAAATTAAAAACTATTGATAACGATGCTTAACTAGGTAATTATTAATTATTGTGTCTATTTTACTATAATATACTTTGAGACGAATAATAAAAATTAATTTAACATAATTTAGGTACATGAAATGCATCTAAATAACTATATATTTTATTCTTCGATATTAAATGCGAAAATGAGTAGGTACAGATTTACCTACATATTTGTTGTTTTAGACATTCTAAAAATATTTTTAAAATCGCAGATAATTAATTTCTCTATAATTCTTGTCGAATTAATTTCGATGTTGTTGCGTAATATTCATTTATAAAATCTGAATGAGTAGACATGTAGTTTTAGAAATGTATGCATTTTAATTTTCTTACTATTAAAAATTACAAATATATAAATAAGTTTAAGTGTTTACGAATGAAGTTTTATTGTAAATACATTTTTTTTGTTTGTAGTTTAAAATTTAAGAAAAAATATTTATTTTCAATTATTAGTATTGAGTAGGTAAATATAATAAATATATTACATTGTTTTTTATTTGTTAATGAAATCAAAAATTTAATAATTATAGTCATTATTAGTAACATAATACATAAAGAAGCGTAGAATTTCAACTTATTCACTGTTTTGTGATTTGAAATTAATTTCTCTTTTATTAATAATAATATCGTCATTGCCTTTTGCTACTGTCTTTGTTTGACTTGACGGAATCTGAAATTCCGAAGTATTATCTTTTCACCACAAAGTTTTAATAAACCTTCAAAAGCGTCACTAGACTAAGGAAAGACACGGTGGGTAATGGGTATAAATGCGGTAGTTCTTTCGATGACGGCGGATGAATAACTTTCTACACTATATATAGTGTACAGGTCGGTGAAAAAAATCGGCGATAAGAATCTTTTGATTTTAATTAATACTCACTGATCCCCTTTATTTATTTCTGATATATATATATAGAATGGAGAGCGTATCGCCGAGGGCATGGAAAGGCAAAAAGTGGGTTACACGTAAAACTGGTGATAGGATCCACGATCCTTTGGAGATCCGGTGACCGGAACAAATCCTTTTGTCTGCAGTGTTCGTCCTATCAGGATAGACGCAAAGAACACACCTACTTGCCCATTCTATTTTCGATCCACTCGCATCAACAAGCTCGGACCCATCCAAATATTATTTATTATGGTAATCCAAACCCGAAGCTATAATTTCAGGACGGTGTGGGAGCACCGTTAATCGGGGATTACATATTTCCCAACGGTCAGACTGTATGTGTAGTAAAGATGAACATTTTAGAGACATTTTACTTAAACATTGAAATAAAAGTAACGTGAGGACTTTAAAGGGTTAGGTCCTTTAATCCTTCAATAATTTTCATCAATAGTTATCTTGTTTAATGCCCATTGAAAACAGATAAGTCGATTGTCAGAAAAGTGTTAAAAAAATAATTTACAAAATGTTTATTAATAGTATTATGCTAAAATGGTAAATGGTCAATTGATACATTTTTATACAAACTTGAAAACATTTATAATTTATTAATAAATGTTATTATGATTTTAGGTAGTTTATTATAATTTAGACGATAATTATAGAAATAATATAAATTGGTTATTATGTAAGTATTTTTTAAATTTATTATGCAAAACAATTAATGTCTAGTATTTTATTCTTAATGACAATGAATTTCAGTTGAATTAAATAATAAAGCTAAAAAGTGTTTGATAAATTTGTTGATGGTGTGTAAGATTGTATACACAGTATGTCAAAATTAGAATTTACAAGCACTATTATCGGTGCAAAACTATTTTAAAGGATGCCCTTGCCTTGTAGAAATGATCGCAGTTATATGTATATTGTATATCTAGGGTGTGGCTCAGTTCTTAATTGATAATCGATCTTTAAAATATTGATCGAAATAAATATCGTGAATTATATTTTTTAAGATCGATGTAAGGCTTAACCTATTCCCTCTCATTTTTTATTTAATATATTTTATAGTTGCAAATAAGCAGATAAAGTTAGTAAAATTACATTTTTTTAAAATGTAAATTAAGTTAATAATAATCAAATCATTTTTTAAATACCGATATATCATAATGATTTGGTAATAACATTTAAAATAGACGAGAATTTAAATCAGTATTGTCCTGACCAAGACATTTGATGTGGTCAGGAAATTAGGAACAGCTGCTTTTTAATTACGAGCTTGTATACAAATTTGTATGCGGTTAGTCTTATAATACGCATAGGTATAAATAAACATAATATTTTATAATCATGTTATATAATAAATGTTTTTTATAATTTTATGAATTATACTAGTTTTTGAAGATATTGTAATCCAATATTCTTATGTTTTATGTATTAAATTGGTTAAGAATGTTAAAAAAAATCTTCCGGAAGTTGTGATCTTGTCGTGGACTAAACATTACAAACTATAGCCAAGGGTAAGTTGTAACTTGTGACATATCTATGGAAAATATTTTACCATCATACTTTAATAACCAGTTTGATGACTTTCATTTCCGTTATAATTTTTTATCATGTTATGGGAATATTTTTCATTTGTTTTATTGTTTTTTTTATTTTAAGATTATATTTCAAACTTATGAACGTAATGCGCCACCGATGAGACACATGACTCATGGTTTTTAGAAAACTGTGGTTAAAACAGATTTTATATATATTTGATATTGATTTAATAACAACATTTGTGTGATTTAACAACTTCCAAATCAATAGCGTTATTAGAGATAAATCAATATAAATATTTCTATGATTTTAAATTGTCTTTATATATTGATAATTATTTGGTTTCAAAAATTTCATAATATTAAAAATATTGATATTTTATTAACCATATAAATTGTTAAAACGTATTTGATTGATTTAAAAATCCAATCTGCAGAGTGCACAATTTGAGTGGTTTTTTTTTATTTAAACAATTACCGCAACAATAGTGAACTTTTGTTAAAAATCAATTTCTGCAGTATTTTGACCTGCAGCGTATACACGCTTAATGAGAATGTATATAAAGTATTATACGGAACGGCGTGGCGTGAAACGCAGTACCACGAGTGTACAAAGGACCAATAATTAATAAAATATAAGCACAAAACGTCGTTCGCGGGCTATGTACGATTAATGCATAACATTCTGACGGCCGCTTTTGGCGACAACGTGACAACATTACTAGGAAAACCCATTCAAACATTGCACATTTTTTTCTTACAAATAATTAGCGTGTATTTTGTTTGGAATCAGCGTACCGTACCGAATCGCGAATTCGTTCTCGTATTTTTATTTGTACGTCCGCTTTTTGCAACATCGGTGCAACGGTTAGACATTTTCGGTATTATGTTTTAAAGAAACTTCGCGGGAGCGACGTTTATTCGCATAAAATATCTATTATAACTACGAAGGTGTCAAAGTCGGTGTTTGAAAAGCATAAAGTTTGTTAAGCGGGCTGGAAAAACGTACCAACATCGACGGTTATTATCGAAAGTATTTGTAAACGAACAGAAAACATATTATTGTTGCTGCAGTCGTTTGTGAGGTTGTGACGGTCTCGCGGGGCTGCTCGAAGATAAGACAAATTTAATACTGTAATGCCACGATACATTGAAAACTACATGCATTGACCGCACTATAGACCATTACTGCGTTTATTAATGCGAAATAATTTAATGCGCATTAGACTTTCAGTACATATGCGTACTGGAATCAACTATGAAACCACATTATCGATGATGCTTACCTATGTTTTTTTTCATTTTAAGCTAAATAGTTTATTCCATGGTATAAAATTGGTAGAATTTACAAATTCCCGTCAAAAATATCAACGCACATTGAACTGTTAAAACGCATATTTCAATTTGGAGTATAAGTTAATTATAAATGGCGAATCACATTCAAAACTTAATATACTTATTCTCGTAATAACTAACTTCTGAATTAAGTAAATACACCAATGGGCAATGACCAATGTAAATAAAATTGTCCGTTGACCTCAACGTATAATATATATTACGTTGAGTTCGTAAATTTTAGTCGATCGTGAATCCTTTTCGTCTTTTATAGGTTTTTTATTTTTATCTTTGTTTAACCCATGAATGTAAAAATGTATTGGGACTATATGAATTAATTCAGTTCTACTAACTATTGTCTAATAAAAATTTGCAAGAATAAATAAAAAAAAGAAGGATGACCACTGACTCAGGTCTTAGGAATTAGGGTAAGTGGATCGTGATATCACGAAGTTGCTAACTAAATAATTGTCGGTTTGACGTATTCGGTGTATTGCGTAACGTATACATAATTTTAGTCACCTCTCATACCATTTCCATTTCTTATATATGTTATATATTTATTAAAGAAAATCAATATATTTATTAAATAATAGTTTATTTTTTTTCGTTTAATTTGTGTTACCTATAATTAAACGTATATAACATGTCTAAACTTAATTTTTATTGTAAAAATGTACATATAATTAGAATATCTTAAACTAATTCATATAATATTTTAAATAAATATCTGAGTAGGATTATAAGTATTAACATTTTTATATTTATTTTACTTATATCAATAATATATAATAATATATTAATATGGCGTTTGATATTGTGCAGTGCACATACACTCTCTATAGATTTTTCATTTAATTAAATATTAGCAAATTATATTATTAAACTATTGTATTATATTATACGTAAACTATAAAGATTAATAACAAGCTAAATTACAGGCTAGTACTTACTAGTTACTACATATAATTATAATATCATAATACTATTATAGTTTTTACGGTAACATTTTATATATAAGTGTTACTGTGGTTATTGCAAGTATGTCTTTTTAAATATACTCTTTAGTCTATATATTCCTCCCCCGCTTTTGTCAATTTCATTATTTTTTTTTTGTCAAAAATAGGCTTAAACCCTCTCTTGATGTAATTCTCTACGTGTATTATCGCATAATTGTGTAAATTGTTTGTATTGTGATATTGTATAAAAATTGATGACCAATCTATTTTATCCGAATAAGATACGTACGCAATACGTCCTAGGAATAACAATATGATTGGAAACTACCTATATTTTATTTTTAAATTAAAATAAACTCAAATATACATTTTCTCTAAAACGGCATGATTAAATATTATTGTTTATACTTTTTTTAAAAATATATATGATAAGGTTCATAATGAATTGTGGCGTTGATGGTATTATACATTTGAGGTCCAGCATGTGGTGTTAGAGTTCGACAACGTCGTTGTGGTATTTCATATATAGAAAAAAAGGTAGATAAGTGGGTACCGCTCTATTGTACATTAGGTATTTGAGTGGATAAAATTATAGGTGTGTTAACGATTTTGAGCGTAAACGATCTATCAGTCTATATCACCAAGTGATATGTTTTTTTGAAATAGTTATTTAAGTCATTTATTTTGCTTTTAGTATTATAGTAGGTTGATATAATTTTTTTCCAAAAATATTGCGTTTATTACATTATAAATATTTAATTATTATAATAATATATATGTATACCATATTATATCAATTTATTAACATACACTTTAATAACATCTTTCTGTAAATATCGTAAAACAGTAAAATAGATTTAAAGTACCTATAAACAAATCAAAAAATATGTTATTGCATATAATGAAATTCATAATTATATAAAATACATAAAAGTTCAAGTTCCCGCAAATAACATTTTTAAATTATAACAAAATAATTAACATATCGTAATTTATCGTTTGAATAGGTAATTTCGTCTCAATTGGAATTTAAAATGTCTATAAAAAATAATTGTCTTTATACATCTTTTAGATTTTGTGGTTTTAGTATTTAGTATGAATTTCTTATAAAGAATCTTGTGCACAATTTTTAAAGCTTAGATATAAAAAGTTTTTATGAATTAAAACTACATATAAAACTACTTAATAGTTTGAAATTTTTTTTTGATTTAGACGAACTTCTTCAAAATTTTAACTTAAAATGCATATAAAAAAAAATGTGGTGATGTAATATTTTTATATAAATCTTTTTTATAGGATCTTTCGATTTTTTTTATTAGAGAAATTAAAAATTTATGAGGAGTTTTATAGTAAATTTTTAATATTTCTACCCAACAAATAATTTTTAATTTTTATTTTTAAAAAAAAAATTGTTTTGCTTATAAATAGTTAAAAATAGTCGAAATATTTTAAAAATTTTTTGTTAAATAGAAAATAATAATTTAAATATTTAGTAAAATTTTAAGTATCTATGGTTATTTTTTTTTTTTTGAGTTATATCAAACAAACAATCTTAATTTTGTCAAAAGTTGGATTTGCGTAAAAATTCTAATTTTTCCTGATTTTAAAAATACGCACTAGGAATTTGTAAATTTGATTTCTCTAAAGTACAAACTAGATTTAATTTTTTTTTATCTTAAACCACCCCCATTTTCGAATTTCGAAGCATTTTATCGACAACTTATCGTGTACTCATCCATGATAAAAAAAAATAAATAAAAAAACACAAAACTGCAATATATTCATCGTTCCGTTCAGAATTTAAAAGCTGTATTTTAGTGATATTTTACACATTTTATTTGTGCAAACTAAATCATACATTTTTATAAAATATAAAAAATTTAATTTTTCAACAATCGATTAATTAATTTATAGTATTATATGTGATTTAATAAAGCGTAGTACATTGAACGAGTACTAGGTATAAACGATTTTAAGATCAATAGAAAAAATGTAAGGTACCTGAAGTATACCTAACCGCCTCTAACCGTAAAGTAGATATTAAGAAATTAATCGTTTTTTACAGCACAAGATGCTTATTGCATGTCGATTGATATTTTTTTTGTTATCTAATATTTAAATATTAAATGTAATGAAATCATAGGATTGAATTTATCTATACCTAAATGATAAGGAATTTTTATTATATATTTTTAATATATATATGAATTACTTATAGGCGTTTACCCATTTTTTGTTTTACTCATTTTTTGATCCAAATATCGTAGTGGCCCAACACGAACCAGTTAAACTTCAATTGTTAGTTTATTATACACCATTATTGTTTTTAAATTTTATTTAAAACAAATTTTCAAAATAATCTATATGAATCACGCACTATATGTGATTAATTATTTTAAGTTTTCACCTGTCGTAGTTGTTTAAAAAGTTGTAATAAAAAGAATAAAACTGGTTTTGGCAGTATTGTTACTTAAATATTTGTGTAAACTATATAAAGTTACCAACATAATAACTAACATGTAACTGAGAAGTAAGCGATAAAACGATACGTAGCATAAGAAATATAATATTTAGCTGGGCTTTATTAACATGCTTTTAGATTTTTGACCAAAAAATAAAAGGGCATTCAAAAGAGTAGCAGCAAGACCAATGTTTTTACGACAAGTATATAAAAAATATTATACAGATATATGTATTATAATTGTTTATAATGTATGTATATATATATATATATATATATACATACATGTTATTATGTACAGTGTATTTTGTGTTTTACTACCAAAGGGCTTCTTTTCACGAGAGAACCTGTCAAAAGCACAGTGCGTAGTGTAGTATAAAGGGGAAAAAACTGTTTGTGGCGATTTATTGTAATACACAAGACTCTTGTACAAGTGAGAAAATATTGCACTTTACAAATGATAGCGATTAAAATCAACAATATTTTCCATTAGTGAAATTTGTATTTGATCTATTTTAATGTAGACCGATAAATAAATTCATTTACACATAGAACACATTTTTATTTTTAACATGAATATATTTAAATATATATTTTTTTATTTATTAATACTTAATTGAGATTTTCTTAGCGTACGTACGCATTTAAAGAGTTTTTAATATGTTTGTTGCTATTCTTTTTGTCTTTTAAAATAAATTTGAAAAGTATAGTTATTAAAGTGTTTAAACATTTACATTCAGTTTATAAGTATTATTTATATAATCAAAATTTAATTCAAAATGTCAAATTTTCGACTAGATAAAATTTAAAAAGTAAATTATATTAATTATAATTATGATTATTTAATATTTTAATAGGTATATTTATAATTTATATTCATTTTTGGGACAGTTGGAAATTAATATTTAGTGTTATTAGACATAAAATTTACATATCCTTTTTTTTGAAAACAATATGCTAGATTATCGGTTTAGATGAAGAAACAGCAAATAGTATATGAAAGTTAAGTGCGGCAACATTATGTTTAATGCATATACCTATATATATATTAAAGTTGTAATTCTTGTAGTTGTATCTTCAAAAAAGCCTAATGGATGAAGAAATAATGAAATTATATATATATATATAAGAGAGAGACAGAAAGACAGAAGGAGGATTAAGATGAGATATTATAATATTTTTATGTTATAAGTATAAACATTAAACATTAAACGTATACACGAACATTTATATTATATTTTCAGAAACAACGTATTACGATTTAACGCGCTTTTCAAATGTCCAATAACTGTTGGGAGAATGTAACAATAAACGTCAAGTACGGTATACTTAATTGCAAAAAATTGTAGATGATTTTAAATTTTTTTGAAATAAAAATGATTCCCAGTCTGGTAACTTATCATCTTAATATGCTACCACCAACTCTATTTTTGTATTGTATTTAAAATGTTATATTAATCTTTTCTTTTGGAGTACCATATGAGTTTATTTTGCAAGACACTCGTTTGGTACTTATACCGGCTATATGCGTATTTACAACAATATATTGAATAAATAACTCATAATAACACTAATAATCACTATACTGCCATACTTGCATAATTTTCCGATTACCATTATTTTATGCCGTGCGATCGGATCAAATGACGGATTTCTGAAAATAATATCACAGCAAACATACGTTTAATATAGCTAGACGCGGAAAAGTTGTATAGCGTTGTCGGAGTCAAGGTCTAACCACCATAACCGTTAATTGGATGAAATTCATTCGCCAATGCGTTCGATGGCTGTCAGAATGGTAACTTGGGTCGGATGATGTGATGCGTGCAGTAACGATGATATATATATAAATAGTCGTATATGAATGTAATTGGAGTGCTGCGCGTTTTTGCCGTCGGCTAAATCCACACGCAAAGCTTCAGGATTATAGAAATCGTGAATTATAATTAAAATGTGTTATTCTGCTCAGGACAGGTATACAATTGCAAGAAGAGTGGAGAAAATAGAAATAAAAATGCAAAAGAGACTATATACTCGTTTTGACCATCATTTGTCGATAAATGAGTAATATTGTAGATAATATTATAGTTGCCTAATGGATAAGTGTGGTTGCAAACGACTGTGGACTATTGTTGGATTAAATTTACGCGGTAAGCAATAAAAATCTTGGGATTTCCTATTAAATCAATATGTTTTTTATTTGTTCGATTAATAAATGAAAAAAAAATTTAAATAATCTGCTTATAACTTTACTTATCAATTTTTTTAAATAGTCTTTCCATCATATAGGTTAATTATTTTTTTTAAGCTGACAATATACTAATAGGGAAACGTGATCACACATTTCTTTTTATTTCATTTAAGTTTTTGTGCTTTATTAAAAATTATTTAAAAATAAAAAAATTTTATTTAAGAAAAGTATTAAATCATTTAATTACTACTATAATATACTACTAAGCCAAATATTTTAGTGAGTACTATAGATTTATAAAATGTTGATGAATACTGAATAATACAGCTTATTGTAATGACTTTTTATATTTTATCAAAAGTATGAATATGGATTGTATTTATATTTTATCAATTATGTTGACATTGTTGAAATAATCAAAGTTTATAAATAATTAATAAAATAATGTTGTACTTCAAGTTGTTCTGCTAACGTGTTAATGAGTATACATCCTAATTAATGCATATGTTTATTATATTGTAGACTTAACGTGAATTGTAAATATTTAAAAAAAAGAAAAAATTAACATACAATTAAAATGTCATTGAAATTAGCTTTAGGATACAGGAGACAGTAGGAATTTAATGTTTTTTTTCTAGTAGGTTTGTATTTAAAATTTATCGCATTTCTAACAACATGGAAAGTATGCACCTTTTTTTAAATCGTTTAAATAAGAGTGGTATCAGGGTGGTACAGTAGATATGAAAGCATTTTTGTCGCGGGTCGTTTAAAATGAAAAACTAACAAAAATACGAGGTGAAAAAAATATATATGAAATTACCATGCCCAGGTTATTAAAGTTTGACGGTATTTTTTGTACTCAGTCCCAGCCGAGTCAGCCGACGTTGTTTAATTTTAAGCTAAATCCTTACTTACATTTTTATTTTTTATTTTTCACATTTATTTTGTTAATGACCTGGTTCTTTTCTTTGCTAGATGATTAATACAGAACGGCTACTAAGCAAAATATATTAAATTATTTAGATTTTAATACTTTTAGTATTATTATTATTATACATATAGTTTCGTAAAATTATAAATACATAGTTTTTATATATTTAGAAAGGATAAGAATTCTACGGAAAAATTAAATACTTTATAATTTGAAATATATTTAATTGGAGTAAGATTATTTTATTTATTTAAAATTACTATTAAAGTATATATTACGCATTCTCTGTTAATTGGTGTAGAAAACTAAATCACTTTTAGGTTGCTATTATAATTAAATATAAATAATAAAATATTTTATTTAAAATAAATATTATTCATACTTCACATGGTGGAAAAATATTTATGGACTATAATAATTTTAGTACTTATTAACTATTAAAGTTATAAATTGATTGAAGTAAAAATTTAATTAATAACACTCATTATTGTATAATAACGTAATATACAGCTATATTTTCCATATATATATAAACTAACATATATAATATATATGTTTATTAACGTATGAAATTCTGTAATTCTATAAAATAATTAGTTATTTGATAGAATTACGGGTAATTTCAGTTAATGGATTGAATGAATCCATAAATGCATACTTCAATTATGCATAATCACTGATTTTACATAATAACTAGATATTTTATAAACTAACAATAACAGTTTAGTTAATGTATTTAAAATTATTTTTGAATTTATGTATAAAATATAAATGTTTATTTTGAAAAAGTCAATTCTGATTTGTACAACGCCAATTTATTAGGATTATTAAAATGTTAAACAAATTACAAATTAGAAATGTTAATATTAAGTTAAACATGCCTTAAATTATCATTTAAAATATAAATATTCATTTTTTTACGTCAATTTATTTAAATTAATAATAATAATTATTAAAATTTTTATTTAAAATTATTAAATTATTATTATTTTTACAAACTACAATTAATTTATGAGTACACGTATTGGATAGCATTTAGAGTTACAAAGTTACCTTTTTTTAAACATATATGCATTGTTTTGTGGTGCACTATTGTTGACATGTGCATTTAAAAAACCTTTGACCATTACCTAGTGATTGGGATTCGGATGCTTTTCGTAGACCAATATCTCCATCTGGGACGTCACTGATGTCACCTACTCCAGTCTCGGTTATATACTTAACGATTACTATACATTTTATACATCAGTAAAAACCCAACCGGTATTCTATATAGTATATATTAACTAGTAAGACTGTGTAATTTATATATTAACGAGTATATTTAGGAATTTTAAAGAATAACTAGTTATTTAATAAAATAACGTGTTACATATATTGTTGCTAACATATATAAACCTTGTGTTCATTATAAAACAAACTGTTTACTCGGGATAGTATGTACATGACATGTAATTCTCACTTAACTCAAGAGTTGAACAACGTTAAGTTAAGTACTTACAATTAGGCGAATAGTCCTTTTTAACTCATTCTGCGTATAATTCCATGCATTATTTTTATTGTCCGGTACATTGATAATAACCAAAATATATTTTATTTCCATGAAATGTAAGATTTTTTACTGTAGTCTCTGTTTAAAATTGTTTTTAAATCTTATAAAATTAAAACTAAATTAACACGATAGTATATTTATAATATGTTAATAATTTTTTTCAAATTTAAATTAAGTATTTATAAATATTTTATTTGCTTTAAAATGTTATATTAAAGCCCAATTAGTTTAGAATACTGTATATTTGATTTATGGCCCATTCATTATATTTATGTAAAGGTATTATATGTAATGAATGATATTTAATTATAATGAAACAAATAGTATGCATTTTCATTTAAAAAAAATTATAAATTTAACATATTATTTATTTGTCATTTATCAATAGCTACTGTTTTAATGTTGACATGTTATAGCTGTTATAAGTATATTTCATTATAATTAATATTTTCACAGCGGCTTGTTATACTTGACTCGAGAATTAAAGAAATTCAAACGTCTTGTGTTCAAGGGGGCACATTATTATTATAAGTAGTATATATATATAGATGTACGTACGAGTAGAGTACGAATAGTGAAAGGTAATTGTTTTCTCAAAAACTTTCTGAGTACTTTACATGCCATCAAGCCAAACGTCGTATACGGAACTACATATTATACCATATGAGGGTTGAGAGGATTTACGAATTCCGCGATATTCACTGTAGGGGTAAAAGGTTTTTGTTGATAAAGAAGAAGGATTGTACGTAGAAGAAAAAAAATAAACGTACAGCGACAAATATTTACAGGAATAAAACTTTCAGACCTTTACGACAGCCCGTTCAATGCACCACCGGCGTCGAATAATTTGTTACGAGGAAAATGTTTCACGTCTGTTTACGCCTGTAGTATGTCTCGCACCTATTTGCCTGCACATGAAATACCACAAATATCCTAGCATTTTTTATTATTTTTTTTATCAACTTCCTTCAGACCCGGAAGGCATTGAATCGCATTGCGGTAACATACTTAACAAATCTTTTTCAAAGTGAAAAAAAGTTAGAACTTCTACGTAATGGTATTGCACATGTACATACATGCAATAGGTATACCACATCATACGATTCAGAAATGTTATCTTAATAAATACCAAATACATACGAGTACATTTGAAATAATATTAATTGTAAGAAACATTTTATAAATTTTTTTTATTTATGAATTTATCGAATTTATCTTATATACATATACATAATACATTAAACATTCTGTCATAACATTTGCATTATCGTAATTATATCAATAGTTCGTGTTTATGCACTTTTTTGAATATCATTGATAGTCTGTTTTTAATTTATACATTTAAATTTTAAAAGGTTATAGAAAGTAATGTTACAATTACGATTCACAATTATTTTCAAATTTAACACAATCAACTTATAACAGATAATATTATAGTATGTAGTATAAAAATAAAAATAAATAAAGGATTCGAAGTATGTAGTTGGTTTTAAATATACATGTTATATACACCCACGTCTATGAAAAACGCTAATTTTAATGTCTTTATAAATATTTAAGAAATTTTTAATATGTAATATTTCTATTAAAAATTGTATTAATCATCAAACTACGTGATAAAATGGAAATGGCAATACAAAATAAAAATTTCTAGATTTAATTCATAATATGATTACATTTCCCACTCGACATGAACTAATAGTTACACTAGGTAATGTCCGTATATTCTATAGTTGAGCTAAAACAAATAATCGTTACCATATTGTAAATAGCAGGCGCCATATTAAATCTTCATTTACAATACAATGCTTCTATAACTACGCTGGCGCGCCGCTACATATTGCGCTATTGATAATATCATTGTGATAATACGATGATGACATTTTAACCGCGATATTGCTGTACTCATTTATCGAATGAGTAATATCCTGTAATTTATATTTCAGTTAGTTAAATCAAAATAGAGGAATATATTATGGCATGTACGTCATTACTCATTATGTTAGCTATGATACGCCAACACCTCTAGTTCAGAATTTTTGTATGAAATTTTCACGAAATGTTGTGATCGTTTTCTAATCAAACATAACCCCTACATTTTGAGATTATTGATTTAATTAAAATCTTGTAAAAACTGTTTTAATTGGTCAGACCAAATAATGCCAATAAATAAAATGTGTCAATACTAATAGACATTATAATATCGTTCACATGGGACGTTTTACAAGCCGTGTACCCGTGTTATGTTATTGTTTGGTTGTACATTAATTTTGCATTTAACACGTTCACACGGACGACAGATCAAGTGATCAACGAAATTGTTTGACATCAAAGCATCGACCAATTTAGTTTTAAGACTTAAAGGTATTTACTATACAACACAGTTTATTTGAATATTTAGCTATAATTTAAGTTTTGTTACAGTAACTATTCGGGAGGGCCCGTGTAAATATTTTTTTAAGCACAATTACCATATAACGCAATACTTACATAAAACAAATAATTATGTAATATATCACATAAAATAAAATAAGCTACAATATTATTTACATACAACTAATCTACAATAATTATCATAAGTAATTATATAATGATACAATTAATAAGTAGTCACTTGTCACTCACGTGGGTATATACAATATAAAATATATTTTAATTAATAATTGATAGGTATGTTTTATTCTAAATTAAATGATGAGAGTTAAATTAGTATACACAACATGGTATTTGAGTACGGGTTGGTAGTCTGATTTGGCATTCTTATTTAGCTGAGGACGAGCTAAGGGTTGTGTATTCCAAAACGAATTCTTCTCACATTTAGTCTTTATTCTTAATATTAATTATCCACGGCATATTCGCTATTACAAAGTATGTTTAATATACCGATTCTCTTCTCTCGTCACCATGATGCCGTTTATCGCTTTGTATCTTCTGTTTTAAATTGCTCCTTAAACGTCCCTTGTATTTTTTCAAATATCAGTTTTTTCTACTCTAGAAATCATATCGCATAACCTCTACCATTCATTGCCCTATGGGAATAAGGTTAGGTTAGGTTATTCCATACATCATATTTTTGTTAATAATAGTCACATAGGTAGCTTAATAAATATAAAAAAAGAACTACTATTAACTTTGGAATTTAAGATCACATTGTGATTTTCTTTGTTGTACAATATATTAATTGAGTTATATTAAATTAACTGTAGTTTATCATGTAAGATAAATTATTTATAAAATAGCCATACGCAATTGTTATCTTATTTTTATATTAGCCTATAATTATATTCTTGAAATGTTTTGTTTTGCGTTTAAACAAATAAGTAATAATAATGAAGTATGTTTAAATCGTATAACTTTTTTATCATTGTAATAAACCATATAATCGTGTACAAATCAAAAAATAGCTCACAGAGTAGCTAATGGCTTATAGTGGTACATTTAAGTCTTTGTTTTGTGGTGAGGGAGGCATATGTATTTATTCAGATTTCACTGATTAGTTAGTTGTTCAGTTAATAATTATTCGTTCTTTAGCTATTATAATACTTTAATAGAGTATCGCTATTACATAGTAGCATTGAACTAAATGTAAACAATATATCATATATACATTTATACTATACACCATGTTCCTTGTCTCTATAAAATCAACATTCGGCAATAAATTATAATATCATAGTTTATTTCGAAAAATGAAAATTCCTTAGGTCCAGGGTTGATTAGTTATTAGGATATGAGTTAAGTAATAATAGGATTAGACCCTTACAGGCTAAAGCGAGAGCTTTAGTAGAAACATCGATGCCAAAAAATACCACGCAGTTACGACCGTTTATTGGATTGCTAAATAATTATTAAAATAGGTACCTACATTTTTTCTAATTATTGGTTTTGTACTTAGACCCATTTATAATTTACGGAAAAAAAGTGGTCATTCAGTATGATAAAATATTTGTCTAAAGAAATAAAGAAATCCTCCCCAAAAATAGTCCCATTTTGATGCATTTCTTTCCATGACTTGTTGCCAACACTGACTCAATGAAGCGAATGACTATCAACACTTGCATTACGGCAGAAGTCATGGACTAAGAAATATCTTAGTCCGTGGCAGAAGTTGAGATTGACCCTTATTATTTTATAGTCGCGATGATGTTTTATCAATTGTACCGTTTGGCGTTTGTGTCAGGTTTTGGTAATTTTCACGTTTGTTTGCATAGTTCAAACTTGTGTAATTTACGAAATTAGTGAAATGTGTTATCATTGATTAAAAATAGTATTTATAATCAATGGTGTTATCTAAAACCGTACCTGTATGTTTGTGTTTTCTTAGTTTCATCGGTTTGCATCTACAATAACAATAATTAATAACGAATGTACCATGATACTTAAGTGATCGGTTTGTCTCAGTCTTCTGACAATAATTGGAAAGTATTCGAGTTGTTAAAAATAAAGCCGACGTTGTAAGTCATTTTATTAATACGCATGTGTCGTCCTAGTTGACATAATATATTGTGACATACATGAACACCGAACCAGTGAATCCATAACGTTGAAGTAAAAAAAGCGATAATATAAAGTTATTGATTGCAATTATTGGCAACGGTGATAAATAGGTACATTACATATAATAACAAATAGACGATACAAATAAATAAAATTAGTCTTATATTAATTTTATTTTACATTATCATAGTAAATTATCATTTAATCCGAAAATATACTCGTATTAACCGATTTCAAGCGATGTTAAAAACTCGTGTATATAGAGTATTTTATTATAATTTTCCATGGTTATCCCATTCACAAGTCAACAACTAATGTATAACTTAATAACTAAAAAAGGGGTATCTCAACTGAACGAATTTCCCACATACACCTCTTAATGCCTTATTACCTACATAACTATAATTTGTATATTGTACGTATTGTAAATTATCGTATTAAAAATAAAATTTAATAATTAGTGATTTCTAACTTGTATACTTCGTATTTAAGTTTTGTATTTTAATATTATAATAATAATTTAAATATAATAACATTATTCAATTTAATAATTTATAATTTATACAATAAATTATAAATCACGACTATAGATATTTTGTGTTTGAGCTATTTCATTATGTTGCGTTATTTTCTTTTGGTATAGCCATTTTGGTTTCAAAGCTTTGCCACGGATCGAATAACGGACATTTTCTTATTCAACATACAAATAGCTATCCACTCACGTTCGTTCTTCATCAGCTGTGGCCTGTTGCAGTGTGGTTGCCAGGCACGTTTTATAAATTATAAATTATTGTTATAAACGTATTTTAAGTGCGTCGTTACCGGTGTATATCTGTAGGAAGTATACCTACCGACCTACCTACCTACCCAATTGTTATGTCTCGTGCGGGCAGAATCAATTTAGCGTTAACCGACTACGACGGCGTAATGACCAGTCGGTAGGCCGTAAGGCGCATGCCGCACATACATAAAATATAATATAATTCCGCGGGTGCGATTTGTGCGGGTAAATGTAAAATTTTACCCACATCTGGTCGGAATGTACGATTTATGTACCAATCAATCGAGTAGGTACAATAATAATAATACGTCTGTCTATTGTTGAAAATACCGAGTGAATTCACAATAACTGCATACGGTCATACGAACAGTGAGCTGATATATTATAAACACGTCGGAATTATTAAATGTTGATAGATGGTCGACTCACTTCCGTCCTCCACTCAAAATGGTTAAAAAAATAAATAGGTTTTGTTCTCTTGTCTTATGATTATATTTTTAGGTATAATATCGTTGTGATTAGTTGTGTTCTTTGTGTAGTGTTAAGTGTTTAACAGACGGCTATATGGACTTAAACGTAGAGACTGACGTTCAAAATGAAAAACAAAAAACAAATGTAAACATCAAATTATAATGAAACGTGTTAATGTCTCTTTATATTTCTCACTTATTACAGTCATAAGATGACTGTTAGATAACTAACATTTTTTTCTTCGTTTGAAAACTCCTATACATTTGATGTTATACAACTCGATTTTATAACTCCAAAAATACATTAGTAGAATTAATTTTTATCTTATTCGAAATTTTAGTCGTAGGGCATGCGCGTAGTTAATATGGACATAACCCTTTTGGGAACAGTTTAAAAAAATTTCCTGAAAATTGTTAATACGTTTGGGCGCATTTATGAAAATTCCTTTTGGCACAATATTGAATATTGTAATTAGTAATCGAAAGTCTTGTTTAATCTAATCTGAAAAAATAAAAATTTGTTCAAAAATTTTGGGAAATTTATGAAGTTGAAAAAAAAATTATGACTACGTTATGTGGTAAAAAAAATTAATTAATTACTAGAAAATATCATAGTATACAATAATATTAGTAAATAATAAGCTAGTAATATACAAAATTAAATTAGGACATTAAAAAAAAAATCTTTAAATATTCTTGGAATAATATTGAGCCAACTTCCCCGCGGTGTCTTCTGGGTTAAGCTAATAGGCTCAGATTTAGTATAATATACTGATATATGCAAAAAATATTTGTACCTAAACGTGTTATTATGAAGGGAATTATTACGCCCAAACGTTGTATGGATTTACGTCCCAATGTGTTCTGTTTTGGGTAAACGCGTCCAAACGTATTTTCCTCGTTAATATTACGGTTTAGCTCGCGTAGGAGACTTCGAAGGTTGTTTTCGTATGGTAGATCGTTGGATTAAAATTTGACTAATATTTTAACTAATGTTAGTATGTCATATTATAGTTATTTGTGTATCGTCACATTATTTTTAGTATATAATATAACATATAAGTCCTCTCCATACGATTTTACTTTCATCCGCCATTGCTGTTAAAATGCTGTCAAAACAAATAACTGATACGTATAACAACTATTTCATAATCATAATGCTGAAACGCATTGTAATATTTTATGAATTAAAACGTTTTTATGCACTTAAAATAAATACTTTTTTCTTTAAATCTATCTGCTGGTACAATGCACATATAGATCTTTCTACAATGTTTAAAATCAGCAATGACACGTATTCGTATTTAATATAATGTAAGCTATTTTATTTTTGACAATTTTAAATTTGTCTCCGTGTTCTTTTAAATAAATTAGACGTGATTTTTAAAAGTTTAGATTGCATTTTAAAACTATCAAAATTTAATTACTTATACTGATATATAATACAAGTTTAAAACTCTTCTTTTTAGTAAATTTGAGTTTGTTTTTCTGAAGGTGATACTTTTTCTTTAACATTGACAATAAATTGTATGGAAATAAGTTTTCTTCATTCAATATAGTTTTTAGTTACCTATTGATTTTTAGTGCTGTACCGTTTAAAGTAAATGTTGAAGTTAAGGTTAAGTTAAAGTTAAACGATATAGATAATTTCTATGATTATATTATAATATATTATACGTATGTATAATGCATATATTTTAAAAATTAATCATACTTTAGTAAATATTAAATTATTATTTTTTAGCATTATAATGTTAGATTTTTATCATAATGCAATTGCTAATTGAAATTTTCATTGAATATTTATCCTTACATTTATTTTTATAATTTAATCTATGTCTAAACTTATGATATTAATTTTATGAATATTTGTTGACGTTTTTGTTTGATATAGAACTTGGTTCTGTTGTCATTGAATTATATGGTATTCGTCTTCTGATAGATATTTGTTTGTCCAGTCCCTTTTGGAATCAAACCAAATCTACTTAAAGAACGTTTATTTTTTGACTGTTCTCCAATACCTACTCTTGTTTGTACCCTTTTTACAATGGGGCGTTTTAATGGCTTTTCAAAGAAAAAGCATTTATTAAAGGATGTTTTGCCCTTAAATGTTGTTTCATTTCATAAATTATTGTATTATGGTATCTTTAGGAATATTATTTTCTTAGTATTAATACAATGGAATATAATATGTTAAAATATTAAAATAATTCTAAAAACAGTTGGCGTATTAATACTTATATAAGTTTAATTGTAATAAAAACAAATTTGATTTATTTAAAAAAAAAATAATCTATAATAATAACAATAATAATGTAAATATAAACATGGTAATAATAAAACCATTTACCAACACATATAAAAACATTATGAGGATATTTTTAATTCATGGTTTCTTCATGTGATTTACCTCTAATCAATATTACGTTAATTTAAATTTAATATAATTGTGTATATGTATATGTTAAAAGCTTATTCAAAGTGTAGTCGTATTTTCTAAGAAACTATAGAAAAATATTTAATAACATACATTTTATAATACACCTAGGTATAAAAAAAATATATGAAATAATGGCTTGATTTTAACTTTTATAATATTAATAAATAATAACGTATAAATAAAATACACAAATAAGTGTATATGATTTTTTTTTTTTTTATATGAAATCAAACAAACTGATTATATTATTATAAAAAAGAAAATTGTTATCGTGATGGGTGAAAACGTGAACGTACCTGGCTAACATAGTAATATCGTAAAGTATGTGAAAAATAATAATCATGATATTATTTAGGTTATTAGAAAACTAAGAACTTCTCTTAACCACTCAAAATCTGAAATATTATAGTGTTCTTTAGAGTACTAAATTAATAAGAAAATATAATAGTTATCGCTTTTGAATGTTTTATGAACATTTTAGTTTTATATAATATTCGTGTAATTTATTATTATTTAATTTAATACTACGCCACTAGGTATTTTCATTTTCGCGTTTTAATCGTATGCGAATAATATAGTTTACGTTCATTGCAAATTATTAAATTCCTGCTGTGGTTCATATTCATCGGTTTTAGTTGTTTTATCATACTCTAAATGTTTTGTTTACATGTAAAAAAAAAGTTCAATACCTGAAAATAACATGTAGCTATACATACGGTTACTTGAGTGGTCGATATATATATATATATGTATATTGTTTGTTTTGTTTATCGTTTGGTTTCTTATAAATGAGTTTAGCAAATCAACTGGAATTTTGCTTTTGTAAAGCTATACACATTGGAGGGTCATACGTCTTCAGTGAAAATGTCACGTTCTGAATTACCTATGTTGGTAGTTATCGTATATAGACCATTATAGTCGTCCGAAAACGGGTCGAATGACTTTTAATCTACTGACGTCTTTATCTTGAAACGTGTTCGTAATATAAAAAAATCTTCGAGAACGTTTTTAAAAGATATAGGTACATAAAAGTTACTGAGGAGATTGCCTTAAGGGTTGTATATAAAAGAAGTTTCATAATCCATATTAGGGCATTTAAGAAATAATTATCATGTATCTATTTATTATTATTTACTACGAGATCGTAATGTTTATTTTTTATAGTAGACATACATTTTTAAGGTATTATTATAATATAAAAGTTATTTATATTTATATTGTTTTTAAGTTATATGCACGTATAACATGTATGTTTGTATACCTTAAAAATGTTCTCAAATATAATATCACTACGTTGATTCTATTTTTTAGGACACATGTCATATTATTAACTTTATCGTTCAAAGTATAAACCAGTTTGAAGTTTGACAATGTAATTTTCTGTGATAAAAACAAAATAATAAAGATGAAAAAACATAATTATAAGCATCTCGTTGTCGTTTACATTTTCGTTTAGTTACCATCAATTTTTACGAGACTGTTTACTGAGCAGGCATAGCTGAATATAAAATAATTAATTGTAATTTATTCTTTGAAATGTAGGTTGTACTCGCAAATTGATTTTAAATATCGTATACTGCTTGGACTGAATATTCCTCTTTAATGGCTAGTCCCCACTTTGTTAAATATTACTATTTCTGTAATTTAACGAAAATTAATCACGCGAAATATACTTGTGAATGCCTATATATGCATACAATCATCGTGGATTGGAAATAGTAATAAAATAATTCACAAATTACAAACTTATGTAATTAACTTGGAAACATTTGTTACATAAATTAAAGTTAAATAGTGTGGCTTTTGAAATTAATTTTTATAAAAATTAGCACTTTTTTGTGCATTTTATACATTAAGAATTATATTACCAAAATCAAATTTTTTGTAATGATTTAACTAGGCTTTTTTTAAATGAAATATAAAAGCTAATTAAGTAGATTTTAACACGGGTTTGATAAAAAAAGAGGACAAAGGGAGAGAGAGAGAGAGAGAGAGAGAGAGAGAGAGAGAGAGAGAGAGAGATTATACATAATTTTCTGTTTCGCACCTTATCTCCGTGAGGGTTTTCTAATATGTTAATTATATTATAATATATAAAATATATTTTACAGTGTATCTTCATGGCAATTCATTAAGCATACGAATTAATTTCGAATAAAAATGATAATTTTTACTTTTTTTACAAAGAATATTCGGGTTTGATTCATATACAGATTTAATAATGAGCTTAAAAATCCGTAAAATATAGAGGTATAATATATTTATTATATACATATAAGAATTTTTCAAAGGGGCCTGCACGACGAAAGTAAATTTTTGTATAAATGTGCTCGGGGGCGATGCCATTATTTTTTATCGTATTCAACTCGCCATTAGTTTTGTCCCGCTTGTATTTTCTCTTTGTCAGTTCCTATTAATAATGAAAACCGAATTCGGACGCTTACAAGATTTTACATGCTACACAGTTTCAACGGATTTCCAGCGGTTTATTTTTTACGCACCCGTCGCCAGTAACATTGTCAGTGGAGCTGCAGTGTCTTTTTTCCTACTTATTTTGTTCTTTAACATTTTTCACTGAGTATATTTCTTCAGCTGCTGTACAAAACAAACACTTTTTTTATACGAGAATCCATAAAGTTAGAGGCCGAACAAAGAAATGTCGGGCATTACGATGTAATACGGTTTATTCTCTCGGCAGAGTGCTCTCCCGCTCTGGCCACTTGAACTCTTTAAAACTTTTAAAAGCTACAAGTCGATAAAACAAAAGTTGCTCGAGTTGTACGCGTGCAATATAAACAAAATAATAATAATAATAAAAAAATTGTAATAGTTATAATGTACCTATATAGCGGAATACCTCAAAAAGTAGAATTATACGTGCGTAGGTATGTCATATTTGTTGTTTGTTGGCAACTAGGATTTTAATTAGTTTATGGTAAATACTATTATAGGTCAACGGTGTTCGGTTCAGATTCATGTTCTTCTTTGAGTGACTAGTCCCGGGTATGTAACGGTCTGTTACATCTAATAAGATGTTCACTGACTAATCACTGTTTAAACCGCATAATATTACGGACGGTCAAATTGTAGGGCGATTGGAAATAGTTTTGACTTCAAATGTAATAACGAAGATATAATATTTTTTTTATTCTTTTTGGATTTTTTTCACTGTAAAATTTTACAACTAGTTTTTGTTACATCAAATAATTTATAGTTATTTTAATCGATCAGTTGATTTGTTAATAATTTTCAATTTTACAAAAATAACTGCCGGAAGTGAAAAATTACTTTAAGTTTTACGACAAAATTAATGTAAAGATATAAATGACAACAAAGTTGATATAACTCCATGTAATAAATGTGTTAAAATGAACCCATTTTGTATGCACATTTTGAATTTTATGAGTTTTTTCTTTCAAATTTTATCCTAATAAGTTTTTTTTACGACGTCGAATCTCGGAAATGCGTAATATACAGATTTTATTAAGTGTGTCATCTGTTGTATACTTGTATGGAAAATTTAAAATTAATCTCGACCTGTATAACGAAACTTATGTTATTAAAAACACAATTTTCCTTGAACCAATGACATTTTATAATAGTTTTATTTTACAATATTGTAATAACTTTTTTGACAAAAACAGTAGAAAATAATTAATTTTTTTATCCTTGTTTTTATGATATGGTAGTATTTGGCATATTTGAATAAATAATGCTTTATTTAAAGGATAGAAAATATATTTTTTTTAAATAATAGAAAGTATGTTAAACAGGGTAATTCATTGTTTGTTTACAATAATTTTTTGAGAAGAAATAATTAATAAATAATGGTCATCACTCATCACCCATTTCTGTTACTACAAAAAAACAGTTGATTGTTTAAATATGAAGATTTGATTATAATATACAATGGATAATACATTCAGTCTTAATCATAATAATTTGTTATATAGGTAGTTTTGTATAAAATGTAACATCCTATTTCCTATTTAACTTAACAAATTTTACAAATAAAAATATGATTTTTTTATTATTATTTACTATTTAGCATTCAAAAACTGAATTTATTTTTTGTTTATTTTTCATTTATTCATCCTCTATATCCCTCTCTCACTACATATATATATATATTTTTTATTATTATTTATTCAGTCGAATCAACAAAAGACACAACACGCATTATGGATAGAAAAAAATTATGTATTGTTGCAACTGAAAAAAAAAATGGACAAAAAGGACCATTGAAGTGTAAAATGGGAGTCATATTCCGACATTTTCGTTTTCAAAGCCTATTGCAGAAATAATAAAAATGTTATTTCTAGCTGTTTGGATGATTTTGGTAGTTTTTTATTTAATTTGTTAGGGAAGAAAGAATGGTTTGAATTAATTGAAATATCTATTGTTATCAAAACCTTTGAGATCTGTTTCTGTAGGTATTGAAAGTATAAAATATTTTATTTGTTATACAAGAGGGAAAATGTTTTCTAACGGTTTTTAAGACCTAATTGGTTCAATTTCCTAATTTAATATAGTTATATACAATTATATTTTGATGTACTACGTAGCATATGATATTGTTAAATTTTATAGGTCATCGTATTATTCGGTACGAACAAGAGAAAAATACTATATACTTTTTAATAAATGTTAAATTAAAAAAATCAAGTTGGTGAGTTATTGAAAAATTAAAATTTAAGTAAAAACATAATTTAATTAGTTACGTTTTATTGGTAATTAATAATTGTTTACTTTGACAATAATTATATAATGTGTTTAGCTTTTATCATATTCATTTTTTATTACAAATATAAACTTAGATTTCGATTCAACGAAGTAATAATTTGGAATATTATTTTAGTTATTTAACATATATTAAATATAGTAATTATAATATGGTTAATTGAGTATTTATTTCTCTGGCCTACAATAATTTCTACTTAATATTAACTTTAATTTAAAATAAATATTTACAGAATAAAATTATTTGCTTAAACTCAATAATTGTGTTTGGTAAATTTGTATAAATTATTATATCAAATTAAGATCATGAAAGAGAAGTATAATATTTTTTAAATTATATTGATTTATGCAGATTTGTTACAATGAAATAAAATTAAAGTTATTTATGTTATAATTCATCTGGTTTATTATTTCTATAATGAGATAATAATCAAATATCAAAAGTACTGTAATGTGTTGTCAAATTAAATAAAGAGTATAATTTTGTCATTATCTTTTAAACATCATTATACCTATATTATTATATAGTGTAAAATAAATTTAAGTAAACTATTTGAGATACGTATGATAAATGGTAATATAAATATGTTAATTTTATTAACATAATAACTTTAACCACTTTTATATAATATGAATGCGTATATTATTTTTATTTTATTATTGTGAATAAGTAACCACTATCTATAATATTTTTATTTAATTTGTGTGTCGTTATGGTTTACGTAGAATAAAAATCAATTATACAAATATAATATATAGGTATATCTTAGGATTTTAAAATTTTTAATTAACTTAAGCACTTTTAAAAACTAATTATTAATTTATTTTGCAAAAATAAAGTACAATCATTACTAACTTAAAATTATTTAATCACATTTTTTGTATAAATTAAATATAAGTGATAGGTTAAAAGTGAGTAAATACTATATTTTTAAATCTGAATCTAACATTTTTACATAGATGGATATAATAAATAAATAAACGAAGTAAAAGAATCATGTAGGTATATTAATAATGGATATTAATTATTTTATTGTTTTCAAATAATATATTAAATAATATCATATGTTATACCAAAATGTGTCTTTAAATGTAATTTTTTCTTTGTCTTAATGTTAACCAACGATATAATACTGTTTAACATAATATTATTAATGTGTTATAAAAGTCTTTAAATATCTAAATAGATTACATTTTATTCTTTATTTTTAATGCAAATTGACCGTTTATAAAACAATGGTGCTACCTCAATTTTATTTATTTATTTATTTGAATACCTAGAGGTTAAGAGTGTTTAATTATCCACCTTAGAAATTTCGTTTTAATATTCCAAGTATAATTATTTTATTAGTTGCTATTGACCGTAAAAATATAACATAAAACTTCAAGTAAATAAGTTTTTACTAAAACAATTGTAACAAGAAAATTAGATTTGCATTAAGCAATAATCATCGAGAACAATTATATTTAAATTTGCGTTGTTGTATTTACTATGATTATTTTGTAAAATGATAATAGATGTATTTTTAAAAATATTTGAAGTTATCTCTGGTTAAAGTCTAGAACATTACATTTACAACTAAATATGTTGGAATTAGTATAAATTATTAATAATTGTTTCAATTACATTTGTTTTCGTAATGGTAAATAAATATAAATAATTATAAATATTATCATAATATTTATATTATAATATTATTTTAGTACGGTAATGCCTACATGATTGTTTGAATGTTACCAATAATGTATCTTATTATAATATATGTCTTATACTTTCCTTCTACTTTTAAGTTTAGTTATTGAGATCCATCAACTTGAATTGTATATATTTTTTTGTTTAATTTAATTCGTATTTTTTATATTAAATATAATAAATATAATTCTTGTATACATATTAAGTATATATGTTATTTCAGCCTGTATAACCTATTTATATAAACGGTCAGACGGTATGGTACTAAATAACATGTTTTTGTGACATTTTTGAAATATTTATTATTGGAAAACTCCTGTCATGTCACTACGATTTAGAATGTTGTGAAATGTTTTTTGACGTGAAAACTTGTACCCGGAAATCTTGCTTCTGGAAAATTATGCCACTGATTAAACTGAAACCTAGTATATATTACTTGTAGGTATATTAGTATTCTGTTCCCAAAATTTCAGAATTAGTAATTTCTAATATTGTAATTAACAATTACATTGTTTTAATATTTGGGATCTTATTTTGTTTTATAAGTATGATATCTAAAAATTAATTTGACTTTGAATTACATTTTATTTTTAAACTTTGATCTAGATGACACGAACTGCGACGACTTCGATCGTTGTTGGTTGTGATCCGCCAAAATTGATGTTGTGCGAGAAATGAGGATAAAACATAGATACGAAATGCAGAATTGAGTGTATAATATATATATTTGATTTTATTAGATCGAAGTATTAATATAGCAATATTAATTATACATTGTCACTCTTATTAATCAATGGTTAATGGTAGTCACCACGGCCTTAGTAAGTCGTAGTTTTATCGTCGAGGATAGTCGTAGCCTTGCCGCCAGTTATATGTACGCGTACAGCCGGTTCGGTTCTGCATCCAACTACAACTCGCGTAAACTAATAAGTTGGGAGAGTTAGGCTGTTTGTGTCTGTCTTGAAGAGGTGGTTGATAGGAAATAGCAAAATACTTCTACCGACTACGTCATAGACTAATAATAAATGCAATATTGTTGAATAAACTTTAACATTTGCTTATTATCTGTAGAATAAAGTTACATTGTATACATTGGTCAAATTGAATTCTAAACAAAAAATATATTGATTTACATATAAACTGTAAAAAATATATATTTAACCAATGAAAATACAATCTATAGTTGTATAATGTAATTTAACTATAATTTTTATGTTTGACAATTTTTTATGATATTTATAGGTTTTTTTTTATTATGATCGGGTTAAGATAGATTTTCCTTAAATTGAAAATCAAAGTAAATGAATATCTGTTATATATGTATACGTTTTTAATATTGATGAATGTTTGTCAAACATTTTATAGAGTATTCGTAACTTAGAATTCAAATGCTGGAAGTTTTCATAAAAATATAATAAATGCTTAGATTTTCTTTGAAAAAGTCACATTTGGTTAAGTATTTCACGGTGTAGTATATATATTTTATAATCTTTATTTCGGTCCAAAACATTAGGTGTGTGGTAAGAATTTTTGTGGGGGAAGGGTTCATGAGATTATTTATTTATTTATTTGGAGTATGGTACATAACAATATGTCGGCAAGAAAATGCATATTTTTCCAGTCGTTGAACAGCGGACAGGAAACGGCCGGGTTGAAACCTGGCCAAATGTCTAAAAACTTTCTTTTTTATTTATAAAAAGGTACATTTCGCGCAATGCGGTGAGTTTTCTTTTGTAAATATTTTATCATATGAGTACTTGATATAATGTGTTGTGTTCATGAAATAAATCAATGTGCTTTACGCTAAAACGGTATGAGTTTTATTCTAAAAATGTTTGAAATTTAAATGCATTATTAATAATATACCTATTCTGATTACAGCTAATAGGACAAACAGGGATAATTATTAATAAATGAATTATACAATTTAAAAATATTAACTGTACGATTAAAAATAGTTTAGTATTTAAATCATGTTAAATAATCGTGTTCATGAACGCAATTAAAATTAATTTATTTATGGATAAACAATAATTCATTTAAAATTCGAAATTTATTGTAAGCATTAACCATACAATTCGAATTAGGGCTGATATGAAAATTAATTGTACCTATACAAACTGTCCATTTCGTATTCATCTAATGTTTTAATATTTTCATGATATTTATTCTTATTTATGAGTATTATTTAAGCTAACTTTAAGATATTTTTTTTTTTTTTTTTATTTTCAAAGATGTTTAAATTAATTTTTTTCATGAACATTTTCATTGAGTTTGAGAGAAAACTTTTTCATTACCATAACTAAGGAAAAATATTCATGTTTTGATATAAGTTGAAAACGAATTAAAGACTAAATAAACTGTAATTTCGTTAATGCGATATAGTTGTAAATTGTTTTCTTAAACTTATTGTAACATGTATTTAAGCCATATCGCTACAAAGTAATTTTAACTACGTCTCATTTGATTCCAGATAATTGGAGCTATTCAATTTTCTCACGCACGCTATATTACATTAATCAATCCAATAACTTCCTTATTCATTAATGCTCCTTCTATCATTTAGTATTCGGGTTTCCAAGTTTAAATAATATATATTATAGTATAATTTTATTTTATTTATCTGATTTGTTAAACATTTTTTTGTTTGATTTTGTTTTGACACTCGTTCATTTAGTTCTATAATAAAGCAAGAATTTATAATAAATTACAATAAATATTTATAATAAATTACATATGATTATAATGTAATATATGTTTTATAAATTATACATAGTTCATAGCATATTAAATAAATATAAATGAATTTTCAATTTTTAATTATTCGAAATAATTGGTGTAATTGTTTGTACACACATTTAACATAACATGTAATTTTTAATACAATTACATTTATACATTTAGCCGATAAAATTAACGTCCGTGTATGCTGGCAAACTCTTAATTTAAATTTATCTAATAAAATGATAAACGGTAATAGAAAATAATTCATAAAATTTGTTTTTAACTCTCAGTATGTTCTATTTGGTCTATGTTCGTGTAAATTATTTCACGTTACATTTTCAATTAGTTAATACGAACTCTCCTCCCCCCCCCCGTTGCCGTTTCCACTTTAAGTACCTCCGGGTGGATTATTTTCACGCAAGCACACGTAATCCTTTCTGATTAAAGTACGTAGAATATATTCGTACAGTCTCATATACACACATATATATACTACATTTTCAAACACACGCTGAATTGACATTGATAAACGACCGTTGTTTCAAAAATTAATAATATACACGAGCCCCCAACGTATAAAAGTTCACTAAGCCTTTTCTGAGGCTTGTAGAACACGGAGAGCGAACACTTATATAATAGTGTTTTTGTGTTTGTATGGAATTTTGATTTCTGTAGTTGAGAATGTCAATACATCATATATAGGAATACGATATTAGCGTAAGTGTTTATGTAAGATCTAATATTGTTAAAATAGTAATTTATGATGTAATTGCGTTCAATGAATACGTTCAATGAATTTTCTTGTTTTTACATCTAATAATTACATATATTTAAATGATCTTTGGGTCTTTAGAATTATTGTATAATATATAATAACCAACAGTGATTCAACTCATTTTTTTGACTTGTTCGGTTAAGTTAATATAGGAAAGTGTAAATTAAGTTTAAAGTTATTTTCTTTATCTGAAACATGCAAAAATTAAAACTGAACTTAGCTAAAAGTTGGTTATATATTTTTTAAATTAAATACTTACTATCCAAGTCAAAGCACAAGAAGAGGTTATTTATAAAACAATAATATCGGTAAAAATAAAATATATTTTACATCTATAGGGTTCATAAAAGAAAAAAAATAATAATAAAGTAACTATATAATTAACTAATTGATTAGTAACATCTGGAACAAATTTAAACACTTTAATCTCATCAAGTTAGAAGTTATTTTTAATAAAACAAATATCTCGTTATGTATTTTAGTTAAAATTAACTTAACTTAAACTTTTTAACTCATTAATGCTCGTCTTTGCAACAGCATATTATAAATAATAATTGTTGAAAGGTTGATTAAGTCAGTTTTGTATTATTTTGTCTAGGTTCAAAATGAATGTATTTTTCACGGAGTGTTCTATGTATAAGATACAATAATGTCAAGTATTCGGTCGACAATTTTGGAATTCCGTGGTATTTCTGTTACTGGTGCTATGCTGATTGTTTGCGTGTTCTTTTATATGTACACGTTACTACATAACATAGGACGAAATTAAACTTTTCCGGTTTCACTATTCCGTCACCCTTCTTGTCACTACATTTACACTTTATCTACCTGTAGAATGACATTAATTATGGAGTGACGACGATACGGTAGTGACTAGTGACGGCACTCGAGCCTTTGTCTGTTCTCTATTTTTTTTCTCGTTCTTTCACCTAGTTGTGAACGTCAAGAATTCAATTCCAACTGTGTAACTTTGTGTCACTAATGCTTTTAATTTTAAACCTTTCGTTACTTACTTGTACTAGTACATCTTTTGGGTTGAGATTTTATTTTAGTATTTTTTTTTCATACACGTCCCGTGTATTAAATGCAGCTTTTATTATACAAACATATAGCGTATTTAATAATGTAGCTATCATGTTAATTAATAACAGATTAATTCACAACGCCATTATATCTGGTTGTGTAAAAAGGAACTTTAATTTTAGCAGCGAAGAGGCAATTAGTTTTTATATGATACTCGTAAGTATACTTATGCTTTTTGGTCTGTATTTGTTTTATACAATTCTCAAACAACGAGTGCTTTAAATGTTTCATACAATTATATACCTATTAAACTACTGCCCATGAAATATTTAGATACACGGAATAAACCTGTAATAGAATTTTTATTAATTTTATAACTTAATTATTAGAATTGTATAATTATTTTTGAATCACTATTTTTTACTATTAATCTTAGTATAGTAAGTTTTATTAAAACTGTAGAAAAACAACTTGGTAGACTAGTCTTATGTTTGGAAGATTTAACTCATAGAATTTATATAAAGTCATTAGGTAAAATATAAATGAAAATATTGAAATATACTATAGTATAATATAATTCAATACGTTGTGTTACTTATGAGAAAGTAGTACAAATTAAAATAGTATATTTGAAAGATTTTTCACCTTTAATTTAACGCTTATAGAATACAATCATTATTTTAAGTTTGTTTGTTCCGACTAAATACAATTTTGAATTTTTTTATTGAATTATTTAAAATTATATACAAAACTATTTATTAAATTTTAATTTTTTTTCATGTCAAAAAAAGCATTATACTTTTCTTTTAAAAATTTTTAATAAATTTCATATTGTTTTAATTTTAAGCTTACTTAAACTTATAAGTTATAACTATAATACATTGTTATTTTTTTTTTTAATATAAAATGTCGATATAAGAGATCTACAAAAATACCTATATCATTAATCTCTTGCAAAATTACAATGAATTAAATGTATATTAATAACATTCGTATGACTAATAGTTGCGCCAAAATTTAAAATGGAAACAATTTTAGGGAAATAGATGTTTCCGTCAAAAACTCATTTAATTTTAAGACATTTTACAGCAGGACATATTGAACGCTATTTGTTGAAACTCCTTATCGGCTGTCATTACTGCCGAAAGACCTAGTCGTCAAAGTAGATGATTCACATCGCACCCTATCACACTTGCTAGTCGTAAAATCAACGAACAATACTTCGATATTCATGGAAAAATTGAACTAGCAAACAGTGTGTTGAAGATAAATTTTTTTTTTATCAAGAAGTAAAGAACCCGCAATGTCCTTTATTTAAAGGAATCGGACACGCCATTGGTGGTACATCGCGTTAGGGTTAAACCAGCGGGTGTTTGAAGTTCTATTTGAACCAATTCAACCTTCTTCTCGATTGTTCGGATAATAATGACCGAATTTTACACAACTTAACAATCTTGTTACCTACTATTCACACTGAAATTTAGCAAACTTCTCTGTGATCTCTGTAAAGTTTCTTTGGTTTTGAAAATCGTTAAATTAATATTACGGCAAAAACTTAGAAAGTTGTATACCGTCTAATCAATGTGCAGTATAATAATTTATGATGAGTATAAAATGATCCATTTAAAATGATTATTGTTTTGAATACTTTTTGAATATGTTCTTACATACATATTATTCTTGTATAGTTGTATTACAATTTATAACAATTTGTCTTACTTCTATTGATGAAAAACAACATTATTATATTTTATATTTTAGAGTTGGTACTTTTTTTTACACTGGTGAAAATTGTGTTTTTACATATTTTTTATTGTAATTCGTAGTGTTATCTTCATTTTTTTTTTAAATTTGTAATGACAATAATATGTACTTTAGATTTCATATCAAGACAATGACATAATTAATTTTCTTATTAGGAACCTACATATTTGAAAAATAATGAAAAATTTGTGGAAAATTATCATTAACTCGTTAATTTCTGTATTTTTTTTTATTTCTAGCTGATGTTTTATTATTTCAGTATTTGTTAACAATTGCTTTATAATTTATTAAATCATAAATTAAGCTGATTACATACCTTGCAATGGAACAACTTAACAAAACCAGAGACCTTACTATTATACAATGGTTGTTAATTTTTATAATTTAAACTTTTAAGTGAAAATCCGTCGCTCTTTGTTTTACATCTATGTGTTTTATTATAAATTGGTATTGTGTTAGAATAATAATATAGTCTTGTATTAAATAACTGTATAGTACGAGTATAATACATCAGATTTTCGTAGTCATTACACAGAAAAAAAATAATCTCACTTAAAATCATTAATAAACTTTAAATACAAGATTACGCAATGGTATAGTAAAACTTAAAAAACCAAAAGGGAATTGTAGATGGATATATTCCCTTGGGTATTACAATAGTTGTGTTGTTTGTGTTAAATACAACTATAAGATTTTGAACTGTCACACCATCTTGATAACTGTGATTGAAGAGTTTATTTTTGTGTGGAAAAAAATGTCATTGATTAAGCTAGGCCCCATAGCTATTTTGATTATTTTTTTGGCGAATAGAAACTTTATGACACGTATATTAAATTTATTTTGATGACTGTTTTAAACCGTTACAGTATTTACCAAATTATAACATAAAAGTCGTAGAAAACATATGACTAGATAATATTCCTTAAATTGTATCAACTACACCACTATACATTTTTTGAATAATGAATTACTTACTCGTGTTTACATAGTTAATTTAATAATTAAATACAATTTATAACAACAAAATATAAAATTTTCTTTGTTTAGCATAAAATATCTGCAGATAGGTAGTTACAATTAATAATTAATACTTGATTATTAAAACAAGCGTTTAAAAATTTAACTTTAATTGAAATAAAACTGATATTAAGCCGTCATTTTATCATTATTTATCTGTAATTTGTATAATATATTAATATAATGTTAGGATAAATAATTGATCTTTAGTCATACCATAAAATGAATTTGACCTGAACCATATTTTCCAAGTACAAAGTTGTGTTCTGTCGGTCTTGTTTTTAAATTGATTTTTAAGAACACCCAAAGGGTGAATGCATTAAAATATGACAACTTTTACTTACGGCCATATTGTAGTTACAATAGATATTTTCGAAAGTTTGAGATTAATCTTTATAGATATTCCATTTCAAAGTTTTAAAATATAATTAATATTTTATAACAAAACGCAATAAATTTATTTATTTTATAATATATTTTTTAGAAAATGTTATATACTTTTGTATTGTATATAAGATATAACTGTGAAAATATAATATTTTTTTTTTATACAGATTGATAATGATTGGTGTGAGTTACCTATATAAAAAATTGACGCCTCTGTTTTCTGAAGTTCGTCATAAAGGAATTATTGTGTCGCATCTTTTTTTTACTAAACATGAATTTATTTATTTTACAAGATAAAAATTATGAACCTCTGATACTAACTATGCAACAATATTTTGTTGTATAAACTATCTATTAACATTTTATTAAAAAAAAAAAAAAAATGAAGAATAGTGTAAAATCTATTGCATTTTATTAAAGTTATAATATCATTAATAACAAACATAAATCAACTTAATACTTTACCGGTTTATTATTTTTCGGTTTATCATGAATTTTGTAAATATACTATTATTACCTATTACTTATTGTACTTGCAATTACTATTTATTATTATATTTTTGCTATAAATGTATCTATGTATTTAAATATTCCTGTTAATAGCTCAGTTGCAGACAACTGAATTTTATAGTATACTTACAGTTAAGACAATAACGTCTTAAAAATAAATCAAAATGTATGTTTATTGTTGTGACAAGAAGTTTTATTTAACTTTCCTGAAATCCTGAGATATAATTAATCATAACTGAAAAACGGCCTTCAGAATACACGCATGTTTTGCTAAATATCGCGAAGAATGTCTTTCGAATGTAAAAGTAAAGTGGTTTAAATTTTAAACAATGAAAAGGTAATTGACTTTTATTTTTAATCGTCTAATTTCAAAAATTCTTTTAAATATGACAGAGTAGACAGTAAGATAAAATCTAATTAATTCTTATAACTAAAATCGTATTATCTTATTACAGAGATTAATACGAATCTAAAAATGTTTATATTTTAAAACATGAACTATATAAAAAGTTAAACATGATCTTAATAAAAACTACTTAATTAGTTAACAACATTTTAAATTCAAAGATTAAGAAAATGTTCGATTAAATTAAAGTTTTGTTTTAGCCATGCATAATTTACATACATATTGGAATTATATGAGTAAAATACATTTTAAATAAAAAATTGAGTTTATACTATTTACCGTAAACAAAATACGAATACATAATTAACTGTCTGTTTCATTTCAACTTGCTTTTTTTGTTGTTGTAGGTAGTGAAAAACTAAAATAATCAATAATGAAGTTAAGGTATACATTTAAAAAAAGCCAACAATCAGAACAACTAATTTTTTTTTTTATACAACTCCATTGTGTATACTTAATTATAATTCTATAGCACACATGATTAGTAGTCATAATGGCGGAGACTTATGGTAAGTGCTAAATTTTATGTAAGATTATAATTGCTTTTAAATAAATGATTTACTAAGGAGTACAATATGTAGGTATTATATTGTATTGTATTACATTTTATGTTGTATAATATTTAGTAAGAACTAGTTAACAAATACAATTTTCTCAAAATTGAAAAGTTTTTAGAATAAGAAATAGTTTTCTTCATGTATAATTTTTGTTTATTAAATCCTTCAAAATAACAGCTAATGTAAAAAATAAATGTAATGTAAATTTATCAAGTCAGAGGAAGAATATAAATTAAAAGTACAGGTACGCAATGAAGTAATGTGATTGAAACTAAAAGTGTATAAAATATTTTTAAAAATATCATTAAAACTACGTATGCTACGTATTTTAAGTTGAATTATAATTAGACTAATAAAGATTTTTGGGTTTACAGTAGTTGTGATCAATGCGCGCTGGGATGCATGTAAAGACGTGTGTGTGTTCACCGTCCGGCGAATTGCGTACGCCATGTGCTCGAACACCTCGATTTTCGTTTTTCTACCATCACAAATCATACAGTTAACCCGTAACCCGTCTAAAGTCCGATCTAGTTTTAAAACTTAACATTATTTTCAGGCCGATAATATAATATTGTCTTGTGAACGAGTGATATTAAACCTTCTTTTTTTTCTTAAATTCTATTTACCGTTTAAAAAGATACGATGGAAACGAAAAGAAATAGATAAACTACTTTTACTAAAATCATCGTGGGTGGTTGTTAATGGTTTGTTGCAGCTTTCGCATACACGCACAAATACTGTAGAATATAATCAGGATAAATATTGTAAACGTAAATTTTTTCCATCGAATTTTAGTTTAAGTGTCCAAATAATTTTCTGCATGTATAGGAATTAGGAGCGCGGTGTGTGTCCTGACTACGATACGTTCAGCTCGCAGAGACGCGCGTTCTTGTGTACCCCACACCACTATACATATAAATCCCAACCGTACGCGTATAAAATATATTCTATACTTGCGCACCGGGTCGGGACGAAATGTAATGTTCCGTATAAAAGTAAATGTATATAAGTAATATATATAAAAGAAAAAAAGTATTTCGACGGCCTTTTTTGCACCCACTCTTTATTTATTTTTTTTTTCGGAATATTTCCTACATGAAGTATAGTGTACTTAAGGTAGGAGGTTATATATCGAACGGGTACACATACGGTATACGAATATATATACAACTGGTATAAAGTTATCCGCGTGTTTGTGTGTATAATATGGGATATTTTTCAAAAAAAAAAAAAAAAAATAGAAAAGAAAAACGTCATGTTGTGTGTTAACTCTCCTGATATCGTATTTCTCTTTCGGTTTCGAATAAAATTTCCATAAACATTGAGGTTTTCGACCATAAATATGTGAAAAATACGTGAAGAGGAGAATTTTATACACACACACACACATATATATATATATTGTCGCCAATCACGTTCCGTGACACTGCGTGGCAGATCTAAAATAGACGAATGGCTAGAAAGAGGTAGATAAAATTCTTACGAGTTTAACGACATCACTCGCTTTAACTACGACAACTGCGACGACATAACATACACCGTACACGAAGGATATCATGTTTAGGCAGCCAAAAATATAGAAAATGTTTAAATCTGTTTTTACTTCCAGAAATAAAATATTTTTCATTATACGTTTTCAATTACAAAGCTCTTATACTCGTGACGTACGTTAAAACGACGTGAATCTTATCATATATTATTATTGTATATTTTTTAATATATTAAAATTATTACTTTTTCTCCCATTCACATGAATTTATTGACTATTTCTTCATTAAAAAACTCATATATTATATGAATTTCACCCAATGCTTACATTGATATTATATTTAAGTGGTTCAATGCATAATTTTTAATGAAAACATAATGTTTTTTCAGATCTATTCTGTTCTTAGTGATTATTTAGAGAAATGTTCATTTTTTTAAACAAATAATTATATGTTGGTATTATTTGTAAGCTCTTCGTTTCATGTAGGTATTTTAAAAATTGTAAAAAAGTTATGTAATAATATTTATATGATACATAATAATAGGTATGATTATATTTATAGCAAATAAGTCGTTTGTAACAGATATACAAAAATAATATAGTATATTACTTTTATGAAAGATTGCTACACTGCTAATTTTAATGAGTGATTTTGTTTATCGTTTTATATTATAATCGTTATTTATCGAAGCTGGTACCACTCTCCTTGCATTACCTATTTTAAATTAGAGGTTGGCTGATCGCTGGTTAAAGTACAATACACATCTTCTGTAGGTTACTTTCCTATTAAATAATTTATTGTATTTTCATTTATACATATCCAGACATCCAGTGAATAGTTCTGTTTTAAGTCGATAAAATCATAATATCTATTGTAATTTATATTTTGTTTTTTATGAAAATCAAACCATTAAACTTCAAACGCATAATATGAAGAAAATAGAAAATGAGTAAGTTTAATCGCTTTGTTTAATATGTATCTGCGTATGAATTCGTGAGCGAATTGGAGCGTTCAAGTTTGAAATATTAAATAAAGAATAATATTTATTTTATGCCTTTATTTCTAAAACTGCGATAATACGTAATAATTGTGTAATACATCTGTGTGATGGGTAATGGAAAAAGTAATACTTGTATTGAAAATAAAAAAACTATTAGAAAACGGTAATATTAGCTAACTAAATATGTGTTACGTACCACTGCAGTGTTGCGACGGCTGAATAGCTAGTGCTGGAGTTGACGGTTTCTAGATTGCCTTTCTCTCGCTCTGCCTTCTTCGGATTTTATTTATTTTTTTCTTTTATTTCGACCATCGTCTCACTCAATATGGTGGAGTTCGCGTGTGCGTGTGTACGCACCTTTCATTACTTTTCACGAAAATAGAACGAAGAAACGAATGAAAAAAAAAAATATGATCGGTAGAAATGAAAATGAAGAAAGAGATTGAGATTGTGGACTGAGTAAATTTTAGTTTTCAGATGACATAAAATTAGATTTACCATATTTTTATAACAACGACAAAATACATATATGCGATAAATATATCTTTTTTATCTTAAATAAATCACATTATAAAGATGTGTCAACTAAGGAAATTCAACCAGGGTATCAAAGAAATCCACGCGATAACACCAGAAGCAGTAAAGTGGATAAGGGAACTGGACGTTCAACTGTAAACTATTCACGCTTCACTATATTATATTATACTCAATTATATCATATATGTTATACATCCTTGTAACCATTCAATCTCAATTTATCTTAATTTTTGTTTATGTTTTATATTTTATATTTATTTTATTTTATTTTATTTATATATATTTGCTGTAACGTTGATTTGTTAAGCCATACGAATAAGTAAGTAAATCTTAAATAATGAGTAGAAAGTTTTTTCTTTTACCCGTACTCGTTTTATTATACTCATAATGAAGTATTTTTAAAAGTATTTTATAAATATAATTATTATTGAAAAGGTATAATAATAATCTGTAGTCTATTTTTAAATTAATCAGATACCTACTTTATAATTGAATATAATACTATGTATATTATTTACAATAGTTACATATTATTTAAAAAAAATAATATTTTACATTTATATTTATATTTAAAATTTAGCAATTTAGTTGTTTTATGTAGGTTTACTTTCAAATGCTTATTTTATCTCGTGGTCTGTGTAGTTATTAGTTTTAATTTTTTAGTATGTTATAAGTTATAGTGGGTCAATACTATTTATCTTATGATTAATTGCAAATAATGTATTTAAATATTTATTTGTTTATTAAAATTTTGTTTTTAACCATTACTTTAATCTTTAAGTTAGAATTTTTTTTATTAAAAAAGGCTGAAATGAAAAATCTATTTACTTTTGTTATATTCGTTAAGGCTAAATACATTGTATTTACAGAATATGATGTATTTAATTAATCTTATATTCGATTATAAATTATAATTTGTTATCTACCAAAATGTTCATAAACCGTCTTGAAAGTATTTGTTTAGTTTATTGTTTTGTTGATAACATGTGCAATATAATTTTACTGCAATCGATTACCATGTGTTATTTGTCAGTTTAGTTTTTTTCGAGAAAAATTATTATTCATATGGCTTATCAATACGTACATAATATAGTCTATTTTATACTGAATACATAAAGAAATATATAAATTATTATAATGTATTGGGCGAGTTGAGTACAAATTTCACATTTCAGAGTATGGATTTGGAAAGGAAATTATCGGACCTATTCAAATAGAATGGCCTTTCAAATGTAGAATTAAATCGACCCGTCTATTTACATTTCATAAAGGCATATTTAGTTCAATCCGTAATTATATATGTACTACAGGGATTAAAAGAACTGAGTTCAGTGCAGTTCTCAGCACAATATGAATATAAAAATATTTATCGAAGTATATTTATCTATTCGGCGATATTTAATAATAATATTATACTCGCACTTGTTTGAATTCTTGTAGTTTATTTACTGGCCACAGTATTTTAGGTAGGTACTTCAATATTCGGTGATTGGTGTTATGGCAAAATAATATTATGCTGCGCTTGCTTCTTTAGAAATTTTGAATTCAATTTGGATGAACGTGTTTTTCAGTCTATTCAAACATCATCATCGGGACTTTCTCCTCGAATGATTTTGTTATTCCGTATGGAATTGCCGTGTAAGTAAAAAAAAAAAAAAACCAAAAATCTATAAAACAGTATTTATTTTTGGAATTCAAACAACAATCATCATTATATAGAGACAAAATTTCACACGTTTGTGATTTTCCATGTTTGAATTATTATTGTCAAATAATACACTTTTCCAAATACATGGGTAATTTAAACAATAGTTTCTTAAATTGTCTTCAATTTTGAAGAAGTCACGATATTATCATCATGCATGACTAGTATTTTAAATTTTTTCATTGAACAAGGTTAGGTGTAAAGTTAACTAGTCATGTAAACTGTAAACATGTATCATGTATTTAAATTTTCTACCGATTGTAGTTGATTTTTTTATGCATTTTAATCGAATAAAATAATTAATATATTATCATATTTTTATACATAGTATTTTCAAGTTAATTATCTGTATTTAGATAAATATGCACATCATTTTGCTTGAATGATATATTATGGCTTTTGGATATAATGCCTCTGAGATTTCAAAATGTATTCACTGCCATAGAATTAAGTGTTGGGTAAATTTTGCTTGAATAACAACTGCAGTCAAGGGTGTATTTGGGTAATTGACCAGTTAAAATATTCACCACTTACGGAAATCACAACAGCATGAAATATGAAGCATTTACCCAAAAACTATTATTTAATATTTCAAGACGTTCAAAAAAAAAAAAAAATTAATGAATTTTAATAAGAAATTTTTTCGTTAGTTGTTAATTTAATTAATTAGTAATTTATTTAAAAGCAAATGAGATAAAATATTATTAAACATTCATAAAAATATTATTTTGGTGTTCATTTTATATTTGTACAAGAATTTATACAACGATCTAAATTTATGTAGTGTTAATAGCCGAGTTTTCAAAGTGAAATAAAGATCAATTAAATAAATAAAAATAATTATTGAATTAAAATATAAAAATATGGTTGTAAAAAATAGTATATTATTTAATATAAAATGATTTATGAATGTTTTATTTAATTTTTTAGATGTGATTATATTTTTAAATTTATTATATATTATTATCTTTTTTGTTTTTAATTGTTTGCTAATGTTCTGAATTTACTAAGAATAAAGTATTTATTTTGGGTGAACATGCTGTAATTTTAATAAACTTTGGATCGTTTATGCTAACTGTGTTTAAGTTTGATGAAAAGTAATTTGCTTGATGAGTTATAAAGATGTTTATTTAATAATTGGCGGAAAATAAATTTTTTAAATTTTTGTTTATTTTTAATTTATTTTAATTATTTTCTTTAAACAATAAAATAATATATGTTAAAAAAGCGAAAACAGCTAGTGGTATTATTGGTACACTAAAATGCTTTAGGTATACCGTAAATATAGTAGTGTACTGAAAATATTAAAAACATTTGTCGATGAGACGATGAATCAGCAATTTATAAATTAATCAAATACATTTTTTTATCATTCTTCCATAAAATTATCTGTCTATTTAAATTGTGTATGTGTGTGTGTGTGTGTTTTTTTAAATATTTATGTCCTTACAGTAACAACTAAAATGGCAATCTAACAGGGTAATTATTTCTAAAACCGTTACAATTATCTACTGAGTTTTTATGAAATAATTTAATCTATATTATGGGTTTATTTGAGTAATTGAGTATATTAAACAGATTTTATAACACGGAGGGGGTTTTAATCTTAGTCGTTTGTTTCTATAAATCTGGATTTTCTAATACGGATTAAGATAATTTTATATACGTAGTGAATTAATTAGCAATTACGGGTTTAGTGTTGAATTCATGACGACAACCGATTCGTTTTTAATTTGATATATAAATATTATATGCAAATAAGTAAATATATTCGATTTATTTTATTTGGTTCTTAATATTTCTATTTTTTTTCTTATTGAATATTCAGAAATGCTTTAGGAAAAAATTAAATTGTTAAAAAAAAATGTATGATTTAAATTGCAATATGTTTAACAACTGTAAAATATATTTGGTAATTAAAATAAAATACATTTACAAAAACTTTTCTCAAACAATCGCGGAATCTACTTGAGAGTTTAAAATAACCTTCCCAATAGTATTATTACACCAAACGTTATTTTAAACAAATAAATAAATAATCTTCTTCTAATGCTTCAATAGGTACTTAATTCACGAGAATAATTTTTCAAAACAGTTTGGGTCGAATCATTATAATATATTGGTTTTTTAGTTATCACTGTACGGTAATGTAATGGATTTATTGATTGAGGACATCAATAATTATACGATTAAAGCTGTTTACCTGCGTAAGAAAAAAAACTGTTAGTAGCGTTACTCCCCCCCCCATTAAAATTCTTACCCATCTCATTCACTATTTACGCGCGTTCACGGTGTGCGTCTTAAAGTTTTACTACGCGTTTTTCGTTAATTTTCCTTAAAATCAATATAGCTCTATACAATCATATTATCGATAGAAATAAAAACGTTAAAAATAGATTTATTATTATTTTTTTTTTATGGTAGTGTGTACACGATCGTCGTAAACGCGTGCACTATTATATACTATATACACTGTACAGGTCGCGTGCGTTGACGACTCAACGAGTTGTAAAATAGGTTATCCTTTTGCAGTCTGGATCTCCAGGGAGTCGAGCATATTATAGTAGGTATCTAGTGTGTATACAGCGTATTGAATCCGGACGGGTGCACGGGCGAGGCAGGGCGTGTTAGTAATAGCCGCATCGCGTATAATAGTACGTATGTTTATATATATATATATATATATATATATAATGCAAGTACATAGCATACACATATTTACCTTAGTACCTACACCACATGTTCGTGAATCAGCTTTTTCTGCGCTTCCGGACATTTGATATAAAGTACCTCTGGTGGCTTAATAACTTTGTTAGATATTATACGTATTATATCGTTACTCTTTCGCCCGCAAGTGCCGTCATCGTTTAGGTGACTGGGCCGTAGGCATATATAATATTATGTGCGTGACACGCTGACGATGACAATAATTATAATAATAATAATAACAACAACAACAGTGGTTTCGGAGTGTGTATAGGACATTATACGGAAATATAATACTACGTACTTGCACAGGTGAACGTAGAAACAGTATTTTTTTTAAAATTTTTTATCACGATTTAATTAAATATATTTTTCTTGGTTCTCATGAGTAATAACGAAATCTCCGCTATTGCCGCCCGAACGAATGGTTTTTTTTTTAGAAACGATATTGTGGCCGGAAAAATCTAGTCGTGAAATTCGATTCGGTTATCATCTCATAATATTAAGAAGGCCCCGGCGTGTTGAAAATATTCTCTCTAAGAGCACCGTAATCATATGCACGAATAACCTTTTAAATGTGGATTTTAGGGGGCTTGAGTTTAGAGTCTAAACTTTAGACTAATGTATTTCGTAGAAATATACATATATATAACAAGGAATTATGGAAAATGTATCCTCTTTAGGGTTCGGATAAGGATCACTAAATCACGTGCTTGATTATCGAGTGGTGTGTAAACATAAACATATACGTAAAACAATTAACATTTAGTACTATGATATGACGTATGCCATAAATCGCTAAAAGTACCGGTGTCCGATATAATTGACGAACACAAAATAATATACGTCGCGTAATAACGTGCATAATTTTAACGCACTGCTCTGTAATAATTATGTTGAATACTTTTTATAATATTCATACATTTTTAATTTTTTTCTGAAATATTTTCATTTTATTTATATTTGCTCGTAATGATAGTATGGATCATAATAATTCTATTATTTTTGTTTTATACAGACCCAAGTCAAGATATAATCAACGCTACATTTTTCAGAAACAATTCCAAAGAAGCTCAGTCTGTACCACGATTCTCTAAATCATATTATAACACCCGTAATCACTGATCAGGAACTCACGTCTGGTGGCCTAAACATTACGACCGCGGCGTTTCGGCTCAACAATTATTACGAATCTACGACGGTCATAATATACCTAATAGATGACATAATATGTGATACATGTCGTATAAATATGTTATACGTCATAATACGTCACTTGACGAATACATTATCGTGTCTGACATTATATACGATCGTATTATACCATAATATTATTGGCAATTTTTAATATATACGACCTTATCCCCAAATCGTCGTACAGAAACGTAACTATTACACTGTTAGGGGTATGTGTGGGTTTATGTCGATCTGTATACCGTTATGATTGTATAATATTATAATTCACAGCCGTCTTTTGTATTCTCGGGACGCGTCCGGTTGACGACAGCGACGATAAACTCAACTCGATTTATATACATAATAATAATATCATCAAAGATGTATATGTGGAAGCGAGTGCTACGTTATTATTGTCGCTATTATACTGTGAGCGTTTGTTCGGGGAATTTTTTCATTGTTGTCAGTTATATTGGTGAAATAATTAAATTGTATACGTTTAGTGATTAAACCGTATACGCGATTGCATAGTGTACACGCTATCGCTATGCATAACTACGCAATATTTTATAGATTGAGAAGCAGGAAAAAACTGTATTAATATTTTATCCGACGCTTTATTTTTTTTTCATTATGAGTAGGTATAATATACTATATAGACATTCATAAGAAACGGGTAGGTTCAAAAGAAATTATAAAATAGTACATTGTTACATAATATTATATTCGATGAAATAGTTCTCCGTATGTTAATTTATTCATGCTATAATATTCCGAAAGAAATTTGTGACATTTTTTTTTTTTGTAAATTTATCGTTAAAAATATTTAAGAATACATAACGTGTATAAGTTATTCTATAATGACGTTTATTATATATTTTTTAACCGAAATTTTGAGAACACTGTCAAGGAAATATGATATTGTCTTTATCAGTTATCACTATTAATCAGCTTTGGGATAAATTTGTTACTATTTTTTTTAAATATGAATATACGTATCTAATATGCTAAAAAAAATTAATAATGACATTACCCACAAATAGTCATCATTTTTAAAATGTAACAGAAGGATTACGTTCAATAATATAACAAAATAAGATCTTTGTAATTGTATATTTATAATGACTGTTGGTCTTCATTATAGTTACTCAATACTCAGTGTTTACTGTTTGATCAATAAAAATGATATTGTATCATAACAATAATATAAAATATTACAAAAATAAATAGTATACGAGTATGTACTCGTTTAACAAAAACGATCGGTTTTCAAAATGTTTAAAACAACAACAAAAAATTGTGATGTAATCCATATTTATTATTTATAATGTGTAGAGATATGTAAATAAATTATAAAATTATTGAAAAATGTACGTTAAATTGTTAAAACGATACTAATATCATACTTGTATTCATAATGAATGCGTTTGGAGGAGTGTATACTACGGCCAGCGTTCAAAGGATTATACGGTCAAAAGGCCGTTGAAAATGTTTTCGCGCACGTCACGTGGACCGACCCAATTCCGGTCATTATTATTCTGACCACCGCAGCCATCTGGGCTAGGTAAACTTTCCCGGCCAAAGTATTTCCATCCAAAGGAATGGGTTGACAAACATTGAAGGTTTCCTTGTTCAAACATCAAATTATAATATTATAATAATATTTTATACGAATATTAAAGGTTCCGCTGAGAGTCGGTGGCGTATTCAGATGACGTCGAACGGGCTGCACTGATGTTATTTTGTATAATATGTTTATTATCAATTCGACTGATCCAAATTACTTTTAATATTGTTTTCATTAGATATATTTTACAACGAATATTAGTTATAGTTGTAGGGCACATAACTATAATAACGTTGTTTTGTTGCATGGCATGAGTCGTATTTGAATGTAAACGATACATTTTTTAATGTGATGGAATTTAAAATAAATAATATTCTAATGAATAACTCACAATAGATGTGATATTATTATTTGTATTTATATTATTTTAAATATACATTGGGACCAAAAACTCTACATATAATTTTATTTACCCACTTGTGCATATATAGAGGGAAAAAATATATTCAATAGTAAAATTTGCAAGGTAAAAAAGTAAAATAGTTTTTTATGTTAAACAATTAAAAATACATTTATATGTTCATCTCTCTATCTAATTCTACCTAGAGAGTCATGTGATTGTAATTTGTAAACACTCTGAATTTTTATACAGATTTCTGAAAGTTATTATTATGTATAGGTAGTTTATAATGTCTAGGGGCAATTTCCCCCCTAAACGACGTGCCTGCTGATGATATGGAGGTAAAACCTAATTAATCTTTGAGGTTTCAATATGCACTTCAAGTTTGCGCTGTACTGACGACGGATGACGCCTCGACGAACTGACGGTTATCGCAATTAAACACAATAATAAATTCCATTTTCGGTTGGTTTCTGAAAGTTGTATTTTAATATGATGTTGGAATTACTAATGGAAATGTAGGACTAAGAAAGAAAATATACATTTATTATGTGTCATGCCGTTGTGGGTACCGTAGCTGAAGTTTGAGATGAACGTTTCACCGGCCATTTCTCTTGTTTACACTGTTTAGGACTACTGGCGTATTAAATGTCGAGATTAGCGAAAAATGCGCTCTGGACCTTAAACAAGGCAAAATAATTATATTAATGACACATAATTCTGGTGTACTTTGGTACGCCAACGGATGGTCGTGTCTTAAACGTTAGCGATCCATTATACCTATAATATTATTCTCGTTACGACGCAGTAGTATCATAATGATAACGTCGAAAAATTTGCGGTAACCGTTAATGAAAACGGAGAAGAACAAGTATTTAAGATTAAAATATAATACTCGTATGACAGATGCTTAGCATTCGAATTCACGCGACATATGATACATATGACGTGGCCTAATACGCGTACTATTCTCTATTTATAAAAACGAAAAACTTTATAAGCTGTGATCAACCGGTGAAAACTTCGGTGAAAGATTTACTACCAAGAATCCGTTTTTTGGCTAGACTTAAACGATTTTGGTTGATGCAATAGGTATAATATAAATTTAAAATATCAAGATGCTCATTCCGGTAACTCACTCATGTCCCGTTACTTAAATTTTACTATCAATCATATTTTTTTTTTGTAATTTCCAAGTCTAAATATTTTTCTATTCTATCGTAAATTACCTTAGTTTATATAAAAGTAGAAAAAAATAATAATTTTTTTTATAAACATTGATTTTCATAAAAAATATGCGTTTTATACACTTGTATTATATTATAATATAATGTAACTAACATGATAATTAATTTGTGTAATCATAATACTATTACAATAAGTAAAAATTAATTTAAGTGGTTTTGTTGAAAGTTATTTATTAAAATGAATATACTATAAATTTACAATCTAATCGAACGATATAAATAAAAAAATAATGCTTATCGTCTATCAATTATTTTCTCTGCAGTGATTGTCATTTGAATACAATGTAAACCAATCGTTACTATTTAAAAAAATAATAATAACTAAAAAAATAGAAATTATTTTGTATTTTCAGAAACCACCACGGTGTATTTTTAAATTTTAATAAACCCTTCTTGGATACATCTGAGTCGTTTGTCGATTAACGTTTTATATTACCTGGTTTGGCAGCGTCGTATTCACATATTATTATAATATACGTACGTGCAGCGAACTGTACTCGCCCGTACGCAGAGGCCGGCCTTGTCACCGCAACCGCCTTCTGAATTAACCATCAAAGCGGTCGTGTTTCGCAAATAATACCGTTTCAAAAGAGAAGAAAACAAGTCTATTGAAAGACACTCGATATTTTCCATTCGACAAATATCGTCGTTGCCGTCGCGGCGGAAGTGAAATAAATACACATTTGGGCTCTACACACATGTATATTTCTCTATACCGTATCTGCCACTTGCTCTCTCTCGCTCTCTCTCTCCTCCCGCATAACTCGTTCTCTCTCACAGTATTTTTATTTTTATTTTATATATTGACACAAAATTAAGTCCACCCGTAAATAAATACCGGCAGCAGTGGCCGCCGCCAAAGGGTGGATCTTTTTCTTATTTTAATGCGTCCTCGTGGAGCTACCCTTCAACCCTCCGCCACAGCGCTGTCCCCGTCTACGACTTGCCTCTTTGTACATTACGCGTTTACGGGCCAGTGCAGGGGTTCAAAACGATCTTCACGCAGCAGTGTGCATTTTTTCTCTCATTTTTTTATTTTCGTCTTTACTTGTTTTTGCACGAATTTTTCTCGCGCGATGTATACCTCTCCCCCTTCCTCCTCAAAGCACACTCTACACCTCTGCTTGCCGCGTTCCGCTTTTCACACAATTGCAAACCAAATCATACAATCTTTTGTGTGTGTTTGGTTCAGCACTTTTGCAAAACTTATCCCGCGCGGTGTTCATCTCTACCTAACGGAAGGCTGTACATGCAGAATACTCCGGTTACGTTTACCGTTTGCGGGGCAGCTGTAAATCGTAATTATTTTAACGGCGAGCGGTACAGGCGTTCGGGTCTCGAAACGAAATAAATAATGGTCAAAAATTCGTGAAGTATAAAAATTAACGGCGACGGACGGAAACGCTATGAAAAACAAATGACGTCTTGTACATCTGGAAAACGAATTACGTCATTGCGAGTACCTACTGGTGTGTAATATGCGTGCCAACACGTAACGTAGGTAGTAGGTACACACATAAGTACAATAACAATGATATTATGAAGATCGTTCTGTGTTATTGTTCATTTCTTTCATCTCTTGAATTATTTATTTGTTCATTAGACGCTTTATACTACTTCATAAATCATTTTTAAATACGATGCACATTCATGAGACACTCAGTTCTCTTAAGGATCGACATATGCGTATCATTTTTATGTTTTTATAAAGTTCATAAACATACACAATTATCAAACTATATAGTATAACTTCGTTATATGTATTTATTATTTGAGTCTGCAGTTTTGTGGATACTCAATTATAACATATACGTCATCAAATCGTACGTTTAAATCCGTCAAAATATATAATTATTTAACTGTTGTTGAACTATAATATTGTAATTGTGATGAAAAATGGTTGCATATTTAAAGAGCGTTTTTATATTAACAATAGTGAACTTTAAAAAACTTATTGATAAAATAATATATTATAGTATTATTTACTGAATATTATGTTTATAGGTTATTTATGATATTTAAAAAAATACTATTTCATACTTTCGCTATTCACATACTGCATAATTAATTTTTAATTTCTAATAGTTGTTGGAACTCAAATTTTTCCTATAATTGTATAATGAAATTATTTACATAGTATTTAGTAATGATGGTCGCGGAATTAAAATGCCGATTCTTATAAAAATAATAATTATTAAAGGCACTTGTTTTGAGGATTTTATTTCAAAATATTATTTTTACACAAAAGTATAAAAAAATCGATAATATGTACGTTCATTGTTATAATATGTTCGCTATCATATTCGCAAGAATTCTGAGCAATATTCATAACTTTTGGTTAAGAACGTGTAATAGTTACTCGAGTAATGGGGAGTTAGGGATCGTTCATTTTTCAAAACGTCATTTTAAAATTTAAAAATGTAGTTGAGGTGAACGAAGTATAAATGAGACAAATTTATAGAATATAATGCATATTATGAATCATTTTAATGGCTAAGAAAAACTGTGTTTCATATATGCATCGAGTATAGATGAATAATTTTATCAAAAAATCAATTATCATAAAATGCAGTTAAAATTATTTTTTTTTATATAAAATTGTGTATCAGTTAATATTTAATTAAAAGTTATAAGAATATTATTGATTATATTTATTTAATTTTTTTACCTCAATTAAAACGAAATGTATAAATAATTAACAGAATAGTTTTATTATTTATTTATTTGTTGAACAAAGTTTAGTCACGGGTTTTATTGTTATATGATAGTGTTTTGATTGTGTGAAACTTTTGTCGTTTATTTTTCAGTATATATTTTTTTATTTTTTACATTAGTCCTGGTGAAAACTTGCAATACAGTTTGTTATGTTTTACGCGATAGTTCGCACGACAGAGAGCAATTTTTTACATGCACGATTACTTTATGAAGTTTGACGTGTATTCCAAATCGTTCAAAAAATCGCAAATACTGTCAGGCAGAATAAATGCAATATCGGTGGTAATAAGAATATGTATGCCTTCGGAGAAGTGAAGGGAGGGTGATAATAAAAATGGCAAAAAAATATTGTAAAAATGGATGATATTGAGTATGTAACGGGGCATAGACAGGATAGGAAAAATGTATGCATACACGTAAATGACAATTTTCACAAAACTATATTTTATCGTATTGGACTTTATAGTTTATTATACTATTATTAATTATTATGGGAATCGGTGTTATTTCTATTTCCGTGATAAGAATTTCCCTTGGATTTTTGAATACAAATTCGAATTTTTAATTGAGTTGTAGAAAATAATGATAAAAAAAAAAAAAACATAAAAATTAATAAAAAATAAATTCGAACACTTCAACAATACGACCGGATCAACAATATTATGATACATTTTCTTCAAGACTATATCGAAAGAGAGTTTATGGCAGCGCCGGGTAACGAATAATCAGAGCCACGAGTCCACGGTGTAGCCTGATTCGATGGTGGCCAGCTTGCAGATGACCTAAGTTAGGAGGATAGAGCTCGGTTATGAATGAGGGTCCAAAGGTCTAATTATCAGGACAGTTTCTCGTCACGATTATTATGGTTGGGAAATCGTGGAGCGAATCAAGTGAGAGTGGCAGCGGTAAAATGTCGGTCCCGAGCATTTCGCACCTGCGGCCGTCGACGTTTGGACCATCGCGGAGGTGCTAAACATCGTTAATATCATTATTGCGTGCACAGTCGCCATGGTCGTTAGCAGCGTTATCGCGTATGCCCCTGCAATTGTCGTTAGTCTTTATATCACAGTAGTTGAATCATTATAATATTAATGCGTATTTGTGTGTGAGGAAAGACGAACCTGTGCAGCGGTATAATAACGTCAACATAATATTATAAACGCAGCCCGATCGTATTGTGTCTTATATTTGCAGTCGTAAATATCCGTCCAAAATTGTGGCCATTTTTTTTTTGTTTTTTAGATTTGGTTCTATTCAATTAAAATAGAATATACTGTTCAATCTTGAACCCATGTGGGTAACCGAAGTATATTTATTATATTAGCACATATTTTCCGTTTTAGATTCTGAGCGAAACGACGAAAGTATTGATTTTACAATGTGTGTGTTTTTTTTTATCTAACCTTTTGGATCAGTAAAAATGCTTCAATCTTCAACTTCAATGTATTTTCTGGTAAAAAAGTGAATCTAGTTTATGCTTTAAGGGATCAAAAGTAAAAAATTCCCAGTTATTTTCTTAATAATCGAGGAAAACAAAATAAGAAGAACCTGGAATTTTTATGCTAATCTGGTTTTTTACAAAATCGATGAATACTTGACATTTTTACCAAAAGTTTATATTAGTACTTTTTATAATAGTATAATTTAAAATATATTTTGGCTTTTCTCATCTATTTATGGATATTTAGGATTTTTGTTTTATTACCTATAAATGTCGATTAAAAGATGTAAGTTTTACTCAAAGCTTGAAAATTAAATATGAGTATAAAATATAAGTTTCTCTTATAGGCTATAGCAATTCAAAAGTGATATTTATACAAATAAGTTTTACGAAGAATTACAATTTTAGTTGATTTGTAGTTATATTTCAAAAGTATTATTCTCGTGGACCAGAAACTTTTTGCTGTACAAAATCATATTTTTAAAGTATCAAATGTGCTTTAAACTATTGCCTATTTATGCACAAAATCTATTCACAGCATTCTACGGTAAGGCCTCAAAAGTTAAAAACAATAATATGATAGTATAAATGTTTACTATTTATAGTAATTACAATAATATAATAAACGCAATTTTTTCGGCAAAAATTAATTAAACTTATCATATTACTAATAATAAACTGAATTTATATGATAGCAATATGAATATATCATAAAATATACTCAGTAATATATATATGCATATATTATATAGGCTGACAGACCGTCTTCAATCAGCATCGTTTTTCGCATGCAATGATTTATCGTTGAATCCAAATTTAACACATCCATTACAGTGACCTACACAATAACGAGGTATACTCGACATTTTTTGTGCAGTGAGGCAGTTACCCGGTAGCCCGTTTTTTCTTATAATATTATGGTTTTATGCAATAAACATCGTTCCTCGAATCATGATCTTTGCGGCGGTCTAATATTCGAAAAAATGTCACGTCGTTGTTTATACTATAAACCCGCATTGGTCGTTTATTGTTAGGTTGACGTTTGGGCTGTAATGGATGAACGGTTTTCTTCAGATTTTTCCATGCACATAGATGGACCCTAATATAATGGGTAGTTACAAACCTTAATGTGACTAAATTACTTAGCTAAGTAACCACCGTCTGTGAATATTATACATTTGATTGGTGATGAATGATGATTAATACCCCTTGTTTGTTAACATTTATAAAATATCGGACTGGCAGAGTAATGTTCAAAAGTCAATTCTGAATAAGTATTGTAAATTGTAATATAATAGTTACCTATGCATTTTGCATATTTTTTATTTAACTATTTATGAGAATAATATTATTATGTGATGTTTTAAATTGGTACTCACATTATACTGTCTTGAGTGAAATTTCTTTCTATTTTTATTAGTTCCGTCTTACTAAAGTTGTCCACAAATTTAATTTTACTCGTAGGTAAGCAACATGTAATATTATATGTTATATATTATAATTTATTTATTAAAAACGTCATACATTATTATCATCTATAATTAATTATTGTAATGTTCCTAATATTATCGTATGAATATTATATATTTATGTAGTGTCACTGTATGATTACTATGTTTTTGAGTAAGGTTCGCTTTAACTAGCGGTTATATATAATATATGTTATAGTTATATTAAAATAAGACAATTATTATTAAGTTAACAATGTTAACTAGTAACTACCTATCGTATAATATTCGCATAAATTGTAATGTATAATTTTTGTCATTCGTTGGATGCTATCTATTAATGGTATTAATTAACAAATTGCTCAAAATTTAAACACTTTTTAAAAATTAAAGGTCGACAAAAACCTAGTGACAGTAGAACGATCTTGAATGACAAGGGAAAAGTCTTTCTGTATGTTAACTTGAAGTGGGTGTTCCTTTAGAGTTACGCATACAATAGGTATTATGATAAACTTTTAATTTTATAAAAATGCATCTTATTATAAGTTACAGTGGAAAAACTTTATTTTTATTTAGCAAAGTTATTTAGAAAAAGTACTTCATACTACCTACTATGGAAGCTAGAAAATCATTTTTTGTCTTTTTGATAGTTGATCTTATTAAAATCTAATAATTATAATTATGTAAGAATTTTCAAATGTGATTTAATTTAAATGAATGATAATTAGTAGTAGTAGACATATGATTTTTAAGAATACCATGAAATACTCTTAAAAAAAAAAAAAACGACGAAGATATATTATTTCTAATGATAATTTATTTGATATTAGTTTTTAATTAAAACTTTATTATAGTTTTCAATAATATTAAATTGATTTAGTTAAGGTTTCAAGCATTGTATCTGAAATTTAATTTGCGAAATTTTCCGTTTATAAATCTTTCATGGCCCTTTTATTTTATACGTCGTATAGTTAAATAAAATGTTTCAAATCACTAGTTTTTTTTCATTAAAAATCGAGTTTAAATCCAAAAATTCAAAATATTATATAATTCATGAATTATCAAAATGTTTATACTAAATTTAATGGTGACATTTTAATCTAAAAAATGTTTGACGATTTTACTGTATGGAGATAAAAATCATATAGCACATTATTATACGTTAAAAAACAATGGATTATACACTGTAAATGAAAATAAATCACCTGAATGAAACTACAAAGCAAGTCCAGCAAGAACCCTATAGACACATTAAAAATAGGATAAAAATACGTTGAAGGTGAATTTAAACAGATTAAGTTAGTAAAAATAATGATATAGTCGAATAGTATAATACAAGTCACTTATTTAACGTTACGTTGTGATAGTTTAAAAGGTCCCCAGACTTTCAATAATCCACGATGAACATGTAATTAGTTGGAAAAATGAGTATTCAAGTATGAAAATATAATAAAATTAATCTTATATAATATAATAATATTATATAATTCATAATATTATGATGTAATTGTTAAAAAAAATATAAACTATTGTGTTTAGTTTCTACTTAATATTTAAAATAAAATATTTTAAATTCCCATCTTGTTTTTGAATTGTATTTGTTTTTCTATAAGATAATGTGGTCTCCCCGAATACGTCCCATGCTTCTATGTGTTTATAATTTGTAAAAAACAATGTTTATGGTTTATAGAAAAGTTATTTGAAGTTTAAAAAATAAAATAACAAATAAATATAGTCATTATTCTTTTATTTTACATAAATAGTAACTAAAAATATTATATTTTATTAAATATACATGAAATTGGTTAAATAATACAATATTCAAGTTAATTGAATTATTGAAAAATATTGAAAACAAAAAAAAAACCATAAAGAAACACTAATATTATATGGTATATTAATCTTTCTATATTAAAATCGTCAATTGCTGCAATAAAATAATAGTTTATAGATTTATAAATTGTAATTTTTTGTTTTTAAACATATCACAAAATATAAAATGTATTGTTTTAAACCATCCAAATAGTCAATTTAAGGATATTATATAATTTTGACTTCCTGACGAACACAGCAGGTTTGTGATATGTACAGTTTTATTTCATTTCATTTCAATTTTAACCCTTTTATTTTATTATTATAATATCTAATTAAATGAGTAACGGATTTCTACTATTATTCGCTTACTGTTAAGTATTATACTTAAGATTTTAAAAGACAGCATCCAGATAGATAAACGTTAGATCATTTTTGATAATGTAAAAGTACCTTATTTTTCTTATAAAAATCCAATCTTATAAAATATGTAACAACAGCTATACTGCGTGATTTATTTAATATTCCTTATTGTTGTGTTATATTGTTGTAATAATATATGCACATCGACTTGCATAATGTACCTACTCATAATAATATGTAATATGTGTGCATCTCAGAAATTGTAATATCACTAATTGGTAATTATTATTCAAGTAAAATAAACACGGTTCACATACGGTGTGTTTGGTAAGCGCGGAATCTTTTATGGTAGAGATCGTATTATAGATGACATATATAATATATTATATGTATTATAATATAATTGAATAATATAATGTCGCACAATGATTAGGACGACAATAATCGATTACATGTAACAGTAGTATACCCATAAGACAGGGATGGGTAACTGAAAGTTATTAGAGGGCCAATTTTTAGAAAATTAAAATTATTTTAGCGGGCCAGAGTATAGAGAGTAAAAAAAAAAAGGTCTTTCAAAAAAAGCATTTTAATTTAGTATAGACGATTGACTTTGAAATTGTATGATGTGATTTTCCAGATAAAAAAGGTTCGCAAGCCCGCGGGCCACCAGTTGCACATCTCTGCTAAAGATATTAGTAAGTTTATATATTTAAAAACCAATTATAATCGTTAGTTAACTTACATAAATTTTTAATTATATCACATATAAAAGGCTATACAATTATCGTTTAACAGTCTTATTATAGTGAGAAAATATCTTCCTAAATTTTTAACTCACCAATTAAAATTAGTAGGACACTATATTTATTGAATTCGTTTTAATATGTATCTATATTAAATTATTAATTAAGTCTAAAAATTCGAACAATTATGCAATCTTTCAGATATGATTAAAATCTGGATTTATATTAATCGTCATGGATTTAAATAGATTCCATGTGTATTATATCATTATAGTTAAATACGTATAAAATAATTAAAAATTGATTATTCCACCTGGCCATACAGTTGGTAAGCTATAATTACTGTTGTAAACAACGACAATACGATTTAAATGCATTACCATTTTAATAACCAAAGGGTAAACGATTTAAAATTAAATTTAAATTATTCCAATGTCCAAGTCAAATAAACTAGTTTATGATTGCCAAAATGTGTAAAAGCCCATATAGTACAACTCACAACATTAATATTTGCTTATTGAAAATAATAAATTAAAATAATCGTATGAAATATAGTTGTTTTAGTATTTATACAGAATGATTAACCGTGCTCCCTCTCCTTTTCTTCAAAATCACAGTTAATTAAAATTTTGACGTACCAAAATCAACATTTGAACAAGAAATGTTTGGGTTATTGAACTTTATGTAATAAGGATAATAGGTCAAAGATTTGTTGATACTATAGTGATGTGAAAATTTTATTAATAAATATTACATTAATCCATCAACATTTATAATTTCATGTTTAAAAATGGTGTATGTGTAATATATACTAGATTCAATATTATATCTAATTAATATTTTTGTAAGACTATTTTTAAAAACATCAATCTTTAGTATAAATATTTTAATAACTGAATAATTACTAGTTTGTCATTTTAACTTAACTTAAGTAACTACAAAAACACTAAAAATATATTCATTAAATTATTTAAAGTTTAAAGGGTAGCGGTTCTCATTTGAAAAATTCAGAAGTTTGAATAGTCACTAGACCCTCTTTAAGTAATGCAAAATATATCAAGAATATGAAAATATGATCTTTAAGTATATTTTAAAATTGTACGAATCAGAATTTGACTAAATTCATTATTTAACTAAACAATGGGGGTAAGCACTGAGCATGCTTGATGAATATTACTCTATTTAAGTTCAAAACTAAAAGCTATTATATTTTAAAATAAAATATTTAACAAGCGCAATTTTAATGTTAAATAATTTTTTTAATTACAATATTATAATATTATCATTGCATTAATTAAAACTAATGTTCTGAATTTATATAATACAAATTAGTAGAGTTAGTAAGTTAGTTATATATACTATGCTATAAAGGGCTTATGATCAAAGACATTAAATATTAATTGAATTGAATATTGTTATATAAATATAATATAAAGTATAAAATAATTATTATTTTATACGAGTTTATTGTGTTAAGATACTCATGTCATAATCATAAGTTTCAATGCTGAAAGTTACACATTTTGTTAAAATATCTACAATAGTTGTCATGCAACTAAAATTTTTTTTTGTTTTTCTGTAATTTGAACCAAAATTTCATATAAAAAAAGCGTTTGTTGAATAATTTTTGAATAGATGATCACGTTAATGTTTTTTTTTCATTTGACTATGATTATTACAAATTAAAATGTCATAACCGCACAGTTTCTCTTTGCAGTTGAACTACGCGTGCGTGTGATTCGTAGGGGTATCGTATTTTGCGTATAATTGTCGTTATACATTTTCAAACATGTGTGCGACGAAAAGTGAGAGCATTAATTGTATCACTAACGTATCGTTTAAATTTCATAGTCCGTTAAATTAAGTTAAATTAACCTTTTTATTAGTATTTATTTAAAACCGAGTAAATGTTTTATTCTTACATTTCACTAACAATACGAGATAAGCTATTAAAGTGAACGTTAATCGTTACTGTAAAAAAATGTAAATTGTCTTTTCATTAATTAAAATTTTAACATAATGCTCCTGCGTTTAAGTATCAGTGAATATCCGCTGTACAATATAATAGTTACTATTTTGACATGGTTCACGTCACTATAATTGTTATGCTTTACACATTTACCTTATTATGAGAGTGTAACTATATAATTCTATCATACCTTTACCTGTTATGCATTTTTTATTGTAACTTATAATTTGTAAAATGTAATAAACACAATAAAAAACAGTCTCTGTATCTTCTCTAGATTTTTAATCGTTTTATTCCATAAACTAATATTCATATTTTTGTTTATTATTATATTTTTATTGCGGATAACGAAGATCTATATTTTTAATGAATTTACAAATAATATAATAATGATTTGACTTCAGTATTAATGAATCAAAATCACATACAAGATAATGTTTTTTTAAACAACAACATTTAACAATTAAAAAATGTGTCTAATAATAAAATAAAATAAACTAAATATTATAATAAAATAAAAATAAACTAATAATAATATTATATAATTCAATAATTGTTCATTTCAAAAATATAGAATCGAACTATAGTAAGTAAAAAAAAAAAAAATATAAAAATATGTATAACACTCACCCAGAAATCGTAATTAATGTTCTGTTTGAAATATTTTAAATGATAGGTATGTTTAATATTTGAAAACATTTATTTTTTTAAGATCTTGTAAATTCTTATGGTCAAATATATAAATAGTATTTAAGGAACAGTCTCTTTGTTCACATTGATCAAAATTGAATACGATATTTCTTTATTGAAACACGGGTCGTCCACATAAGTAGTTTTTAGGCCAACAAAACATTTTGTACATATCCACTAAAAATATTTTATATAATATAATAATCCACGTCAGCGTATTTTCAATTCTTTTAATGTTTCTTTTTATTTTGTATTGCAACTTACTCACGTTTGTATTTATCGGTTCGTATGAGTAATAATCATCACAAGGATATTACTAAAACTTTGTTAATTTTGTGTTTTATTCAATTGACATATAATGATATGTAATAAAACCTACCTATTAATAAATTATATTATTGTATGTTCATATATGTGCTACTATATTATTTATTAATAAATATATTAAAATTGAAATCTCTTTAGTGAACATATATTAATTTTGAATTAAAATTGTTTATTTGCAAATTATTACATTACTATATAAATTATATAGTAAGTTATTTACCATATGTTTTTGCTATTATTAATATTATAGTTTCATATAATATATCGTTATAATATCATAAATTCGTAAATCGTTATTATTGAAAACAAATTTATTTATTAATTTTGCTTTCCATTCATAGTTAAAATGTTAAAAATGTTTATAAATTAATTATTTGATTATAACTTTATTATTATACAATCACGAAAAAAAAATCGCAGTTCATAAAGAATAATTCTTATTATAATATAGAAATAAAATAATGAAGATAATAATATGAATGATATTAAATAATATTTAACTATTATGTTTGGTAGTAAATTATACGCTACGATATCGGATATATGATCTGAAATGAATAAAACTAGTATTATATTTATTTTGAACGCATTAATTACCAAGTTGTTGGTCTAAGTGTTAATTGTTATGGGTGAAACGTTTGAAATTAAATTGGAAAATTCTTTTCACTTCGATTATTGAGAATCTGGTCACGAACAGACGACAAATAAAGCGACAACAAATCTTAATGTCCTTGGCAATAAACACGAGTATAGTAATTGCTAAACTGTACTGTCACAATTTACAAAAAAAAAAAAAAAAATAAAATACCCAAACAAATCCTATAATTTTATATTTATCTCGTGTGATGTTCTACAGTTTGTTTTATTAAACTATATAATATGGCTGATAGTCGTTTTTCATTTTTAGCGAATGTTTAAAAGAAAACTTCTCAATTCAAACTCGTGCAATAGTTTTCTTCCACAAGATAACAGTTAAGTGTGGTCTAAAAACATATTTTGAAGTTGTATTATTGATTTGTATGGCAGTTTAATTATCGATTCGTACGGATTATGCACAAATAAAATTGATTGTCAAGTTTTTAAATTATTAAAGAATAAATGTCATAAACAGCGACCTGTATAAATACCGAGTTGTTTTTCTAATGGCTTCGGTATACTGCAGTTTTAATCATATTATAGGTAAATTATTATTATTATTATTATTATTATATTATATTATTATATCAGTAAATTTTCTTACAATTTCAAACCATTCGTGTAATCAGCAAAAATCAATTCAGTGAAAATGAATTTTAATAATCAACACACTTACTTACTTGTACTATTTGTTTTTCAGGCAATTAATGTTGGTACTTGCTTACCAAAAACGATTTAGGTTAATAAAACGTGAACATACAAACTGTGTATGACTAGTTGAGACGAGGGTGAAAAAATTGCACTTGCACCGGTAATTATTTTTCAATTTATAATACGCAGACATGAATAATGTGACTTTAAGTGGACGTTTTCCCCATGCAGTATTGAGTTGGTGGTGTTGGTGGTAGTGGTGGCAGTGTTGGTGGTGGTGCACTTAAACCGACAATTTCTGAGTTATTAACCGTTACACGAGGACACGCAATATTTCACACCGAAATTGACAATCGCCAGTCAAAATGATTTATGTGACCGACACGGGGCCAACCAGTGCTCCCTTCAACTCTCGGCCGTTCGTTGCTCGTATATTTCTTATTACAGTTCCACACATGAAACTACACTTTGCTCCGACCTTCTTGCGATCCCTTTCCGCTCGTTCAACTATAATCCACTTAGGTTGACATGGTGAAGAAAAACCCCTAAGACCTAAAAATTGCATTGCGGCAAAATTGAGTTTTTAAACTCACAGAATTTAATACAGGAAAAAAATAAAATGTTGAAATCCACTATCTAGCCTAACATGGACAATCTTGTTTTTATATTTTTATAGTGTTATTTTTGAATGCCAACTATACACTGAACAAGTCAATGGCTTTTATTAAATAGGTATGTACACATGCATTGTAGACATGTAGTTTTATATTTATACAATCCTTAATTTCGTAACTAATCATGCTTAGGTGATGAACAATATTTATGATTTTCATTTTCATTTGTTGATTTTATTTATTTGACATATTTAGAATATTGTTATTGCTATTGCATTGAAAATTAGTTTATAACTAATTTATTATAATTAGTTCAAAGTATACTTTTACAATAAAATACACGTTGCACATAATAAATTACAATTTTAAGTTAATGCGTTGTGAATATTGTAATATTATACAACTTAAATTAATTATTTGCAGTACATTGTGATAATATGTACTATTGTGCTTTGCAGTATGTTGAAAAGTATTTGGAATGTAATAATAAATTATTAGAGGATGTGAAACATGATAAAAAAATAATATGTTTCGAGATCTCGTATATTCAATAATTAAAAATATCGTATATTTTTGTAACATTTAAAACATATTTTGAATTGAAATCGGGTTATATGACTCAGGATACTATATTTTAACCATTATTATAATATCAAAATATACATTTACAAATGTATATATTATTTTAAATTATATATCGCTTTCAAATGATCCTTTTTTTTTTGTACCGGTAATTTTGGATGTATTATATAAAGTATAGGTAATGTGTGGGACGTGGGTATATAGTGATTGGTATTGAATCATTGGTTGTTGTATATTATGCGTTTTCTTTGCTTTAAATATGTGGAAAAAAAGCAAATCATTTTTAATGAATGCCATACAACGAATGTTGAAAAGACTGAAAAAAGCATTTTATGCATCCTACTGTCATTCATTATTAATAATGGACTAAACTTTTATGTGTCTCTCCATTCCCAACGGATGACATAATACTGTACCTATGTAAATTATTTTAACAAAATAAATTTATTGTAATATGTTACAAACATTTATCGCTGTGACTTAAGCTATAATTTGTAATTTAACTGACCTTTAACGTGGTTTTAAAGACGTTTTATGGAAAAAAAATTAAATAAAAACCACCAATCCGAATGGAAATATTATGCAAGGAGAGAATACATATACATATAAAAAGACTATACTTGAACCTACCTTTCTTTTGAATAATAATCATTATTTTGACTTTGGTCGTAACTATTTCATTAAATATTTGTTGTACAGTTTTATTTTAAATATAAATTCTTGTGAAATCGTTTTAATATATTCTTCATTTAAGTATTATAATAATATAGTATTTTGTTTGATACTGATTCGTTTTGAAACAAAGCTTAGTTAGATACAGTGTTTTAGTATTTTTTTTTTATTTTTTCACTTTTTTGAAGCGATAAATATTTTAAGATACATAATATATTATAATACAGTTTGTCAACTTTGTACAGTTGAGTAATGAAAAGCTATATAGTTTTAAAAGTTACTAAAAACTTAAAATTAACTTAATACAAGTCAATAAAATGAAAGTATAATAATTATGAAAAGGCCAATCGTCTTTAATATTAAATTTCACAAAACATTTGTCTAACGAATATTCTCGTGCGATTAAAACATTGTAACTTAGGTATATAGGTTACCCGGGCATTTCAACTGCCGTCGATATTTCTTATCATCAAGTACGTTATTTTTGAATTCATTCTACAGCATTATAATGTTCAAACTGTGTAGACGGTTATCGACAAGTGGAATACCAGTTTATGTCATAACGGCAATTTAATTAAATTGTACCAACGAATCGGTTAATTAATTTGTATCTAATTTCGCGCAGTCATCGGTTTTTATGCGCATATATAAATACGCACAATACGTAGTCGGCAAGTCGAACAGTTGGGAAATGCTGTTGCAATAAGAAGGAGTATAATAATAATCCGAGTATGTGCTAAAGCTATTTGAATAACACTAAAACGGGTACGGCGCGCGGTGGTGGCGCATCGGTTTCGGAACGTTTCGCTGGCGGAGAAGGGTCACGGGAATTGCGAGCAGTAACTCAGCGTGAAGCGCAATAAACCCGATAATTGTCAACTCAGTTGGCCCATTGCCCCTTATAGTCTTACCTCGCGTGTACACCGAACAGAGTGCTTTGCGCAATCGTTTCGAAAAGAAAATATGTCCGTGAAAATATTTCATATCCTTACCCGCCCCGAGAATTTGATTTTTCTATTATTTTACTATCCGGACAATAACGATTTTGCATGTCTCGATCACACCCGCCGCGCAACAAAATTCATGTGGTCGAGCCGCTATTAGCAATCAGTCATTAATAATATAAGCACTTAAAAGAACGTACGCCAACACCGGCAGTTGTACGTTGGCGTACGACGCGTGTTTTTATCAACCGCGTTGAGACCGAAGTGAATATGTACATAGGACGTTCCATAAAGAATTAACTGACTTAGGTCATAGTATACATTTTTTACAAATCGAAAAAACGTGGGTTTTTCGTGGTTTTATTCTTGTTTTGTACGATTATACGATTGTCAATAGACGACTCTAGAAGTGATCGATAAGTTCAAATCGAAATAATGAGTTACCACTTTGGTATGTTCTACTATGGCGACAAGGTAACAGCAGTAGCTACCGCAGCTATGCTAATGCGTGCTTAGTATAGGAATTCAAATGCCGTCTGTGTATCGTTCGTGTTAGGCTGGTTGGGGGGGGGAGGAGGTGGTAAAGAGGAATAAGTGCACGCAAAATTACAATCATAATTTATTTTCATAACAGTATATTCAGTAGACAGTAAGTAGCATGCTTAATTCGTTTTTATAATTTCTCTTTCTAATAAAAACCCATATCTCTTCAAAATCAGTTCAAATCTTGTGAGACATCACATATATTATATTATATAAGAGATTTTATCCTATTACGTTTTTAGTTCAGATCTTAACACTCTTTCTGTACTTATTGCGAACCGATTCGACCGTTTTGTATAAATTAAAATAAATGTATTACCAATGGTATTTATTATATTTTATAATGTCCGTCTAATCATAAAATATAAATTAACTTTATACGGCTTGAACTGTAATGAAAGAATTGTATTATAATACGGTATTAACTATGTATTTGTATGATGTATTAACAATAGTTTTGTATAAAATAAAAATACAAATTTCGTGTGGGGTATTGTAAAGTTTATATCGAATACATTATGTATTATTTGTGTGACAAAAATAATTCAGAGTATCTGCAGTGTTTTGAATTTTCGTTGTATTCAAGTTTTGATTTTTTTTTCACAATTATTATTTTGGGGTTTGTGTAAGGTTTGATCAACAAACAACGAACAGTTTTTTTATTGTTGATTAAGTATTAAAAGGGAACTCTTATAATATCTCGAAGTTATTATTCTGTACAGTTTGTTACTTTTATTTTTTTTTCTACCAATATATATATGAGTAGGTATCGCTTGACAGATAAATAAAATAAATAATTAAAAAAAAATTAAAATTAGCAATAACGGCACTTAAATGAATTAAAAAAAATCATAAACATATGACGGATTTCAAGATTAATAATATTATACAACCATTTTGTTTATAGTTCATTTTTCGATATTTTTCTATTAATACATACGAGTATATTAAAGCATGGGTCTTCAACCCGCGGTCCACCCTGTCATAATATGCGGCCCATTATCACATATGAAATTTAGCGTGTATATTTTCTATTTCGATAAAATTATAACGGTTAAGTCATCGCTATCGGAAATATGCGATAAGATAAATTAAATTACCTACCTAGAGATAAATGTTGGCTGTTGCCTGTTAGTTCGTAATCGACTGTGGAACGAGCATAATACTCGTTTATGTATAAAAGTTTCAATTTCATACATTTTCTTCGTAATATATGTATAATATGTCGGTGAGTAAAAAACATAAAATCTCGGATGAAAGTCGCGTTTTTCGAGAAAAATGGTCAATAATTATTTTTTTATTCGAGTTAAAAGAAAAGGCAATATGTTTGATTTGTCAAGAATCGATTGCAGTGAGAGTACAATTTAAAGCGACATTATTGTACCAAACTGCAGCAAAATATGATATGATACAAGGACAACTTCGAATTGATAAACTTGCATTGTTAATGAAAAATATACAAGGTCAGTCTTCAAGTTTAAAAAAATGTGCTTTAATAGTTAAAGCTATCTATTAAAGTTGATTTAATTATTTTCGGACAAGATTGTTATAGTCTTGAAAGATTTTTGTAAATTAGTATTTACTTATAGGTGTATATTGTATAGAAATATAAATTATCTAAAGTTCCGTTATTAATTTTCATAGAAACTTTAGAAATTAGCTCAAGTTTCATCTATAGACGTTGTATTCAGTAATTGTTCTCAAATGCAAAGATTCCCAACACTGAACTATTGAATATACTTGTTATCGAAATTCCTCTAGTTGAACATTGGTAATCATATTTTTCTGTTTTAAAATCCTCTGTATGAATTTATATTAATTTAATAGCAATTTTTCTTCTTGACTTGGACGACTAAAATAATTTTCATGTATTGTTTAATTTAATTTTCAAAATATTACTAGAACGTACTACTTTAAGTTAATTGAAATATTAACAAATTAATTACTTATTCTTTGTAATAATCAATATAATATTATGTCGGTTTTAATTAATATATTAACTGCGTTTAGTTTAAGTTTATGAGGCAATTTTATTTGATCGACATAATATCAGTTTAACAATGCACGGAAAAGTTTTAAATCGGATTTAAAACGAGTTTTGCAAATTCCGTGAGCATTTTTCAAAAGATTTTTACAGTTAAATATATTACTGTTAATATAGTTATGTATTTTATATTTATATTAAAATGTATTAAATTATTAAGAAAATACACATATTTTCGACATTAATCGCGTTTGCTATTACTCCTTGTTCATTGAATAGTTTAACTATATATGTACACTAGCTGTATGTGTGGGTACCGTGTACGTATTATACACGCCTAAAAAATAAAATCCTGTCGTAAATTTTCATACGAACAAGTTGGAGCATTTGGATTTCACAATTGGATTTCACATTACTTAGGCGTTTTCAAACGGAGTATAGGATGATGGTAAATTAAAACTTCCGCCCTTCTCTCACTTCGTGCCTAAGACGTTCGTCTTTTTCGCCGGACAGAATTTATGTACCACTGCTGTTTGCCAGAAAATCCGTTCTGCTCAATAGCCAACACGCAGCTGCAGTATTCCGCGAACGGGCAAAGAAAAAACGTATTATTATATTTTTATATATACATAAATATCGTATACCGTTGTTTTTGTAACTATGGCCGCGCACCTGGAATCGCAATATTTTATACCGGTGGATTTATATTATTTACTTTTTTTTTTTTAGTTATTTTCTCTAAGCGTTTCAATTAAATAATATACCTAGTTGATAGTTTGTTTGTTACGGTATTTTATTGTTGCTAATGAGATAAACCATTTTAAAACATTGATAGAGCTCTTTTGTTAAGAAAAACCTTTCAAATCTAATTTGGACGCACCTGGCACTCTGTGAGCTCTATTCACTATAATTTCAGTGCTATTTTCTGGGGTTGTGCGTTCTTCGATAACATAAATTTCGACAACGACCGTCGTATTTTTTTTTACCTTTCACGTTATATAGTGCTTTTGGGTATCGATAAAATTGGTTAAATATTTTATTGATTATATATGGCTAATAGTTATTTTTAATATTAATTTTGAATAACTGCGTGTGATAAAATATATTACGATGTTGCCATTTTCTTCTATAAACGATGATTTAGAAACTTGATCGAAAAACGTAATTGCTTATCGAAATATAAACATTAAATTATATTTATTTCTGTTTGTTATAGGTATTTTATCATTATTTTCTTAGAAAAATATTTTTGTTAAATATTACATTTTTACTTTTATAGTAGCCGTTACTGAAATCTGTTCATTTGCGTTGTTGAGTAAATTCCAGTATTAGAACACGAAATATTTTAAAAATGAATGTTCGTAATATAGTGGCACTTTATTTCGCATCTCTTAAGTTTTAAATAATTGATGTTGACACGAGTATTTGCATAATGTTTACAAACCATATATACCATCTGACTGTGTATCTTTTAAGTTTTATGTTTTAAATAATGATACAACTTTTTTTTGAATGTTTAATGTTGTAAATTTAAAATAAATATAATGATACAAGTTTTAATTAAAAATATTGTTAAGTACACTAATTAAATACAATCTATATATTATGCAAAATATATTTCATAAGCATTAAAAACTCGATTAATGATAATTTTAGATTCTGAGTGATTTTGTGAATAAATTGATTTTACAATCATTGGTATTATACTATTATTATTTATTGTTAATAATACTTTGATTTTTAACTATGAAATTTTTGGATAGAAAAACAAATCTAATCTATTATTTGAATTTTTCACCAAATGTTTATTTTATTTATATGGTATAAATAAAATAATGGTTTTGATACTTTTTGAGCTATTTATCAGATATTTTATTTTTTTTTAATATTTCTTTTATGAATTTTAATAAAAAAATATTCAATAGGTCTAAATTCCGACATATTATGTTGTTTTTATATTTTTTATAAAATTATTAAATATACATACAAGTGTTTTGTTGTAAAAATTTATAATTTAAAATTTATGTTCAATTTAATGTAATTTAGTTTGATTGATTGTAATTATAATATAATATTCCTCATAAGTATTTCATATTGTACATAATAAAAAAATCTAAAAAGTATACAAATACGATTTATTTTTATAGATATTTAAAGAAGTTTAAATTTGAACAAAATTACGTATTTAATGATGAATAACGGTGTTAATTATTTTGTTATAAATCAAAACCGTTATTCGTTGCCTCGCGGGGACTTAAAACTTCTATCTACATTATACTAATATGAATTTTATAATATACGCAATTACATTTTTGATTTATTTTAAGATATTATCTATTTATATCATGATTCATGGTCCATGAACTTATTTTTATTGTTTTACAGTATTTATAGAAATATATTATTATATTTTGAATTATGTAAGCTGATATAATATGGTATAATTAAATACTAATACAGTATAATAAATGTAATATTTTGATACAATTTATTAAACTACCTACTATTATAATAAAATCAAAATAAATAACTTTAATAGTTATATTAAAAATATATATCATGAAACAATTTTAGTGATATAGACTGATAAGCCATCATACCCACTCAGAATCGTTTTTCGTATACAATTATATCATGTCATTAAATTAATTTTTTTTTTACTCCTTTTAATTAATATCGTCGACAATGGCTATTAGTTAAAATTTACATTTATAATTTTTTATTACATACATTTTTTTTTCTAATTTTAATTGTAGAATTTGATTTTGTTTAAAAATTTAAAAATTTGTGTATTGGTGACTGCGTTTGGTCCGAGTGCTGTGTCTAAGGTATTGGGTATGTTGACGTTTCTGAATTCGTCTTAGTATTGGAGGCATTCGGTGACTATGTGGTCGACTGAGAGTATAGTTCCATAAGAATTGCACTCTGATTTTTCTTCTTTTGCCTCGAGGTATCCATTTGTAAGACATGTATGGCCGATGCGGAGTTTGTTTATAATTACCTTATCCCTTCTATTAGAAAATTAGGCCAGCTGAAAATTGTGTTTTTTTAAATTTAATTTTAACACACCCATAATAATGATCTACTTGACACCTAATGTACATCAGAGAGGTGCTCACTTGCAATTTGCCTACCTTTTCTTAAATTAAAATCAGATTTGTAAATAATTCAAATATGATAACAGTAAATATTGTTAATTGTTAGTAATTTATACAATAATTAGATTTTAAATTATATTTATTATTTTATTGGCATTATTTTTATATTAACTATAAAATAACTGCGTTTATTTTTTTCCAAAACAATGTCTGAGTCTCAAGTCGAGCAATTATTTTTATTATATTTATAATGTTACTACTAATTACTATTATTTACTAACTAAATGATGCTTATTTCATTACCTTTACCATGTAAAATATTGTATAGTATTTAATAAAAACATATAAAATGTATAGATCTTGACTCATGATCTTGAAAAAATAGTTAAAAGTTTTCATAGTCGACTGATGATATTTATTTAATCTTGTTTTAAAGTTAGTTGTAAAGATATTAATTCATAAAAATGTGTATTTGTTACACAAATGTTATATCTTTGATATTTTACCGAAATAGTCTAATGAGTTTTTAGTGACAATGAAATTAAAAACGACTTACCGTATAGGATGAACATTTTTGCTTGACTGCTACAAGATATATTTTTGTAATAAGCTCGTATAAGAGTAATCTTTGGACGTCTTATCTCGTGACACCGAAAATAAATTAACTGATGGCTCAGCTAATTTGTTGGTTGATATAGTGCGTTGGATTATTTTTGTTTTTCCAGTAGAACAGAACGATTTAATAATAAGAAAAAACTACTAACATTTAAAACTCTGTCGCAGAAGTCTATTAAGTCTTTTTTATTTTAAATCTATTTAGGTTTAATTATATTTTGTTGTTCTAAACTGCTCTTTGACGTTTTATTTTTTTTTTATATTTTGTTGATTTCTAGTAAGACAAATAATTGTAAGTACTTTTGTTTATCAGTCAATCGTTGGCTGTCTTTGAACATTGTAGATGCCGAATGAATCAATCCATTTTGAAATCGAGTCAAAACGATTTGAACGGATATAATATGATCTACTATATCACTATAATAATTAGTAATGAAAACTGAAGTACAAATGTATCTGACGACTGGACTCGCAGTTTTTTTTTTTAAATGATTTCAAACGAAAAATGGATTTATATTCTGAAAAGTCGATTCAGGAATAAAATTTTTTGTTGGGTTGTTTCGATAAAAAAAAAAAAAAAAATGTTTTATTGCATTTGTAAACATTAATTTTTTAGCGTAACTATCGACTCCCAGAGTGCTCACGTATCTAACACATGTTGTTGATAGAAAATTAAATGTTTTACCGATTTGGTCGAGTCCTCGTTAGTCGTTGTCTGGTAAAAGTGGTAACTAGTTACGCGTAACGTTTAGTATATTTTAACATTTCGTTTTTCATAATTTTATCACCGGTAGAATTATAATGTTTAGTAAATATTATATATTCAATGTTTGATGACCAATATTATTGTATATTTAGGCCCCCATATTTTTTAATTTATAAAAGGGCAAGTAGTATTAGTAGTTTTTGCAGTCGAGTTCTACGAAAACATTACGTTAATGTAAAAATCGTTGATTGATTAACATACGTTAATTGGTATACCTAATTGATGTATTATTGTTTAGTATGGAATTTATGCGTGGTTCGTGTTTTGAATATCCCCGCCGTACTATACATAGTTAAAATATAATATTCAAACAACAGGTCACGTACGCATGGGTAGGTATAATGAGATTTTAAATAAAACGCATTAAAATAGAATTGGCGACTTGTTCATTTTTATGCACTTTGTGTTCTTCATAGACTTTTGATATCAACTAAATATTATTGTACCATTTGTAAACTTATCTGTGGTGAAACTAAAATAATTCTTGTCTTATAGTTATCATTATGCCATTGCTGTAATCAGTAACTTAAATATTTCCGCGTATATTATCACGTTGTATTAACTATTAATTAGTTTACATAATATCTATACACGTTAGTGTACTGTAATTGCCTACGTCACGGGCGTCGATGTTGCCGTCAGATATTACCCTCAAATAATATTACTTGATGGGGTAAGATTTTCCTAGGAACATTTTATTCCCGGTAAAAGTATCCTTGGATATTTATACCTCTCTTGATGGTAATAGTTTCCTTGGATAAACAGACCCTCGTTAAAATTTCCTAGGATAATTGTATCTCTTCAGTAATATTACCCTATTAAACCGATTAACGAATATAAAATAAATAGAATTATTATTATTAAAAAATAAGTTGTTTTTTAAGCAGAAAACCTTAAACATAATAGGTATTATACAGTATACAGTATACACTGTACAGTTACAAATAAATATTTACTTTTTGTATAGTCTAACGCACTGTACAATATATATTAGAAATGTATATGTAAATAAGTAATATTTAATTTGTGGAAATGTATCATAATATTATAATTGTTAATTTTCCTTCATTTATTAGTATTTTATTTTTGATAAATCTATTGTATAATTGAGGTACCTTAATTTTGTTATCTATTCAAGTAAGATTTACGATGTATGATAATAATATTTGCAGGGATTTGTCTAATGGGTTTAAGCAAGAACATTAGATTGTAATCAATACGAAATTTTGCTTGCAAAAATACTATCATTTTAATAGTAATTTAACCCTTTTGTCAGACCGGCTACTCGAGTGCTGCGTATGTGTGTGTTCTATTACTACTATCTATTTACATCTAAAAATTAACTTTAATTTAAAAATATATAAGTCAATAAAATAAAATAGTTTATGGATGTGTTGTTTTTTAGCATAATTTTTACATTTTACTAGCATTGAATGATTCAATGCGAAGAAAAAATAAATTTGAACAATATTTTTACGTTTTAAGGAAAGATAATTCAACAAAACTATTTTTAAATATATGTTTAAACTTAATATGTATATTGTTTTCTTTATGGAACATAATAACTTAGATTTATTTTTAACGGGGTTCAAAGGTCTAATATTTGCAATAGTCAGCTTTATACTTTTATCAGAAGTAAAAATATTATTTTGTATCAACTATCAATAAATGTATACTAATATTAGTTCAATAAAAATATTGTTTATTACCCTTAGATTTATTCAAAACTAAAATTATGCTTATATTGGGACTATCTAAAATCCTAACTAAATAAAAGTATTTTTTTTTTCTAAGTTTCAATAACAATATAATACTATCATATTTATCAACATTTGTATTACCTAGTACTATACATAAATCATATTTATTATTAAAATTTTAAAATTTATTAGTTTTAAATTTTTATTTTTTATTTAGATGACCCTTGGTGGCTAGGGCATTGTCAAACACTTTTCACTTTTATGTTAAATTTGGGGAGTTTCTCTATATCTAATAATAATGATATATTAAGTTAACCCTTAACCCAATATAATAACAATAATAAAAATGGTTTTGAATATATGTTTACAATACATGTTAAAATTGACTTTATGTTTATATAATATAATATAAACTTATTAATTCCATTTTTTTTTTGTGAGAAAATTATATAAAATAATGATTTTTTCATTAATTATCAATAATATTATAAAGTTTAATGTATGGATTTTTATTTGAGTATATTTTGTGCATATTTCAACGGAAAAATGTATGTTCAACATTATATGAATAATTTATGAATACAAAAATGTATATATATACATTTAATTTGATGTAGTCGTATACTAATATCATAGAATACTGTTTAACAGCCACTTTTAGTTTTAATCTCGTCTAGTTTCTCATCTAATTTCCATTAATGTTGTGTTATTGAGAACGAATGAAGTATAACTATTCAAGTCAATATATATATTTATCCGAAAACTAATCAGTTGAATAGGTATACTCATTATCATATAACGTATGAAATTCAATATTTGTGTGTATTATACATTTATAAATAGGATATTTACATACATAATTAATTAAATTTGATTTGTATAAATTAAGTTCAAAATATTACTAAAATTATGTAATAATTATGTTTCTTATATTTATTGAATTTAGTTTTAATAATGTAAATGTTAAGTTTTAATGTATAATTGTATTTTAGCTTGAATATTAATTCAATATAAAAATAGTAAATATTGTATAAATTATTATCCAATGTAGTAAGGTCTACTGTACTTAATGTTTTTTTAAGTGACTAAAAGAAATAATATGAATAAGAATAATGCCAAAATAAATACATATATTTTTAATAAAACAATAAAAAAAAAATCAAATCAATTTTAAAATCGAATGGTTTTAAAATATCAGAAGTGTAGGAAACCAACAATAGAACATTTTTCAGCCAATATTGTTTAGTTATAAAAATATTTTATAAATAATCAACTGCTAGTAAATTAAAAAAAAAAAATTATGATAATAAATAATAACAATTAAGTATATTATAGTATCTATTTAAAAATTTGGGGTTATAATGCAATATTATGTGTTTATAAAAACTATTTATATTATATGATAACTATTTATTGTTGGTTGGTTCATTAAGTGAAAAGCTTTTGTAGTTTTGATTTGTGCGTGTTTGTATTTTTAAAGGAGAATATTTTAGTAATTCAAGTTAAAACAAATGTTTAGTTTTTAATGTAGATCAATCTTTATTTTTTTTTTTGTAAAAACATTTTTGAAACATAATATTATATTATATTAATGCTCAATAAATAAACTATTACGAATCGTTTAAAAATAATTTTTCTATTATGATGTACGAGTAAGGAAAGGTTTGTATAAATATTTTATTAAAGATGAGTAAACAAAATGAGATGTCCTGGGAATAGAATAAAGTAAATTTTGTATTTAAATCAGACCTTTTGTAATGTTTTGTCACTGTAGAATTTCCGTTGTCCTTTTCATGTATATTACTTCAATTTTTATTTGTGAATGCGCTTTATGACCCTTCATCTCCCTCCCTATCAACGTTTCCACTATAACCCATACCTTCGATATCACAGAGGACAGTTTGAATTCCTCTGAGTATTTGCTTGAGGCGACTCTGAAAAGGTTCAGACCTTTTGACAACTAGGACATTGAATAACGTTCTGTTGTTACCGACAATTACATGCAACATGATAATCACATACTAAAAACTAATTGTACAAAACCATTGAATACTAAATCGCAAGTTGAAGTTTACGTTGCACGTACTATATGCATCATACATTATAATATATAATATACCTATAGATAATAAGATATACACTATAATTAATATAACTATTGAGCAATTTACGGGGTTTCGCCAATGGGTGAATTTCCTTTCCATAATTTTGTTTATTGTACAACGTGCAAATAGGTACAGATTGTAAACCTAAAATTTTGTTTTATATTTTATGTAAATCCACTAAAAATCAATCTAATGGAATAGGTTTAAATAGTTTTATTATTGTTATTTTTATTATTCTAATCCATAGAATATAAAAAAAAATTTGTATATATAAAATATACATATATTTAAATAATTATGGTATCGAATATCGACACAGTACTCTATGTTTTCTCTATGTTTTGGTATATTTTAATTTTCAAAAAATGTATTTTTTATTAAGAATATTTAAGATAGTATAATAACGTTTATTATACAATGTAAACAGGAGAATATTTGAATGGTATTAAAAAGGTGGTCGAATAAAAAGTAATTTAGAATATATTTATTAACAATTTTATTTTATAATTATCTTGAACATTTATAAAAATAGATTAAAAAAATTATATCTGCAAAAAATCAATCTAATGAAATTTTATGTATTTTAAAAAATGTCAAGTTTATTTGGCTAGTATATAACAAATACAATTAATACATAGTGAATACAATTTAAACTACAATCTGCAAATCTGCATTGTATCTATTTTTAATATATGCAATATACACCCATAAGTATATAGATATATTCGTAGATTATAGTGGTATATAATTCTTTAGTTATGCTCTGAATACATGTTTAGTGTTTACTCTAAATGCGTATAAACTATAATATGTATATATATCGTATACATAATTTATAATACATGGATTTTTGTCATTTTGAATGACATATTGACTTGACTACGAATTTAAAACTTGGGAATTCATGAAACATTGATCATAGTGGATTTCGAACCCAATCAAAGCTATCATATAGAAAAATAAAAACAGCAAAGAAAGTTAGCTATTTTTTTTTTTTTATTTCATTTTTTTTTTGTCCTCGTATGAGATACGTCTCACGTACGGATGAAATTTCCAAACTTTTTCCACCACAGAAATATAAGTAACAATTGAACAAGATAAATAAAAACAAAAATGTCAAATTCTGAGTATCTTCGAGTATTTAGCTTTTGTTTTTACTACTCGCAGACTCGATAAAAATGTTTAGCGGCTAATGTAGGTCGTTGGGAGCAATCATGACATGTCAAAACAATGAAAATAAAAACAAATACCTTATCTAGTTTGGTGTGGTGGGTCCGGAAATTTCATTTTCGTCCTTCTGCCGCATGGAACTCGACAACCATTTTATTTAAACTCGTCTAAAGCGCTTAAAACCTACAAAAATCTACCCACATAAATCAAATTTCCCAGCCCTTCCCGTTTTCCCTTCTTTTTTTATAACCCAACACTGATAGTAAATTCTGATAAATTCATTCCATTCTCTTTTAATACCTACGTATGTGTGTACAGTATATTATATGAACACCGGTCGGTTTAGAATCTCACAGCTGCTGCTGCAAAAATAACTTAACGACCGACAAAAAAAAAAAAATGACTAGCGTGATTTTTGATCTAATCATATTATAGTATCACGTGATTTACATTTTATTCGCCTCCCCCCCATCCTTCAAAAAATAATTTCGTGGACTCACGGAATCGATGCCTGCACTATTAACGAACACAAAAATATAACCTGTAAAATAGTATTATTAATAACTTTGGGACGGTTTCACGTTATTTTAATCGCAAACGTCTTATCATATTATTTTATTACGAGTAGTATATTAGTTTTAGCAACTCATTTTTAGTGGCATAATATTATATAATAAATAATATATGCTTTAACAGACACTATCAGAGATATTACTTTTTTTAATTGTGGTCACAGAAGTATGATGATACTCTCCATTAGTCCATTACCACTGAATGAATGATGGTGTATCGTGTACCTATATATAACCTACACGGTTCGTCACTTTTTTCCGTGTAGCAATCGGTAAGATTTCCAAAACTCGGTGTCATTGTCAAAATAAATATTTACACAACGATGATATTCGATTAGCCGTTGATTCAAATTAAATTTTATAATACTGATAATAATGAGTATAGTTAATATTATAAAACATATAAAATTAAAATAAATCTTGAAATGTCATTATTATATATTGTTTACTCTTTACATTTCGGAGAATGGCATCATTATAGTTTTTAACTATATATAATTTAAAATGTATATATGATTTGTTAGAAGAAAAAAAAAGTATACGAGAGTTACATAATTATTAAATATTCTATAATTTTTCGAGGGTTGACTAAGTAATTATAATTTTAAAACTCGTTAGATACAATACGGAGGAATTCAAATTCAATTAGGAACATCAAAGGAGTGTATGTTTGCTCCCATTAATAATACGCCACATAAAAAACATGAGAGACTACACGTTGGCATGGTTTTGTTGTTGTTGTTGTTGAAAAGTTGTATCCCTAAGTAGATTCTATTCAAAATAAACTACATGAAACTGAATTATAATTGAATAGAGTAAAACTGTCGCTCAATATCAATACTTCATTCCTTTTATTTTTATTACGCTACACGATACTGAAAAATAATTAATGGTTTAACTGTTCATTATTATTATCATTTATAAACAACATTTAATAATATTTTATTGTACATATATCTAAAACTATAAAGATAATGCGACCGCTGCTCTACTCGATAATAATAATATTGTAATACAAATATTTTAGAAGCTTTGACCAAAATTACTAAACACTAATCCGTGACGAAATATCATCAATTAATGTACATTTGAAATTGATAACAGATAATTGAATATTAGTAAAAAAAAAATGTTGGTGATCACAATTTTTTTTGTCATGGGTTCCTCGACAAATCCATTTTTGTTCTATCTACTTTGTTTACGAAAACTTTTTCTTCTTTATCTTCTTCTTATTTTTATTATTACTGTTACTGTCATACAATATTGGTTCTATTTCAGCGTGCGTTAAAAATAAATTTGAAGTTTTTTTTTTATATATATATACAATATGATTATCGAGAGGGGTAAGTGGGAATTTCATTCATAGCATAATATGTAGTAGAAATTATTGATCTTTTAAACCTATATAATATAATATGCTGACTTAGTAAATCTATTCGAATAAGACGAATACAATACGACCTTATGATATTTTCTCATGTAAATCAAAGTTAGTTATCGACTAGGTATATTAAAATTGATTAATGTTTACTACCGTAAAATATAAAAAATATTATGTTTGAGGAATTTTATGAATGCATTTATATTTTAATCAGTAGAGTATAATATTATGTAATATAATTAAAGTAAAATGATTGATGAATTTAAAATGTTATCAGAAAACACAATATACCTATGTATTCAAATATAATTTCATTTTAATATGAAATTTAAAAATGTAAATTATATTATTAATCGAAATCAAATTAAATGGATATAAAGTATTTGATTTAAATTTAAAATCATTATATTTCCGTATGTACTTAAAAATGTATTGGACCGTGGTTACCAATACCAATATATCAGATAATTGTTCATACATATTTGGTCCTATACTTCATTATTTTCCGACTGTAGTCGATAGATGAAATGTATTATCAGGTATTTTAATTACAATTATTACAATTTTTATTTTGTAATACTTAATTGTGCTACATATGAAATCCTGAAAAATTAATGCGCTTGAATAGTATGTAGTAGCATTATTGTTAAAAAAATAATCATTTCTTTTCGAAACTGGAATTATTTCATTTTTAAAATGCTATTATTATGAAATGCTTGATAGTTATTGTTAAATATATTTATGTTGGCAAAAAAAAAAATTTTCATTTTTGCACATGGATTAAGTTGAACTAATCCTCGTGTGAGAACGTTACACATTAAGTATATGTCTGAACTCTTCAAGGTATCTTTTATCGTGTAAAATAGGTTTACCATATTTTTATTTTTATTTTACTATCGTTTGTTTTCTATCGCTGCTGTGTTTCAACTTGTGCGTTCTACCTAAAATCTTAAATTATTGTTTTGGTGGCACATTATTCTAATAAATAATAATTTTTAGTTCTAAAACGTAAAACCCGCGTAATGACTATTATATAATTATGTTCAATTATGGATTTATAAAACTTGGGTTATAAATGTTAGTTATACATTCAGTGAACGTATAATGTCAAATTAGAGTAATACTACCTATATATTATGTGAAATGCTCTATGTAAATATATCCACAACATAATTTACGTAAAACATTTGTAATATAAATTATATAAACGAATGTAAGTAGGTGGTATTATGTATACGGGGTGATTTTTTCAACAGTAAAAATTAGTTATCTCAAAATGTATTAACGTGTTTGAAAATATTTTTTTACATTATTTTAAGTTATTATGAAATTAAATTTTCAAAAAAATTGTGTTTCTCACTACTTTTATTGTTATCAATGGTTTCAAAGTTTTTTTTAAAAATATTGAATTCCAACAACATTTTTATTTTCATATTTTTATAGAAAATATTTATTTGACATTATGCAAATAGAATGAGTGGTGTATCAGTAATAACACTAATAATAAGTTAGCTTAAAATATAGAATTATGGTTTTTTTTTTTTTTTTTGATAGGTAGTTAGGTAGTTAAAAAGAGAATAAGAATTATTCACTAATTTCAGCACGTGTTTAACTAGTAATCATATATATTTTATGATTTATGACGTTGTGCGGAATTGTGTAGATTATTAAATTAAGTACATTTTTTCAGTTAAATCATATTAATAGTAATATAATATATTGAATAAAATTCAAGTTAAAACTATGATAGGCATGAGGTGTAAAGACGGTTGGAAGTAAATGGCATCTAAATAATATGCTGCAGTTCCTCGGCCTCCTATGATCTCCATATCATTTTTTTTCCTAGTTCAAAGGGCTCTCTATAATTTGGTAAACGCTCTTATTTTTTTTTTTTGGATTAATAATTGTGTTTTTCAGATAACTAGATCATAATTTGTAATGTGAGTGGCTTTTTAATTTGTATTTATTTGTGCATCGGATAGGTTATCGCGGATTTAGAAAGATAAACATATTTTATAAAGACATTGATAAATAAATATATATTTATATTTATTAAATTAGTGATATATAATTAATCACGGTTTTGATTAATATATTACAGAAACATGTTGTTTGACAATAACCCTAGAGTATTATTTTATTTATAGTAGTATTGTTTCTAGTTTTTGTGTACTTTGAGATTTTTGTTAATTAGAATATATTTAAGAACTATCTAGTGTGTATCATTTTTAGGGCTTTATATAAAATAATTCTGCAGAAAAAAAAATGTTTAGAAGAATGTAATTTAAAAATTTTAATGCCTATATTATACCAACATTTTATAAATATTGTGTGTTTTCCCTACAATAAGCTTTGCGTTCATGGCTATCGATTACAGTTGTATAATATTTTATATTTACTTAATATTTTGTTTTTATTAAAAGATCAGACGACATTACTACAAACAATAAAATATAATATTACAAAAATAGAACATTTTAAGTGAAAAGTTAAGAAAATTAAGCGAATAATATAAATAAACATATAAAATATAGTATAACATTTTTTTCACATTCATTTGGTACTTTTAAAGTATAACTGTACTTATATTTTTGTTTTTTTATTCCTTGATTCTGATTAAAAGTATTTTTAGATTAGACGAGTGGAGTGGAGTTGAATAAGAATATTCTACAATAATAAAATGCTGTTCTTGCTTACTATTATGTGGCTCGTATAAATCTAAAATACTTGTAAATTATTAATTATTACTCATTAAAAATTCGCTTTTTACTCGGAAAAATATTCTGCTTTGGAATATGATTTTTAATTTAAAAAATGTCATTTCATTATGACTGCTAGTTATGTAAAATAAAAAAAAACAAATATAGTATATATTCAAAAACATTAATAATTTTCGAGATAATACCTAATCTATATTAAATTATATATGAATATTATAATATTTTAACGAGAATATAATATACTAGCATAACTTTCCCAAAATGTTTTCAAATAGTTACCAAAAAGGAAAGAGTTGGTTATTAAGTAAGTAGGTATTTAATATTATTTGCTTCAATAGTAATTAATATAGTCAAAAGAATATATTTATTTTAATGTTTACAATATGGAAGCGAAGTATAATAATTTCCATCAATTCATTTATTTACTTTGATAAACAACGCTTTGTATACTGAAAATCACTTATGAGAAGCCTTGATATTTTATGGAAAATGTTTGTAATCTAAAATATAATATTTTGCCTTAATTACCACGCAACTGACAGTACCAATAATATTAATAATAATAATAATATTAATAATAATAATAATAATAATAATAATAATATTGAGCTTTTCGTTGAACTAATGTTTACAATTGTTAATCGTCATGTACATTGATGGTCTAATCATGACATTATAATGACTAATATTATGATTAACTTGTTGTTTCACGATCTAAAAACTTATTTTTTTTTGACGAAGCTATTTATTTTTCAGAAATCTAGTTGATGTTTAATCCCAACGTCAGTGATTTGCCGTAGTCTTACTGAATTAAGTTAGAAATCATCAGAAAGCTTTGTTCAAATATTGATGACTTGCAGTGACCATAATGATTTTGACAATAAACATTTTAACACATCTTATAGTGCAACTTAAAATGCGTATCATATAAAAAGGTAATACTATTTTTATCTATGAAATTTCCATTAATATGAATCTTTTTAGTGTCACCCATTATGTCTAAATACCGCAGGCTACTAGTTATAACCGCATGTCTATGCCAAACGTTTTTATGTTAACGAAAAATAACATATGTTTATTTCGCAGAATGTCTATAAATTAATTAACTATACTTAGTTTGCCTATATTACGTTTAATCTTTAAATACTCTTAAATTCTGATGAAATATATTGTTTGTTTATAGAGGTAGTTCAAACTCTAAAACGATAAATGTACCCAACCTCGTTGTCATTTATTTAATATTAGAATTTCAGTATATCAGTGACATCGTTTACTTTAAACTTCCGTACGTTAGCTTTGGTTTAGCGAGTTATCAACCATTTAGATTAATCAATTTGATTTGCATTAAAAAAATCAAACTATTTAAAGTTGTTATCGACTTAATTGCCTACTGATATCATATAATATTTTACTAACTCGTTATAAAGATATCACACCTTAGATAATATTATAAAATATATGATTAATAAATGCAGTTTTATTCTGAACCGAAAATAGGTATATTTGGTATTCATATCGGTATATCGTGCAATTCCTATATACTAACCTAACACAGATATAAATCTTGTAATACATTATACAGTTATAATACACAAATGTTTAGGTCACATATTATTTCGTAGTCGTTATCTTACCAACTAGTTATAAACTCGATAATTTATTTTACATTTTGAGTGATGCAATAAATGTATTGGTATTTGGTTGTGCAATAATACATGTGATTTTATGTTTTTATATTTTTATAATTTACGCTATACCAGTTGAGAAACGAAGTATTTATACTGCTTGTCATAAAAGCTTGATGAAAAAATTAACCATTATATTATTGATATTAGTTTATCCACTTCACGAGTAACATGCAAATGTTTCAAACGTTTCTGTACACACAAAATATGTTGATGTCGCACGACGGCATAAAAACACTATCCAATTTGATGTTGATAAGCTATGATTCCATCAACTATAGGATTTTTTTTAACTTACTGAACTACATTTACGTGCTTAATTGTAAAAACAAAGGTCATACCTCTAATCCATGTCTAGGTATGAAAATAAAAGCTGCACATTCAATACTAACTTAGACAATACCGTAAATAAATCAAATGTTGAAATCAGTCGATATATTCCAAGGACGATAATAAACCAAGATAACGAATGCAAATGAAACTATTCTAGTATTGTATATTATAATACAGACGTTTCAACTGATAAGAATAATGCAAGTATACCTTATATAACAATCCAACAATCAGCCACAGTATTAAACACCCCATTAGGGGGCATTAAAAGACTGTCACACCTCCTTCGTCACGCATTTCATCATCACTAAAATCTCCGTCATCCAATTCAAACTCAAAAAGCAATTAAAAAAACAATAAAGTATAAGAAAAAAATTTAATTAAAATCTGTTTCTAAAAAAAAAAAACTTGAACAACAATCTCCAGCTGAATAGTTTGTACTTATACGATAAAGGAACACTTCAAGCCACGTAAAAAACTATGTTTGCTAAAACAAAAATATTCCAAGTTACTGGGATCAGTTCAAATTATTAATCAAAATGTGTAAATGAATGTGTAACCTTAAATATCAGCGTTTTAGTAAATTATTTATAAAATTATTGATTTAGATAGTCCTTATTGTTAACTAATAGCTTACTATCGTCTATCAATAACTATAACTCTTATAGCGATTTACTTCTTGAAGTTCCACTATTGGATGACTTCTTCATCCAGACACTATAAGTCGAAATAAAATGTAGCATATTATTTTATTTTATTTTGTATTAACTTTATAAACATTATTCGTGCTTATTGTAAAATATAATTACTGCAGATTGTACAAAGTTAATAATAATAATAATAATAATAATAATAATAATAATAAAGTTAATCCTAAAATAGCATTACTGAATTAAAACAAATTAATTATAATACATGAAACAATTTTTAGTACATTGTCTAATAACAAAATAATTATCCACAATAATTTTTATGACATCAAAAATCCATTCAATAAAATAATAATAAATAAGATATAAGTAAATCTAACCACATTAGAAAATGGATAATTAAAAAATATGCCAATAATCCATTTAATGGAAGATGACACTTATTATTTAAAAAAACTCTTAACGGTTTTGAAAATACTTTTTTTTTTAACTTGAAGTCGTTATCAAAAATGTATGTTGTCGTTTAAAAGAGTAAAAAACTTGAATAGACGGTAATGATGAGGAATAGTAAAAAATAATTTTTTTTGTTGTTTAATGGCTTAAAATTATGTAAAAGAAATATTTTCAAAAACGTAATAACGAGTGTCTTACATTAAACGGATCGGAGTTAACTAAATAATGCCAAGTTTTCTGATTTAAATTTTTACAATGGTAAATCTCAACAATTGATTCATATCTAGCTAGGTCAAGCATAGCAACATAATGGGATGTATTCAATAGAATACATATAAAAAGATCATTGCCCCATAACCATAGAAAACAAATTCGAAAACTGTCAAGATCTAATCGAAACAAAAACACAAATGTCATTATAATTTATATTTATCTTACTAATAACACTGTATGTGTAGACTAAAAGCACACACGTACTTGAAGACTATTAAAAAAAAAAGTTTCTCTAAGCATTACTTGTGTATTAATATTTATGTTAGTTTCTATATTTATTCACCTCTTATAAAGATTGATATGAACACAAATATTATTATCTGCGTTTTCATAATATTTATTTTAGGTGAGAAAAAACATTACTTCAGCCAATACGTGTCCTCGGTGAAGTAATTCATTTAGGTAGTTTTTATAGGTCAATATAAAGTCGAGGAAAAAAACATCGTAAAACCGGCGTCGTAGTTTACACTACACATATTATTATATATTCGATGAATAACCGAATCGAGAAATCTTCGTTTAGCGTTTCTGTACGACGTTTACACGCAGTGGGAATAAATATTTCATTTACAATGGCGCATACATGATTTATGCTAAAGTTACACGTCTTCTATGTTATGATAATACATTTGTATATCATTGTCAGCTGAACGTTGAAAATATCTGTAATCGCTTTGCGCGTTCCATATATGTGTAGAGACATTGTATCGTTCGTAGTTGTTTTTTGAACGAGTATTGTGTCACGGATTTGTCCGTATTATTTATTTATTTTATATCCACATAACAAAAATAATAATAATGACAAACAGCTACCAAATGGCAAATAATAAGAACGACATCTTCTGACATTGACGTCGGGGTACGCGTAACCGTTTATTTCGAGCTGTTAACCGGAGGCGAAGAGCAGGAGCGGTCGGTTTTATAGATTTCCGCCGGGAATAATCGGCGCAAATTTTCGAACTCACCAATCGAACCGTATTTAATAATATCACATCCGATGATGGTACGTGTTTATGTTATATAATATATATATATATATATGTATATGTGTGTGTGTGTCTATACATAGTTCACAATAATGCGATTGTCTCGCATCGACTTTGCGTCGCGCAAAATAATTCGCACTTCAAAACTAAAAAAAAACGGGAATAAAAAATAACGACAATATAAAACCCGAAACCCTTTCATTAAGAGCGCGTACCTAACCAATTATCATTTGCGTCGCGTCGCAGTCGGGTAGGATAATTTTATTTTATGAGATATATGTATTTTTTTTTTTAAGTATAAAAAGTCAAATGCCGTAATCGTTTACGATATATATATACAGAGAAAGAGAGAGAGAGATTATGGACAGATAGATAGAATATATACCGTGACGGTGGGTGAGCGAGGCGATTCCACCTCCACCGCCGCCGACTGTATAACGTTCCACTTGATCGGGGTGCAAGTGGGCGTGGTCGTACTGGTGACAGCGGTGTAGTAATGGCGGGTGATACTTGAGGGGTTAAAAGTGGAAATCGTCGTACCGTGCAGGTGCGGCACGCAGTGCTCTCCGGTTAATTAAAGACAGCGGCAATAGTAAGTATTAGTATTATAGTAGTAGTAGTAGTAGTAGTAGTAGTAGTAGTAGTAGTAGTAGTAGTAGTAGTAGTAGTAGTAGTAGTAGTAGTAGTAGTAGTAGTAGTAGTAGTAGTAGTAGTAATAGTAGTAGTAGTAGTAGTAATAGTAGTAGTAAGTAGCAGTAGAAGTTGTAGTTGTTTTTGTAGTAGCAGCAGTAGCGACCTAGACGGTTGGTGTATATTAAGGTCTTGTGTGCGTGGAGTGCTGGCCGTTATCGAGCGTTTAAAATCTTATCATTAACGCGCGGGCGGAAGGACGTGCTTAAAACGTGGCAGGATGAGTGGTACGCCGGTAGACGGGTCCTGGGGTGAGGTTTGGCGTGGCAGCGAGGGAGGGAGATAATATTCACCAAAAATGGGTTAATCGGTCTAATTAAAGACGAAAGAGTGCGGTTATCCACGAATGTGTACTACTGTACGTATACCTACTGTATATCTAAATTAATTAATTTATTGATAAATTACGTGCTGAGCCCTATGAATACAAAAAATGTTAATGCCGAATACAGTTTAGATAACATAATTAAGAATAAACAATGGCAATAAAAATTAACAAATGCTTAACAAGTTGGTACTCTTACAAATTTACAACACATTTTAACTGTACTGACAATTATTATCAAACTAGAAAGGTCAGTGTATACCCAAACCTTTCTTGTTTCGATAGACATGAACTGCTAATTATTTATATAATATTATAATATTGTGAACTTACCGTGTATTACGATATAATACATGTTATTATTATGTGATCGTATAATAATTAAGGAAATGCAGAGAATGCAACAGTGAGTGCAATTTCTCCGAAATAATTTTTTACCGCGAACATGATGCATCTTCCTTGTTAATAACTATCTATATAGAGGTAATAATACGCATAATAATATTTAAGTGCGCTGCAATAATATCGTATTGACCGCTGAACCTTGGGACGGACGCGGGGCATAATATACGTGTTATCCTTCGTATACCGTAATATGCGCGCGCTCGCTAAAATTTCGGACAGGAAAAGGCGAAAAACGGTCGGTCGAAAGGTTTTATGGAAAGGGTTGTAATGCGTACGCGATAACATTGAGGACGAAACGCATGGTCCTCGTTTACCCACTGAAAACTCTTCCGCCCCATCCATCGGTGAAAACAAAACTTCTGCACTAGCAAAATACATTTCCATCGAATTTCAACGCCAATATTATGTATATTTACGTATGTGTTTGGAATCACCTACTATGTACGAGTTTCCTGCTCAAAAGTTCGTACTCGGGCGGCCAATAATGTTTAATAATTAAATCTCGGAATTTATTAGAGCTAAAATAGACGAAATATAATATGACCGAAGATAGAAAAACATGCAAACAAAAATTTTAATTATTTCAAAACTTCCTTGTTAGTAAAATGTATATTATGTTTATGAATACATACCTATAATATGACGAGTTTTAATATGTATTATAAATAAATAATAAATTTAAAAAAAAAATGCATACAATTAAAAGTTAAACTGATCGGTATTTGTTATTAAAATAGCTTAAAAATATATTAACAATAATAATAGTACTTACGGAAACATTTTTTTTTTATCATAAATGTAATTGTAAAGTTATATAATATATAAAAAATTTCATTTTACATAATAAGTAGTTACATTGAAATATATGCATGACATAACCTAAATATTTAAAAATATTCCATATTCTTTCAACGTTATTAAATTACGCAAAAATATTTATTTTAAATTTTATTTTCAGCTCGTCATTGTGTATAGAGTAGATTTCCTGCTTGATATGCAATAAATAGACAACATAATACTATTATATATATACATGAAAATACGTAAATCCTAGCACTTCCGACCTTAATAATAATCAGATCAACGTCGTGCTGTAGGCTTTTCTAGTTGTATAACATCCATTATGTATATTGTAATATAAGTATTATTTAATTCAGGTATATGAAAATTAGCTAGGGGTATTTCAAGTTGAACTTCTGGTTATCGACTGCAAGTGTCCTTGAAATATTGGTAAACAAGACGATTCAAAGAGGTAAAAATCGAGGTAAAACATATGATTATTTTAACGTCATCGAGACAATATCAATACAACAATACAAGACGTTTTAAATTAACATTTTATTAAACATCAATATTCATCAATATTCAATATAATCATAGAAGAACGAGAAACGATTTATTGGTTTGAAAAAAAAAATAGTACCTATAGTCGAGTCACGATAACTCGAAGTTGAAAGAAAATAAAAAAAATGATTCAAGATATTATGTATTATTCGAGATGTATTACTCACTCTTATATTAATTTATATTTCTAGGGGAATAAAAACAAATTCGAGTAGTCGAGTTTTTCGAGTTATATCGATGTTCGAGTTATCGTGACTCAACTGTATTTAATTATACTTTCTTTAAGTATAATTTAGTATTTTTTAGTTTACGAAAAACGACTGTATGAATTTGCTATACCATAAAAATCGATATTCTAATAGAATTTTTATAATGAAGCCTATTTTTTTCAAAAGCAGCCTTATCTCAGTCAAACAATGATTTATTTCGTCTTTTGCCATACTAATGGCAGTGTTGGTGTAATATAATGTCGTTATAAGTGTTACTTAAAATATCTTAGTATTGTTGTACCCAATCAGTTTGTCGTTGCGGTAAAAGCCTTAAAAGAATGACTATAATAATATATGGCTGTATGCATGATTCTTAACGTGAGTGCATGTTCGACGTATTGAAATATAAAATTTAAATGGGTTTTATAATATTAATGAATATCAAAAGTTTTCTCTCTTTTAAAATTGAAATTTTATATAAAAAGATAAGTTGACGATTATATATTCTTTTTTTTTTTTTTTAATAGAACTGTGATTGTATTATCGTATACATTTTATTCAGTCACAGAAACATGCATTGAATTTAAAACAAGTCTCGCCGTGTCTATAAGTTTGGTAAATTCGATGTGTCTTTTTGTTTTTTTCGAATTCATTCTTTTTTTGTTATTGTTTTCGAAGAGCAAAATTCGATTATTAATTTAAATATATACATTTTTATGAAATGACATTATTATTTTGTGTCCCGTTTTCTTTCGAGCCAATCTTACTAGTATCTATACGATTCCCTAGACGCCGTTTTATTTTACCTCCGACTTAGTCTTGGTCGCAACTTACTTCATGTTCATGTATTTAACTCTTCTTAAGAGCCTACACGCACTCTATTCTTCCGAAAAGCATTGTGCGATGTTGTAAACCTTTTACAGATTCATTTTCGGTAGCATATTGATCAATCCTTTTTTATGTACTGTACATATCTTAGTTATTTTCTATTGCTATTTGAAATACATTAAGTAATGTATATATACATAAATGTATTACATTTGTTCAGAAATAGTTTTGTTGTGAATATTATCATTTTAGTTGTGCGTACACGGCGTACATTTTGTATACACTATATTATATTGTTTAGAATACTTTTGATTAATTTACAAAGAAAAATGTAAAAGAACACTTTTATGTATTTTATTTCTTATTGTATGCGGGTTAATTTTTTAACGCATAGTTCTAGAAAGTTACTATATAAATATATTTTTTTAAATACACAGAGATAAAATACTAATTAGAGATTGAAAATAGTTTTTAGTAAATTAACCAACTTACTGTCTACAGATAATTTTCTGTAAATATTCTGTGACTTATACCAATATATACTATTATAAATATTTTTTATGATATTCATGTTTTCACTGTGTAAATTAAGACACAACGCTTTTTTTTTTTTTGATTAAGGTTTTCAAATTTGCTAATAAAATATTTTATTTTGCATAGATCATAAACATTTTTTTGTATCTAATTTGTGAATATATTGAATTTTTCTGAAACTAACATGCTCATTTATCAAAATATTATTTATTGAATATCGATAAATTTCAAAGAAGAATTGGAAAATGGTGAAAATTGGCCAATAGAAATATTGAGATGTTATATATTTTTTTTTATTGGGATATGAAAATATTTAATCACTTACCAGCATTATTATAATATATATTTTGAACAAATTGTCAAGTTCAGTATTGTATTAGTGTATTACACATAATTATATATTCCTTGTCGATAATCAATAACTATAAAATTTTGATTTTGTGATAAATTTAGTCATAGTAACTTTTATTCTCTTGACATTTAACAATAACTTATTGGATTCAAGATTTTAGTAAAAAATCTGGTAATTATGTAATACATCATTTATACACAGACTATAATGAAATATTTCTATTCGTACAAAGTGGCGTAAAGCCAAACTTATTAAACACACGGGAATTGTCATAAAACATGATGTTTGTGAGGTTGTAAAAAAAAATAAGAATATTTTTTTCTTCAAAAAGTTACAATCGTGTTGCGAAGTTGTAATAAGTTAAAACACTTCAATAAATCACAAAATATATTTATTGAAAATGTATACTAATTCTCGATAAATACTTCTGCAGTGATTGCCATAACATGTTATTATATTTACTCGTATTATATTGTCCATATTTAAGACTTTTGGCTACAAACAATAAGTGGAAGTAGTGTCTTGTGTATATTATAACTGACTATAGTGTTAAGCTGTTTTCACTTTCTTAAATTATAATGCGTTCATATCGATGGAAGACGATAAGTGTGTCAGTATTAATAGACCCATGATGCATAAACTTACGTCTTTGCGAAATAAAATTATCTAATCTATTTTTTTAAAACGTAATCTGTAAATATCTGCAGTGAGCAGGAATTTCGGTTAATCGATAGGATTTTAACTGAATTGATATTTTCAGAAAATAAAAATGATATCTCAACCTATTGTTTTTTCTTATTATTAAGTTTATTTATTATACATACATTACAAAACGACAATAATTATCTGAAAGTGTACGAGTAAATTACGATAAGTATAAATATTAAGTATGTAATCACAAGTTGGCGAATGGTGATAAGAAATTAAGAACAGATATCGACATTTTAGGTAATTACAGGAAGTAATTAAAGAACAATTTCCATTTGGAGAACATTTTATAGTTTTATAGACCTATATTTCGCATGTTTTCAATCATAGGTTTTTTTTTTGTTAAATAATTTATTCATAATATGAAAAACTCTAATTGACTTTAAAATAGCTATAGCTACTGTCTAGTTAAAAACTTATAAATACACAAAAGTAAGCTCAAATAAAAAATTTAAAAAATAATCTCTTTTGAAAACAAATAACATAAAACATCACAAGTTTATATGATAAACGATTTTCACGTAAGAATTTGAATTCACTTTGCTAGTATATTATTTACCTGATTTTATAATACTGCAGAATTATCGTTTTTAATGCAAAACTTTATTTATTTATTTAATTTTGTACAATACATATAAAATACCTACATAAATTAATTTATTAAAAAAACAGTCAAACCTTTTCGGAAATTTCAAAAATAAAATTGATCTATAAATGTTTGTTCACTAATAAATATTATAATAAGATATATTTATATAGATGTATTATTGATTCTATTAAAATAGTATTATACATGGAATATTATGAACTATATGTTTTGTATATCCCAAGACCCAAATGTATAATGTAGTTAATTGATATTATTATAATATTAACGAATTGTTAGTTTTGCAATAAATTGCGCTAAGACAATTTAATTTTGAAAAAAAGTGTAACGTTTTTTTTTGAAAATGATCAGTTTATTAAATTAATCTGAATTATGTAAAACCAAAGTTACATTTTTAGATAAATACCCATTTGTTTTATGAGCTATTATGTCCATTGTTCAAATACTGTAATGCTGTTGTGACACTATTATATTTATGTATTATAATTTATCAGGTACTAAACTATTATTTGACACAATTTGTAGTATGGATTAAATGTTTTTTACATTTTTTCCAAACAATGACATTATTGTTTTTTATAACCCTTACATTAGTGGATATGAATATATTGGTTTTATGTGGCCGGATATTCATTTTTCCTCTGCAAACACTTTTTGTATATACTGTAGGTACATAATATATAAGGTTCAAATGTCCGATTTATGGTATATTAAATCAGGAAAAATTACATTATGTTACGGGCAAATGCGTACAATACAATGGTTGATTTGTTTGATAAGTTTTAACCCTCAGTCGTTTATAAATGTTATATATATATCAGTAAAGGGTCTTTTGATTTGTTATGTCTACACATTGGCAAAAATTTAGATAAGTTATTTAAAAAAAATGTATTTTCTCATTTTTGGTGTTCTAAAATTCTATTCTTTTTTTTTTTTTAGATTATTATTATTTAAGCGGTTTGTAAATTATGATTTTATTTTGTTGTGTTTAAGGTAAAAATTATAATTTTTTTTTTGCATTTGTTTTAAACCCTCAAGCAAATCCTTGTTTTCACATGTTATAGTTGTGAGTCAACAGTTTTAATCTATTTTATAATAATAATAATGATGTTTTTCCATGCTCCCCCACCTGTTCTTGTCCAAACTAGAAATTCTCTTCGTGGTTATAAACAGAAAATTTAATTTAAGTGATATGGTACATGTCCAGTACCTTTTATAATTTGTATAATATACCTATATACATTTTTTTGATTTTTCAAACGTTCTAACCCTTATCAAATCGTAATATATAGAGTGGCAACTGTAAGAGTAAAAAAAATAATTTATAATTTATTTTTAACCTCGTGTGTGTGTGTGTGTTATTATTAAACAAAAACTCTTTTAGAAATAAAATATTAACATTACAAAATCGTTGAAGTAGAGCTAAAAAAAACTTTTAGTAAAATTAAACTAGAGAATAAAAAATATTCATTTTTATTATTTTATATCGTTATCAAATATTTAATAATTGACGTATAATTTAGGATTTAGGTTGTGTAGTTTAGATATCTAAATAAACGAATCATATACATTTTATGAGATGAATTAATTCAAAAATGACTTATGGAGCCATCCATTTATTTTTGTAACATTTAATTTGAATTATAATTAATATTAAATTAGAATTGATTCAAATTATTTAATATTTACAGTTAGACTGGATAAATAACAAAATATGTGCTTAAACTATAAGCCAAATTTATTAATATTGTTTTTAATATTTAAAATATAATTTACGATAAAAATTGTTGCTGGAACAACGCTTTTATTTACATATCTAATTTATAACTTAATAATGCAGTAATTTATATGTATTATAATTATTTAGAACATTATATACTGTGAAAAATATTATACAGTAAATGATCTTTTACCATTCCTTAATATTTAAATGAATATAAACCGTTGAATTGATAATATATAAGACCATATTTCGAAATTTTAAATTATATTTTTTACACTATATTATGTATATTGTATACATATATTTTTATCATTTTTAATTAATATTTTCTATCATTAAAAAAAGTTTTTTCAGTATAATTTTTCTATAAGCCAATATATTTCAAGTTTTTCCTTTGTTTAAAATACGAAGGATAAAGATTTTTTTGTTTGTTTAAAAATATTTGACAATTGAATCTAGAACTAAATAATTTGATCATTTTCAATATATTATTTTAAAACCTTCATTTTGAACAACCCAAAATAAAATAACATATATTTTTTATTTTAATATTGTAAGATTGTTTTGTTTTATCTCGATTTAAGTACGAATGTGTTTGGTTTATAATTTAGGTACAACTAACGTTCATAATACTAAATATAAGATATATTGTTGTTTTAAACATTTTAACTTTATCCATCAAAGTCAATCGATGGATTTGGGTTCAGACTTGTCAATAAGTTAACGTATAATACACATAGTTTAAGGAAATCCAATATTACTTTGAGTGTAAACTGATTAATAATGTATATCTTGTCTACATAAACTACAATATACAACATAATTTCCAATCACTGCTTCCAGTCGCATTGGTTAAGTTTATGCGCAATAGTATTTAGATACATTGATACATATAATATACATAAATATATATATATATATATATATTAGCGTAGTTATTTGCATGATATACAAAATGTGGGACTTCAAAGCCTACAATTTACTCAAATGAAAGCCTAATGAAACTTCTCTGCAGAATAACGCGTCTTGAAAACGTCATAGTCGCGGAATTGCATTTGTAAACTGAACGTGTTAAACATTAACTATGTACTAGATCTATGTATGGTGAATATGCTATACACGCATCGTGAGAATCTAAATTCAATTTTCGAGCGACGTTTACCTAGAAAACGTTATCAATTACGATCGTTAGGAAATTAATTTGAGTAAAACTCGTCCGTTTGGTTATGAAATGATATTATCATATCAAAATCAATTAGATTCGTAATTAAAAAATAAACACTCTCGTAATGTACTATTCATGATAAATCACTAAACATGTTCACCTAATTTTTTCTTCAATATAATATAGTTATTTAAAATATGATTTTCGGAATATTTAAATATACCTAAAGTTTATTGTTTCAAAATATATCTAAATCTTTCAAATTTAAATAAAACGTAATTAATGTTTCAGTTATAAACCTAATAAATTAATTAGAAAATAACCTCAAAATAAATTACTTCTAATATATATCACTCAGGGATGCGTTTATTCAAATTATTATTTATTTCTAACAAATAACACTAGAAAAACTAACAGACCTGAAGCTATTCATAAACATTTTAATGCACAATTTTATTATTTGAATATACACTACGTTTTGATTAACATCCAGATAGAATAAATAAATAAAAAATAAAAAATAAATAGAATAAAAAAACCAATTTAATATATTAAAGAGATTTTTTTTTTTTACTAACCATGAATAAAATTTGGGTTTGGTAAATTTTCAGGCCATTATATGACTATATATTATTTTATATTATGTTTATTCGGAGATATTTATCAAGCATTCTCGCCAGTTTTTATTCTTCAATAATGTATTAGCGAATAATTATTCTGAAAATATTTACTCGAGAAAAATCAAAATTCGAACTTATAGTTTTTGAGCTATATTATATGTGATTTAATTTGAAAATATTAGTTATAAATATAAATGAGTACAATTTGTAAGGCTCGAGTATAATAAATACTAGATCACATATAATATCTTATGTATAATTTTGTGAGATTATTTTTTTTAGAACTATTATCTTTATTGTATACATTTTGATAACTGAGAAATTATTTTGAATTATAGGTACATCAACATTTTTAGATAAATTATTCACTAAATAATTTACAGTAGAAATGAGGGATCTTCATTGAGTATAACAGAGTTTGTATCACTTCTCACTAGGTACTTAAGGAGTGTTCTCTACACTTCTTAAATATCTAGTACGAGTAATTTCAATACTTTAAAAATTTAATCAAAGTTTAAACAAAGTCATTTTTAAAGAAAAATCGGATTGATCATGTCTGGTCAATCACTCTGTATATATCATAGCCAATCAATGAAGTGTTCGGGGTCAAAGATTATAATGATATAGGGTTTTTTTTTATCAAATGCTCCGTTATTGTGACATAAAAGCAGCGCGCGTGGCGAAATCGATTTCTGCAAGTAAACGTCATTATACTATTTAGCGTTTTCCGCAGCGATATAATACGACGTATATTGTCGGCGTTCACCGTTCACTCGCTCTGTACGTTTTTTTTTTCACGAGTCGTGTAAATAATATAAACCTTCTGTTCGTTTTATCCTCTATCGAACCAGTCTTATGTCGGATCGCCATATAACGGCGGAGAACTGAGTGCGGACAAGTATCGAATGGGATCGAACTGCGGATTTGTATGAGGGGGAGTAAAAGTGTTGTGTTGCGTTTTTTTTACAGTATAAATCAGCCCCGAACGCGGTGGGAAACGTTGAAAATACGTTGTGTGTGTGTGTGTCTAGAACGATGGGATTGTTTTCTGCAAGTTTGCTATTATTGTTATACGCTATTATTGTCGTATATATATATATGAACGTCCGTGTCGCCGGGTGGCTCGTTCGATTCTCTCCACCGGTTTTACGACCTTCGGTTCGGGTTGCCAAAAAACTATTTCCAAAAATTACGACCGATCCGTTTTATAGCGTCAGTGTATACGTATAAATTAATTTTAAAACTGCAAATTTATTCGCATCGATATAATATACGATTATATTGTATCACAACTATTTAATAATAATAGTAATTATTCAACACTTTCAAAACGAAAATACGGTCAAAGGTCACTGTACCAAGATTGAATGAATCATAATTTTTTGAAAATCGTAATCGTGTGTATGTCACCATGCCTGATGATTAGTGTGCGTATACTTTCAGTTATCTAAGTGAACAATTAAATCGATTTTAAAACTATAGAGAATCGTCAAGTGAAAATAATTTGTTTTATTTATGAGAATACAGTTTTTATTTAATTAAGCGTTAAACGGTAGAAAAACAATAACTTACAGTTCCGTCTATATATTTTGTAAATAAATATTAAAATATATTTTAGTGCCGTTTAATGCTTCTATCAACGCGTGTATATTCATGTATAATAGCTTTCCTAACAACAAAATACTCTATGCCTTTTATGTGTAGAACAACAATTTAAGCTTCAGTGGATAATAATATTTTATTACTTTACGTGGTGAAATTAAAAAATAACAAAACGATAAAATATAAATTTGACATTTTACTGATTTTTTATTAAAGAAAAATAATAAACACGCTGTTTCTTATAGTTCTGTTTTCTAAGAATAGGACGATTCAAATGGAAACGCAATTCATGTACACGGTGTTTCTTGTTTCTTCCTTTAATAATTAATTAATTAAAATTAAAATTTTTGGAATTCTTATATATATTTTAAAGAGTAAGGATCATTTTTTAAAATACTTAAGATTTTTTTACCGTTAGAAGTATCACGCAGTGATAGAAATGTCATTATTTTTAAACAATAACCGACCTAACCTTTTTTACTGTAATTTGTTAAGCAGATGATTCCCTTTTTTATTTTAAAAATATTGGGATATCAAAATTAAAATGTATACGAATTTTTAAATTAAAAAAAAATATATATTACTGAGGATAATAATTAAAATATATACATATATAAAATGTATGTTATATTTATTTTTATGCTAATTTTACACAAGACAATTTTTAAAAATTATAGTATAATAATAAATATTTATTACTTACTATAAATGTCATATAAACACAGGCCTCGTATATTCCATATCTGTTATCTTTAGTAGGTACACAAAGTTAAATAAAACAGTAATAATAATAATAATTCAAAAACTACTAGTTAAAATTTTGATAAATCAACATTTTAAAAAAAGTAATTTTCTCAAGGATTAACATCAATAAAAAATGATTTTTATATGAAAAAAATTGGAATGCTACAGGGTACTCTTAAATGGTATAAAAATCTAAGTAATTCAAAGTATGATCTTTAAGCATACTTCAAAATTCCAAAAACCAGAACTTGAATAAATACATTATTTAAGAAAAATGGGGTGAGCATCTTGCAAGCCGAATCACCCTTTGTACATATAGAAACAAATCTTTCACTTCGGTATCTTTGCATCCAATATTAATATAAAAACATTGATAAATTTCCTCCGAAAAGAGTTTTCACTGTTTTCAGTATATTATATCGTTTTATTGACGAGTATAATAATATTATATACATATATGTATATATGTTCATTCTTTTCATTATGTTCAATAGTATGTTTATACAATGTGCAGATTTTAATAAAATTATTACAACAATTTTATTTTAAACGATTAAGCATTTGGTTCACAAATATAATATGGGTACATACAGTGTGATAAGTTATTATTTTATATCATTACATTATCTTTTATACAAGTTTGTATCACCGAGGCGATCATGTCATTACATATTAATATATTATATAATATTATGAATACAACATCGTTTCGTCCTAGAGCTGCAAAAATGTTACAAGTGCATGGAACCGTATAATGGTGATCCCACGAGTGTATATAATATTATGTGTGCGCGAGACCAGGTTTGGCGGGGGTGGCGTACGTGTCCGGGAATCTTAAACTCGACGATATGTATTTATTCATTCAGTCGACACGGCCGCGGTTGCTGACGTGTAGAACGCCCATCTCTTCTTCGCAGACAAATCCAACCCGCTCCTCTGTCATTCCTTAGCATCGTTCTCAACCCCGTCGACTTCAACTCCACCCAGAACACGCTGACTCTCGCAATCCTGACTCACCGCCGACCAACACCTCACCCTTCCGACAAAGGCCCGACCATCGACCGGAGGACCTAAATCGGCAGCGTCTAACACCTATAAATAATAATAATAATAATAATATCGTGTGTCGTGCACCGACAGTAAATGACATACATTATGAAGGTATCAGCCGAAACGATACATTATATTATATACGTATGTGCACGATTACGACCCTCCCGCTACGACTGACTTTAACAAATAAGTTTTTCCCGGTTTTTAGCAACGCCACCGCCGCCACCAACACCGCATATTATTATTACACATCGAATAAATATTAATAATAAATGATAATAAAATATATATATTTTTTTTTATAAACGAACCAAACCACGATTCGTACTTGGCATGATTTAGATAATCGTTAATTACGTAATTTATTACTTTCAAAAACCCCACGTGTGGGGTGCGCCACAATTAAGAATGTCGATTAATTTTATTATACATTACTTAAGTATTTGATTTATCTAATACGATCATAAATAATTAAATCCAAACGTAGGGGGTTACATAAAACGTTAATAATGAATAGAAAAAATCTCAAACACGCTTTTAAATTTTACCGTGAGATGATAGTTTAAATATTTTACAATACTTGTCGTAATACGTTATTAAACCTTCCAGAATAATCTTTAAAAAGTTTTAAAATAAAAACAATGTTATTTGTTTTATTTTGATTTAAATTAGACAGTTATTAACTATAATTAGCCAGGAAATGTAAATGTTAGTGAAAAGTAATATTTAATTAATAAATAGCGAATTTTCACTTTTTATTGTGGACAATTGAAGTGTTGCTCTTGCTTAACTTTACTATTAAGAAGAAAAAAAATACTCCCCGCGCACAAAAAAGGAAAAACGTCATAGTTTTAAATTTGTTTTATTCTTGGTTCTTTTTTTTATTTTAATTGTTATAATAATAAATACGTGACGATATAATTTTTTCGTATAAATAACATAATATAATAAATAAAAGTGACCCATTTAATTGGATACATTCATTATGTATAAAAACTTCAATTGTTTTAAAAATATTATTTTTAAATAGCCTAATATATTATTGTGATCAAACATTATTAAATTGTATTTTAACAGCTTTTTATCATTACTATTTTTTAAGCTACTCACTTTTTGAATGATAACATATATTATTATAAATTTGATTTTTTTAATCAAAATATTTTTGGTGGAGTATCTACTTTGACAGTCGATACACGAAATAGAATTTCGAACTTTTTAATTAGACATTGTATGTATAGAGTATATATTTAAGATAGTATACAGTATATAGTGAAGATGAGTGGAACAATGTGCAATATTTTTCGGAGTACTTCAGTGCAACTCTACGCCACTCTGAACCAGCTGTGGATTTGAAACTTATTTCAGGGCGAATAGGAATATTTATGTATATCTGTAGTACAAAATAAAGGCCCAAGGGTGGGTGCGATCGCCACGTCACCCCACCATAAATCCGCCACTGCTTTAAACTATATATAATCTCTACTACTCGTTAAATATTCGATTTTTATGCATTAAAATACTTGAAAAACATTCTTCTTCATAATATAAGATTAAATTGTATGTTGCCATTAAAATAACAAGTGACTAAAATAAATAATACTTTTTAAAAATACCTCTTCCAGTCCAGTATGGACTATGGATTCAATGTTAGGTGGTGGAAAAGTTACTTTTCAATTCAGTTTAATATGTATGATTAATATTCATGCAGAAAATATCTATACGTTTCATCTAATTTAAGCTATATAGTAGGTATAAGTTGAAGATGAGTTACCGTAATGTTCTATACAAATAAATGAAGATGATGATATTAATCCCGATAAGAGACAGAAGCGTGACAAAAATAGAGTGTGGCTCTTTCGGGGAAGTAATATTTCCACGCTTGCCACTCAATAAACTGCCTATTTCAAAAAAGTTAATGATAATTAAAATAATAAATGTAGAAACTTAAACATAGAACGCCTTGATAATATTTATTATATATATATATATATTTTTTTTTATAGATTTCAATATCAATACATATTTTGATGGACAGACGTTTTGGATCTGGAATTTAGTCATAGCATGGCCGTGATTTCGGTTTTCCGTCATCTCACACAGAAATGGAATTAATCAAATGTTTTGTGTAAAAATAAAAAAGGATTCTATAGTAAAACCGCATTAAGTACTTGTTTTCATACATTTATATAATATGACGGTTTTGGCTGAGACACGTCGTGGTTACTGCTTTGGACGTCATTTATGATGAAAATATTATAATATTCTGTTTCCGCTGCAATATTAATTTATTTAATCATTTAATTATGGTCGTCGACTTGGGTTTGCAGGTTGCTCAGTAGTCGGTTAGTGTGCGTTAAATATTATAGCGTAATATTTTGTGGTCATAATGACCATTGTAATAGTCTAATAACTTTATAACACACTATAAGTACTATGTTAAATACTGTTAAATATGTTGTATTATGTATGGGCATGTTGTATAGTAGTTATGATAATAATTGTGTATTTTATTCGGTTTTCGTTTAAGTATTTACAGTAATATAAGCCGAACAAAAAGGCTGTGGACTTGATCGTCCTCGACAAACACAATGCCCGAGCCCATCGTTCGCAATCGACGTTTTAGTAAACAAGAAACGAACAATGCTATTTTGAATGTTTTTTTTTTTTTTATTCATATGAAAACGTCATTGAACAGTTCATAAACCAAAATATTGTGCAGCGCGATATTATTGCGCGTCCGGCTTTTACCGCATAATACACGATTATCCTCCGCCTCGGTCGACAATCATCGTTAGACGTTAATACTCGGAATACTTTTACGAGTCTTGTTTGTACTCCAACCAAGCGTATTCCATCGATGCTATTGATGCGTGGCGGTTAACTTCGATACTGCCGCTCAATACATTTATATACAGCACACATAGTATGGCGCACGATATAATGGTTCCACTGTTTACCATCCGGTCTGACACATCAACCCGTATTATACTTTCTTCCGACTAACAACCAAAACACATATCCAAATTAAACTCCGTTGTAACTTATTTTTCTGTTAATAACATTTTGATCGGTTAAAATGCTCGGCAAACCAAGCGTTGCGAACATGTCTGTATTTCAGTTGGAGGATGGCTTTATTAGGTTTTGAACTTTTCAAACAATTTCTAGACATTTTGACCATTATAATATACGCACATCACGATCTGTATGTGTGTTAAATTATATATATATATATAATATTATATAGATAGAATTAGTACCTAAAAACATTTAATCGTTTAAAACTAATTTATTATAAAGTTTACAATGAATTACTATGAACTATGAATGTTTCTAGTGTTTCTATTGTCACTTTTGACGGAATTGTAAAATATTTTATATTGTTTATGATCATTAAAATTAAATTATATATAATATAATATATACATTATACATTATATATATATATATTGAATTCATTTGTACATCATAAAATAATTGAGTAGCAATTAAAAACAAAAAAATTAATATATCATATATTTTGTTTTAATTTTTTTTAAGGATAACAATGTTGCTTGATTATGAACAATTTTAAACGACTATGTAAAATTAAAAAAAAATTTACGTCGTGGTAATATAACAAATAAAAATATTATTTCAAAACTAAATTAATTGTGAATACATTTAAAATTAAAATAAATTGGTATATTTATATTTAATTGTTATTTTTAGAATATTTAAATATACTTCAATATAATATTCTGTGGTGATACAAACTTTTATGATTTTCAAATGAGCATTTCCCTTTTAATTAACTATAATATATGAAGTTGATCATTTTTTTTTAAAATGTTGGTGAAATACCTATTTTAAAATTTAAACGAATAGTTTCTCAGTTATTGAAATGTTTATATTATACACTTTATTTTAATGATAATAGTCCTTAAAATTGGTTTAAATGAAATAATAATAAAATACGAAAATCACGAGCTTTAAAATGTATATTTAAAAAGTTCAAAATTAATATTTGGAATAATGACATTATTGGAGAAAAATGATGGTGAGCAATCTTAGTTAATCATTCTGTATACGTATTGGGGTATAATCATATCTTTATTATGCCCTTGGGATTTTAAGTGTTGTTATATTTAATTGGATTAATTACAAATAATAATAAACGAATAACGAACGGTTATTGTACTCGTTTACTTGTACCTACACCATTGGAAAGAAAATAGTTTTATACTTATAAAATTAAAGATTGAAATTCGAATAAATGTACGATTAAAGGATACATTTCGGATGACCGTATTCGGTGAATGTCACGGTATATAATAATATCAGAACTACATTGCGTCTGTAATTCGGTCAGACCCGTGTGACATCGATTGGCGTTTGAAATCCGGAGGAAATAATATATATTAAACACGTCGAATCGAGCGGAGTGCTCCGGTGTATATATATATACGTGTGTGTGTGTGTGTATGTGTGTGTTTATACTTGCATGTGTACAGATTGTGCAATATATATATATATATATACATTGATGCAAGTGACATTTTGTGCAGTGGAGTAAGGAGCGAATGCGATGTTCGCTGACCGGATATATCTATATTATATAATATACGGGTGTTAGCGGGTTTGTCTGGGTAAGACGATAGTTGAACGAAATCGCCAGGATTTTATCTGATATGTATATCGACTCTCACGGCCATTGGAATCGCAAACGAATATACCACCGACGAATAGCTATGCTATACTGAAATGAAATACGCGGATTTAGTATGTAAATAATATAGATAACATTAGACACCGGACTGGCGTCCTTTAGACAACCAGACGACAGATGTGTCAAAAGCGTGAAGCTATTAAGTATATACAATAATAGATAACGTGTCAAAGGTTAGGTTAAGTGTTTTTACTAACTTCAAACTCTGCGGGATAACTGTTTTATTAAATTTTTTGAATTTTTAATTCATTACAACTCGCGCGATCTTTACTGTAATTAAATGGTTTTTTTAATTTATTTCGTTAGCATTTTAAATATTTTTTTTTCATGTAATTAAAGCGGGTTTGTAGATAGGTGTTTTTTCATTCTTATCGACGGTAAAAGTTGACAGGTTAAAAACTATTGGTTTCTTTTTAAGAAAATTATAAAATGATGTATGAAATAATCATTAAAATATATGTATACTCAAATATACTCAATTATAATTTATATTTGACGTATGTATCATCGTAAAACATACTATAATTTTTATACAAACATAAAATTAACTTAATAATGGTTTTGAAAAAAACAAAAAGTCCTTATAATATTATATTAAGAAAACAATTATAACATAGCGAGCAATTTTTGGAGCCTATGAATTTTGTAGTAGGAAGATCCTTCATATTAACATTTACCTATGGATTTTTGATTGATAAAACAACACAACTGACTCGCAAAATTGTTTCTAAAAAAAAACGGACATACCTAATATAGGTACTAATAATAATAATCAACTTTTGGGCCATCAAATTATATTACATTCAATGGCATATACACATACACACACTAACTCTCGAATTGACAGTACCCAGGTGCAGACTACAGTTGGCACCAATTTTTTTTCATTTTACAAAGGTTGAATTGAATCCTTTTTATGCGTCTTTCCGTTTTTCCCAAAATGTTTTATTCATAATCGGTATTTTTTTATTTTTGTTTTTAACCCAGCGTCGTATGCTAGCCATATTTCGTATACGGTTCGAACATTCGTTGTTAATAGTCACATGATTTATTAATTCCTTTAGGGTCCCTCCCTGCCATTATACGATACACATCTTCAAACAGGTAACACTATTACGTTCTCTTGGAAGGAAATTAGACGGTAAAATGCGTATTAGTAATGCATACACGAGGAATGACCCGAGAATATTTACGAATTACCGCTATGCATATATACTGTATAGCCTTTGAATATTTGATACGATTCCTCCACCGTGCATTTGTACGAATAAAACCCTGTTTTTTCCGTCAGCACGATAAGAATCCGATTGGAGTTTTAAATATGTATTTTGAAAATGGAAAACTCGGGTTTTTCTTTTGATTTTCCGATTAGTAACGCTGTACGAAATTATTTATAACATCAATCTAAATGTTTAAGATTTCTGAATCGAATTGGAGATCGCGGTAAACGTTCAACATTATGTACCTGTGAGTTATCTTCGATTGATATATTTTGTCCGATATTCTTCAATTTTTATCACGATGTTCATTCAAAATGTATAAATAAACTTTCAAAGTAATCGTAAATGAAGTATTTACTATTAAAAGTTATAAAGGAATATGAAATTAAATCCAAAATATTGTTACATTTTATTGTAATTGAATTAAAATACATAATTTTTTTTATTCTTGGTACAGCTTCAAAAATTTAGATTATTAACGTATAAACATATTTAATACTAATTTTACATAAAAATATTTGTACATTGTTTTTTCCAGATTGAGTTATACATATTTAATTTTAGAAATAAGATAATAAATTGTAATGTTGTTAATTTTAATTTGGTTTCAGTGCTTCAAAGTGTTTGTCTAAGTTTCTTTTGGTTGCCACGTGGTTTGATACTAAACAAAAAGATGGTTGACTTCAATCACAAGTTTAGCACAGCGCTGGTTCTTCTCTTCGCATAAAATGACTGTATGACATATTCTAGTGACGTATTTGCAAAATACATATTTTGTATTAACTATAAAAACAAAAAAAAAATGGTAAGTATAAAACTTTTCTAATGTCACATTCATATGATGTAATTAGTAATAAGTTACCTGGAAATGTATCACTTCTTTTAGATATTCGTTATTATTAGATTTTATTCAAGTGCACCGATACGTTATATAAATGCATCCTTTTTTTACTAGTAAAAATATTTTAAATATAACATTAATTTTATACTATTTCTTTATTTCATGATTATTAATACGTTAAATCTAGGCGCATTCGTATTTAAATCCATTACAATTTTTTTCTTTATATCTAATGGCCGATTGTCATTTGCCACGAGTTTCCAGTATATAATTTCTTTGGAACTTAAACCTAAAAGTACTATTGATTTTTTTTGGAAAAATAATGCCTTTATAAATGTTAAAAAGTAGATTTTAATTAAAAAATAAGTATATTTGTATACCTATATAATATATAAGTATGAAATAACTGGATTCACGTCATAATGACTGGGTCATTGATTGATCAAACATTTCCTTTTTAGGTTGTAATTTCAATTAATCCTTATTTCCGATTGCTTACTATCTAGAAATTATAAATTTTATTTTAACGTAATAAGGTATGTCATTACATGTTATTCTAATAGCGATTAGCTTTTACATGTTTATTACATAAGCTACAGACGATATTTATTTTTTAATTACATTTATATTATATTTTAAATGTTTAAAAATGTAGATGATTTAAAAAATTAATTAAAATTATATTTTCTGCAAAAAGTTGTTTGATCTTTGATATCTTTTTACAAACAGAGATATTGTATTCCATTGACGACAATTTTCAATTTTAATGAATCATAAATTGTTAAGTGGAGACTTTCGTTACGCACATGTGCATGATTTAAATAAAACGGGAAAGTAGGTAACCATCATGTTGTATAGTAGGAATTCAGTGAATCTCGTAATTGTATAAGTCACTGTAATGGATTTGTTTAATTTGTATTTAATAATATATGTACAGAAATTGAACACTAATATTAGTAGTTAATACATTTTTAAACTATTTAAATAAAAATAGAGATTTTTTGTGAAAATTACTAGTTTTTTATACTTATTTTTTGTAATTCACATTTTTTTTTTACATTAATATTTTATTATATAATCTTTAGATATATTTTAAAAATAAATATGAATTCACTTTGATTTTTCACAATTATTTAAAAAAAATATAGAATTTTTCAATATCTCGTTCTTGAAAACACCAACTATATCCAATTTATTATCAAAAACTACACTCAAGTTAAAAATTGAATTTGTTTGTTATTTATCAATGTATATTATACATTTATGCTTATAGAATCTAAAAATATATAGACAGTTTTTGCGTAATTTTTGTCCACACAGATAAATATTATATCTTAGAGTTTAGACATATTTTATTTTATTATGTTTATTTTATATTTTACACACTAATTGGTAAGTATTCATTATGCAGTTTTAAGTTATATCTATTGAACTTTTGAAAAAGTAAACCAAATTGTGTTTTATATATTATATTAATTGAGTTTATAAAACATCTGGTAATTATCTTTAATGTTGCAACTTCTAAGTTTATATTGCTATTGTTTCTCTTAATTATTATTTTTTTTTGTGTATTATTTTTAGTACTATATTTTTTTATAAACAAAGGACAAGAGACATTATCATACTTTTTTTTTATACAAAATAACGTAATGAACTCTTTAAAAATATTTATTTATGAGAAATAAATATTTATAGAACAATTTGACTGAAACGCAATAATATAATACTTTGATTTGGTATTATAATAAATACGTCATTATGACGACTATCGCAGACTAGTGTGATATCTTAATAATTTATTAATGACTTCATCAAATTGAATACGTTATTCTTACTGCCTTTTAACGATTAAAGACTTAAAAAGAATATACGATTTTTTATCAAGTTCAGCAACTAATATTTTATATTCCCAAGATACGTTTTTATTTTTTTTTTTTTAAAAGAAGAAAAATGACCGAATTATTTTCTTATAATGACGTATTTGGATCGTTTGGACTTATCTTTGTGTTGTTCATTCACATATGTATTTATAATTGAATTATATTTGGAGCAATTATACATTTATTATGTGCTTACCAATTAATACATTGATTATTTGCGTACATTTTGTTTTATATTTTCCTTAAAGTTTTTACCACGTAATACTTAATTAATAATAATTGCGTATAATCTTATAGTTTAAGTAGTGTCAAGTTAATATTTTTGGTATCATATAATTTATTGAATACATAAGTCTATCTTGAATATTTTTAAAAAAATGCACAGACCTTCATTTCAGGCGACGACTATTGTATTTAGGGCTCTCCTATAACAACTAACAAGACAAGTGACTAATAAATTATTAAACATGAATAACCTATAAAAATTTTAATTTTAATTAATTTATGCTTATATATGATGCATTATATTTATAAATAATAATTGCGGCAACCTCCACCCAATGTGCACTACTATTTGTCTTTTAATTCTATCTGTTAGATGAGCGATTTGTAATAACTTATTACAAAATACTTACTCTTTTACGTCCGATAATCTATTGAATTAAATAATAAATAATAACTAAAATACGCATTTGGTGTAAAAATAAAATCAGGTTCACAGTTACATCGTCTGTCGTTTCATGTTTCTTGTATTGAATAATTATGATTGGTCATTTTAATTATGGTATATTGTTCGCTAACCGTGATCTACTGTGAAATTTTCAGAGTTGGCTCGAGCTCAATTGTTGGACACTATACGACAGACGGTGTAGCTGTGAAACCTATACTTAATGATAATTTATGTAACTATATTGTTATAATATTAACATTACTAGAGGTACAAGAAAATCATCAACAATATTACAGTTATTATTATTAGTTGAATTTGAAATCGTTGTAGATCTTATGGTAATAAATTTTATGACAAAAACGGTGCTGAATACAGTGCATTATAGTTGGAGATGTTGGTGTATGTTGTATAATAACCACCTGCCTCGCATATATTAAGTAATTCGATGGTAACTATTGATTAATTTTTGTGTGTTATTTGTAATAGAAACGTTTTTCTTGATCACACTCGTCTACTAATGAAATGAAATAAAAATAATTAGTGTTATGTAACGGCAATATTCTAGTGTTGCCGCGGGTTCTATCGTAACTCATTTGTCGCCGTCTTAATAGTAATGACACATACTCGTTTGCCGACTAATATAAAACGTTTTGTGCACCAGTGCCGCCGTCGCCATTAAAGTTAATCATCAGTACAGTATAAATTCTGAAAACAAACAAAACTATTTATCGATGGATTGTTGATTTATTTTGCGCGCCTCTTTTTCATAATACATTATATAATTTTGGATTTTTCACTATCTGAAGAACATACCCATTATTAATATTTGCAGGTAGGTTTTGAATTATAGTAATATTAAATTATATCATACAATTATGTTTTTCAGGTTGTGTACTGTTTCTTATACTCATCATTATAATTTCAAAACAGTTTTTCTACGTTTTCTTTAACTGTTTCACGTATATATATATATATATATATATATTAATGATCTTCATACGTGGGCCATTCTAAATTCCTTTCATATATCCGAACATCAAACGTAACTATCGTAATATATATTCGTCATAAATAGCTTGCGAATTATTTTATTAATGAATATTTAATGCCAAAACGCGACATGAACTCCTCGAGATCGTTATCCTGACGAAAAATAAAAGCTTTTTACATTCTTGATAAAAGTAACATCTAGTATTTATAGGTTAGGTTATATAGGAATATAATCGTACTATATTTGGTTTAAAATATTCTAGATATTGCTGATTTGTTAAGATAACGGAAATTTAATTTTAACTGTTTGGTATTATGCAGCATTAAGTGTCACTAATATATCTAATATATTTTTAATGTCTGTTTTTAAATTCTTCGTTTTTATTTAAAAAATAGTTGAAAATGGTTCTTATAGGACGGATTAAATAAATATTTATTACAAAAATTTTTTAAAGTTTTCTTGGTGTGCCTAAAACAATAAAATTTCCATTTTAATGTATTATTACTATCTTCATACGTCATGCTAATTGTATAACTGTATATACGTATGTGATGTTATGTGATAGTATGTATTTTCTTGTATCAAAAAATAATTAATATTTATTTAAGTCACAGTAAAAACAATGTTTAACCAAACATCATTTTTTGCAATTGTTATTATATTATTTTATATTTTTATTATATTATGTTTACGTTTATTATATTTTGCTTCTGAAAATTTGTTAGATTAAATACATTAAAACAGCATTTATACATCTTACTGTCGACAGAAAAATTAAAAAACATCAAGTATACGTTTCCTTACATTTAAGAAAACTTTTTTCAGCTGCCAGACCTTAAGTATTAATTTCAAAACTTAAACAGACAATGGCGGTAAATTAACATATTTTGTACTGTGGACAACTTTAGCAATTATTCATTTTTGATGCATTTTTTCTTCAAAATTTATTTAGGAGTACTTTTTATTCAAAACCTAGTAAGAGTGAAATATTAGGTTTTTTAGTTTTAATATTACGTACGTCTAAAGTTGAATCTTCGACCTCATTGCCCATATCCTACTAATTAAACTAATTATGTCAAACTCCTAACGAAGAAATATTGTTTTCATATTTGTATGTACTTATAATATACTTAGTTAAAACATTAATAATATATATAATATGTAAATTATCCTCTAATGAGTAGGTTAAATTATATTCTAATCATATGTATCCTTAAATATCAATCGGTAATGTTGTGTTATAGTATTATATATTTTTCAATATTTTATATTTATATATGATAAGCACCTGTTAATCATTAAGTTAATAAACTTAGTAATTGATACTTAATTAAAAATATAGTTATGCCGTACAGATGTGTGAAATGTGAAATAAGAATATAATTTAAGAATGACGATATTATTATACATCGTATTTTTAAAAATAATATTAACATATTTAAAATATTTATTTTTAAATCGTATATTATTACGGTTATGATAAAATAGATGAAATTATAATTAAATTTTAAGTGTTTTTAATTTAATAAAGTATTTTAAAATATCGCAGAGAGTAATGGAAAACATATAATAAATATTTTGAAACGTGTAAAAAGTAATTGAACCAATGTAATCGCATTTATTTTTTTATTTGTTTTTTTTTTTTATTGTAAAGCTATTTTATATTTTCAATTTCAATTAATACAACTATAATAAAAACACTTATTTAAATCGTTAATGTTTTGTATATTTATGTACAACATAATTTTAATTTTGTTTATTAATACAGTTAGGCAGTAATAAAAAGTGATATAAATAATAATGATATTTTAATGGCAAACATTTACTACGATTTATATAATAATACTATACTCATACTCTCATTTTCGAAATAACAGACGAATAATATTAAAACGGAATACTCGTGGTTTAACTATTTATGTTCATATCCGATTTCTCAATAGCATTACCGATATCGATTTTTTAAGTATTTGTATACATAATATAATATAAACCTTTGTGCCACAGTCAAATATGTAAATACCGATCATCCGTGCATTTGAGTGTAAGATCTTTTGCGTTTTATCGAAATATTATTTTGATATTATAATATTGTTTGCTTTTTTTTGTGTGTAAATTTTTTACCGCAAAAAGACTGCTTAATATTATTTATTGTTTTAATAAACGATGAATTATATTTATGGACTATCTACGCGTTTTAGAACAATTTTTGTATGTCACTAATATAAACACACCACTTATTTTATTCTGGTAACGTATATTAAATGTAATAATTTTCTGTCTGTCATTAATTTTGGTACAAATAGTTCTTGACCATGTATCAGTAAAAACATTTTATTCAAAATTATTATGGTAATACAGTCAACTCGGGATATAACGAAGCTCAGTATAACAAACAAAACTGTCGTTCCTTGAAAATATCGTGATATAATACGAATATCGATATAACGAGCTCGCTATATAATAAACTTTTTGTCGGTCCCCTGAAATTCGGTTTACCACGAGTTGACTGTAATATACACCTACATTAAGTACCGAGGTGAACTATGAAAGTCCATTTTTTAGTATTCGGCTCTGTATTATTTTTTATTTTTAAGTTGTATTTTTCGATGTAAAAGATTTTCAGCTAAATTTGAGTATACCAAAATTAATTTTTAGACTTCCATTATAAGAATTTTTTTAAAAAACCTTTTTATACTAACTATTAGTTGTTACTGTTGTGTTTTGATGTTTGTACAATGAAAACATGAAAATAGACTTCTTTTTAATTTTTAATCAAGACTTTTAAAATTCAAAACTATAACTTAGAACAATACCTCTGAAGTTTTTAAACATCATTATATATATACACAATTCATATAAAACAAACATCATCCGTCACGAGAATCATCGAAAAACATAGGTTATTAATGATTTTTGAACTTTGTAAATATTTTTAAAGAACTTGGTTATTTTATTTTTTTTAAATGTATTAAGAAATCAGCTTATAACTTACTATCATATCTTGAAAATTGCAAATAAAAAATAATATAGGTTATATTATTATACATTAAATATCATTCTATTCTATTTTAACACGTAAAAAGTTGTAGGTAATATTAATTATAATTAAAATAATAAAATAATATGATATTCCATAACTTATAATGGAATGTAAATATTAGATGGTAGGAAGTTATTATTTGATAATATTGTTAGTAAAAGTAATATAGCGAATGATGGACTTAAGTTTTTCGAGGAATTTAGAGATCATATTTTCTAGTCGAACTGATAGTAATATTGGCGTATGATTGCTTATATTTTAAATTAGAGCTGAGAAACGTGAACGGAGCTACTTTGCGGCCTTATTGTGAAGGTAGTGGTACAATAGTGATTATTAACTTTATTATATTATATACAATAATGTACGTTTCGAAATGTTGGAACGTAGGCTGTAGTAGACTGTACTGGATTTTCCTTGTACTGGCATCTAGTTGATAGAAAATGTCTCTACCCACGGGTTTAAAATGACCGTATATAAACCAATTTATTATAATATTATCACATCATTGTGTTCCGTAAATGGGAACGAAAAATTTCTTTTCAGCGTAAAATAACATTAGCGATCGAAGGAAAATTGATTTAGAAAAAGATTCTCAGTTTGCTATAGGTATCAAAGCGGACGAAGATTTGGTAATATTATTAGGTGAAATAAAATATATAATACATATCATATAATATTCTGAGGTATAAATAGAATATGGAAGAGTAGTGTAAACGGGGAGAACGCTGATATCATTTTTGTCTTATTGTATCCGTATCGTATGGTGCATTGCCATTAGCACATTTTTTTTTGTTATGATTAGATAAAATATTTAGTCTGCGATTATAATGAAAGATTTTATTACTTCAAGATATTATATTAATGATTATATTTTTCTAAATGAAATATAATGAAATAATTTATTTCTTATTAACTGATTAAAAATACTACCAACCAATCGGATCTAAAGTTTTAGATAAATGTTCCGAAAAAAATAATAAATTAATGAAATTTATAATATTAGACTTTAAAACTTTTGAATAAAATAATATTATTCTTAGTTTGTATATTACTGCGAAACTTGTTTCTAAAAAAATTTAAAAAAATTCTAGTATAATGTATATTAAATAATAATACACTTTCTATAGTTTAATTGAACGTTATAAGTTATTTTCTGTATAATTTATATAGATAAAATATTTTATAACACACACATATATATATATACGATGTTCATTTATTTATTATTCATATAATACTATCTTCGTTATTTTTATGAAACGATAAATAGCTATATTTGAGATTATTGAGTTAATCAAAAATTTAATTGAATAAAAAAATAAAACTGTTGTGCTTATATCTTCGTTTTTTCGTTGCATATAATACTATGATTTTTGTGGAAGAAAGTACAAGAAGATTTTTTAACGTTTTATAGTGCAGATTACGGTATTATTACATTGCAGACTAGAAAACATATTATGACTAAATAAGTTTTAAATCGAATTGAGCACTTAGTTGTCTACGTTAGGTCGGGTTGGTTGCCGGGGGCTAAATATCCTCTCAAATCGTGCATGGATCTCCTATTATAATAGTTTTCGAGGGTTAAAGTTGATCAGTCGTTAATTTCTGTCTCCCGGTAGCATAATACATAATATAATGTGACGCTCTAAATAAAACTGTAATTTACGCCAAAAATCGTCGTATATATATTATAATGTATATATGATGTATATATATATATATATTAGGACATCGATCTGTGTCGTTGATCGACAACGTCCTAAAATTTTCTGTAGTCGCAAATGTGTCATATGGGTCGTATACCAATCAGGCTCGTGTCATTGATCGAATACGCGACTATCCCGTACGACACTGGTGTAGCACAATATTTTTTTTTACAATTCTTATATTCTTTTTACATGCATCTTAAAATATGTAAATAAAAATCTAATACTAATTTATTTAGACCAAAGTTAATCAAATAACTGAATAAAACATGAGTAAAATATACCCGTGGCAAAATTTCCATGATCGTATGGTCCGGCGACGAGTTTATTTATATCCAGATTTTCATAACCTGGCCGGGGTATGATTTTCCTAAGATAATAGTACCCCCGCTGCGCATTTATCGGAATATCTATATTCTCCAAATAATATATCATCGAAGTACAAATATTATTCGAGAACATTGCTTTCATGGGAGTACAATACCACAGGAACATTATATTCCTAATAAGATATTCTTAAGGTTTTTTACAATTCCCAGAATATCATGACGGGGTTTACAAATTGCATACAAAAATTATACCTTTGGTAATTTGTTTATAGGATTTTTATACCTCTCAGAATATCATACCGTAGGGTACAAAAATCCTAGAAAAATTATATCATGGTTATTTATTTCTAGGATTTTTATGCCCTCCAGATTAAACGTGTGAGAAGGGGGAGGGGAAAATATCGTAGGGAAATTATACCCCCAATTGTTATGAATGTCCGGTTGTATAATTTTACAGACAATAGAAAAAAAAGGATGACGATACGTGCGCACAGCTATTTGGAAGTGTTAAACTAAACATCGGGATTTACACATACACAGCGGGTAACCCAACGAGGATGTCTATATTTAAAATACACCTTTTTCTTTTATAAGTTTATTAAAAACAAAACAAAAAAAATAATAATAAGAAGAAGAATAGTTGCGACGCTAACAAGTGCTTATGATATTTTATGTGTATAATAGTTCATCAATTTATCAAATTACACTATATTTAATTTAAATGTATACGCTATATTTTATCTGTATTAATATATATATATACTCAACAACTTTAAAACAATATTGAACTAAATTCAGGTCAATTCATTAAGGCCAATCATTACTCGTGTAATGAACAAACACAAAAGTTTCTAAGTAATCATTTTTGATCCAACATACTTCAATGATTTTGAAACAAATAATTATTCCGATAACAAAAATAGGTCATCCAAACTGATGTTAGGTTATCTAACTATATCGTAAAATTGCAAAAACTATAATTTTATAATAATACCATAATGGGCAATGGCTGTACTTCAAAAACTAATAATACTTGTTTCATAGTATAATTATTCTGCATTTGGTTTAATTTAGACGATCTCGGTTAACTGCCGTCCTAACGATTTACTTTCAATACTGTTTGAATAAAAGTAGACATACGTGTTTTATTATATTTCCGAGGTTATAATAGAAAAAAAATAAAGAAATACATATTTTGCATGTTTTAAGAATAAATATTTAATTTAAAATATCAATTGGGAGTAAATAATTTTAAATTTTAATACCAACAAATATACAATAAATATAATTTCACACTACATATAAAAAATAATATACTTCGACATTGTACCTATATATTATACCGTTTAAGTATCGTACGTTTGCACAATCTATTTTAAAAATCCCATTTATTCATAAAGCGGTTAAAGATTGTTCATGGAAATATCCTATTAAAAATAATCAAATTTTTTTATATTTCAGAAAGTTTTTAGGATTGAATATTATTCTATCCAATCTAAATATGAAAAAGCTATCATTTATAACAGAATTTTGGCAGTAATTGTTTCCATAGTCGATTTTTGGCTGTGGATTCATTTTTTAATTTAACTATATTTACGCGATAAAATTAATTTTTAAGTACAGCATTTTTACAACGGATTAAGAAATATCTTGTTTCAGATTCCAAGTGTAAACAAAAATTGTTTCGTTCAAAATAATGGATTTTCTTTTCTCTCCTTCTTGGATATTACAATAGTTATATGCACACGGAGTTATAGTTGACCTCGGTGAACCTGCTTTACATAAATTTCAGAGTTTTCAAAAATTTTATTTGAAGTGTATAATTTGTTTTTCTTTGAAATTCAATGTTATAATAATTTTGTTTGGAACCGTATTTTAGCGTGCTTAAAATATCGATTTAAATTGTATATAAAAAAATATAGCCATCATGATACGATTAAGCAACTACATGGTACTTTTTAATTCTGTCTTGATTTTATGAAACGTTATCGATTATGTTTTGTAAAATTTATGCATTTTAAATATTTAAATATCAAATAGTCTTAATGTTAAAAAACATGTGTAAATATCTTAAATGCATATAAAAACAAACGCAAATAATCTTTTTCTAGGTAAATAATGTTTTTAAATGCACGTAATCTATCACTATTATTTATATGAAATAATATCCAAAAAACGTAATAAAACTATTTAACTAAATAGTATATAATGTATAACTAGAGGTAAGTACTTGTTATATTATATATTTATGCGCAACGGTTATATCAAATGACTCATTTGTAATGATATAGTCAAGCAGTTGTGTAATAATATCAATGTTATTAATTTTAATAAACTTTACATAAGCATTCTAAAAATGTTTATTTATTCAAGAATGTAATAATCGTACTTATCATCTAAATCGTCACGTTTACTAAAACCTTCCTGAACTTCTAATTATGCAACATTCATTAAAACTATTTAATTAAAATAAAAATATATTAAAGACAGTTTCTTTTGTATATCTGGTTATCTTAGTTGTAGATGTGTTAATTTATAAAACAATATTTATGTATAAATAATCATAAAATAAATACAAAGTTAGATGTAGAAGTTGTTTATTGCAAAAAGTTCCCTTTGATTAAGTTTTCAATAGTTGTACACGTCTTCAAATAAGTTTAGATTAAATATAGATATATACGGGTATGCACGAATAAAAAATAATTTTTAATTAAAATACATAAATACAAAAATAATCAAACGAGGGTAGTGCGATACAAATTTTGAAAATGTATTCCAAGAACTGAAACTGGAGAGGTAACTGCAAAGGTAAATACAATATAGACGAAAGTTGATAAGACAGGTATAATATTTTAGTTAATAATATAAAAATATTGTAATGTGATATAATAAAAAAAAAAATTTTCGTTTTCAAAAATATTATAGTTTTATTACCGGTAATGATGATAATTAGGCATTGTCAATAACGAAATTAACCGATTAATATGAAAATGTTAACCCGTATTAAAAATCTATCTGGGTAGAAAATTAATTCATTTAAAACAAATGTTGCTGAATTATGTTTGTTCTTCAATTTTAGGTAATTTAACAATACTAAAAACATTTGATGTTTGATTAAATGTAAAAGTGATAAATATAAAACCATATTTTAATTTCGTAGAATCTTGAAAATGTTAATGCGTAGTTGAACCCTCATTTAAATGACAATGGTTAAATTGTACATTTCCAATCATCTTATTTATTTTCTATATCTGTATGAAGTATTGGACTGATTGCTTCATATTATTATTTTATACGCATAATAATCTATTTATTTTACTGGTTATCTCGATGATAAATATATCTGCGATACAGAAATCGTACACTGACATTCACCACGTCATAACATAAAACGATATTGAAGGGCATCGTGAGATTCACGTGATTCAGTCATTCTTGTAAGTTAATTTTTCATTATATCATTTTATCATTCAGTGGATCATTTTATTATAATTTCAAGTACTTTAATATTATCTTATGCTATTTAAATAATATAATGTAATTATTATGATTACGCAACAGTTAAAATATATTTTCAGATATTTTTCTTTATTGGTAATAAGTTGTGAACACGCTACCAGCTAAAGGATACGCTTATTTCTCGACTTAAAAAAATATCTACGATTTACAAAAAGCTTTTTATAGAGTTTTATAGATAACTCCAATCTAATATAATGAGTTCTCTTTTGTATACATAAATATATAGATAGATAGATAGATATTATTAAGGCAGAATGTGTTAGTCACTTAAAAATTCTTTAGACGTATTATAATTCAACAGACACTGCAGGGAAACGAAACAATCGTAATAGGGTGTGGAAAAGAAGTAAAAATTGTTAATTAAATAATAGCAAAGACTCTTGAAAGTTTTAGGAGTTGTTGTCGTGAGACCGTAGTTTTTCAGTGAATTCAAAAAGACGAATTATTATTTTTTATCAAATATTTTTAAAAAATCGGCAGAGCTATAATATATTATTGTTTTTTTTTTCGAAATATTAGCATAACCCAACTGGCTAATAATAGTTTGGACTGGTCCAGGTAATATTTCCCGGGGCCGGCCACGCTGCACCCAAACGACTATTTTTTACGTTTTTAGGAAACAGACGAAATGACAATAAGTCTATATTACGGTTAAGCCGTATAATAGTCGTCCGAACCGTTGTCGCTGCAGTAAAATAACGAGTGTATAGGTACCCGTGCCACCCACCGCCCCGACGAGTTAATCGACATTAATTTGTACCGTCGACGAAGGGTCGGATTTCATTAGCCGAATGGCTTTTAAAAACAATACGCAATTGATTGGGGCATGTTTCAATTCCATTAAAACCGAAACTTACAACGCCGTGAAATATGTGTGCCGCGCGTGCATAATGTATTGGAATTTTTTTATTTTTTCATTTTGCATTCATCTCTTCACGTTTTGGATCCGATCCAACAACGATCACTGTTCGCCGGGTCGTCGCACCGGGGGCAGAGCCGTGTCCGGGGGAAAGGGGGGGGGGTGGCAAAGACCTCTTCGAATTTTATTCATTCGGCAACACGCGCACACACACACACACACACACATATATATATATATTATTGCACGTGGGGTTTAGGCGACGATCCGTTTCGCCGTAGACGTTTATTGTCGCGTCGCCGGACGAGCAATAAATACGTCGTCGACCCGGCCGTCGAAGCTTATACGTGTAAGGTTTAGCCGGTTCATTTTACATTTCGCCCGCAGAATATACGCGTTCGACATTATTTTTTTCCAGTTCCAATCGTCGTCGGGCCCGCCGCTCGACCGTATATATTATTACATAGTGTTTACGGTCCGACGCGTGCCCGCCCACTAGGTTTCCGCGTTCTAGATTTATGGTCCGGCGGCGCCACGCGATATTTATCGGAATTAAATTCTTGCCGACACGCGGACAAACGGGACGGTTCCGGTCGCCGGGGAATTAAGACGTGTATAAGTCTTTTTCCCGTATCCCCTCCATCCGCGGACACATCCGATCGGACTATTCGTCGTCGTTCGTCGTCGTCGTCGTCGTCGTCGCCGATAAACGCGTCGTCTCCGCTCTCCATCGAAATCCGATATATTATATTATTATACTGAAATACGAGACAACCGGGCGGGTTCCCCTATTATACACGCAATACATCCAATCGCTCGCCAGTATAATATATATATACGCGTACAATTACGACCGATATTGTTATCAGCGTCACTTAACCAAATCATTTATTTATTTTTTAGGGGTTTTGTGGTTTGCTTTCCCCTTTTAAACTTTATATGATCAAATTAGTAATAGTAACACGACTATTGTGTTTTTCCATATCTTATAAAATTACATTAAACCATCGTTAATTCTCACAGAAAACTAAAAATAAATCAAGATTAACGTGAAAATATTATGTCCTGCTAAAAACCATAATCTATTTATTTGTATAGTATAAGTTTAAAATTGCATCCATTAATAAAAAATGAGTGTTACATAACAATTGAAGTATAACAAATTTAAGTTAGGAATATGATAATTGATTTATATTAGTTAAAATACAAACATTGTATACTAAATTTGAAGAACAACACATTTTTGAAACAGCGAAAATATAATTTTCGTTGATTTGTATGCGATTAAGAAGTTTTACTAGGTACCTAGTACTTGAGTAATATAACTGTATGATATAAGTAAACGTAAAATACTGCAACTACGTTTATAGTCAATAATAAATAAAAAAGTATATAAATCTTTAATAAATATTCTTCTTTTTAAATTCGATATGTGTTTATCCTCTAATATTTCTCTAAATTTCACAGTCTTAATTTTTGGTACAAGATTATATTACAGTAGATTCTCGTTATGTCGAATCTCAAAGGGGACTGAAAAAAGTTCGAGATATCCAGTTTTATTAAAATTGGTAAATAATTTGAGTACTTAAAGTACTAATACCACATGCATATCAATTAACTACAACAATAAATAAATACATTTATTTTTTAAAAATCTGTCATTTAAGTTTATGTTTAATATTACTTTTGTTTATTTGTAAGGACATTTAATTTATGTTTATTTTTCATTTCATTATATTGTATATGAATGACTAAAAATACGTGAAATCACAATCACTATAATTGAATGTATCTTCTGCTTAATTTTTTGTTTTCACCACAATAGAAATATTATTTTTGTATTCTATATAACGAAAAACGATTAATTTTATTTCAAGTTATCAAGAGTTATCGATTTCAATGTAGTTCGAGATAACGATGTCTGACACAATAAGTATCTACAGTATTGTTATCAAGAACTTTAATAAAGATCATATTAATATATTCGTATAAAAAAATAGATTTTAACAACAATATTGACAATCTTTCCACACTTGTAATATGTTCAAAAATGTTATAAGTTAAATCAGACTAAAAGACAATATTATAGATTGTTCTTATGTAAACAGTAGCGTATTTTGCAATTTATTATTCATATTTTTTCATAATTATATGATAAAATATAAAAATTCAATTATTAACGAATGATAGTAAAAATAGAAAAAAAAACCCGTTTAATCTTATAATTAATAGCCATTTATTGTTCAAGTAATTTATTTTATAACTTACGTACAGTGAGCTATTATTGTATTATTAGTAATGTCAGTAATAACATCGTTTTATCGTTATATCAAAAAGATCACGTCACATAAATCAATAACAAAAAATAAATGTTGCATTCTAATCCTATTTTAAGGATATCGACGGATACACTTACAATAACCTAATATGTTTTGATCTTTATGATAAAATAAAATGGATGGTTACGTTTTAAATATTGAAAAAACCAACCTGCTCGGTACAGTAATACTTAAAAAGTAGCTTGAAAATAATAGTGTGCTCTATCGTATTTTATCGGAAACACGGAGTTAGTGGAGGTTATACCTCGCAAACGGTAAAGCAAAAAAAAAAAAGATTTAGTGGCAGACCGTTAAGCTGTTAAAACGTGTTTATTGTCCTATTATTTGAATAAATGGTTCAAATATCGTGCAACAAATCGTATACAACACGTGTTGATAGTAACGCGTGTGTGCAGATTGTTATTACTATTATTAGTATTTATGTATCATATATATAGTTTCGTTGGAATAGTACAATCACGACATCGGATACTAGAAAATAACACATTGTTTATATATATATATATATGATATCTCTAGTATACAATATTTGTCAAGTCCTCACAATATAATATTATACTATACATTGGCACATAAAAGGGTGTACCTATATGATACGTTATAAGTGAAATAATATCATATCAAAGTGTCTTATAGGTTATTAGTAAATTTATATATTTTTTATCGTACACCCTTATTAAAAATCATAAAAGATAAAATTAAAATATATTTTTTTTATTTTGTTTTTGGTAAAATATACATCACCTAATCGATTTAAAAAAGGGAACCTCGTAAACATGCGTATTTTATTGTAGTGGCATTTATTAATATGTATATATTATAAATATATAAATGCAATTCATAATATATAATAAAACAACACTATTCCCTTAAAAAAATCTTAGTTGTGTCACTGATACTGCATAGCATGCTATTATAATACTATCATAAGTATTATAATACTTTATTATATCATTCCAAACGCGTTTTTTACGAAAATGCTATATCTTAATTTGATTTTATAATATTTTACCATAAATAATTATTTGGGCTTGTTTAATGTATTAGCATATTTTTTTTTTTAGATTGCTTTACACGATGTTTTGCAAACTATAAACGTATTTCAAGTGCATATTATTCTAACGAATATATTTTTTTGGGGAATATAGAATTATATATATATATATATATCAATGATTTTGGCACACTATTTCATTTTTACAGGTACCAATTTTATTAAGTCAACCCAGGTCAGTTAATTTTTTTTTTTTGTATAAAATATTAATCAAATATTAATTATATTGTACTATCAAAATACATCCATTATCGACGTCCAACATCAAAGTAATCTCCTACAATATTATGCGTTAATTAATCATTTATATCGGTGTATGTGTATATTTGACGGATGCATTTTTCAGCCATTATAAAATATTCTGGGTTTTAGTTATTTTTTAGTCAATTAATTTGTTCGATCGCTTTTATGCACACCGATCAGTGAAAGTTATTTTTATTGATAAATATACTTAATAATAATGATTATTATTATTATTATGAATATATACATAGTTTCTGTATGAAATATCGAGGTTTGCCTATAATTAAACGGTGATTTATTTAAATTTTTCAATTATACACTTCGTATATTATATTCCCACACTGTTTATTCACCATGACTGGTCCGGACCGTTAGTTCCGAATTTATTTTCAATGTTTAATAATTATATAATAATTTTGGAATTATCGATTTAGAGCCTATTAATTAAATTTTTTTTTACCCTAACATGCTAATATTATTATATAGGTATCGTCTTTAAAATAATTAAACTATATTTTCGTGTATTATTTATGTATGATAAACTGATAATTATAAACTCTATGAGTTTTTTATTATTAATAAACTTCTTAATACGTATGCACAGCATACATATTGTAATATTATGTGCAATATTGTTTCTTTATAGTATTTACATTATATTTCAAAATATTAATATAACAATTTTAAGACGGAACTTTGTATAGGCAATTGTGGTACATAACGTCGAAGGGGGTCAGAATGTGTATTCTTTATAATAATATTATATTATAATATTATCATCTTTATTATTAATATGAATTTTATTTTATTTTTTTAAATCTTAACAAGACATTATTACAAAGTTTCATATTATCATATTTTATAAATATTTTTAAGATTGGTAATTAATTCATTATGTTAAGGATATAATATTTTGTCAATTTTTCAGGATAATGCCTAATGTATCTGGTCCAATAAAATTGTTCTGTTCAAATGATATCGTGTAGATAATATTCATATACAATAATAGACGGATTTGAAATTATTCTGACTAGATCAGAACTAGTGACTTAGTATTATTTGAAGACTGAAAATAGTATTCTCATTACAAAAATGTATTCAATTTTCATTGTTAGGTTATAAGTTTAACTTGACGATTTATGTCCGTCGATACATATTTTTAATTCTATAGATAACAATAAAATAAAGTAATGTACTATACGTGTCGTTTTACTGTTTTTTTTTTATATATTTATTACAATATTAGTGGGAACAATAAATACACGAACAAACCCTCAGTGACGACTTGTAACAATGGGAAAAGCAGCAAAAGATGAACATGAATATTGATAAAAACAAACGGGGTAAGTTTAACACGAATGTTATCGATACACATGTTTTTTTGGATCCATTCGTAAGTACTGTGTTTCTCTATTATATGCGTTAATCAATTATGCTCTCAATTAAAATTATAAACACGCCCGGGGAAAATTCTATAGTCTTGCCGATATGAGATTTAACTAAAACTTGATTAACTCGAAACACGCGATAAGCGAGAAGACGTGAAAATTAATCTGAATTATGTGAAATATATCTGATTAATAAATAAATACATTATACATAATATATACGTATACTATATTGAATATAAAATCGTTTTTGTTATAACAACGCTGTTTGATGATTAATTGCCAAGTTGTTGCATAAGTTTCAGCTCCATCGACAATTTATGTACATCATTTTTATTATAATCCGGGAAATAAAACTTAAGTTTTCGGTCATAAATGATATTACAATACTTGAAAAAACACATTCATATATTTTAAATTAATAAAGTAGAAGAGAGTTTTGTACGTGTGTCGTGTAAGTAACAGCTGAATCGAATAACCGAGTGCAGATGATTATAATTCTGCAGAAAACGTTGGGTATTAAAACTGAGATATAATTGGTAAAGGCGGTGTATTTGTGTGTTATATCACTGAAATAATACGCATGAGTGTAATTTAATTTTAACAAAAATGTTCATACACTTTGTTAACGTATTTAACTGTATTTTTTTTTACGCATCTTGATAAATTTATGTTTTTATCGTATTATACAGACACATAGATGGCTGGACAATCACGTGCACTAATTATATATTGTCTGTTAAAAAAATAATAACAATAATAATGAAAAAGGTTATCACCTGGTCCGCAGCGTGCGAGTTGAGCAATTATAATATAATATTATATATTTATGATTGAGAGAGGTAAAAAACGGTTGACATAGTTAGGCTTTCGTTAATGTGCGTATGTGCAGTTTTCTATTATTTGCCGTCGTTTTGGTCGACATTCTTTCGGACATGCGGCCCATTGTGTTGTTTTGTGTACATACGTATAATATTTTATTGCTATTATGTGGATTTTTACAGTACTAACAATGATATGCTGCATTCTGATATCACGAAAAAGAGATAAACGTATAAATTCGAGCAATCTGTTAGTAACGTTTGTTCGAATTGATTGCAATACGGCGCATCGTGAGTAATTATACTATTATAATATGATAATATTGCTAATAACTATAATATCTTATTACAGATAACTGTGGACCTCACTAAGGAATTTAGTAAGTAAGTTCATTATAATATTATTTTATAAACGTTTCATTTTTTTATTTGCAAGGTGCTATTTATATTAAACATGTATTATAGTAGGGTTTTTAATTAAACATTTTAATTACTATTATCTGTTATTCCAATCGAATTATTTAAAACTATACACAATACTTTATTAAACTTTAAAATTATTTTATGATAGGCATTTATCATAATATATCGATATATAATTTAATTGTATGTGATGAATTAAAGCATATCGATTGTTTTGAAAAATAAACCAATGAATTGACTACTTGCATATTTTGATATTCTTAACTATTTTGTTATTAAAACGAAACGAATAAAATATCCTTTTTCCGAAAACTCAACAATAATCATTTAATGCAGATTAACGCAATATCTGCACATGCTGTTGTGCAAAACCATCGTACTAGAAGTTTTTAGAATTTGTTATATCAAATAGATATCAGAATACCAGAGTTTAAAAGATACGCATAAAGAACTAGAACAAGCTTGATTAATAATTTAACTATTTATTTTTGTGCAACTAATAATGTAATGCGTAATGCACGAGGATCCATTGTGAAAATATATATTTATTTTTTTTTATTATTGTGAAGTCATGGCGTATGAAAATGTCGCTTTTATTTTTCATGCACTGTTATCGGTAAAAAAAGGTTTTACTAAGCGGTAATTGTTGATTATCAGCCATATAACTCGACACGAAATGCACTTCTCATCATGCGCAATCACGTCCCACAATAGCAATGTATTGTGTTGCAAAAGTGGATCGTATTTTTGACATATTCTTCACCTAATGGACAATTTTTAACGTACGGATATCATAACAGTACTTCATACATTGTATTTTTCACGCATGCGCTTTGCACATTTATGATTGGCGGATTGGAAAGTGCTACTGTTGTCATTTTTCTTATATCGTGTATGATGAAATATCTAAAACAACCGTTTAACTCGATTTCAACCGAATTAGTTATTACGAATTACATGGATTAGTCACGAATATAGAGGGACATTATTGTCTGGGTTATAATTTTTGTTTTTTAATCAGTTTTTCTTTTATTTAGTTTTCACATAACTAATATTATCACGATTGCAGTTTTGGCTGTCAAGACAGAAGTGACATTTTATTTTAATTTATTTTTCAAACATGAATGAATTCTGACTGCTGATTAAAATAAACTTAAATAAAATTCCCTTAACATTTTTATAACAATTTGCTGATTTATTTATTCGTTATTAAATACGATTTGCTATTTATTCATTAATATTGTTTAATCGCGTGGCTTATTTGAATACAAAATATCTAGTACATTTTTTAAAATATCATCGTTGTTACCGCAATTAAATTAATTTAGCCGTATTCTTGTAAAATTGATTTCGTTTTATTAAAATTACAGAACTTCCAGTTTGAGCGTGACAAAATTCAATACCACCGTCCGTTTTCTATACTCACGGGAGTCGGTTATCTTGATGTTAATTTATTATCTTAGTGTATTTTGAGACGTTCCACGGTTGTCGATGTCCACCGTCACCGTTCTATTATCTTCGTCGTAATCGTCGGTCTTACAATTATTATATAATAATATATACATTATTACACGAACGATACCGCGATAGCGTACACAACGACAACAACAACAAAAACAACAGAAACAATAATAATAATAATAATAATAATAGTAGGGACACGCAGAATTATAATATATTATCCGGGGATGTCTGGTACCCGCGACCCTTATCTATAAAGAAAAACACGCACGTGCACCGTCTCGGGCCGGGAGTAACAGGTACATAATATTATAATAAAGTAATCCGCTCCCGAATCATCACGGTTCGTGACATTCAAATGCAATTAATTTTAGAGTTGCCTTGGTGCGGCTTAGTCAGTTTAGGAAGCTTAGCGTTTGTTCGGTGTTTGTTGTCTGCCGCGTCTCTCCACGTCCGTATTCCAGCTGAGATTACACGTCCTGTATAAAATAACCCGAGTGAGCATACACGATTTTATAATATAACGTACTACTAAGACACGATGTGTGTACCACGCGGGCAAATCGTCGGTGTATACCTTAGATAAAATAATAGGTAGGTCCGTGACCGTTATTCATGGTCGTGGACTTGAAAAAAAAAACTTTCGATTCCGAAGAAAGGTTATATCGTTTCGTTTTCGATATTAGCTATGTCGGATCGTATATTATTACTACTACTACAACTACTACTACTACTACTACTACTACTACTACTACTACTACTACTATTATTATTATTGTTTTTTATCTTTAGGTACGGCGCCTTTGAATTTTTTACCGTCATACGGTAAAACGGTGGCCGCCGTTCTTTACCTCTTCCACAACTCCAGTTCAATGAAGTATAAACGTCGTTTGGGGGAAGTTAATAATAATATATTTTTTTTCCTGCTCTTTCGTGCAATTATTATTGTCCAGGACTGTATATTATTATTTTTATCCTATCAACATTTGAAGAAAAAACGCTGAAAAGGCGTATATGTATTGTATAGGGTACATTATACGACTAGAAAAAAATAAATAAATAATAACACATCGATTCGTATAATATATTATTATCTCGATTCGCGTCATAAAGTTTTTATTATTACGCAACACGTTTCTTTACGCTCTAAAAATAAGTCGCTTTCTCACGTATTGCTTTTATTACCAACGTCTCTCGTCCATATATAATATCTAATATTATATTTATTTTTGGTGTATAAACTTCCTCGAAAATATTTTACCTTGAACCGTGAAACGAGATTATTTTAGATAAAACTCCCAAACAATACAATATGTAATGTACAATACATTAAATTTGTCCATGTTAATGAAACACTATATTCATATACGGGATGGGTCAAAGTAACGACGCATGTAATACATAGCATAATGTAATTTATACATGATATTTATACGTAATAATATTATATGCAATTCTGATTATTTAATTTTATTATCATCTTTTTATTCCAAATATTGTTTAATAATGAAATCATTTTTAAAACCCAATGCTAGAATAAGATTATTATAATAATTAATTAATTAAAATCATTTTGATTTCAAAACGAGAATTTGATGAATGTGAAATACGTTTTTTGACATTCTACAGTCCAATTATTAGATACGTATCTACTACAATACGTCTACGTCATATATAACATAATATTAACAGACACGCTTTTTTGCATACTAAAATAAAAAAAAACCCATCGAAAATAAGCGCTCATTGATTAGTTTTAATTAAATCTACGTGATAACGTTATTGAACATTATTTTATTATATACAACATTTGGATTTTATTCTAAGCATGTTTATACAAAATACAGTTGATGTTCAATAATTAATTATAATTAATTTACTTTTAAATATTACAAGTACATGACCTATTTCATAAATAATATTAAATACGTAGGTTGTCTCAAAACTTTGTAAATATCCTAATGTTAATTTATAAATTCACTCAAATTGTTAAACCAGATTAATATTTATTTTATGTCAAAACAAACATAATGTAATAACATATTCTTATTTTTTTATGACGGATCATCAAAATAAACATTAATTAAACTAAAAAAATCCATGCAGGATTAGTGACCTCTCTTTGTCCATATATATGTACGCATATAATTATGAATTATGATAATACGTTGTTGTCGTCTTAAATCTGAGTACAACAATAAGCTTTTGTGTTAAAAAAAAAAACGATTCTGTATAGAACTTGGGTTAACTCGAAAGTCATATTTAATCTTTTTTGGATGATATCATTATAGACGAACGGTCGTGGAGCAAGTACAAATAACAAGCACTACAGCGTAACTCCGGTACTCTCGTACTTACCAAACGTCATTTCGGGACACAAACAGCGCGACTCAGTCGATTTTCCATCTTATTTAATTACAGAGACCAGACAGCGACGCGTTCGAGAATATACATTAAATAGATTATATAATTATATGCAAATATTAGAGACGATAAGTAGTTATTAAAGATTAACAATTTCAATTTAATTGTCTTGTATGTGTATTGTATCAATATGGAGCATGCTTTTTTTTTTTGTAACTTTAATGATTAAAACCGTAACTCTTTCAAAATGAATCCTTGAATTTATATTATGTTTTTCGTCAATATTATACGAATCTTGTGATAAGCTTTGGAAATAAGAGGATAATTATTGAAATAATAAGTTAACAAATACATATATAATTGTTTTTTTTACAGTAATTTTATATGTTATTCATATTATAGTTTGGTATGTAAATAATTTTTACTTATACTTATTTTATTTTCATCGGTTTAACAATGAAAGTTTTTTACATAAATCAGATACTTAAAATTATATTCATTTACATACAATAACTATTAAATTTTTAAACCTTTTTTGTTTTGTATTTCTGAAAAACATCAAAAGCCGAGATAATACAATTTTGACAATTAATATGATTTTATATACGAGTCTGGAACCCGAACATAATATATTCAAATACAATACTTTATAGTTAAAGTAGGTGGATTTTTCATGGAATTTACGTAATACGTATTGAGTAGGCTACATATAATTTTACAAAGATATACGCACATAAATATACTGAGAGATCTTCTGAATCGTATGTTACAAAAATATCAAGGTGTGCATATATATTCTGTGTGTATACCGAACATGTTTTTGTACCGTAAAATCATCATTGTGTCTGCATATAATAATAATATTGTTAAGTCAGCTGTTGGATGTTGTTCTAATAGCTCGCAACTTTATGTGTCTGGTAAAGTTGAGACTGTACAATAAAAATACATACACTCTACTCTATTATGTATACATATTTTTATTGTAATTGCATTATTCGTACTTGCTCTCTCGGTATACTGCAGTGATTTATATTTTTCTACGGTTTGTAAATAGTGTTAATGCAACCAGAATTGCGTTCAAATCGTTATATTATTTTATAATCATGGAGTAGTCATGCGTTGATCGTATTTTGATGTTATTTGTTTTGCAACTTGTGGTTCATGAATATTAACAACTATTTAGTTTTTTTTTTTTTGATATTTATTAATGTAATATAGACATGTGTGAGATAAACAGTTGTAAAACTAATACCATTGTTTCGGTGACATATTTTAAAAATATAGAAGTTTACAATAATCGACAAGTTAACGAAGAAATAATCACGAGAAAATTAATTAAAACATAACAACTTGTAACATGTGTTATTTTTTCACTGGTGTCATTATTTAAATTAAAATTACTGGAAATAAGACTATATTAAATAATCATGTTGGCTATATAGTACTGCATGGATGTGGAGTATGGGAAGCAACAAAGACAGACAAAAAGTGATGAATAATATTTGAAAAGGAAATCGTATATAATATATATGGACCCAACAGAAACGAGAAGGAAAATACATGTCAAACACAGAGATTAGAACAATATGTAATGAGCTGGTTATAATAGGTGTTCTTGAAAACCGAATGATAATAAGCTGATTGAAATGATGACTATGATAACGGTGGGAATGTGGAACGACCTAGTTTCAGATAATACCTAAAAACATAGTTAAGCTTCTAAAAGTAAGATATGGCAAACAACTATTCATAAACTGAAAAATATGGAGAGGTGTATTTAAAGTATAGAGGGGTCTATAATGAGTATGAAATTAACCTAAAAAATAATAATAATAATATTCATGTATTTTACAAATTATTATTGGCCACTTAAAATTGTGGAACACTTTGTTTTATACAACCAAGATTTTTCTCAAATAACTTACAATTAAGTTGTCTTTAATATAATAAAATGTAATACTTATAATATTTATTAATAGTTTAATGTGGTGAATCGGTTAAAAAATTCAGTGAGATCGACACAGTAGTGAAAACAGACGTAAAAATAATACGAGATTGTAGAAAATTAAGTAAACATTTTTCAAATTGACGAAAAAATTTTGTTCGTTTCTAAAAAATACATATATTCAAAAAAATCGTGCTCACTTGTTATTGGACTGATGAAATATTTGATATCAATGATTTATTTTACATGGGTTTTTATTTTTATTATTATTTTATAGTCATTACATAAGTATATTATATGTTATATTGTAGTGAGGTGTAGTATATATTTATAGCATATTCGATTTTAATAGGATCTAGATGAATGACGCCTAAAGAATAATTTGATTTTAATAGAATCTCACCACTGTTGTTATATGAATATATCATACTACTAACTTACCTGCCTCATACCTCTCCAGATTCTATAAAATTAATTCTAGTCCAAGAAAATTGTGTTCTTAAAATATCTTTGCAGATTCAATCCACGCCCTACCTATACCTACCTATTAATTCCTATAGACTTTCCTTGAATGATTCTCCCTTTTGCACAGTCCATATAGTAGTATAATACTTCCGTGATCCGTTTTTTATATTCACTTTATCCTTTTCCTCTGATCTACATTATGAATAAACGCTATTTTCTATTCTCGATTCTTTTTCACCGTTTCTCTCAACTCACCAGAATAAACCAGTGTATATTATATTTGTGTTAGTTGTACCTATGCTTTTTACAAGCCTTGTAAGTTGCAATAAATTTAAATATAATATAAACAGTATCATTTTTTTTTAAAAAAAAAAAGCCTTATTGTATGTTTTCGATTATTTTTTTAAGAGAGTTTAATAATGTATTATATGAAATAGTAAGAAAAACTACAGTTTTTTTTGCATTTTTTGAAAAGCGGAGAGAAGTGGCTTAAATGCACCACGTAAAATGTTGGTACACTAGCTAATACTCCACTTTAAATAATTGTAATTGTCTGTAACTGATTAAATAGTTTTTCAAAATTATATTTTTACACAGAAGTATTCAAAAATGTTATTTTAAGAACATATTCTGTCATCATTTATTCATTCAAAAAAAATTAGTTTAACTTCCAAAAAACATTATATGGATACAATTTGTACGAGTTACATTTTCTTTCAAGTTTGTAAGGTCGTGTTGAGTTTACTAGTCACTTTAGCAGTGCCTACCAGAAAAGTATTTTAAATTATCCTCATAAATTCTATGGAGAGGTGTGGTGGCGGTGAGCTAAATAAAATAGAAATGTCGAAGAGCTCTGTGAAGAATACGGTCGTAAAGGAAATATAAAGACGGAATAACGGTGATATAGATTGATGAATAGATGATGATTCAGAAGACGAAAAACTTTCCGAGAATGACGACAATGTATATTATTATTTCCATATGTAAACACTGTGACTTCCATCGACATCAATTTTCTTGCTGTTTGTCGTAGGACCGCCGTCGTATTCGGAGGTGTATATTATACAATATAGTCGGAGACGAGGCGAAAGACGCGATGCCGCATGGGTGTTCGGCAACGCCAAGCAACAGAAAATATCTCAACAGTTGTGTTATCGCCCGCATTTATCGCGTATAATATTCGTAACAAAGAGTGGAGTTTCGAAATTTTAATATACCCAAAATGCGATTTATATTCAATTTCCGACCGTTTAACCTACGCATATTACATTATATATCATATACATACGGTGTACACGTATGTCGTATATGTATATCCAACAAGAGACCGTCTGAAAACATTTACTGTTACACGTCTTTGTTTTCATACACAGTGCTTTTATAGGTTCGTATAAAAAGAAAAAAAAAACAAATATACACAAACAAAAGCCGGTCATAATAAAATGCCGATAGCTTTTTCGTCTCACTCGGCGTTTTAAATATAAAATTGTCTGCAATACAAATAATAAAAACAAGAAATAGGTGCAGACATGCGTGGGTTGTGTTTCAACTTTAAAACGTTCGTTTTTCGCGTATTTCATGTATATCTACCGTTCTAGAATGGCTATGATATTGTATTGCGTATTTGCGTAGGTACATGTATCGTATATTAAATTGACTATCGCGACGTCGCTCTGTTGTGATGACGTTTTACCGTTCTATATTATGGCAGCCTACAGTTGTGTACAGTTTTGTAGTATCGTTTATCGCCGCTCACGAGTCAACAGATTGAATCGTTTCAGATTTCGACCTTCGTGAATGATAAAAACGATGCCCATTTGATTTAATTTTTTTTTTTTGTTTTAAAGTGGTTTTAGTCTGTAATTTTCTTGGGGTGGTTGTATTGATGTAGAGAAATACGACTTGTTAATGTGTACAAAGTAAATACATTTAAATATATTATGTGCCCTGTATATACTATGTCCGTGACCCGTATTATACTGATACTCACACGCATGCATGCATTAAAATAATTAAAAAATGACTGCATACCAAATCATTTTTTGAACAGAAAAATGCTTTAGCTGAGCGAAATTAATGAAATTTCACTGTGCTGGTTCTAATTCTGTAAAAATTTAAGATTCCTTTGACGTCTCGTCTAGAACCTAATCATTGTGTTCTTAGTAATATCATTTTACGGCTAAATATTATACACTAGTAAAAACGTTTAAAATATTGACTAAATATTTTATTCTATTATGCTAAAATAAGAAACTCAAAATTAAAAAAAAAAAAAATGTATTAATATTTTAATTATAGGGTAGAGCCAAACTGTATTTTTTACGAACAACTTATTATTATCTCGATCTGTTTAGATCAAACTCGACTTTGAATACATTTTTTAAACTATTTAAACATTTTGAATTTCTATATTGCAAAAGATTAACGATACATGTATGCAATTAATTTAATAAAATTATGAACAATTTATAACTAAATTCATATTTGTTTATATTTTATAATCGATGGCAAACTTAATTTTACTTGAAACCTACGAAATAATTTAAATCGTGTATTTACTATTCATTTCTAACAAACTTTGAACTGTTTAAATTTTATGAAGTTTTGAATGTCCAAGAGTACAATTTCAAAAATCTGTTCGTATTTGTTAGGAAATAAAAATTAGATTAGTAAATGTATCACAATTTTGTCTCAGCGAAAGATCTTAAAACAATATTATTTTTTTGACCATCTTTAGCCACCTTAATAGTGTTATTCAAACAAAGAATATCGAATTCACCAAATTGAGTTACTGCGTCGTTGTAATCAATTAGGTATTATTTTATGTCAGTTTTACTTTATAAAAACAGTTTTTTACGCGCAAACTTTGATAGTTTAATTTAGTTTTGATTCATTTCCATAAAATCACAGTGGTTGTAAAAAAAAAAAAACACAAATATGATTAATTTTCAATTTAGAATTTTTATAATAATAATTATGTAATTATTACGATAACCATTAGATGGAGGAGAATTTAACATTGCTGTGTACTTTTGTATAAAACTGATGTTTCACACACACATTATCTGAAAAGTGATATTTTATTTAAAATGCGTTCTTTAGTTTGTTGTACAACTCATTTTAATCAAAACATTAATAATACTGTAAAAATATAAAAGGAAATTGTTTTTAAATAATTGTTATGATGTACGATGAAATGTTTTTGTTCCATTCTTAAAACGCAATAATTGACATTGTAGGTATATAATTATTATTAATTTCACATACGTTTGGTACATGGAAAGTTATAATTTAGGTGGTGGAACAATTAATTCTGAGTAAAAGTAAATGTTTGAACTTTGTTTACAATTAAATTATGTTTAGGGAGTTTTTTTTTTTTTTTGTTTCGTGTTAAGTGCCTAAATATTAAAATGCACTTAGACACTATCCAAAGTTCGAATAATAGAATATAATAGATAACAATATAATTTACTTTATTATAATTCAAAAAAATGTGCTTTCTGCTCCGACTGATATATAAATTAGGCGCTGAATCGTTGGCTGTATTATGGGTTTGAACATCGAATTAGAAATTTTTGAGTACTTAGTCGACGACTTTTATGTAGGTCAAATTCATAGGCACACCCAGTAAATTAAAATGCGCTAAAACAGCTAGTTTTAGTATGACAGAAATATATCTAGATTCCAGTTTATATAAATCAATATGAATAAAAACCTATTAATGTTTTATAAATTATGTGTAGTATAATATTATTGTTATATACGTCAAGGACGTGATGCATATGTAAAAAAAATTGATTTTTAAAGACGATAAAGTTGGCAAGTAATAATACTCACTTGAATATCGTAATATGTAAAACATACGTCTGTGTAATAATATTCATAATTAAAATAATAATAATAATAATAATGAAATTAAGGGCAATAATCATAACGATACATTTATAGCAAATATATTAAGTGGCCATCGAAAGTCAGTTCTGTTGCAGCTGAGTGTCAAAAACGCATGTATATTATATTATTTTCATCACACCAACGTCTGATGATAATTCAAGTGTAATATATAAATGCGCATTCAAAGTCGTTTATATTATTAAACCGAACGGTAGCCATTATAGTGAAAATTGGTGCAAAAACCGTTATTTGGCACGTGGACGTATTATGGTATATTTATAGATAAAATATTAAAATGAAAAAAGAAACTAAGTTATTTAACCACTTTTTCGAATGCAATTATCGTAATAGTGTCATACGTTGTAGAAATACTCTTTATGTGCAGTATAATAAATTATGATATTTTTATACGCATATTGTACGACCGACATCTACCTATTATACAAAACGAACGTATCAACAATTTTAGCCGATCTATACACATACACGTTTACCATACCAATATTTTTACCAAATTTTTTAAAGAGATTTTTTAGAAAAGATTTTTCACAAAATCAATATGTTTTTCTTAAACGATTTTTTAATAATAAAACTAAAAAAAATTTTTAAAAATAAAACTACAGCTCCTTTAATTTATTAGTTTTCATCCATGTTATACTATATGTCCCAAAATTCCTTATCACCTTTAAGTATCTCTATTAAATTTTTTTAAATTTTCAAGATTACCATTTTATTGTTCACATTTTTAAAAACATATCAAAGAAAAAACATAAAAATTGAATAAATATCAACCAAGTTAAAACCAATTATGTTTTTGAATTTTTATGAATAGTTGTTATATTATAGTATGCTTCAATGATTATTAATAAAAAAATTATCAACCAAGTTTATTTATAGAATTTAATAATGATATCTATTCAATAAAATGTAAAATATTATTATTTGAAATATAAGATATTATATTTTTTCGTATTATGAATAATAATAGCTATAACTTAAAACTTATAATATCTTCTAACATTTATCAATTATCATAGGTCTGTCAGCTTTTAATACAATTTATAGGCACACAAATTACTAAAAAAAAAATTTGATAATTAGAATAATTAGATTATGTAAAAGATAAAAATATTAAATTTGTGATATAATTTTCAAATTATAAAAGATTTTTATTAATTAAGCAAAATATTAGATGATTATGTTCTTTTTCTTTGTAGGCATATATTTATCGTGGGCCCGTGGCCATGCCACACCCTCCCCCTATATCCTTTATTCGGGGTTGAAAATATACCTGTTTACTATTTATATGTTATTAATAAATATGTCATTAATTATTTTATTTAATATTATTATTGTTCTTGTTATTTTTTAACTCACTGCGTTAAACATATTACTTTTTTTTAACATAGTGGGTAAATTATGTACGTGTCGGACCTTTCATAATATCACTGAGATCTATTTACCGAGCCTTTTTAATTGCAGTACTATAATACTAATACTGAATGTTTTTAGTATTATACAAGTACAATAAATGCCCGTTCAATAATAATTACTTATAATACCCAAGTACCTATACGAAATAATACATGCTTATAAAAAATAATAAATGATTATTATTATAGTAGGTACTCACGTGATGGTTTAACTTGCGTAGAAGAGGAGGGACTTAAGTCATAGACACTACTCGAATGATGTACGTCGTACCGATAATACTATCACAGTTAAAGGTAAAAAAAAAATAATCTTAATTATTAAATGCATAACGATGTATTAGACCATGAACCTTGTATTTCACATTCATATTTAGATTAATACATTTACTGCTAATGTATAATAATGAACGTTTTCCCTGAATTTTATCCGATTTAAAAATTTTTTTCTACTTTATATTATTTTATGTGCATATTTTAAGATTATAATATTATATGCTGATTGGCTTAAAGCTTTTAAACGATTTAAATTGTTTAATAGAATGCTTAAAAACTTCATATATTAAAAGTGAAGATAAGGTCATTTATTTAAAATTATTAAATCATGTTCATACATCATCTTTTTTATATATATTTTATATATTTAATTTACGAAATTTATAATAAACTTATAATATTTAAAAAAAAATTAAACTTAAGAATAAAGAATAAATAAATGCATATTATTTTTTAAATGCTTAATTGCACTCATAAGTTCATTATTATTTTTTAAGATTTTCGTCTAAATTTTTACTTCAATAGTTTATACAAAAATATCTTAAATATGTACTTTTAACGTTTTAAAAGGCAAAAATAATACTTTATGTAGTTGTGTTTTTTCAATTATTGAGCATCTTAATTAAGTATTAAAATTTGTTGAAAAAAATTCATAAATAACCGTTTTAAGCGAATCGGGAATTTTCATAAAACTACTAAAAATTGTTTTTCGGTCTACAATATGGAGACCGAGCAAACTATGCGAAACAAATATTATCAAATAAGTAAGTTGTATATATGGAATACATGTGATAGTTTGTCTATGTACTGTCACTCGCTTTATTTGTTTTCACGATGTAAAGTTAACACTAGTATTTTGATGATGAGATTTCGTCAACTTTTCTTATACCTATCGATTTCACAGCGATTTTTGGAACGTCGCACTACTTTATATTAAAAATATATTATATACTTTATAATATTTGCGTTTGTTTATTCTGGGATAATTAAAAAAAAAAGTTTTTAAACCACGATTATGTACTCTAATTTTGTGTAATATAATAGGTAAACAATATTATAAAATGTACGAGTTTTTCTCATTTTTTTTCCTTTTGTTGTTATAATAATAATAATAATAATAATTAGTAGTATTTTTCCTGGCGATCAAATAGATTTTTCATTAATTTTCAAAAACGGAGCGACAAGAGATGTTGAAAATTATATACGCGCTTTATGCTTATTTCGCATTGCTGTCGTGAATTTTTAAGAACTCGCTATAGTACGTACTACGTACCTTTATCCTTGAACAAAAACATCGAAGATTTTAACAAAGTTATAATTTTTAAATTTAAAACTTAAAAATTATGATTGGAAAATAATTTATAGCCAACAATTTAATAACAACCAGCGATAATATTCGTAAGTAATGTACCTACCTATTGTTTGTATATTATTATTTACAACAATGTCACGGAGAATCGATTTAGTCAAAGTTAAACGATTTTAGCGGACGTGTATAACTGTGTTCTTAAGTACTCGCTTTTGATTAAATTACATTTAATTTATTTCAGGGACTTGAAACGAAGTTTCTAGTTTCAAGTATTTTTCGAGAAATGTGCGCGTGTGGGATAAGCTGCAAATCTGCGTATGACATGTATTATTAATGATGATGGTCGTCGCCAACGTCATACCTTGGTCGAGTATAAAGTACCAAAAGAAAATGTAGAATTCCAGAACACACACGAGCCGATTATTATTTGCGTCATTTTCATGGTTTGCGAAAATCATATAGTAAGCTATAATGTAACATAATAATATTATATTATTGTCAACGTTCGTGGGTAGATCATGCCTCGTGCGTTATCTGTTTAATGCTCTAATATCTATTGAGTTTTTTATTACTTGACGACAGTAAATGTAATAATGACACAAAGCACGTGAATGCCATTTAGGTAACGTAGATAATATTTTTACATCGTCAACACATGATAATGAAACGCAGATGAAAGTTGAAAAAAAAAGGTAAAAACGCTTTCTAAAATATTTACAATGCATGTACTTTTTTTTACTAAATATGTAAAGATATGTACAACTATATTATTATAAATTCACTCGGAAATTCACGAAACGTATTAAAATCATACATGATGATATAAAATGTTGCGAATGTGTAAAAATAATTTTTAATTTTAATAGAATACGTTATTAGTTATAACTACTAGAAATAATACTACAATAAAGTATGTAGTGCTCTATCGAAAGAATGGTACCGTGTTTTGATAAAAAAAAAAACACGGTATATTTGCGCATTCCCACACTCCTCCACGACCAATACTCCGAGCGCAGTCGACCCAGCATCAGTTCATAGCTTAGTCTACATACGTCAAATGGTACCTATCTTTTGTGAGACAGACCATATATATCTAATAATTATAAAATAAATATTTTGCTATACATTGGTTACGGAATTTAAGAAAAATGTAGATACTTTGTTTCCATGGTTATTATAATTTTTTTCCTATATTAAACTAATCATTAAAACAATAATCGAACCAAACCTTTTTTTTGTTTTTTTGACGATTGTATAAAGAGGCCTCCTCGTGATTTATTGTGTGTGATTCTTTATCATAGCTTCATGATATACATAATATTATATATAATATAATAGTTATTATGGTATATTATAATAAATACTAATTATACATTAATTTTATTCGTAGGCAAAATATATTCATACAAAATAATTTTTGATTATTAGTTTTACTAATAAAACTATGCATCTATGACTAATAAACTTTCAAAGATAAATATTATATAAAAAAAAATATATATAATATAGTAGGTACTTACCTAACTGTATTTTATTATAGTTATAATTAATAATAAATAATACTATTAAATATAATCGTCAATTTTTTTTTTTACAAATGTTTTCATAAGACAAGTTTGTAATAAATTACAAAATAAGTATGTATTTTTTCAGTTAAATTTATTTATATTGATAAATGTTTTGGGTGTCTATAGTGGCAAAACTCTCATATCTATCTATATAATATGATATTGGATATTTAAGCCCTTCCTGATATTTACTAGGATCTCCGCCTATGCCTACAGGCTACAATAACCAAAAATCACGAATGAAAATAATTTTACAAATATGTCGATCCAATAGCACTATTTACTACTTAAGCAATTTTTACTGTATGTAATCTATAGGTTGAAATTGTTTACATTGTTTAGAACTATTACCAATGGATATGAAAATATTACTTATATAATAATATTATGTTTATAGTTTTGATAGAAACGTATTTAAATGGGTATTGGACCGTTATAGCAATGCACGTTATGATCATATTAAGCTCGTAATATTACTCTAATATATACGTTAATCGAAGTGTTATCTTTTATTCTGGACGAGTATGTGTGTTATAAATATTTATATATATATTTAAATTTAACTTATAAAATGTATCTCTTGAATTATTTCCCACCATGTTCTTAAAAGTGTAGATAATCGTCACCACGTGATAGAAAAATAAAGTAAACAGTCTATATAATATTATGCTTCTCTCCAGAAAACGATATACCAATGAATTTAGTCTCTCCAGTATCTTTTTTTATATCGTATACAAACCGTGTAATAACTTTTCAATGATATTGCCTTCGGAGTCTTAGGGGACACAAGATTAACTTTCGAAACGCTTAAACTTTTTAAACATATTTCGTGAGAAACACGAGCGTGTTTTATTATAATAATATCTTTACGGATTTGATTAAAAGTATAATCGTCGGTTTAAAATACGTGTCAATAGTTTTTCGAGAAATATTTTATTCAGCATATAATTTTTAATATCGTATAAAGTTTTCCCGAGTTTTGGTGAATTCAAAATAACAAACACAGTTTATTTTTGACACATATAACTAATTATCAATATTTTTACATATCGACAGGATTTTTTCTATACAGTATTGTTCTATTTTATGTCGTGTATAATATTTGGTATTAAAATAAAAATTTGAACTAGTCCACAATTTTTATTTCTAGCTAACCATTCTCCGATAAAAAAGGTTTTAAAAAAAGATATAAAGGTTTAAAATTTAAATCGTAAAGTTTGTTATCGATTAGTTTGGTGAATAAAGTATGTATTTAAAGTAAATGATCAGATGACTCTCTTCTGAATAAGTTTTAACAATAATCGGAATGGAATGCATATTATTCTTTTATAGTGTAGTGTGGTGATCGAATAACATTATGAAACGTCGATTTGACAGCAAAAAATACAGTCTTAACGTAGCGTCGGTATCAATAATAAAATTATAATATAATTTATCATTGTATTTTATGTAACTATGTTCTTTAAAAATGTTTTGAACACATTTTTGATTACATACAAAAATATACGACGATATATTGACTAATATTTTACTTAAAACAAAAGAAATTATGTTTACTAATAACCAATAATGATGTTAAACTTAGACAAAAGGTAATAGCCACTATATTATGTTTACGCCCCAAGACGAATTGAAACTAAATGTTTATAACATTTTAATTTGTTTATAGATATTGTATATTATAATGTACAGCTCTATGACCCAATTTTATTTGCAAAAAAATGAAAAAAGATGAAATTTAGTCGTATCCTGGTTTTAGTGACTTATCTCAGTTCACATAACACTTCACTTTGTGAACTAATTGGACCGGTTTTATAGCCAATTCGCATAATATGGTGAATTGAATATTAAAATGTTATTTTTGAACGCAGTGTACAAAATATGACGTATATCGACCGTTTATCAACGAACCCTAGTAAAAATAAAATGACGTCAACACGTCGTGAATTGTTATGGGCCTTCAATGAAAACCTACAGTAGCTACAATATTAAAAATGTTAAAATTGTGTTCAAAGTCATTTCAAAAAATAAGAGTAAATTTAAATTGTTTCCACCAACTGTATTTAGTGATACGTTTGAGTTAAGTTTGTCTTGGAAATGTCCTTCGAATTATTTTTCCTAGCAAAGTTTGAAATTTGTGAATCGAAACTGAGAAAAATTGTCACTAAGTTATTTTAATCGATTTCATTTGTTTCTTTATTTTCTCGCTTAATACGCCATAACTTTTTTTACTTTGAATCTATGGTTAGACGATGGACCAATTACGGCTTGAGAGACAATGACCTCGTTTTCCAACTTAATAGGAAATGACACGAACACTTTTTGTAATTAAAAATTTCGGCAATCAGTTAAAAATAATCTTTATTTCTATAGATTGTTTTTAATCGAATATACTTTCATTTTATTATTTAATATAGAGAACAATATATTAGCTTTATGAGTTTTCTCTACTAAAATATTTTTAAAATTGTCATTTATTTAAATAGGCACAATTATTACAATAGAGTTACCGGGGTATTTTTTTTAATTTAATTTTTTTTTTACTGCTTTAATCATATTATGTCGGTGAATATACGTGTGCCGCTCGATTTAGCGGAATTTGTCTTTTGAACTGTGCTTGAATCGCTAACCCATTTGAATAGTTGATAAAACGATTATTGTTTCTATAGGATCTATATTTATATATTTATATACATAGCGAGAGAGAGATATTCATCAGATAGCGTAAGTGAGATTCATTTATATAAACGAGGAGTGGAGTTGGTGGTACGGAAAAAGTGAAAGATCCGTAGAGGGCACCACCGGGAATTGAGTGAACGAATGAAAAAAATAAAAGAGAAATGGAAAAAGGAATACAAAAGTTTATTTTTCGCGATTTTATGCCTGCAAAATTGCAAAACACACCTGATTTGCTTACTGAATAGATTTTCAGTTTTCGAACTCGTATTTTATTTCAAACTTAAAGCGTGTATATGTATAATACATTATTCACCGTCGTTTACTTTATGTATACATAATATAAACAACACAAACTGCAATTTCAAGAGTATTAATTGCAACTTAAACAGTATATAGCTGCAGGTACAGCCGTCTTAAATTTCTCTACGCTCGCTCGGAAACGGAAAATTCACCCGCTCATAAATTGTTACACAGAAAAAAAGATTATCAATGAGGAGAAAAATACAGTAAAATTTCTATAAATTGTTTTTAAATGCTTCAATGTGTATACTCGTATAAATCCTAATTTAATGTTTTTCTAAGTACACTTAATTATCATCACCATAAAATACGACTCTTTTCTATTTATTGGGAATCCAAATATATAGTGCAATTTAATAAGTTGTTCAAAATATATCATTAAATCGTTTTCAATATTTCAATAATATTACAATTATTTATCAATTATATATCGTATTACATATGTAGGTCTACATTATAAAAAAGAATCGTAATATAAATATTATGTGTATTTAAATTATTTAGTTTGTGTTAAAAGACTTAAATAATTACGAAATTTCCCGACGATAATTTTGATAGTACGCATAAATTTAATTAGTGCGATATGACATTTGTGATATTTTAAATGTCAGTAGTTATAAATATTATAATAGTTATGATTAATGACTAGATAATTGCTTTCATGTGTCTTTTATGGAGTGTACAATTTATAGGATGACTTATTGTTTAACGCGAAACATATGACTTTAATAATTTTTATTGAAATTATATTCCATGTAATATTATTAAAATATATTAATATTCCTTTTAAATGGTCCTAGATTTTTTCGTTTGAAAATTATCCTTTTTAAACAAAAATCCCATTTTGTTTTATTATATACTCTTAAACAGAACTGATAATTTAATAAATATCAACATGTTTCAATATAGTTTATAGTAGTTATCAATTATCGATGATTATAAAATCATGCATTACATTCATTGTGAAATTTGCTGAACGATTAAATGATAGTAAATAGTTACCAGATAAGTTTCCTTGAATATTTATATTTTTTTAAGAGACTCTGAGAAAAACCTAATTGTTTATTGTTTTGCTACATTTTGGTTTAATTAAATCAAAGTTCACTCTTCAGATGTGAATCATTACAAAACTTTGAAGATATGTTAACAACTTTGTATTATTTTATTGAGATTATTGAGAATGAGTTTGAGAACTTACATTAACTTTTTGATATTTTTAATCTTTTAATAGATGGTGAAATCGAATAGGCTTGAAAAATATTTTTGAATTGGTAGCATTAGTTTTTACAAGATAGAAAAGAAGTGGGTAAAATAAGAAAAAACTTATTTCTATTTTTTGAAATTAATACTGAAACACAGTGTTTGTGACAGGAATCATTATTTTACATGTTTTCTAAATGTCAGAGTACTTATTCTTAATTTATAACCATTTTTTTTTTTTGGTTTTGTACCATTTCTGCCACATCGTTAGATAAAATGGGATATAATTAAAAATTAACTGACAATTATTTAATTTTTTTTCTCTATTAAATATTATAAATATATATAAAACATAAATAATAAATATATAGTGTATACTATATTTTTATATCAATACTGAAATATATATTATAACAATTTTATTATTTCTAATTATTCGATACACATACCCATTTTAACAGAAACTGATGTATCACATATATAATTTAATTAAGAAATTAAATATAATTTTTCGATGGAAAATTGTATATACTATTAAAACAATACTATTTAATATCATTGAATATCTGAAAATACATCTGTGAAATATTAAAATGGGTTTTCTGCTGGAGCAAATATTATAATGACACGTAAAAACAATAAATTCGTTAGAATGATAAAAATATTTTTTAATAGATAAATGATACAATAACAGCTGTAATAATACACATTTTTATAATGATTTGAGATAAAATTGTTATCGAAATGTTACACTATGACCAAATAATGGCTGTACCAGTTTTTGTTTTTATACCAAACTACCCCATATCTCCCCTATATATTTTTTGTGATGGAGGCTAAGCCGGGTTCACAGTTACGCCGTCTGTCGTATCGGGCGAGTTGGTGTGTTATCACATTTACATTGCAGTTATTATAACATAATACATACACTATTCAATAGTGTATAATACAATGGTGACTATTGTATTATATAAGCTTTAATTATACGAAAAAACTTCTTTTTTTTTTTTATCAAAAATAAAAACAGAATTCATTGCTTTACAGAAAAATCGACCTATTTTAAATATATTACTACAAGGTCAAACGGATTATTATTGTAGTGGATCAATCTATTTATCTTTCGTTCTGTCGTCTTGGTTGATTTATTTATCCATCACTTGCGTGTCTTGCTTATTATATTAATGCGCGAAGGTGTATATAAATTATTTGATATATTTTGTATACGGGATTTTCGTGTGGTTCGGCTGATGATCCGCCACGCGTGTTCGTCCAAATCGAAAACCACTGAACGAAACCATGAAATATGATCTCACACCCGTTAATTGAAAATAGTTTACCGTCACCGCCCCCGTCTATCCAGCTGTTTGTTGGGTCGCGACCAGATCGATTCGATTGCGTGACTTGTCTAATCGCCGAGAAATTATCCTGAGGTGCTTTTCTTGCGGTTCTTTAGCACAATATATTCGATATGATTTCATCGCATAAACCCAACGAAACCCGACCGAGACTAATTGGAGAATACTTCATGTTCGTGTTTTTTGATCAAAAGAATTGCAAGACAAATTCTTACGTGTAATAATATTTTGATCATGTGACGATGTAACACCAAAAGAAGAGACGAAATCACAGCGGTTATCTTAACGTGTTTGATTTGGAGATGTACCAATACGTGCGTTCACACGATCTATGATTTTATCTAAACACGCTTCATAGGCCGATAGTGTCGATGTACATGTTGGCTATTTATTTCTGATGATGTATTTTATTGAATTCATACCGGAATGTCGAGTTTTCTGTTGTGAAATAATTACTCTATAGACAATGTATAGGTTTGATATCAGTATATTTAATAATACGCAATTGAAATTAAACCATTAAAAACAATATAATGATAATAAATATTGTATTATTTCCATCGAAATTTAAACAACTGGCAACTTTCACTCAGGAAAAGGCAATAAATATTCGTTGATTACGAAAAGAAAAAAAAGTCAACTATAACATCGAAAAGGCGGGAGGGAAAATGGTCTTGTATTCCCGTTTATGGCAAACACCGTGACAGCGGCTTTCCCGCTGAGTATTGCATAAATATATTTTTATAGTATAGTTGTTTATCATTGATGTATCGCCAGTGAATACGAACCTTTGGAAATCATTCGTCTGAAAACAAAATCCGACAAGAGCACGCTCGTGCTTATTAGTTTCACGAATATCCGGGTTCAAACGCCGTTCACATAACAAACAGAAGGAGTGGGAAGTAGTATACACAATATCGAACCACCGATAGTACGTAGCATAGTATTATAGCATAATATACTTGATAATAGGATTGAGGTCATTATAATATAAGCACGTTAATAAAACGAACCTTTAAAAAAATTTAATTTCATAGTACGTTATACTTAAACGATAATTTTACGTTTTCATGTTTATCAATGCATTTTAAGTTTAATTTATCATAGTTTAATTTTCACATATCGTCAATATTTGTCAACTGGAAACAAATATCAGGTTGATAAATTTAGTCCAGAACATTTGCTTCTAAATGATGTAATCAGGTTTAGGGTATCGGGTGTAAAAAATTCCGACATTTGGATGAAATTAATAACTATATTTGTTTGGTTTGATATGGGTTTATATCTACTAGTGTTAATTATTTTAAAAAATATTTAAAAAACGATCAAATAAAAGACACAAATATATTCAAAAATAAAAGATTTTTCATAAATTATCAAAATGACTTAACCTCACGAAATAGTAAATTCTGGTTTTTGGAAAAAAAAAACAATCAAATTGTATGGATTTTGAGTGTTTGATTTTTCTAAGGGTTTTTAAGGGTCTTACGAATCTCTATTATTTATTCATATTTCTCTTTTTCGCCTCAAAATTTTAAAATATTACATTGACATTTAAACGTTACTATATTTAAATTGGTTTAGACACGTAAAGATTAGAAATACATATAAATATCCACTAAAAAAACTACAAAAGTATATAATGATTAAAATAAAACTGATTAATATTGTTTTTTTAATCATAACAATATTATATTATACAGTTTTCATTATTCGTTTTAATTAAAAAAAAAAATACATTACTTTTTCTCATAGTTGTGATATCACTTTTATTTTCATGTCATTCTATTTTTAACTGGAAAAAAATATATTTACATGTTTAACTTTATAAACATTCATTGGAAATATGTAATAATGTTGGTTAATACAATATTGCACCTACCATATTAAATACATAGGTTTTTTTTGTTTAGACACGTTTAAACATATTTACATACATTCTACTAACAATATGTCAAAAATAAAACATCGTTCACCACATATGTTTAGAAAATTAAGTATTTTAAAGTATACAATCTAATTTTTATTTTATTTATCCAGCATAATCATAATAATATAATAAAATAAAAAGTATTCAAATTATATACGTGATTTTTCACATGAAACACTCGCAGAAAAATTTTAAATTTGACTGTCTATCTGTTGATAAACTGATTAACCTTATCAGTCTGTTATTTTTTTACTTAAGACTGGGCAAAGTTGAGTAATGGATACAATTAATATTATAAATTTAATTTTAATTCTATTTTTTTTCAATTAATTTGAAAAATATATATCATATTTACATAAAATGCAATAGAATTATGTATATCTACGCAAAAATATTAAAAATGAAGTTTCTGATATTTGTGTAGATATATTATACCATGACTCATGATATAGCATTAAGTATATCATTTTTATACTTTATTCTATTTCAAAACAAATTTATAATTATTACTAGAGTCACTCGGAATATGTACTTATATTCATACACATAATGTCCAGGCCACTATACTTTTGTATAGTATTTACACTGAGTCGTTGCAGTTTAGTAGACATTTAACGGCACGCTTTACAGTTGTATATATTATGATACGCGCCTGAAAGTGTCACGCCGGGATAAAGTCGCACCCTGCACACACGTATTATAACTAACTCAGTGTGCGAGTATCATAATAATTTATAGTTACAATGATACTTTTACTGCACACACCATGCTTACTCAGTGAATAACCCCCCATTCTGTACATTAATTATGCATTTATTCAAAACGATTATATTTGAAATGCAGAAGACCGGATAGACCTTGTGTTTATATCCAGGTTGCAATAGAATTTTGTCAAATTTTCCAAACGGAAAATATTGTAGTATCGAGATTTATGAAATCTGTTGATTATTTTATCACGTTAATAAATTACTATACTTTCTCAAAACAAACCTAAAAATTTAAAGAAAAATGTTGAATTTTTATCATTATGACGAGGTGAATTTGTCTGTTTAAATTTTAAAATGAGTAAGACATTGAAGTAGGTCAAAAAAAAGTTTTCATAAATTGTACTACAATTTTTCTTTCGTTTTATGAAAAATAATTCATCCCAACAGGTTTGAAATTGTTTGGTAACAATGAAATAAAATATAACCAGACCGATTGGATTTTTGAATGTTAAAATTTCACTGTGACAAGATTTTCTTACCATTGGGGCGTTTAAATATCGTGTAATCCGTCGTAAATGCTACAATGTTCATGGGTATATGTATTTATCATATAGTACACACAGTATTGAAATAATAATAAATATATAACTTTAGATTTATTGTATATGAGTCATAGCTAAACTGATGAAGATCTCCATTTCTTTTTTTTAATTAGTCTAAAGGATAGATAAGTCAAGGTTAATTTTATTAAATTTTAAATTATTTTGAGTAATTAAGATAAGTTAATTATTTTGAGGAAAATAACGACTTAAGTTACGTTAATAGTTAACGCAGTAACTTTTTTTGAAAATGACTCTGTGCCATACAACCATAAACTACAACTAAAAATAAAAATATAAATCAATTTTAATTTCCGTTTATTTTAAAATATAAAATATGGAAAATGTACCTATATAAAAGATTTACGATTCCAGTGAGCATTTAAGTATCTTGTTTGAGTTTTGAAATTTGGGCTACTCGAGTGGATAAATATCTTTCTGTTTTTATATATTTTGTTAAGCCATGGTTGAAAGATAAACATGAAGCATGCGTAATGCATATACGATGTCAAAATTATTATTATTATAATACTCTCAGATTTCGAGGGTTAACGATTTCGGAAAGTGATAATGTTTTTTTTTTATTATTTTTTTTTTTTATACATATAATCATGCAAAACGATCCGACAAAAATAACATTTTAATGCGATATTGCTTGCGGCAGCAGTCTCTCGACGAACCACGGTCATGCGAGTATTATATTCATTTTATAAATACCTACAATGTAATGTTATAACACGATACGGTGTGGATATAAATCATTTTTATCGGTTATTTGATTTCGCGTGAGTCAACTCTCATGGTCGTCGTTATAGGTATTATTCTACTACTGCACTCGATATCGTCGTGAAAACCGAGTTTACCGCTACGACAATTCCAGATTCTCGATTTATTTATTTTCCCAATTAATCGTTTCGTTTGTTCTTGTCAGCGAGAAACCGATGAACTCGATTTATTCAAGATAATGAAACGATTATTTTTTTTTCCTTTGCGGTGCACAAGGTTTCATGTCAAATTAAATTATTTTAAGCTTCCCTTGTACAAAAAAAAAGTAATAATAATAATAATAATAATAATAAAATAATGAGACATTGACTGAGAACGGATAAATTATCTATACTTTTACGGCAACAGCTGATAAGTTTTTTAATAATTTTTACATCAATTAATTAATTTAATAAACCCATGATATTATTTGTTCATATTTTAGATCTCTCTAAATATTAAAAAATACTTGTAATCAAAATATATCAGTATTCTGTAATACATTTTTATTTAGTACAATGTTATTTAAATATTTTTCAAAGGTATTTTTACTTGTTTTTAATTGGATACGAAACAGGTTCTAAATCTTAATACTCTAAAAGTATCATTTTATATAACACAGCTACCTATTTTATAGTTTTGAAATAAGACACAAGAAACATTTAAAAAAGATACTGCTTGGAATTTTATACATAGTGGTTTCAGGAAATTCTTCAATGCTTTATTAGTGCATCGATACTAGAAAAAGTATTATAGCAGTCTCAACTAACAATGAATATTCAGTTTTTATAAATGTATTTTAAATATATAATGTATATTTATCCAGTGTTGTATTTATCAAAGCTATTAAAAGTTCTTCAATTTACGTTCAGTATAAAAATAAGTTAATCATAAAAAGAATAAACTTACTTGACTGTCTATTATAGCTAATAAAATAACAACTTCCAACGAATCAATTATGTGACTGCAGACATGAAAACAACGTAATAATAGCACAATTTTATTTTTTTTTCCTTTTGATCACCGTTTTTATAATTTTTTATATAACATAATATTATATAATAACCCGAAATTGACGATATGTCAGTTGTCAATTATAATTTATATTAAACAATACAATCATTAAGGATTATAAGAAGTCAATTAACAAAAATATATACATAAAAAAATGCTTTTTTTGAAAAAATCATTTTAAACACTAAATGATAAATAAAACAATTTCAAATATATCACTCATTTTATACATTGAGATATTTACATGTTTTTATTTTTCCAAAAAGTTTACATATTTTCAATTATTTACTCTCTAGCGGAATATTTTTTTAAAAATATTGTTGACCAATTAACGATGAATTTAGAACCAGTCTTTAAAGTTTAAAGATATTTTTAAAGATGGTGAATTACTGATTAGTGCTCACTGGTAATATAATATGCCGAGAATATTGTAACCACTACGAGATCGTGAAGCAATGTATCTTGTTTCGTCTCGACTTTGAATACTTATGAATAAATCAGTTCAATATTCAATGCGTGTACATCAACGTTTACAATAAAATATTCCACTCGGGAGTATTTTTTTTAAAAGAACTCTATAGTTATCGGTGTCCATGCATACTAATATATCGCGAGCTCGTGGTCAGAGCAATACACACAATCGCCACTTAAAAATCTCGTTACTGCATCTGTGTGGCGTCCAATGACTTACATCGGCGTTATTTTATTCTACAGCCTAAAATTTGTACAGCTCGTACGGTATTAAACATAAAAATTGCTCAATCATTATTCATTAATATGTTTTTTTTCAATAACGAGCTATTTCTTAAAATTGATACGCTCGCATGCCTATATTTATTTGTATTATAGTGTGTTTTGGACACGGGAATCGATTAAACAAAGAATTTTTTGGGATTTCACTGTAGTTTACGCGTATATTACAGGTACTTACATATTTTTACATTATTCGTGTTTAGTAATTAAGTAATACTTTATTCTTTATATAGTTTTTTATTTGTTTTATGTCTTAATGATAATTATGTATAAATAATTGTAGATATATTTCAATTAAATGTTAAAAAAAATATATCTTAATCCAATGGTTTATAAATACTGTACATCGGCAGTATTAAAATATTATGACGATTATATTTTTGTTATGAATGATCTATCTCTTTTCTATTTCTACGCATTTACACTTAAGCTTAGATCATACCGTGTTTCGCGTATTTAAAGTCACAAAAACCAATTACAAAAGTAGTTTTTCCCGGTAATTTATATACGCATTACATACCAATTATACACGGATCACGCAGTCGTTGTTCAACAGAGCAGGCCGTTTATATTTTGCAGTGTTTTACGCTTCACTTAGAATCTCTTATTATTATATTCCAATAAATTATCATAAAACCATAATAAAATACGTGTGAGAAAAAACAACGCGTTAACAAAGTGACCATAAGAATGAACCCTTTCATTTTGTTTTTGAGTTACGGCGATGACGATGAATGTGATTCATCCTTCTACAAAAGTCCTTTTTTTAAAATAGAAATCCAAAAGCGTTCAAACGAATACGTCATCGTTTTTCATAATTCCACAACACGTATAACCCTATTTTTCCAGTTTAATATCTCGTCCCTAACAGTAGTGCATACATTATAGATCAAGGGTGTTTAATGTGGGAGGAGTTATCTTTGTTTCAAATACAAAAAAAGAAGTGCTATTGTCTGATAATATATTTGAAAAGTAATGTTATTCAAACGTAATAAATCACATTCAAAGATTTTACGCATTGTTCATCGAATAACCTTTTTTGCATTGATTAAATCTTATAGCGTTTGTGTACGTTATTTTCTGAATTTTAGTTTTATTGCAGAGCCTTTACGATTGTATTATTCTACTGTCAAACCTATAGTCTTATGATATTATGTCGCCAAGAACAAAGAGTGTTTATAAAATTTATTTTCCGTAACGATAATTATTAGTGATATTTAAAAAAATAAAAAATAATTTTTATTTCCAAAACTGTGTCAGTAGCATATTACTCGTCGTTATATCAAATTAGTATTTTTTATATTTTGAAATGTGATGTACATTGTTGCTTGTGGTTTAATGATATCGTTTCCGTCGTTGATCAGCGAGTGTCGGTTCGGTCGTTATATCATAATTATTATATTCACATGGACGAATATATTATTATTACACGTGGCGTGTACAAGTCGTGAGCTACACAGGCGGGTGAGTGACGGGGTAGATGACAAATTACGGAAAGTCTGTGCACGCGCCAAATGTCTGTTGATACTTCGTCAGTAAAAGAAAAGCAAAGCGAGAGAGTGAGAGAGAGCGCATTAAAGAAAAAAAAAACATTATCTCGTTAATATTCCTCGTGACGGGTCGTCTGGGGAAAGGGTAGCGAGTAAAGGATAGTGAGTTGTAACATAAAGGGGTTGAGTGCTTGGAAATTACTTATTAGCACTTTCACACTGGGTCCTACAATAAATGTTAAAAATAACAATATTTTGCGAAAAGCCTAAAAAAGCGGGATTATTTTTATTTTTTACAAAATATTAGATATTTCAAATTCATATTTTCCAATTTTGACTTTCTATTGACTACAAGAATTAGAATAAAAAAGACAAAAGTACAGGTCTAAATATTAGAAAAAATCTTATATTAAAATTTATGAACAAAAATGTTATATTTAATACCATTTTGCGATATAATAAATCTGTATGTTATTACATGATTATTTTAAGATTTTTTTACCTTTAAATATTATACAGTAGGTATCTGAATAGTATCTTTATATGTGTCATCGTTGTGATGATTTGAATTTTTCCCAACACAATTTTAATTAAAGTCTAGTCGATACGACACAATGACACACGTATTAATAATAACACGAGATTCGTACACGAAATACTCGTAATTAACACAATTTTTGGTATTTGTGGACACTGCGTAGTTCCGAGAAATTTATTTTGGCTCTAACGGTTATTATGTTTTATTTGAAACGCTCGTATAATACGAGACTATAATATATTATTATAATGTGAGTTACATAGTATATTATTATTATAAATCAGACTCAGACACGTTCATTGTTCGGCGGTCGCCTACCCTTTATTGTACGACTGCTTTAACGTGGCAGATTTTGAACCACCGAAACACCCTACGCGCAGAGTGCGCGAATTAATGGGACGGTACCACATTAGGTTCGAAAATCCAACGGCGTTACTCTTGAAGTGGCCGCTCGTAAAATGCAGTTTTCCGCGTCGGGTCGTTTCAAATGTATCTTTCGACTTCGGTACGCAACTGTGTGCATTACCACGGACATTACGGATGTGTTTGATGTTTTTCAACCGTCACTACGATGATGTTATGATACTTATTGCGTAACCAATTGTATTACAGTAAGTTATTACAGGCGTAGCGGGGTGGGGGGAGGGAGACGTCGGCACAATGGATGTAGTTAGAAAGATAATTGTTTCGTGGGATCTGAGCCCCCCGTAGAAAAAAAGACGATACATAAATAAATAAATCAGAGGTCTATATAAACACGTAAAAAAAAAAAAGAAAAAATCAATGGATATTATATAATTTAAATAATACCTTAAAATGTATTTTTAGTTGTTTACCAATAATAGTAAGATAATAAGATGTTTATACTTATATAGTTGTAGAACGATCTACAGACATAAAAATACGTTTATTCGCAGCGTTACTTCGACATGCGAGAACGGTCCACAATAATTATTTTATAGTTGCCTGTGAAATGTAGATTTTATTTTATTTCAAACTGTGATGGTGGTGTTAAATTTAGTCGATTGTATTTTACGAGCTCACACATAGCCGCAGTATTGGTAGTACGCGTTAAATGTATTATATCAATAATTATAAATAAATAATAATAATAATAAATATTAATATATTTTTTTATAGTAATTTCAAGTTCAAATGTACACGAAATTAGATATTTAAATTATGAATAACGTATTTATTATTTTGGTATATATATAAAAATAATGTTTTTGGGAATTTAAAATGTTTACGTTAACGACTATTTTTTTATTTATACAACTGTATTTTCAAAATATTTAAATAATTAATTTAATTCTAGTTTTTATTTATATCATGATTCGATTAATCCCACTATATAATACGTCGGTATCAATTCAAAAGTTAGCAACGATAATATTACATAGTTACTATTAAAATAATTAAATGTTAATAATTATAAAATTAATAAAATATGTTTGGAAAAAATCAGATCAACTACAGTATTAAAAATAAGCTAGTTATAGTAAAATAAATTATTTCAAAACTAAAACATAGGAAAATGCCTACGAGGGGAGGTGAATTCCCAATCAATAAATTTTCTTTTAAATTATACAATAGAAAACTTCAACTAGCGTTCGTAGTGGTTATAATACAACGATAATGAAATATTATTATACATATTATACAACACCAATACATTATTTATATTATTATATGATTGACTTTACTGTTTTCATTTCAATTAATTAAGGTTACATAATTCAGCTTTCCATAATATAGTATAATAACTACTATAATAGTGATCTGTAATGATGTATCGTTGAATTCAAATTTCATATATATTATTATATAATAGAGCCTACTCAATGATGATTGATAAGGTATACTTGACAACTATTGTAGATCAGAGTCGTATACATACTGTTTAACAATTTTTATTATATTTTATATTATCTATGTCAATGCAATTATATATGAAGTTGCATATTGCATATATTCACATATTTTTGATATTCTGTTGCATAAAAATCTCAGCTCTAAAAATAATATCATCGTTTACACTAAATGTCCTTTTTTACCCTTTTACACTACCTTTACGTTCTTTTGAAACCTCTGGTTACGGGATAAACTATACCTTTCAGTAATTGTGTCCGGCGAATAAAGTACAAACATTTTTCTGGAGTCATGCATTATTATATTATGTATGGTCAAAAACTCAATAAATGCCAGACAAAATATTAATGTCTTTATGCACCTAAAAAATCAAAATAATAGTACCTACTCATGTACTCAATAAATGACCAAATATAAATTCATTTCTGTGAACTTGTCGTCCACAGACTATATAAAATATTAATATCAATTTATTATATCGTACTATATAGTTGCATTAATCGACTTCGTGTGTGGAAAAAATGAACAATAAATCATAAAATACGACACTCGGAATATTTTTCGTTTTGATGAACCTCAGTTTGTAGAGAAATCTGAACCAAGAGTTTACAACGACCAATGTATTTCTGTTTAAGTCGTTTAATATTGTGTGCTAGTATTTTTTAATTTATCTCTTCAGTCAACGCGCAACATAGACAAATTGCATCTAAGCAAAATCATATTTTTAAAATTTTTTTGAGTAGTCTTAGAGTAAATTTCATATAGTATAGAAAAAATATTTTTTGAGGTATGTCTTATCAATAATTTATCTAAAATAAATTAATATTTCAAAATAATGTAATTACATCTTTTTTTCAGTCAAAAAATAATAATGAATAATACCGATATGCCAATCTCTCAAAAATATTATTCTTTTAATTGTTTTAAAAGGTAACTTTACTCTAAGCTTATTCATAAACCACAAAAAACGAATTTACTTTTAACGTTTTTTTTTTTTAATCTATGTTGCACGTGGGCTTGAGGGAGATTACAAATAGTGCGATAATATCCTCTTTAGTATAATAACTCCACGAGCTAATCGCTTTAGTTCTTTCACCTGTGAATCTGAAATATTTTAAAATACAACACTTATTATTATTGTTAGTATATAGCATCTTGTCATGTAATAATAAAAAAATATGTTTATTCAGTGCTACCTTTTGGACTTAGTTCAAATTATTCTAAAAACCTTTGTGATATCTCTAAAAACAATCTTTAAAATTTGCATTACAAATTGGTTGAGTTGTTTTTACTCTATTAACTACACAACAACTCTCTCCCGCGCGCACACATTCATAACACGATATTCTATTATATATGATAATAATATAATATACCATATATCATTATTATGCCATCAAATGTCGTGTGATCGTGTGTAAAATCTTGTCGGGAACTGTTTATGCGGAATGATTAGATCCGCGTTCACCCTTACATAACATATATCTGCACCTACCCCTTCGCGCCTCACTAGTCGACAACCATTACCGACCGGTGAATTTATAAAATACAACAACGATATAGTATAAAGTCATTCGACTCTAAACATTATAATGTAATAATATAACGATACATGTATGATTTGACGCGATAATTAACTCGGTCATAAAACAATGACAGTCAGTGGCGGACGGCGGTACATGTCGGTTAATGGTCAACCCTTTCTTAAATGTGCACCCGAGCAAGTGTATTGTACATCACCCTCGTCAAGGAGATGATCTCTCGTCCTCGCTTGCAACCCACTCGACCACGCCGCTGCCACGTGCGTGACACTCCTGTAATGATTATAACATTACTCAATGCCGTTTTAAACCGTTTACACGTCAATAACGATAAGTACTTAGGTATCTATACATATCTTAAACGAAATAACACATCGGCAGAATATAATCAGACATCACGAGATACGTATTAAACACAATATTATAATGTGATAATATAGTGTATCATTTGTCACTCGTTGGAGGGGGTAGGGGTGAGAAGCCCGCTTCATTAACAGTTATATTATTTATTTAAGGCCTAAAACCATATCCTTAATGTTGTGTTTACAAAATTATATTATATGAATATAATAACATGAACAAATTTGGCCTTCCTCCGAAAAAAAAATCCCGGATCCGCCACTACTTACGTTTTACCATTACTAATACTGACGAATAATAATAAATGGACGTGATCAACGCAATGTTTACTCAGCGTTTGCGATCATTTACAGATATTGTAAAATGTGATAATAAAATAAAATCCGCATAATATACGCTCACACTCAATACATTTGCCGTCAGTATGAGCAATACCCCAAATTCGGTGTCCAGTACTTGTATATTTGTATAATAAACATAAGAATATTAAGAATTGTTAAAATTGTTGAGTATGTGTTTGAACATGCAAACTGCTATGGATCGTAGACGGTTTCATTTCACGTTACGATTAATATCATGTATTATGAAAATAATAATAACAAATATAATACACCTATCACTCGTACACGTGTCTCAAATCCCGATGTACACGTTCACATTTCATATAATTACCATCCATCATTCGATCCTGTAACTCTATAATTTATTTGGATGGACAGATTTTAATTAAACTTCAGTTTTCACTAAAACTTCGCGACCGACAAAGATTAATTTACGTTCTACATCTCTGTCCAATTAGTCGATTAATGTCAGCAATTTTGGTTGTTTCTGCTACACGCGCTACGCTCTTTTCCTACTCAGTCGCGTATAAACGTACATACTTGTTATGTCAAAACGAAAAACATTTTTCTTCACTTTTAGTAAGCTTAAAATAGTTATTAGCTATAGTATACTTATAGTTAGTACTTTGTAGTTATAGTATAGCTAGTTCATATAAACATTACACACAGACATAAAAAATAATTATACATCTATATTCAGTATATTGTGATAATAATATGAGCCTCTAGCTAGTTAATAAAAACCATCGGCAATAATTTCGTGATTTAATTTTAATTGTTCGAGTTTATGTAAAATTCAAAATGTTATAAATTTTAATAATAATTGCAGTCACATAATAACGCAGTAAAAGTTTTTTTCAGGATATTATATTTTAAATATAAAAATTGTTAATTATTATTTTGTAAATAATCAATACAAAAAAAAAAAAAAAAAACACAGTTCTGGGAATAAGCCGATTGAAAGTTTACTAATTTATGAAAGAACAACAAAAACTATTTCAGTATTTCAAAAATCTAATATTAGTTTTATGAAAAACAATTGTTTGCCCATTGACTCCATTGAATAGTTTTTTTACAGTTATTCCCTACGTTTATTATACAATAAAAACTTAAACAAATTAAACATGGACCATTCTAATATTTGATGTATATACGATTTCAAACTAGAAACAGTTGGGATCGTATAGTATTGTAATCTTCTAACAGTAAAAAATGACCACAGATACAATAAAAAGTAAAAAAAAAAAATGTGTCATTATATAATTATATAGACTATAATGTTATTATTATTGGGTTTTAAAGTTGACATATTGATATGAGATTTCATTTGTAATTATAAACCATGATAGGGAAAAAAAAATTATAGCGATATTTTTAACATAAATCGTATAATATTTATTATTATCGAATACGGAATCTAGGTGACGCACGCAACATTCTGCGTATAATAATAATACACTAAACGTTAATTCTTCGCCGAATCGAAACTATTTTGTGAAACGCACAAGTATATGATCGCCATTGGATATCTGCAAGCGGAAGAGGTCCTGCAGGACGAACGATCCTGTTGGGTGTCTAGGTCGCCTCGAGAGATTTACGTTTCAAAAACAACTTTTGTCCCAAATCTTGTTATATACATATATGTAGTGTACGCTCACGGCGTATGTATATAATGGAATTTATTGCCTCCTTCTCGCCAGTCCTCTGACCTCGCCAAAGTGAATTCAGTAGCTCTCGCGTGATTTACTGTGACCACTGTGTATGTATATATGTATGTATATATATATATGCACAAACGGGGTGTCAGGGGTGGTGAAAAAAAACTCATTACCCGAAACGTCGTCGTTCCCCGAGCGTCGAAAAAATAAAACGTCGTTTGCCTTTTTACGCGCTTTTATAGTCACCACAGCCTGTAGTGGATGTTATATATTATAATATATTATTGTGTATATTATGACAGTGTATACCCGAACGTAACGTATTAATGTCCAGTTATAGGATGTGTATAAGTTGCCGTCGCGCGCTGGTCCAGTTGTGACTTGTAACGCAACGATGAGTTTTATTTAGGGTATCACCTGTTTACACCGAATACAAAAATAGTTACTATTTTTTTTTTCGCATTATTTTGACAAACTAAAAACTTATTGTGATAAAGCCATTATACGTAGGTACGTATTAATGACAGTTGACAGAATATTATTGAATTATTGTAATAATTGAAGATTATGATCAAAACAATAAAAAAATCATTGTATTATTCAATGTAACGCGATGTTTATTGTTAACAGAATTTTATAATTTGTCTCATTGTAATAATTTGTTTGTAGTTTGTTTACATTTAAATGTATTTCCGTACATAAAGTACATTTTATTCAAGCCAATATACAATTTAAAATATGTCGTTAGGTGGTAATCGGTAGGTTATTAATTTATTATTGATTAGGCAATTTATTTTCCCATTATCGTTAACTATTTTTTTTATACTCAAAATTAATACTCGTAATTTTTTTTATTCTTTAAAGATTAATACTGCTGTTATTGAAAAATAATAAAAAGAGCAATTTTAATAACTATGTATGTTTAACGTTATATATGACTAAAGCGTCTATATAAGCTTCAATAGGATAATTATATTTGTTTTCAATATAGTATTGGAATAACCATTGAATTTACTAGGCTTAGTATAATAACACTTTGCCATAGTAGACGACGCTGTCTGTTTTGATTACCGCTAAACTGGTTATTTATCTTATTCCTTATCCGACAGTTGAGCATTATTCAATTTATATGTTACACGTCAATAACATAATATCATTATTTAATGTATTACGTACACGATCCGATCTCATGACTTTGGATTGTTTAGTGAAGCTTCGTACTTTGGTAGCGGACGGCGGCGGTACCTGTTAAACTATAATAACCGTTTCACTATACCCTGCTTGTTATTATGATCGAATCACTTAAACAATGTTCGGGAATTGATTAATAACGTGCAACTTTCATTAGACATTTAGACTCTGTTCATTAATTGTGTCATTAGACGTCTTAAAATTGTCGCGGAAAAATGCATACTATTAATTGATCTCTTGTATTATTGTGATCATAATTTAATATTAAATGTCTCATTTTTAAATCGATTTTTTCACATTTTTTGCGATCCCAAAAGCGAGCGTTATTTGTTCACTATGCCCGATCGTTGTCGTTTAGAATTATTGGAATTATCCTATCTCTAAGCCGGTGATCGATACTAAAATATTAAATTGTATTATATATTTAGTCTAAATTTACGTAAGTACGTTATTGTCACATGAGAGTGATAAGTAATTATATGTTATGAGAAATATGTGGCTGTATTTATTATTATCAAATATTTCTAATGAAAATGGCAAATAATATAGTTGGTTTTTACGTTTTTTTTCCTGTTCATCATCACGTTTTTACTGTCGAAAGAGCAATCAAAAACTTTTACATATAATATAATAATATATAAACATATATCCACTTTATCATTTGCAAAAATTGAGCATATGTGGTTCATATTTGTAGGTTTTAGAATTTTCTATGAAATTAAACGACTAAAAACAAAAAAAAAAAATGCAAAATTTACTACGAAGCTGTTTTAGACTCTGAGTGTAGTGATTAAAGTATTGATTTTTTTTTTTTTTGTGTACGATTAAAATACTTCGATTTTCAACTTTGAGGATTCGGATAGCAAATTTTATCTAGTTTGTATTTAAAAAAATTAAAACATTTATATTTATATTTCTAGTACTTTTTTATACTCAGAATAAACAAACAAAATAATATGGGAAAATAGGAATATTTACTCTAAAACCAGATTCTGACTAGATTTATTTCTTTATTTTGTGATTGTTCAAAAACGAATAGCTACAGGAATTTTATATTTTAATCGAGTATTTATATTAACATTTTTTACGTCTGTAATCTATATGGTATAAATTTCAAAATATTTCTTTCAAAACTTAATATAAGGATCCTGGTAAGTGGTTGAGTTCCAAATCTAAAAATATCGAACATTTATAGTCACAATTCTTTTTAAAAGTATTTAAATTTTGAATTTTGACAAAATTTGTGAAAATCTTGAAAATTACGATTTATTTGTAGTTCGAAATTCATAAAAAAAAATGTTTTGTTTATAGCTAAGATTTTAAAATTGAATAAAAAGTACTTTATAGGTTTTCCAATCTAGATAAAAAAAAAAATTCTACCTGAAAATTAGTTATTTTTTTATGTGCTGCGCATTTCGACATTAAATATGACCCATTTAATAACTATTTTTTCCATACGATGTTTATGTAATGTCGTTACTCAAAAATGAATTACCATGGATGAAATCTTCACCAAGTATTTTTATATTAATATTCTCCATATAAGTATAAATGGTATAAATTTTTAATTATTTGACATTTTTAAAATTATTTTTAGGCGTACACATTTTTCATTTTTTTTTTTTATTAATGTTGATTAACAAAAAAATAAATAGATTAAATTAAATAATTTATTTTTTGGATCAAAATTAATGAAAATTTACTAAAAAATGATCTTTTATTGGTATACATTTTTTTATAATATAAATTTGAATAATATATCGTTGAATAGTTGCAATATTTATATTGTGGTACACAACCATATACGTAGACTTTTTTCATCGCTTGATGAACAATTTGTATGCATGCACGTCAAGTGGCGTGCATACCATAAAACTATATTATAATACCACCTAAATTAAACTAAACCTGGAAGTTTGAATAAAGTAAGAAATACAATGATTAAAGTTTATTAGTTTTTCCGCACGAAGAAGTTTTTAATAGTTTTGTTCTGTTAATTTTGTTTTGTTTTTTTAGGTATTTTTTTTTTGTAAAGATCGCAAATTTGTCATTATACCACGAGATATTATTGTGATATGAAATTTACAAACTCAACGACTTGGAAAGATGATAAATTGTACACTGCTTTGGTAAAAATATTCTAGTTGTTATATTATTTATCATAATAATATAATATTAAATATAAAAAAAATTTTAAGAACGACAATAAAAATGACATTTTTAATCAAAGTTATTGTTATTAGATTTGTTATTTATTTATCTAATTTATCAAATGTGACGTGTTATGGATAAATGTAAAAAAAAAACAACATTTTTTTTTAATACAATTCCTTGATGCTATATGACATATATAATATGTATTTTGGTGCAATCATCTTTTTATAGTTAATCATAGTTTTGTACAGTTGTACGATTCTAATCAATCAATAAGAAAGAAAAGTGATATGTGATAGTGATACTGGTGTTTATCTATAAATAACATAACGAATTTTACCTATAATCTGTATACGGTATATATCATATTACATAGATATGAACCATAAACGTCTATCTGAGACTTGTTTGAAAACAAATTATATTTGACTCGATATTTATTATTTATACATTCATATTAATATAATAACATCGGCTTTGCCATTACATTGAGAAACCTCCGGTATCCCATGAATTATTCGGTCATTTATTTATACAATATTATAATGGATTATGTATATTTTTGGCGTAAGTACTCACGATCACTCGTTTGGGCGTAAATAATGACGTCTTGATGGACTATGTTATTATTATTATTGTAATTTTTTTTCCTTAACCGTCAACCGCGTAAATATATAGAGACCACTGGTAAAACAATATTTTAATCATAAAATATTACACGGTTTGTTGCTGTACATCCGGCAATTTTGATAAATTTTATAAAGTTTTTTGCGTTTAGTATGTACCATGGTAACGCGCGGAGGCGAGATCCAACGACTATGAGAGGAGATCATTTGAATTGTTAAATCATCATCATCGATGACATTCACCACGGCTTAAACAAAAATGTATTTTACCAATATCGTTTTTTTTTTTTTTTAATAATAATTCATACACTTTTATGGTAATATAGGTACGGCGTCATGAGCATACAATATCGGTACGCCACTGTAGATGCGAGTCCGTGTTTTCAGTTACTTATATAACCGTTATACTGCTTTTAAATGACACGATATTATAGTATTGTCAAATATATGAAAGTCGTCGGAGAACTTCAGCTATAAATTACTCGTCTAACTCGTCTATAATATATATATACTGCGATTATTGTCATATCATATTATACTCATCTTGGTTATGTATATATTTTTTCGAGTAGGTACATTAGTATAGAAAGAAAATTTACAATGTAGCCGTTTGAAATACATAATACACTGTGAACATTCAATCACAATATAGAATATGATTGTTGGTAAATTTGTATCTTTTACATTTTGACACGAGCATAAAATATTAGCATCAGTCTAAAACATGGTTATGACCATGGTCAGATTGGGGTTATATTTTATCGTCGACAAAATATTACGCGTAGTATATCATAGTGTGGTATTTACATAATTCGACTGGTAGGTAAGTAAAAATACCCGAAGCGAGTAAACACTAAAAATATTATTGCATACCTGGTGTATTATATTTACCCACAGAACATTTCTATCCAAGAGATAAATAATAGTTTCAAGTTTCATATAGCTATATTTTTTTCATGTGAGTTAGTATTTCAGATTATGAACAGTGTGACGAATTTATACCAACTTGCTTTACAATGATATGTGACTGTACGAGCAAAAAAGTAACTCACGTGTTCCATATTTTAGGTGATTTATGGTAGTAAAATTGATATAATTGATATAATTGATATTCAGAAGAGTAGTGTTAATAGTAAGTACTATTTTGCGAGAGTATTAGTAGAAGTGAAATTCTATATGAAAAAGTAATGCAATTAGTAATAATTTAAGTATTAACTACCTATTAAACAAGTTATAACTAAAGTATGTATATTTTAATTATTATTTTATACATGATAATATCTAGTTAATGAACAACTATTTACTGCATTTAAACCTATTTCTTAGTTTTTATTAGATAGATTGTAATTTACATTTTTATTGTAAACTCCGTATCTTTATCGAGAGGATACATTACCTATCGAATAAATAATAAAAAACAAATAAGCACTAATAATAATACAAATAAAAATTATTTACCAAATATTCTATAGTACCATCTTTGAAACTAGTTTGAGACCATAGCACACCAAAATATTAATCAAATTTTATTTTTTGATCATATTGTACGTAAAGCTTAAAGTATTCACCGTGTTTTTTTTATCCATTTTTCTTTGGCATTTAATATTTTTGATTGTGTAATGAATAAATATTTTACATGATAAAAACGATAGTTTTTAATAATTTTTCGATTTCATTACTGTTTGGTATATAATATTACAATATCGAGTGTAGAAACCGAAATTTTTCTTCGTTATCGATTTTGATATTTTATGAGTATAATTTATTATGTGATGACATAATATTATGGTAGTGGTTTATACATGTTGGCTACTACATGATTTATGGCAGCAGTTCTCAACCTTTATTGGGTCACGGACCCTTTTAAGATATAAAACTAACGGACTATCTAAGAAAAACAACCTTTGTTTTTGATTATTATTTAATATTAATAAAAAAGAAATCCAGTGAATTTACTCTGGTGCATAATGGGTTTGAAATGTATCTCTTCACTTAGTAATTGAATAGATAACAATTATATCATTGAGAAATTAATATATACAATTTTGAGAAAAAACGATAAGTTGAACTAAACTTATATTTTTTTTTTTTTACAAAACCATCGAGTAATATACATTTTATTTTTTAGTTGCGTGGGTAACGAAACAAGACGATAATAATTAAATCGAAAAACTTAAATTTTTCTTACATTTTTAATTATTGGAATACATTTCTGTGTGTTTTTACATTTTTGGAAGTCATTTAAAAACAATTAACACAATAATTTGTGTATTAAAAATAATAATAATAATAATAACGGTTATTAAATTTTTCACTAAGTAAATAATATAATTCCTATGCAAATAAATAAACGGGGTTTATACAACCTAAACATTAAACCAAACTACTCTATTTTACATGCATTACAATTTATAATTATTATATAAAAAACCGTTTAATTATTGTTCATTTAATCATGCACCATTACTGTTTGAACAATATTACATTTTTTTTTAATTCAATTGAAAATTATAATTTCTTTGTTTCTATTATTTTATTTTTTCCCGTTAAACTATTGATGAAACAAATATTACATTTTTTTTTGTACCAGACGTATTTATTATAATAATAAATAAATATTTTTACTGAATTTATAATTATAATTAACTATCGAGCATCATAATTAGATTTTTGTTTTTTAGAATTCTACTATTCTCTCGAATTGAAATACATAATATTGTATTAGAATGTGACGAATGCTAAACGGCCTGCGGTGTACGAGTATTATGTTAAAAAATATTATAATGGTTGACATATTATACGTAAGTATAATAATATATTTATACCAAAACATAAAAACGCTTTTTAAAAAGATGGATTATTAAATTGTATTATATTAAACAGCCCTTAAAAACTTCATCATTTAGGTTAACTCTTCTAACACGCTCACCTCACTTTATCATTGATCGTGCAATCATTAAAATTCTGAATTGAAGCATACTTAAAACCAAAATTTTTTAACTTTTATATTTTTTTATGAAATGTAATGAGTGTACCACTATGTAAATTTTTTTTTAATCGAACAAAAAATTCCTTCCATAATTACTGTTTATAATCCACCAGATGATTATGATGTATCTAAATCAACATTTTAATTTCTTAGTTGATTCTAATGATAATAGCTTATGCTAAAAAAACTATAAAAGCTATGATGAATTTTAAAATTAAACTGATAAATAATCTACCTGATAGATTCAACCTGCATTTTATAATTTATATACAAATTATCCATTAGGATGAAGTACTCGATAAATATATTTGAAAATGATTTGATATCTTTTCTAAACCTTTTATCGAGGAAATTACATACGTACTTTTTTAATTTATATTACTAAAGCCACAACAATTTTAACATTGACTGGCACATATCTGTCGGTGACCAAAATTAGTTTAGGGTATTTAGGCTATACTACTTTTGATTGTATATGTTTACATTTATGAAAATATTAATATTTGTTTGATTTTGATAAAATTAATATGTTTAATGTTAAAATTTAGAACCATTGCAGTTGTTTTTAAACAATATTAAATAAGGAATAATTCTTTGGTCGCGTGTGACTATTTCGTACAAAATTTAACAAATATAATATTTTATTTTTACTGGTTTGTACAAGTTTTTCCATACTACTCGTTTTTGTCAAAATTCATAAAATTACATTAACATTTTTACATTCAATATTTATTAATCTTTTAGTTTTTATTTTTTTTTTTATCAACTTGTATTTATTATTTAAATCAAGTTTTTAACTGTATTATTTTTTGAGATATATCATTGTGGTAAAACAATTATTATTTATTTAAAAATATACATAAGCCTGGATAAATTATTACAGCAAATTAGGTGATCAATAATACAGGTAACATGATAGAAATACAATCTTGGTAGCATCACACAAAACACATAAGTATTATGAACAATTTTTCAAAGTATGTGGATATAATGGATATACCATACATATATAAATTTATTATATAACATGATGAAGGAAAACAATCTAAACACGGAGAAGCGTTGAATGAAACAATAGTAACTTATTTGTGTGAAAATGATATGAATGAAGGATGTACAATCGTGCTTCCTGAATGATAATTTGTATACGTCTGTGCCACTAACAGAACAACTTTTGTATCAAAACACCCTTTTGGACGGAACTTTAAGAAAAAATTGACGATTTTTACTAAACATAGCTATAGAAAAAAATATTTGAATAAAGTGAATTTTTGATCTTGAAAATAGTTTTTTGTATACTCGTAATAGTCTCTAGGTTAAAATTTTAAAATTACATTCACCTTACTCTTGAAAGGGTGTCACACTGTGATGTATTCGTGTTACAAGTTTACAGCATAGCAAATCGATCAAATATGATAATATTATGATAGCTATGGTGATTTTAAAACCAAAGTTATTTATAATGTATCATTATTCATTATATGTATTATAAAAATTGTATGACTTATCAGAATTTTCTGAGTATAAAATAAATACTACACTTAAAATAATATTATACTTACACATTTTACACTTATTACGCACAATTTTATAACTCAAAAACTGTTTGTTAAAATTTGTATTTATTTACATCAACGTTTTCAAAAAGAAATGATTTGCTTAATAATTTATCAAAAGAAAAATTAAAAAACAATGGTTTTCATTGAAACAAAAATAATAATTGACCATCGGTGGGTACAACATATTCCTAGCCTAGCCTAACTTGGGCTTAAATTATAAAAATGTATATACAGTGAAACTTCCAATTAACAGTCACCGAAGGGACCATAAATAATGACCGCTATTTAGAGGTAGCGTTCCTATAGAGGTGATAATACATGATACAGTAAAACTTCCGTTAACGGTCACCTCTATGTAACAGTTAGGTTTTTTGGTCCCATCAAGTGTTATATCATGTATTGTCACCTCTATAGGACGGCCACCTCTAAATAGCGGTCATTATTTATTGTCCCTTCGGTGACCGTTAATTGGAAGTTTCACTGTATAACACTTGATGAGACCAAAAACCTAACCGTTACATAGAGATGATCGTCCTATAGATGTGACCGTTTTAAAGTAGGTATACTTTAAAATTTCAAAACTTAGATTTTTAAGAAATGAAATCTTAGAGAAAAATAAGGTGGCGGTATGTTTGGTCAATCACTCACAGCAATATTTTTATACCTTTGAACGTGAGACGTGTAGTATAGGTACTCACCGAAATTCACGTACCTAATGCACTTAGTACTTCACGACGAAATGCGTTTGTTGTAGTGTTAGAGATCAAAAAAGGTGTCATCGTTGGACTATACGTTATATTATACCTACTTACTGGTGGTAATGGGTACGTATAAAATATTTCAGTATTATTGTTAGCGATTTAATCATAATAATAATTGAAAAATGGATGATAACGCAGTAACAAATATTTCATTACGTGTCACACAAAGTTTCAAAATATACTCAACAATATACCTTATAATAAAAAACTTAATATCAAGTAGTGTATTGATAAGGTTATGATAGATTTTTTTATAAAAAAAATAATAAATGGTTTCTGTGGGAAACTTTTGCTTATTTTTAAAACCATGATTTTAATGAAACGTTCTTTTATTTTAACTGTGCAACTTTGTTATCATGGTTCTTAGATTTTTTCGTTAACCAAAGGTTATTCATGTATGTTTGACTATAATAAAAAAAAAATTATTTTTAGCTCTCGTGAGGAGCTGAAATAGCTAAAAAAATGATATGTATATTTGTTAGTTTTTCTACAACAATTAGAAAATAATTATAGTTTTCAATCACAATATTTATAAGGAAATATGCATACTTGAGAAAAAATTACTCTATTTTTTAAGTTAATGAACCGTAAATATTTTTTTATCGTATTAGTCGTAATAAACTCCTAATATTTTATTTTGACAATTGTATGATAAGTATAGAATATTTTAAACTTGTGACTTATAACATTATAATATATGTACCATAATATATTGAGATATTAAGCACAGACAAAAAACGTCTCGTTGAGTTTTAAATCGTACGAAATATATTTAATATACAAAATACGATATTGATTGTCAGAATGGTGTTATTCGTGTCGATATTAGGAATCCATGTCACGGAACAACAAAGAAAAAATCTCAATCATCGGAATAGAAAAAAATGATACTCCCTAATTCGATAACAGACGAATCAAAGACGATCGACAATCAGATATATGGCCACGGCACTCTGCTGCACAGTCCAACATTTGTTCGGCTTTTCAGTGTCACTCGACTGTATGGTGATGTATTGATACTGTATTATGATTTATAAAGCGTTACAATGTCTACTTGAAATATGAATTTTTAAATTGTTCGCATACATATACAAATACGTATTATATAATCAAACACTTTTTATAATATCCATATTAAATCAACACGTAAAGATATGAAAACTATATATGCAATGTGTGTATTTACATGTTAAGATATCCAAAGTGTCCATTGTTATACAAAATATGAGTTCATTTTATGAAAACGTATACACTTGATTTTTTTTCTTTAGCCTTTGTAAAGAACTCGATTTCACTAAGTGGCTACATGCTGTATAAGATAGGTATATAAATAAATTGAATATAACGTACAACGTATAATATAGTATTTTATTATTTTCACCGTTGAACGTAATTGGCAGTGTTTAATAGAATATTTCGCAGAAGATTATTTTATCGTTAACCCGGTGGTATTGCAAGTAGTGTTGAACTTTGAGTTTTAGGAAACTATAATTCTGTGGTTATAAACTTTTATAATATGATTTAAAATTGTCTTGTATTTCCTTATAAATTGCTCGGTTAATCTGGGTCACCTTTTATACTATTATATTATTTATTTAATTTTTTATATAACCCCAACACTTACTTTCCAATAGTTTTTCGCTTGCCGCAACTCGTAAAATTTTCTTGAGCTATTAACACTTATATTAAAGTATTTTTGTAGGGTACGAAAATCTATTCATATTATTTAACTAAAATGTACTAAACACGTCCAGGTTTTGTAACATTTGAGTATTTGACACTTATTGAATATTTTATTCAACTTATTGTGCACATTTCTGATGATTTAAATGCATATTATAATTTAATAAAATCCATAACAAGCGCTACTTTAAATTTATTGTTTTTAGTGATTTATATAAAAATACATTGTAAATAAGTACTTCAGAATGATTATGAATTTAATTATTTTTTTATTGCAAATAAATACATAATTTATATTCTATATTTTTTTTTATCACTGTGGTTATATTTTAAGGTAAGTTTTTTCTTAAAATTATAATGTAAAAGTCAAATATTAATCTAATGTGTAAAATTAACTACTTTTTAGGTATTTTAAGTCAAGTTAATTGTTTTACTATGTAGTGTCAGCCGATAAAGAGTCCTTCAGTATGGTGATGACTAAAGTATTTAATAATATTTAAAATAATTATTATATACCTACAAGAAATTAATTGGTCGATGTTCGATATTAATATGGTACATAGAGTGGATTACTATTCTAAGAAATAGTAAAAAAAACATAAATATTTAAACGCTCTTTATTTGTAATGCCACCATTCTACGTGTTTTCTTCAGTCGAGTTTTACAGTTTATGTACATAACTTACACTACTACTCGTTCATACATGATACATAGGTAACATATAACGATATATAATTCAAAATCATTTAAAAACATCAATTTATTGGTTTTTATTTCAGAAAAAAACTTGAATAAAACACAAACATTAAATAATGTATATAACCGTATATATATTATACTGTTACACAATTAAATGGTTTTTTTGGAAAATACAATATCGCGGTTAAATCCTATATTAAATGTATAAATCTTAATATAGTATAATGTTTTTGCAATCGCGTATTATTATGTTTATATCGTATTATTTTTGGTATAAAGAAATGTAATATGTCGTTTTCGTATTTATTTTTATTGCCGATAATGTATGGGGGTGGGTGGTTGAGGGGTAGCGAAAGCTCGCTATCGCTTCAGCGCTTGGCCTTGCTTTAGTTCAATCGCGCTGTGAAAGAGAAGAAAACATTTTATACAAATAATTAATATGCTTTTGATTGGTACGATTGAATAGAATAAAGTCCAATTCACGAGACCATCAAGGCGTCCACTCCGATACAAACATAATAACATCGCAAACGATCAACCGTGTTCATATATATTACAATCATAATATATAAAATCGTTATTCTTGTAAAATACTTATTAAATACGACGACAATGACAACAGAATATATTTTCCGTTATAACATGATGTAATAATAATAATGTCGGGGTGTTTGGCTATTGTGTGTAAGAATCGCAAAGCTATCTTAATAGAGATGGTGCTATTCGATTGACTACATAGGCGACCAATACAAACACACTTCTGGTAGCGAAACGATCAGCTGAACTGGCCTGTGGTCCACCTAAAAACGTTACACAAGGTGTAAGTACACAAAATAAATAAATATATATTTATATAAATCGATATATGGGCGAAAATGTTAATTAAGTTTTTAATATCGTCAATATTATAGATTAGGTTAGGTAGAAATTGATTTATTATATATTTTATTTAATCAATTTTGATATTATTTTGAATTGAATGTATTATAATATGATTGCATATGCCTATAAAACTTAAATAGTTATTAATAAATAAGAAAAAAGAAAACTAAAGGTTTTTGCGTTTGTTGCTATATTGAAGAATGTTTTAAAACCAAAAGTTTGGGATTGTATGAAAGTCATGAGGTAAAAAAATAGTAGGACATTTATTATGCCATGATGCTTAACGAATGGCATCATAGAAGACTGTACCGGAAGAGGAAGTCTGAAAATGGAATAGATGGAAACAATCATGATAAACACGAATAAAAACAGTTAGATAGATTTTAATTAATTAAGAAACAAAATTGAAACTTGGAAAACTAGTGAATCAATAAAGTTATTGAAGACACATAGAACAAATATGAGACATATTATGAAAGTGGTCTACATAATATGTGAAGACCCACAAATGTATGGCAACACTTTTTTGTCAATTCAAACTTTACCGAATCTAAATTCGCCGACAGTCTACTTCACTGACAAATAAACTGGTTTTATATTATTTTTAAAACATTTCTATTCTAATTTCGAACTTTTATCATCGGTTATCTTTCAGATTGTTTAAAAAAAGTATTATTATTGTTATTACAATATTAAAATATGTAAACAAAATGACAATATCCAAAAAAGAAAAAACAATTAAGTACTCATGTTTAAAAATAAATTACACGAAGAAAGTAATAAGGTAAAGTACATTTTAATGAGGTAACTGTTTATTTTGGATCCAATGATTGCATCAAAATTTAGTGAATTTAGATAAAATACAAAATAACAATTTAGTTTATAGTTAGTAATTATTAAAAATTAAAGGCAAATAAAAACCAGAGTCATCTCAAAAAACTCACGAGGACTCATTTTTGGTACCCTTAGTTGACCCAATGGACCATCGATTATGAACCTCAGTCTCATGGTGATTTAATCCAATAAATACATTTTAAAAATGTATTTGTGCATATCGAGTATTGTTTATGCCATGTATTGAAACTTAAGTATTTAATATCATCCAAATACATTGATAATACAATAATAAAAGTAATGTATTATATTAAATAATGATTTAATTTAGTGTAGCGTATGGAATCGATTTAAAAACTGCACTATGATTTTCCCAACCAATACAGCATACTTTATCGTACCTGTAGTCGGGCGGAGGAAGTAGAACGTATACCACTTACCCGATCTCAGCACTGTAGTGGGACTGATCATTTGGGCCAGTCTGGGCGAGTCATCCATCAGCTCAATAACCGAGTACTTTTTGTACAACAGAAATTGATTGGACTCGCAGCGGACCGTCATCCGACCACCCGGAAAGTATGCGGCGTGGGTCGACAGCTCCAACCGTGATCTGCTGGTTTGTAGCCCGTCGTCTTCGGCTGTAACCCAAGCCGTCGTCTTGGCGTATTTCGTCAAATTCGTCACCTGCGATAAAACCACGATTTAAAATGAAATGTTCTATATATTATTATTTTAATTTAATTTTTCTTTATAATATTATCTCTCGTCGACGTTTGTACTACATTTCACCGCCGTTTAAATATCATGATAATGTATTATGTGGTATAATGTTATATTTTAAAAGCAAAAACGTTAAAATTTTCAACCACTCGTTGTCGTTAAAAAAAAGGCGTTAATCGTTTTATGGCTCTTGAGATGAACTTCATAACAAAACAAAAAATGTCTGTGCACTTATATAACAATATTATACAAAGCGTATAATCAAAATCGGCTACCCTATATACAAGCACAAGCACGGAGGGGAAGAGTTAGTACGAGACAACCATAATTCAAACAGAATAAAAACTAACTCAAACGAAATATTTCGAGTAAAGCATAACTTTGGTAGTTTTGGTTTATGAAATTTCAAAAATTATTGCGCATAACGAAAACCAACGCCAATATTGATTAAAACTAACTCGTAGAAAATAAAATAAAAAATTATTTTAAGAGAAGAAAACAAAAATTACGTAGAGGTAAAAGATACGTAGCATGAGCCATGGTATAAATAAATCAGTTTTTATATAGTGATCCGTATTAGGAAATGGTAGTGGTAAAAGTTTAAAAGTTTAAACGTTATTCATAAAATGTGATGACGGTGCAATATTCCGTTATGGAAGTTTCGAATAAAATTTGTTTACAATATTATAATCACGGGGTTTTTCTTGATATGCACATACATTTCTGTAAATCAAATATTTCGATTATATTAAAAAAAAAAATTATTTTTCTAAATTTTCAGCAGAAGAGAGTGAAAATATGAAATCTTGATTATTTGGAACCCATGCGATTAAAATGAGTGATTTAAGTATCTGGACGTGTACATTCGATAAAAATTGATTGTTTTTATATTTTTTATATGCACAAATTCTTCGTATTTTTAAGTCTTTTTTAAGTTTTTTTTAATGATATTCGTTTTTATTATATTATAAGATACAAATAAATAGTGAACATACGATTAATGAATGAAAATGTGAATTAATTTTGTTGATGTGAGTTTCGAGTAACTAACTCAACTTGCTAGCATTAAGATATAAATTTCTTAAATTTGTGTAATGTCTAACCGTTAGATATAAAATCTAAATTATACTTTGATCCTACCTGTTATATTATCATGTGTATAGATTTACTATATCAATGTAGGTAGTCAGCATTTCTACAAACACAAATTAAATAATTTTGTTGGATATCATTAAATGTTGACTGATATTATATTTTTAAATGTATTTTACATTGGTGTTACACGATTCGATACAGCGATCATTTGAGCGTTTTTAACTTTGATATATTTATTGATTTATAACCTTAATATTTGTTTCAAATGATTCTACAAATTAAATTCATCTATACAAAATGTTTGTAATTATTGGTGATAACACAATTTTAAATATTAAGTAATAGTTAATTAAAAAAAATACATTCATTTTATGGAATGATCTTGTGGCAGTGTTAATAAATTCATGACTAACAATAGTTATACTTCAAATTCCTTATCAAATTATTCTTGTACTTAAAGTAGTTTGCTATCATTATTGCAATAGTTGTTAGAATACATAATTAATTATAAAATATGTATTTTATAAATGATAATTTTAATAAATAAAAATTTAAAATATTGTATTACAGGTCTCAAGTTAGGATTGAACAATTTCAAGAAATGACGAGATGTTTAAAAAAATTCACAGTAATCCATAATTATTTGTTAAGCATTATATTTTTAAAGGTTATATTTGAATTGTATATTTCAATACAAATAGATAAAATAAAATACTTACAATAATAAAATATAATTTGATATACATAATAATATACCTAATATAGGTATAACCTTATAAGTGACAACAAAGAAGATAAGTTGTATTTTTTTTTTTAATAGTTTAATTTTTAAATTATTATAAATGTATATGTAGTAGAAATAAAAATAATGGCTAGATCAATAATAAAACAACAACTGTAACCTCTAGTAAGTTAGTTAAGAAAATAAGATAAGATTTATAACGAACAGACGAAAACAAAATATGTATGATAATATATCATACTCATGTAGATACAATAATAATTCATGTTAATAAAATTTTGTTAGAGCTGTTAAAATAACATAAAAATATACAGCCATGCACTTAAATGACGTTACGGAAATAAACAATGGAATATGTATCATGCGTGTAAACTTGTAAATTTAAGATGGTAATATAAAATATTAAGTTTTAAAACAATAAGACGAGAGACGAAACAAACATTTGTTGTTAATTATTGAAAACTGTTAAATTCTAACAGTCTCATGGTGCTTATCTTTACAGCGTTTTTATTAAAGAATAACAGTTACTATGTGGTTACGCATTGATACTTGATAGAGTATTGTAGTTTGTTATAACAAACAAAAACTCAGTTTAACAATAATAGTTAAATTTTATGAGATTTAAAGATTTAGTGATATATTTATTTTGACATTAAAAACGCTTCTCTATTATTAGAATTTGTAATTAGTTAAAATTATAAACTACCAATAGTAAACAAAAATTAAATAAATAGGTACTTATAAAAATATACATAAATTATATTTTCTATTCCGGAAACGATCCTATTTCCTCGGCCCTCCAGGAACTCCGAGAAAATGTCATCCCTTTAACTGTGTGCAATGATATAATGCGATATACGAATTTCTAGGTTTTTTAATTATAAGTCGTATCTAGTAGTATCAATTATATTTATTTCACAAATTGAATTTGTATTCAAACTTGAATTCATTACTACCCACCTACAAGTATTTATAATTATATATTGTTCTACATAATTATTTCAAAACACCTTTTAATATTCATTTTATGAACTCCAACAATTTTAAACGGAATGTTTAAAACAAAACGTTTCGCTAAAATCCACCCTGATAATGCATTTACACTGCGAGCGCCAAAAGCGGATTGAGACAGATGAGTTCTTTTTATAGTGTATAGTGTATGATGAATATCGAGTTCACGATGTTTGTCGTGCGCGCGTGTATAATGTACATCCCACGGTCAGTTTCAGGATAATTATTACTGTAATATGTGTTGTTCGCGCCAGCATTAGAATAACAATTAGTTCGCGGGTCTAAAAAAAAAAAAAAACCCCGACTCGCGTTATACTATAATATACGCGCGTGGTGTACACGATAATAATAATAAAAAAAAAATATGAATGCGTTTTTCGCACAAAAACGTTTCGTATAATATTTAAGCCCCCATTATTATTATATTATTCGAGAATATTTTTTATGATTCACGATAGGAAGAAAAAAAAAACATAAAAATACTATTATTATGTCCCCATAACCGTGGTATACACGCGTATTATGGGTAATTTATTCCGAAATGTTTTACAATGGTTTGTCCGGGTACCCCGAGCGTTACCCGAGCTTTTTCTCTTTTTAGTGTAATGACTTCCTTCAATTGCGACCACCGTGATATTATATATACATTATACATGTACATATAGTTACCTATAATATTATACATACCTATATAATATATTATGTAAACCGTGCAAAGGTCTTGCGGGCAGTTTTAATCAAAAGTCTATGATTTTTTCATAAGAAAAACACTCGTTTATATTAATGAAGTGCGTAATAAAGTCGCGAGGTGTATAAAAGTACGTGTGTTACGACCGGGCGGTCGAATTTCGAGTCTTTTAAACTGTGCTATAATTGTATGTATTAGATACCTACACAGAATCATAATACATTATTATTGCTAATTAAACGGCACGGAAACGAAAATGAGAAACGACAATAAATGATTTTGACGCAGTCTCACACCGTATAATAACAGTATAACATTACAGCGATAATGGTTTACAGATAATCTATTTTCTAGAAGGTTTATGAATAATAAACAAAATGTCTATTGTACATATTGTATATAATAATTATAATACGCGATCCGTTGAACTGGCTACACTGATTTTTTAGTAAAATTTTGAGAAAACATTTTTAGCAAGTTTAAATACACAGTGTCTAGTACGTATTTATGAAAAAAAAAACATCTTAAATTAACTTCCTTTTTTTATCATAGAGATTTTTATCAGTATTTTTTTTCACTACCTTATTTATATTTTTAATATTCTGTCAGAAACAGAAAATTACTTATCTCAAGACTTAAATAGTTTGATGTATGAATTATTATAGCTAGTTATTGAGTAAATAGTGTTTTATTAATAAGCACATCTTAAAGTTTAGATGAGTAGATCCACAACTTTTGCACGGAATCCATTTACAGGGTCTCCATTTTACTACGCTTGTGTAAACTTTGAATCCTCGAATATTAATAAAACACTGTTTACTTGGTATCCTACATGAGGATACATCAACATGCTTCTAGTTATGAAATTAAAAATATTTAACGTGCCTCACTAAATAAAAGTTGAAATTCCCTGACTAGTGACAATTCACTAGGAAAAAAAAAAATACTTTAAAAACAAAAACAAAACTAAAAACACAGACGTTTAAATAAAAAAAACTATACATAGAGCGTAGCCCGTAGAACGGACTATACTATGACGGTGCGTACAATAAAAAAAGAAACAATATAATATAACATTAATAACATTATCACCTATATTATAATAAACCTGTTTTTATCACGTCATAAATAAACATATAATATTTGTAGGCGTGGGTTGATTTCACGTAATAATAATAATAATAATGTGTAGCGGATACGGATGAGTTGCACCGTTGTTCCGGCGACGGATCGGCGTGTTAAATATTTACTCGCAGGAGCCAGTAAAGTGCAACCAAACGAGAAACGATTTATTAAACGCAACGGGACACCGGAAGCGAACGTTGCGCGTGCATTTTCGCGTGTAAAACGTGTTAAACGGCGATGACGTTAAATATTAAGTATCCCCTTCTACCTATATACCGAGATATCGCAGAGTGGAGCTATTTTGACGAAAAAAAACACAACATTTTTGTTAACGTTTTTTTACCCATACACTCACACACTATACGCGACTTGAAAAGGTAGAAATTCGATGAAAACTCATAAATGCAAATGCATTCAAAATACTTGTAATATTTTATCTAAGCGCAACAGATTGATCGATTAAAACCATTTAACGGTGGTTTTTATATTTATATAAATTATTAAAGCAACAACGAAATCGTTTAGATGTTTTTGTTTTTATAATTTAATTATTTTGTGATATTACGATTTAACATTTCTATCATAAACTCTTCTTCCCCCCAAAAAAAAGAAAAATAATAAAATTTAAGTTTTAATTTAAAATTTTTTTATTTTTATTATCATTATTTTTTAAAGAGGTACTTTACAATTTATAGTAAAAGCACCATAATTAAATTTTATTATTTTATGAGAGAAAATGAATAATATTATACATTTAATTATTTAATTTAAACTAAATAAGTTATTAGGGTTTTCCCACACGTACCCCGTCGCTAATAGTTATAGCACCAACTACACTTATATATTGGTGGGTACAAAAATTTAATGTTGACTACATTTTTATTTAACTGCATAGAATATTATCTCGAATTTCAGTTTTATAATATTTTTCAGAGTTGTTTTTTTCACTTTAAACTGCGATTCTTAAAAAATCAATGATAAACAACAGGTTACGAAAAACTTTTTTTTGTGTGACAAAAAGGGTACAGAATTAATACATAATACTAATTATTTACAGTAATCGTTTTGTTTGTGTTATTTTGGGTTCCAAGAAGGGAACCCAAGTTGTAAATTACTTTCTAGACATATATACGTAAATGTAATCGAGTTGTTGCGCTTTCGTTTCAATAAAAAAAAAAAAAAAAATGTTAATACTGTCTATTTATTAAAAACCGACAGGCGTAGGTACTGAGAGTAGTAACGTTGAATTTGATTAATCGTTTTAATGTTTAACCGTCACATTTGACACGGTCGACTATTACTGGGCAACATGCGTATAGACCTTTAAATTAATATAATTATAATTACAATATCATAATTAATATGCCAAGTTTTTTTTTTTTTTTAATAAAGTTACAAAAGTGTTGGACTGGTTAACGGTCATCTCCAAATTAAGACACTTGTGAATTGGTATCATGATATTCTTTTTTGTTTAGTTTAGTCCGTGAATTTATGATAATTCAATTTATTTTGTAGTATAGGATGGTTTAGGGTTATATTCGCATTTAATATAACGTATTTTTATTCAACGAGCATTACAAATAAAAACAATAAACTAATTTAAATTTAAAGCAACAAAAATAAATGTTTAAAAATTGCCTTTATTCAATATTAAAGTGGATATCGACTGCTAAACAAAATGCATCGAGTGGGTCAACTATTAAATGTGTTAAATTTTAACTAAATGATATTATAATATAATATCTATCTTGTATACGAAAACGATTCTGAGCGCAAACTGCTTATCGGCCAATATTACAAATTATATTTTATTATATATGTATCGTAATTTATATTAAAAATTTGTATTACAATAGGTTAATGTAATTGTTGTAGAGAAAATTGCATTTAAAAGTATTATTCGTATTAAATAATTATGATACTTATTATTAAAAATTAAGAATTTTTTCAGATTTTGAAATGATTTTAGATGGATCTCTGGATGCAAATTAATGTATATTTATAAATTTTTGAAAACAATTTTTTCATGCGTACTCTTGTAAAAAAGTATAAATAACAAAAGTTCTTTACCAGGAAATTAAAGCAATTCGAAATTAATATAACACGTGAATTATCCTACAAAAATGTCAGTTAAGACAGTTAATACAAGCTGCTAAAAAAAAAACAAATTATTGATGTAGTTGATAATTCATGTTAATTTAGTCATACTAATTATAAGAGCGCGAACTTGTGTACATTAAAAACCAACCAAATATTATGCTCTAGGTAATTAGTAATTATACTCAAAAATCCAGAAAATGTACACATATTTTTCACGACGAAACTACTTCCAAATGGTTGTAACTTTGACAATTTTTGTTACAATTCGAAAGTATTATTCTTATACAAATAAATTATGCCAATGTATCTTAAATATTTTTTATAATATAATCCTTTTCACTAACTTTTTTGTCGTTTATGAACCACGTGAGATTGGTGGCTGGGAACGCTGAGTAAGAAGTGCAATTTATTTTTACCGGTTCGTCCTTGATGTACTTGAGCTTACCGGCAAACATGAGTGGTGGTGTCTGTGGTTCTTCTGCAAAGAAAATTATGACATTAAATGAAAAATATTTTTAAAATTTTTGAGTTGTCAGCATGGTATAACACGTTTTAATAAAAAAACATCATCCCAATGGTCTATACTCTGTGTATCATGGTTAGTTATTTTTCTGTTTTGGTTCCATAGTTTAGGTAATTAATAATAATAGCAAATAAGCAATGAAAATATTATCGTTAAATATTAATCGTAAAAGTTACTATTTTAATTCGAATTAAAATTTATGAAAATAAAAACATAAAACATTGTTAATTCATACTAATATTTATTTTTAGAATTAAAATATTTATCATTCAAATAAAATATTTATTGTATATACCTATAATAAAAAAATTATATTTCTCTTTTTATCATAATCAATTATTATTAATTACATTACAATGTTTGTGTAATCAACTAGCAAATGTCGGTGAATTATTCAAATAACAAAATAACAATAACTACACAATAAAAAAAAAAAAAAAAAAAAACATATTATAATATATTAACAGTAGTACTGTTAGAATGTTAAATAGCATTGATAGTTAGTTCTGTTCCGAGATTTTTCAAAATTGTACGGTTCTAACATCATTATTTTCACTGTTAAGGCTCCAATCAGACAATGTATTAATGTAATATGAATAGCACTTACCAATTATAGTTATGTATGACTCTTTGATTTGCGTGTGAAAAAGTGGAGCGTCCGTGGAAACTTCGCATTTATAGTGACCTGACATATCTCGGGGCAGGTTAGTCAGTGTGACTGAGTGGTCGTCCGACTCGGATATCTAAATATGTGTGATTGGAAAACAAAATCAAAAAATACGATATATTATTATAATATCTCAACCGCGAAAAAGAATCGGCTTAGAATTCTACGTTCAAACTAATAGGATCAGCTGCAAGAATAGCAAATTGACATTATTGTTATTATTATTGTCTATACAAGATACTTAATATGACAACAGTATAAAATATTACGATGAACGAATTCAAAATAATTTATCAAAACTATTTTATAATTTTTTTAAGGCACCATATTATAAATACACGTTATTACACCATTACTTAAAATGTTTTAATTAACGAATGCGCGTGTGTAATAATTTTTATTGTAGTCGAATTAAAACCATGATTAGTTTTAGTGAATATATATTTTTTTTTTGATTGATTAATTAGTAAATTTTTGCAATTGCTTTCCCTTTTTCCGCATTTTTGTTTTTTAATATTAATTTGAATAAACAATTTTTTGAGCTCATTAGATCGGCATAATGGTGGACCAGAATTTTTAATTTATACCAGAATTTCTAAACTCAGTTTATACCATGTTTGTTCAGTTGTTATAATACGTATTGGTATTATAATAGATCAACAGGTTTCCATACATATATTACAATTTGATTTTGAAAAAAAAAGATTGGATGTCCGGTCGATGCATTTAATTTAAAACGTCACGAGAAACACAAGCCACGACAGGAATTTTGTCAGTCGTGTTGAAAGATCCATAAGAATAATATCATATAATATTATTATCATGCACGGAAAATAAACCGAAACGGCCATAACTGAAGGTTCACGTATAAATATCCTTGGGGGACTGTATATGAGATGGATAAACTTTGCTGTTATTCGTGTCGAGTCAAACATTCATTCTTCCGAGGGACCAAAGTTTCATTCGTTGTATGATAATATATAATTTACGATTATTATAAATAGTTATTGTGTGTACTTAATTTTTTTTTATATATACTCGTACTACACTCGTATAGTTTTACAGTCGTATAAATTTGTGTGGGCATTGTTATGCTGGCTTGTGCTTATTAATTCGGTTTATCATCCGAAATGTGACCAGTGTTTTTAAAAAGTTGAGTTATGGTAAATAAGGTCGTACAGTAAAGTCCAAACACCGAGACTATTGAAATATAGTGAAATAGTGATGTGCACATCAATTAATTAGTCTTAATCTATGATAACATAAAACCGCGTATATCTGAGTTTATCAGGTAATTATCTACATTGGTCTTACTTTTTAATATCTGACTTGAATATAGGTATAATAATTATTTAAATTAGAATATTTTTCGTTTTCTAAAATATTTAAGTGACTTTCAAATAATCCACTCACCGTCCATATAATAATAGTCTTAGTTTTATATGATCAGTAAGATTGATTTATTTGCTCAACATAAATCAAGTGAGAATTAATATTTTACTAAGAATTTTTTCGTGAGTTATCAGAACTTTTTTTTTACATTATTCCTGTATGATATAATATAACAGTTTCTATATATATGTATACGCATTGATAAGGTGCATAAAATACAAATTTTTTTAGATTATAATCTATAATTATAATATTGTACTTACATCAACCGATGTGGTACCAGATAGCGGGAAAACCCTGGTAGGTGGTGACTCTTTTGGTACAAATCTGTAGAATTCTTGATCGCCAAAGTACCATTTTATCGAGTATAGTGGCACACCTTCAAGGTCATAGTCGCAAGAAAGCCGTAACAGCTCACCTGCTCGGATAGCTTCGGGGTTCCAAATTCGGACGCCCTTCAGACCAAATACCGCGTCTGTAAACGAAAAAAAAACAATGATGAAATATTTATTATCAATTTTACTTTATCACCTTATGCCGATTATTTTGTAATAATTTGTATTATGTAATTTAGCTTAGACATTTATCCATTCAATTATTTACTGAATAAATCGACGACAATCGTAATAACATTTATTTTTACGCATCAAGTGTCTGCCGAAATAAGAAAAACTTATTTATAACTGGTTTGTGAAACGTTGGCATTGCTTAATCTTTGGATCTTGTGTATGCTTACTACATATTTATTTTCTTTGAATAATAGTAACTAAATCCACATTTTTCCAAATGTCTTAAATAATTTTTTCGTGTTGGTACTGAGAAACATTTATAATTTGTTTTTTTCTTTTTGTTTGTAAGCTGCAGACTTAATATTCGAAAAAAACATGATAATTCTACTTCAATAACAATAAACAAAATAACATTTATAAATAATTTCTTTAATACTAATTTAATTAAGTGGTAGTGAATATCGCTATAATATGGCCAAGTCAGTTAAAAATTCACTGAATGTATTGATTTAAAAATAACATTTTTGACCAATAAGATCACACAGATTAAATTTATCTATAACAAATAGACTACTAACATAGTTAAGTTTATAATATTATACTAATGCCTAAATAAACTATTGTTATGTATAAGATGAAAAAAACAGGATTTTCTCAAACGTATTAGATAAATAATTATATTCGGGGAAGGCAATTATTTATCTCGAGTGATCGATAAAAAGTATATAAATTTAAAAAAATATTTTTTTTAAAATTCTAATTTAACGAAAATTGCTTACATTTATTTGAAATACGTAATAAATTACTGTATTTTATATGATACACATATTGTGACTGGAATATGTTTCCGAAAAAAAAAAAAAACAAAAGGTCGACAAAACAAATTCGATATAATATATAATATGCAGTCATGACATATATATCATATGCATATAATATATGTGTACGGTTCACAGTATACTTTTGTGTACCATATATATAAATATTGTTATTGTACACATTGTAATATCAAAACTTTGAAATATTAGTCGGTTGTTTATTATTATATCCATTCCGCATGTATATGATGTTATACATACCACGAGTTACTACAATACATCATACGCTTGATGCAACGGTTTAAGTTTAGTGATTATTTTATCACAAAACTTGTCGATAACCTTTTACAACTTACATTTAGAACCTGACTCGTAGTTTAAATATATTGGATTCACGCGCCTCCGGTGCGCTGTAATAGTATATGTACTATGTATATAAGAGTACAGGCGCCTACCTATTCGGATTAAATTATCATGATAATTCGTTTTTTGTTTATGTAATAAATCAAATGTTGTAGACAGTCGTGTTATGTATTCTTCTGACGTAGATATTTTTTAAAATTCTAAACACATTCATGTACACACATTCTTCCCAATATCTATCATAATTATTATAACGTTCTAAATGAATCGTTTTGTTATTCAAAGTAAAATGTGTGTTAAACATAAATAATGTATGTACGTATTAAATGAAATTATGTTTGTAGTATACGATAATTATTTCTGCAGTTGTTTAAAACTAATATATATATATATATATAAATTTTATTACAACAATAGTCCACTAAACTAAAGGTATAGTTATAAGCGGCTCCAAGTTATTTGATTAAAAAAATTTCAAATTTAAGAAAAAAAAATAAATTTTATAAAATATCATCAACGTTACGGATGTGCTAAACATTAATTTATTTTCAATGGAAAAATATTCAATACCTATTATAAATGCGTATTACTCATAACCTATACACATTTAGAAACACAATATTATAAGTAGTTCAAAAATAAATATAAATATCTCCTTCAGTATTTTAGAGTGAATAATTAAAATTTTTATTTGATCTACACTGTCAGTTATTGCCGGACTTAGTAGTATTGCTATTGAAAATTACAAAAAAATTTCATCAAAAAACATTGTTGCTTTTAGTTGATATATGATGCAGATTAATGTGTAATGTGAAAATTTAATTTGGAAACTACTGCATTCTTTATGATATAGGTACTCTGTTTATTAATTAAACTGTTAATAAGTAAAATTGGAAGTTTGACAGTGATTAACATCGGTATAATATTATAATATTATTAACAAGGATTTTATTATCACATTGATATTCTGGCGAACAATAATAATGCACATATGGTGCGATGAATCATTATTTAATGAAGTCAGGGGATGTTGTGTGTCCACAATAGGGTATATTATAAGAGTCCTGGGAGGACGGGTTTTGTTTTATAGGTCCCTTGTACCTATACATATAGCATGATATTATATTTTACAAATTATTTTACTTTATACACACCCATGGTTTATGTGTATAAGCTGATCACTATTGACTGTCACTTCAAATCTCAATGTTATTAAATAAATGTGTAGGCTAAAATATTATATATATATATATATTATGTACTTTTATATATACTATATATACTATTGCGTTGTTCTGATGAGGGTTTTTTTTTTGCTTAGGGAAGATAAGTAAAAAATAAACACTAAAAATGTCAATATAATTCAATAATATTGGAATATATTTTTCTGTTTCAATGTATTATTATTAAATATATATATATAATATACATTTATTTGTATACAAAGTTGAATAATTCATTAACTTCGTATCTCTGTGGGATATTTTTTCACCTACACGCAAATGTACCGAAATTGCCTATACAAAGTGCCGGTCAATGAATATACACAGAATTACGACCACACGTATAATATCCATTTGTATACGGCAAAAAAAAATGTACTTATTTAGCTAGAAAAATATATAGGTATGCTCATTTAAAAGGTATATTATTCTGTTTAAAGGATAACTGTAACCATATATATTAGAACAAATAGGTACAATAAAAATAAAAAGTGAGATTTTACAGATCGGTAAGAAAATTTAAAATTTAATAATTATTACACGAGCAAAGAATATTATGATAATTGTATAGGCCCATAAATTTACTTACGTGGGTTTATCTAGTTAACGTCTACTGCTTTATCTATTTATCAACATCAAACTTATGTATAAATGGGAAGTAGGGTAGTAGGCATGTGGTTTATTGTGGTCAATATTTTAGACGAAGAATGAGGAATTCAGAAATCGCTTTTGTACAAGCTCGATATGGGAAAATTCAACAGCTGTTAAAAAAAAGTTCCATAGGATTAATGTGTATTCTAAAAAAAATTTAACAAAATAACAGTATATGGCCTTAAGTGAGGCAAAGAATTTGAATTCGTTGTAAAAGCATATTGCGTAGCCAACGATTTTAGAGCTCAACAAAAAAACACTTCAATGTGGCAGTGAAAGTTCAAACCGAGACGAAGGTAATACTTTTAATATTAACTAATTCTAAACTTAAGCTTTTCATATATTATGTATTTGATTGAAGGGTGAAGTCTGGTAAAAGATATACAGTAACAGTTTTGTGTATTAAACATAAATCCGATTAAATTGAGCTATGGTACATATGAATTAAATTCGCTTTGTAGAAATATACTTGTACAGTTAGCTATAAAAAAACCATTAAATTATCAGTTAGTATAAATTATTTTTTATAATATACAGACGTTTTTTTCATTGTTATTCGTGCGTATATTTATCTATTTATAACGAATCTGATGTTTTTATACAAATAATAAAGTATTCGATACCAAAATCGGTTTTGTAAATGAAGTCGAAACATTTTACGAAAAAAAGTACAATTTATAAAAATAATAAACAAACAAAACGCACTAATTATTTCTCAATAATAAATTAAATAGATAAATATGAAAAATATTAAAAAGGTAATAATATTTATAATTTGATATGTGTTTGATGTTTTTTTTTTATAATATATAATTTTTAATTTTTTTTTTTTTTTTACAATATAGGTAGAATATGCAATTATGTATATTTTATGATTGTTTTTAATGATTTTAATTTAATTTTTTTTAATGCAATATAGAATATGAAATATGTAATTTTGTAAAAAACAAAAAATGTGTAATTCTATTTAACGAATTCCTCTATATTACGATTTTTTTTTGTTCCCCATGCGACTGTTATAATATAGAAGTTTCACTGTATTATTAAAAATAACGGATCTAATGATACTGCAAATAAAAATTATTTTAAAAAAGGTGGTTAATTATTTACTCCAAACTAACCTCACGTTTCACATTATATTTGAAAACGTGGATGCAGATTTTTAAATTTAAGTTTAACTATACGTGGTTATACGAGTAATCATAATATGGCATCAATTTGTTAGAATTCTTAAAACTGATTTTTGTTTTCCCGATTTGTATGCCTTTAGATACATGAGTAACACGAAATGTGTTGTAATAAATGTGATTTCAGCTAATAATATCTACTAATCGCGTTATAATGAAATAATTTTTATTATAAACGATATTCGACCGATTAATTCTACTCATAGATAGTGTCCATACATTATACAATACAACATAATACTATTGTGTACACCAGGGGCGGCCAAACTTTTTTTGGCCGCTATCTACTAAAAATATACTTCACCTTTGAGGATCGACTTCCATAAAAAAACCTAACCACCATGATTAATTTTCTTGTGCGTAGCCTAAAAATAAATTCTAACACGATTGACTTTGAAATCGTTTGCGATCGACCGTTTGGCCGCCTCTGGTGTACACAATGTATAGTGTAACATGTACAATATACATATTATATTGACTATATCGTAGCAAGCTTAATAAATTCTAGACACAACATTTACATAATATATTATAATATATTTAGCTGGAGATAAACTTTTCGTGAGTCACGTAAATACAAGAAAGACACAATCCCTATAAAAAGTTTGACTACAAGAAATATGATTTTTAGTTTGTGAATATTGAATAGACGCCTGTGTTCTGACCAAACGCTGACAATTCTTCCATGTAAAACTCTACAATATAATAGACGTTAAGTAAGTATAGTATTTTTTTTTTGCATAAATTATAAAAGAAACATTTTCTATTTGGTAACATAATTTTTGAAACTGTGCAATACGTCAGCTCATAGTCAAAAATCCACAATTATTGGTAAATAAAAGTATGAAAATAACTATAAACATAAATTATATTATTTATTTAATAATAAAAAAATCACTTAATGAAAATTATGAAAAATATAATCATACACTTTATAGATATCAATGATATTATGATGAGTTATTAATATATACTATTTAAAGACTGGCCATATTATTATATATTTTTTTAGGACTTTCGCTTATAGACTTTCGCATCATAGACTTTTTCAAGTGTTATTTTTTCTTAGTATTTCAATAAATTTAATTAGGGGTATTAATGTTATTTAATATAAAAGGTATTGTTGAAAATAAAGTATTCGATTTCTAATAAAATTAGAAAGAAATCGGAAACTAATTATGAAAATTGTTATTCATTATTTTAATTATTGTTTTCCATGGATCATCGCCATAAATTGATATATTATGTTAATTAGTAATAAGACAGAACTATAAATACAAATAAATTAAACAACAGAACCATAAAAATAGATAATGTATATAATATATTATATCAATGACTACGTTTGTGGTCTGTGCACGGTGGTATTGATAGAAATCACACACACACACACACACACACACAAAAATACCATAGAACTGAATTTCATCTATCATAGACCAGCATCAAAAGAACCCGACGAAATTTAATATAAATATATATACGCTTAATGTGTATCCAATAAAAAAAATACATAACGCACTGGCAGCAATCTCACATTCAGTGAATTTCGTAAACGATAATTGTGATCTACGTTTGAACACAGAGAAGAGTCAATACAAGATTTATAATTGGGCTCGAACCCGTTTACCATCGTATATAGAAGAACGTCTTCGTTAAAAACAAATATATACAACGACCCTAATAGAAAACTTCCCGGTACACTTAAAAAACTTTAACGACGCGTTTATTGATTTATGAAATTTAATTAAACTTTTAGAAACGCTAATCAAAGAAGTAAATTTATTTGACAAAATCATTTTAAATAATCGAGTTTTATTTCATTACAAATAAATTAATTAAATAAATAATGCAGGTGTGCATGTGTCCCAAATTCAATATTTATTTTGTATAGTTACGCTTTGGAATTGTCAATTATAATTATATAATGTAAATAATATCTTTGGAGAAACGGTCATATCAAAAGTGTGTTCAGGATTAAAATTTGGAACAAGTTTGACTATAAGATTAATTTGCGTATAACATAATACAATTTTTTTATTGGGATTTATATTATATTTTTTTAAATCCTTTGTACTTTTAAATATAGATTGTAGCTAATAATAATGTATACTAATATTAATAACTATTTATAAATTATTGTTAAATATATATTTTGTAAATTGATTTATTGTATTTTTGATTTTGATGAACTCCTCAAAAATATAAAGATATTGCAATATCTTGCAATGACTCCGAGCTTAATTCGCTTTTGATTTAAGCCGATACTAAATTATAAAGACGTGTAGTAGTCATAGATATCGGTAAATATGCCATGATTCTTTCTATAGTCCAAAAACTTTTTTCTGTCAATATCTTAAATATCGAACTTACTGGTATAACCATATCGCGTTCAATAATCAGTTTAATATCATCAAATAAATATCCTATATCGAATATTTCTTTGTAAAAATCTATAATATATTTATGTCCGCTCTACATATTTTTTGATAATTAACTTAACTCACCACTTTATTAGAAAAATATTCATCATCATTGTAATAATACGTATACGTATTATAATAAAACAAAATAATCACTTAAAGCATTATTTGATGATAGACCAAAGACTTATGTTGTAGTTGAAATACTAGAACAATTATTTTGTTAGAATCACAACATTGACTATATACTTTTGTTTATATTTAACTATTTAAATATTTTTATTTAATTTTAAAATCGATAGAAGTACTTACATAATATTCTAATAATATAATATATAGATAATATATAGGACCGGTTTTAATTTTTATTGTTTTTCATATACCTAATGGGGTTTTTGACTATTCACGGATGCATATTTTTCCTAGAATCACAGAGGGTCGCTGATTAATTGTATGTTCCTCAGTTTTATTTATAGATAATTTTTGTTCACGGTGCAAAATAATATGAATTGTACTCATTACGCACGGGCACGGCCATACGGATACCTATGCATTGTGCCGCTATATTCACATTTAAAATTCAGTGTTCGGCGTGTTTAATGCAAAATATATTGGCAAGTGGGTACGCCTGTGAAGTACATTAAGTGTCGAGTGGGTAACTATTATGGGTGTGTGAAATTTGAATTAAACGATATAATATTATTGTATACGAAAAGTGGAGACGGTCTGTTTGCAACCTACATCACTAAGTATATTTCATTATTTTTTTTTTTTTTATACAACTATTAAAGTAATTTATTTTAAGTCACTTTTAATATCAGGTACAGTAGAATAATGTCATTTTTTCCGAAAATTTTACATTTATTTTATTTTATTACTAGTAGTTAATAATTATAATAATATTATACAAAATGTATATTATATTATATCAACTTATAATTCGAGATTTAATATTATATTTTGTAAATACCGTAAAACGATAAAAAAAAAAAAAGGTTCATAGTATAAATATAATGTAAGTAGCATGTATTTGTATGTTCACAGCATTTTTTGGCACAGAGGTTTTTCAGTTTAATTGGAAATGTACCACTCAAAACCATTTTTTTCCGTGTAACTCAAAATCATAGTGATTTTAAAATGTCATTCTCACATACCCAAATTTAAACTTTAAATGTATATCGAAATAATCATCTTTATCTATATATTTTATAGATTTTATGGTTTTACTATGAAATACTTTCGTTGAATCTTTTATTAATTTTTTAAAACGTAAATGAAAAACAATTTTTTTTTTTATAAATTTCTAACAACAAAAATAGTTTGCAATTTTAAGCAATTTTGCTGAGTTTAAGTTCTAACTTAAAATATATAAAAAAAAATAATTGTTTCTAAGTTTTTTATTATTTTATTTTTATATTTATACAAATATAGAAATAACTTATGTAGGATATTGTATTATATTTTTAAGAATTTTGATCAAGTGATTTTTTATTATGAACATCTATAAAAAAAAAACTAAAACAAATTGAAAAAATCATATGAGTCAAACAATTTTTTTAATTACGCCAGGATAATATGAACATTTTATCAAAACTGAAAGTATCTCTATTTGTTTGTTTTTAAATACCATTATAAAAAAAATAATTTGGGAATAATTGGTTATTATCTGTTTTTATATTCATTTTAAAAATATTGTGACTAACTACTCGTATACATTTCGATATTTTTTAATTGGAAAACGGATTAATTATTGGGAACCTTATATTAAATTTTCAAGCATATTTACCAGTTCATACATTTTCATCGAAATGTATAAAAAAAAAAAATAATTTTCTATAGATAGCTTAAAATAAATCAAAACATTTTTAAAATTATACCATAATATAATAGAAAATGATCACCTATACAAATACTTGGTGAAAGTTTTATGTCTGTAGTTTTTTTTGTTTTTGAATTACAATAAAATAAAGAAATAAATTTAGTCAAAAACTGGCTTAGCATAAACATTTTCATTTTTCCTTAATTTTTGTTTGTTTTTATTCAATTATAAAATATATACAATACCCTCAAAGTTATAGTATTGTGTTTCATTTTAGTTAAAACTGGTTAAGAGCATCATAAACTATAAAGGTATGTTCGATTATTGAGGTGTACAGGTGCATTGCAGTGGATAATGAAATTGTTATGTGGATCTGTCTGGCTTACTAAAGGATGCGTAGGTATAGTTTTCATTGAGTGAGTTTCTATAGTTTTAAAAAGTAAAAATTAACGACGTCGAGAGGCGTTACATATATAAGTTTAATTCTCATATGAGTACACTACTCATTTACCAATCAAAGAACATTTATAAACGACGATATAATATTATACTTTACACGTGTACCGTTTCATAGAGCAACGGTTTTAGTCATATTTTAGGCGTAGTGTATTACATTAAACCTGGCACGTTTTTGAATTGTAATATTTATGCACTGTATAATAATTATATAATTTATACGTCGGTATACTACTCGTGTTCTACAAAACATAGTCCGCTTGCCATATAATATATCTGTGTGTGTGTGTGTGTGTTGTGTGTAAAGGAGCGCTCAGAATTAAAATAAATTATGCATAAATACACGTAAAAACGCTTTTACAACACATTGTAAATTATAAACACAGTATGATCAAAATTTAACTGATTACACACATTTATTTGTTTATTAACGACAATCTATAGTTTTAAATTTGTTATAATAATAAAAGCACTGATATACAATATTTTGACGTGTCATGTATGTATATCAAATAGTGTTTTTATTATTATTGTTTATAAGTATTTTAAATTTACGGTTTAGATGTGCTCACGTAACATTAATACATCAATAATACATTTCTGGTACACACCTGATCACCGCAGATAATACTCTGCTTTTTAATTAGAAAATATTATTATGTTGACATGACAAATAAAATAACCACCACAATGTCTTAGAAAACGAGTGTTGCCCATTTAAATGGGTAACTACTCCGAATAGTATTTTATAAGTATAACTATACACTGAAGAGTTGCAATTATTAAATTATAATATAGGTATACGGCGAACAGCTTGTTATAACAACGTGAGTTAAATTATTATTAGTATTATTATTATTATTCGTCGTGAAATCTAATCGTCTTTGCCGAGCGCCGTGCCTGCAAATCTGTAGTCTTTGAAGTCAACCGAAACTTTTGACTTTGTGTGTGTGTGTGTGTGTGTGTGTGTATAAAAACTGCGAATAACAAAGACGACGATGGAGCGAAATAATAATAAAACTAAATTACGGCGCGCGCGCGTACATACTCGTAATAATAACGTGCGAACGGTACGCGTGCGCATATGCGCATCGACATTGAATTTTACGTTAATACGATTTCGCCATAATTTTCGCGCGTTTGTGTATTCTAAAGTAAAAGTACAAATAACAATATTATAATAATAAACATAATATAATTAGCCTGCAGAGCAAACATTCACCAGGGTTAGGTGGTTAACCAATGCGTGCGTGTGCAGCGAAAGTTTTCAATCATAATTCATAATATTATACAATATAAAGACCCGAAATTTAGGGTAATAGCAAGTTACGTTTACCCCGAGTAAATGGTCGGATGAATAATTAATTTCATCATTGGAATATTGTGATATTATTATTATTATTATTATTATTATCAACAGCATCATTACCCACGTTGTTGTTGCACGTATGTAATCGAAAACTCGACGAATGGGTCCCGTCTCAAGTGAATTATTTGAGACGTGCGTACATTTCGAGATCACTATAAAGAGCTATTACATGTTGCACTTACATTTTTATTGTATGGTATTTGTGTCACGATTATGTAAGTATTGTATAGCTAATAATAGCACGCGATGTTAATAACCCAGTCGACGGAAAGTCAACTTCCGTAGTTTGTAAACGCCGCTACTCTGCAGTGTGTATATTTTAATTTTTATTGTAAAATTAAAATCGAATATCAACACGTTTACCAAAACTTAGATCAAGCATAGAAAGTAATTACTTTTTATCTGAACGAATAATAGTATGAACACCTTTTGCTTGGATAATAATAATTTATCTGATTTTGAATGACATATTTTTAGCGAATTACTTTGAATTATTCGAAAGGTAATAATACATATTGTTTTAACAACATATTATGTCCATGCTAATTGTTACAAGACTGTACTTCCATCGGTGGGAAGGCCAACTACCAAGTCTATAAAAGATTGAATTTTGTATTGGTGTATTGGTAGACAGTGTAGTACTTGGTATTTAGACCTATCTTAAATATATCCTAACGATTTGTCCTAAGCTAATCAAACGTCTAATTGTTGTCTCTATTTATATGTTTGTACTATTTACATAATATAATTTACCTAGTTTAAATAACATATCTACAATGTATAATCACGTATAGTAACGTAAAATGTATTTCAGACAGTGTTCGTTTCTGATTCGAATCGAAACCAACGTTATGCATATAAATTCTATACTCACTGTAGGATGATATTATTACAATATTGGGTCATTATCGTGCAAAGGGTCTATTTCATCGAAAAGCGAAATGTGATTCGTGATTTATAGGTTGTACATTATTGATGTTATTATAATTCAATTATCTGTACAATGATGTATATTATGTGACACGTGAGAAAGGAAATGGGAAATGTAGATAGGAAAAAGTCTATGTATTCAATAATGATCAAATAAATATGGTCAAAGTAGATAATATGAAGTGTTAAAGTTAGTAAACACAAATTCGATTAAATAGAATAGTATTTGATTTTAATGAAAGAAGAAAAAAACAATTATTTTAAGCACATCTCTATAAAATATAATATTATTCTTTTGTATACGCCAGTTGAAAATTATACTGTCTACCGTTACATACAGTTAATTATTATTACATTACAGTAGTTCTTAACGTTTGTCGGTGGTTTTTTGTTTAATAATTACATTATTTGATTAAATTTGCATTGCAAACACGTGATTTTGACTAGAGTATAATAATACTTTGTTTGGGTATTTTCTCACTATTACTCGAGCTTTATATGTAATATTGGCGTTGGAAAATTATCATTTTCGACTCGTTTAAATGAAACGGCCAATGTGAACGGTAACAGGACTTTCAACTTTTTTCGTTGCATATGTATATAACGACGGTTGGTCTATACATGATTGTACTCCTAAAAAGGTTGCTTATAGGTATTGTTTATGTTGTACACATGTTGCAACGTTTAGTTATCCAGATAGTTACAGAGTTATTTTATTTTTTTAATTCTTAAGTCTTTGTCATTGGTTTTAAACAGTTATTTTCTCGAGTTTCATTAGTATGAATCATTTAATATTAGTTTAAAACGTTTAAATAAATAATCGAAAAATAATATTTGTAATCGATAAATTAAAATTTAAGTGTAATTATGTATACAGTTATAAGATATTATTAAACGATTATATAATATACTAATCATTATTATTAAAAAACTATAGTATCTATGCTTACATAGCTGACGCACTGATCATGCGCCAAGTCTGTATTATTCGTTGATCGTACAGGGTTTCACAAGTAACAACACACGTTTTCCGCGAAGATCGTCTCAAAAATAATACAATTTACAATAATAGACTATATTTAAAAAACAAATCAAAATAATAAAAAAAAAATTCCGGGAAATTATATTTACTATTGCTTCGATATTATGTTTTCTTTTTTGCGAAACTGTGGGCAGTAAAATACTAAAAATGTAATTTTTGTGTAAATATATGTATATACTCTATTTATACGAGTTTATTATAAAAATATTTAAACTTTTAACAGAAAAACAAATTTTACGAACAGAAATCATCGGTATATGTTACATTGTCATGAAACATTTATATTATCATCGTAGAAAAATGATAAACATTGTAACTCTATACAAAAAGAAAGTCTTTTTAAATCAGTGCCAGCTATAAATTGCGTATATTCGAAAGAATTGCCGCTATAATAATATACGTTTTTGTATTATAAATGGTTTTTATTTTGTACAAAAGATAAGGTGTAATGAAGTGTCTTTTGTTGTAATTTATATAGTATGTATACCTATATTATACAAATGTATGCTTGCGCTTTTTATTTTATTTCACATTTCATTGCGATTTGCAATAATGAGAATTGTTGATACAGATAAATAGAAATTTAACAAAGCATGCCATTTATATCTGATATTGAAACAAAATAATTGCGAACGTTATGCCTTCTAAATATAGCTATTTCAAATACGGTACTAAAGGTTTGGTATGTGTAATACGTTTTGTAATCTAAACGGTTCAGATAACGAAAAAAGCAACTTTTAATAAATTTTGTTTTTTTTTTTAAATTTTTGAAAATTTAAAACAGCTCTTCTACATGAATGCAATATACTATGTTTGCGGCGTACAACTTTTTACATAATATTATATTGAATATTTTCTTTAGGCTCAGAATATCTTTGAATTACATTATACGTCTTATAAGTCTTCTCAACTGTTATAATATTATGTAATATAAAATAATACTAGTAAAAATAAATTATACAAATTCAAATAGAATGGAAAAGTCACATTAACAAAGAACCATTAGACCCTGTGGTTGACATACCTCGTTAACCGACATAAAATAAATAGGTGAGTATTTCATTTAAAATATTTCATAACTTTTTAATATTAACTTTAGTTAATATTATTTCCAATTTTACTTTCTATTGATTGTAATTTATTGACAATTTATAGTACCCACTACTAAGTGAGACAATAAGTTGTAAAAAATGATGTACATCACATCTTAGCACATTGTGATAATAATTTTTTTTTTATACCTAATATTTGTATAACTATAATATTATTTATATTACTCTTATGACTAAATATTATAATATTGGTCGTTGGTACTTATGGCATACCTACATTTAATAATATTTGATATCATATCATATATTATATCATCTACAACACCGCAATCCACGTGTTGTTTGGAAATGAATATTACCGCCCTAAAAATAATTACAACTGTTGGATACTTCTTTTTAAAATTATTATATAATTAATAGATAAAAGTTTTTTTTTCTATCGCATACACGCGTAGTATTATTATATCATATGATAACGTCGGTAATGATCTAAAAAATAATTTATGAGAGAAGCGTGTATCGTCGTATCGAATCGTATTTTATTCGATTATACGAGGCGCCTAGTCATACAAGCGGTAATGTATTTTCAAACCTGTAATATCGTCATAATTATTGCTGCAGTTGAACATTCACAAGTACATTCGTATTATTATTATTATTATTATTATTATTATTCCGTTTGAGAAAACATAATGTCATTGTACGCGTCACTTAAACGAAATTTCACAAATACACAGATAAACCGATTTGGACACATACTCATATGTTTTTCGACTTGTTTCTAGTGTTTCTATTACTTCACTCGGTGGTGTTCTTGCAAATAGTAACACAGTTACGTAGCACTTAGTACTGGCTTACCCAAAGGTTCACTTCGCTTAAAATAGGGTCATTAATCCATCTTGCGAGCGCGCAGCGTCGAGGAGTGTTACGCAAACGGGAAAATTGACACCCTCGATTGCCGTACGGCACGCGTGAAGCTATATCAAAGGCTGAATCAAATATTCACTGCGCTATTGCATAAAATGTTATTTATTATTAATATTTAATAAACAGCGACTGTAAACGTTGTAAATTTTAATTATTGGCAATTACGATACGACGGGTATACGCAGTTAAGGAATATATATATACATATATATATATATATATATATATTATACTATAATATGTACATATTATATTATTATAAAACAACATATTCGGTCGTGATATACAATACAGTTATAACAGATAAACGTGATCCTTATAAAACCCCAAATTTAAAAACCCGTAGAAGTTACTGTGATCTACAATCGGTATACCGTAACAAGAATATCTCATCATTGAGTAAATCGCTCTACAAAGTAGTTCATCGCTTGGGAAAAAATTGTTTTCTTCACGTTTGAATATTATATCTAATTTTGTTAAAACATGAATGTGGATACACATTACGATTAATTTCTTATTTAAATTCTAGTAACATTTTTTAACCTCCCAACATTTATATATATCAAAGTATTTTCAAATATAAAACCCTTTTAATAGTTAAATGTATGTTTTTCTGCCATTAAAATTATCTTCGAATACAAAAATTAAATTAATATAAAAAAACATATGTATCATAGTAAAACTTTCGTTGGTCCAATCAGAATCTAAACTTGAATATAATACAATGTTATTAATATAAAAATATATCTATCCAAGTGTGTGTTTATACTTTATGTCACACAAATTATAACGGTAGTTCGAATTTTTTATGACTTACGGTGTTTTAATACTATTACATAGAAAAATACATAAAAAAAATATTAAATTTTATAATCTTTAAGCAAACGAATGGACATGCATAGGCATGTAAAGGAGAATGTGTTAAAAATATAGTTTTTCGATGCACTATTGTGACAAAATATACAATTTAAGTATTTATAACAACAATGTATATATTTATACTTAAATTACATAAACATTATAAATTTATATGAAGTCATTAACATCGAGACGTAAAACACACATAGTTAAAATTGGCCACAACCGCATTATAATAATTAAGCTTGTTATAATATAATTATAAAAGGTATGCGTGTATACGAATTAAAAACTAATCAATCATCATGCTTTAATATCATGTTGTTTCAGGTGGAATATTTTATTTATGTCTAATTTAATGTTTGGCTACGGTTTATGTTAATGTATTCTTGGTCGAGGTCTTACCGAACAGTAAACACTACTATTATGCAGTTTTAATTTAATTTAATTGTTTTAATCGTCTGCGGATGTTTAATTCATTTTATAATGTTAAACAATTATTATAATATGTAATATTATTAATTCGTATATGTAATAACATGAGCATAATTACTATAGATTATAATATTATATTTTGTTCTAGGTAGTTTAGGGCGTAAATAATAAAGTAAAAGGAAATTACCGCCGAGGTAGATTTAGGATACCTAGTTAAATGTATATTATTATGTTAAAAGTATACTATTTTCACAATTTTGAAACGAACCCAAAACATTAATAATAATTATAGATAAAACCAGCCATACCATTGTTTTATTTTGTATACTGCACGCTGTTCGAATCCGTAGTGGGTACGAATTATATAGGATATAATATTATGATCAATTTAAAATTTCTTCAACACAACGAATTGATTTTTATAACTTTAAAATTATAACATTCGTTTATTCGTGGAAAGTTTTTTAACGTGATTGATGACTCGTAACGTTTTATACTGTAAGGTTAATAATATTGTATAAATTGTTCGTTAAATTAACTTTGAGCGAGAATATTAAAATTTAAATGAAATTGGCACCGTTCAAGTGGGTACTTGGAAAACAAAAAACTTTTAAATAAAATACAATTGTTTATTCTATCAATGATGATTCGTAATAATATTAACTCACTACAAAATCTACGTAAAGTTCGTTATTCGTTTTTCTTTATTTTCAAGTTATATTATAATAATATAGTCATTAGGTAAATGAAAGTTAATTTTAAAAATATTATGTTTTTTGTTCGTTTAACTTAGGTTATTCTCTTTAATAGATTTTATAAAAGTATGTGCCAGGCTAATAAAATAATTGAATAATTAATTAATCTGAATTTAGCGCACAACATTGCAGCTATTCCGTTTTAGCGAACAATAATACAGCGCACACGACAATTACGCACAAGATAAGACAGTGCATCGTGTTTACTAAAATATACTACTTTGATTTAACATAATAATAAATACAATAAAATACCAAATAAAAATCATATTAAAAATATTATTATTGCTGAATACACAATTTATTATAATATTAATCACAACTGTGCGCAATTCCTTGTAAGTATTCATTGAGTGGTTGGTTTTCGAAATCATCGCGTATTATTGTGTGTATCTTTTTACTCCGATTTTTTTGGTAGTACATCTCCAGCAATACGTTGTTCAATAGCCCTCTTATTAATATTTTCTTATTTTTTTAAAAAATTAATACATTTTCATTTATTAGGATGTGTGGACACTAAAAACCAGAAAACTCATTATGCCAATCTTCAATATCGTTATTGGTTTTTAGAAAATCATTCTTCAAACAAATAAAACAATCATTTATATATATCAACTGCTACTAAGAGAGATATTCATATTCCTCTCTTATCTAAGCTTTCAATCCAAGTACTATGGAAGTATGAAATTAGTGATTCATTCTTTTATAAAAGACCTTCAACGTTTTCTACTGCCTTTTCTATTGAAATGAAGGAAAAGGAAAATAATTTTCTCATTTCTAGAACAAATATTTGGTCATTACAATATTGAGTCGACAAAACCATATTTTTGAATATGTCTCCATATTGCTTGACTTAACTAGGAAAAACAACATTCAAATTTTGTTCGTGGAAATTCGGTTTTAATAGAATTCATTACTGATTTTTCGAAGTCAACCAAAAGTGAAGTTGGATTCAAATCTGGTTTTACTAATTTTAAATCACGGAACATTGTAGCAGAATAAGTGCTTTATTTTTTGTCCCGTTACAAAATATATACAAACGGTATAAGGTATGACATTAGAAAACTCAATTGTATATAAGTACAATATACATAAATAATTGGAAAATTGAATTTGGGCATGATAAAAATGTATCGTCAGAAAACTGGACTCTAGTGTTTGCAATAATTTGTTTATGACCATAATTGTTGTATACTATAATAATATTGTTTTGTTTTTGAATTTTTATACATTGCAAAGAAATTCTCTATTAGATTATGACTTATATTTTATGTACAACCTATAATATAATTCTACATTAAGACGTTGAGCTACAATTAATATTGTACTAAATTATGTTATACTAGTTGTGCACGATTATCTCGATTAATGATTATATAGGTACCAATAGTTGATAACTACTGCAACAGCTGTTGCACCTATTTAATACTGCGGAAATTATTTCGATTAGGTATGAATAGATTTTTAAATTTAATATTTCGACGCTTCCTGGGAGAAAGGTCGTAAACGACATTTTCGTAATTTTACACCAGAGCCGAAATAAAAATACAATACGTTTTTCTGTCCAATTCTATAGGAATATCACTTACAAGTATAATTCGTGTGTAAATCTATTAAATTATCATGTTTCTAGTGTATTCTACTTACAACTATATAATTTACTAATGATTACTGCAGAAATTAGCTTATTAACGACAACATAGGGCTTACGCTAATTATTTCTCAAGTTAATCTCACAACATCATATCGACGGGTTCAAGAAAAAAAAGCGTAAACGACATATTTAATAGTCGTTTACGCCTAATATAACTACACACCTTATAATTAATGGCGTTTACGCAAAATATTTAAAAATCGATAGTAATTCGTAAAAAATCGTATCGATATAATCGTTGGTTCGATCGATAGAGAATCGTGAAGTTTACGCCAAGATTCTATTAACTCATTTTCGGCCAAAATGTCGCTTAAGACCTTTTTCCTGGAAGCGTCGATTTGTTGAGGTAAATCGTCGAGTGCTAAAATTTCATAAACGCGTAATTGTCATGAGCTGTAATTACCACGCCCAATTAATGTTTGATGAAATAACCGCGCAAAATTGATGGTACGCCGATTAATCCAAACATTGTCAAGATTATTTTGTAATAATAGAATTATGTTTATTGCTAACACATTTTTAATCATCATCAAATTGTTTTTTTTTTTTTGTCAAATTACTAATTAATTTTAAAAATTAATTTATTCATAACATACATTGTACGACGTACGTATACCATCTGAGTTCAGTTTTCAATCTATATTATGTACATAATATGTACTATATTTTAAATGTTTGCTAGCCCAAAATATGTTTTCCGAAAAAAAAAACACTTATATATTCACTCGATTCACTATATTATTATCATGATTATTTAAAATATTGTGTACACAGCTTGACATGCACTTAAATCGTGTGTGTGAAGTAAAGAAGCTTTATCATAATATTTAGAGGTTCTTGGAGAGCTAAAGCGCATACCAGAGGTCTAAGCAACCCCTTCACTCATCCCCACCAGACTGTCCATGCGGCAAAAACTAAAATCCCGACTAGCTAGAAAAACGCATTCCAACGAATAAATTTTTTTTTATAATATTATAATACGTAGTCACGTGTATATATATATATATATACTAATAAAATAGCACTATACACACATACGAATATTATATTAATATATATATATATATATATATATATATAATAACGCTGAAAAATGTAAATGGCTATATTGTGTATTTCACGAGTGCTTATGGATAGAAGGAGTTAGCGAGAAAGAGAAAAATGAAGAAGACGGTGGGTTAAAAATCTCTTAAGCGCATCAACCCGCGTTCTTATCATTTCGCGTATCTAGCTGCGGTTAAATGGATTCACATTCATCCCGCTTCCACCCCGCCTCTGTACAGTTCTCTCTTTCCGAGATCCGTTAATCTCCGGTCCGTGATCCAACCTATCCAGCTTCCCTACTCCGCGTGTCCTTTTTATCCTTCTCCACCACCACCAACATTACTACCACTCCACAACCATCCCGTCTTACACTTGCCTTGTACCCATCTCCGCCGTCGCCATAATATCCTCACCCGTACTCCGTTGGGTGTCATTCTTATCTGCCATTTTTAAGACTTAGCCAAACTAAGCCACAGGATACCACCGGCTCCCACACCTTGAGAAAATATTATGTACCACATGCCCGTGGTCGCGGAGAGATGACTAGGTTATATCGTTATCGTCATCATCGTCACCATCACGTTCAGTTACGGCCTAGTAGTGGTGAAATTGGCATAAACAAAACTAATAAAATATACGAACTGACTTGGGTTTTGTTTTGTTCCTCAAATAACCGATGGGAAACAATATGCGATAACCGATTAAACTGTCATCATTATAGGACTTTGCAAATTTGATTATAATTTTAATAAAACAAAATATCTTATTATTATGAATAAATACGTTGTTAAAGTAGTGTAGTTTATTGCGTTTTCATCATACTGTATAATACGAGTAGTACTATACTCATTGAGAGTGTCATACAACAGCAAAACTTTGATTAATACTTAATTATTACAAGACATTTCAATTACATGTTCCTACTCTATAGTTTAAGTTTTTATTGTTTCGTCTATGTATCCAAAGATCATTATGCACCAAGCACAATACAATACACGCATCATATATATTTTGTGCATACAACAATATGAAATATTATGTTATATTTTCATATAAGTCTGTGCATGTCATCAACTGCATATATGTACATTATTTTACTTTATGAACATTCAAATATTTCCAACGAAACTTCTCGTTTTTCCCAGACCGTAAATAAAATGTAATATGCCACATCGATTTCGTTGTAACATCGACAAAAGGATAAAGTAATATATGGAATTTACCTTTGTAACATGAAAAAAAAATGTAAATACTGGAAAATAAAATAAAATAATGAAGTGTATTCGAATTTCCTATAACATAAGAGTTTGTCCTTTGAACTGTGTTCATAATGCATATACAGTGAAACTGCCAGTAATTGTAATTAACTATACAAATAGTAAAATATTTTGTTTATTATACAATAGATTATATTCACTATATATGTTGTGTATGTTATATTTTACGTAAATATATTATGCAGTATAGATGTATGATGGCTTTTTTTTTTTATATACATCAAATAATAATATAAAAATTACGGAATTCTTTTAGTTTAAGTTTTTGTTTACACAAGGGTACTTGTTGTGTTGTAAAAATGTAATAAATAATAATACTTACTCTCAAAACACATAGTTGTTTTGAAATCGCATATTTTATTCGAAAAATAATTTTCAAAGGTGTACACAAATAATATATTACGTATATACATGTTGCATCTATAAAAGGTTATATTTTTATATCGTATTTATGTGTAATGCGTGTTATTTATACGTTTTAAGAATGATTTTTTTTAACATGATCTAAAAAATATTGGATTATTTTTACCGTACTTATATTAGTATTCTATACAAATATGATATTATTTTTTTCGATCATAGTTACTTCGTAAATCGTTTTAATTTCAACGTCATTTCTTCTCCTTCCTCGTGATTTATAATTACTATGAAATATTAAAATAAGATTACATTCAAAATCAACAAAACTTATTACACCATATACAACAGTTTCTGCGAAATATAAAACTTTATTTCACGATCGGTCCAAATCTGATGTTTTATTATTATTATGCAAGACGTAAATTTAAGTCTTATACCGCAATATGTGAATAACTTTTGAAAACCTTCAACACAATATTATTGAACGTGATTATGCGCACGAATTACGCGTTGGGACTGTGTTCCCCGAGACATTATTAATTTAAATTAATATATGAATATATACTATAATAACTAAATATATCATATGGTTATCGCAACAAAGTGAATAATTTCATTAAGCAACAGTGTTTTGAATTAAAGTTAATATATAAACAAAAAATGGAACATTCTGTAAATGTCAGATAGCTTCAGAGCGATTACCGTTCGCATTCGACACTAATATTAAATAAATACGCAAGCACGATTTAATATGTGTATACGCATGTACGGCGTACATAATATATTATATTTTATTACTTTATGCTAATATCCAGTAAATTGAAAAATACACTTCACCTAAGCAAACGTTCATTTATTTAATTTTTTTTTTTTTTTTTAACAATTTCATGACTCGTGTCTGTATCTAAAAATTATGTATAAAATATAATATACAAGCCGAAGTTGTCGAATAACACCCAATAAAATAATGTAAAAACGAAATAATAATAATGTAAACAACATTGTGTAATATTATACGAGTACGGCAAAATGGAAAAAATTACATTAAATTACACATAACAATATAACATAATGCTGCACTCGTCTGTATAAAATAATATATTAAATTTATATTGACAATGTAAGAATATTACGCATATTATTATATATTATATTTTTATCGTTTAAGACATTAATTACGTTGTTCTTACTTGTTAGCCAAATATAATACTATACAATAAATTATTTAAAATCGCAGAATAAGTAACATTTTCGTTTTTGCTTTTTTTTAAATTTTTTTTTTATCATACTCGTATACATCTCTTTGAAGTTTTGGTTCTTTCTGTAAGATTTTTATCTTAAAAAATATGGTGCTTACTTAATAAATAATACAATTTATTTTAAGTAACGCATTTATTTCCATCTACGGTGGGTTTTGGATAATATGAAAAGTTAGTTTTCAAGGTAGTAGTTAGGTAAATTAATTTTCCTTTAAAAAAATTATTTATAACTTAAATCGATTTGTAATAAATTTAAAGGAAACATTTCTTATGTTCTACATAAAACGATAATCGAAACGCCGCAGCGTGATTTGTATGAAGTTATTATTTTTTTTTATGAGTGACATTCATTTCTGTTTCTAAAGAATATGTTAGCATAGCTATGTTTATAATGGTGCTTAATATTTAACGTTTCATTTTTAAAAATCTATAATAAATCGTAAAAAGCTCGTTAAAGGTGTATTTTCAAATACTTTTTTTTAAATTGTTCGTTTCATGTGAATGTGTAAGTTTATCTATACTTACCTATTTCGTAAGTAAAAAAAGCCTGCATTGAAGACGTAAAACACTTAATATTGTATAGAAAAGTTGTGAGTGAAGAATTGACATCGTAGTGATTTTATTTTACTGCAAGGATATAATATAATATTTCAATATTATTACAACGATTTAATGAAATACAAATAATTACATCGTCTATATAATTGATAATAAGCTCAATGGATGTAATGTACATGTAAGTACATGAATGTAATTGAAAGCGTTTGCGCGAATCAAACTAGCAACCGTAAGTTTTTGTTTTATGCGAACGTTCTCCGTTTACATAATAATAATAATATTACTTCTATTTTCGCTAGCTTGCTACAAAACAGATAATTGTTTCTTATTTTGAACGTTGTATTTACATTTTATCGTCTATACATTTTTCCGCTTACTCGTATCGTATTGGTATAAGTGTAATAATGTCTTTGCCATCGAGTAATAGGTACATAATATATTAGTCGAACACTGATCATGATAAGTATTAACATTGATTCTCAACGATCCAAACAAGGTTTATACAATGAACTATATGTAGTTTTCTTCATATATATATATATATATATTTACGTATAAAAAGGCCAATGGAATTCGTTTAATAATAAAGCCCGAAATCGATTACCTGTATTTTACGGTTTTGGCAATGTGCTGCAGATTGGCGTTACTCTGTAGGTTAATTAAATGTTCGAGAGTCGATGTTTGTAAACTACATATATATATATATATATATCGCATAATGTGGCAAGAGTTTGCAGATATTTTGTTTGTGTGTTATATTTACATAAAAAATAAGTTAAATATTCAAGAATAATTGTGATTTTAAAAACCTTATCGCTCAATCTTATTTGCCTGATAGTAAGATCGAGGTGCTAAGGCGATAAATTTGTTTAAATAATTTTATTAATAAATAACAATGATAATAATATTTATTTTTGTTAGGTATATATTAAACATGCAGAATATCAGATGAGAAATAAAAAAGTTTGATACCTATTGGTATTGATTATTCTACAATACTATCTACATTCATAAGCTCAATAAAAATATCAACACCATACCAAAATTATTTTAAATGTATTTTATTAAAACTGAACTAAATATAAATAATATAAATTATGTTAATTTATAATTTTAAGATACAATTTAAATTGTAAGTATTACAATATATAATGGTTATAAGTATTAATGATATTTAAACAATTACAATTTCAAACAGATCTTTATTTAAGCTATATATTATATACAATTTTTTATTCGATTTTATAAATGAATTAGTGTTTAAAAAAAAAATATAAAATACAATACAATTTACTATATTGTTTTTTTTTTGCAATTTATGTATTCTTTAATTGAAAAACTAAATTATTCAATATAAATGAGTTGATGATTACTAATATTAGGTCATTATTTAGATTGAATTTTGTGTACACTGACACATTAATACACTACCTATACATAGTTATATTAAATTTCTATTATAGTAAATAATCTGTTGCTTAAATATTATTGATAGTATAACTGAACTACTGACAAGTGAATAATGCAGATATCGTATTATTTATAATCAACCAAAAAATATTTTTTTTTAATCATAATAACAAAAATGTGTCAATAGTTGGCTGATCGTAATATTAATCAATCCAATATAGAGCATAGACAGTTGTGGAAATAAAAAAAAATTATAAAGTAAAATTAACTCAATTTTTTTATTTTAAAACCACATAAGTACGTTTATACCTATACTAATATTTGTTCTTAAATACCATTATTATAATTAATAATATAATTAATTACTTAACAAATTTTGGAAATACCATTTTGTTTTAATGTGAGTCATGACAACAAAATTAATAGTAATAATGAATGTAGCCGCTTATTCATTTATTTTTTTTTTTTTTTTGGTTCGTTGCATTTGATTACAACAAGATCGAATTTGATGTTCAAAATAAATGATGTGATTTCAAATAGTATGATTGATGAATACGATTAATATCATGCTGATGACGTTTCGTTTTCCGTAACGTATTGTACGCAACAGTAAATAAACATAGTCTAATATGTGTACAAGAAATTACACGGTAAAAACGGTAAAAAACATTTGGAAATGTCGTTCCAAATCAAGTAGATTTTATTATTGCACGGATCGCGCATTATTCAACATTTAAACGGTACATGAGTTATTATTATATTCATGCAGCATATGTAGATATATGTAATATAAGCTGACACTTCGAGTTATTTTAATGTCAACCAAAAACCTATTACCACGAATTCAAGAAACAACAGAAAAGCGTCATAGAAACAGTTGAGAGAATTAAATACGTTTTTCTTTGGAAATAATACATTTTAGACTAGTAGAGTATTAGTTCTCAAACGGAATGAATCCATTTATTTCAGTGGAACTTACATTTATTTTGTAAATATAGTTTAAAAACATGAAATTTACAATAAAATGTGTAGTATAGATTTTTATGTACAGTGCCGTAGGTACTATTTACTATATAATTTGTGTATTGAAACTTATCGAACTACTAATAATAATGAAAAGAAAAACATATGATTGAAAATAAAATAATCACGACACTAACTTATAAAAATCTCACACATGCGGGCAATCGGCCAGTTAGCTTTCACCATCCATACATCGGAGATGATCGTCATACGAAAGTTATACGAGCGTTGTAGCCGTTTTATGTCATGTATAAAAAATTATTCTATTATTTTCTACTTCATACGATTAATAAGATATGAATCAAATTTACAACTAAAAAAGTATAAAATTGAAATAAGTATTATGTTAAATTGTTCTGGATATAAAATTAACACAGAAAAACCTCTGAATAGCAGTCATACTCGGTCACCAATAATTGTGTTTACTATTCAGAGGGGTTACATTTTTGAAATTTATAAAGGGTAAATATTGTAAAGAAAAATATATTCACTTTTTTAAATTTAACTATAGAGTTTATAATATTGATAAATTATTGAAATAAATATATAAACGAATACCTATAACTGTAAACATTTAAAATAAAATACAGTACTAATAACACTGGAAACTGATTCCATTTGAAAAAATTAAAAGATAAAAAGGTGGGCAAGTATCGAGTGGACCGTTATAATAGATTTGTTTAATTTAAATTAATTGTTATATAATTTTATATAAAATTTTGGTAGATAAACCAAAAAAGTATAGTTATAAGGAATTGTATATTCAATTTAGAATTGAAAAAATGTTATCAACACTTAAAGAAAAAATATTGAAAATCCCAAATGTTTATAAATAGCTCAAAAATAAAATGTTTTGAAAATTATTTTATATGTTGCATATGCTTACGTAAATATTTTGTGAACATTTCAAGTATCTAGTCGTTTTTAAATTATATTAAAAAAAGAAAATCGATTTTGTCAAATACTGATTGTACGTAAAAATTCCCGTTACAATAGGCTTTCGCTCTTTGAATGTTTTTACATTGAAAAATAATGAAAATCTACCCACCCTATGAAATAAGATTTTTAGGGGACGTCTCACTGTTTATTATTTTACCTTGTTGTTTTCATTTACTATATATATATATATATTATATAATAATAACAATATCATAGATAAAATATATAAAATATTTTATTATATAATATAAAAATATAAATATTTAAAAACAAAAAATGATTTATATCCAGTATCAGAAAAGACTAAATGTTTATATTTTATACGTATTATTATTAACTCTGCAGCCAAACTTATCCCACAATAGGGAAAGAGAGTAATAGTGATATTGATGTGTGTGGATGTGTGTTGATAAGAGAGAGCAAGAGAGCTGCGATGAAATAATATTAATTTCAACAATTATCCGTGTGCAGTTACAATCACAAAAGGCGAAGAAAAGGGATATTGGATTACTACGATATAAAATATATTATAAAGAAAAACTCATTTGACAATATTTAACAGCCATATAAGGTGTTTAACTGTAATATATCCTCGTGTAAGTACCTACATACCCGCTTATCTAGGATTCGTTTTATAAAAAAACCTCCTTTTATCTATAGTTGTAATCGTGCATAGGTACTCATCATAGGTATTTACTATTTAGTCATTTGACATTTAAAAAATGTACTCTGTACAAATTTGTTCAAATTTTCCGAAAACACGAAAACAGGATAATAATAATATTTCTATCTTTGATTTCAGCCAAAAATAATAATATATTATACATATTTTTAATAACAATTGTGTACCCTAAATGTATAACATAATCCAATTATTTTCCATAAATATTATTACAAACTTTTTTAGCAACACGGATACCACATTGTTACAATAACAAAATAATAATATGATAGTGTAATTATGTGACAATACATTATTTCAGTAACTATACAACAAAACGTATACCACTACTAAGCTGAAATATATTTATTTATTGATTGACTGTTCTGGTTTTTGTTCTAGGTACGAGTAAATTGTGCACGTGTCACAAATCAACCAACAACAGTACTAATACTTATCATCGTTCTATACTAGAAAATTGTATCATTCAATTTGCAATTGAGTAACACATTTTGTATACACGATATACCTAATCTATAATAATGGGATAACATAGTTTTCTATTAAGTACACATTATTATAAACGCAGATAATAATAATAATAATAATCCGTATAATAATAAATTACAATATATATATTGGTTATCGCCGTAATCTGCACTACAGTTTTTTGGGGTTTTTTTTTAGTACTAAAACGTTCAATAATAATATTCATTTTTATATAGGTAGTTATTTGTTTCGGGCGTGTATGTAACGGTTTTCGCATAATATGCAGCGATTCGCATATATAATAACGGTCGTTATGTTTTGAATCGCTCAACTATAGATAGTGCAAAATATATACGTCGTAAAATCGAACACATCAGTGTAAACTAGCTCCTGCTATATACGCAACACAACGACACATGAAATAAGATAACAAAAAATAAAAAAAAATAAAAATAAACTAAGAGTCGTAGTCTAAATAATATCGTATGTATATGGTTGTTTCAATGTGTTTTTTGGTTTTTTTTTTACTTGTAGATTCGCGTTTTCAGTTTACGAATCTATTTTTTCACTTGTGAAAATGCCGTGATCTATAACGAAAGATAGTAATATAATATTACGTTATTATTGAATCATGTTATATTTAACTCCCTCGTCGCACATTAAAATTATTTACTCACCCGATAAACAACCGACGAAGCAGGTATACTAGTCACTCATAATAAATAATAATATTGATAAGATTTTCGCCGATTAAAAGCAGTTTCTACATTGTGGAGAACAATATTATATGAATCTTGTGTTACACGCAAATACTAACATACGGTCATAAGAATGAGATTTTGGTATTTTTGAGTGAAATTTAAAATATGACATCGACTACGAAACTATGATACGTCAACATTTGTGTTATATTATTATATTAAATTGTAACTTTAAACAAAGTCTAAAATTAAGGGAATATAATATTTTAGTCCTAAAAAAATACTGCATGTGGTTATAACGCAACTATAAACTAATGCGCTTAAAGGGAAATAATAATATAATTTTAAAATCCTTGTTAAAATTTACACCACACCCTTTGTACATACTTGAACGAGTTTAGTAAAAATATATACAGAGGGAAAAAATATTGTAATTAAAATATTAGCGAAGAGTTTTTATTTTCATATTATTATGTATTTGAACTACCGGTGATGATCATATTAGATTCTGCAAAGCGGACAAACGGGACTATATATATGAATGTATACCATTATTTTATCATTTTTAAATGATTTTAATTTTTGATAAATAGACTTATTTTCAATCGTTATCCATGAAATCACTAAGTATATCGATGAACAAATGTTAAGTCATAACACTGTGATTTTATTTTTAATACTTGTGATTTAAACATTGAAGTCTTCACTTCACACTTATCTGCAGTCTAGTTATATGTCACGCTCAAGTGCACAACGCACGTTATATATATATATATATATATATGTCTCTTTAGACAATTAATACAAAACGAATCATTTTTAAACCATACCAAAGGAAAAAAATACTGATGACATAATATTATTTTATAATAATAAATATAAAAAACAGAGAAGACAAATATATTTATTTTTAAATTAACTGTGATATCAGTGAATTATAAAATTTACAATATATTTTTACATATTATTATGTTATCATGTTAATTTGTATCTTTCCTATAATTATATTTTAACGCTTAATTTTCATTTTTCGTAGATTTGATTCTAGATATTTATTTTGTATTTATTATGCATATTCAGGGAACCTATTTTCTTTTTTATTTAATTTTAATTTTGAGTGCAACGAGAATTATTCAAAAAAAAAAAAAAAAACTATATAATTCAATAATTAATACAATTTCAACCAGTCTGCGAAGTGTAACGTTTATTTAATAACTGAAAAAAAGAAGAAAAAATAATATAATAACGTTCTAATACTATAATTAAATCATGAAGGAATTAATTTATATATTTTAATTTCTATTAATATGCAACTATTAAATAAAGGTATTTCGTACCAGAAAAAAATAGCTCAATTTTCGTCTATAACAGATTTAATAATAGTAAAAAGATAAAAATGTAGTGGTTATACATAATAGTATAATTTCTTTTCCTCGTATAGTTCAACTGCATATATTACATTATTAACATAAAGTGTTGAAGTGCACACAAAACGATTCAGATTGTCTACGACTACCTATAATATTCATCCCTCAGATGTGTCCACTTGAGCTCGTCTGTAATAAATACCCTTAAAGCACCCACTAGAATCGAGAAGAGCGTACTAATCGTGACGCGCGAAAGTGGAGAATTTATCGCGAAAAGTGGTTATTACGAGCGAAGATGTGCATAATAATATAATAATAATGTGTGATAAAATTATATACGTATAAGCACTGAGTGTGTGTGAGTGTGTCTGTGTGTGTATGTGTATATTTATTATTTATATATGTACTGAATTTAAAGTGTGATTTTCCTGAATTGGCTGATGTCTTCGTCATACGACAAAGTATAAAATCGTGTTTTACTAAAATTATGCATGCGTTTATTCGTGAAATTGTTAAAATACTTAACAAATTTATAGTATGAAGTCAATATAATATATTGTTAATAATTATTATATTATGAGTTTTCGGATACTATAAGCTGTTGAAATCCTTGTAGTCGTCGAAATTATTTCATTATCGTATGGAACTTACCCCGGATACCTGTACACCCACAATTATTATTATGTATACATACTCACACCCACACATTATATACCGTTATGTTATTATACCAGCAGGTAGTTTTTATTTAAAAAATTCTAATTTCGGCTATAACTTAAGGGTGGATTCTGAAAGTCGTTATTTTATTTTTCCCAGATAATAATATAGTTTTTTGTCGGTATTATTCCTTATCGTCATCACACAAGACATCATACTATTATGTACAATTATATATTATAGTTATGTCACACAAACGTACAACGAGTTGGCAATGTAGAAGGTTACTGGGATGATAATCGTATGGTGAAGCCGTTGAGCGGAGTTGATAACTATAATATTATTTCAAGTTATTCAAACTAGGAGTATATTATTGTGAAAAAAAATCGCTGTATATGTATTTGTATAAAATCTAGGTACTTATATTATTATTTAGTGCAAGCGTATTTCAGATTGTCTTAATATTATAGTGAATAAAATGTGATGTCAATGTATAATATTATGACAACCAAAATTACCAGTCATAGGGAAAATTATAAAATAGCTAATTTTTTTTTTTTTTTTTAATATTAAAGATAGGCAATAAGCTTACGTGCACATAAAAAATTGGTTATATTAAAAATTACTTGAATCAGAAGCAAAATTATATTAGTCAAATTTATGAATGCAAACTTGATAACATAATATTATATTAGGTAAAGACAGTAGATATACTCTACACGTTTGGACACCATTTGGATTCTACACAACTGTAATTTGATTATTCGATTAGTTTTTGACGAAAGCCATTATTTTTCTTACTAGATTTATTTTAATCATACTTTTAGGAATTATATTTGCCTTTCTTCGATTTTGATGATTGATAGACTCAATTCGTTCGATACTTAGGGGTAATAGAGGTAAATGAGAATATCAAATAATAACACTCACCCGAAATGAGAGCCAACAACACTGCGATCAGACAAATTAAGGCGACAGCCCGAGGTCTCCTAGCCGTCGGGGTCGTCCGAGGCGGCTCCATCCGAGGCGGCCGGTTTCCGCGCGGCGGACACCGTTCGAGTGTTCGGTCACCGCGACAGACACTGAACGGATGCGTTAACACTATATTATTACGATAACGGACGTGACCAGCATTAACCAGGTATTTGGTTAGCTATGCGTATACGGTGGCGTAAAATATAATCAAAAAACGATGACAAAAAAAAAAAATAAATAAATAAACACAACCAAATCACGAAGATCGTGTGCCGCGTTATCCGGTGTGTGTGGGTGTGTGCATGTGTGCGATGTGCGATCGTATTCAGTTACGTACGGTACAGTCGGTGTTAACGTTTGCGCTTTCAGTACGGTCGCCGACGTGGTACTGACTGAAACAGCAACGGCGGCGGTGGCAATTCGAGCGCCCCTCGTCCGTGCACTCCGCACCGGTCGAACGAGCGGCGAGCGGCAAGTACCGGAGGGAAAACGTCGACGCCGCCGCTGACAGACGGAGACGAGAAAAAACGAGATCGGCGGACCGAGCACACGCGTAGTCACGTCATTATATATAACATCGTCTATATACTCGTAATATATTAAATAGTCGTGCGTTGGTTGTGTCGACGTCAGAAAAACTGCCGGTCGCTCTTTTCCTCTGTTTCATCTCGGCGGGTGACTTTTATAATATGCACGCGTATGCGTTCATCTCAATAATCTGATTTCACCCCGTTTTTCTTCAACCAATGATACAATGGTATTATAGACTTTGCAAGCGTCAATATCAATACGTTTCGCGTTGTACTCATTTACCGGTCGCATAATACACGACAGTGTTGTTACAACTGTCGTGTTATACGCTTATAGTCTTGAAAATTTCAATCGTATACTTTATAATATATAAATAATGTAATGATAGGATTATTGCACTTTTTTTTTTACAATATTATATAACATATATGTGCAAATTTATCGGATGTTCCATATACATGTTGGTATATATAATACCATATAATTGTTGAAAATATAAATAATATGTTACATGAGATCACACCATAACACGTATTTTTCGCATCAATTTGTTATTGTGAATGTTATTGTAAACGCGATCGTTTATTTCTATAACAGGGTCATAAGGTTACTAATATATAAAGGCTACCGAATACACTCTGTGTTCACTGAATTATAAGTATTGCTTATGTGTACGTCATGTATATCACGTAAGCAAACATTGTTAGATGACAATTTACCTTTCATACTTCGTTATATGTGTTTAGTTTATTATTATTGTAACTAATTGTGTTGTTTATAATATTATCTTTTGTCGATCCACATAATAATCCTCATTCAATACATTTTGGGCCCAGATCACTAGATCAGTGATCATTACAGGACAACAAAAGACAAATTTATACATTGGAAATTGCCAGGTTCTAACGGGGAACTAAAATACTAAGGTACATTTGTGCAGTTCATATATTGATAAGGTCATGGAAGATTCGGTCAGGGTGTCGAAGTTGACTAACGCAAAATAATGGCCATTGTAGAAGTTCCAGATGAATATAATAATTAACTCATACGAGTTAGGTAGTTTAGTTACAGAGGATTGGACAAAACCAAGTAACAAAATAACTAAAACTTCGGATAAAGAAACCAATGAAGAGGCGAGAAGCCGATATAAAAAATCAATTAAATACATGGGAAAAAGCTGATAGTAAGTGTCAAAGGATAATAATAACTTCAGTAGAAAATGGTCCAATTCAGTATTTAATTAATTATGAAAATGCTTATCAAATGCGAGAAAAAGCATTTTTACAGTGCATGGGATTTACTGCGATTTGAGAATAAAACGGTTAATAATTTAACAAATCGTTTGTTATTGGAAGAATCTCGTTTATTACAACAAGACAATAATCGCAACATTGATGTAAAAAAATCAATTGCATTTACTGCAAAACCTCAGAATAAATTTGGTTGGAAAAAATTGTAGTCATAAAGAGGGTAAATATAATTTCAGTATTTCAAGTATGTAATACAAAGAAGTTTGGTCCTTGTTTTACTGTGGAAAAGTTGGGCATATCGAGAAGAAATGTTGGAACTATCTGAAAAATCAAGAGGCTATGAATACGAAATCGTCGGATAAAGGCGACAATGCATTTATAAGTGGTTCAAAATTATTATCAATCAAAGATGATGAACAATGGATATTGAACTCAGGTGCATCAGATCATGTATGCAAATTATAAATGGTTTCGAGATTACGAAAAATTAGAAAATCCAACTCAAGTAAAAATTGAAAATGGAACATGTATGTACGCAATTGGTACATAAAAAATATTAATACGGTCATTTGTTAATGGTAATGGGTTTACAAATTATCTATTAAAATGTGTTAAACGTGCCAGAATTAAAATATAATTTATTTTCGTGCGGTTCAGCTTTGGATAAATGACTGAAAATGATTAGCGATAAACATAAATGTGTATTAAAAGAATTAATAATATTGTATGTATAGCTGAACGGAAAGACAAATTATTTCGTTTACAGTTCAAAGTCGAAGTATTGAAAATACTATAAATCAAGCAAATATTGCGATTAAAAACTCACTACAACTATGGCATGAGTGATTAGGAAATCAGAATATATAGTACGTAATAAATTGCTTAGAAAAACATAGTATTACGATTTCCGATAAGAATAAAACATTTTTTTGTGATTCTTGTATGCTGGGTAAACAACATGAATTATCATTTAAATCAAGTACGATCAGTAGTAACAAAGTACAGAAAAAAATACACGCAGGACTTGTGTGGATCAATGCAAAAAACTCAATTGGTGGGTCAAAGTATTTCCTATTCATAAAAGATAAATATACACATGATAGAATGGTGTATTTTCTAAAACATAAAAATGAAGTTAAGAATATAATCGGCACTTTAATAATTAAAGTAAATCAAACAAACTATGTAATCGTGTATATTCTTATGGTAAGTTATGACTTATTGGAGAATTGTCTAGTTACTAAAGAAATTTTGTCATGTGTTTTAATGGTATGTTTTCTTTTTTATACGCATTTAATTTATTCACAAAAAGATTTTTCTAAAACAAAAATATTTTCAAAACTTCATACATCTTTTTTTTAATACTTCAGTGTATCAGAAGTGTATTATTTAGATCAGGGTGGTCCATCCTTTTTGCAGTTGCGGACCAATTTATACATTTATAAATGACAAGGGGACCGCCAAAATATAACAATAATTTTACAAATTTATTTTAGGTATAACAAACATATTAAAATACACAAATTATAACATTATAGAATTTGTATTGTACAAATGTATAACTATGATGATAGTTTACTTAAATTTATTTAGAATTTGACATGTATCTAAAATGTAAAACAAAATATTATACTTATTTATGATTAGTTTTTTTTAGTCATACTCATACACCATTAATATACGATAATACTATAAGAAAATAGAACCATTGATCTTTTTCCTGGACGTAATTTGTATCAATACGACATTGCTTGGTTTATTACTTGTTCATTCATTCTCAACGGGTTTAATATATTATAGGGTATAATTAATAATATACCCTATAACGGATGACTACATCTATCGTCTATATTATTATAATTTATAATATTAATATTTTCCATGTATAATGTAGTTGTATAATGTGCACGGTTGTATATTCATAGAACAAATTTTTGATTATTTTTTAGACGGTTATTACGATAGTGTGTTAAAGAATTATAGCAATCGCTGCACAAAACTTAAATCAAAGTTATTTCGCGGCTAGTGGCGTCTTATACTAGTGTTGTTAACTTAAGCGAACGTCATAAATGTCATCGCGGTTGTAGAACTATAATTATTACTATCATTGTTATTATATTTAATGTGGCGTGTGTCACAGGCGTTAGGCGCGCTCAAATACACTTTTAGACTGACCCAAAAAGTTAAAATCTCATAATATACGACTTCCAAATTATTATTAACATACTACTGAATAAAAAATATATTAAAATCTTGAAAAAAAATAAAAAGTACATTTTTCAAAGAATTTTCAATCACTCAACGAATGTTGTATTACCTGCATTAATATTATAAAGAACCAAAATAATTATTTCTTTAGTTTTCGTTAGCGATTAAGAACAAAATGTAATGTTAAAAAATAATTGCAACTGAAAGAAATATTAAAAATGTATTTTATTTTTGGTTCAGAAAAATTAACTGATTTAATGCTCCGATTTTGTATAAAAAAATGCATTAGATATCTACTAATAATTTTATTTTCGATCAGTCTCATTAAAACAAAAATTCAGGAAATAATTATGAATGTTGAATAGTACATACTGTAAATATGCATTATAGGCACCTACATCATTATTTCAAATTTATCGGTTAAGTTATCATACTTAAAAGTATTCTTAAATACGTCTGAGTTTCAATAGCAAATAATTGTACTCAATACACATTACACAAATTACATTTTAATATACGGTATATTAAATTATGTGCGTTTGAAAATTGAAAATTTCGAGCACTAAAAATAATTATGTAACTGCAAAATGTATTAAACCTAGAATCATATGAAGATATATAACGATACCAACATATAGAACAATTTAATGATTTAAAACCACTTGATTCTTTAAATGTAAAAGCGTCCTTATTCATAAACTCTAGTTGACAATCATTTTTTTTTTTATATTCATTACCCACAGTACAATTTTGAATAAAAATAAAGAGGACTTTTCGGTTTTTCATACTGCGAATTTGATTATAATTGGATTTTATAACTTATAGTAATATTGTACAATGCATTTTAGCTCCAAAATTAAATTTATTTAATTTAACATTTTTTTTATTATTCTATTTAAAGGAATTCAATAACCATACTTGGTGATATTTCTTGAAAATTCTAAAACAAAGTAATTATATTTTTGAAAAGCATATATTTTAAATATTTTGATATTCATTAAAAGATTCTAAAAAAAAAAATCTCAATGTCAATATGTGATGTGTGATAACAATATATTCTATCTTGAAAAATTGAAAATTAACACATTTATACAATTTATCAATTTAAAAATGTATTAATTAAAACTTTATAGCTATTTAACCAATAAATAATAATAGTGCAAAAAATAAGGGCAAAATAAATAAGAAATACACTTTTAAAAGAATAGAACTTAAGATGTATAAAAAAATATGTTCATAATAATGATGGTAATATTTAGTACCTTTATAATTAATTTTATAATACAAAACAATATTCGATTCACTAGTTAGACATAAGTATTTTATTCTCTATAGTTTACATAATATTATTATGCATTTTTTTTTTATAAATACTAAAATTTAATTTATATTTAGCTAACTCATTTTTATAGATATATCTTCAGTAGCACAATAGTGTGCTTATATAATAATATATACTTATTAATACATTGATCTTCAGTGATTTAGTCAATAGAACAAATACAACGATGACACAAATTTGTTCAAATATTAATGTAGAATATGAAATTTATATTTCAATTATAATAAGAGGTAACATGGCGCTATGGATAGGCATTTTAGGTACACCTCCGACATGCGGTTCATTAGAAAGTATTCCATAATAATAACAATGTGATAATGATAATGTTATCGTTATAGAGTGAAGATAAATGTGAAATAACTGTTCCTATAATAATATAGTGTAATATAATATACTTAAAGGACTGAATGCAATTTCTGCAGCTGATGGTAACCGAGAATGTGAAACCATATTGCCAAAATAATGTACAGTCGCATTGTTTTTAACGACAAACCGTAAAATGTAATATATTAATTTATTATTATTATTATTTTATCGTCGTCGTCTCAGTTAAAACGTAGCTTAATCACATTTGATAATTATTATTATTATCATCTGCGTAACTAATGTACAGAGCGATTCGCTATAATATTATGCTCACTCAGTTTTTCCTCGAATATTACAGTTAATCAAAATCTGATTTTTTTTTTTTTTTTAATTTTTCAACATACAAGTACCCTAGCTATATTTATAGTATATTCTATAGATTTTCAAGTATATTTGAATGTTTCAAAAATCAGAATTCGATTAAATCTCTCGTCGATAAGCCAAACATTTGGAAGACCGTCGTGCACGGCGAATCACTATGTAAATAAAACGTGTGTAACCGTGTACGTCGAACGGCCGGCTCAACGAGTGGGGTCTCCTGTTCGAGTGTACCGCGACAAACATTATTATGATGTATAGTACGCTCATTTCTGCACGGCGGCGTATAATACACTAATATATTATTATTATATTAATATGCATTACACCGTTATAGATCGGGTAATAATAACAATACTATAGTGTAGCTACTCCCGGATACGGCGTTGTCGGTGTATATTATATATATATATATATATATAATAGCGCATGCATATTATTATGTAATTAATAATATTATTCAATTGATTTTGTCGGTTATTATTGTAGCGCAGATAGCTCATATTGTGTACGCCGCGATGTCGTGTTTCGGTAATTAACCTTGGAGTTTGTTTCGTGCCATCCCACAATAACAATAGCACTCTTGGAAAATGGAAGACGGAGTTTTGCCAGTGTATTATACCGCGCACAGTGTGGACTGTGCGTAGACCGGACCTATAACCGCGCAGAACGTATAACATAGGTATAGTCTGACCAAGAGAAGTGCACTTGGTATATATAATATAAATATATTGTTATTTCTATCTAAGTATTCCTTCAAAATTCATCCGTCGTATTCGATCTGCGACGATGTTATGACTATACAATAATTGGGTTTTATTTCTATTATTGTTAAATATCGTCATTAGTACTTATTCCATTATCGCGCATTCTGAGTGGTGCAATCAAAAAATTCACAGAACTTTTCAAAATCATTGAAAACAAATAAAGACGATACGGAAATTAGAACGCCAAACGAGATGTCGACTAAATTAAAATTATTTATTTTATTGTAATTCAAAAAATAATAAAATTCTGAAATATGTTATTCAATAACAAACATAAATAGATATTATTTAATTTTAAAAATATTTTCTACTATTAATATATGTTTGACATTGTCATTTCTTTTTAGTATGTTTTCGATTTATGTCTCCAGAATTATAATTCCAATTTTTAAGACAATCTGTCATATATGTATTTCTAAAGATATTTTATTTTACGCTTATATTATTATTAAATATTTATTTTTAAGTTTGTAACAACAAGTAAGTGAGTAGGTTGTGCTAAATTTTGCAGAAATCAGAATATTGTAAAAATGCTGTACAGTAATCATAACAATGTGATTTTAATAGAAATATCAAAAACATATCACGAAGTGTATTTATTCATGGTAAATACCTATAGGTTAACTGTAAATCTCAACTTAGTATTGTTTTTCGTATATAAAGATTAAATATAAATAATTAATAATATTAATAAATTCAAATTTACCACATCAATTACAGTGACTAGTGACCACATTATTCACCTTTTTATATTTTTAATTACGGTCAAATAACTAAAATTATTTTTAGAACATTTGAAAATTATGTATTTTTATTATTTTTAATTGTACTCATTATATTTACTGAATATAATATAATAATAATAATTTATTAAATAATATATACAATTTATTATAATACATATTTATAATTTAAACATATCAAATATTTAATATAAATAAAACATTAATCACTATACGTAATGTTTCTAGGTCAGAGCAACGTCACACATTCAACACACACACATCCTGAGACCTGAGATATTGGTAACCAATGCAAGTCATTCAAAAATCTTACTACTGTCAAACATAACGTAGGTTTACACAATAGCACGCAATGCATATATTAAAGGATTACTAAAATTGTTGAGAGGAATGTTAAAGAAATCCCTTCAAATATAAAAATATTCCTAAAAAGATTTTAATGGTAAAAACAAATACATAAAATACTTTTTATTTTTAAGTGGAATATCTTGATAATGGATAATCTATGAACGCCCTAAGAAATATCCAGCAAAGCAGTCTCGTGTGTATTTGCTCTAGTATTTATATGCACACAATATCGGTAAGTTATATGAAAACAAATAATTTGAGTTGATGTTAATTAATAAGTTAATAGTTAACAAACAATAATATTTGTAATGCGTGTAAATATATATTAGTACGCTATTAGTACGGCGAGCGTATACTCGACGATGATTTTAGGAATCTTAAAATAAAGATTTTTTTATGTAAGCAGATAGGTAATATAACAAATCATAAATAGTAAACGTATGATACCAAATTATTATATTATTCATACAATAAAACCTATATAGAATGTTTCTTATTGGGTTGACCACTCTAACGTAAACACATCATAATAATAATAATTATATTTATTTTTATTAACAATATTATGAAATTTGTCCCCAATGATATTAAATATATATTGTATTTAAAAATACGCCTGACCCGATGACACGCTCGCCGAACCACTATTTATAGTCACTATGATGTGAAATCGAACAATCTGAGCTGTCCACCAGGTGGACGTCTGACGAAAATAGTTCGAACTCCGAAGTGGCGTTTACAACCAGGCGGACAGTAATATTCTCAGTAGTCTAAAAAAAAAAAAAAATAAACGTAAATAAAATGGTTTTGTGTACATTTCAGATTAAATCGGTCGTATAAAAAACGGACGATCGAACAAAAGACATTTGTGTACAAATTTACGAACGTCGCAAATGGTGAAACGACAACAAAAACGTAAACATAAACTACGCGCACGCACATTAGTATAGAACTGGCTGTGTCGCGGAGTGGTGGCAGGGCTCCGAGCATTACGTTTTTTACATCGCGGTTGACGTCAACAAATCTTCTCGGCCAGGTCAAGAATTAAGAAATACTGATATAAGTTTAACCAGTCCAACCAGTCGGTTTGAAAATAAAAATAATTTTTTTAACTCGATTTTGGTTTTTTAACCAAGTGCCTAATTGATGCCCACATATTTTTATAATGACCAACGTATTATCTTCCGTTCCTGTTCGAGCCCTTCGTGCAACAGTAAGATAACTGTATTAATTATGTGATTCCGTTAATGCGTTTTGTATTTTTTTCGCTCGCTCACTTCCTAATTAATTATTTTTCAACCATATCAATGGTTCTCAATACTCAAACTCGACGGAAAATGTTTTATCTACTATCCATTAATAGAAATAAACCCAAGTATATAAATAACCATATTCGCATCACTGTTTGAGATTAATAAAGCACCTATGCAAAAATAGTGAACTAGTCTTGATTTGTCGTCCAACCAGTTTCACGAGAATTTCGAATTCAATGTCAAAGTGAGATACAAAAAGTCACCTCAATATGACTCTGAGTAGGAATATATAACTGAATATATAGTATCTTGTCCCGTTTCCGTTATTTTTAGATTATAATTTTATATACTATTCACAAATTATAATAACATGGATAGTTTTGATAAACGTAAAAGAAATATATATCCTTTAATAATCACGTATAGCGTGCTACAATAATATTATGATATAGTTTCCAATATTTTTAGTACAAAGCTATTATAGTGTATACAATTTAAATATTATGAAACATTATCGTACACTATCGTGGGTCTATTTACTAGCCGATGACACTTATTATGCTCATATCAGTGCAATATACGTATAACGCGTGCGTTATGTGTCCATTGTTTCTGCATCATTTATAGCAAGACGATGCTAATATGAAATTTTTCTGTATAATTTTGGTGTTTATAAAATAATGTTTGAGTATCAGTGACGTGGCAAGCATATTTCAAACCCTAAATAAAATATTTAAAAAATGAGCCACCCACTATCCCATACAACACGATATGTATTATTATTTAAAACTGTATGCTAATTTAGAATTTTTATCATAAGACGTAATTATGTCATAATTCAATATACAAAAAATAAAATGATATCTAATTAATTATACATTCATCTACATACTTTTTAATTTTTAAATTCAAATAGACATTTAAGGATAAGCAATTGCAGCATTAAGCAAACGTCGTTCATCAAACCACTGGGTATGATTGTTGTGCAATAAGTGTGGTCATCACATACAAAAGTCCCCCACCCAAATTATCTTTTACACTCCATTTTAAAAAGATGATAACAATATTTGTGATAATTTTTACTATTATTTTGTTTCACTAATTATTATAAAAATAGTTAGTAAACTAGTGAAACAAGGTATGTTGTTAAATTATTTATTTGTTTGATGTACATGACATCTTATAGCTATCGGCTACATGCTTACATATTATTATATTATAATTAATACGTAGTGCTTATATAATATGGTTTGAACTTTGATTTATTATTGATTATTACAAATTAATTTGACAATTTCGTGATATCAATTGAAAAATTTCTAAAATACTATAAAATATCTAAAAGCATTGAGGTTTTGTCTATTTATTTTATAGTATAGTACGAAATATTATACTTTGTATACTTATGAGTTGAGTTATATGACGAAGAAATTGTCACGTAATATTATTAAAATTATTTTAAACAAACAGTTCCCAAACATTTGCCTGAAAATTTATTATTATTTTTTAAGTAATTTAAGATAGATGCTGGACATGTCCACTATTCGCTTGTCTATTGAACAGTAACATAACAATGTTTAAATAAAATATTTCAACAAATCATTTAAATGTTTTAATTTTGGTAACACTTACAGAATTTTTAACACTTTCTTCTCGAATAAACGTCATACATACAATGAATATGAATTATTAAATATCATGACAAATGGGAAAATATCTACCAACCATTCACATGTACAGTAATTTTGTACTTCATCGTTGATTGAGTTACGATAATTGATGTATTAAATTTGAATTCAATGATATATCCATAGGTATACCCTATACTTCATGTGATTGTATAAACGCAAAACGGTTCTGGCCTTTTTTAACCTTGATTTTAAAACAAATATTTTAATAACAATATTAAATTGTTAACAGATGTTTATCCCCCTTCCCCCGATTTTTTTTTAAAAGTACTGAGAAATATTTACTTTAACTCACTAAAAAACAAACTAGATCCAATTTGTTTGCTACCAGAACTTCCTTTGAAGTTGTAATCAAATTTTTTTTTTTTATTATTATTAGCAAAAATGTCTTCTGACACGAAAATAAGAAAAAAAAATACACATTATTGTAAAATCAATACATTCATCGCTTCGATAAAAATCTAAAATTAAATTACTTATTATTTTCAATATTTACACAGAGTGATATTAAAAATAAAAATGAATTATAGGATATCATCAATAAATTAAACATGGCTCTAAATAACAGGTTATTATGTATATCATGTTTTCAATAAATTACTATTATTATAGGTTATCAGAACACTTTTTTACAAAAATAATGATACCTACTCTATATAATATAACTAAAGCCCATGACGCAAAATTTGAAAGTTGGTTATAAAATTTATTACTAATATACGATTTTTGAATTAATTTTAACGTAAAAAAAAAACTGTACACAACAACCGCTTAGCCATTCAATTTATCTAGACAGACATGATTTTTTGGGAAGCGTTCACACATAAAAATCGCTTGTTTTTTGTATTTTCACAAAATTAAAAAGATTTATGAAGAGGAAAATCATCGCTGTTTGAATAATAGGATTTATGACAAGTTAATACCGTCTTTCTTTTGCTTCTATTATTGTTGCTATCTATTCTCAACATTAATTATTGTTTCCTAGTTCATAACTGCTCGGCGCTGGGTGGAGCTACAAACCACCAGTTTGTAAGACGTCGACTATAAATCTATAACCCCAGAATATAATGGGATTCACGTCATTATGGTCTAGCTTGCAGACTGAAGTGTACAACGATGTCGAATTATGTTTGCAATGATTAGTCAACACTATAAACTTCTCTAAGTAATGGTTAGGTCGGCACGATTAAAGCGATATTAATAAATTGATTGTGTTTGTATGCTAATAAGTGAAGATGAGTTATTGTTTATATTAATGTAATAATATTATCGTGTATTTGACGCGCTGTATACACAAATATATCCTCGTTTTATCGTTAACTATACTATGATGGAAAATTTGTGGACACTGCAAATATTATACCATTTATTATATAAAGTTCAATATATATTATAATAATTTGAAGATCTATTATTGCGAATACCGATCGATTTAAGAAACATAATGGGTTTTCCATATTTAAACGTATAATAGGTGTCGAGTAGAACCTGGTGTTATTGTTTCTATAAAATATTTTCATTGTTTGTCAATTAAGAAGAATATTTTAAGCGTGTAACATTCACATTAAATAAAAATGAAATCATTTAGGCCAAGATCCGATAACTATGCATGATACTAATTGCGTTATAAGATTTTATTACGATTATATAATAGTATATTGTGGTACTACGACTTATGAAACGCATCAATCGACTTATCCGGTCATTTGAGAAAATAATAAAAAGGACTGAAACAAAGTACCATCTAGATAATCTTTATCAGTTAAAAAAAGTACTATTTATAACTGTCAGAGAATTTTCAGACCAAACAAGTAATAACCACGTATAAAAAAGGCCAATGCATTAAGTCTATAATAGAATAAACGCTACGATTAGTACTTAAATTAAAAAAAAAAATTAATATTTTTCATTTTGTTTCTGTTGATTATAATTTGACTATTTATATTAACTACTCATTCAAGTGACATATGGAAAAAAAATTAATTTAATACCGATTAGGTGCTATTATTTGTTCTATAAAACAATAAAAATACATATCTAATAATAACAATAATAGAACTTAACAAACAAACAAACAAATGAGATCATGTTAAGAAAAACGTTTCTACTTTATACGAACAAATTGTTAACATACTTGTTTGGAGTTAGTCCTAACAACATTTTTAAAGATAATTTTTTGAAAATTTATAAAACTATTTCAATGTTAGGATTTGTTTAAAATAATTTTTCAGACTAGGTTCAATATACAATTTATTTGCGCGGATAAACATCTTAATAATAATGAAAAAGTCTTACATGTACATAACTATTTGTGGTTATATTAAAGGGGTAAAGCAAAAATGTAAAAACAATTTATTTTCTTCATGATCAAAATTTGACTATATTTAAACCTTAATATATTAATAATTTGTTTTAGTATTACATGTGTACAAAATATATAATTTTAGGAAATATTCTTTAAAATTAAATTAGACGCGGTTTGGCAATAATTTATTATTTATTATTTTATTAACACGGTAAAATATTCGTATGATTATTCATTTTTTCTTTTATATTTGTATTATTATTGCATGGCTGGCCATTACCTAATTAATATAATTTCAAGCAGAATTGATTTGTATTTATCAACGTAACTTAGTCATAATTTTTTAAAGTATTTTTCTAAATATTAATCAATTTAAACATAAACAGTAAAATGGGACGAAAAACTAATTTAAAATTGTTAATGAAATACATTGCTGAATAAATATAATTATAAATGTATGGCGTACTATTTTATTATACAAAGTATTGACGTATTGTTAATAATAATAAAACATCAATCATTTTTTATATTTTAATATTTGAAAGACATTTTTTTTTATAATAATTATATTTTTGTTTTCGTTTTTATTATACCTAGATTTTTGTTTGTTATTGCGTAACTTAATTTACAAAAATATAATATGTAATTGTTCATAATATTACTTTGATTGATTATTAAGGACGTGTCTATCTTACTCGTTTTAATATTGGTTTTAGTTTCTTATCAATATACACGAAGTATCATGAAGAATCGACAATTTTAATGTATCAGATAATACAATTGTGATACACTCTTATTAGGATAGTATTGGAGACTCAGATCAGTAGAGGTGAACTCAAATAGATTAGCGATAGTGAGCCGAGATAACAAATTATATAGACACAAATTTATTCTAAACATTGTTTTTTAGAGATGAACATTTTAGATAAAATTTATGCACATAAGTGCATTGTATGGAGTTCTTATTTCGATGCACGATTAAGTAAAAATATAATTACAATTATACACAAATACACAAATATATAATAATTATATATATATATATAATGCACAATATGTGGTGGGTCATTCACTCATTATCATAATTCATGGTCATGTCAAGTGTTGACAGTGCGGTCGCGTTTAATAGAACTATACACTCGTTGAACGCAAAACAAAAAACATAACCAAAATATTTCCCGGGTTGAAATTTGACCAAACATTTGATCAGTTTGTGGACAACGTAACATTCACCGAATTTCAACTCGTTTTTCTCTATCAAAGTTTCCACTATAATATAACAATATTAGTTTACGACAACTTTACGTGGCACGTTAAGTACTCGAAATTGTGAATCGATCGAGAGCATCAAAACGCGTACAAACAACAAAGTCGCTAGGTAGATAGGCAAGCGTTATGTCGAGAGGAAACGTAATACGTATAATTGCCGTGGGAACTATATTATAATTTACGTGGGTCGATAGGGGTGGTTAAAGGATGTGATGGGAATGGATATCATCCCTGTTTTTTTTTGTGTCGACGGCGGTATTAAACCGTAAATATTGTAAATCGTGTAATAATTATTGTTATTAATTAATTACGTACAGGTCTATTTTATTGCAGTTCGACGATCGTAGTATTTTTTTTGTTTTTTGAACGATTTCTGTGGGTGTTTTGAACTTTTTTATGACTAATAATACACTATTTATATTTAAAAAAATAATCACGTTTACGCTTACGCAATGCAGTACTTTTATTAGCATAACACTTTACGTTATGGGTAAAACCTCAAATTGTTTACTAAATTGTATAGTGCTGACGGCTAATAGTTTTTAGGTTTGTTAATTAATATTATATTATGTTTTAAAGAGAAACTCTTAGTTCTATAATAGTAGACTAGCTACACGTGCTGAATTTATATTTAGGTTAGGTTATTCTCGTGCAAATAAGGTTTTTACGTTAAAAAATAAATATTATATGTTAAAAATAACTACAGAATAGTATAAAATAACTGGTAATGAGTTCATTACATGGTTTTATAATTGACAGCTCGGCACCGTAAGTTAAAGCGGTATAATACATAGCTAAAGGGGTACATTTTTCAATTGTTTGAGTGACAGCTAGTATTATTATTTAATTTTAATTGCTCAAATATTGAGTTTTCAAAACAAATATTTTATATTAAAACATCACGTATAACTTGTAATAATTTTAAACATGGCTTACTGTTAGGTCAAGTTGATGATGATAAAGTCGGTTCCGAAAACGATGTTATTTATATTGGTACAAACGGTTACCTACCTTAAGTATAGGTCTATAACAACAGTGGATGGAGCCATGGAGGAGTGGCAAAATCGAAATTTCATCGGTTTCGCTCATTAACATATCAAAAACAAACTACTACGGACCGTTTAATTATACGTAGCACATGATGCTGATACGCTATAAATTATAATATAATAGTTGTATGTTATTACATGTATACTATTCCCAGTAAAAAATAATATATTCTGTTACATATAATGATGTCTACTCGTATAACATCTACTGCGAATGAACCAGTTTTATCTTGACCTACGTCACCGTTGCACATAGTGATGCATTTGTTCATATCTTTACAAATGCATGTGGCTTTTAATTCACAAATTCACAAACGAGTAGACATATTGTATATATAATTTAATTGTTATAAGCAGCTAGATGACAATTAATATTATGATTTTATGTTTGCTGCGGAAATAGTACGTAATTAACGGGATCTAATTATTTTATTCGTTAATGGCTATTATAATTTTAGCATTCATTATGTGACATTATTTTTTTTTTTTTTAGTAATTCCAATACGCGTTTAAAATAATTCAAATTTCCTGAAGATTTTCAAAAATATCCCAAAAACCTATATGACGCAAAATTAAATTTTAGAAAGTTGATTGCCGCACGTTTTAAAATACAATAAACATATTCGGTTATTATAGTATACGTTAATATTGATTTCCGTGATCGAATAAAAACAATAATAAAATTTATCCAAGACGGTTGCGTTTAACAGACTGTCCGTATTAAAATAAAATTATTTTCTCATTAAATCAATAAATTTAAATTCTATTTCATGACGTTATTATTTACGCATATTGTACATTCGTAAGTAAATTTTTGGGTTACTAAGTTTTTATTAGTAAAGTTTTTGACAGGCTTAGCTTTCGAGAAAAATCCGTTTAATGATGGTTTTAGATAAAGTTTCATGGTTCTTTTTTCACTCGTTTCCATACACAAATCATAATACTTTAAACTTTTAAGTTTTAACACTTAATACTTTTACTGATTTTTGCTCTAATACTTTCGAGACACTTAAATGTGCATTTATTTATATTTCATATAACCTGAATAACTTTACACTGAACTCCATCCAGAGTTGATTTTATTTCTGTATATTTTAAAAAAAAATGTATACATTTCCGAGAATAATGGATGTGTATGTAGGTCCAATAACTGACCCGGTAAATAATATCTGGCGACAAATTATCCGCGTCATTAGATCGGTAACAACTCGTTTGTGTGCATTAACCTTTTTCATAACTTGTTTGCGCAAAAGACATAACTCGATTGCGCACATATATTTTTGCTACCTGTGACGAAAATCCCTAGCATCAATTTGTTTGCACACACATTTTCCTTCTCACTTTAACAGGCTTAGAACTTTCTTCTTCGAACAGGTGTAATTAAAAATTGTGTGTGTGTGTTTTAATACAGCATCGTTACATTAAGTATCGTCATACAAAAATATATTACATAGTACATAATAATTCTTATAATATGAAGTATCGTCGTAATGATTATTATTTTAAATTCAATTTGTATGATGGAATTTATTTCCAATATTTTTTATAAAAGTTAAGCAATCGATAGTTTCATTTTTATATTTAACCACATTATTGCATTATACGCTGCCTCTTCAAAATGGAATTTGATTAAATTAATTTCATTTCCCGTCTTTTGAAAGCATATATTTTGTTATATTTTGCACATTTGTATGTTTGTACAGCAATAAGTCACAGGTATGTAACTATTTTGAAAAATGTGAATCGTATAAAGTTAAACAAAATGAGTAAGAACAAATGAAAAAAGTACAATTCTCAAAAACGTATTCAGAAAATTTGATTTAGTCCAAGTTATTTTTACACGTAAACATAAATATATTTATATCATATCCGTGAAAACAATATATACTGCATTGGTATTAAATTTCATATTGCTTGTTCATTAGTTGATTTCTTGATTCTTCAATAGATTTGGTAAATTTGTATAGTATTTTCTTTCTGGTTTCATACATTGATCTTCGTAGCAATTTGATATCATTACGTCGTAAGTTTATTACAAATAATTTTCTACACCACGTTTAACGTACTCCGTTAAAAAATGATTTATATTGTCATTGTTTGATTTTTATACTCCTCTTGATTACGAGTGTTGGTTATTATTACTTTTATAACTGTAATTAATTTATTAACAAGAACGTTCAAAGAACATGTTTTATTAATATATCTATAAATTGATTTCAATCTCCATTTTCAAAAATACGATATTCACTAAAATTAATTTCCTTAAATTATTTTCAAAAATAAAAATCCAAAATATGAATTTGTGACAGGAGAATGCTAACAAAATACATGTATTGAAATAATATATTTTATCGATGCCGAGCATCTAGTCACGTTCTGATGCTACATCAGTCGTCAATAATTTTCAGGACTCAAATTTTGTTGTATATATGTGTTTTTTTTTTACTTGTAAAATTTACTAATTTACAAATAAACTCCAAATTATTTGAAGTTGTAAATATTAAATTATATATTTAAAATCAACGTGCGTTTAAAACTTGACTACACAAAAGTATCGCCATTTTTTTGTGTATTTCTATGCACGTAAATGTGTATTGAGGCATTTCACATGAGGGTAAATATTATTAGTATTATACAATTAATGTATATTAAACCACGACTTTCATGATATATATATATTTATATAAAAGATCACGGGCAATACAAATATAAATGGAATGATTTAATTTAAATTATATTACCAGCCAACAGTGTAAATCAAAGGAATAATCGTTCCATATAGTGAAATATATTTGTTGTTATCGTGCTAAACAACGCTCAACAAATTAATTTCTATACATAACGCAATATAAAACAGTATATGCATATAACAAACATCTTTCATCAATGTGAAACATGTTTATGTTGTTTTTAATAATTAATTATAATAAACGTATGTATGATGGTTAGTCTTGAGTTTTTGCCGATGTGATATAATAAATGATTTAAAACAGAGCTTATTAAAATAATATCACTTAATATATAAAATATATATTATATATTATTATTTAATGTATTTCATACACAGTAAAATACACCCGAATACACGTTATATTATTATTATACTACAATATATAATAATAATATGTTATGAAGTATGAATATTATATTATGTACATACCTAAATATATAATTATTGTTATTCACAAGTCACGATGCAAAAACAATCGATCTTGCTTTAATTTTACTCAGCGACGGATTATAGAGTTAAAATATATCAAACTTAATAATAACAAAAAAAATAAAACTGTGAGCATTTAGTAGACCACGTGCTGATTAGTCCAAAATAAAAATTAAATTAACGGGACGAGAGAGAGACATCATTATAATATATTGCTATTCCAAAACCAATAAAATGATCGTATGCCAAACTGTACAAGTAACGAAGATAATATTTTAACGTTATCAGCGTTTATCGAAATCAGTATAGGTACAGCTACTTCGTTATCTACGCCTAAAGTTTCTGGCACGTTTTGAATTGAAACAATCATTGCCAATTAATAGCCTATAACAAAGCCCATATTAACTACTCTGTATAGTATATCATTAATAAGCCTATTACAAGGATGGCGTTTCTCGCAACGTAGAACAACCTTAATATTTCGCCGTACTCAACAATAATAGTATTATACTAAATTAAAAAAACATTTTGTAATTTTTTATTTTTATTTACTTTCTTGATTTGGTTTCTTGTTAATTTCCTATAATTGTAATTGCTCACGTACCACATCACACCACCACTGGGCTACTATTATTATAGCGCATCTGTGGACACATTTAGTAAAAAACATGAATGTTGGTTACAGCAGATATATTTATTGACAGATTATTATTGGCTAAACACAATATTGTAATAGATGTTACCACGAAGAGAGGCAATAACAATACTTCCGTGATTGGTTCGCGAGACGCAAACTGACGGAGATTTAAAATCGCTCATCCATATTATATTAAGACTAATGCCGAAAAATAAATATCATAAATATTATGCTTTTATTTTTTAACTATACGAAAACTGTATACGTTTACGCGTAAAATACGTCTGGGAATTATATATATAATATATTTATTATATATACATATATGTATGTATATGATGCATCTTAGTCCTCGAGGATTTAACATATTTTATTCGCGAGTATTAAACCCACGACATTATAAACGAACAAAATGTATTAAAACTATAATATATAGAATTAAATTACATATTATAATAGCAAACAGAGTGAAAAACATGTACACGATACTAGGTTAACGTACTCGGCATTGTTCTTGAACATTCCAAGTGTTTAAAATACGATAATCGTTTAAAAACACATTTTCACTACTAATTTCCGAGAACCATATTATGACCTTAATAGTTTAATGTTTAACTATGAACAAAAACATTCCTCGACAAAAAAATAAAACTATATAGCTACTCGCATGAATTAAAATAATTATTTTTTAAAACATCTCGTATATAATATAAAATGGAATTTCGAAGGAAACAAGAAAGCTTAATCTCTTTTCTGGAAGACGGTTATATATTTACTGTAACAATGATTTTACTAGAACAATGATTCGCGTTTTAATGAAAAACTATATACTTTCAACGTCTATATTCATACACAACTATTTAAAACATCGCCATAAGCCCGTTGCTCATTAATGTTCATAAATCGGGATTACGAAGTAACACTTAAGCTCGGGGCTATAGATAAAGTACCTACGTATATATATATATATATAAACATAAATATAATTTTCAGAAAAATAGTGCAAAGCAATATTTATTAAAAAAAGTATTAATATACAGTTGATAAAGTTTTCAAATTATTTATTGTTGTTTCGGGAGTGTACTCGAACTCGGGGTCGCAATCCAATCTATTATGAAGTCCTCTTAGCGTGAAAAAAAATTCATATCCGTCACGAGTACCTACTTAATTAATTTCGAGACTAAGTTTACATCTTTATAGTATTATTGTTACAAGTATTATTCAATAATGTGAATATATAAATAATAATGTTGTTATTTCTCGTGGAAATATTTCTAATTGTGACATGCGTATTATCGCTATCCTTGAACTGATTTCTGGAGACTAGTATTTTGGTGTCGTTTGGGATGTTGCGTGGAGTCATTGTTTATCGTAGTATTTTACGATTGTCTGGAAAATATATTGTAACCACGTGGCAAACTTTCTCGTTCCACCCACTATACGTCGTGAAATGTGACACCGCGAGTACCTATCGCATATTATTATTATTTAGTTTAATGAAAATCGTCCTACTTATATAATATATATATATATATACATATTATATTAAACGTATAGGTATAGTACATATATTCCAAAATAATACCTTTTATTACGATGTGATGTATAGAACAGTTGCCTCGGGGTTATTATTTGTTGTCAGAAAGACAGAAGTTTCGAGGATCCTTTGGAATTCCGCTTATTATATCATATTATGAAACTCCAAAGAAGATGGAGCAAAAGAGGGTAAGATAGAGAGAGAGAGAGAGAGCGAGCGAAAAAACACGCATAGTTCAATCGAATAACTATAAACTCCTCTTGTCGTCTTACGAGTCTCGTGTGAACAAAGTTCTAGAGTTTCGTCAGAGAAGAGTGAGTTTTCCATCAGTCTTTGATGATTTTCGTCTAAAGATATGCAAGTGGGTGGTGGTGTCAAATATTTTTACTGTGGTTTCGATGCGATCTCTGTATTTTGTGGACATGCAATAGAACTTCACTAAAAAACGCTAAGTGCCTTATTTTTTCTCGCTTCAAAATAAACGTCATTATGATCATAAATAAATAAAGAATAATATTATGTATATTGTGTAGTGTATATGTCAAGAGTCATGAGACGCCACTAGCAAGAGGAATACTTTCAAATTAAGGAAAAATGAATGCAAATTTTATTTTAGATTAAAATCTGTAATGCCTTATTATTGCAGAATTTAATAATTTATAAATCATCATCGACAAGAGTAATATTATTAAACATGGCTGTAAACTTGATTTTTGTTTCAGAGTACAGAAAACAAGTTAATCGTATATAATACAGTCTATATTTATAATAATTTTTTCACTAAAAATAATTCTGACATATTTATTTCGATAACTATTTACATGATATGTCATGACTTATCATATTACATTGTTTTACTCACGTGCATAATAATAACAATAAACGTGGATCGGAATTAAGGATGAGATATGACTGTTTAAAAAATATTAATTTCACTAAATATTTTACAAAAACATAAAGTAGTGTAATACTCCTTAGAGCTACTGGTGGTGAAGAGCAAATTTATATTATGAGTATTTTTATAATGTTATCCATTGTGTTTGTCTAATACTGTACAATTGTACTCATATATGATGTGTCGGTCTATATTTTATATTTTTATCATCTCGTTAAAAAAAAAAATAAGAAATTTTTATCTTCACAGCATAATATTCCTTATATATACAAATCTTATTTTTGGAATATACAAGGTTAAGTAAAATCCGTGGAAGTAATGCGCAAGCGGTTCCCACGGCGTCATCGGTTCAAACAAGAAAAAAAAGGTTAAGTAAAATAAAAATTCTAAAAATCAGATTTCGATAAATTGCATTATCAAATAATAAAAATCATATAAGCATGCTTGATAAATAATTGTGTTATATAAATATAATGCACGTGCATGCAAAATTTCCCAGTAATTCCAAATGCTGTTCACAACTTTACCCGTGATTTATTGTAGACGAACTTTTGTGACGAGGGGGGGAAGAATAAAAAAAAATAGGTTATATCTTAGAATACGAGTATAAAAATGCTCTTTAAATATTTCTGCAAAAACCATGATGCAGAGCTGCTTATAAGTAATTAGGTATATGACAAAGGTCAATTATTAAATCTATAGACTAATTATAAACTAAAAATATCTAATATTTAAATAAACTTTTTAAAAATTGTATGTGAAAAATGATTATTTGCTTTAAAAAAAGAAATAAGTTTGTGTACCTACAAGACACTCTTTTTTTTTCGTTTTTTTGTAATTAAAATGTTTCAGCACAATGGGTGTTATTACAAGTACAGTAAATTACAAATTACAATTTAGTTTTTTACATTTATACTAGTGATAATATTTAGGTTAATTCTTAGTCTTAAATTTTAAGTTTGATATTATTAGTTGATTATATTCATCTTTCGATAAGAGCTCTTCAGTGACCGTTTGGAAGATGTCTTGGGGCAGTCGGGGTCGCAGATGCCTATTTTTGGATTTTCTGCCTAGTTGGTAATGACACTCCTTAAATGACATAAAATATCTAAATATTTGATTTTGTTGTCCTCTTGATTATATTTTGTAATTATTTCGATCAGATTTCAAATAGATGCATTTATCAAAATGAAAAATAGGTTTTGAATGTGGTTGATGAATCGTCTTGCAAATTAATATTATGATTGTGTTAACACTTCGCCGCGTATGTTTGTCATCGCTCAACCCGATTGTAAACTCACGGACAGACGACGGTCGTATTTGCTTAAAACAACGTCCAATTTCTCTGTCACATACACTATGTATACACATATATACACTCCCTGTCTCTCACCACACTATTTCTTTATTTCGATCCCTGTTTTGAAGTTCTGTTTTCATTTGCAATCACGTGCCACACCGTAGACGTTTTAATTAACATCTTGACGTTGTCGCAAAATTATATTTACGTTTTGGTCGTTCACCTGGTATAATATATATATATATATATATATATATATATATGTTATATGGTTTTTGCCCTTTTAAAATTATTGCGTAAAATCCTTCTCCAGGTATGTGTGTGTGTATAAAATTATATGGAAATATGATGGGAAGGGGTTAAAGGAAGGAGGACATCTGAAATCGATTCCTCGTGTTAAACACGGCTGCGGTTTGTGTTGGGTGGGCAGCAATGGTGAAGGGTTGACGGCGAAACGCCAAAGTACAGCATTATTGTACTACAAGGGCTATTATATACACAATACATGACGAAAACAAACAAGAATAACCGTCTCCCCTCCAACTACAAGCAGAAAACATTTCCTTTACCAACCTAACAAGCCCTCCCCCCCAAAAAAAAAAACCACGGCTTTCCGCCGGCACAAGATACATAGATCTATTGTAACGTGTTATGACTGCAATGTATAATATTTCTAGGATAATATATACTATTTGTTTGGGTTTGGCGGCATAAACGAAGTATGTACGAGCATGATTGACAACTTCCGGAAACTAATGAAATCCATCGCTTGTAAAGTTATTACACTGAAACTACGAGTGTTTGCATAATATGTTTTCTACAGTAATGTAAATACAATTTCGTAATAATAATATTTTAATGATTGTTAATTTTCACATATTCTATTTTTTTAAATATGATTAATTAAGAACAATGTTTATTTAAAAAAAAAATTAAAATATTATAAAAAATAAATTATATCTTGAGTATGATATTGCGATTAAGCTTATGAGAATTATTCGAGATTAAGAATAAAGTCAAACTAATGACTAATAAAATATTTTTCCAAATTTAATTTAAATATTAAAACTTTTGTAATATCAATGGACTAATAAACGTTTGTATTTTAATATGAAAAATTAAACTACATACATTGTATACATTTATTTAAATCTTTTATTTTTAAAATTTACTCAAATTTAATCCCTCTAATTTCTTATAATAGGTATTTAACTAACTTTAAGGGAGAGCAAGTTTATAAAAAGTATTATTTATTTTTTTAATCACTATGTTAATCTAATATAGAAACATATGCATTTTAAGTTCTAAGTTCAAAGTTAGTTGTCTTAACTTTTAAAAGTTACATAAAAATAATTACATCAAATAACATATTATAAAAGAGAAATGTATAGATAAACTATTAGAAAGTGAGAAATCCAATAACAGAATATTATTTACTGAAAGTATACGTTATTTAAGTTAATATTTTCATCTTTGTTTAGTTATTTTTATGATATAACGACGCTAATGTCGTATCCACTATGTTAATTTTAATGAGGTTTGAAATTAATAAATTTGGGTTAAGATGTAATTGTCTATATTTAGTAAGTTGAAATTTTTATCTTTATATAGTTCTATATTTTATATTTATTAGTTTTCATTATTATTTAGAAATATTGCATTCACTAATTCGACAAACAATATATAATACATAATATACCCTTTTTTTTTATCCACAAAATAATAGCGTGAGAGAAAATAAAAAATCGGAAATTACATAATTGTTATAAATTTATCTAGGCGCTTATGTTTGAAAAAACATTTAAGTATAAAATTAATTAACTAGTTATATATTTTGGAAAATATTTTAACTCATTAAGTTAGAAGTTCGTTACAAAAAGAATAAATAACTTGTTATGTAACTTAGTTAATACTAGCTAGGTACTTAAAGGTAACTTAATCTTAACTTTTTAACTCGTTAATATCCAGCTCATCTTCGTTGAATTTCAATACTTTAAATTATATAATATAGAATATTATATTAGCTGTGTTTTCATGATACGTCGAAGAATGTCTCTCTCTCTCTCTCTCTCTCTATTTTAAATATAAACCCTTGTAAATTGAAAAGGTGGACGTATCATAATTATTTTAAAAAAAATCAATAGTTACGTTTTCTAAATACTACTGTCGTTAAATTATCTGTCTATATCAAATCGTTCGTCGAATATGATTTTTTGTTAATACGATTTATCTACCGATATACAGAAAAAAATGATTTTAAAACGTTTTCTGTTTGTTAGAGCAAGCGTTCATAATTTTTATTTTTTTATGCATCTTTCGGAATACTCTTGAAGTACGATTATTACTACGTAAGTACATACAAGCCCCCGATTTCATACATCACACGCTCTTTACTGCAATTAAAATGGTTTTTTCCTAACTTTTTATCCTAAAGGCCTTGCAAAATTTAATGATTCCAAAGAGAACTACATAAAAGTTTATGTGCATATCAGTCGAGACTGTTTGAACATACAACACAAGAGGATTTCATTGATTTAACTTAATAATATTTATAATATTTATATGGGTATATCATATATTATATGCACATATACTCTCTAAAAAGTAAACATTTTATATTTTATTTCACGAGGACGTGATTATTTAATATAGAACATGCTTTAAAAGTAATATCTGGCAGACAAATTGGACAGTTTATGCATAAAGTAAATAGTCATATAATATATAAATATATTATAATATACCTATTATATAATTTACTATTTACTGTTTGTATAGTGTTTGAATGGTCTGTGGAGCAATTATAATAACACTATTAAACCATTATTGAAAAGTTGTATTTTTAGTTTTTATTATATAACACTAAACGTTGACTATATTTTATTTTCAAACTTTTACTAATGTTTAGAATTTTCGAACGTTTAATATGCAATATCAAAATTTCATTATTCTATAATACTTGGACAATACATAATTTGTAGTTATGATCGTAGATATACAATGTTCAATATATTAGGTATTTTCAAGAAAACAATTTATCGGTTACTCACCTTATCAAATAGAAAAAAAACTCATATTGAATGTATGTAATAGGATTTTACGTTCTTATGTTTCATACACTATATTTGAATATTAATATATTTAAAATATAATGACTGACTTCTATAATATTTTATTTGCATGGTTTTATATTGTATTTTTGTTGTATTATATATCGTTATTTGATATTCAAACTAAAAACACTTTTTTTAGATATTATTCCCCATATCGCATAGTACTGGAAATATAAAATAATATATAAATTGGTTGTTCTTTGACATGCGTTATTTGGAACACATCACGCAAACCTAATAGATATATCAAATTCCTATAAAATATCTTTGAATGTATTCAAACAACTATGCCAAAACGTGAAAATATTATACTTAAATTTTAATAATACACTTATCAGTCACTCGGAATTTGTAGCCCTTAAACATTGCTGTATCGGGTGATATATTTTTTCACAACAGTATGTATCACGTTAAAAGAAATCAAATTCTGAGTTTGAACTTCGTGATTATTCTAATCTGATGATAATGGCAAGCATCGATTTTGTCGATTACAAATTTTCGTTAAGTCGTAATGACGACCTTGAAAACTTTACAAACATAATAAATTATCAAGTTTAACTTATTACTCTCCGAAACATTTAAAACAACATTTATATTTAAACATGCATGTTTACCTAACATTTGTTCCATCACGATGAAACAAAGTTAAGCATATACATATTCAGAGTAAAGGGTAAAGAGAAATAAGAAATAAGCGCGATGAAACGTACAAGTTAAAAATACTAGAATTCATCAACTACAGATATAGGTAATTGCATTTTATTATCTCTCAATAGTTTATTTTTTGTGTAATTGATATTTTAATGCATATAATATTGTAAAGATCTTCAGTCATCCGCTTAAACTTTAACATGCACATAAAAAAAAAAAACTATTCGTTGGTGGAAATTAGCAATATTCAACTTAAAAATTATTTATATAAGTTAACAGTTTAATAAATTACCGTAACACCATTATTCATTATAATTAATAATGTATAACGTGAAAAAAATAACATAAATTGTTTTGGTTTTGAGTTTAGATAAACTAAAAATATTTCAAAAACAATTATGTTTAACTATAATATAGTGATAAATTTCTAAATTAGGATTTCTATGTTTTACGAATCGACCATATTATTTAGTGAAAACGCTTTTTATATTATAATACTTACTATAATATTAATATTATCTATATGCAATTGTATTGTACCAGATCATAGCTTATCATGATTTATTGTTATAGTTATGCAATCTAATTTTCAGTCATATAAAAAATACGACTTACGCTATACGATTTAAAATTAATAGATGGTTATTAATTTATTGCATCGTTGATAAAACCAGTCATGTTGATTGTGATATTTGTACTATACCTGTATTCTTGACGATATCGCCTCCTGTTTTTTGATCAATATGTTTTATAGTAAATATTTATTGAAAAAAAAATCTGGAGTCCAGTTTTTATATATTTTGATTCAGCGGATCACTCTCACCGAAAAAATTGTCTGGAACAAGCTATCACAATAATAATATTTATTTAATTCAAATTATAAACTTTATGGATAGATATAAATTATTTTTTATTTTTATTTGTCAATTTCCCAAATGAATATTTACGACTGTATAGATTTTGTTTGTTTTTATTTTTATGATTGTTTTTTTTTTTTTTTGTCGTGTTCGCATATCACATAAATTCGAATCGCTTGACGTATACTTTTACGGGGCAATCGCTATATTGGCGCATAACTTTTATATGTGTACAGTCATACATTGGATTTGGCAGTTTTCCAAGTACCTACCTATTGTGCGTGTGCGTATGGCGGTGTACGCATAGGCAGTAAAAAACTGATCGAATAAACACGTCAGAAGCATCTATTCACATAAAACTTATCCGCAATAACTGGCCATCTAAAAATGTATACTATTTCATCGTTCATCGCAATATCAACTGAATTCGCGTATTAGTCGTCTATGTGATCATATGTTGGACGTTCGTGTTGTACTATATATAAGTGATTCTCAGACTTATTTATTTTCTAGTTATAAAAATGTCTACAGAACACTTGTAAATAATAGACACAGTGTCATCTTTTTTAAACCATAACTTATTTGATTTTGAATTTGTTTTCTTTATAATACGTTGTATATTATACAATTTTCAATTTAATTAATACAATTATTTTGAAAAATGTCTTGTATTATTCGAAAAAAATATTATCAATTTAAAAAAGATTTTTAAGAAATGTTGTATGTATAGAGTATAGTTAATAATAATATTTCCTGCAAGTAATATTGCGGTAATGTGTTCACAGCATTAAATAATCAACTGAAGATGTGCTTATTATAAAATAGTTAGTCTAGAATGTAAACGTTCATTTTTACAATTTTTTATGTCATATATTGTTTTACTGCTAAATTAATTATCGATAGTTGCTAACTCAATATTGTATCGTTTGATCTAATGTTGTGATGTTAATATTGAAAACAAATTTAAAATGATCAAATTAATATTATATTCAATTTGAACTCTACAAACAACGTTTTATTTTTCTGAAAAAGTGCAATTTACTATTGAATACACAAAAACGTATACAACATTTTTATATTTTTAGAGAAAAATGTTGGTAGGTTTATGCTAAAATGTTGTACAAATTATTTGTTAATAGGATCTAAAATAAAAAATAATCCAAACATCGTTTCGAAATTCATATCACGTGATTAAGTTAGTAAGTAGGTTAGAAAGAAAATTAGTCGTTATAGCATAAACAACAGTCAATTTGAATCCACTTAACGGTCATAATCTATACATTTTTCTTTTTAATAACAGTAATATCGTATCATTTGAATGTAAATGTAACATTGTTTATTATTGTTATATAATATAATATAATACTTTAAAATTGTGTTTAATCTAGATATTTTCATGTGAAACCTTTAAATTACTCTTTCGAATCCTTAGGGCTTATATAAGCAAATTTTATTAACCACTACACCATACTATTACAAACTGTATCACTGATATCTCTATACCTATCGAATATTATGTTTAATTATATTAAAAATTCGGCCGATGAGGGCAATATAATCTGATAACATCGAATAAAACCCAATAATACCAACGCCCTATATTAGTGTATACAATACTTTTATTACATTATAAATGTTTTGATATCAAGCAGAATAACATTACACTTTGCAAAAAAAATTAAAACAGTCACGTGCAAACAAACATTAAAAAAGTTTATAATTATATATATATATTTATTTTTTAAACGTTTCTTCTTCTACCATCTTAAAAAAGAAAACTTTAAAAGATCTCGTTCAACTTGGAGTTTAAGAATTTTTCCCTAACCAATTAACAAAAAAATACTTAAAATTAATGGTACCTATTTATTAGTTTTTTTTTTTTTTTTATCGTTGTTTAATACCGATCAATATTGAACGTCTTAAATAAAATCCAAGCCCGACGACGTAATTGTCTCAAATAAGCTTCTTAAGGCTATAGGAGTAGAGAATTTGGAATTTTGGCAATTTATTTTATATGATTACATTCATAGGAGTTAATGAAAAAGAGCTATAATAAATAAATACCTATATCTATAATATATTTAAAATTCTCCTTGCAATTTTTTCCTGAACATACTAATTTACTAGTGAAAATTTCCAAAAAAGAATTTTTCAAATTGTATCAATAAAACAGTTTAATATTTGTCAAAACAATTTTATTTATTAATCATTATTGTATTATTTTTATATTTCTAGGCTATGTAGGAAATATATTTTACATTTACAACTTAATATATATTACAATATATAATAGAATTAAAAAAAAATATTTTCGTTTATAGAATAATCTTTCTGAAAATAATTTTGATTTTAAGGCATAATGTTAAATTTAAAGAATAAAAACAATTTTTTCACAGCCTACTATGGAAATTAATAAATAAATAAATTAATGCATTTAAAATTATATAGGTGATCTGATATAAAGAGGTACATAAACTAATACTCCGATTATTGATCTAAAACTACAAAAAATATAACTCAGTCTTAATTACATTTATTTAGTTTAAAACCAAAATAATGTAGCGTGTATACAATATCAACATTTTACGCATAAATGTATCATACAATATAATGTGACAAAATAAATAATAATTGATAATTCTTAGTAAGTCTCCGAACAGTTTATTTTTATAGACATTATGCGCTTTTAATAAGTGATTTTTTATTTTTTTATTTTTTAACCATCTCTTATAGTTATGTTTGATTAAAGTTAAACATCAATTAAATAATTAATTTACAATAAAAAATAATACAAAATTTCTTTGAAAATAGTTTCAAGATAATAATTTATTGAAAATTTCATCTGTTTCCAGAGGTATAAAATTATATTTTCGTACTTCGACATGTTGGATGGAACCGTCTAAAACGCGTTTTTTGTTAATAACTAAACTACAGATTGCACGCATAATATTTAGACGGAAACACCTTCGCTTTTACGATAACGGTTTTCGCACGGGCGTACATATTCTGGAACGTGGAGATAAAACTGTTTGATTTTAATTTATAATATTTATTATTATGATTATATAGTATAGTGTGTATCGCGTGATCGTTCGTTCTCAGATATTTCCGTAACTTTTTCTATATTGCGGTGGTAATTACAAAAAAGAAAAAAAAAACAATTAAACCACACCGGGTAACGGTGAAAGGCTGCTAATAACTGTTTGCAAAGAGAGTTCATGTTGCCAGTGGCGTTCGTGTTTATAAATACGAGGTAGGTGCGTGCCGATCTCGCAGTGAAATAAATATTATATTATATATTAAATTAGTGTAAGACATATATTATTATTATGTGTCCCTCCCCCATCCGCATTATCGAAGGGTTTATTTTTCCAAGTAACATGTGTGCGCTGTGTACAAAAATTCGTATACTCACCATCTGTACGTACACACTACCAAGATTCGAACGATCTTAATCAAATTTTGTAGTTTTCGTAAAACGAACTGTGTGAATCTTAAAGTTTTTGGTTTCTAAAGGTATATAACATAAAAATTTTATAGTTGTCCACTTTTGAAAATATTATTTAAAAAAAAAATAAATACTTTTATTATTTTGATGATGTATATAAAACGCATTAATGTAATAATATGTGTATCTTAATCACCGAATTTTAGTGGTTCATTTTAAGATATTTTTTGTGGGAAATTGCTTGGATTTTGATATAAATTTATTTATTTTACACGTATGATATATTTTATAATACTTTTACCATTATTCCTTAATAACTTTTGGCTACTTAATATTAATATTGATTATTGAATATTAATTATTTAATTATTTAATTTTTTTTTTTTTGTTTTGAAGAGTCGTTAAAGTAAGATTTGTATTATTTTTTATTTTATCTAATCTAAATAATAACAAATCGTGTAATACCAAAGTTATGGGTCAATCGTTTACTTAATAGAAATTATCTCAACATCTACAACAAATATTTAATATTGAGGTGGTGTATCTACAACAGTATTACAGTACATATTAAACGATATTATGGATGAACGCAAATTTAAATTATACCCAAGTGTTTCCTAATAGATTATGTAAAACAGACGGTCAACTATTAAGTCATCTTATATCATTGCAGAAAACGTGGTCCCGAATTCAGAGTATAAAATTAATACGATTTAAAAATCACAAAAATAAATGTTCTTTGAAAAGGTCTAGGTAGGTATGCACTATAAATATAATTGTTTGTATAATTGATATACAAAAAAAAAAAATACCTAGTTATCGAAGCTAAATTTTAATAATAATAATAATAATAAAAATAGCTATTGCAGCGCGCATCTGTTAGATAATATTTTGTTCGGACCAACGGGTATTAAATTATTAATAGTGCATCACCGTTTACGCACTCATTAGTTTACGACGGTATAATATATATTTGAATACTACAACAATGCATATAAATGAATGGCGTTTGCGGTAGTCGTACTATATATTATAGTGCACTATGCGTCTATGCAGTGACAGCACATCGCTCGCCTATAATATCGTTGTAATATAATACGTACCTACCTATATTATATTTGCGAAATTAACTCGAGACCAGTGAAAACGAAAATCCACTAAATTGTATTATGATAAACGCACATAAACACGCGTATTCATACATGTATATACATTAATATAGATGCCACGATTGTACTTTATCAACAGAAGATTTATCGCACTGGTTAGTCTACTGGGATAAACTCAAATATAATCGAAGATCCAACGTATTTTATAGTATTAATCATATGATTATATTGTTTATATTATGTATTTATGCGAATATGAATGTTACTTTCAACCCGGTTTTATTTCACTTGATTTAATACATATATATATATAGTGTAATTAATAGGCTTAAGTACAAACGATTAAATCAAATACGGTTAATTATGACGTGTAACATTAATAAAAACTAAGTAGATTTGTGATAAAATTTCTCGTTTTTTTTTTTTTATCACTATATCAATGTTTAATTATAATTATCGTTGAACACTACATTGATATTATTCCGGATGTACAATTATCCATCACATCATATTATTTAATTCAGAAACATGGTAGAGCAGAATATTATTTTACAGCATTAACATTTGTATTAATGATCTTTTTTCTGTGACGGTGAAAATAATATTATATTATTATGATAACTGTTAACCTATTAGCATGCTTAATTGACCGTATCAAGCGCTTCAGAAGTTTAGAAGTTTTATAGGTAGGACGTCGTAAAAACCCTAATTTGTGCTGAACCAAATTGAATTTAAAAAAAAAATACAACTAATTTATGTTTTTATTTGAAAAAAACATTATTAAGTTTGCTACTTTTTAAAATTATTTTTATTTTAGGTACATACACAATATACTTACCTAACTTAGTTTAACCTAAAGTTACAAAATTATTGTCAACTGCTTAATTTATTAATTAATTAAACAAAATACATTAAATAGTTTCTTGATATTTTTATTTATTGATAAAATTTATCTTATGTAAACTTCACTTCGACAAATTGAGTTAGAATTTCAATTTAATTTAAAATAGATCCTTTTTAAAACTAAACTGTTTGATATTTTATTCGGTTTAGTTATAAAATCCAACAGTTCAAATTCAAGATACGGACGATGTAGGTATAAGGTGAGTAGATATTATATGGGTCGAATAAGGATTTGTATATTTAACGAAGTCAATAGTAACTGCGTTTAAAACCAGTAGGGTGGAAGGTAAAAGTTTATAAAATAAAACTTACGTAAATAAAATTATTAGGTAATATGATATTTCAAATCTGCGCAGAAATAAAATACGTAGTTTTGTATCAACACTTAACAGTGAGTAATTATTACATGTGAATTCAGTTGGTTTATTTTATTTTTTTTTTAAACTTAAATTGAATTTAGATAATGTGTATATTATATTAAACACATTTAAATATAAGTGTGTGCGTTTGTATACTACGCATAATTTCTCTATAAACTGTACTAGTTAGTACATACAAAAAATGATTATTCCATTTATCAACCTTTCGCATTAGTGTCTTACGTTCTTAGGACGTTAATCTTTAAAGCATCTTACCTGAAAACTTTTCACAAACTAATGCTAAGATATACATAATTCATTGGTTAATCAGTTTATGATTATTTTAAATAATAATAAAATTATATTACATAATTCAATTATCATTTATGAATTGTGTTTTTAAAATGTGTTAAAAGTTAAAAAAAAATACATATTATTGTTATCTTACATCAAATAATATTATCCTTAAGTGTAAATAACTATTTATGACGTTTGTAAATCAATTAATGAACTTATTTAAAACAATAATAAAAACTTTTAAAATTGTTTAAATTTTGCACATAAAGAAATAATTATGCAATACATTTAATATATTGTGTTTGCCATGAGACGTTCGCATAAATCATGGTTGTAATTATTTTCTAAAAAAAAAAAAAAATACCATAAAATGTTTTTAGTTTCGTATTAAAATAATATTATGGGGCTATACATAACACCAAATTGACATTGTAAATAATGTTTTTCACGAGTCGCCATTACTCTGTTTGAAAGATAACATACATATTATGTTGTGTAAGAGTATTTGTAAAAAATGTATTGTAAACAATTCATTAACTATATTAATAGCTAGAAAAAAACAAATCAGAATTATTTAAAGTTTTTAAGCAATATTTTTAGTTATTACCTATATTATTTGAATTCGTCTTAAATAATTTGTTCAGTTAAGCAAATATTGATATGAAGATCATTTTTGAAAGATTATGTTTAAATAAAAATATAAAAATAGGGTAAAATAATTTTGTAATGAATGAAAAGACTCTAAAGTCTAAATCATCGGAAACGATTATATATCTTTGAATCGATTACTTATTATATTATTATTTGGCAATATTATCTCTTCGATCCTTGTAGCGGTTCGTGTTCAAGAAATAATATGAGGTGACCAAATTATATTTTAAAATAATAGGACCTCTTTTCTTTGATCCACTACTGTGATAACCTCTTTAACACAATTTAATATACGTATTTTAATTTGTTACAAACGTTTAGTGTGTGTGTGTGTAATATATTTTCGTTGTATTTTGTCCTATTTAATATCTGTAACTTATTCTTATATATTTTAAATTTAAAAAAGATATGATGGCTTAGGTGCACATTATTACAATTTGAATTATATTACCACAATGAATCAATAATAATTATAATATTATATACTTATCGGGCGTAAAATAATATTTAAAAGAAAAAAAATGTATTTGAAATTAAAATTATTTATTCAAAAATCTGTCTAAACCTTATATTATTAAGTTTGCAAAAATAAAAATACTAAATACCTATAAGAAGTTACAAAGTTCTTCAGAGTTCTTTTTCATACCATATTTTAACAAGGCATTTTATTATCATTATATTTTTATATTACAAATGCAATCCTTACCATTGTCAATGTCCCAATTTATAGAAGATAAACATAAGTATTGTATGTAATGAAATTCATTAAAAACTTCCAGGATGTTCAATACATAAGTACTTATTAGAGACAATGTAATCATGTAATCCCTATACTATATACATATAAAACTATCATCGTTATCGTTATATTGTTTTTTTTTTATGCCATTATTCATTAAACAGTGTTATTATTATTAAATGATGTACCTACCAAAGTTGTTTTTATGTTTTGTATTAGGTGTATTTTTAGCGGATTCAATTTGTAATGAAGTACGTAAAAATTGCAATAGTTTTTATTATTTTGTCAACTTTGAAGTTGTCTGACAAAGTAAAACGTTAACAAAATTTTTAACTTTTTCATATTTTGATTTGTTGTATAATATTTACAATTGTCATAGTATTTGTACAAATCGAGTGCAAGTTTGTTTTCTTATATGTTTTACAAATTTATGATTTAATAGCGTATACTTTTATTTGACCTACAATTTTATAACTTGTATATAAAAAATCGTATTAATGCATCATGTTACTACTTTTACATTTTATTTATATTGATTATCATCAGCCATTCAATTTTTAATAATTAAAATAAAAAAAAAAAGTTTTTAACAAAAGTAACTAGTACCAGCGATATTCAGTATGCGCCAAATATAGTGGTAATAACTAGTATAATATAATAACCAATGTGTAGATTTTTTTATTTTTGTTTCTCTTCTGATAGCGTGCATTATCAAATCAAAGTATAATATAGTTTATGATGTATAATAATAGTATACCCAGGGTGGATATATGGAGGTGTAAACACTTCCTATATTGTACCATTATGATAGCGGGCCGAAAAAAGTACACCACTTGTAACTGCAACCGGGAGCGCTGACTACCTGATGAGGGCTCAAAAATATTATAGTTTGTATCTATTATGTAACATAATGCATTTTAGTATTTATTTGTCTTAATATTTAGTATATTTAGGAATTACAAAGGCTATGGACTTCATACCCTAATATAATTAATATTTTACATTTTAAATAGCATAACCTCAAACTTATTATATCTTAATAGTATCAATCATGTTCTAAAAGGTAATGACCCTAGGTCAATACTTATAGCTATAGGTATTTTCTCTACACAAGAAATGTTCTAAATTCTTTACACTAAAAAATCACTCAAAATTTAATACAAAATTAAGTAAACGTGAATCTATAAGAAATGATCTAAACGTCAATCATAATAAAAAAGGTTTTGGTCAGAAATTTGTAGACTATTTAGAACATACACAATTTAATTATCTAATAATAGTTTTAAGAAGTATCTTATTGTAAGGTTAGGTTATGTTTGTTCATAGGTAATAAAAATATAAGAATTAATAGGTAGATAATTATTAATTAGTTTAAGAAATATCTACCTCAGGTAGGTGAAATGCCAAAGGCAGTTTTATTCCCTGCTCTTTATAAATTTGATTTTGTTTGGGTAACCCAGAGTTACACCCTGTCACAAAACACTTTAGGCATAATTGATGAATAAAAAAAATAATTATATTTCAAACCACGTTTGTACAAAAACTAGAAACAGTATGTTGTATAGGTACTTAAATTAATAACTTTAAAAGAGTACACTTGGATAATATGATTTAAATATTGTTATTATACACATACATTTAATAGATATTTCTAGTGAGTGATAATATTTTAAATATATTTATTACCATTACTTCAATTTATATTTAATGTGAAAATGGTTACAATAAATTTTAATTTTTAATTATAACACAAGTAGGCAGCATATCATATCTGCTCCACATAACACTATTCCTCCAAAAAAATACAGGTAATAAACAATAATTGTATTATTGAAGATAGATTTATGTTAATAAAAATCAATTTAAGTTACTCATTATTTAAATTTAATTCATGTATTATATTTTTATGGCTTTGCAAGCATTGTGCATCGTATTTTCGTATAGAAATATGAACATTTTGAGCTTTCATCGGGTAGGCAGCGCTCTCGGTGGAAATCACAAGTGGTGTATATTTTTCAATCAATTTATTATCGAAGTGATTACACCTATATATATCCACCTCGAGTATATCTATATTATATCAATGATTATATAATATATTTATATGTTCTGTTGTTGTTGTTTTTTTTTTTTTTTATCAATTTTGAAATAGGTCAGAGTGTTTTCCACATTACGTACGAATAAATATCGAAAACAAACAATGCGCCAAATGTTCAATTGTATTTCGCGTTAATATACGGCGTTTCTACCCTTGTTTATCCGTTTTTCATTTTTTATATTTTTATATTTTGAGATTTTGGTAACGACGCGTTATACCTACTGGAAATAATTTTTTTAGTAAACATAGTTCAACATTCGTGATTTACAGTAATTCGTGTATTCCATATTGTATTCACAGTTTCCTTTATTATTCTCTCTGATCCTGAACCGCGTTAAACCGAAAAACGTTCCTCGTTGACGACACGTGGAAACCATTTAAAAATGTTTGCTACATATGTATATTATATGCTTCCACTATAGTTTCTACCCTCTAACATGGCCAGTCGAAGGAGCTTGTGATTTCGTGATATTGACAATCTGCCGTCTCAGACCGTCGCGTCGTTTAAGTCAGTGGTCACCCCGAGAGGATCACGGACCACTGGAAGTCCAGCTAATCATAAAATCTCCAGGGACGGGTACGTTCAGTCCGTATCGATCGATTATACAGAGGTTTTCCTCGGAAGTTTAAGAATATTATATTATTATATTTTCAAAAACTAAGAGAATAGGTGGCGTGTCGTCTCCGTTTCTAGACCCACAGCTGCTTTCTCATCACCACCGGTGTCGCTACGTTGTATTATTTCCCAGTGGGCTAATTTCGTGACAGAGGGCACGTCGCGACGGCGGTAACGTCTTAGATTTTTTTTTTCCAATTTTCCTGGTACTCAGAACGCCGGTCTCGTGAGACAGCCCCTCTCCTCGCTAATACAAATCGTCCGTAAAACGTAAAACGTAAAAACTAAAATAATAATAATAATAATAATAATAATAATAATAGGGGAGGAAATAAAGCGGAGAGATGCTGCGATCTTCGAAGGACCAGCAGAAGTGGCGGTGGGCTATACAAACGATCGACGGGTGGGAGCGGCGGCGCACCTAAGAAATGCTGAGGTGCATACATTATATTTATCAACGTTCCCGCCTTTGTTGATCTATTTGTTTGCCGCTGTGAAAGATTTTTCACGTACACCTGGCTTTTGTCAAAATCAAAAATTATTAAAACAGGTGTGACGAATTTTTAACGGACTTATGGAATATTGTAAGCACACGGGTTCGTAAATATTTCCGCGTTGACGCGCATTTTACACGCCCTCAAAATATTATTTAGTTACAACGCACACCTTCTAACGCGCAGAAAAACGTAATAACACACAGCCGCCATCTACCGCGTCTATATGGCTTGTGTGCAATAATATGACAGACGTCACGAGAATAAACACGCGGAGCTGATCGCATTTGTTCGTAATCCGATATCGCGAACGGCACATCTACCTACGCGTTTCTACAATAATTGTGCATACAACGCTTCATGTGCGTTCGTGCATCCGGAAACGATCATTCGTCCCCGCCCCCATTCTGAACACATTACTCGCGGGTATAATCTCCAATCGTTTTTTTCAACAAGTCTTTGCGACGCTCCAGTGCCCGTCGTGGTAATAATACGATCGAGCATAATTTTGTTATTTTAGCACACCAATACAACCATTCGTAACGCGGTGTAATATATTTAAATTTCATTTTTTTTAATGAATATTTTTTGGTCTTATTTATCTAAACGTAGTATAATAATAATATAGTATTATTTATTGTACACGTGGAAATACCATCAAATATACGCAATATAATATAGTGTATTGTGCAAAAAATAAAATGATTTAAAAATATTAAAACGGGAAATAATACATCAAAATATCAATCGGTTATACATTGTTACAGTAGTGTGTAGGCATCAAAAACTGCATACTTTTGTTGACGGTGATTTTTCTAACTATCGTCCCAAACATCATGACGCATTAAACCTTTCAAAAGTACTTAAAATACATTTTAACCTTTCGAGTACATTGTTTTCGACGCATTGCACGATAACAGACGTTTATTTTATAATGTTTATACTCATCGTGTAAAGAAACGATTGGGTAAAACAAAAATTACTTCTATATATTAGTACGATTCAAAAACTGCGATTCAGTAGTTGTCCTAAAAATATTGGAACACAATAAAATATTATACTCAATATGTGTCGTGAATATTTAGATACATTAACAGAATTAATTTATATATTTTTGCTTTATTTTTGTTTCAGTGAGGTGGTATACTAGATTATAGTCATAGTGTATTTTATTATATTTTTAAATAATATTATAACATGGTCAATTTCATTTGTTTTTACATTTCCATTACAATATTATGTATCCTAATTTTTATTCAAAATACAGACAACGATTATTCTTCATTACAATAATAAATTACTTCGCATAGCGGCACTATAACCTTGAATTATTTTCCCGCTCGTTTCGGAACGATCTAAATCACCAAATGAATGATGAACAAAAAAAAAAAAAAATCAAATTTTTTAAAACCTACTGTAATATATGTACATTCCATTAAGTCAGTACTCATACCATACATTTATACTGATTTCTTAACCTATTGACTAGTATCATTTTATAACCACCGCTTTCATAATGTGTGCCAACGTGTTACAGCAGATTTGTGAAGTTAGGATAATATATTAAAACCTCACATTAAATACACAGTTTTTTAATTAGTAATTACACCATAGTGTTATTAATTGTTAATTAAAATTGAAAAGTTTAAAATATGTTTTTACAACAAATGCAGTTAAAATATTGTGATTATTGTAATGCGAAAACAACGACAGTCGTTTCCGTTATTAATATAATACATATCGTACCAAACACTTATAGATTAATAATAATCATTAATTATTTTACCTGTGCATTCGGGATACTGTGCTGATCGATATGGTTATTTGTTTTAGTACCCACTGAAATATCGGTTTCGAAAAAAAAAAACCGATACCGATAAAACCGATATCGAGTATACGTTTTAATTACGACAGTAGTAACTTTACTTAGAACAAAATGAAGAACTACAAAATACTAAACTTTTTTTTACTTAGTCTACTTTAGTAATCAGTTTATGGGTATCTTGCTCTGTGGACAAATCCGACCGAACTGGATAATTCGACTGCGGCGGATCGGATACAATCTTAAACGCTTAATGAATTCTGGTTTAAGACGTTTAATGGTGTGCATGAAAAATACAGTTCAGATAATAAATATTTTAATCAATATTTCTGATTTATCAAAAATGATTTAAAATCTATAATATATTCACGTATATATAAAATACAATTATATTCTTGACTCATCCGTGTAGTTCGTAGACACTACTTAAGTGAAAAGCTACACAAATATATATTACATTTTTCACTCGATATAGATGCATTTAACTAAAATAGGTTTTATATACAGCCTATAACAATTATTGTAATACAGTCGAAATATAAATTTCGACAAAAAGTGATTCAAAGGATAGTACTTGTTATAAAATTGTTTCAGATTAGAATATAACTGTGGACAATTTTAGAACGTACAGGCACGTTATTGAGGGTTTGAGGGTTCAACCTCCTCCGAAATACTTTCAGAAAATAATTATTTTTCGACATGGCTACGTAGAATACAATTTTGAATTTTTTTGTAAGATCTGACTAATGTCATTCATGTTCCACATAACATACATTTACATTGTATTTACAATCCTTATACTTAATTTATATAACTATCCTTACTGTATACTTCGGTGTTGTATTTACAATGCGGTGAGTACGTTCTAAGGTAAATTGCATAAAAATGGCTCTCGTAGTCTTTAATAGATTATGAAACGCATTCGATTACAAATTATTAACTATTTTAAATTTACGTATAATATATTAGAGCATAAACATTTATCTCAAAATTAAAACACCATTTTACCCAAACATGTATAAACGGGAGAAAAAAACTAATGTAATATCTACGTTTTTACTGATCGAAACCATTATCGAACAAAAATAGTATTTAATCGACGAAAAATATACTAACTAAATAGTATATTATAATCAAGTTTAAAATTACGCATAGTTTAAATATTTTGTAGTTTATCTGTTTATTTATTTTTATTTATCGTGTGTAACTTTTTAAATGTAAAAATTAAAAAATCCTAAACAAAAATGTATTCTTTTAATTTAAAAATAAAAATTATGAATTTCAAATGTTGATAAATTACGATATCCCGAAAAATATGATGATTAGCAGTGTCTGGTAATTGTTATGATGGCAGAGGGGAAGGTTGAAAATCTAGGGTGAAAATATAATAATGCTATGCACCGTTGTGATTAAATCGTAAATAACTGTTTTTCTCTCGCTCACTGTGCCGCGTGTTGGTGAGAAGACGCGCGAAGAATATAATTTGTTGTTTATTATTTGTTTTATATTTTTTTTTTTTTTTAAATTATGAAATCGTTTAATTTTATTCCGCATTTTTTCGGATTCTTTTAACACATAATTCCGAACAATCGATCAATCTTGTGCCTAACTGGTAACCGGTGTTGTAGGCATGAACGTTGAGAAAAAACGTATTTTTATTTATTTATTATTATAATTATTTTTTTTCTTGTTTATCCGTTGAATGGATGATACCTATATTTTTAAACTAAATTCCAAAAGATGCTCGTGTGGACCTGTGTTCGACGCGTCTGAGGACGACGCGATAATATTTCTACTCACCCGGACTGGAGACGCAGACACCTAATGAATGTTCTTCGTGATTACCGCGTTATAAATTATTAATAAACGTGTTTTTTTAAGTTTTTTTTTTAAACTATTTTAATGTAAAATATAATAATATCTTTAGAGTTTAGACTCTATCTAAAATCGATAATACGTTATTTTGTCGTACTTAATGATGTTGTCATTTTTTATGGTAACATAAATACATAATATATTGCTTTTTCGAATGCGTAAATAATATAATAACATAATTATAATTCATTGGGCATTACAATTGTTTACTTACAATTCAAAAAACTTGATCCAATGTCTTTTCCGGTGGAAAAAACACCGTTCTTTATCATAAATGTATAATCTATATAATAGCAGAATACCAATAAGTCGTCCGTAAATACAGGTATAAATAGTTGCTTTTTTATACCATTCCGAATATAACATTCGAATATCGTCGGGCTGCAAAATTAACATCCGATAAATTGCGTAAACAAAAAATAAATAAATAAACCGGAAAAGGAGCAAAATATATATATAAAAAAAAAATAAATAACATTTTCCAAATATTATAATATATTATTATGTTTTGACCAAAACCACAACAGAAGACACGCGCGCAAACGGGACGAGGGGTGTTGGACGAAAACAGTCCCTCGTCGCTCTCGACCTTAAATCAGTGCTCGGGACCGTGCCGAGAATTTAATCATTTTTTTCGCCTTCCTCCTCGCTTGAGATTTTTATTTTATTTTTTTCTACATCCCGCACTACGAATACATATTTTATATCCAGCGACCGTATATCTCATTATACATGCGGCTTGCGGAGAAATGTAAATCGTTCCGTATTCCCCCCTCCCCGAACCCCCCGAACCCCGTCCAGCCCTTCCCAGAACGCTCTACAATAGGGTCTTATATTTATTTATTTATATATTTTTTACTCTCTCCGCCACTCCCGTCTTCCGGATGACGACGGGCTCTCACTCTTGTCCTCGGAAACCACCTGGGATTGAACGCGCTGTACTTTCTCGCGTGTCGCTCTATGCTAACTATAACGCGCCGACCTATCTTTTCCGCACAATCGTCGTATAGCTCCTTTACACCACCGACGACGGTTCGATCGTTCCGTTTCATTCTGATAACTTCCCTATAATGTCTCGGAGTGTTTTTCTCTAATCTTTAAAAACACCGATCGTGTATATTTACCATATCGTATCGCGTCAGCAAGTACAAAATAACGTTTGAAGTTAAAATTGTGATATTGTGTGTCGCCACTCGCCGGGATCTGAATGGATTTCAGCGTATCGTCACACGGGTTCACTCATTCGCATTCTCGCCCATTGAACCTTCTGGTCGATAATGCATGCATGTAACATGTACGTACACATCATATAACCACGGCTGTGACCGATTCCTTTTGTCTATCGACACAGAACCACCGTGTTACGATATCATGATGGTGTATAGAAAAGTACATATTTTACTTAGCACGTGACACTCATCCTTGCGGTCAAACCCGATTGGCGTTTAAATAAAAATAAAAATAAAAATTAGACCACACTGATGCAAATTTGACCATAAATACGTTATGCATTATACATATTCCGTGATTTGGCGATAGGTGCAACATACGTCATAATATAATCACTAAAGTGTGTGTGTGTGTGACACTAAAATGTATGAGTTAAATAGCATTGATCAAATTGAACCACAAATTAATATTATTTTAAGCACAATTTAGATTGGTTGATGTAGTTTGTTGATGCTTTTGATTTAGATAGTTAAAATATTCTCGGTGATTTAGGTTAGGTTATGTTTAAAGACAATGAAAGGTCGACATGCATACAATTTCTCTATCGTTTTTAAAAATGTTTTATTTAAATAAAAAATATTATTTTTTTTTTTATTAATTTAAATATATTATATTGGTACATTTTTAATTATTTGATGCAGGTATTTATTTACTGCAAGTGTAGATTTAATATTATAAATAAACTGTTAACTGAGTAAATAACATTTCATTAGCGATTGGTTAATATTTTATTTTATTTTTTTAATAACGATCAATATACATCAACGGTACTTAGACGTGTTCAGCATACTATTTTGTTCAGTACGATAATATAATCGGTCACTTGATTTGAGCCAATGAAAACCATATACAATTCGATAAGCAGTAAGTTTCCCTTCAACATATTATTATCACTATTCGGGTAAGTCATCTGGCACGTGAATGAGTTTTTGTTTTTTCACGACCAAACAAATTTAACAATTGAATATGTTTATACAGCAAACCAAATAGGTTTCGCCATCATTGTCCGTTTTTCTTATTCGATTCGAAATATTCAATTGCAGTTTACGGCGAAACGAAATCGAAGAGCGTTTTGTCATGTATGAGACGCCTTACCAGAAAAACAATAAAAATACCAATATATTATAATATATACACGTGTGTAGGAACCTATACTTTGCGTATTCGACGTTGTTGACTTAGGAAAAAAGGTCGGGTCGGGTTTTGTGAGGATTTTAGACTGTGCAGCTAGGTCAGCGCCGACGCTAATAACGTTCAATTCAGACCAAAATTTATTTCAGTGAATTATCCATTTGATCGTAGGTACTGCGTCACACCCTTTCACTCGTCTACTGCAGCAGTGGATCGTCCAAATTGGCATTTATTCTCGACGTAGAAACGCATAAGTAATCGAATCGGCGTCTGTCTTTGCTTCAGCCAAATCTCTACGAATTTAAATTATTTCGTTGTCTTTTTCATCCATACCACTATTAATAAGCAGGCAAATGTAAATAATTTTGAATTAATCTTAACCTATGTCTATTTTCTATTAAACATATATTATGGTGATTCTTCAAAACCGTTTATTTTACCATAATTTTCTTAAAACATAATTAATCACTTTTCTACGAAAAGTTATTAAACTATTTGTTGCGTGATAATATACGTAATATAAACTCGAATAAATCTCAATTCATTCACTTAAATGTCAAATAATTCAGTAAGATTCATATTATATTACTTTGAACGCAATATAATACCATACTTTTGTATAATTACTAAAATTTTCATTTTAAAAGCATACATATTTTGTTTATATTGTTTTTCTATAATAATTTACAAATCACATGACATTTTTCTGTTAACCTTATTCCTAAACTTGATAATAATAGTCCTAAACAAAGTAATTATGCACAATGAGTCATGAGTATTTAAAGTTATTTAGATGAGACAAGTGGAATAGTACAGGGATACCCACAAAATGTTGGCTCACTACAGATAGTAGTAGTTAAGCTAACTAAGTAAGTTTACTCCGTCTTAACTTTACAAATAAACTATTTATTTGAAACTCGGTTATTTAAGTGTATTTACAGTCTCAGAAAAATATTCTATTTTGAAGAATGAAATTAAAAATATATGGGTACCATTCAAAACTTAGAATTTAAACAATAATTATAATACAAATAGTTTAATCTTTATATTTTTATTTTTTTTCAAAAATATTGATTTTTAATGACTTCAAATTGTTAGAAAAAATATTCGAAAAAACGTGAATATTAGCTTTTACTATTATTAAAATCACTGTACGTATCATTAAAAAATTGTATTATAATAATATTTAAATTAAATTATACCAAGTTTAGATTCTTTTCTTACATCATAAATTTTATTTTAAAACCTATTTATTTCGACCAATTCTTTTAGAGGGATTTTTTTTTTATTACTTAAGTACACGACGATTGGTGACATTTTTAAACTCTCAAAGTAAATAAATCGAAACTCTTGTACTAAGTCAGAAGCCGGTGACATTTTATTACTTCTCTTATATATATATATATTGGATCGTGTGCGATAAAGTGACATAATGTCTTCAACTAATCATGAACTTTAGACACAAATACACGTTTCTTATAGCTCTGTGTGACTGGCCACACCGGGTTATACATATATACACTGTATATAAACTTAATCTAATCGCAACGTCTGTATAATATAAAGCAATATACAATATATTATTATAAGTAGTTTACTAAAAATATTACACTTGGAATAATGTTATGACACTCAAGATAAATTCAAATCAATCAAGGCGTGTATCTACTATTTTTATCTTAACTAGTCAATAATATTCACCTACAATTTAACTAACTCTGTAATAAATTTTTATGTATTAATGTTTTTTTTTTGTTATTTTTTCCTCACCAATTTATTTTTGAAAATAAAATAATTTTTACATAATTCATCATACTTTTATCTGCCACGTTGACTGAAGGTACTTAAATAATAGCTTAATACATTATGTTAAACAATGTTTTAATATTTTAATATTATTATAGACAAATAAAAATATAGGTATTTAACCTTTTTAAGTTGTTACTATTTAAAAAATATTTAGACATACTTTAATAAAGTAAAATTAATTAACTCATTAACGAAAAACTGTTAACTTTATCTAATTTTTATGCAGTAATTTAGTTGTTTAATTTCTTCCAGCCTTATCAATAATTATTTTTGTATTGCGATTATTTTGTTTTAAAGAGTAGTTTACTAGTTCAGTTATAATTATAGTAATAATAATAATAATAATGATAATAATAATAACATTAAGACTATCAAGTCGATATTTTTATTGACATCATGAAACATTACAACATTGATACAATGATACGATATCAACATGATTTCACATTTTTTGTCGAATTTCTCGGTATAAGTAAACGGTTTAATTTGACATATTTTGTGTGTAATATTCGTATAAAGCTTTTTTAGAAAAAAATTGGAAACGAAATATATTTCATTTTAGATGCAAAACGTTTTTCAAGCTGCAATGGTGACAACTGAAAGTTATGAATAAACGACTGTCCAATATCATAAATTATGCGTCCTGTTTTTTTTTTTTTTTTGCAATGTCTGTCGTGCACCCGTGTAAGACATTACTGCACGCAAAAGTTCCCCTCGAGATGTATATTGTCTAAGTTCTGTGGGTGAACAACAAACAATATTATTATTATATCCACACAAAACGCCGAACTTGCGGACAAGCGAAGATTACCGCAAACCAAGTTAAATTTCTGCTGAGTCCAAGCCACTCAGCCGACAATGATAACCAGGGGTTGGGTCGAGTAGACCGACCCACTGAACATTAGTTTTGAACACCTGCCGACCACCGATACTGTGCCATAGTCGACCGAGTTTTCACGAAATCTAGCAAGTTTCCGAATAAATAATTACGCGCGTGGCATGTTAATATAGCAGATGCGTAGATATAACTCGTTCATATTATTCGAGCGGATGATCCGTTTAATTGGCTATATACTAGTTTGTTTATTTAAATTGTCTTCGTTCCGGTAGAAAAAAGTCTGTCTTAATTATGATAGTTTATAGACTAATACATTTGTATTTGTTTATATATTTAATATATATAAACACGAATTTTAATTTTAATTATCACGTACGATTGCTGACATACTTTAGTTTATGATTGTATTTCCCTGATAATAATATTTATTAATTATATACGTATATGTTACATAATATAACCATAAAATCTTTCAAAGTAAATATGATCGGAGTAAAATACAGGCATTATGTGAGATATACCCTATCAAATTTGACTACATCTAAAAATATCGTGTCGTTTACATATGAATATGTAAATATTTTTTATTATAAAATTTAAATAACCGTCAATTTAAATGGTATAAATGCATATAAATATAATAATAAAAATATAAAAAATAACAAAAACAAAAACACAATAATACTTTCTGTATTAAAAAGTCCATCCAAATAAACACTAAACTCATTAAACTTAGGGCTTATTTTATTAAGTTGACATCAGTTCCATCACATCATCACTTAACTTAATCTTAAGTCACCTAAAATGTTCCCATTTTAATACACGAATAAATTTAAGACTATTTTTGAAATATTGACATTCCGTTTTTTTTTTTTTTTTGACCAATTATCTAAATTGTCGTAGCTTTTTGAGAAAATTGAATTTAAGACAATACGCGATTGTTTTACGCAGAAAAAAGTCAAAAATAACGATACACGAATGACTTACGGCCCTTCCCGTTCGCTAAACTTCTAAATGCTCAAATATTTTTTTATGTTTTTCACAAAAGTCGACTTGGAAAAGTTATAGTCTAGCCAGTTAAATATGGATCATCGCATCGTGCAATATACGGTCCCGCCGGCCTATGTGTATGCGTCCCCGAAAAATTTAGGCCGAAGCGTTTGCGGATGGGAGACAGAAAATAACGCGTGGTATAGCTGCTATAAAACTTTTTGCTGGCAATAAATCGCACCGATAACCGAAGACTATTCTGCGTCAAACGGCGTAAATATAATATTATATACTGCAGTACATAGCAGTGGGTGTCTTTTTTTTCCGAAAACGGTATTAATAAATAACATACACAAAAAGGATGAAAATGCAATGTATAGAAAAGTATACTTTCTTGATATATCGAATTTAAAGGGCATTATAACAAAAATGTAGTTGTTAAGGTTTCAAGTTATCAATAATTAAAAATAAATTAAAAATCACTATTTTTAAATAAAATTGTTGATTATTATATGTTTATAAAATTAAAATTAAAAATATGAATAAAATTACAATTTTTAATGTAATCGACACGTATTTGAGATGAAATTTTTCAAAATTTCTCTTAAATTTGATTCAATTTTTTTATAATTCTTTTAATAAAAGTTAATAAATCGATTCATTAGCTCTCCGTCTCACCATTACCACATAAATATAAACATTTGTACAGACTGATTATGTTATCATAAACCGTGAAATATCTTATAAAATGCAAAGTGTTAAAAATCATATTAATAACTTTATTACTATAATAATACTTAAACAGTAAAATTAATAATAATTTAAAAAATATTTGTGCTTAGATCAATAATATATCCTAGAATTTAGAACATTTTATAGACAGTTTCTGTAAAATACGTACGAGTGTATACAATATACAAATATATAAAATTCTTTATGGAGAAAGAACTTTTTTTTTGTACATGTTTCACACTTAAACGACCGACAAACATGTATTAATGTGTCAAAGCTATATTGCTAATGTGTGTGTGTGAGTGTGTGTGTGTGTGTGTGTGTGTGCATGTCCGCGCCTAATTACCCTGCCAGACGACTATTATAATATTATACACCAGTGTATATCGTTTTACTCTCTCAAAAAAAATTTGTTATGACTTCTCAAATTAATTGTTTCACTTCATCTACAAGTACACATTCAACAATAATATTCCTGTATATGTATATTGTATACTTCATATATACTATTTTTTTTTAAACTTTCAAACGTACGTATATTATCAGCTATCGGTATTAAGAAAACCACAACAAGTATATTTTTTGTTTGGATATACTAATAATATTATTAGTATTGTAATAATCTAGAATATCTATATAAAATACTCGATATATAATACAAAATTGTTTTAAGTAAAAATACGTCCATCGTTCAGTATTTGATCGACCGATTCCAGTACAAATATGAATGATGATATTAAGATATGGTCAATACGAATTGTACATTTTACCACTTTCATCTGGTATAAAGTACATGTAAATATGCAGCAGGTGAATCTAGACATTTTTTAAAGGGGCACATTGTTTATATTTTCTGTAAATTAATTAAAAATAATATATTAATTTAATATAAAATGTACGAATAAAGTTTTAAACCCACTGCCCGACTATTATATAGCCATATAGGTATTCATTTAGTTTTTAAAATCAAATTTATCTATAAATAAAAAATTACCATTTTCAAAAATATCTATAGTCCATTTATATGGGGGGGAGTTTCCCTGTCACACCTTAAATGCGGCACTGTAGATATGTAATATTACATATAACTTCCGCTGCGATTACTATCATTATTCAGTACGTCAACGTGAATTTCTAAAAATTAGATATTCGAAAAAATAAATATTATATCAATACTTTGTAATTTCTTAAGTAGTAAATTCAATATTGTCGGTGTCTCGTCCAGTCATTCTTATAAATTGTGTTCGTAAATTGAAACTGTACGAAAAGTTTCCAATACATTACTCCGTATAACTCAACTACCTTAATCCGTTTAAATTCGGAATATTCTAAAGTTTGTTGTGAACAACTAATATATACACCGTCTGTTCGGAATTCCCATTTCAACAATTAGGTTCACGCTTGTTCCTTCCTGGTCATTATTCTCTTGACCCATTCTTACTGCAGTACTTTATATTATATTATTATTATTTCTCTTGGAAGTGGCCAAACTTTTCTACTGTGTACACTACACGTAAACACGCATATATATTATATTATATAGCTGAGTGCCGGGTGGCAAGTTTAGTGTACGGTGTGTGTAATATATTATTTTGAGTAATCTAAATTCATCGACCACGTTGTCAGTATATAATATAATAAAATAAACTTAAATAACTATTGATGTCAAAACTAAATCATAATATACAGGCCTAATAGTTTCACGATTTACCGATATCGAGTGAAATACACAGTATTTAAAATATATCATTATACTTTAGATTCTTGGTGGAGCGATGAATAATATACTGAGTTGACAATGATTTGTGTTTTAATATTTTTAATTTTATGTTTAATGGTACTTTTTCTAGTAAAAAAAATTCTCTGATCATCAAAAATTATCATTTATTAACACGGTATAGTTTTCAATATACTTTGACTGTTTTTGAGTTTTTTTTTATAGATATTTGATATTTTTTAGTTTTATTATTTTTTTTAAACATCACGAATAAAAATTTCGCCCGATCAAATAAAGCTTGAAGATTTAATACAAGGTTCCTCGTAAGTTTTTATTGCATGGTTATTTTGTAACTATTAAAAAATGATAGTTAGGTTTGATGTCCAGCGTGTATTATAGTACAGTAAAACATTTTCGGAAATGTTTTTTCCAATCATTAAACTCATTGAATAGCAATGAAACATTAACAGTGCAGAGTTTATATTTCATTAATGGACATTTCAATGGATATATTAAAAATAAAACTCTTTTGATTATTTTGTTTTTTTACTAATTTCTCACTTGAATCGATATTATATTATGTTGTAAAAATATTAGGTAATAAATTATGTTGCACTGTTTAAAAATAATTAAACTATACATTAGAAAATTAAATTATTTAATATTTCCATTATTAACGTAGATATATTATATATAAATAAATATATAATTTTGGGTTGGATACAAATTATTTTTTCGTTATCATGATAGATTTTTGAAATTAACGTTTTAACATTAATAATAGTTTCAAAATTGTTTGATAATTGTAGATTCAGTTTAATAGTTTTCAGAGTATTTTCGCGAGAAAATATTGTTTTAGATTCGATTGTCTTTGGTAAAAATAGCTAACTGTATTTATCTATACTATTAGCAATACTTGTTATTTTATTTATCAATTAGCATAATTATTACAAATAGCGAAGTTGGTCGTAACATTATATTTACATTTTGATTGACCTATGAGAGATTGTCTAAAAGTTATTTATGGAAATTTTTTGGCGATTTTAACTCAGTTTATGCTCTTGAAAAAAATATTGTCTTCGTAGATAACGTCATATTATAACTGATACATTCTAACTTAAATTTATTTAATGTATATTATTAATCATTTTTTAAGCTAACTTTGCAATTTTCGATTTTTAAATGCATATTATATAATACACATAATTCATGGATTTTTACTTAAGGAGACTTAAATCCTGAACTAATAAATGAAGATTCATAATTAAAATCATTCACTTATCTTACAACCATATATGTATGTATACATTTATTTTTTGTTAGTCACGGTAATACGATAATATATGTAATAACTATGCAGTGACTACATGGCAACTTCGATACTCTACTTCAGCTAAACATGGAAATAATATACCAACGTGAGTAAACAATTAACGATGGTAATACAATAGGAAACTTCAAGGTGGTAGTTCAACTTTAACATAAGTATGATTTGAACAAACGATATAATACATTTTTTTTCACTCGAGAATGAACACTATATATATATATTCATAATTACTTGGTTTATACGCGACGCTTACTATAACACCTTACTTTTTCATTCTAATCAAATCTAACCTGTATACACCAGTTAATTCATACATAATATTATATAAATCGTATTGTCTATTACGTGCATTTATATCTTTTAAGCATGTCCCGTGTTCAAAAATAAAATAAAAATAATATTTTATAAAATATCATAATATGTTTTATAGTATTAGCTTATAAATTGTACGATATTTTGTAATATTATAGTTATTAGGATACAATATTGTAAAAAAAAAAACATTTATACACGAAATCACAAAACCGAAAAATTAAAAAAAAAAAATAGTGCGTTAAATTATCATACTGTGTACTAAACTTTTTGACAAAATCAACTAATATACACATATTTGGATTCTGTTTGATTTCAAACTGTTATGCATTTTTTCTGTACGTTTGTGTTCATAAAGTATTATAAATTAAGGTATAATACCTGAGCTGAAATAACAAAACTCAAACTGCAGTCACTTATCTATTTTATTAAATATGACTTTCACGAGTACTATAAGTATACTGCATAATATGTTCGAAAAACTCGGTAAAAGTGATGATTATTGAAACAAAAGTTTTAGTTCCCTAATGACTATATTTTGTAGTTAAAAAGATTGCAAATAAAATTAAACAAACTTACGTTTAAAAACATAAAAATCCCAAAAGTTTGTTTTTCTTTCAAATTGTAGTGACGTCGAGAAACCCTGATTTAAAATAACCTTTTATTAAAATAAGCGAAAAATAACACAGTAGTATTTGTATTTGTCGAAAATCCCTTAAGTTTTAGAGCTTGGGCTTATAGCGCTGAAACCTCAATAAAAACCGTATTTCCAGTGAAATCTGTTTCGTGAACATCTTCAAAAATCCCACGTAGCTTACTGAAACCCATAAAATAAACGAAAGAACAACAAACTAAACTAAAGTGTTTATACACATTTTATTATTTAAAATTATTTTATTTATAACAATTAACAAGCATCATTAAATGCATTTTTTTTTATTATTTAAATTATATTGTTTATGTCATATTGTAGTTCAAGTAAAATGATAACTTCTCAATTCTCATACATTATAAGTTAAGGGTCGTACGCTTGATCTATTTGTTTTTATACTATGTAAATTATAAGTAAAATTAAAACAAATAAAAAATTATAATTGTATTAATAGTACAATTTATCATTTTAGTTGTGGATAATAAATTATATATTTACCACTTAGGCAGTTTCGAAGGTCATAAATAAAGAATAACAAACAATTTCAGTCAATAATATTTAACAAGTTTCACAAGTTAGTTTTTTTCGTGAATCTTTAAAGAGGCGTAAGTAATACTCCTAAAATTGTATAAGCTAGAGCTGTCTTAAATTGAACACTTTTTTTTTATATAGTTACATGAAATGTAAGTTTTCTTTACTTTACGAACTAACTATTAATAATGCATATTTCTTCCGATTCATGATTTTCCAATATATTATTTGATCATACAGGGTAAATTAAATACATTTTACTAATTATAATGTAAAGATTTAACATTTTGGAAATTTAAAATAAAAATATTGATTTTAGATTTATATCTACTTGCCTTCGTTTCGTGCATTTCTTATCAAAAACCAGCTTTATACGTTCGTACAATTATATTATTAGTTAACTGCTGTAAATGTAAAGATAATGCATCTAAAATTTAAACAATCATAGTTAATATGGAAAATTCGCCAATCAAACAATATAATTTAAATTAAATAACAACAGTTGCATATTATATTTTTGTTTCCTGGCACATTTATTTTGCCTATATCGTAGTAAAATATGTTTTGGTTATTAAGAGCCTTTAATTAAGTATACACAATCATAGTAATTATATAATGGTATAAAAACCATAAAAGTATTGTATTTAAAAATATCTGTGAGACTTTAAACTGTAAAAAATCGGTTGTATGACAAAATAATCGTTATAATAGTCATCTAAAATATATATACGTCGTTAATATAATTAAAAAATTAATATAATATGTGATATAATTTCATCGATAGCGCGATTTCGGCAGATGTAGAGATGACATCTCAAGTGGATTGGCATCGGATATTTCATATTTTATTATTGTTATATTATCTTTGTTCACCCTTCTTGTGCGCTTATGTCGATGCAATATGTGTCATCGGTAAATCGGTTACTTGCTGTGGCGGCGGAAGAGGCGTATACACATAATTCCATTGTAGTATGTATTATGTATATATATATATATATATATAGTTGTCCGGAAATAGTCAACGTCGTAAATCTAAGAAAACGCACAAACACGAACGCACAAAAAGCCTATAAGGAATTGAAAACGGTTGTTTTTATTTCCACCCTCTCGAGGACCCAATGGTGGCGGCGGTTTGCTGTCAAATTTCCGAAAATTTATCAAACCCCGTGTCGTCGTTGTGGCGGTGGAAACGTTTAATAATATAAATATAATTTATGTGTGTGTGTGTGTGTAGAAGAGAAGTGTTTACGTATTTGAAGAATTTGATTTTTCGATTGTGTCGTTGTCCGCAAGATCGAGGGTGAAAATCATGGGGATGACCGAGGATTTATGGCGTTCACCCGCGGGACCGCCGCCACCGTTATTTACAGGGACAAATTGAAGCACATATTATCGGCTGCAAACTACGAACGAGCGGGTCGCTCGGGGTTGGTTGATCCGACGGGTGGGTCGCACGTCGCTATATAATATAAGCACTGCTTGACACCTACTCACACTTGTACCCGTGTCGAGAAAACCAACGACGTAAAAAAAAAAAAAATGTTCTTAAACGATATTACGAAAACGTGATCACACTCCAGAAAACCTAATATATTATCATATTGTATTTTAGTATTATTATAGGCGTAATAACAATAAATAAGTATTATCACATCACTACGTGTACGAGTGTACACGCAGTATGTATGTATAGTATGTGTACTGTGTATATAATTTACCATGTTTTGACACCAGTTAGTTCAAACTACCATATTACTAAATAGTTAATACCAAGAGTAATGAAGTTAAATTGTGAAATATTATATAAGTGACAGACCGTCTCCACTAAGATCCTGTTGACGATATAGTATTGCAAACAAAAATTAACATACAATTCATAACACCTTAGTGATACACTACTTCTATTTTTAATAAAACAAAGTAACTTATCTGAATATTTCATTTTTTTTTTTTTTAATTTTAGTTAGTATTATCAAAAGTGACAATGTTTATTAATACCTTCAAAAATGTTTTTAATTATCTATAATTATCTAACATTATATTATTTAAGACGAAGTTACACGCATATATTATTATGCACCATCATTTGTTTTAGATTCTGAGAAGAGTATGCATGAACGGCTAATGAAATAATTGCTGGATGTACCTTTCTATTACCTATCCTGTTAACAACTCTAAGAATAATATTATTTTACTGGTGTACTTAAATATAATATAATATAATATATACAAATAATATGGTAATTTTTCAAAAATATTATTACTCAGAGTGGTTGACCAGACCATAAGTATTAAATAAAGTGAACCATTAAACATATGTCAAGGCAATAATAAACTTATAAACCATTTAAGACAAGAGTTTTTTTATTTAAAAATGTTGCTTTATAATTATAAATACATTCAAATTTTATTTAGACTTTAATCAAATGTATTCACATTTCTAATTCGGACTTGACTTATTTATTCCTAAAGCAAATGGTCGTTACCTGTATTGGCTATAATTTTTTTAAATTATCTCTTTGCTTCAGTTTATTTAACATTTCTGATTTATTTCCCCACTGTGTAATAATTTTAGGAAAACCTGAATGCAAATATCTTTTGATGATTTTTTCAATTCCAATTATCGACTATTTTTTTTTCAGAAGGATTTTATAACTTTTGTTTATTAAACGGTAAATTATTAATAATTTTCTGCGGATTATATTATATTATCATTGGTGGGTTAAATTTAAAACTTAAAGTAAATAATATTTTATATTATTCCATATGTCTATAATAATATACTGTAACGCATATCATGCATGAATGTCGATGTGAAAATTGCTAAACTCTGATAAATCTATCTGTATTATGAAAACAGTTGTATTTCATAAACTATATAGTATCAGTATCTACGACCGCACAGCCGTTATTTTGATGGTAATGCTAATTCATGCCCATGTTACTTCAGTTACTTTGGCTTTTTTTATCATACTATAAATAGCTTTTTCCAAAAATATTATGTCAATTTTATCACTCAATAATTGCAAAATTGTGTGTTACCCGTAATTCATAATAATTAACAACTTTTTTTTAAACTTTTCCAGAAAATAAACTCAACTATCCGATAAATGTATAGGTATCTATCTATAGAACTGTAAAGGTTTATTCGTAATGAGTATTGACTACAGATTAACTATACAATTTGAATTTTCTAGTTTCTGCAAATGTTTTACGCAAATCACCTTTCTATATAGATGTATATAGAACAACTGCTTAAAACGAATAGGTATTAATAATTCTATATGGATAAGACGTTTTAATAAAATAATAAAAAAAAAAAATAAATAAAAAATAAAAAACAATAATTATAGTTTATACTTTATTTTGCATTTATTGAAATGATTTAAAAAATCGAGTTAATGCATAAACTGTTGCACATCGTGTCGAATTAACTGGCAATTAAATGTATGTTATATGTAATGACATTTAATGAGCAAATCGCGCATTATGGTAAAATATAATTTTTTTTATCCATCGGTCAATCATTCTGCACCGGACTCTTAATTTTTGAATCACAACTAATGCTTTTAATTTCACGGTCTGATACAGATTACACCATAGACCGTTGATGTATACGTTGACTATATTGAACCATAAGTGTATTTTTGCATTTAATTTATTTAGACGAGACGCCTGTTCAGTCTTGCAAAATTTTTCAATGCGCTCGAGCATCCTTAATATTTATTTATAGGCGATTGATGTTACTCGTGACGTCAATAGTATTATTAATCATTATGTTTTCGTTACGATGGTGTGCGGGACCGAATTCATTCGGAACGACGACGACGATATTGATGAAACTGGAAATATGTGGACGATTCGTCGCCTCGCCGGCAGGCAATGTCTTTTCACGTGCGTCGTACATCGAAAACGGAAAATTCCATACGCATTTTTTCGTCCCCCAATTTCGCGTATGTATTGTGTACTACACACACGCGCGCGCGCTTACGTTAGCGCACGATTTTAACCGGAAAACCATAAATCTGCAACCAGCAAATGTTTAGTACCACCACCACCGGCGCCGCCTAAGTCGACGTCCCTTACTACACTCATATATGTGTATATATATAAATGGCCGTTTTGTAATAATATCATAACGTCTCCGCCGTCAAAGACAAAGTCGACACAAACGTTTACATTATTACGTTATTGGTGGGCGAAAAGTATATGTATATAAACAAAATATACGTATATTATACGAACATCCTATGCGGATCGCAGTGGACAGTCAAAAAATACAATACATATAATACGATAATATAATATACGGTCGTAATAATAACCGTCTGCTGGCCATAAAAATCGAAACGAGACCGTTATTAATCCGCGCTTTTATTATAACGGTTGTGTTATACTGTGAACGACAGTAATAATAATAATAATAATAATAATAATAATAAATTATATTTATATATTTATATTATTATCGTGTGGCTTGTCCTCCGCACTGCGCATTACACACGAAAGGCACTTTTCGATGAAACAGGCGCCCCCTAACAAGTGCACGGATTTATAAAATCCTACAACATTTCTTTACGGGCTTATAGATTATAGTATCAGACATACAGATAAATGCATTGCGCGGAGTATTAGATTAGGTCGCGAACGTTTTAACACTGGTCTACAACACGTTCTAAAAAGTAGTAGGTACCTAAATTAGGTCCGTGATGTGTGCACAGACCCGGACGCCGGCGAAAGCATCGATTGACGGATAAATAACAATAAAATGATTTCTTGACGTAAAAAACGGCAAACAACCGAGTGCACGAATATTTCGCCTTTGAACACGCCCGACGATTCCGACCGCGTGCGTGTGTGTAAGTGTGTATTGCGCACGGTCGCCCGATTGTTGGAACGAGATCAGAAACATTGTGAGAGTTTGATTAATGTACTGTGATAATACACTGTCGTTTCTGGTTTTGCGTTTTGCAGCCACCGCTGCACCATCAATTTCATCACGCGCAGGTACACACACACACACACACACACACGCACATTTATAATACCCACTCTGTGTGTGCGAGAGAAGGGGTCGTCAGATGTAACGGTATGGCGGATTTTCAACGACATGATTTATACGCTTTAAAACAAGCAAATGTCGCACGTGCGCCGCACATATACCCTACGCTATATATAAAAAAAATAAAAAAAAAATGAAAAATAAAAAACCGGGAGACGATAACGAAGAAACGATTTTTCGCGCACCGACCGATCGAAAATAACAATCTATTTGCATCGATATTAAGCGCGCACACAACCCGACGACGGCGATCGATCGACCATAACAGGAATCGTATAATATAATCTAAAGTCGAGGAGTCGTTCCGAAATGAGTTTCTTTCGTGGATTTATCAATAACATTATCGGTCACGACACTACCGCCCGCCGCACGACGACGATATAATAAACGGTCAACTATAACATTATTTTACTTGGGGCGCATTCATCAATCGTCCCAGATACGCGTACTATATATTAACCCGCGACGAACAAAATTCACAAATCATTATATTATACTAAATAACACATGATTAATTAAACAACTAATAGGTACTCGGTCATCGCGTATGACTGATTTCTGTTTTATTAATCGAGATAATAATATAGGGCTTTGCAACGACTAGATTAAAATTCAAACTCGCCAGTAATTATTAAATTTATCATTCGACTATCATTTCAGAAATAGGTGGGTGCAATTTTCTTCGATTCACTACAATTATTATCATTATTATTATTATTATTGTTTGTTTGTTTTAATTAGATGTACAGACTACAATACGAGTATACTAAAATAAATAACGATAGCGTTGACAATCTTGAATTTTAAATTGCAATTTATTAAGTTAGAATACGCAATTTGATTGGTTGAGTTGTATATTTTGCCAGTAGGAGTATATAAAAATACAATACGTCATAATTAAAGGTTCTGGTGTAGGTAGAGATGTATACTTATTGTGTATAACGGGTGAGTTGAGATTCAATATTTTGAACTATGCGTGATTGCAGTTCTAATCAGTTTCTAAATTTTAAATGATCTTTCTACGCGGTCTTTCTATGTGGTTCACATTAATTATTAGTTGAGGAAGTATTGGTTAAGATTATATGAATGGTATTGAAATTTATTTTACTATTTTTTTTTCGAAAGTATCATTTAATACTTTTAAAAAAAGTCAGCAACATACGAGCTTTAAATATGGTTTATATATTATTATACATTTTGTCTAGGAAGTTTGTAAACTTTCGATTTATAATGGGTATCACACGCGACGAAGGGATACACATTTAATTTTATTAACGATTTATCTAATCTATAGTGTTACGATATAATAACTTACAAGGCGCGTTTTATCTCGGTTATCGTAATCTTTAATCGATGCACGCGTGTTTGATGTTTCCAAACTTTCTAAACACCCCGCATATTTAATTAATGAAAAGTGAAAACTACCAACATGTCGTGTATTATTTAATAACATACTTAAGTGCTTATTTTATTGGTCAAAGCTGTGAAAGTATTAATATAATAATATATCATAATTAATTATATATTCCGTTATTATTTCAACTTCAAACTCTCTGTCTTATACGATTAGGTGAGTTAAAAAAAAAAAAAAACGAATCGTTTTGGTGGAATTTTAGTATTATACAAAATTACAAACATGCATGGCATTATGGATAAAGATAATAATATATGCTTGTTTCAAAACTGGATTTTGTTAACCAAATAAAATTTCTATTAATATATGATTTATTTTTTTATTAATAATTTGATTGTTTTAAAATAGTATACTTTGTTCATTTATAATCATAATATTATTAATATTATTGTCATAACATAATCTAAAGAAAATTATTCATTTGGAAATGAAAAATCTACTACCTATTCATATTTTTTTTTATCAATTATACTACCTATTATAATATATAATGTTATATTATTTAATTTATATGATTTTCCAATCGATTATATTACCATTAATATATACTTTTCAAATTATACATACCGCATGAAAAATATTTTTAGAGTAAATAAAGAATAAAAGGTTTATACGAGTATAATAAGATTTTAAATCATCACGTACTTTATATTAATTTAGGATTCTCAGAATAGTTGTGTTCATTAGTCAAGTGTCCTGAATCCTGAAAATAATTAAGAACCTAACAGTGACACTATACCGTCTTTCTTTGAAATAACCTGTAATTATTTCTAATCATTTAGCCATTTTTTCTTCATTATAATGAATAAATGTATTTTTATTTAACAGTCATCTACTCATTTGAATAGGGTTGAATACAATATATTCTTTACAAATTGCATATATATTTCATTAATTCAAATTTTAATATCTATTTTATAAATTTATTTAAAAAAAAGTTATTATGTCTACGTTAATAAAGTAGAAAACTTAATTTAATTAGAATATCATAGATACCTATTATGTTGAAATAACAAACAGATTTTCAAACACAACACGAATCATGTAAATTCATGGAAATATACACAAGGTTATAATTCAATTTTTTTTATAATTTTATATTGAATCCTTATGAGTAAGTATTATTTTTTACAACTTTTATGGCCATTAGAGATCACTCAATCGTTCATCTCCCATTTTTAATTCAATATCATTTTTTTCTTTTATTGACAAATCAAATCTTTTATTAATAGCAGTCTTAAGTATAATTTTATTAATCATTTGAAATATCTTGAGATTTCAAAAAAATATTTTCGGAAGTTATTTGAGTGTATAAATAATTCAATTAAAATCCAGTTGGAAAATACTTAATGTTTAAGTTTTTATTTAAAATGTAAATTAGAATGATATTTTTATTACATTAATATTAAAATATTTGTAATGATAAATCATTTCTTTTTTTAAATAGCTTAAATAAAAACATTCTTCGTTTAAATAATTTGGATAATTATAATCAAATACTTGGAGAAAAAAATTCGGACAGTTTTCGTATAGCGGTGGAAATATTAACGGCATTAAAGTATGATATAACACTTAAATAAACAAATATAATTTTATCATATCAAAGAAATATTTATAAGGTTGGAAATAACTTTTGTCTAGCATATACTATACATTTATACATTGTATATTATTATAATGGTATAAATATATATGTCTGTGTATAAAAGGTACTGTGTGTATGTGTGATTATGGTTTATGCACTGAAAAACTACTTGACTGATTTCGTCGAAAATTTCAGAGTTGTTCTTAGAAATATTTTGAATTTGTAGAGAGTATAGTTAATATCACTTTTGGTAAGTTTGTATCACCACAGAATGTTCTTATGTAGTATGTAAAAACAATTTCAATTATTTTATAATATGATGTTAAGTATACTTAAAAAATGCAAGAACCGTAATTTTAATAAATTAATAATTATTCAACGAAAAAACGAAGGTGGGAATTTCCAATAAATCACCTAGTATATTATTATAATCAGTGGTGATTTTTTTGTGTGTTCTACGAGTATAATCGGCGTAGGAATAGATTGCCGCAGTGTTTATTTCGATAGTAGCCAGTAGGTATGATTATAGTGTGGTGTGCGGTTCATGGGAACTGCTGGCAAATGTGTTTTCGATTGTTTTTCGAACGACAGTCCGATAAACTTTGAAAACCGTTTGAACTTGGATAAAGTCTGTGGTAGCGGTCGTTCGGTCGGTCAGCAGTGACCACAAATCCGTTTTTCCGCGCCGCATTACGATGCTATTACAATAATGCGGTGTAACTATATGTATTACGGCGTGTATTATATATATGGTCGAAAATTTTCCAATACCAACCGATTGAAATCCAAAACTATCTCGGTGGTGAGGAGAACGATTTTTCAAAACGCCGGAAGTGACGGGTGAACCACGCACTAAACCCTTGTTCATACCCTCCCCGCGATTTACCAATATTGCCTATATATACTGTCGTCCAGATCGAAATAGTTTGTGTTTTCTCTCGGTACGGATGATGCGTTCGAGTCTTGGTACGTGTCAGATTCCTGGGACCCCGTTTACCACCCATCCATTTTTTACTACGATTTACAACTTATATCGTTGCTATATATTTAATTATATAGTTACACGCCGTTCAACTCCGAAGGGTCTTTTCGTTTCCAATCGAATTCCTATCGGTTCCCTGGCGCGCGTCTCATTTCGTATATACCATGCGCTCGACACATTAATTAAAAACCAACGTCCGTACAACAGAAACAATTTCGGCAAAGTATCAGAAGAATAATAACTATAATAATAATAATAATAATAACGGCAAACGAGTGCAAAAAACCGGTCTAAATGTCTGTAAAGTCTGAATTATTTTTTTATTTCCTAAAACTTTTATTTTTATTTTCTCTCCTATTTTTTTTTTTTCATTTCCCGCTAACAGCATAACGTCACGATAATATATGCTGAACTGCTAAAGTATGTGCCTCACTATAAACACCACGGTTCTTTTTGAATTCTTCGAGTAGTCACCTACACGGCTACTCACCACAGAAGGCTGTCAGCTGACAAATCGCGTGCAATATATTCACACGATCTACTGCGATTTCAATCGTACATAAATAAACAGATATTCGGCATCAATAAAATTCAGTCTGTCGTGTGTAGTTTATCATATATACGTTAGACACATTATGGCATACGATAAGTTATTTTTCATTACAATGACTTAAAACACTGCATTTATATATATATATATATTACATGTGAAAGATTAAAAATCACAAACTATAAAAAAATCACTCTCACGAAAGGGAAAAAATAAGCGATTTCGGTGGTGTGTATATACTATTAGAATGCAAAAATGTTGTACTTGCGAATAATTGGTATTGAGACTAAATCTTCATAGATTCTTATAATACGTGAAAACCCACTTGTAAGTTAAATGTTTTAAATTATAATTTTTGTTTCACAACATCGAATGGAAATTATTAAACAATACGTTGTTAAAATACACCACGATCGTTACGTTAGGCCATATCTAGATCATGCATTTGTTTTTACAATATATATTGTACAACCCAAATCAATAAAATATAATTTGTAGACTTTATAATTACATTTTATTTGAAATTGATAAAATATTCTTTAATTGTATTGTCGATAAAGTTTGTTTCTTAAATTCTACTCACATTTTTTTTTTTATAATGTGTAATTAATTAATTAAACGTATAAGACATTGCACTAATTTAATTTAAAAAAAAAACTAGCTTTTGGGTTAAAAATAATTCCTTTGTTTTAGAGTAAAGTATAGTTTAAAACTTATAATATTATTATGGTTATATAAATCGGATGTTGAGTGTACATATCAAACTTTTAATTAATTTTCTGTAAAAATTGTAAAGAAAAAATGTCTTTTTCTTTATATAGTTAGTGTTATTACAAAAAAAAAAAAAATCAATCTATAGTACTAGCTGATTTGAATAAAAACAAATTAAGCTAAACTTTACCGCTTTTTAAATTATTTTAAATGCTTATTTTATAACTTAATATATTTATAAGAGTTAAGAAATCTGAATTCTAATTATGATTTATGGTGTTTCTAACTATATCTGAGAAAAAAAAAATGTATAGTATTTTTATTATCTAAGAGCTATGAGATTTTTTCAATTTTATGATTTTTTTAGATACACATATTATATAGTTATATAATATTATGGTTAAGAAAAACAAATTACAAATATATGTATAATAATATTATAGATTGTTGTTCTAAATAAAGTAATTTATAATAAAAGGTTTTTATTTGAAAAAATTATTATTTTTAGTACAAAAGTTAGTTTTCCATTTATTCATTATCTACTATGTTATTTTAATGACCAAAACTGCGAATATTATATAATATTCTTATTTTTTACGACCTATATATATACTATTCGTAATAATATAGTACCGTTTTACGATTAAATATAAAATGTATACACCGTTATTTTAACATCAACTATTATTTCAGATAACGATATACGTACAACAGTAACGACACAGTTTATCGACATTCACTGGGATCGATGGACGGTAGTAACATTGAATCAACAACAGTTACAATGTGGTATTAAACAAAACAGTAATTAAATAATTTGAAAAACACAATTCAAGGATTTAAAAAAAATGTTGAACTACGGTAGTGAGTAACAATTAAGTTGACAGTCTTTAAAAAAATAATATACGATGATCACTTATGGACATCCATCCTTTTTTTAACGTTTAAAAATAACCTTTTTTTTCAATTTCTGACTTGGATTTTTTAATAAAATTCTAAAATACTAAAATAACATTTTTTGTATTATTAAGTAGTACCTTACACAAATACAAACTTACCCGAATTGGTATTAACTATTGGTATTTAAGCACACTTATGATTATTTTCCTTAATACAGAAAGTTTAATTACCCAAAAACTTTTTTTTTCTAATTATAGTATAAATAAGTTGAGTTCGCTACAAGATATAGGTATACGATATAATTCGTACAAGTCTACAACTGAGCATTTTAATATAATATGGACCTTTGGTATATTTAGATATTCAAAAATTTGAAATAAATAAAATAAATTCATTTATAAGACTCAAATTTTCGTTTTTTTTTTTCAATTTACTACAATATATAGCTAGTATTTTAATGCAAATGTTTAAGCAATTAATACTGTATTTTTAAAATGCTAATGCATTAAAATCGAAATTCAACGAGTACTCAAAAGTATTCAAAAATACCCCTTTTAGAAAATCTGTTTTTTTTTTTTTTTACTTATAATATTCTAATAATATTCTAGTCTCGTAAATCGTAATAATTTTAAATAGTATTTATTTGATATTTAAACATTATTTTACTTTTGTATTTTATATAGATGTGTACAGTTTTCGTAGAAGATAATTTAAAATCTTGATTGTTGTTTCTAGAATTGGCTGCGGATTTCTAAAATAATGAATCATTTGGACGGTAATAATTTATAAAACGAATTGTATTAAAAGTCCAAGGGTTTATTTCTGGGTATATTATACACGCAAGTCGCTTTGTCTTTACCGTTGTTTTCGCTGAAATTGGACGTACGTATATCGATCGATTGATTAAATTTCCGGCCCACGTTATATAGACATACCTATATACGATTTTTCGTCCACTTTGACCCGAAAATTATTTGATCGACTCAGTTGGCTGATTATTGCACTTAGGTGACGTATTAAATTCAGAAAAATAAAATTTTTCCATCATTTTTTTTTTCAAATTTGGATTTTACTATTCGTTAATAACACTTGATTTCTTTCAGCTTTGACTACTATTTTTTTATTCAATTTATGTAATATATTCAAATTAATTTTTTATGTTTTGAATTTTCTCAAGTATGATGCTCTAGATCTAGATTGTACCTATATTAATATTTTTTTTATTTTTTTATCGCTTCTAGATCCGGGTTTTTCTAAGTGAAGACGCCACACAACGTTATATCGTACGATAATCCGTTACAAAGAACTGTCCACTACAATTTATTTTTACTTCAATAATACATATTATAGAATGGTACTAGTTAAACATGTATATTTTATTGTTATAAATAATATAATGTCGTTTTTCTGAAGATATATTCGATTTAGCCATCAAAACGAAGCACATAAATATTATTATACCCAATTGTTCGTATATTCATTAAAAATTATTAAAAGTTATATTATTGCGTTGTTACTATATATCTACAATATGCGTTCAGAAAAACATAAACTATTATAATTTATTAAATTTATTGTTTTCTCTCTTTGTTTTGTTGTTGTTGTTGTTTTTTTTTTTGCCGCTAAAAAGACACACATCTCTTTCACGTTTACAGTTATAGTTGTACCACAGAATACATTTAATAAGTCTTAATTTATGCTATGTAAGCACTCGTATGCGGTAAAATGCCTCGTAATATATAGCTTCTATTTATACTTAACAACGCATGAGTTCTCGCGTATAATTCCGACAGGGCTAAATTGAATAATAATTGCTGTTAAGTATATGTGTACTTGACAATATACAGGGTGGTTATTTTTCAAATACAATTGATCTGTTTTTATGCTTAGGTAACTAAAATTGTTAGTTATTGTTCAAATTTTACTTTTGCAATTTTTAAGTATAACAATTGCAAATGTATGCCATAAAATTGTAAAATATGCTTTGATTATCTTTTATGTCTTATGTATATACGTACTATCATTATTCCTTAATAAGTGGTAACATATTTTTTTTTTCCTTTAAAAACATCAAGTCAATAATAGTTCACTGTAAACAATTTCAGCATTTGTGATTTACTCTAACATTTTGAAATTGGAATCCAAAAGAGTATATTTTCCAAATTACTTATGATATCTGTAAAAAGATTAATTGTATATTCGATAAATTAAAAAGTATAATATAAGACACTTTTTTAATTGATTTACAGCATTTTAATGTTTTATTTTAAATCATTTTATAGTCCCTGTACTATAATATATAATATTTTCTAAAAATCTATACTTATTTTGATTGCACTTGTTTAAATGTTAAGTAAACTATATAGCTATTGCTATAGTTTTATCCTCAGTGCATAATTTATTACGATATATCTTGCTATACTTAGATATCTACTTATCTAAGAATTTTTATTATGATATATTCAATTTTCAAAAAAAAAAACAACTGTAAAAAAAGAAATTATCGTTGTTTTAAAAATAAATGAAAAGTCTTGGTAGAGTCACAGGGCGAGTATTTTAAGGGCATAAAATTCGAAAACTGATATTAATGTATACACTTTTAAATCACAATTTTAATAATTTAAATTAAATATTATATTATGCTTCGCTTATGTGTGTATATGAAGTGACAAGATAACGTCGATTAAATCATCAATATAGACAACTTTATTTTATCATGAAAAATGCTAAATCATTTTGATATCATTTTTTATTTGCTTTTTTAACGTTTTCATACCAATTTGCGTTGTCATAATATTATTGATGTGGTTTCTCAGAACAATTTTATCTGTGTAGTTTGTAGGCATAGTTTGTGTGGCTGGTATGCAAAGATTTCAAGTACTAAATCATATTATTATTATTATTATTTTGCAAATAGTTTATTAACATCAAGAGACACAAACCTTATATAATAAATGTATAAATGTATTTGTGTGTGGACCAATTAAGTCTGAAATATGTACTCAAGTTAATGAGTCTATTCAGGATTGCTATGTACCTATCAGTTGATCGTTTAATTTTCTATATTTGATACTTTTACAATGTTACGTATCTAGTTTTTGTATGATAAAAAGTATAGTGAGGTAATTTATTTTTATTTACATGAAACCCTTCATCTTTGAACATAAACAACAATAATCTCTCAAAATTTGCACAGAAAATTTTTAATTTAAACTACTCGTATTTATGCGATTAACTTAAAATTAATAACAAGCTTTTCTCTAACTGTAATATATGATAAGTTAGGTTAATTTAAGTTAGATTGAAAGTCATACAGTACGATGTTAGATGACAGTAATATGTATATAATATTATATGAATGGGATAAGGGCATTCTGACAAATTCACATAGTTGAAGGACATAAGTCTGACAGCCAAATGGCAGGAACCATCTGACAACGTCACGTGACGAAAAGACAACAATAATTATAAACATAAAGGTTTGACAAAAAAAAGATGCAAAATATTTATATGAACTGATCACGTGGAAGTGTTATTGAAGAAATTCAAAAACAGTGACAACACAGTTTGGTTAGGATAAATGATTATTGCAATAAAAATGTTCTGCTATAATAATAGATTAAAATAGAAAAAATTGTATTTTTATTCCAGGTGGAATTGCAGTTATTTCGCCAGGAAAAACTAGACCAAAAAAAAAAAAAAAATACAAAATATCAAATTTAAAATTCAAATCAAAATTAGTACTAATGTTAAATAAGACCATCTCTAAAGAATACGATTAATTAGGCAAGTACCTATACATATAATTTGCATTATTTACTTAACTCGTGCATTTTTTTAGTTTAGTTTTTATTTCATATTAATATTTGTATTATATAACATGATACATTAATTTTTGAAAAGATGCAGCGTTTGTGCTGTGCTTAGAGTATCGATATGGGAATTTAAAAATATTGTACAATTTCATATCATTTTTGAGGTACGGCAAACATGAATTATTACACTCGCAATGCAGTCGTGTATTGTATATAAACTATTATATTATGTGTGTAATTTATTTGAACGCGTGTGTTGTACCTACGAGTTTCACATATAACACGACATGCTACAGCACTTTTCGTATGAAATGGCGTGTGATGATAATTAATTTGGAACGATTACGCGAAAAAATGAATAAAACAATAGCGCTTATTATAAATAATGTGTAACACGTCTAACCGACACCGGCCAAAATCGTCTTATTAATTTCGTTATTAATATTATATTAAAATACAACGATTTGGGGCACGGTAAGTATGACCGCGCCCCGTCATCGCACTATTACACCGGAGCGATCGTCTTACGGATCATTTAGCAATAATAAAATAAGATACCGTATTGAATTTCTTTCCAGTTTCGAGACACCGTCACCGGACTCTCCCCGCGTATACATGTATAATATATATATATATATAGAGTATATATACTGTTGACGCTTAATGAAGACTCCATTTCCGGCTCGGTCCCGTGCCATAAATTCTCGGATACTGTCAGGGCCGCCGGTCTCGGTATCAGACATCAATTTTCGTTTGACTTGTTTATCGTTCCCAATAATCTTCTATATATCACGCTGCGCGCTAGATAATAATATTACGCGTTTTCTCAGCCTCCCGCCACCCGTCACCCCGCGACCGCGCGTCGCAATATTTTCCGTTCGTCTGTCTATAATATATTATATATATATAACAGATTCAAAACTTTTACTCAAACACTCACACACACACACACACACACACAATATAATATATTATATACGAATGTGTGTGTGTGTGTGTGTGTGTGTGTGTAACTGCCGTTGTCGCTGTCTCGCACTTAATATTCGTCTCGTCTGCAAATGTATTTTTTCATCAGTCTCCGCGGGACACCGAGAGAAAACGATTTGGCGATACTGTACATATAATGTAATATGGAATATCGTGTTGACGAAAGATACTCCATTCTTTTGTTCCGTCAACGGTCACAGTAGTCGTGCGCATTATATATTATTATGTGCTAAGGTGTGTATACACAACAACATCGCACATTATATATTATTACAATAACAGTACCGCGTCGAAACGTTTTATATAATATTATTGTGTGTACAATAATATTATTATCATTTACACGAAAACAAAATGTAAAGAAACACTACCCCGTCGTCTCGTCGTCGCTGCACATATCGGCGGTTCCGAACGAATACTCGCACTCGAGTTTGAAGTATATTTTGATATGGATCCGAAGAAAAAAAAATTCGTCATATACGTTACGGTATAACTTCGTTTCACACTAAAACACGTATTATCACCATACGGGAATAATGAGTATACTATTATTACGTTATTTCGTGATAAGGTACAGTCTCGTAATAACTGTAATGGATTCCAAAACGCCGTGAAACATTTTATAAATTGCAACAACGATTTTTTTCGTGTGATAATACCATAACGTATACTATACAGCACACAGACTTATAATGTCATTCGTTTTTATACATTTTATATTGGTAAAATATTTTAAATACCAAATTATTTTTTGACTATACTTTCGTTTTATTTTTTAATAAAATGTAATGGAATTGCATTGCCAACAATGAGCTTTTAAACGCGCATTTAACATTTAAAGAGACTGAGGTGAATTATTGTATTGATAATTGCATATTAAATATGCAAACGTTAATTATTATTGTGCAAAAAAAGTACACGAATATAAAAACATTATACATTATTCTATGAGTGATTACACCTATGAACTATGCACTTAAGGAGAATAACGACGTCGAGGAAAAATATTTGTAAAAATCATTCATTCTTTTTTAATTCATTTATCATCTTTATATCAATGTGAATGTGTAATTATCAAATCATTTTTTCAAATATTCAATGACATTTGTATATCACTTCACACAAAAATTGTATAATTATATGCATGTTATTAATTTATATAATTCAACTGAAAGATTATTTAAGTATAACCAAAAAAAACACAATAACATTTTTTTAGTATTAAATTTATTAACTTTCGATTATTCAAAAAATATGGCGTAAAAATTTGTATATATTTACTTAATCCATTATTAAAATCCAGACAACTTCCATTTTATTTCCATTTTTGAAACGTGACTTTTCCCGTAACTACACATATTATGCTTATAAGTGAATGTCATACAAATTTTAAGTTTTTTACAGTTTCGTTGACTGCATGAGGTTTTTATATTAAATAACGTATCAGTAACCTAACTACATTTACAAATCATATCTATGTCTATGGCATTAAGATTTGAATATTATGTAAACTATCACAAGGACACGTTTAACTACATTATTATCGCAGTAATGTATCTAAATAATATTGGGTATAATATTCTAGTTTGGTAAAGGGGAAGGAAAGCTTAATTAAAATTAATTAATATAATTTTTTATTTGGATAAATTTCTCTTGACGACCTGCAATAATAAACTTTTAATTTTAACAGTTTTATAGTCATTATTTTTTATTATTTTATTTAATGGTAATTCATTTTAATAAATACATAAGCATTTTTTTTTTAATGGACAGTAGAATGTTACAAAATTAATTCAAAACCGTAATTTTTATGTTTTTATTTATTTTATTTTTTTATTTTTCTTCTCAAGTTGATGTAAGTCTGTAGTTTTTTCAATGAATAAAAACAAAGTAACATTATTACTACGGTTAGAGTTATATTAACAAATAACCAATAAAATAGTCTCATTTGTTTTAAAACTTATCCAAACATGTATCGTTTCCGAGATTGGTTGTAGAGTCCTAACCGATTTCTTTGTATATAACGATATGACGACAAAATTTCTAAATTTGTATCAATAATGATACGGATTTATATACTGAATCGTATACTTGTAAATTATATAAATGTATATCATTTTTTTATTATACTGTCTCCGATGTAATTTGTGGTTCAAACAGAAACTTATATTGAAGAATGGATTCATGACAAAAGTTTTCTTTTGTTCTCGATAACATCGAATTTATCAGATACAGTGAATATAATAAAAAAAAAGTAATTTAAATGGATGTGATTTGATTCTCATATTATCTAACCTTTTGATATGAACATCATTGATGAACAATATGGTCAGAACATTATTTTGCAACAACCAGAAACCTATTATAACAGTGTACGGGGAACAATATTCATTATTATTACGCTATGGTTTTCCATTTGACAGACATCTACTGCGTTCGAAATACAATTCATTGATGCCGACGGATATTGGTTAATATTATCCTTTGGTCTGGAGTTCGTCGCTATTAAGTATAAGACGACTATTACAGATTGGAAACAATTGAGTTTATATTATTTTCTCAGTATTTTTGCAACTTAACTATTATTACAAAACAATTACAACATTAAAAATACGCGATATAAGTCATATCGGTTGATAAAATCCTTGTATATATCGTTTCATCAAATTAGTTAAAATTACTTTTGAATGAATACATATTAAATATAATATATTTAATTACTTATTCAATTAAAAAACATATCTTTCAACGAATATATATTTTAATATATTTAAAAAATGTGTCAAAGATTTAAAGCTTTGGAAAAAAAGACTGGTATCTTCTTGAGCACGTAGTTACATAGTATATTTTTGTATATATTTGTAATTTAAAACTATAAAGCATTCTTAAGATAAAAATGAAAATCACCTATAATTTTAAAACCAATTAATTTTTTGCATTACTCAGAATCTAAAACTTTATGCTTTTCTAGACGCAAAAAACAGATTAATTTATAATAAAATAAACATTAATAAATAATAATACTTAATAAAATAAGTCCAAAGTAGTGTAATAATAGTCTTCCACGAATTTTGACTAAATGGGAGTAAAGTATTCCCCTTATTTAATGAACAGTTCTGAAAAAGGTTTATTTGGTTTTCAGTGGAAAAATTCGGTATACAATTATATAGAATATATTAAAAAAAAAAAAAAAAAAAAAAAAAATAATTAAGAATAATGATTTTCTCTTAGATAATGCAAATATTTAAATTATGTTAATCGATGTAGCTTAATAATTTGGATACGACGATATTCAAAAACTTTTTACTAGCAAAACCTTTATTGATATGGCACACAGAGCCTTGATCTTGTATAGTTAGAGTTGTCCATATAATAATAACAATAATAATATTAAAACTTTGTTACTTACGTTGTTATATATTTTGTACAAATTAATGTTTAGTGTTATCGTAATCAGTATAATAGTTACAGTTCCAATGAGAATTTGCATCATTAGTATATAATATTGTTGTATTTCATACTGTAGAGTACAATTAGTTTTTATGAACGTAATACAGTAAAAAAATAAATAAATAAATAAAAATATTGCTTATCTTAACCATCGGTACGATTATAATTAAAGTATAACGATATCAAAAATCTGTCCATAGTAATAACGTTTATAAATACCAAAAAAGTAAATATTATGTACAATCGAATTGCGCATCGTTACAAAACAAGGAACGTTAGGTGATCTTATGACAAACAAATGGAAGTGGGCGATAAGCAAATAGCCCACCTCTACTGGTTGTTGGTCCTTGGATTTTTCTTTGTGTAAAACCTACCTATACTTAGTAGTGTTTCTATGAAAACTGAAATCTAAAAAATAACAACCTATCCACAAAAATACAAGCGATACGAATGAGATGCTCTGAGTATTCAGAGTTCGTCAAAACATTTAAAACCCTGATGAACAGTCGGACCAGTCTGAAGTTATCTACTGGTGATGAACTTTTAAAAAATGCATAGAATCTTTTAAGTCGTATTATTTATAAACTTATGAAGTTGACACATAACAATAATACATTATAAATATTTATAATTTACATTATCAATTTTATAGCGGGCGGTGTTCATGTGATTTAAGTGGTGTTATTGAAAATTAGTTGTTTGTCGATTACCCGACGTCGCAGCAAAGGCCGTCGATGTATCTGACGTGCATAATTTTTTTTATTCGTTCTCGGCTGATTCGAAAATATGTTTTTCAATCATATTATATTCAGCCAAGGTAACCACGATGCGTATAAGTATAATAATTTCTAAAAAAATATATACGATGTTTAATCATCATATTAAGCAGCAGCTACGATGACAATGATGGCGGTTTAGAAATTATTTATGTTCGTTTTAAGATGATACGATTATAATATTATAATTATATTTTGTAATAATATCGTGATATAATTTTTTTAGCATTTAAAAACGACCTGCAAGCGTACACATTTATTTATCATTCTACACGCAATATATGTCTGAGTTAAATTAACTATTTATACTTAGGATTTTAAAGTTTTTTTTCGACGAAAGCAAAACTATTATCTGATGTCATAGAACCATATAGTAGTGGTTTATTGCTATTGTTAGAATTGAGTGTTTGGCCATTATGATATTCGTTACAAACACCAAAAACAATCATCAGTCTAGTGTATCTGTGAGTCATCATTATTTTTTTAAATAATATTTTAAACGTTTTCGATTAATTTAACATGCCTCACACATACACACATAATGTGATTTAGTTTATTATCACGCAAACCTTTTTTTTATTCGATAATAAAAATCTTGATTTTTGGATTTTTGAAATAGACTTTTCACAATAATATAAAAACAATCCTTATATAGTACGATTAATTTTTTCATTTTAGAATATCGTTTTTATTTTTAAATATTAAATTAATTACATATTTTTCAAAATGTCGTTTTATGATTTGATGGTAGTCCTCAGTGTATAAATAAAAAAATGCTCAGAACTATAAACTTGTTCAAATTTTTATTTGAATGCATCGACATTTTCAACTAAAGTTTATTGTTAGCTTGCGAGATTACAGAAATAATGAACGGTTGCATTTGAAAGAAAAAATATCTTAATCGTTGATTTAGGAGAGTCCTTAAATGCTGCTAAAAAAACTAAAAACTTTAAAAAAATCCTGTCTTTTGGTATTGAATGCGTTCAAAAATATAATGGTTTATTCGGGAAATCATTTTAAAAATTATTATGTGTTGTGCACTGTAATGACTACAGTAAGTAAGTCGTTACAGATGTTAGTATTTTTTTTTTTCATTTTTTATTCAGCGTGCGCGTGACTACAGCTAATCCCGCACAAATTCGGAACGGTTTAACGTCATAATTGTTTCACAACCATAGGATATCGACGAAATATCGGAGCCACGGGAGAAAATCCAAATTAATCCTCGCGCGTTCGCCCGTCATGTATACGTAAAACGCAGTATTATATTACAATATACATTGTTATTACGGCGGTGTAATGTTATCGTCTAGGCCGGCGACGGAAAGACCTATTGTCCGCAACAGCGATACGCGTTATTCGCCGATCAATCGGCCGCGGGAATTTAATCACGCGCGGTCCGGCATGACGTTGGCGTTGGCTTATATTATAATATTATTATTGTAGCACACTGTAGTTATCATCGGTAATCTCGTATCGGCGTTGGATTTCAATGTTATTAATAATAATAACGATTTACAATATAATGCCTGCTACGACGACATGACGTGGGTTCGAAGTTTTTTTAGTCCAGCCGGCTAAACGCGCTCCGCTGTTTTCGATTAAACTTGCGATTTACCACATTAATTACGATTACTATAATATTATGATTGTTATTACTGTTGGCGACGCGATTTCGTACTTGTCAAATAGTTAAACATTTATTAAACATAATCATAACATGCGAATAGATTTGTACAAATAAAAAAAGTTGGAAAAGTAGGTATCGCTCGGTTGTATATTAGGTATCGAGTATGTCACTGTAATGAAAAATAAATGTATTTAATTGTAATTTTATGATATATCATTGTGTATGAAAAACGGTTCTGAGCGAAGACGGTCTGTCAGCACATATCATCGAGTACGTGTCATGATATATTTTTTATACTAGTAATTATAAGTAATTTATTTTGCTATTAGTATTACGGTAGATAGATTTAATTTTTTCCAAAAACGTTGAAATTTAATATACTATTTATACTTATAATTATTACAAAGATATAATATATTTATACCATATTTCATTTTACTTGTATTATTGTCATAACTTCAAATATATTTAAAAATAATTATTTTTTTTATGTTTTTTAATTCTAATACTACAACCTTAAGATTATAAGGAATATTTAGATAGATTCTCAATCTTAGCTATACAAATTAAAGATTTACACATTTTTTACTACAAAATACTTGTAGCCTGTAAATTTTAGTGACTAGGACAAATTTTGTAAAAATGTATATAAAAAACAATTTTACCTATATTTTTTTTAATATTTTTATGTACATATATTAGAACAACTTATATGGAATTTTGTATTAAATTTTCAAAAGTTTTATTTTTTTGTACACCTTTTCAAAAACTACTAAATTGATTTTTACAAACGTTTTTTTATTATTTTTAGGGATATTAGGAAGTTTAGAGAGTAGTATAAACTATGTTCAAATGTGTATATTAATAAATATTACTGTTATATCCATCTCCGTAAAATTAGCTCATAAAGTGAGATACATTTACCCGTAAACTGTAGTAAAAATAACACTAAAGCCAAAATATACTTACAAAACATCGTATTTTATATATATTTTTCATTTTTGCATGGACAATGTCTGGTTATAAAACTATAGTATTTCATGTAAATATTAGTTAGTTATTGTTCTTTTTAATATTGTATTATTATTTTTATTACTTAGTCGAATAATAGAAAACTATATGATTTTTATTCTACAATAATTTCTAAATTATAAAAATAAGACTATCATAATAATTATTAAATACTTTACTGTATCTGTCGTTAGTAGTAAACGTGTATTTTACAACTTACAATTTTATTATTCTATTCTAAAATGTTTGTTCAACGAGAGCAATAAGGCGTTAAATACCACATTTAGTAATGTTATTAACTAGTAACATTGATTTACACAAACAGGTCATATTAATAAATCAATCATAAATCTCATAGAGTAAAACTGTTTATGTTATTGAAGCATTCGGAAGTTTGTGTAGGGTAATCCTTCATAAATTAATAATTCTTGACCACAGAGTACTCCAAAGGACGACTACAAACAAGAACATATATTTCTGATAGTTGTTAAAATTTAAATTATCAATTAGTCGTAAACACGCGGCTATTTGTTTTGATTACATTCACTTATCACGTGTTATGAAATATATTTTAATATTTCATGTCTATAAATTTATTTTACACCGTAACATATATTAGCAGATCCTTTTATTGGTTAAAAATTATTGTATCAAATCAGGCTTATAATAATAACAATAATATTTATTTGGCATCAAATTAAAAATTACAGAACATTTACGAGTAACAAAAGATAATACATTGGTTCTCTTTTCAAAATCAGAGCTTATGCTGAAAATAAAGAATTGTGACATAGATTTATGGGTATTATTGTTTAGGAGAGTTATAAAAATAATAAAGTAAAAATTAGAATAAATAAAAGAATGTAAAAAAACGACATAAAAAATAAAAAAAAATAATAATAGAACAATTACTAATAATTGCGTGTTATAGGATACGTATAGGTATAAGTATAAGTAAATAAAATGTTAAGTTTAACCTATTATGTTGATTATATACTGATATAATTAGAAGTATTTATATATATATATATAATTTTGTATACATCCAGTTATATTAATTCCAGAAAAATTGTTTAATTTAAAGTTTATAGCGAAGTGATGTATGTTCTGCAATCATTAATTATTAGGAACTCAATTGAAACCCTCATGACAGTAGCAAGAGCGATGCCAGCAGCTGATATAGTAATTTTGCCGGCGACCATCAACAACAATTAGTGTGATAATGTATACCAATGCCGAATTGTTAATTCAACATATTTATTTATTTAAAACCTTCGAAAATACACGTTTAAGTAAATTCAATTAAAACTTTGTTAGAGTAAATCACGAATTTTATCGGCGATGAAGTGTGCTCGTTGTACCGTCACACGGGGACTTGTGTAATTATTGCAATTGCCAAAGACTTTTTCGTCCAGAGTGACGAGAAGAGATCCAACTGAAGAATATAATATGTAACGAGATTTTTGTTCGATGCAAAAACCATCGTGTCGTAAGCTTTTGACGCATCATCGTATCAAACACACGAGACAATAATTAACTCTTGCATGTATAATCATAATATACAAATCAATCTGTGTTGGGACAATGGAAAACCAAAATGCAATGATAATAACCGTATGTAATGGTGCAAAAGTAAATATTTAAGACAGTAATAATAATGTTAATTCATGGCTGAAACGTATTGAAAAAATCAGTACCGATGTTATCACTTACTACGAAATTTGTCTCTTATATTCAAGATGGTTCCACAATTACTAAAGTAATTTTTAATGTCAGCACCAGACATCAATAAAAAGAAAGATAAGTTAGCAAGAAATTCACATACATTTTCATGATCTATTTAATAATTTACACATCACTGAATAAAATTCAATAAATAAAAAGCATCTTGTAATCTGCTGCACAAATAATATCATAAACGTAAACATTATATTATGTGAAATAATATCAAAATTTATTGACTTTAGAATCAATACTTAATTAGTTAAACGTTAAACCATTAGTTTAAATTAAATGTACAAAATAACATTATAAAAACGGCACCGATATGAAAATAAAGTAAAAAATAATCACTTTTTTCAAAAATATAATATGATGAATAGCTTTTAACTCTGTGAAAACAAAGAATTAATGATACATTGATTTATTGATAAAATTATTTATCAATAAAATAAAATCATTGTTTTATATTTAACACGTTGAAATATAAAATATCTCCGGAATCACTGTTTTTTTCCTAAATAAAGTACTTAATCTGTACTTAATTACCTATTATATGCACGTATTGTATTATTACTATAATATTGTATCAACGATATCGATCATAAATTGAATTACGTGTTTTGAACTTTGAACAACTATGTACTTCATCACCTCTATACTCATCGTTATGGTCACTAATTAGTAATTTTTTTAATTAGTTATTATAATAAGTGTAATTAGTAATCATCTACTATAATACGTATTAGACCGAAAAAGAACGTCAAATGGTATTTGTCTGTATGCAGAGCATAGTGTATTTTAAAACTTTCAAGTTGTAATAATTTCTAGTTTTCTACACTCAATCTGTATTTCCTAATTTTTTGTATTAGACTTATTAGATTCACAAGCAATGACGATTTTAATGTTCTTTTATTCGTTAAAATTGCATGGTTTACGTAAAACTACACTGCAAAATACAGGTGATTATAAAAAAATAAAATAAACATAATATAATACCATCATTTTTTGAATTGTGAGTTGTGGTCATACAAATACTAAACACAAATGGTATACATAAATTCCTGTTTAGTTTTTGAAATTAGTATATTTTTTATTTTATTATCATTATAATTTTTTTTTAGAACATATTATAACGTGTGAATTATTCTGTTGTAAAATAAGAATTCAAAAATGTAAATGAACCATTTTCAAATTTTACCTTTTGAAATACAAAAGAAGTCATCATGTATTAAAACGCGGGAGTAAGTACTTTTCTCGTAAATTATCAACGCTAAGACTCTCAGAAAATATAAAACTATATTATACATAAACACTCATACAGTTATTAATTCGTAACACTTTTATCTCATTTTCCAGTAGAATTATACCGTTTAAATAATAGTTCAATTTACAAAACGTAAGTTATTTTTCAATATACATATTAGATTTAATAATAATTTGATATAGTCGTAAATATAATATCCTTTATACAGTGTCATAGTAATAAAGATATATCAATACACTTTTTTTCTCAATTATTTTTTATACCAATAAATATTTCTGTTAGAAAAACATGGTTAGACATATTTTTAATTTTACTCTATAAAATTTAGTTTAAATAATCACTCAAAGTTTTAAGCCTGTCCAACATTATATATTGTTGCCGTTAAGTTGACGTATAAAAGATTATGGAAAAAATGTCAACATCTCTTAAAGTAATTTTAATAATTCATCTGAAAAGCTTTTTCTCATATATTTACAAACCTAACAAAAAAACGGTAGAGCAATGTCAATATAACAACTCTATGTTCTTTTCCTTAATTTGGCAGATACATATTAAAATTTAAAATAGATAAGAGCTTCAAAAAATTAAATAATTAAAAAATTTAGTTATGTAGAAAAATGTATTTCAAAAAAGATTTTAAGTTCAAACACAAAACATTTTTCCTTGTTTATTGTTTGACGAAGAAATAAAAATATATAATAAATTATGTATAACATGAATTTTTATAAAATAACAACATAATATTTCTAGTAAAAATATGTGATATATATATTTTGTTACTTTGAGAACTTAAAATTAATTTATAGTATTATGCTGGCAGATAATCTAATTTAGTAAACTTCAATGAAAAGTGAATTTAGAAGAGAATATTTTTTAAATAGAAAATTTAATAAAAAATAATTTATTTACGTATATTATTTTAACATAAAAAAAAATTGTATTTTAAATCGTTATGTTTGAAAGAACATAAAGATAGTTATATGAAACAAATTGTACAAGAGCTTGAGTTAATCAATAAATTCTTAATATTATTCATTTTAAATACACCTATGAACTATATCGTTCATTTGCAACACCAATTATGATAAATTAACTAAATTACAGCTCTAGATAAATTTAGATTAATAATATTATAGTTTGTCAAACACTGAAATACATTTAAATTTTGCATATTTTATAGAAAATCGATATAATACATTAATAGGAACTGGAAAGTAAAACGACTGGTTTTAGACAAGATTAAAGGTACATAATAATATTATTATAATATTAAAGGTCCTTCGATTATTACCATTTCTGTTCAAAATAATACAAAATTGTTGTCAATCTTCTCGAACAATTTCCAACTTAATATAATATTGAACATAAACTTAGTAAGTATATCATATGAATATATATAATATTAAAGCGTATGTGCTTTGACATATTCTGAGACAGACAGCAAACAAATTTATCGTAGAATGTTTATTTTATTACTACTAAACATATTATTATTTATTTTACGTGAACAATTGTTAAATTCATTTACAAAGTACGTCAACTAACAAAAAAATATTTATTATTAAATTTATTTTTTACTTATGTCTGTATTTTAACTTAATTTAAAATATACTAATTTTTATACATACAGTATACATAAAGTTGTGGATTATTCAGTCTATAATAATTATGGAATAAACATTATTTTGTGAAAAAGAACGTTTTTGATAATGTATTTTATTTTAAAACTGTTGATTTTTCGAACAATTAAATAAGAATTTACTGAAAATAATTAAAATCTATTTATTGATTTTACAATGTGTTTTATTTTCTTTTAACGAAAAAGAGTCAATGGAATGATTCGATTTTAAAAATAGCGGTGGATTTTGTTGGATAAAATTGGAAATTTGGAGGGGAAGAGGATCAAAGGTAAATATAACTGGTGCTTTATTTTATATTCGAAAAAAGTAAAAAAAAACTGAAATTTTTAAACAAATCAAATTTTCAACAAAATTGATTTTGTTGTTTTTGCAAAAAAGTTATGAGAAGATTCTTGGAATTTTTTTTCATATGTTTATGTTAATATTGTCGATTTACAATAAAATTTTCAAATATTTTCCCACAATTTTTGAAATTTTAATAAGCATGAAAAGTTTTCAATTTTAATTTAATTTTTATTCTATGAAAATTGATTAAAAATATTCGCTTAGTACACATTTTTGAAAATTTAATATAATTTCCCTCAAAAGTTATTAATTTTTCAATTAAAAAATGTCGAAGTTTTATAGTCACCATATTTTTTATAATCGTCTCAAATTAAATTTTTTTTTGGAATTTGTCAAAATCTTAAAATCATTTAAATTATTTTGTAATTATAAATGTATACATTTTTTTTCTAAGGCTAAATATTCATCACAGGATTATTTATAAGCGTTGCTTTCTCACCTACTCGCTACTTTTTAAAATTAATGAAATTCGTTTTTTATTTAAATTTAGTACCTAAGGATAAGTATGTAGCACTTAAAAATTTGATGTAAACAAATCGAAAAATTATCAACAATTCATAATTTGGTTTTTTTAATTTAATATTAAAAATTGTGTTGGGATATATTATCATAGCTCAGTAATATTAGTTATACACAAAATAAATTACACATCTTTAGTATATTTTAATTATAGTAAAAAGAGTTTCAGTAAAAAGTTCTAATTATTTTAATTATTTTACAATCGTGTATGCTAGTAAGATATTAGCTATGTTAGTTACAATAAACGAGTTGAGATCAATCAAACAAAAATATACATATATTATATTATAAGCGTCGTATTATTAATAAAGAGAAAAATATAAGAATTAATATGAGTCAAAGGAGAAGGAATGCGAGAAAATTATTATCATTTTAAACAATCTGACAAACGTTTTAATCGGTTATTGTATTAGGTAATACTAAGTGTAGTAAATATAGACTTTTAAAAAAACACGTGCCAAAATATATTTTTTTTTTTAGTTCTGTTATGAATCATATATAACGTGAAATAAAATATTGGTTATAACCTATTACAATAGTTATTTTTTAATTTAAATACCAAGTCAATATTATAATATAAATCTAAAATAAATTAACTATATTGTTGTTACAAAAATGTATTTGTGGGTAGCTTAATATTATGAAAGAAACAGTTAGTTTTCATACTATATAATTACGTGAAAAGCAATGACAAAGAGAATGTTGATTACCATTATTTTACAGCAAGAATAAAGAAAATATGATAAGAAATGCAATAAAAGTAATTTTCATCTGATAACAATAACGTTCAAATTAATTTAATTTTGTTATTTCTAATCCTATTATTTGGAGATATTTCAAACAGTCGTATATCATTGCTGGAAAGTTAAAACGAAGTTGGATGTTAAATGTTTATTTTATAACTTCCAAGCCTTAGTATTAATGTGTAAGTATATACAATATCAAATAACGAAATCGTTGTATACAATAATAAAATGGAATAAAAAATGGCTATCAAAATGTATAACTATTGCATTTAAACCTTTTATATTCTGTGTGCTTATTATCATACCAATTATTATATAATATTTTAATACGGTTTAGATATATCGTCCTACCATATAATTGAATTGGAATATCTTAGATTAAAAGTAATGTCTTATCGATATTTTTCCTTGTGGTGATGCAGAACACCACTCGTATTTAATCATTATTTTCGGAATAATAATTTAAAATATAAGATGATCAAAGTCCTATGACTAAGAAATCATTGGGACCCGCTTGTTCTAATGTAATTTTTGCCGGAAACGAAATGTCCATAAACTTAATTTTTTACGGTAATGATAACTATCATTTTGTTTAATATTGTTTATCCTGACGAGGCTTGACTTTTAACGTTGTCCACTGTGAAGATCGTTAATTCTAGAAAAAGACAAAAAATCTACAAGTATTACTACAACATAGGCCGTATTATGTATTGGAGGAATGATTAAACCTGTTAAGGTTCCCAACCGACGATACAGTAGTATAACAGACGATTTGCAATATCTATTCACACTACTGACCATCGTCCACACGAAGGATCGACCCCCCCCCCCTCGGAAATACAAATACTATTCAGTGCGTATATACATTAAGGTATACTTCCGTAGTACGAGCAGTTATACAGAGCTCCGTAAATATTATCGCGGACTCACTGTCATAGTATTGTTATTATCTTTTTCAGAACCATTTCACACCCACAATGATACCGATACAGACCACCACACTAACAACCTGGAAGTCTACGCCGGTTTTCGTATATTAGTTTTGTGCATATGCGTGTAAGGTACACATTAACGTACGTGCGTGTATAATATGCATATAATTTAATGTGTATAACACCTTACAGCGGCGGGCCGGGGGAGGGTGTACTATAATTTTCGGCATTTCCATCGCGCGGTGCGGCGGCGGCTGCATAACAAATGTCTGGCTGCTGGCGCTATTTGGAGATAACCAACCGGCTCCAGTCTCGAATTTATGTTAATCCCGTTTTCGAGGGCGTTATAATATATATATAATAGTATACAATATTATATCAATATGCCTACTGCACTGCAGCCACCTAATATCGTGACCTAGCAAAGCAATTAAGGCAAATATGTGTGTACACGGCGGCCGCCGTCGTACTCCGAGATGGTGTGAGTGCAAATGATGGCACTATATATTTATATATATATAATACTCACGTTATGTTCATTTATATATGATATACTGAATAAACTATATATATTTATAATTTATATATATATATATATACTCACTCAATCCGATGGACGACAGAGAGAGATAGTGTGAGACGGGGCTGGTTCGCAGACCAAAAGAGCTTTGTGACAAATTGCCACAATAACCAACGGTGGAACTACCCCTTCCTATATATCCTATGCGTCGTCTCCACCCCGACACGTCGACCATCAGAATATGCGCCGCCGCCGCCGCCGCCGCCGTCGCGCGGAGTAACAACGCAATAAATAGACCATTGCGAGCGAGGGGTGTCTCCTCCACTACTTCTCCGTGACCTATACCTACGGAGAGCGTGAACCTCTTCGCCCCCTCTCGGCATGTGCGCGATGAACGGTGGCAGAGGGAGAGAGAGAGAGAGAGAGAGATATAAAACGTATACGTGTGCGCCGCGTTATAAACAATAGAGTTATGGACTGCGCGTATACACGTGCGCGCACACGCACACACACATACACACACACACAATCACAGTTCTCCCAACTAATAAACCAAAACCCGTAAGTACCTCTCTGCGGAAAAGTTTTAGCTCTGCGCAACGATGTCGTCGCCACCGACTGTCGACCATAACTCGCGCGCGGAAAAAGTTGTCGAGCGCCATCCGAGAGCGCACCCGCCGCCGCCACTCGGAGACTCTTCGGCGGTAGACTGCTGCAGTATATAAATATATATATATATATATATATGTATACGAAGGACTCGGCGAATAATAATAATACGTTACAGCCGTCGTCCGTGTACTTGTATTATATTACTGTATATATATATGTATCACACACACACGCGCGCACATATTATGTTATCTAATATCATATACGCGAGAGTTAGTCGCCCGGTCATTATTTTTACAATGTGTATACGCAGTTTCGCCTTTTTCGGGAGATATTTTCTACACGTCACTCGTCCCCCATGCACGCCACCATCTCGCGACTCTCGAACAACGACCAAACTTTGATACGTACCGGGACCCCGAGCATTTATGGTGTGTACACTTATGATATTTATTTTCAGCGTCATCTGTATATATGTTTATGTAGGTCTTGAGACGATTATGACGTATAGTTGCAAGTGCAATAGAAGCAAGTCTGTTGGGGTGGGGGGGGGGGGGTATATGCGAGGTGTTCGACGAGTTCGGTCGCGTTTCGTGTCCCCAGCGAGTATTGCTTCTGGAAACGTGATAGAAAATGAAATACGGTGAAACCCCCAACAATAGATCCGCTATCGACTGTCGACGTCGTATTTCCGACGGAACATCAACTGCACAAACGAGAAGCTATATTTATGTAAATACAATGTACGGCTATGTAACCGCACTCATTATTATTTATTATTAACTATACATTATTATAGTTCTTAAGATTTACCGTTCGACGTCAAATACGTTGAATTATCGTTTTTGATATTATCGTCAACCTACTAGTGCTAAAATTAGGGGGAGGGATGCGCGTAAGATGAGATTCTTCTACTATATTTTTTCTAGTGCAACATGTACAACGTAGATATTACTATCAAAATACATAATATTTAGAATTGAAATATCTGTGTAGCTGAAAAGTAGTATTCAAAATATAAGTAAGGTTGGTAAGAGGGGGTATGGGGCAAAGCCACTTGTTACACAGTAATGCAACACGAACTCCAGAATATTGTTTTACAACCCATATTTCTTTTAGAAAAGTCCTATGTGCGTAATATACTAAACTTAATACGAATAATTATTATGTTTATTGAGGAACCATCATCGTCGTTTACGTATATATATTATAGTAGCTATCATAACAAACTCATGAGAACGTATGTGAACATGATATTATTATTATTAATAGAGTGTATTGTTTGAACGAGGCATAGTAGCACGAAGATTGCCATATGGCGTACGTTTCGAAGACCGACGAACATTGTTTATTATATATATTATATATATATATTTTTTTTTGTCTCGACAAATGCTTACTGAGAAGGACAACGATAATATTCCCAGACGATCGTGAAATAATATATAATATCTCATCTATATATTATATATACAGTATACACGCACACAAATATGTTTGTATTTAATTGGAGTTATTGGTATATTATATACTATGTAGGTACTCTGTACAACCTAAAAGTGTATGTTTTCGTAGTTGGTCGAGTTGGGAATTTTTTTTATAACACTCACTCGTATGTGTATGTATATAATATATGATATTATATAAATATAACATACGAGAATTTTTCGGTGAAATTTCACAAAATGTTATAAATTTATAAATTTAATACTTTAAATATGTTGAAATAATTTTCAATGTGACGGTATATCATTGTACTAACGAATGATATGTGCACATTCTATACAGTACCTAACCAGTTATATTTAAATACCTAAATTGTTTTGGTTGTATTATTTCGTAGCAACTACATACCATACATGCCGATAATATTAAATAGTCAACAAGTATTAGTTGTACTATGGGTAATTTGAGAAATTATTTATATTTCCCTCTCCCCCTCTCTCACACACACATACACACATAGTTTTATATTTAAAAAAATTCTAGTGGTAGTCTTTTAGAAGAAACGCCGGTAAATCATTTATATAGTGTTCAAAATATAATCATTTATTTAACTTTGGTACAAGCGATTGTATGTCGGCGTTCCGTATAGGCAATTTCGCTACATGAATGTGTGGGTACCACCTACCCAAAATAGTGTAATGTATTCGTATTTTGAGTTACTGTTAAAGTTACATTTTTTATAATAATATGATATGGAATAAATTACTTATCACAACAACAATATTATATATATATATTTCATTTAACTATCAAGGTAGTAATATTCAAACAATAATTATAGCAGTTATTAAATAAATCGTCATGGACTTTAACTATAAATAATACATAGTGCATCTATTTTTTTGCTATTTATTATACGAATTTTACGTAAACAACGGTATCAATACATTTGGTTTAAAATCCTTTTAGTCTGAAATTATGACCTAATAAGAAAAACATGGTTATATAATCCATCAACATTGAATGTTAAAGAGCTTCCCAAATATAATTAGGTAAATAATTGAATAACCGACAGGTAATCCTCATTTCTAATTTTGTAAACTCTAGCAATTCAGTCATTGTTAAGATATAATACGATAAAAAGTTTTGAGTTGCAGAATTGTACAATAATTTAACGTGTAGGTAGTATACATTTTTACATGGTCAACTAAATATCTTTTATAGAATATTTATCAAATCACAAAAACTGACTTTACGTATGTATTTTGACTCATTTAGTATGGTTACTTGCAATTCTTGGATGCCCAAGCAATACAATGTACGTGATAGTCTTATTTTATGATTATATTAAATAATATTTTAATTAGTGATACATTTTTAAAATAAAATAAAAAAAGAGATAGCTATTTTAGAACTAATGGTGCAATACTTAATAAATCAGCTAAAAACGATTTATTTGAATACTTTTATACAATATAATAATATACATAGATGTATGACATACAAATATACTGAAATAGGTAATGGTGGTGGCGGTGGTAGTGATAATAGTAATATTAAAGATATACATATAAAGCGTTCAATGAAAACAATTATAATTTATGCATAATGTTCCCGTAGGACAGCTATTTTTTCGATATATTTTGTAATTAGAAAATTTGACATGAATCGAATCGAGTTAAAAACTATCTATCTATTTCGATTAAATATAAGAATTCTTCTTATTGAATATTATTAATGTTCTTCATAAAATAATAAATTATTGAGTTAATCTGATAATGTTAAATAAAACGTTTAACGTAAAATCGAGATTATAATGTACATATGCGAAAACCACGAATATCATTAATATGGTAACAGTTAACGACGAGCTATTATTATTATTAATTATGATGCATAGATTTTAATAAGATACCAATTGTTTTAAAAATATAATCAATGCATTTGCCATGATAAAGTTATATCAGTTTAGGCAAGGAAAAAAGGATTTTCACATTCATTGTTTATTTATTAATAAATCATATTTATTATTATTGAAGTCTATACAATATATTTGTAGTAAAATAAACCAATTCCTCGAAGGTCGTATATACATTTTATTATTTTTTCTACAGTTATTTTTATCGTGATACCATTATTGTGAAGCTAGGGACTAAAATATATTTAGTAATAACTAACGAAACATATCGACGATATGTAAACGGTTTTTTTTTCAGAACCACGAATGCCACAATAGGAAGCTATCGATGATTCTTATTATTAAAACAGATAAAATACCATATCGGGAAAAATCCCCAAGGCTGATGTGATATCTATTGCCGAAGAAATATGAGTTCAATCAGTAAGGCATTCACATTCTTTATACATTTGCTTAGTAAACGATAATAATAATAATAGTAGTAAAACAACCGATGTCACGAAAAAATTACCAATGAGCTTTGGAAATTTAAGACACCGAAAAAACAACCACAGAGGCACAGAAAATAATCGTTGACCAGCGAGTACCTAGCTAGCTAACAACTAATTCGTAGTTCAATAACAACACAATGACAAGCTATAGACTGTGAACAATATTATAGACTGCTAACTGAGATGAAGGCAGTTTGACGACCAAGACCACTAAGTGTCCAGAGCGCAAACGAGATATCTCCGAAGAGTCACGATTGAAACTACTAATGTCCGTCGCACAATACAGTGTTCCCAACTAAACGTCCGAACGATGACTATAATTAGATGGCAACCAAGAGTTCTCCGGAACAGTTACGACCGAGCAGACGAATAATACCAGTCGGTCACGTCGTGTTCGTTTAGACAAGCGATTCTGAGGAATCGACCAAATAACTTAAAATGGGTTTATAGAAATACCAAACATAATATTATGTAGAAAAAAATCGTTTTGAAGGGTACCAAAACTTCTCTCGCCCCCCTCCCTTGACGCAATTACTTGAACCTCTTACAAGGCCACTTATAATTGGGTACCGTCCAGTCGTATTTATTTGTACAAGCTCATTGAATAGTTGGTACAATCGAATTAAGTGTATATATATATATATATTATAACGCATATAACTTTAAGATACAATGTGAGATGCATCAATGTCGTAATAATATAAATAATATAATTTCAAAATATATTTACTTATAGTAAAAAAACAGCTATGGAAATGGTACTTTTAGAAAAATAAAAGACATAATCATAATATTTTATTACATCATATAGGTGATGTATCATAATATAGTACTATGTAAGGTGTCTATAGTAACTTAATACGTATAAGATTTTTTGAAAACACTAAAGATTTCCAATTTGAAGAACATTGTGATATATGTCGGGACATTCGTTTAAGTTGAGATGGGTCAAATTATATATGTTTATAAAAAAAAAAAAACCAATTAATTTGAATAACTTAATTTAATTTTTATGTTATTTAAGATAATTTTAATTATTTTGTGCGTAAGCCAGACGGAACATCTCAGTTTTAATGTGCAAGAGTACGCTAATAAACGTTTTTGTTTTTCTTTTGAGGACCACGAGAAGTACTAAACAACATGACGGGTTAAGAAAAATTACTCACTAACGTTACGAGGAATTTATCCTATTCGGGTTAATTGGATTTAAGCCAAAAAAAATATGCACTACAAATACGATCTACTATGAACAGTGGATACTATATGTACTTTTCTCAAATTTATCTGACCTACATTTTTTTTTTAACTATCCTCCGTTTGTTTGTTGTTTTTGCACGTTGTGTTTACGTCAAATTAAACGTCACGACGTAAATAAAAACAAACGAACAAATATATTACACAGCGTAGACAAACTTGAACCTTGGACCATAATAATATAATAAGAAAAATATATAGTCCGACAAATTAAACGTTGCAATAATAAAATAATACAACTAAAATTAGTAGATATTTTTCCCAGCGTTACAATAATAGTAAATAACATTACATTTTCATAATATTTTATTGTCATTTAGCTTTTCAGTTAATGATAAAACAAATAGTTTAATATTAAACTGCTGCTATTGCCTGTGCAATATACTGCAGTCAACCGCCGTACTTATCAAAACCGAATGGTGATTCATTTGCGCTTCAGTTTTGATGCAATTATAATATACTATCCGCTAACGAGATCAAAGAATGCAATTCTGTATTAATGGTAAAAAAGAGATAATAATTTGCATATACATTAAATTTCGCGGTTTGAGTTTGGACAACCGATAAATGTAATTTTAAATAACTCTATTCCGTTAAATAATATGAACCACGAAGTTTTCCATAAACATAATATATTATATAGAGTTATTCAACAAAAATCCTAGTTTAATTTTTTTTTATTAAATACCTATGGATGAATTTATTGCAATTTTGATTTTGGAAATTTCAAATATATTTATGGACTAAATTTATATTCTTTTTCTTAATGAAAACTATTATTTTTTTAATTATTATTAAAAAATTGTTATAGATTTGTTTTAAAAATATGTAATGTATATTTTATTATTTTATGTTTAAATTGAAATTCTAACCAGTAATTATTGATTTAATATATTTAACCTAACTATTATTTATCTACTAAGGGTAATAGAATAATAATCTATTGTAATAGGTACTGAATATAGAAATATAATGAATTAATAGTTAATTATTCGTATCGGTAAACTAGTCAAACTAGCTTATTCAAATTTATGTTGTATAATTGTATTTTAAAACTTTAGTATTAGCAGCGATGCACTCGTAATTCACATATGACATTAGTATACATCAAAATGTATATCATCTGGTTATACAGCAGTCCATAATTGATATTTTGAATTTGATGTATTCAAATTAAATATGAAACGTGCGAATTTTTTCTTAGATTTTTACAAAGGTTAAAATATGTTATTTTATTATTATTATTTTATTTTTAAATTAAAAAATACAAAATAAATTATCATAAATAATAATTAAAAACATTTTAATAATAATTTAAATATACATGGTAAATAATAATAATAATAATTATAATATAATAATTTTAATTATACTTGGAAGTAACAAAAAAAACTAAATGTGTAGTGTATACAGCTAAAAGTTACTTGATGCATCGTGAATTGAAAAAAGTTAGTAAAATAGCTTAAGACAACTTTTGAAAATGTTATCAATAAACATAGTATTCATTTAACGTAATATTTCCAAATTTCTATCAATGGAAAATGAAATAATTTTGTATTCTAAACTGATTTAATAAATGAAAAATGTCTCTCCGAATAGTTGTAAAATTATAGTTATTCAATATTTTATTGTAAATCTTGTTCAATATTTTTAGTAACGTTGTTACTGTTCTACATCGACCATAATATATATTATTTCTAATTCTACATATATTTTGAAAGACTATGGTTTCAGTTAGCTAACTTACAGGAAATAATTTTTCCTGGCTGCTCATATAATACGTCTAAGCTTTTCTTTTTTAATTGTTGCTTAATGTCTGTCTGTTAAGTTTTTATCATTATCATTTTTATTTTTATGTATTACACTTTTATCAGTTTTATCAACAATTGAATTCAAATTATTAAATTATTAATTATGACATTACTAATGTCATTAGGTTGTATTTTGCATTTTTCAAAGTCAAAATATGGTCTTTATAATCAAGTATACGTCATATACGAATTTCCAAAAATCATAATATTCACAAATATTGATAAACTATTATTTAATATATTATTCAATTACGATATTAGCCAACAATATTAGCCAATAAAAAAATTTAATCGATGCACATATGTATGGATTGATTAATTTATTAAAAAAACTTGGTATCCTCTATAACAGTGTGCAGGTATTATATAACAAACCCTTAAAACTAAAACAACCTTTTTTTTTTCTTTTACGAGTAAAGTACACATGAAGTTGTATATTGCTGTATAATTTATTATTGACAGCTAAACCTTATCACATGTATTACCTAAATACTATATTTTTTTGGGATGTAAATAAATATTAGTATTCAGAATAACGTGAACACATCATCTTAATAATCTTAGACTAACTTAACATAATCTTCATTTTATAAGGGTTGTAACTTTCCATCCTTGACAAGTCCGAACAGTCCGGTTAATTTAGAAATATCTGGCTAAAACGTAATTAAACTTGTATCCTCCTACTATTAAAATAATAAACTCGTCAGTATACATTATAATAGATACACAATCAATCAATAATAATATTAAAGAATACATTTCATTATCGATCTTTATTCGGTAAAAATTATCAAGTTAAAGACGACACCAGCATTAAACAAAATCCATAAAAAAAATTGTATTTTTTTAAAGTACAATTCAAAAATGTTTACAATTATAATTATATTATTATATTTATAATGCATTGAGTATGTAGAAAATTATAAAAACATACTTCTGATAATTATAGTTATATGGACGTGGTAGGTAAAAATTATTTTTTTTTATGCCTTATACAAAACCAAAATTGAAGCTAAAGTTGATTCGATTTTCATTATGAACATTTTTAAACTTCTTTTTATTATATTATTAAACTTATTGGAGCGTTTTTCAAAATACGAATTCCTTAAAACTTATGCACGGTTTAACAAAATGTCCATATTCTATATATTTTGTTTGAATATATCCTAAAGCGGAATTCATATTTCAAAAATTGGCTAATTCAAGTTCTGTGTACATATTAAAGATTATTAAGGGTTCTACAGAATAAAAATTGGATAGGCCAAAGTCTCAAAAATGTTGATACAATTGATGTATTTTTCTATTCAAAACATGATTTTTTTTATGCAGCTGTATCATCATTATTAAGGAATATACTGATAGTGTTAATATCATTAAAGTATTCATTTTAACTAACCTGAAACTCTAAACAAATCTTTATTAATTTATTAATTTGGATTGGATTAGGGTAGGGGGTCGCTTACTTTTACATTAAGTTAGGTTAAGGTATATCATCGAAAGTAGTGTAAAGAATTAACCGTTCTGTGTAATACACACTGTAATATTATTTCCGTTTACTCGTGTGCCCGACAATGTATTATAATATTGCTTACTTTTACGACTAAAATGCATTGACGAATTTTGAGAAGGAAAACTGCAGTCGTAAATGAACCAAACGAGACGATGGTGAAGAAGCAATGACAATTGGGCTCGACATGAATGATCGCTCTACTTTTCATAGAAAAGTTTCCTGGAAACCATCTTTTCGCCGCGAACGCGCACAATGAATCGAACGTCGATCATTAAAACTCCAATTTAAAACGTAGTCACGGTTCGCCTGAAAACGAACCACTCGAATGACCTACGATTGTTGATTTTATTTCAACACCCATTCTATCGGAGTGTCGACGCAGTTGACATCTCGTTCGAGAAAATTGTCCTTTAATTTACACAAAACGACGACCAAATGACTGTATGGCGCAGTGGGTAGGTATACCTAAATTAATAAGTTTTTCGTTCGTTTCAAACGTCGACAAAACTGTCGGAACTGCACGACCCCGTTCATGTTAATGGTTAATGGTTTCTCAGAACAGAAATAATATAGTGAAGGTATGAATGAATAATTTAAATGTATATTGTTAATATACGAGTAGTATCTCGAATAGATCAATTTATAAGTCTTATGACATTTTTACGATATTTATGTAAATATGCAGTGACGTGTACAGTGACATTATTATAATATATCATAGAAGTCTAGACATTTTTATTTGAGAGCCATATAAATAATTAAAAGCCCTTAGTAGACCAAAATTATACGAAGGCATATTGTTTTTAATTGTAAAATAAGTATTAAATTATGATACATGACACGTCATGTAACATACAACACGGGTAGCGCATATGATTTGGAATAATACTTATATTTTTAGATTATTCGTCATCGTTCGGAGAGACAGATGAAAGTATTCGTTTTAATATAGGTAACTTATCGTGTATATTATTTTAAAAGAAATACGTTTGCCCTTACATTAGACTATTAGACTCTTTAATTTTTAAAATAAAAGCACAATCTTTCATTAAATATTGATTCATTTGGTAAAGAAATATTTTTTTTATATCTTGATTTTATTTCGCACACAACTTACTAGTGATAGAGTGTCTGTACTATTTAATATTTTTTCACCGTATAAAATGGCCAGTTCGTTTACATGTGTTATTAATTAACATTTACTGTTTACCATGTACGTATGGTAGTAATGTATCATTTACAATATAAAATTAGTGTGTCTGATTAGTTGATATAAAATGAATTATTGGTTATAAATTTCATTTCAAACTAATAAATTACGTGTTATATATCATCGGTATTCAGTATTATAGTATCATATTATCATATACAGTTATAATATAAACTGAATAAATCTGAACGTTAATACCATTAGTTTTTTTTTTTTTTTATCATCGCCTTTCTCTATAAACATAGTTACAAATTAAATAATTTATCTGAAAAAAATAATATTGATAAAAAAAAATTGTTTAGATGAAAATTACAATATTACATTAACAAAATCATGTACTTTTTTATTATTTACTGAGCTTTATATAGGTACCACATTTACATAATAATATATCTTTACAAATTGAAATGTATTTTCAAATTCTTTTTACTATATTTCAACACAAATTCCATGATCCGTGTGGTTTTTGAAAGTTCGTACATTTTTTTAAAACATGGTCATCAAAGCGTAACATTCATGAGCAACACCAATCAACAAACCAAAGAAGATGTTATCCCTTTGCTCAGAGTTCTTGAGGCCAGCCAAAAGACACTCAATTTACATTAATATTGCAGTAACTGTATTAATTTCCAAACAAATTACAAATTATAACTGTTAAGAAAAATAACATATTTATATTTTAAAAATACATATTATTTATAATCGGAAATGTTATTATCATTTTTATTAATGTTTATCACGGATCTATTACTATTAAATATTTCGTAAAAATATTAAATACTTTTAAACTTAAATTATTTTTAAACATAAGAATTATTATAAATGTATTGAAATGTTTAATATTTTCATATGTATTCATTAACGATACGATTGGTACGTTACCGATCATATTTTAATATACGTGAGTGGTATGTGAAAAAAAATGTTTAAGAACTTCTATTTTCGCCAATCGTATTAAAAATTAAAAAACATGTTCAATAAATAAATATTTTAATTTGAATTGAAGATGGTATTCGTTCTTCGCTGTCAAACTAAGGTTATACTGTACAGTATACAGTATCAATTGAATTATGACATAAATATTTTTAGAACGTTTATTAACGTTTATGAATTAAAAAAAAAAAAAAAAAAAATGTTGAATTCAATATGTATGATCTCAAATTTCCTTTAACTTTGTTACCTACCAATATGATATTATGATGGATATAAATGTGAAAGTAAAATGTGTTTTAATAACTTTTTATTCATTCTCCAAGACATAATTTAAATCTCATTTTTAATACTACTAAAGTATATGACATCAAAACTAAGTTGTGTTTCAGTTATATTTTTATGGTACTTTATGAACTCCGATATTTTTTGTAAACTATGGTAAGAATTAATCGCTGGGGGCAACAAAAATACTTTTCCAGCGTGAAAAAATCAAGCACACCCATTATAAATTAATAATATTCCGATTAAAACGGATGATAGCAATGAGTTCGGGTGTTTTTTCAAAATAAATGCATATTCAGATCACAATATTATTTTCGTTTAACGAACCTTGAAATAAAATAGTATTTTATTTTTAAATTCAAACTTTTATAGATAATAGAAAAGATATATTTTAACGAGTCGTTATTTCCATGTAAAGAAAATCTGTAATGGGAATTTTGAAAAATCGTCATAACAACGAAGACGAGAAGTCAATTTATTATTTGAGTAGTTTATTTGTATGCTTTCAATATTCTGATGGGTTCGTGCTTCGTATATACACTATATACATACATACGCATTTACGTTAGAAGGAAACAATAATATATACATAGGCATTGGAATACTAAAAAATCAGCATGCACACGGAATGTATTTTTTAAATAAATAATTTATAATAGGAATATATACAATTTGTTTCTGTGATTCTGACACAATATTAACACGAATGTATTATAACAATATTATGTGTGTGTTTTTTATAATATAATTTCAAATATTTTTTTTATAATATATTCACAAATTGTATAGATAAAATTATTTTGTCACAAACACCTTATGTACTCAACATAAATCTAACCCCAACTAACTTGGAAAACACATCATGCACTCTAACCATTGTACTGTTTTGCTTTAAAATAATTACGCTGGATGTGTCCCGGGAGTGCGTTTAATCGTGATTTTAGTAAGTATCAATCAATAAGTATTTACGATCGGTATCTGAGTGATGAATTTGATGGACAATTTATTTTACACGACGTAGAAAACTGGTTGATAATTCAAATATAAAACAGAGTAATATTTACGTGACGGCAAACAAAAACAATCGACCGTTAAGCATTTCATTGCACCGTCGGGTGAACTGATACTGTAAAAATGTCACATTTTAACAATTAGGTTTCAATCGATATTCGAGTGTACATGCAGCGTCGTACGGAAGTTGAAAAATCGCTACAAAAAAAATTATAACAATAATGATTTCCGTTTTTTTTAGCTCCACTCATTCCATCACCAGTATTTTATCAATATTTTCGTATGCATACACCACGCACAAGAAGTGCGTGATGCCCACACATCAAATAAAAAAATTTAACAGACCCATTTTTCAGAATTTTAAATTGTAATGCTGTTGTGATTTGAATTATTAGCAAAATACACACATTTCATAAATATGAATATATTATGCAATAATATATTATATATATATATAATATATCATATTACAGTTCACATAACGACGATTAACCTGTAGCTAAATTGTATTAACATTAATAATTGTGCATTTTTTTTTTCTTTACAGTATGTTATGTTTACGTTATTATTTGTGAATTACAAGACGTATATATAGTTTAAAGTCAAAGAGGTCTATTTCACATAATTCATCTCAGTAAACATGGCACGTATATTCTACATTTATAAGTATAACTTTGGTGTATACATAATTATTATTCGTATGGTATAAGATACGTTGAAATAGGTTTATTTAAAGTTCCATACATACACTATATAATACATGTAATCGTATATTTTTCGTGATAAAATTATATTTATTCAACGTTAATCATACGTTGATCAATGATTGATCGAATTTATATCGAAGTAAGGGTACGAATAAATTACATGTATACTATAAAACGTATTATTTATCTAACCTAACTAGTACACTGAGTGTATTATAGGCCTTAATAAGAACAAGTAATGATACTATAAATTATTTTTCTCATTATTCAATATACGATAAGTGTTGTAAATATTTTTCGGCACTTTTAAAATGTACGTTTATAAGTATTAAATTTAAAATTCCGTTATTATTTTTGTTATCAATTTGATTTCTCCGTAAAAAGTTTTGTTTCCTCCACGCCTATTCACAACACGTACACTTTTTTCGTTTTTATATTGTAGCCGCATTTACAGCTCATTAACATTTGTGAGTTTAATTTAGTGCAGGTTAAAGGTGGCGGCTGGCCAGTCATACCTACCGTCATATATTTGTAAATATAGCCATTATTAATCATTTTTTTTTTTTTTTTTTTTTTTATGTAGGGCCAGGGAGACCACTTTTTACAGTATAATAAATACTGTGTCGAGCCAAAAGTGTTAAATTTATTTTTATATTTATATTTACTTAAACGTAAATTATACAAGTATGTAAGTTATTATAATATACAACAGCATTATTACCAAATAATAAATTGTTACAATTTTTCTAGTTTATAAGTACACACACTTCACCATTTAGTAGATCTTCGATATTCATCCAGTAATCCTAAACACTGATGACCGGTGGCTCACATCACTCGTTAATACTCAGTATACACACTAAAAATAAAATATATATATAAAGGTGTATAAAAATACCTACAAAACCATAGTAGTACGCAACGAATTCATAGCAACTGTACGCGGTGTATTCGTAAATAAACTTGAAAACGATCCTCTGAAAAATTAAAAATATTAATGTGAAAATTTTTAGTTTCAAATCGTGAATTTTAACAATATTTAAATGTTTTAATAGCCACTTGTACAGATATGTATATAATATATATGTTATTTATAAAACGTAATCGATGTTAATGAAATATTTTAACAATGTATAAATTATAACAGCTAAAAATCAGCTATAATAATCGTTGAGACAGTATAAAAATATCTTAATATTAGGTATTGAAAACCACAAAGCAGAATTTATCAAATCTAATGAAAAAAAAAAAAATTCAATTAATTATCAATACTTACATTAAATGTCAAGTCCTTAAACGTTTTTTTAGGTGCACTATCTACGTTTATTGGTGCATTTAATGGTAAAATAATATACACTATCCAAAACTAAAATTATTTTACCTGCGTTGTACAATGACATAATACAATACGTTCAATATATAAAATAATTATAGAGAATACTCGTATTTTATTGATAAAAGTAATATGTCAGTGGCTGCAAAGTCTTCGGGATTAACTCTCTGATCGAGAATCGCCAGTACAGAAGTGTAACGTAGGTTCACAATGTACGCAAAGGGTCCATCCGAGTACATATTATTGTATCTATAATACATGGACACGCGTAAAACGTTTGGTAGACAGAGCGGAATGGGTACTGTCCGTCACCGGTGATCATATAAGGGTACTCGCGGTACGAAAAGCTTTTACGCGAGAGTACGAGGGATAAAAGTTTGGCGCCGGTTTGACGTGACGGTTCCACAAAAAAAAAAAAAAAATAAAAATAAATACAACCCTCAAACGGAGAAAATATCTGTGGACGACTGCAGGGGTGGTGTAGCTATTAAATAGGGGCGATGCAGGTCATAGGAGAAAAATACGACCGGTGGGCTGGTGGGCTGTTGAATGGGCGAGGAGTGGGCGCAGTTGACCGTGTAGGAGGAAGGGATCGGATCGAGATTCGAGAGCTAACAATAAACGAAATTGATATCTGCTCGCCCGTGACAGTTGATAAGTAACGTGCATTGCTGGGAACTCTAAATTATTGGTGTATTTTCGCGGGAACGCGTCCGAAAAATGGATTTTTATTATTATCGTAAAACGAACCACCGTCATCAAAGGAATCCGATATATCGATATCGCAAACTACGATGTGTATTATTATCATTGTTAACAGAGCAATTTACTTTATTAACGAAAGACCGTCGTTTTCTGTAGTTTGTGTTTTATTTGTAAAAATAAAAATGTTTTAAATTCTTTAAGTTATCACATATTACATATATTTGTAAACATAATTTGTATGCTCAAGTAACTAGATTTGAAATCTAAAATAAAAAATGGATCAGCTAGACACAAAATATGCATTTTAATAAGTAATATAAATATAATATATTAAATACTCGTATAATTCAATTGATTTATTAAAAAGTGATAATGATAAACTGTTATCAATAATTTATCATTAAAATGTATGTACATACAGTTAGGCTGAATATATTGTTGCACTTTATTTATTTATTTTTTTGTCGCGCAAATCAATATAAACGAACAAAAAATCTATAAAATAGTTTCCAAATTGGAACTTAATCCCACCCTCAATATTATATTCACCCTTTTGCGTAACATACTCACATACCATATCCAATATCAAAAAAATAGAGTTATTATATTTATTAAGTTTAAATAGCTTATAACGTACGAAGAATTCAATGGAAAAATGCAAAGCAAGATGATCCTGGAATATGTTCTACTCTTTACTACGCTCTCGGCTGAGCTTTATGAATTTGTATAAATATAATAATAACCGTTTGTTAAGCAATAATGATTGATATTTTTATAATAAATAAACGTGTTTATAATATAAAATTAAAAATGTGTGTTGTCTAGTTTTAAGGGTAGTAAAATACTAGAAAATCATAAGTATTTTAATTAAAATATTAAGCTATAAAATAATATATATATAGCCGTATATAGGTATTAACATTGGTATAAATCTAATGAAAGAAATAATAGTATTTTTTTAATAAGTAATAACTTATGTAGTGTATTATATGATCAATAAACTATAGCTATTATACGGCCTAACAATAGGTTTTTAGAAATATATTTTTAAAACATTCTATCAGTGGCGGATCAAAGGGGAGGATGGTTGGCAGAGTGGCACGTGTCCAATTAATCTAAAACACTAAACCTTCTTTTATTTTTGCGCGTTTAATTTATCGATGTATATTGATATCTATGAAAATTCATGAAAATATTTATGAAAAAATTCATAAAAAAGACAAACAACTTGTACGTTTCTAGGACTGTTAATTTATTTAAAAACTAAATTAATTAAATAATTATGACGATAATAACTAATTTTTTTAATAATACATAATATATGATACGTCCAACCGTTCTAAGCTGTTATTATTATATTATGTTTATATTATCCTTGAAATCCACGTGTATTATATTTTCAAGCAATTTATAACATTTTATAGTACTTTATAATAAAAGAACAATGTTTTGTATATTTTATTATTTATCCAAAACTATTGTATACTGATGTTTAAAGATTAAAAAATTACATTTCACTTAAACACAAGTTCGTTAAAAGAATAAGATATATTCCCGGTACATGATATTTATCCGAGATTTATTACCCGTAGAACAAATTAATTGTGGTATGTATTTATAAAAGTATAAGCAAGAGTTATTTATATGCGTACATTATTGTTTGCGATAAAAATAAGTGTTTATATCTGAATACCTAAGAAATAAAAAAAAAAAAAAACTATACAACGATAATAGTATACAAACTTATAAATATATTTTGAAAAAATGATGAAATCGACTATATGTTCGCCCGTAAATCATTATTAATGGAAAATAATGGACATTTTCGACCTTTGGATAAACAATCGATATACTCTATTGCGAAATCAAAATGTTAATTAATGATTATCAATAAATTGGATGACTCTGTCAGGGACACTTTATAGTAAACAAAAAAAAAAATAAATAAATAAATAAATAAATAAAAACGAAATCAAAAATCGTTCATATTATATAACAATATACTTGGACTTGTACTAGTTTTTTAGCTTAACAATGTTACGTGCATAAAATTGCCTATCCGGACGCCGTGTGACCAACGGTAAACATAGGAAGCCGGATTGAGGTGCCCCCGATAAGGTTTGTATACCTATAATGGCATTCGGAGCCCGCATGCTAGCTGATGTTTCGGCGGTCGTGTAACTCGCACACCGCGGATATCTACACGCAAAACCCGACGACGACGTAAGCTCGACCGCCACCGCTGCGTCGGAATTTGTATCACAAATGTTAGCACGTCTACACCCCCCCCCCCATCACGACCGTGCTACGCTGCCCACTCCTTATTTAATACGGTCCGTCGTGCATACTTCGCGTTGACCTAGTAAAATATTGCGCCCACCGACATCGCACCAGATCTTCCGACATTATTGAGGTTTGTTTTTCTATCGTACTACGCATAACGGCTACGCACAGCTGTTCGTAGAAAGCTGCCACGTTGAAACACGCTGGCCGCTTAAAATATTATTAAATATTGTCAACAGAAATATTTGATAAAAGTTATAGTTTTAATTTTTTCCAACACCGTGAGAATGAAAAAATGCATGGTAACGGTTTTAATTTGATTTCAGAAGTTAATTTATTATTTCTCCGAAAACTACTTAAAATGTTTTGTGATAATAATAATATATTGAATTATCAATGCAATACAACCTCTAAATGAATATTAATCATATTTTAAAAGCACTATGACATCTTTTGTGCACATAAAGTAGTTCCTATCCCAAAAGCTAACTTAATAACTCTTTGCGCCCGATTGCCTAATCAACTTTATTCTGTAAACTAGTCGAACACGCCGTCGTCTAAAACACACCTGACTGGTGGTTAGATATTAACTTAACTCTACCCAATAACTCGTATGTATTTAGACAAGTTATTATAGTACTTCTGACTGCTCTATAAACTTTATTGGTACAATTGATAAATCTTTCAACAACAGACCATACCTTGTTGCCACCTTCATAATAGATTAAAACCGTGGTGCCTTGGTGGACACGTGGGTATGTTTCACCAACACCACGCGGCCTACTTCAAACAAGCCGACTGAGCTTGATCGTGTTTAATATTAACATAGTATTGTACTTTATAGACTATATTATGATTTACTATCTTCATTCTTCGCCATTATTACCTCACAACGCACTCATCTATTATCCCCCTTTTAAATCTTCAAACATCCTTTTCTATTATTCGACATATTATATTCTCCGACCGATCAAGAAATATAATACTTTCCTTATAATTCACTAACTAGTAACTACACATGCTACATAATATATCAATTGATTGTTTTTAAGTATATGTAAATGTTATAACCTTGTACATTTTAACTTAATTGTTTAACTTGCAAAACTTATTTAAACACAACATTTTAATTAAAAAATGTAATGATTTGGGCAATTTACAAAAATTTAAATAATAATTAAAAAATTGCACAAGTATGCATTATCAGCATAGTATGCATTCATTAATATTTTATATCATATAATAATGTAGTTAAAAAATTATCAAAACCTAAAAAAAAGTATTATTGATTTATAATTATATTAGGTATATAATAATATAATTATTATATTGATGCATTATAATCACTACTTACTTAAAGGTCGTCATTGCTGACTTAATACTATTGGCGTTTTCTATTAATTTTATAGAAGTTCAGTTGAAGTTACTTATTATTCGGTAAAAGTTATTGTTATTTAAAATTAAATTTTATTAAATTCGTCAAGTGGAAACGATTAATTATTAAGAGGAATCCAAACTTAATTAAATTTTTATGTTTAACAAACGAAGTATAATTTTATTTAAATAGAAATAGAAATTATAAGTTATTCATTTCCACACTATTGATTCTATTCCGCAATTGGAAACAAATATATTTTATTATAGTTTTTAGTTTTTAGTAATTAGTATTATTTAATGTATAACATAATTTACTTATTGAAATATCATAAATTATAACAGACGTTTTCAAATGTATTCAATTTTAATACATTTCAATATATATATATAAAAAAATAAAATGTAAGAACCATCTAGTATTATACGTATTGATGTGTAATCGATTTATTTATATATTAAACATGAAAATGTACGAGTATAAGTCAATTATTTCAGCTGAAAACTTATAAGTAAACAAATAATACGTAATTTTTAAATAATATATTATTAATAATGTAAATATTGCAGCAAGTACCGACAATACAAATATTTTGTTGTTAACACAATGTTATTTAGGTACGTCTTGTTTAATTTTAATCATATTTACCCGAGACTTGTGTTTGTATGAATTTTTCGTTGTTATTTTTTTTTTTTTTTTTTGCTATTACATTATAAAATAAAAATCGATTGAAATCATATTAACAGTGACTCATTCATAAATCACACATGAATAAATGCTTGTCATATTCCACGTACAATATATAATGTCAATATAAATTCGTTGTTAAATATAATAATACATGTATATAGTTTTTTTTTTTTTGCAAATCCTATTCCACTTGATCACGTTGACGTTGTCATTGTGATTCGGGAAAGTGAATGTCTTTGTACACTAAAACAAACATTCGAAATTGATTAATTAACGACTTGTAACAAACAATTTATGTAGAAATTGTTTTATTGAGAACCAAACGACGGCTTATAGATAATTTCAAATAAAATAACCGGCATGGTGAAAAAAATAAATAAATAAAAATATTATTATGGTTACTGGAGTAGAAATTTACTATACAGAATACACAGCGCCGCTTATTAAAAAATAAAATATAATTTTTTATAGCTCTTTTATTTTATTCAAAAACTGTCAAAACATAATATAGTGCAGTGGTGAAGTAAAGCATTCATTTATACGTTACGTTAATAAAATAACGTTTTAGAACAACATATTTAGATGCGAACGTAATGAAAAAAAAATCAAAAATATTTATTTTACAAATTATCATAATATTAAACTTCAATATCATATTGTGTACTATGTAAACATACTACCAATTATTTTTATTAATTTTATGAAACGAATCAAACAATAATTGTTTATTGTTATATTGTATTGTGTAATAATAGTAATACAACCCGCGACCGGTCCTTTTTGGTACTTAACAACTCTTATGATATGAAAATATTATATATAATGATACAAAAACTATAAAATATTGAAAAAATATTATCATCCCACATTTTATCTTAATTCATGGAATTATGATTTTTTTTTTATATAATATAGTTTCCAAACCACTTTTTTCTTTTAGATTAACTATTCTGATTATAACATATTAATCTTTTATGGAAAAGGCCCGTGGACCAATTATTTTTATAATACTAAGATAAAGGGTTTTTTTTTTTTTAATGAAAGTCAACCAATTATAAGTTATAAACTGAAATAAATTATAAAAAATGTATTCACATGTTAATTTCAAATTTCATTTTTATTATACAACATTTATTTCCAATAAACACAATTTTGTATTAATATCTAATCATTAAATGTATTGTTTTAAAATATGAATATATATTCTACTCTAAAACGATGAGTATGTTTTCCAATAATTTATTGTATTCGAATACATAGGTATAGTGTATACAGTATAAAAAATATATTATATTCAAATTGCAGTAATATGATTTCCATGGTAGGTTTTATCCTTAGTCAAAACTTTAATACTCAACAAATATTAGTTGGGCTAAATTCTTAACCAGAAGCCTGGCCGCATTATTCGTTATTATTTTTGCATTTTCAGTTACAGATAGCCCAATTAATGGTTTTCAAAACATTTCATTCAAATAATATGTTTTGAAGTAATTGAATATCCTGAGATGCAAATTTACAATATCTTTGTCGAAACACTATTGACAATTATTTGCCAAAAATTAGAGTATTATTAAACAAAAAAAACTTTTTCTTTTTATGTATTAAAATGTTAGCTTTTATTTTTTAAGCTAATAATAAATGTTTATTAAATGTACTGTTTTATTTTATTGTCATTATTCGGAAATTGTAATTTTCAAAGAAAAAATGCTATGTATATAACTTTTCTTTTAAGCCACATGTTATCGATTTTTTCTTTGTTTAAACTATTGTAACTCAATCAAAATCATGGATATTATAAAACCGAATACATATTTTTTAACATGAAATTTTTATATGAGATATATAAACATACATCCAAAATCGATATCTCAATTAGATCGACCCGTATGGAATTAAAATAGGTCTGGTTAGTACACCATATTTATCTAGAGAAATAGATGCATCAAATAATATTTAAAAAAATATTTGGTTTAAAATCATTTATTAAAATAGGTAACAGTGCTCAAATGAAAAAAAAATATATTTTTTCATGACATTTTACAAATGGGTAAAAACAAAGGTATTAAAAAATAAATAGTCCTTAAGTATATTTAAATTAGAAAAAAAAATCATATAATCTAAGCAAATGGAAAGATAAAAGGGTTAATCATCATGGTCGTGAATCCCTTTGTACATTAATCATCATACACGTAAATTCTGATAATCTATCACGTGCACTAAATCTGTGTAATGATAATATTGTTACCATTGCCGACAACAGATTGGGTAAGGTATGAATTCAGCTTGATGAAAGAAAAAAACTGCCCAAACATAAGATTACTGTTATCGATAATGACTCATTTACATATACGTACAACATGTTAATACACTTTAGGATAGTAACGATCAATATGTATAGGTACGTGGCGTTTATTTTTATATCATATTTCTTGGAACAAAACGATTCAGTATATTTAAGTTATACAGCATTTAAAAACCGCGTAGTTTAACACTATTCGTTAACGACGATCACGCGTTTAAGAACAAACAAAATTAACGAATAATATTGAATATTATCATAACAGTTTTAATATTACAATTTCATAAGAACGACAATTATCTCCCCGTGTACATAACTGGCCCAAATGGGTTGCAGTTTTGCAACGTGGTCGAACGAAACACAATGAGCTGTCATCTAACGGTTTCGTCTCGGGCCGTCGGTCGAACGCGCGCGTGGACTGCGTGGGACGATTATAATATTATTTTAATATCCTATGGTTTTTTTTTATTATTATTATTATTATTATTATCTTAGATTTGACCGCGGGTCACGGTAGCGGTGTAAGAAACGGCATATAACGTAATATATTATCGTAAATTGTAATGGGTTTTATTTTTCGTTTAACGTAACCGTACCGCACGTCGAAACGGGTCGCGATACGATGCCATACTTTTTAATGGTGCGCGTGACGTGCAAAACTGTCCGTATACAACTACGGGCCACGGTTAAATATAAGAATTGAAGATGATCTACAGTGCCATGCACGGTTAAACAGCGGAATGTCGCGTGTCGAATTCCGGAACGGAACACATCTAAGGCCAACTTATTTACGTTTATCCGCAATACCTCGGCGTACACGCGTATTATAATTATATATAGGTGCGGGAAAAGTGCTGTATTTTGGATTCAAAAGGTACGCGGCCTGTATATAGTATAGGTACCTCTACAGCTACTATTAGATACGGAAACACACTGATCGGTATGTACGGTATGAGAACCAACAAAGGCGCATACCACTGCGTGTGTAGCGTGGTCTATGCGAGCCATTTCAGCGAGTCGATATAAAATAATACACGGCCACCTAGGCCAGCTGTTCTAAAACTGTGGTCCGCGTTCCCGCGGTAGTCATCGAAACCATCGTGCCCCGCGGGGTCCTAGCGGTGCTGTCGAGTGACGCTTTGAAAGTACGAATTCGAAAAAAATTAGAAAATAACGGTTATAGAAATTAATTATATAATAATATTATTTTATAGAATGATATAGTTCATCAATTGAAATACCCATAAGATGATTACGCGTAAACAATGTTTATATTTATAATATTATGTTTATGAAAACTGTTTGACTACTCCGCAGTACACCAATTTGTTCGAGTCAATACATAATATATAAAATATTTCGAACTATTAAATATTAATCTAATTTTAAATCAAATTCCGTGATTTTTATCGTTTGTGTCGCTATAGCGCACGAAAGCTAATTTTCTTTTAAAAATATTTTTATCCCCAGAGACTTTACACGATCGCACGCAGTGAAGAATCATATATTTTGTCTTCATTACAGGCGTGTACGCTATAATAATATTATATTACCATGTTATTATACGTACTTTCATTATTATTTACTGTTGCCACGTTTTTTTAGAAGGATTGATTTTTTCGCATTACTGTGTAAAACTATATAGTAAACATTCATTCGCTTTTGATGGATTTAGAAAATTGTTTGATAAATATGTATTATAATGTAATATGTACGACGCTGCTTTTTCCAGGCATTAGCAATTTGCTCACGTCCAAGGATATTACAACAAACATTTTGCCTAAGATCCTACATGTCCACTTTTCTTTATTTTTTTTTTTCATTTTTATTTTTATTATTTGATCTGAGGATACTCAGATGTACTGGGTATATTTTTATTATTTTTATACTAAAAATTATTTTTATGACGTTCTGTTCGTTTTTGATTCACACTTAATATTTTTAACGTGATTCATTCAAAAAAGTATTGTGAATCATCAAAATATTATGCAAATTTATTCGTGATTAACAAGTGATTTTTCAGTTATTTTTACTAAGGATAACATTTGTGAACTATGGTAATTGAAAAATGAAAATTATAGTAGTTAATATTAATTTGAAACCATATAATTTATAAAAACTGTCCGAATAATGTGTTACATTTTTTTTTTTTAAATATCTTATGTAAAATAATTACTAAAATATTTTATCATTAATAAATAAGTTTAAGCAACTTGTTAAAAATTTATTTAGTTACATCAAAAATGTTCGATTTAATAGTCGAAAAGATTAGAAAGAATTTTTAAAATCAAAAATTTATATAACCACACGACACTGCTTAAATGGCATAAAAAAATCAAAGTATATGGAAGTATAATCCATAAGTATACTTGAAAATGTTAATAATTCAATTATTAAAGGATAAAATAAGTGTCGTATATATATTATAATATCAGTTAAAATTATATTTATTGTTTAAAGAAGCATTTCACGTGTTAAAACTATACACATATACCTGTAATATGCATTTGATTATGATAAAACTTTTATTTAAGTTTAATGTCAAAAAAAAAATAAAAGTGTACAGGTGGACTTAATCAATAAATACAACTCACCAATCATAATAATTTTTGGAAATATCATCTAATATATTTATTGTTTTTATTGTTTTTGTTGCACATAGTCATTATGATTAACATTAACCATAATATAAAAGTTCGTTAATATGGCCGGAAAACGCAAACGATTTGGACTGTTAGAGCCTTATATACATTATTAAAGTCAACGTAGATATTGTATTACTATTACATGAAAGGTTTTTGGTGTCAAAGTTAATGTGCCATATCCATAAAAAAAAATATGTGGTCAACTGCCTTTCTATTATTTATTCGTCCTGTATTTTTTTATATCACTTCATGTATTCGACAATAATAATCTGAGCGTACTGTACACAAAAATTCTTTGACGGAATCCGCTGATATCGCGGTTCCGAGAGAGAGGGAGGAGATAAAAGAGTACGATAACCGGCAACTCTGGTATTTTTCCAATTTCCAAGAGAGAATTTAATCTATTTATGTGCAGCTTAGGGTAACATGTACACTGTACAGGTAGCGATGCTTTTCAGACTGCTGAACGGCGATAAGTCACGGTGTTAGTGGCATGCCAGGGTATTTAATATCAAATTTAACCCCATCCCCCGTTCGAATACCTGACATGGTACGACGTGGACCGCGGTAGTTTTTGCAGTGATTTTGAGTAGCACATTCTCTAAAGGACGCGTTAATTGCCCTCGTCGTCCAAGCATGCATGTACACTAACTCATTTATACACCCCTATGACAATGTTTCCGCTAGCAATCACAGACGCCACATATAATAAATATAATATAATATATTAGGTGTACAATGTATACTATACCTATACAAATGCGGTGTACACGTATGCTTGATCCAAGAGTTTAATTTAATCGGGTCGTGTATGACACATTATCGCGCAATTGTGAGCATGTAATAAATCAACACGATTTAAAACCACTCGAAAAAGAAAAATCACGCATGTTGAGAAAGGAAAAAGGATGATAAAAATAGAAAAATAGATAATGAAAAGAGAGATGAGCGGTATGAGTTTGGCTATTTGGCGTGGGGAGGAAAAATTCGCCAAGGATTGCATATAATATTATATGTATGGACTGACGTGGTAAGAAATGTTATTTATATTATTACTATTATTATTCGGAAAATTATGAATTTTTTTCATTCGAATTTGTGAGCTCGTTTCAACTTGATTTGTCATTCAAAATGTTGTTAAGTGTCACTATGAATATTATTATCTTCCGTGAACATTTTAAAAATACGACTGCAATGATGATATCTGTAGCTAATACATATTTTTGCACGTATTGGAGAAAATAATTGTTCACTGAAAATCATATTTGTCTCATATTCTTCTTAATTCGGTGAACCCAATAGTTGATTTCTTATATCTTTCTGTAATTTTTTTTCCACGCAGAGACTTCAATATTATTATTTATATGAAAGTCTAAAAATCACCCGGTAATCTTTGACATTGTGACAACTCGCCAACAAGCTGTCACGAAACACATGCTCATAGTCGGATAGCTTATATGTATAATGTATATAATTTCTGCAGAAAACCGATTGATTGTTATTTATTTATTTATTTATACGAGTTGAAAACCATTGCCGGAGTCGAAGCGCATATTACTCGTATACGTGAGACGGTCATACCGTTTATCGTATAATAATAGAAAATATTGTATAGTTTACATGTGTCATAAAAATATATATCGTTTCACACACTGCAATAATGTACGTTTGTGACAATATAAAATGTTCAGCCGAAACGTTCTTTATTTGAAATCTCGTTGAACTCCTCCTACACTACTTCAGCACTTCTTGTGAAGGGTGGTAACAAAACCTTTTTTTAAATTATACTTTAAATTTGTCAACCATCATAGCCCGTTAATTAATAATTATTTCATAGGCACTTGAAAAAAATGCTTCACAGCACTCAATCGAATTTGAAATATTCTTTATTTCGATTTTCGACATTTCAAAAACGTTTCAATCTCCGAGTAATATATTATCATTATTTAAATTTTAAAACAATGTAAAATATATCATATGTTTGAATTATCGTATAGCATATTACTACTTTCTTTTGTATCCGTAAATAATATAAAATAATATTTTATATATTTTAAATTGTACATACAGTACTTAATTAAAAAATAAAAATAAAATAAAAAAAAAATATATATATACCTTCCACTTGTAGTGTTGTAGCCCAGGGAGGGCTGCCGGGCTCAAGCCCCCCTCCCAGAAATTCCAGACGACAATAATTGTATTAATTTAATTACTGTTTGTGATGATAAAGTAACGCGGTTCTTATCAAACTTACTTGATCTTGATATTAACCCAGAATATAACAATTTTATAATATAAATATATAAATTATATTGTCAGAAATACCGTGCAAACTTAATTTGTTGTCTTAATTAGCCATAAAAAATTAAGCCCCTCCCCCCGGAAAAAAATCCTAGCTACAGAACTGTCCACTTGTGTATCCGTGTTATTAAATTAAAATAAACGATCTAACTTAATTTAACAAACAACCCTAACCATATGCAATAACTATATGCTCAAACAATTCAGCTTGTTATTTAAAACCTTATTTCGGACCATCAGTATATGCAATATGCAGTACACTTATAAAACTACACACAATAGCATATACCTACCGATTTGAAAACCTTTATTATATAATCAGTCACTATATAGTGACTATAGCTATAGCTATCAACAAATTAAATTCACTTTTATGTTCAATTAATGATTATGAAAATTCTATTTTTTTCCTTCAAAATTAACTTTCCGGAATACTGTACATCGTACAATAACAATATCGTTTTTATATCTGCATACGTAAAATACTATGGTAATAACGATGTGTGCAGACGGATCTATGTTATTATAGTACACCCCACAAATACCCGAACCCGCATAATTTGTCCGTACGCTCGAGTGCGATCGATCTGGATCGGACACGCCGGATTTACAACGCGAAAATTCGTACTGAACTAATTTTGACCGATAAATCACTTTTCCCCGTTTCGGTTATACATATTATACGCCGACCGTGCCGCCGACATTTTCAAATTTTAATCGCAAGACCCTGAACAGCATTATCGCCACTAAGCCCCGTGCTGCAGGCATATCAAACGCGTACGCATATTGCATCGTTATAATCCGCTCGTAACCCTTTTAAAAATACATTTCATGTATTATATTTTATGTGTGCATGTGCGTAATAATTTTTAAGCAATAATATGTATAATATGTCGTACGAGAGTGCGAGCAACTCCCTATAGTATGTTATAATATTATTCGTCACGGTAACACATTCCTACGGCAAACCACTGAATAGATATATTATTATTATTTTACTTAAGTACTACCTACACTATACTTTGATTATCGTATAAAATCTCCCAAATTTAAGTGAGTTGATTTTTTATACCAAAGTTTTCTCCGGGCGTTTTTTTAGGCAATTTAAGTACACTAAAGTAAAGTGTATGGTCGATTGCTCTAAACATTTATAATCCAGATGAAGAATTCACATAAAATATGTATGGTGAAAAAATTAGAATATACAGAATATTTTTTATTGATTTGTTATCGCTTATTTATATACGTTTTTAACATTCACTTATTAAAAAAACATATGTCATCGGTTATATTGAAAGTCAATTGAAACTTTAACAAATTTAACTGTCTTATAACAATATGTATCGGAATTAATTAAAAAAAAAAGCTTGATAATCTTTTGTATAAAAAAATAAAATATTTAAAACGTTGACAATTGTTGTGAGTTAAAGTGTAGACATTAGAGATTTTATAAGTTAGTACCTATATATCAACTATATACACACGAATTGATTAACAAACTCATTAAGTACCATCTACAAAATAGAAAATAATAAAACTGTTTACTAAATACTAATTTATTTTATAAATAATAAATTTATTTACGCGATTTCGACAAATAATGTAAAAAAAAAAAAATAAGAAAGACAATTGTCTTTATTCTCTGCAGTTACTTAAAATTAAATTAATTTGTCATTTAGTAATTTATTATGCAAACGTTATGTATACAAGTTCACCTCCTATTATTATATTAATTACTCACTTATGACGTATTTTCATATTTTTCAACAAGGCCGTATACAATAAATAATAATATATTTTAATACCAGGAAGTGTAATTAATGGCCTAAGCAAGACGCCGTGTTATGCATAATACTATATTATTTTAATACTCGCAATATTAAAATAAAATTATAGTCATTTTGAGATAAAGGTCTTTGATTAGTTTTGATAAATCCTGTTAACAAAAAATCTTACTCTATTAATTACTCATTATTACGAATCATATTATGACAAAATTGTATATTTTATATCTTTTCCATCCATGAAAATCTTTGGTCAATTAAATTATTGCACTGATATAATATGTGTATTATACAGGCGTAACTCCATATTACAGTGCCGTAAACAAGATTTTTTTTTTTTTTTGAGGGGATACTTAAGTTTTTCTCTAATTTTTACAATGCTAGAATTACCTACGTGTCATTTATTACTTGTGATCTGATTTATTTATTAACTGCTTACCACACATACTTTTTTCTAATGACTGTACAATATTATGTTAATAACTACGGTATACGTTTTACATAAAAATCTATTAACGTTGTTATAAACCATAGATTAACGTACGGTATAATTATTAATAGAAGTATATTAATGTGCTGTAAACATGAAATTGTATTTTTTATTCGAATATTATTACTAACCAGAATACAAGACCATAATTTTGAACATTTATAAACGTATAATATAATATAAAACAAGCAAACAAGCCAAGGATGACCCTAAACAAATGGGAAAGCTAAAAGTAAAGGAGATTATTATGGAGTAACTAAACAAATTAAATGATTAAGAACATAACAAAAGTCACAGTTTGTACACGTAGTAGCGATAAACAATTAATTGTGCGAAGGCGTGCGTTCATAGTATTCGTACGACGTGCATACCAAATGTATAACAAATAAAAATAAACAATAGTCTCTGAGTTACATTATTTTAAGTTATAACCTTATGTTTTTTGGAATTGTGATTATAATTATTATCCACGTGTACATATTATGTGTAGTATTGTAATATTAAATACAGTGTGTGGCGAGCGCCACGTATTTATAAATAAATATCGAAGGCAACGATGAAATTCAAATCGATCATTTATTTTAACACCATGCTTAATACTTATTCATTACTATTTAACATTTATGAAGACAAATTGTGAATAATTTATCATGGATTTACTTTGAATAATATATCAATAATATAAATTTTATGAGATTTCCGTACACTACGGGGCCGATAAAAAAATAATAAAAAAGATTTCGGGGGCAAATTCACCTCCCCCCCACACACACACACACCGTCATATGGCTACGACACTGGAATACTGTGTACGATTACGATCACTTATTCGCGTATAACATAATAATATGATGTGCGTATTATACCTTTAACGTAAACCATGAGTACATAATAATATACGTAATAAATCATCTCATTAGTCATTAATCATTATCACCTAACCTGTACGTTCAAGCTGTTTAATTAATACTGCGATAATGATCCCATACGCGTCACGATGTTATTATATTGTTGATAATAATAATATATTATATTGCACGGACCACTTTGTATCGTAATGGGGAAAGTCAAAAGCCCCCGAGTCGCAGACCCATTTGAAAACTTTGAATTCGCTTGTTTAGACGAATTCCGCGATCATATACATGTGTACACTATGTAATATAGCTGCAGGTATCGTGATACTTACCGTACTCTCGGAAGGTATATGATATTGTAATATGCATATATTTATAACGTTCCAAAAACTTCGTGACGATGCACGTCGTCAACCGCGAATACTCGCAACCCGATTTAGTTGAGCGACGTCAATACAAAATACAAATATAATATGATATATAACATCTACCTACCGCTGACGTTGCATAATATAGTGCGTATAATATCATATTGTACACCGAAATAACGAGTAAGCTGCCACACGTTTTAATATCGAATACGCGATCGTGAGTAGTGTTGCGGTTACATGCGCGTAATAAATAAATATTTGATAAAGTGAACAGTTATTAAACTAATAACCCTGTAACGATGGTAATCGTAATGAAACATGAGATAACATTACTACCGAACCGATTGAAACGTATTGCAGGACGGGATGCACAGCTTACACAGATTGGATAATCCGCCTAAATAGTCACACTAACTTTCATAATCCGGCTGTTTCGGGAAAAAAAAAGTGTTTTGCAAAATTTGAATTATTTTTATAACACGCTTTAAAAAAATGATATTAATAATTTAAACAATTTGTTAATCGTGTAACTTATCCGATTAAAAACTCAGTATAAAAATAAAACCTATTTACGTGCATTTTATCTGTAAAACGATTATAATATTATTATGCAAAAATAATATTGCTATTGTATTAAACTTAAGTTTACTTCTAATAACTATTATTATATACACAGTCTTTGTCTAAAAGCGACGTCTACATGTCTTTTAGTTATTTTGCTTTTTAAACTCTATGATAAAACTAACTAAACGATTTGAATTTAAGAAAAAGTATATTTGTTTGGGAATCAAATAATAATCAAATTATTAATCCATCAGTTGAAAGCTCTCAACTCTGTTGATCATGAAGTTTCTCTCCCTATTTATAGTATAGAAAAATAAACAGTATTTAGAACAGAAAATATAAAAAAATATAATTTATTGTAAAATTATTCTTTTTTTTTATTGAATTAAATTGTAAACGTTGTTTTGAAAAAAAACATAAATTAATTAAACAATCATAAAAGTAAAAGAAAGGTCGTAAATTTGTTTTTTATTACAACAAATTACTCTCAACTTTTTTATAAGCATAATTTTTTTATTCTAAATTAGAGATTCATTACGATAACTATATGGAAATGAAGCAAAAAAAAAATTTTATTAGCTCTTAGCAGTTGTTACTAAAATATAATTGTTCTTAGTGTATTAATATAGTCATATAAATACTACCTAGTCCAACTTTGTACATTAAAAATTCACGAACATGTTTCCATATCATTTATCATTTGTATTTTATAACAATAATAATTATATACTTGACTTAATGCAATTTAAAATTCATAACGATTTAATATACTATAGCGTGTTTGTATTCATTTGCTGTTGATCGTGAATAGCTGCGTATCTTAAACATATAAATAAATAAAACTTTTATAAATATTTTAGTACATACAAATACATAGATACATTTAATATTGAAACCATGTACGGTTTATGTAAATTTTAAACTTTGAAAGTATAACATAGCATGGTAGTCTAGTGACTTTAGATCCAATAGAACATGAACAAAATATATGTTGTTACGTTTCTTTTCGCATTATTACAGAATATCTTGATTTAGAATATACACGATTAAAATTATCGGCTATACTGCTATAGTTTAAATTAAGACATTTTTTACTATTATTGTAATAATTAGGATTTTTTTTTTTTTTGTCACAACCGTCTAGAAATGACAGGACAATGCAAGTGATATAATGTGCATATGACATAAGGAAGTTATATTTAAATTAATTTTTGCATATTGTCACAATTTTATATAAATATATAATATGAAATCATTAGAAAAATTAAGAACATATTTTGCAATTTGTATTTATACCTAATAATAAATCAGTTTTGAATGAGTTTAGATAAAACACACATTTTAAAAATTATCGTTAAATATTAACTATATATTTTATTAAATTTAAGGCTTGGTCAAATTAATAAGTACCTAGTATCCTAGTTAGTATAAAAATTAGTTTGCGGAATCATTATTCAGCAATAACCTACATAAAGCAGAGTGAATACAAAATTAACAGAGCCAGTAAACGATATTAGGTCTTTGAGAATTACCGTCAAATGTATGGTAAGTCATTATTATATCGACGATATGTATTTAGCGTACACTTTTTTGCATGTTTGTCGAATTCTTATAAAGGTAAAAAGTAAAATGTTTTAACGATTATTAGGTCTTGGGATTCGCAGAATATGATGTGTCGTTAAATGAACCGCTTCGTGTGCTTCACTTTATATATACGTGTAATATGCGTACATAATAAATATGGTTTTATAAGGTTTGGGTTATAACAATTTCTAATGCATATTATTTTTGACCCTACAAGTGCTATTTCCTCTGGGAAATTATAGTTAGTCCCTAGTACGTAATCGCCTGTTGTTGTGTACTGGATTCAAAATCATTAAACTTTTCCCTTTAAACATGTATGTTAATTTAAGTAGGTACTTAAGATATCTTGGAGGCGCAAAAGTCACTTTAAGCCTAACACCCGGCCTAATTCTCCATACCGTATTCAACTGGATTTTAGTCCCAAAATCATAATAATATGTATGTTATATGCTGAATGATTCACCAAGCTTTCTAACATTCATAATTTTAAATTTAATATTGAATTTGTAAAAATTCTGATTTGGAATTAACAATTCAAAAACTCAGAGTTCTAAAAAATTATCAAAATGGAAAAAAATGAAGGCGCATATGCTTTGTGAATAACACTATATAATATTATATAATCTATACACAAAAAATTTAAGTAGGCGACCATTATTCCACATGTAATATCTTCAATTAAATAATATTAACACATATCAACTGTTTATTATTCGACCATATTATACCATGCCTATGTGACTAAAATGTACTAATAAAAAAAGCGTAGATTGTTCCTTTACTCTGTATCCTATAATAATATATGGCTAGGAAGAAAATTATTTGGTCGCCTTGCCGTAGCTAGTTCTATTAACTATCACAGCAATGACCGTATTATAATTTCTAACAGTTAAATATATAATTTATTCAACCTACATAGAATTCATTAGAATTGCAAAACAGTAGAGGATAAAAAACCCTTATATTTTACTGAATTTATATTTACTATGAAATTGAATAACCGAATTCCAACAATTTGTTAAGTTTGAAATATTTTTTAATCGTAATAATTATAATGTTTGATAATTTATACATTTCAAGTAAACCATTAAAATATTATGAAAATAGTGTTACGTGGTAACAATTAAAATGATCTTTATAACTCGTCATATGTTATAATGGTGACAGATTAATACCAAACGAGGGAATATGAGAGAATTTAAATGTTAATTATATTATACGAGACTCTTTTTACACCGAGTACAATTTAACGTAAATTGAAATAAAATGTTAATATAGTACGTATAATATATTATACAGATGATCTAGTATCAGGAAGCGATAATATAAGGTTGCTTCACGTATACGTAGCACTTTAGCAGGACGAAGGATTATATTATCATATTTTTTTTTAAGTAATAAAAATATAGCTATACCTTATAGTGGAACCTGTGATAATACAGAATGAACGTAAGACACACGCATGGCCGTTTAGGATAAATAAAAATATATAAATATTATATGTTTATTATAGTAGTATTAAAATATAAATACTGTAATAGTGTGAACACCATTATTATAATAGCATTTCGACAAACCAATAAAATATTTTGAAATTTATAGAATATACTAACATATTATAACAATTTGTTAAAAATTACAAGCCTCTAATTTCATTTAGTTTTAAATAACAATATAAATAGTTTTGTCAAAAACTGCTTTTTCTTTAAATTCCGAGTTTTCTTTATTTTTTTTATTTTTTATGATTATTATGAAAATTAAGGAGAATTTTTTACTTTTTACTACTCGTAATTTCAACTAGATCCAATTTTCTACTTAAAACCACCCTCAAAATTTAAAATCTAGGATTTTTGTTGCCCCTAAATTCGATGATCCGATAAACAAAAATAACCTACACACATTAATTACTCCACTCATAATTTAAAATTAAGGTAAGTAAATGGAAATATTTACGTAGACAAATTTGATAAAATTTTTATATATCGTGAATAATTTCTAGATATAGTTTAATTTTGGTTATTTAGAAATTAATCAATATCTTAAATCGCTGACTTTTTCATACTAAAATTCTTAAATTTTTGTTCGAAATTTAAAACAAAATTACTTTTAAAAATGTTTTTATAGAAGTTTAAAAATATCGAAAATACAATATCACAATAATATATTTTAACTTTTATATTTTTACGATATTATAAATTTAAACGTGTGTAATAATGATTTATCATTTAACAGTTATTTATTTCGAGGACTTGAAACTATTCACTATTCATTACGTTTATCTAACTAACTCAATAACAAGGTAAATTCAAAACTTACTATACATCAGAGTAACTTTTTTAGTTTTTCAACATTTCTTGTATTTATTAGGAGGGATTGCATTTAAACAATTATAACTCGAAAAACTTATTTATAGATACATTTATACTATAATTATTACATGATTTTCCTAAAATTTGTGCCAACTAAATATTATTTATGAATCATATATACTAAAAAAATATCTGAAAACTAAGTGACTTATTTATGGAAACCAATTGAAAACAATTAATGCTAATTCGATAATTCAATAATAATTCATGATTCAGCTAATTCATTTGTTTGATTATAAATTTATAAGGTTAGCATTTGGTTTCAATAAAATTTGCTTACATGTTAAATTATTAAAAATAATATTCGATTTTAATAATTATTATTATTTATAAAATATTTTTAAATCTTTATCTTTTGAACAAGCTGTCAAAAAATTATTTATTTGAAAATCGGAACTGAAAAATATATAAATTTATCTTTATCAAAATAATTTCTAAAAAGTGATTTACCCTAATACGTGCTTTTTCAAATAGTATTATCTGTATGTTTTTTTTTTTTTTAATAATTTGTATTTGTTTTATCATCCATATTTTTATGTTTTTTTGATTGTCTACCTACCGAGAAACTTTTTTTAAATAAAAATGTATTGTTTAAGTTGGCTATTCGTATAAAATAATATGACGTAACTACTAGGGCTTTAAATTTAATTAAATATCCGATAATATCATAACAGTGCAATAAAAATTGGCGGAATGGTCTAAAATTTAAGTTCTAAAAATTGAATTGATTATTAAGATTTTATAGGTAAAGTATGTAAGTGCCTTTCACAATAAACTAAAAATTTGCTTTCCTATATATTTATCGTAACATTAGTAACTAACCCTTAATAACAACGAACTATCCATGACTTACTCTTTAGTCTTTAACCACGACAGTTAGTGGCAACTAAACTCCATCACGTCATAACGCGTGATTCCAATACATTCTGCAGATTACATCTAATTCATTCAAAGTGTATCTCATTCCATAAACAATATCCAACTGAGAAATGCGGCGCTGCTCTGTTTTGATCTCTAAATAATAATAACACCAATAACAGAATTATTCGAGACGGAGGATACCATACAATGTTTTGGCTGTACTGTTGTAACAGTTGTCTTTATCTCGCTGTTCGCATCGAAATTGGTCACTATTGTCCGCGCATAGTAGTAATTTTGTGAGCGTGTAAGTGTTTGATTCTTGGTTTCGAGATGTCAATTACCAAGAATATCAAAGGCTATGTTTAGATAACGGGCACCAGGACCACAACAAAAACATTTCGTATTATCACACTACAGCGTATAGTAGACCATCCCAAAGACGCGTTGGATGTCGACAAACAAAATACAAATATAACGAAAAACGTATTTGCGCGAAATGCCTTTTTCCCAAATTAAATTCATATTATAAGTGTGTGTGTAAAATAATGTCCTCGCCGTTTGTGTGATACAAAATAAAAATAATGATTTTTGAAAAGATTAATCGTAACAATAATCTTATGGTTTTTAAAATTTCACATTTCTACACGCACACTGTTTAGAGTTATACATCACACTTTTTACGCAACAGTTATCTCTCATAAGTTATTATGCATGTGTTTCTAATTATAAACATATGATTTGACTTTATTCTTATAAATTTTAAAAGAAAGTGTGAAGATTTTGGGTTTGTATACTATAGGAGTCTGTTAAACTTATATAATATTGCTCATATTAATATAACCAAAAATAACTGGTTGAATTTAGGTGATATTCTAAAAATCCATCGAACAATATTATATAAACAATTGTTACCTTATTATCGTTATTATTTTTATCGTTTTTAACTCGTAAAACTGTATTATAATATCTAAATGTATTTTGTGTAATTTTAAATGCAAAATGCAAAATGTATTATTATCATTATGATTTAATATACAATATATAAAGGAATATGCTCTATTATATTTACTATTATATTATTACCATTATGAGTTTAATGAAATAAAAATATTCTATACCACAAAATATTAAAATAACAAATTAAAAATTATATATTATCGACAAACTATAGCAGTTTAAATTGTATAGATGGTAAATACTTTTGTGATATTAAAATATTATAGTTAAACAGCATTATACTCAATCAGAATTAATCGATTAAAATAAATATATATACACAATACACAGTTTATGGGGTAGAGCAGTATAATAAATCGTAGTTTAACTTTGTTCGGCGAAGTTCATTAGTAAAAATAGTAACATATATATATAAAATCAATTAAAATCTATTAGAAGTCCATAGTCATCTATTAAACTTTCTTTCCGTTTAAAATAGGATCCATATAATGACATTTTCGTAAATTGGATTCGTCCTTTTGTCCTGTGTTTATGTGACGTAACGTTTCGATTGTCATATAGCAGGGACGATCTGTCGGGTACGAGGGTGTGGATGCAACCTATCATCAGTTATATTAGATACCAAGTTAATACATTGCTTAAATTCAAAAAAAAAATATTGACGTTTCCTAATTAATTTAATGATATGCTCACATATATCACATATATTGTTTAATTATATTCTATAAAATAAATAACGGTTAAGTTGTCGCACGTAGATAACCGTTAATAAAATCCAATAATCACGATTAATCACTGATGAAGAAAACGATTTACGATGTTTTTGGTCACGTAGGAACTCACGCGTAGTTGTGACAATGTAGCGCAAAACGTGTGATCTATTTCGTATGCCGCCAGAGACAAGAAATGACCAATGAAGGTCTCCGTCGTCGGGAAGAAACTAATTTCTCTAAGGACACGGAGGCCTTTGATGGAGCTGCCTACGACTCTGGCGGGCTTGACCAGGTTGTCTCCTCTTATCAGTACAGGCACACCACTCCCTTTAATAACATCTCTCTCAAGAGTGCATGACCACCAGTCTTTTTAATAACATCTCTCTCAAGAGTGCACGGGCACCATACAAACCCATCACACCGGATCCTGCGAGCGACAACTGGGCCTTTTTCATTCTAACGAAAATACATCAGTGTTGTTTTTTTATTTGGATTCGAGTGTTTAATACCTTTTAACAACTGCACAAAACAAATAAAGTTGTGAATAAGGTAAGGTGCATGAGCATCATATTATCTGCATTAATTTATATAATTTATCTACATTTTATACACGGTTATAGGGTGTATTTGATCTTATTCTCGAATGACGACCTTAAGAGCCCTCCGACTATCAGTAATAGAGTATATTTTAATAATCTAATACTCACATCTGATAGGTAACTATATTCTCCAGCGCTTATAAGTGTAGGGAAAAGTTCCACAGATTCCGGAACTTATTTAAGGCTTGCGTCCCTTGTATTTGCCTCACTTTAAATTTATTATACACACTCTTACTTAACTTGCATTTTGCATACATTTTTATAACTACTCCCCACATTTTTATTTTATTTATTACGTAATTACATTAGGTTTAAGTTTAAAATCGATTACTATATTGATAATTTTTTTAATTATCAATGACCTAAGGTGATGGATATTATATCAAAGTGACATAATGATAAGACTAGTACGTGAAAATATTATATGTAATATATTACTATATATTGGAGTGGTCCTTATTCGTAGAAGTAAGAAAAAAAATATTTATTTTTTGATGTAGGACCCCCTCACTTCTTTCATTGTTATAAGAAAATAATTTTGGTAAATTTTGAACCAACCAAAATAACCAAAAAAATAATTTTAAATTTTAAACAATATATATGTATATTTCAATTTAGTCAAAAATGTAATTTACCACACCTGTGCATTATAACATGGATACATAAAAATTATTATAAAAATATTAAAATCGTTAAAAACTTCGTAACAGAAAACAGCTTATTTTATTTTTTACGCGTTATTTGATTTAAATAAAATGAGAAATTAAGTATCAAATCAAACATTGTGTAATACAATAAAGCCTTGATGGTGCAATGTGTTAATTTATTATGATCCAATAATGAGTGAAGAAAGTTGTATTTAGTTCACAGAAAAAAACATTTAAGCTCACATTTAAGATATTTGAAATCTCATTAATCGACATTTACATTATATACTTCGCATGGACAACGAAACGTGTATATTATGTACAATAGTTATACAAATAACAGCCACAGCAGCATGTTATTATAGTAAATTTTGATGAAAATAATACTTTGATGTGTTGTAATGTAAGTTTTTTAATAAAAAAAAATATCAATAAATGAATCTAAATTATTGTAGTAATATTTTTTTAGTAGGTAATAATCTTAGATCATAATGACCATATAATCTAAGGTAAAAATTGATAAACACGCGATATGCCGATATCATAACGTATCTTGATTATTAACAGTAATACAAAACGTTCCGAATTTCTTGCTGGCGTTCGATCCATTGATGTTTGTAGTTTTATATTTACGAGATAATACAAAAATGATTATAAATCTAATCCTGCTATTTATTGATATGTACTTTGTACAAAAGATTTCATTATATTAGGTAATATGATTCGGGTTTCCTTATAATATATATTCCCAAACAATAGATGCATTCAAAATAAATGCTCGAACCTATATAATAGGTATAGTATGTACATAATATTATATATATATTTATTATATACATTGTGTTTAGGCGTGGTTCAAAGCGTGCCCAGGTGGGTAGGCGGATGTGTGTGTGTGTGTTTGTACCTACATAAAATCATATTAACTGTAATCACAATATTATAAGAGCAGTGTTAAATAAACTTAAAAACCTGAATGTAATATATTATCATGCTATACAAAAATTCATGTAAATATCAAAGGTTTACTAAAACTCTAAAAATCAAAATAATGAATATACAACAGTTTTACCCTAAAATAGCCATTTAAAAAATAGGTTATAATATTAAAAATTAAATAATGTTAAGCTAACCAAAATAGTATTTTCAATCAATCGGTATAAACTAAAAACCGTTATATTCATCAAAACATTTTTTATATTTTAATAACTACTATAATATTTAAAAAAAAAATCAACAACAACAAATAAATGTTCAAATAAAGTGTCCGAACAAATTACTGTAAGCCAATGAGTAAATCTTTTACTTGTACACATATATATAATATAGTAAGTATAGTATAATATTATTAAGACAGTTCAATATATATATTATAATTTCGAAATATATTTTAATAGTATAATCAGCTTCATTTTAACTTAAAATTTAATTTTTCTAAAAGCTCAACACATATTCTTTTCAAGAAGTTAATCAACGACTGTAACGTAGTAAAAATTTTATTGAACTTAATAATAAATATTCCAAGTAGCTCTATCTATTGAATTTAGTTGGTACTTCGCAGAAATAGTCTTATCTAAGAATATACGTATTATATATTGCTTTCCGGATACACATTCAGGATTAATAAACTCCATTATTAATATATTTTTCCATCTCATACTTACAAATATCAATTTTTAATGGTAAAAATTAACTGTAAATATATTATATAATTAAATAACATAAAAATAAACATTTGTTATAAGCTAAATTTAAATTATTAATAACAATTAATATACAACTTAAAAAGTATATCTTTTGAAAACTAAATATAAATAAATTTAAAGTTCAGGACTTCAGGTAGCCAATCAAAATTAATGTTTAATGATAATAAAACAATACCAAAAAATAATAAAACATATTTAAAAAAAAAACTTATTAATGATTATCAAATATAATAATAAATTATAAACGTAAATAATAATACTACGGTCATGTTAAAAAATTCCATCCTGGCCAGTCATCATCACTGACATCACTTAATTTCAAAAAATTATAATCTTAATGAAATTAAAAAATACAAAGAATGGAAAAAAGGCAGATTTGAGTTTGTAAAATCTGTATCATATATTATTTAAAAAAAAAATTATTTGTATTAGTTAGAAAAATTAGTTAATAAAAATTATACATACTTGTGTATATTTGTGTATATTTATGGGCTTATGGCCGTATCTTCGAATACACGGATCTATATAAAAATATAGATTTAATTTGTGGCCCAATTCCGAGTAGTAAAACGTAAGCTTATATTTTGTATGAAGTAGGTAGATAAAATGTGGCCCAATTACCGACCACTCCAAAATTGTATGCCCAAGTAAAATTGTTGGAGTGTAAAATATAATAACTGAATTTTTTCAGGTAAATAGGTCCATGTAGGAGATTAAATTTGGTCGTCATCACTAACTGTCTCACTCCACTATCAATACGTCACTGAATAAAGTGTAATTAAACTATACTAAATTCATCAATGTATATCAAAATTTTTCGAAAAAGTAATCACTTTTAAAATAGCTACACACAGAATCGTTTATTAAACAAATAACTATTTAACGATTTAATACTTTAGTGTTTCAATATTATATTAACTCGTTTCCTATAACCATTAGAGTCAAATTTTATTAGAATTTTACACGAGTATCTTACGATAACAAAATGTACGATCTGTACAATCTTATCTGGCTTATAAAAATGTTTATTCTTATTTATTTGTTTTTTTTTTCACTTATATTTATAACGTATGAATATCTATCTAATATTTTATGATAATATCAGCCGATAAACTTTACATTTTTATTTATCACATATTATTAGATTCTGAGCGAAATCAATTTTATTTTTTTGTTTTCATTCCTATTTGATAAGAAGGTTAAATCTCTCGGTCTTATATTTTTGAATTACAATAAAAAAATAAAATAATTTTTTATAAATTTTGTATAAAAACATTTTATTATAAAATTAATAAATTTCAAATCTCAAAAGTTAATTTATTATACAGTGAAATTATTAATTAATTTTAATTAAAAAATCAGTTAAATAGTAATTATAAATTAATAATATCATGGATTATAATATTTATAAAATAATTTATCTTTTTTTAAAAATTATTTTTAGGAGAAAATGTTCAATCTATATCGTAGACATAATATTTAGTATATGTGGGTTGAGAAGACAGAAAGAAGAAAAAAAATAAAAATGAACATGAGTTATTTAATTTGAAGAAAGAAGCCACCAAGTGATGACACTCTCAATTTGTTTTATGTCTTCTGTATTTTTTTTTTTTGTCTATTGTCGTAAATTTCTGCGCCATTTACGTTTTAGACATTTTGGGTGGCTACCTGGAATTCTAAAAGATGATTGGTTTTTAATGAGTGAATTTGTATAGGAAGAAATACGATTAGGAAATCTTCTATAGAAACATTTAGCTTCTTTGTGATTTTTTTTTAAGTTACAAACTGCATGTAGAGTATGAAATATGAAGGAGCATTTTTTAATTTTTTTAAGACGATATTTTGAAAAGATTTTACTTCATTTAGATTAGTTTGTCAAGCATTTCCTCATAACTAAAGTTCGTACTATAATATTATCAATAATTGTTTTTTATTATCCAATAACTGTGTTTATTAAGATACCTAGTTAAACTATCGACAATTAAATGAAATGAATTGTTAAACTGTTATTTAGTAAATTTTCTGAAAACTCAATGTCGTGTGATATTCAAAGCTTGTACCAAAAATGATTTGATTATAAATTATAATACAATTATTATGGATAAGCTCCATCCCGCCTAAATGTTATCCAAGCTTCGCACAATACGCTGTATTAATATTTTCATTTACATTAAGATTTCTAAATTCTACACCAAATAACTATAATAATGTATAGATGAATTATTGTTTTCAATTATGTCGCACTAAATATTCGATCCATGAAAATGTACGAGTGTAGAGTGGCCACAACCCATATCGTAGTCAAAACTAATTATTTTTTAATCCAATACCGCGGCGTGGCTTTGTTTATACATATCACAAACATTGAAACTATACAAACGAATAATTTGACTAGCTTCATAATAATGATTGTTATTCGAGCTGGCGCGATTGTTTGCTAAACCAAACTCTAAAGTATAATATATTTGAGCGCAAAAATCTATAGACGAATCGTTTACCTTACACGAACGAAATTTAATTATAACTGGATCATTTATTTATGTACGACATCAAAGATGATCCTTATGCATTTAAAACTCGTAATAACGCAATAGGCACGTATAGACCTCTGTAATATTATGTGTGACTATATTATAATAGTGTACGGTTTAATTAAGATGCTCGGTCGGCATTTTATACGTTATATACGTAGTGCCTATAGAGCGTAATATCATTACATCGAGTTTGCGAATGACAGCGTTTCCGTTTTATTTCTCTGAAAAAAAAAAAAATGTTTCCTGTGTTTCGTTCGAACAAAATCTCGTATGCTTTCAAACCACGCGGTAATATGTTTAGGTACGTATATATCGACGAGTTTTATGTGTAAACGCCAATAATCGAGAAAAAAAAACGAATTTTCCGGAATCGTTTAGTCTACCGATGATTGCGTGTTAGAACCTATACACATTTGTGATGTGTTTCCCGACGTGGTATAAAATTATATGACATACATAAATGTATACTATTATAACCGATCATTTTGTAAAAAAATTTAATAAATGTACTTGAGTATATACTGATATTTCAACACTATTTTTGTAATTTTCTTGTGTTCAAATGCAGGTGCTATTTTGAACACTTATTATATTGATTTAACTGATGCAGTCAGTCGTGATAACTCAAGCTCAAATAATTCAAAAACCTTCATAGCTCGATTTTTTTTCTTGCCCTAACCTTGAGGTATTAATACATTGTATCAAATTGTCTAGATGTTTTCTTATATACTTTTTTTTTATGTATAAATAATGTAATGTGTGTTAGTGTAGTGAGTGATGAAATTTCAATTAAAAAATAATTGAGTATTTTCAATAATTTGAATATGTTTCCGAGTTATATACTTACCTTAAATCCAACTTTTAAAAATTGTATTTACATCATACGTTACATATGGTGATTGTTATTTTTAGTATAATTTTTTCAAATTTTGTATTTAACTAGTAGATGTCAACTGAAGTTCTAGGTCAATTACAAAATAAATTAAAAGAATATACCTGGTTTTTAATAATTTACGATACAGCAGAAATTTGTGTATTGAATCAAAAAATTGTTTGTACCTATATACAATGTGAATACTATTATTATTGAATATATATTACACAACACGCCGACGATGCTAAATGATAAAACTCAATTAACTTTAATTTTTGTGAGATTGATTTTTAAGTTTGATTTTTATATTAATTTATGTTCATTTTAATTAACACTAAAAAAAAATTAACTTAAAATGAAAAAGTGTGTTGTATGTTGTTTATTCTATACATTTTTCTTTAATCTATAAATTCTTAAAAATAGTATTATTTTAAATTTAATGTAAATATAAGATTATCTAAAATGTTAAAAATTATATTTTTTTAGCTACACTGTATTATATATTTTGGTAATATAAATTAAAATATTTTTAATTAATACTTATCGGTTGTATCAATATCCAGTTCAACATTTCATTTATCCTAATATTCTAAGCCTGGCATGTCAAGCACCTGGCCCCCAGCTCATTTTTTGTGGCCCACAGATACCAACAAGTAAACAAAAAAAAAAATAATAATAGTAAAATATTAATATCGTGTCACAACTATCATAGATTTTCAGAGGATTTTAAATTTGGTAAATGTTTTTTTTTGTTAAATTTTTATGTGCAGCCCGCGTAACCTAACCTATGGTATTACATATTATAGGCATTGATTTATTGTTTTCGATGGTGGCAGAAGAAATACACCTATCTGTTTTAGCGTTACCGTGGTCATGGTTTAAACCCGAAATCGCGCATTTGGTATATCGTATAAACGGTCTTCGTGGACGATGCGACAGAGATAATAACGGAGTACCTACTGCGCACTATACGCACTTCCGGAGAAACGATAACACACGGACTGAGCGTCGGACAGACGGAGAGTGAAAAGTCGTTATGTTGTTACTATTATTATTATTATTATTATTATTATTGTATTGTTACCATATTGTATACGTATAATAATACACGCCACAGTCATTCAACGTCGGTGGGTCTGCCGGTCGTATGTAATATATTATTTCGTTTAGGCCGGTACAAGGCGTGTATTATTATTGTTGTTGTGGTGGAATAGGAGACGGTGGAAGAGACGATAGCAGCCGCGGAGGTCGACACGGCTGTGGCGGAATCGTTGTCGGGGCCAGGAGATCGTGGCTGCAGCTGCACAACAGCAGTAATCCGCGGAATTGTATTTTTGTTTGTTTCCGTTAATTCCGAAATGATTTATGTACTCGCTAGAGTGCGCAGTTTATATATATATATATATATATACATATTATACATTGTAAAGGGTGACGTTTTCACAGTGGATTATATAATCCGTAGAAAGTTTTTTTTTTGCGTCCCCGCGATAAGGACGAAACCGCCTGTATATAATATACGGTGTGCTCGTATTATCTTGTCGGGCCGACGACAACAGGGCCCAAGAAATTAATGTGCACTCGTCGTGTTTTATGTGTCACCACCGCCACTGATTGTATACAGTATGATCCTCTTCTCGTGCGACACCGCCACACCGGGCGACATCAGGATTTTCGAGATTTAAATTATAGAATTTTAAATTCGTCATATTTACCATTCTACTCAACACTGTTTCGCGATTGTCTGTATTTTTTTTTTTTTTTTTTTTTTTAATTTGAAAAAAACAATTTATATTAGGTTGTTTGTTGTCGCTGTCTGGTCCGGGGTAAAAGAATCACTCCGTATACGCGATAATCCACCCACTTCCAAGAACCACATTCGCATAATATAATAACTGCAACGATTTTATAAATATATGTAAGTATGTATGTATTCTGTGTCTGTACGTGGTACGTGTGCATGCGTAATATGTCGTATAAAGTCATAGTTGTTGTGTGTGTATGTGTGTGTGTGTGTGAGATAAGGTTGGGTGATTTTTTTTTCTTGCTCCATCGTCGGTAATTCTCTCTTTTTACCGATAAAAATATATATTATATATCATCCATGCTAAAAGTCCTGAGCTGGTCTCATAGTGGCAAATATACGAGAAAGGCGATTTCGATCCATTTGGTTCAGACTTTGAAACGTATTAATATAAATGATATATCAAAATATCGGAGTTTCCACGCAGCAGGTACTCAGAAGGACCTTTTCGACTCTCGTCCGCCTTTTAACTTATAAATATATATATATACCTATATAACATTGGTTTAAAGTGGTTTTGTGCTCGTGAAGTTCGATTTGCGTGGTACATAATACTATATAATGTATGTGTGTTACAGACAAACGCCCCCGTACACAGCTATACTGCATAACGATAACGTTTATAATATTAAAGTGTATATAAATAAACAAATACCTTCAATTGATATAATAATTTTGATTCAGTAGTGTAGTTTCAGGGGGGTATTTAGTTATCACCCCTCCTATCTCAAAAAAAAAAAGTGTTTGTAGAAATAATACAAAAATCAACAAAATCCCATATTCTGACTATAAGATACAATTACTTCGTAGTAAACATCAAATATTATTTTATCACGAAACGATAACAAACATCAATAATGTCGTATAATATATAACCATTTTAATCATTTAATAATATTATACGCCCTGGAAACCAACTAATTCTAAACACAATCAAGAAGATTACAATTAATTCACTGAAATAATAAATTTTTTTGTCTTTCATTGTGTGTAATAATTCTTTGATCGAATTGAAACTATAACAAACTAAGATACGATGATCTGAAAAAAATACTTAATACCAAACTTGAGACACTAAATACTTCAATATTTGTAATAGAGACATCTAGTGAATTATTTAATTTTTGCTAAACGTGATATGTATTCTACCGGTGCCAACATCTTCACCAGATAATATGTTTTCAACTTTCAAAAGAATGAACCTCTATTTATGAGTTGTGAACCTTAATCAAAAATATTATACATGTTTCGTGAACTTTCTATGGTAAAGACTAAAGATTAAATTTTAAGTTTAATTCTTTACTTTTTTTATTTCACAGAATCGATATAATGGTTGGATATTCATAAAAATATTAAAATTAACCCCAAAGAAATATTCAATAAATTACCATAAAACACGTATAGTGGATCTTTTATTGATATGAAACTTATATAGATACTAATTATAAGTATAATATATTTTTATGAATATGAATTATAAAATAAATATGATGTAATTATTTGTTTCCATATGTGCATTTATTAATGCATGTACTTACATTATACATATCAATATAGCTGTAGTAATTAGGTGATTATTATACATACAATACATTTTTAGGGGTGTATTATGTTAATTATATAATTTAACATTTTACCTCTCTACCCCCCCTCTACCATAAAAAAACAAAATTACCAAATTATACCACTGTTGTGATATACTTAATAAAACGATTAAAAGGTTGTTTGAATTTTGCAAAAGTTGTTCTAAAACAATGTAAGCAGTTTTTGTGTATAATATTATAAGTATAACCAATATAATTTCAAGTTGCACGAGTACATAAATAATTATAAGTACACTTACCAATAATAATATAATGATTGGCCTTGATTTTTGGAGTAAATAATACCAAGACGTAATCGTCTCACAATACTACAAGAATTCTCGTTTCCTCTTGACTTATTTTTCAATTCTTTATGGAAAATGGAGACTGAGCAAAAACAAAAAATCCCATTGTTTTTATTGTTTTTATTTTTATTTTTATTGTATGTTCTTGTAACTCGGACAAATGGAGTTCTCAAAGAGTTTAATATTACAAAACATAGCGGAATCAATTGAATATAATAATATATATATCGATCCTATACTAAAAGTAACAAATTGTCAGTATATATATATAGTTATAGAAAATAAAATTACATAGATCTAATGAAAAACAGTAAAATATACGGAAAACTATTTATTTTAAGATTGTATCCCGATCGAAAATGGCAGTATGTGGACCTTTTTTGGCACTTCACTGCCCCAAAAGAACTATCTGAGAAAAAAACCAATACAGCTTCCTTGTATTGGTCTATTCTAAGTATAGAAGGAAATGGAAAATACATTTTTACATTATCTGTCTATTGATCATTAAAAAAGTCAAACTTGGCGTTAGAATTATATATATATATATATATATATATATATATTATATTGTTAAAAACTAATTAAATGAGAAAATAAAGAATAAGTTACCTTAATAATAATTAATTATCAATAAGAAAACTATTGATTATCATCTGACCTAATGAATAATGATTCAAAACAAAATTGACGTGACTTTATTTTAAACTCTATTTATGTATTACAATATATTATTCAAGTGCAGTAATAATACCGTTACAAATTAATATATATAGTTAATAACGGTATCAAAGTACTTATTATATTTACTGAGGTTTTAGAAATTAATGTAAACGTTATTCTCAGATTGTCTCGAAAATCTTTTGTTTTGCGCATTCAATGCTTTCTCTAATGTATTTTAATACAATTTCATATAATTCAATTAGTTGCTTTACAAAGAATGAATGTAATATAGGTATCATACTATTGTAAGATAACGGTTATTAAACGTAATTTATTATGAATCAAACGAATCTAAAAATCCGTAATTTATTTAGTTAGAAATTGAGTAGGTTAAGAGATAAATATATTATTATGTACCAACGATAGGCAGTATCTCAATTGTATTTAAAGCATTGTATCCAGTTCATTTTTTTTTTTTGCCCGGTGTTATTTCCACAGCTAATCAATGGAACCATAAAATGTTTTAATTATTTCTGATAAAGATATATTAATACAATATAATCATCATTATAAACTCGCTTATACTTCTTTTGTAATAATATTATAAACGACAGTTACTATGATACGTTAAATAAATAATATTGAAATATTTTATATTTTGCAATTTTATTTGAATTGCTAACAAAATTATTCAAAAAATATTTAGTATCTAGCATGTTTTCAGAAATGTCAAATGCATCTTATTTCTTGTATCCAAACACTTTTTCCTATTCCTGAGAAATATCTGCTTTATAATAAATAAAAATGTTGTGTACGACGTTTATGTCCGTGATGAACTCCGAAACTGCTCAACCGATTTTGATGAAATTATATGACCAATGTGTATGATTTAGTCTCCATCATAAGATTGGATAGTTTTTATCCCGATTAATGATCTCAATATCACCTCTTTATTATGTAACATAATCTGACGTGCAATTATGTTTAACGATTATTCGAATAATCGATTATTTTTAATGAATGATGCATAATCGGTTAATTGATTGAAAAAATGCAATGCTGGACAGTACAGTTATGTAAAGTTGATATGTCAAAAATATCATCTGTGCACCAAATCAGAAAACCAAAAGTGTTATATTTACACACAAGCATTTTGTACGGGCAACGAAATGTACGGGGCTCAGCTCGTTCCTATATTTAACGTTATTATTTCAATATATAACCATTTTTCTAATAAGTATTATAATATGCAAACTAAATCAACAGCATACAAAATAAAATCAATCAAATAAAATTATTCTATTCACCGGAGTATGGTTTACAATACGTATAACAATATGCGTTATCGTTCCGTATATACATATAACACAATCAAGTCGACTTTGAATATTAAATTGCACCATACCTACGTGCCTAGCTAAGGGTAATTATAAATTATAATCCAACGTTTAATAACGATGAATTGGCGCACCAATCACGGACGGACACTGCGCTAGAGAGGAATTCATTTATTTCACAAGTCAAAGCGCGTACTTATATTGTAATTGAATTTAGCGAAGAGAGCGGCGTAGCCGATGTCCACCTTCGAGCTTTTATTCGAAAATGTTGTTCTATGTCATTGATTAAAACTAAACTCTCGGATAAAAACGATATCACAGAAAACAACAACAGTGATATCAACTCAACGAGATTCAATATGAAACCCACACGATTCGTATTGCACCATTTTTATGTTTGGTATCCTGTTGACCGTGTACTTACGAGTTACTTATGTTTACCTAACTATGTGCGTTTGTATTTTAAACCGAATATAGGGCAAATACGATCGTTTTGGGCGGAGGTATGTTGCGCTGCAGTTGTTTAATTTTATAGTATTCAGCAAAAATTTTCAAATTTTATAAATTTGATTAAAAAAACAGCGTTAACATAACGAACCAAAATACCTAATGTAGCAGTTTTCTCTCGCGACGTATTAAATATAAATCAGAAAATTCTAACTTCCGTATAGAATGGACGTATACATCAAGTCACAAAGTTTTAAAATGGAAACATTTTTCACTGCGTCGTGCCCGATATAAGTGCTTATCCTATCTGTAAATGAGAACCAGGACACTTGCAGCATCAATACTATCGTAAGTATATAGGATAATGCGCGTTATCTATAAACTACGCCACGACAAAATATAAAGACAAACAAATTTATATAACGCATGGGTATACACCTATATATTATTATAAATTATGGTTGATAGTATTTCGAGTATATATATTATATAAGACGCAACGCACACAAATCAGATAACAATAATATATTTATTTTATTTTAACACACCAAGCCCTCCAACAAGAATGCTTATAAAAATCGATCGAATATGCAACATAAAACTGTAACAGAAACTGTTTTTTTCTAACTTTTCCCACAAAAATCGTAATTTGATATGTAAGTATATGCATTTTGTATTCTTATTACGTACGTGTTATAAGTACATATAAGAAAATTAAAACTACTACTACGATATGTTCCTTTGTGAGATCTGTTCTCAAATTTGCCTTAGTAGTTTGATCTAAATCATTATCCACTTATATATGTTATCATCTGGATACTATACAATATAAATTATTAGAAACTACTGCCTATTATATGAATAATCTACCCATCTCTAAAAACTATTTGATTTTATTGTAAAATTTAGTTAACTCTCTCTAATTAAGACGTCAATTAATTAGTATCATGTTTATTTATGATTTATTAAATTATAATAATACATGTCCTAAGATCTTAGTTCAAATTAATTTACGAATTCCTTCCTACTATTCTCAAAACTACGAACTTTTTGTTAACTCATATCTTAAATCAAAAAGTGGTAATGACTAATTTTTAGTTTTTTATTAGCAACTAGCATAAACTATTATAGCTCATCAATTAACACAATACAGATCATAGCAATTAAAATATATAAATACAATATAGATTATTATAAAGTAGTATAGGTTCATATTACATAATAAAAATAAAGATAATCAATACAAGAATATTAAATTGAATCTTATAATATAGTTATCTTGCATCTCCTTTTTAGTGAGAGCACTGAAACTTGCTAATAAACTTTCCACTTCTTCAGATTGTTTTGATGCACGACACAACACATATATATTTTATATTAATCAATCATATTTTTAAAAATGTTATTATGATACTGAATAATATTCATTGTTTACCGTATCATTACTAAATCTTTATTTTTACATCATATCCTGTACACTACGTTTCTGTTGTGTATTGTTTTATTCGTATTATATTTATTCCTTATTCATTATATGTTTGTTTTTATTATATACTTAATTATCTTTTTATAACACACTATATAATCTTGTGTAAAAAGGTTTATACATTAATTATTATATATAAATAAATAAAATGTAATTGTATTTAAACACTAACATTAATAATATGACAATTTTTAGTAAAAAAAAGTAGTAACTTAAAAACCACGCTTTTCAGAAATAATTAGGGGTATTTTTGATGCTTATTTTACAGTTTAAATAATACGACAATGGTTTTAACAAGGATTAATTATTTACATTGTGTATTAAACTGTGAACAGAACGATGAATGAATTGGTTTTACAATGATATTATGTGTATTTTTACACATTGTACAGTAAAACAATTTCCTTCAACCATTATTAACTTTGAGAGAAGATTCTGGTAGAAAACTAAATAATATTTTAAAGGAGCAAGGATAAATATGTTTAATACTTTTTAAAATAAAAGCAAAAAACAATAAAAAAAAAAATTGAAAAAAATCAAAAATTGTTTACACAAAACCAGTTTTCAACCAAATCAAGATACATAGAGACATACATTTTTCACCAAATACTTAATACAAATATATAAAACAACAAACTTAAAAATATATTATGCAGACTGTTTTTCGTATGGTTACGAATGGAATATTTAAATTGAACATATTCATTACAATGACGAGATAAATTCACCATTTGCCACCTACTGTATAGGTACAGCAGATCGAGTAACTCTACTTTTGCGTATTTGTGTGGGCGTTCAAAAATATGATAGTCGCATAGGCTAATTCGTCAATTAAAACATTTTCCGACGAATCCTACGAATTTTTACGAACCATTAATAATGATTATATTTATCACTAATTAATACAGAACACGCAAAAAAAAAAAAATAAAAATTTTACTACAGCTTCCGGTCGTATATGGAGCACAATTTTTTTATTCTCCGCCGCCACGAAAAATATGTGAAATTCCATAGGAATGCCTCGAATTAAAAACCAGTAGTCGATAATAATAAAACGATCGCATTTTCCGGAAATAAAATGATAGTAATAATATCATCATATCACATCACAGCATCGAACAAACGTACCATTATTTTGATATTACGCTAATGAGTAAAATTTAACATCGACAAAAAAAAACCCTATTAAATGAGTGGGCTAGTGGCCGCGTGCATGGTATGATATTGTACGCCTACGCGCGCTCCAGTCTGTGCGTATTACACTCAGGCGGCAATGTTTGTCTGTGCGTAGTATTGCACAAAAAGGTTCATTATAATACCGTTTCACTATAATATGGCTGCCGGTGGCTTTCGTAAAATAATTCGCACGCACACGTGAGCCTTTAATTCGTCGTATATTATATTAAATTTCGACTAGAGCTATAGCGCGCACTATTGTAGTGCCGCGCGCGCGTAATAACAAACTAACTCCGTTCGCGTTTTAATTAAAACGAGTGTTTTTCGTGAAAATAACCATCACTTCGTGTATATATTCATACACACACACACGCACGCATATATATAAATAAATATAATACGTGTATAATAATAATAATATGTTATTATCGTGGACGTGTGTGTTACGGCCAACTTGCAAATGCTAATACTGCGATATGCTAAGCGTGGCAACTATAGCTAAATACATACACGATGATACAAATACATTATGTAGGCAGGTAGGTATATAGCCAAGTTTATTGTTATGTGTAGAACTCGACTCGGCTCTCTTGCATGTCATCACGATCGCGGGAACGTGTAAGAGCCATAAACGACATGGGATGACATGAGTGCGGAGTGAAATGATACACAGTATCAATTAATAATACATGGTACACAAATAAATGTCGTCAACATATCAAATTTCGACTGTCGACCAAAACACCGACAGTTCTATACTAAATGCTAAAAAATATAAACTGGCGACCGTAGAAAAATCGCAAAACAAGTAATATTATATGTCATACGTACCTAAAGTCAATCATTCGGAAATAATTACTTAATTGGCGATTGCAAAATAATAAATATATTATGAAAATAACTGTAAAAAAATTTAAAAATATATATATGAGCACAATTTTTTTTATATTCATTTGAATTAAAAATTTGAAAAAATTAGATATTTAAACAAAAAAATAATATTATAATAGTAAAATAAATAGAGTATAATATAATATTAGTTATTTTGTTGGAGTTCAAAAATATTATTCGCTGTGACTTGAAACTTTCATGTGTGTTAAAATTATATTCTATTTAAACACACTTTCGTTTTCAAATGCAATGTGTTTGGGGAAAATGTATTAACTCTACCGTATTATTAATATTAAAATATCGCCATAAAAAATCAAACCATTAAAAAAAGCATAATTGATAGTATCAATTAACAAAAAAATCAGTCTAATATTTTTTATAAATGTTGATTAGTCTATTCTTTTCTTAGTCTATAACCCCACTTCATTCTTACTTTCATAAGCAAGTGTTAAGTAATACAATAAAATAGCATTGTTGTCCACGGAAGTAGAAATGAAGTGAGATTGTAGAATAAAGAGAGTCAAGTAGACTAGGCTACAATGTATAAAACATTCCTTTGATAGGCTTACTTTTTTGTTAAAAAGTCTTTAACTTAGCTTTTTTTTAGCGGTTAATTCATAGAACTTTATTCTCACTTAGCTACGAGCTACCACGCTTATTATTTTCTTACATTTTGGTTACCATACGATAAATTACTATAATTATGTTAATTATTTTTTCACGCGTTTAACACTACCTAACAGCGGCATATTTTAATAAAACTGCACTTTCCAGATATTTAGAACTCGCTTACACTATATAACCAATTTTTGTACCAAACTTCACGTTTCTACCAATACGGGATGGGTGTTTAATATTAATGATGAGTGACATTGTCCTAAGCTATATCGGCTGAATTTATGTTTTAGATTTAAAGATCCAAGAGAGCCAGGAAGCAGTATATGACGATTATAAAAATCTGGTGAATTGGTTCATATAAGGATATAGAACGTGCTTGAATTTGGATTAGCGCGCTGCCGTGCAGTATAAAAATATCATAAAATATGCTTATTAATATATTCTGTCAACCCGTCTTCGTTTAAAATCGTTTTCCGTACGCAATGGTTTATTAATGAATTCAAATGTACCACATAAATTATAGTGACTTACTCAATGACGAGGTGCATTCGGCAACAACTACTGCCTGTACAGCCAGTACAGCAAAGTGGTTACCCAACTTTCCCCGTTACACATTATGTCATAACAGCATTAAATAAATATTCAACTAATATCTAAATCACAAGGCACTAAATTATGGCGACAAACATTAATAAATCACGACGTTCATTATTGGATAATCGTGATATTTTTGTATTTATGAAATTTAACTTAACATTTTCAACTTTTGATATTTAAACCTGATTATAATTTTTACATCATTTCGCATTTTAAAGTGTCGATTTTTTTATTTCTGGTGATCGTCGTCTATTGATTAGGTAAAAGAGAGTAAATCCTGGTCACTAATCAAAAATGGTTCAAACTTTCAATTTGTATGAAATAAAACATTAAACATTAAACATTAAAATAAACATTTTTTTTCAATGCATATCTACTGTAAAATGACCCAAATATTACTACATTTTTACTTTATTTTAAATTAATATTAGAGATTATTTCGCGTCCTAAAAAGTAATATAAGTACTTTATTATACATATAGGTATACATAATTAATTACATAATTATTATTACTTATTTATTATTATTATTATTATAATACTGTACAGTAAGTTTTATCAATTTATAATATATTATACTTTTATATACTACTCTAGATTGTATATATGCATTACATTTCATGTATTAATTACTTTTGGTTTTAAACATTTTTTATTAAAATATTTTTATTTTTAAATACTTAACTTTATGTGTATAATAGCAATATTTTAAGAAATACATTTCTAAAAATATATTAATTGATGACTTTAATATATTTAATATATTAATGTCAATACCAATCATCATAACTTAAAATAGTCTTAAATAATTAACAATATACTTTAGATTTAAGGTTTATTTTGGATTTTATTGTGTTAATCATTGTTATACATTATTATTTACTAGTGATATATTCACTATCCATTTTAAAATAACAAAAAAAAAAGTTGGCTCATCCGCTTCTTTTTATTTATAAAAATGTTTATATTCTAAATCACCGATATACAGATATACAGCACTTAGAGTTATTGTGTTCTGGGAAACAATAAGTTTTCAGTGATACGTGTACCTATATATGCTCAAAGATGTTGCAGAATAGATTTAGTGATTTGTCATCCATTGTCTACATTTTTTATTAATAATATACGTAACAAAATATAGTAACCAAACGATGTAAATAAACATTGTACAGAATGGTACATGTAATACTCAAAATAATTGTAATAAATTTAATGTAACAAATCGAAAGCAGTTTTAGTTTTGATTGTACAAATAAATAATCATTACTTAATGTAGTAGGCTAATCTAAAATGTATCAGTTAAACATATATCTATATGTACACAAGGTAATTTAATCTTCAAACGTTCTCGTACCGTTTACTTTTTAATAAAGCATTTATTTCAAATCTGATTCCTGAAATTTTCCAATATCTATATTTTATAGATTGTATTTTAAATACATTGATTTGTTTATAACATTTAAAGGGTTAAGAAGTATTTTGTGGTTAAGAACATTTTTTTTCAAAAATAAGTACCACTATTTTTACAGTAAGATGATTTTTTTTAATGATAGATTTATTTATTTATAGTACTAAGGATTATAATTGTTAATAATGGTTTTACTTGTACATAAAATATATGTAATATCTGATAAAGTACTCGCACATACGAGAATAATACTCAAATATTGTTAATATTAGATGTCAATAGACTAATATATTAATTATGATAATCTCCCAATCTCCCAACCTTCCATTATTAAGTTGTTGCTATGAACTATTAATTTATACGACTTAAATATATACAATATATATATATTTTGAACAATACTTCATTATACTCCCAATTATAGAAATTTAAATAAATTGGTTAAAAGAACAATTTGTGGTGAGCATGCTTAAACAACCTTATTTACTTAAGTTTATAAGTTACAGTTATTAATTTTCATAATATTCTTAATAATTAAACTATAGAATTGAATTTATATTAAATTATAAAATATATAAAATAACTAGATTAAGTATAATATAATAAATTAAATATCTGCATATACATACACAACTAAAAATTTAAATATCAAAAAACTAATTTATTGCTCATTCAGATATCCCGTATTTTAACGTCGCCGATGAATCGTACTATTTCTGTCATAAACATTTACCATTTCCAACCCTTTACGATAAGTATGATAAACTCAATATACCATTAGACTTAAGACCATTATAAGAAATTTCTTACATCAATATTATTTCCAGTGCAATATTTCAATGAGAGCTTCAGCTTTATACTAATTTAAAAAAAAATCAAACTATCAAAGTTATATGAGCTTAAATTAGTCAAAAAAATAAATGCCAAAATTAATACAAGTTTTTTCAACGATTTAACACTCTGCTAAGTCCTTCACTCAGATTTAGACTGATGCATACAAGACTGAAGGTAACATAGGACTTTATGTTGTTCATAAAAATACAAATCAATAGTTAAAATCAATTAATTTCTATAATATGTAGCATTGTAGCCGTTTTTAAAGATTTCAAATAATCCTTATGTGGTAGAAAAAGCAAAAATTAACACCTGTTCCGACTTACTTTTACTGTCATTTTCAATTTAAATGCATGTACTTACTTGTCATTATAGGCTTTAGAATCTAGTAACTTTACCAAACAATCTATATAGATAAAATAAATGTTTCATGGTATGTACAATACAATGACATATTTTAACACTATCATTTAATCATCAATTGAAAAAATATATATATATATGTTTAAATATTGCATTAATCTAGAAAATAATGAATTGTACTATAATATGGAAAATAAATTACGTCAAAAATAGCACTCTGTCGATCTTCAACTTAACTTAGTTAGTAAGTTTAAACACTAAATAAACTCAGAGTTAGTTATACGGGATTCACTCGATGGCCAAGATTGAACTCCGTCGTGTAACATAAATTCAACAATTGTACGTTCGTCCACTGTCTACATTTCGTAGAGTTCAGAAGCAAATTCTACATACCAGAAAATCTGTTAGAAATAATAATGGGACACTTTGCTAATGTAAATCGCATTTCTTATTTAAAAATTTGAAATAAAATCTAAATATATAAATAAACCTAACGCAAATAATATATTAATTTAAGCTAAAATAACCATGTAGTTTACGCTCAGTGGATAATAATTTTAAAAAATACACACCTACGCGATTTTCAAATATATATGGTTATCATAGTATAGGTTATATTATTAATTGTACATAAAATCAATGTATTTTTAACTGTATGTAAATCAACCCTCTCTCCCATCCTCCCACTCCACACCCAACGGTCGACCACTCAAAATACGTGTTATGTAACCATAAATAAATTGTAACCGATTAGCCTCCTTCGATTCGCTGCGGACTATTTGTGAAATTATTATTATTTATAATATCGCTGCGTGTAGGCGTATAGCCTGTAATAAGCACCAACTTATACGATTTTCCGCGGCAAAATGTGTCGCAAACGACACAGTAATAATATGCGTATTATAATTATATTACTTGCGAAAAATAAAACCAATACCGTTCGGTTATATAGAAACAAGAGACGATTTGCTGTAAAAATACGAGTATATTATACAAAAGATATTTGCAATGATATACATATACCTATATATGTGTGTGTGTGTGTGTGTGTGTGTGTGTGTGTGTGTGTGTGTGTGTGTGTGTGTGTGTGCACCGTATTCGACGTATCGTATTACAGCTGACGCGAAACTGTTCGTTTGTTTTTAGCGATTACCGTAAAATCGTACGATTATGATGATATTTCGGAATCGTATCCAATTCGGTCCGAATTATACAAATCGCCTATAACGACGTGATACACCCGCAAATCTGCGTGACGGTATCGCTACGAATGTTATAATACAGAGTGTTCCGTCGTGCTTGTCACCTGAGCTCGAAATAAAAAATACTATAACTTCATATTGACGTTTCCACTTTTCGTAATGACTACATTAGAGTTATCCAATTTACAGCAGAGTCAATTAATTTAAATTACTATCATTGTATGTTATTAAGCATAATTTATTCAAAAAGATTATATTATTATATACGTTTTTAATTATTTATTGGTAGGATACGGGTAGAGAACAAACGCTATGATACCACACTATACATGGCTATATAATATTATAACATGACATAACCTCAATATAACTATTACTATTGTTTTTTAGCTTTGTTTTTATTATTTTACTTTTGTTTTACGAGTTTATAAAACTCGTTAATATTATGAACTATATCAAATCATACACACACACACAAATATAGATAAATAATACATTTCACTGCAGTTCATGAACAGAAATTATAATACAACGTAATGAGTAATAGTTGAATATGCAATTTCAATCGATTATTAAAATAATAAAAAATAATATATCTGAAACGTTTTAATAATCAACAGGCGGACATAACGGTAACAAGGCGTATTAAATAGGCAATTTAGCTACACTGTCTTGGAGGGTCCGTGTTCCCTATAATATGGGAATATATAAGATATTATCTTTTCAATGCAATATTAATATTATGTAATAATGTAATTAAATTAATATTGACAATTATTTCAGAATTTGAATACTCTAAGTTAAGTATTTAAAAATAGATTTAATTTAATTTTAATTTTTTAATGTATATTTTTAAAATCTGTGATGCAGTTTGTTACCTAATGAATTGGAAAGTCAATAAACCTAATTTGTGATATAGTGTTAATATTTTAGTATAACAGTTTTCTAATAAATGTATAAATAAATTATTTATTTTAAACAATAATTAAAAAAAAAAATAGAAATTATTTGATCTTCAAATACGCATGTATATAAGAGTAATTCATAGTTTCAAAAATAGATATAACACATTATTAAAAAGTTTTACAAAGTTTTACGTTTTCCACGCTTCTAAATAGAAAGAAAATTTAAATTCAATAATGAATACATTAAGTTATATTTATTTGTATATGGTATTTGAGTATCAATGGAAAACGATTTTTTATTTAAGTCATGAGAACTCTAAATTTAATTTAAAATATTTCTTGTGATTTCACCTTAGAAATACCTACATATTATGTACAAATATATGTATCTATGTATATGTAATAAAATATATAACAATATAATGTAACGGTATTTAATAAAAAACATAAATGATTTAAATATGTTTTTATTTGTTTATTGTAATAATCTAGGTTCCTAATTAATTTTGATAAAAATCAATCTAATTGAATTATATTATATAACTTATAAAAGTTACCTAACTTTGTAATTGCTGCGTATCGTTAAATAACTATTATTATCTCCTTTTTAATTTTATTTATTAGTTTTTATAAACGTTGAGAAAATTATGTATTATTACTTTATGAACGTCTGTATATTTATTATAATATATTGTATTACAGTTTTCAGTATCGTGTAAGATTTTTGGGAAAGCAATAAACTCATAATATTATTAATTTAAATCAGGGATCAAAACTGGTTTTTCAGATAACCATTCGGTTAAACCGGTTAAGACCACGGTTTTTCATTTTTGAACATAAGCTTTAAACCACCGGTTAAAAATCCGTAACTGAATCCTAAGATCTTAAAAAAACCGTTTACAAAACCTAAACCGAAACCTTATTTGGAAAACCCATTAAAATTCAACGCTAATATCGGTTTTCCGAATTTTATAAAATTGATCATACATTATTTATAATTCTAGTTAAAACGAGTATTTATATACAGAGAAAATATTATGTTAATATTATGAATTTTTAATAAAAATCCCGATGCTATTACCGAGTTACGAAATATTAATAGGTTATACGATTATTAATCTATTTATATTTTATATTATCACTATACTAATTGATTCAAAATTAAAACACAAATATAAAATATAACAATTGTTATTTTGTTCACCCGTATGCGATTACACACGTCTGTATTGTTGTTATTTGAAGTATTTGTGTAATTAAGTCGGACATATTTTATGGATTATAGATTTATAGATAATAAAAATCGGGTGTTTAGTTATTAAATACAGAAAAATAAAATGGAAATTTGAAAAAAAACCGTTGTTAACACCTAAAACAAAACCTAAAAATGTAGAAAACCATTAAAATTTGCATCGGTTTCGGTCCCTGGTTTTATCAACAAAAATTATTTAATGAAAATCCAATTGCAATGTATAGTATCTATACATACAAAATTATAACGAGATTTTTAAATATTTAACACGATGTTTTATCTATCTTGGACCCATTAAAAAAAAATAATCGATGCACGTGTAAAATAATAGTTTTAGCAATTTATCGAGGATTTATGTTTTTACATTGTCTAATCTATTCAAATGGATAATGATTATAATACCTGTGCAAAATTACTGCCGGAATTAATTTCCAAGCTTAGAGAGAATAGGTACAAGATATACATCATATGTAAGCATTATAATTTATATACACGCGCATATAACATTGTTAACATTTTTTTTATTCGTTTTATTTTTATCGTTTATATTTTTTCAAACATTATATTATATTTTTACCTACAACTAAATATGCCGTATTCAATTTGATCCGATTCGTGGACTCGTCGTGAATCGTTTAAACGCATTTTTAAGGACGTTATATTTTTAATGTTCACCTTATTTTATGGTCAAAACAATCGTCATAACTCACAAACGAGCTTTATCGTTCTTTTTTTAAATGTTTGTTCTATCTTAACTCAATAAAAAAAATATATTACTATTGAAATTCTTATATTATAATAATCTCTAGTCGGTAGAAAATAAAATAAAACAAAGATTATATTATGCTATAGTTTTATTTTTATTTTGTTTGGTCTAAAATAATAAAAGAACCGATTTCAATCGATTAATTTTTATTTACGACGAATCGATCACATAACTGTGCAATTAATATGTATTTATAATAGCATTTATCAATATTAGCGTATTAAAGTCCGAATCGCAACAATAAATAAGTATTAAGTAATCAATAATCAAAATTATAGTAGAACCTAAGTTTTATTGACATTTTTATTTAAAAGGATGTCAGCGCACTGTTTGTTTTCTCTCTCTAGCCCACGCGCAACATAGACAAAACGCATTTACGCAGTTTGAGTAGAATTCGCTCAATTTTAAATAACTTTTAACATTTCAAAATTTTAATTTTTTTTTAAAAACTCATCGTCTTGTACTCAGAAATATTATCAAAATTTAGTTTTATAATAAGTATATTTACTCTAGAACCAAAATTGAGACAGTTCTACTAATACTGCATAAATGCGTTTTGTCTATGTTGCGCGTGGGCTAGAGAGAGAAAACAAACAGTGCGCTGACATCCTCTTAATTTGAAATTACTTATTACAAAATGTTCTAAATTGTAAATGCCTTTGCTTTCATCCAACTAATACATAATAATATATTAATTGACAACTAACTTGTTTACCTACATTATTTATAAAATAACTATGAGTCATGACTTGTCTAGTTTTTAGTTCTGGTTGAGTTAATCCCCTTACCATTCCAATATACCATCACCTATTCTCAGGAATATTCTTGTCATAGTCAACCGTGCATTTATTATGCACGTACTTCGTAAGTACTTATACATAAAATAACATCAATAAAATATGATATCAAATATTATTGTTCCTATATTATGTTCAACGGAAAGAAAAAAACATAAAGATAAAACAGTCATATTCAATTTCGCGTTTTTGGTAAAATTAAAATACTAGACGCACAAACACTGGACAGTATATAATAGTAATAAAAGTAATATACATAATATACATAATACAAAATAGATATGAACAACTAAAAAAACTAATGCAGCCAATATTATTTTTACATAACGCAATATAAATGTTACCTCGATTTATAATACATTATACGTATATTACTGTATAGGAGTAGGCACTTCCGAAATTAGTCTTTGTCGTCTCCAAGAAAATGTGTTCTCGCTGTATGCAGTGTAAATTCGTAAAGGCGGGAGTTTGCGTAATGCTTAATTTGTTAAATGAGTGTAATTCACGTTAAAGAGTAGATTCTTAGGAAAAAATGTACGCAGTTCATTTTTAATCTTACTACAATGCGATTAAATCATTTTCAGATAAGCTCGATTTATCGATTGCATCCCTAGCTATTTCACTTACAAAGTTATCAGTAAAATTATTTATTCATCAATTTTGCTCAAACAGCAAAGCTTACTGACTAAACATTTTAAGTCTTTGTCATACTATTAAAACTATATTCATATAATTCATGATACTCTTATAATTACTTCGTAATATAGGTCAGCGTTATCGATAATAGAAACATAATTTAAAAATAAAATACAAATCTTTGAAAAACCTTATATTGAATCGACTTTTGCAAGTTCTCTGTTATTGTACAAATGTTCGTTGCGCACTGGTGTAATAGCTATAAGTTGAAACAAAATAATTCAACCAAATACAAAATGCACAGCGCCACAGCCACTCATACTGAATCACTCCATTACTATCACCTGTGGTCCAACGTCGTCGGTGATAAAATAATATTATGATAGTAATGTAAAATGTAGTGTTGACGTTTCACAGTTGAAATACTGAAACTGTTGATAATATAAAAAGTTAAATCGTGATATTTTCTTTGCTCTTTCGAGTTATGCTGGAGTATTTACTATTGTAAAATATAATCAGAATACGTGCAACTTCGGGCAGAACCGATAAAATAAAAATGTAAATACATTGCAAACAAATTATTATCAAGACAAATAATATAGTATGAACGACAAACGTTCTTATAAATACACATCCGAAACATATAGACAAACCGTAGGTACAGAACACCCTATAGTCAAAATCGTACTTAAGTTTTGGCCGTTTTGGGAATGATATTTTCATCGCAAATCATGTACTCGTATAAGGGATGTACGTAATATACGTAGACAATAGCTGAGCAGTGTCTTCATCATCTATAATATCATCACTCATACTCCACGCTAGTTAACACCAATATTTTGGATTGTTTTCAAACAATCATTTCTCAAACATCTCATTCCAATGCTCTATGACTGTGTCATAATTCAAACATAGGGTATGATAATTGGATATGCTATTTTATATTATTCATAAAAAGTAAAAACACATGTGTTTTTTTATTTCACCACCATAATACTTAATAGTGTTTTACTCTCGATAATTTGAAATAAAATTAATCGTTTTTTGTTATCTCGAGTATCTATATAAAAAATATTTTTATTTCGGTAACAACAAAAAATTAAGCAGTACATTTCACGCGTTGGTAGACAATATTTGTAATCATTTGTATGAAATAAAGTGAAATGGAAAATAAACGTAAATTAAATATCTTAACAATTAATTTTTACATTCTTACAAAAGCAAAAATAATATTAAACAAACTATAATGGCAGCTAGATTTTTTTTTAAAAATTTTAATTTGTTCATTATTGTAGTTTGTTGATATGTATGTAGTATTAGAACTTTAAGTATTCAAATTGTAAATTTTAAGCATTCAAATTATTTACCAATTTTTTTTAAGAATTATAATAAAACTCGATATCTCGAAGTTAATAAGATACAAAACGACATCATTAACTCTAAATACATACGCAGAAACCCATATTACGTAATATCTACTAATGTTGTGAACACATATAGTGCACTTTATTAGTTAACAAGTAGTACGAATAATTACAATACCCTGCACATACACAAAGATCATTGCAACATCTCTACACATGCTATATATATTATACATAATATATAGTCCAGTTGTATTAAATCGCAGTAAATAGTCCTGTTCAATATGTGAAGTTGCATTGTGCCTCAATGAAACCAAAAATTGTTTAAAGACTATCATACTGAGTAAAATTGTTATTTTTAATATTATGTACTTTTATTTTATCCCAGGTAAAATTTAACCTGTAAAATAATATTTAAATATATTATTCTAAAATTGTTTAATAACAAATATATTGTATCAACCCATAGTGGTTTATATGGTAATCAGTAATCACCTTATAAATTGAACTTTAAAAAGATTAATATTATTTTTATAATTATTTTCATTTCTATATGTAATAAAGAATCTAGTTTCAATTGATTTAGTTTTCGATTATAATTTCTTATAATTACGCGCTTCAAAGGGTTAATGGATGCTGACATTTTTGGATGTACATGCTTGGTGAATCACCTTGTACACTGTACATCCAATCCAACTATAAAGCGGCCCACTAGGATCGTCACGCAAACGAACGGTGGTCGAGATTCACACACACACATATTTTATAGAACCTACAACATAATATATACCTACATGTTTACTTACTGTAGTTCAGATGCGTGACTTGTCAAAATTTCGTTTACTGGAAAATAAACTCGGGGATAAACGAAAAACAAATCTTCGGTACAATATTCTGCAGGATGTTTTGTTCGGGATGTGCTGATGTGCACCCGGGCGGATGATTAATATATCTTATAATAAAATACCAATAAACTGAAATCGTTCTGTATTATATTGTGTTACGACTTACGTGTATCTCACATTATAATATATCCATATACAAAAATAATAGACATGTCACATGTAATATTTTGTTTAACTAATCGTATATACCCACTGTATGGTAAACATTTTTTTGAAGGGTAACATTTATTTATAATACACCGAGCGTATTAAAATTTAAAATGTATATGTACATTATATTATAGCTATTACGAATATAATATATTATTACAAAATATAAATTATTATAATAAATATATTGGAATGACATAAAAGAAATAGTGATAGATAAAAGTGATCCTTTTGCAGTCAAAGTGCGGACGAGCTATGTGAATACAGACTATCAAACTATAAAAGTAAATATAATATTATTTATTTGATTAAAGTATTTATTAAATGTTTTTTTATTATTTATTTATTATTTTAGATTCTCGTAACAATAATATGACAATGCAAATTCTTTCAAGAGCGTATGAAATTCGGCCTGAAATTTCAAAAGCTAAAAAAGATGACTTGTTAGAGCTCTGTAGGCAAAATCTGATTCCACCTCGATCTATACCACGAATTTTATAACTCACTGTAAGACTACCTATATAATGTAATATTTTGTTATGGTTATAATAATTCTGAATCCTGTTGTTGCAAATCAACAACTTGTAAAATATATAATTTTTTTTTTTTTTTTTATCAAATTACATAAACTGACACAACTCAAAATTTTTTTTTAATAATTATGTTTTTAAATTTGCAGTTATATTAATAAAATGTAAAAATAAATAAAAACGATTGGTATAATTTCAGAAACTATTGAACGATCGGTTAGTTTTTTAATTACATTATAAGTTACAAACCAATTTAAGAATCTCTCTCCTGAAAAAAATACCAGTTTTGACTTGTGTCATTATAGCCGGGGTGCGATATATCATTTTTCCCCATGTGTGTAAATAACTTAAATTCTACATAATACTATAAAACCAGATATTCGGAGAGGGTTACATGCTACAAGTCACCCTGAACATGACCGTCCTGGTACCGAGTCGATATTTTATAGAGGCAATAAACTACATAATGTTATATTTTTGAAAATTATGACGAAACAATAGCTGATAAAGTTTTTATACGACAACTATTTATAAATATGCATATTGAATGCTGCAATCGAGGTTGGTATGTGTCAAGTTGACAGCCTTCGACATTGACATTTTAAAAACGCTTTTCTCTTTTCATTTTTAATTATGTTTTGTACCATTGTGATATTATGTACAGAGCCTTTCAAGTGAGATCGCGGGTGGACACTGGGCACATTGTCAGTGAATTATTTTTAAACGACATTGATTGAAATAATTATAAATAAAATCCATATGATTTCGTTTTTTTAATTTGATCAAAATAATTGTAAGTGCCTAACACTATTTTATATTTTACAGCCAAAGATCAACAATTAAAGTAGGTAATGAATACCTAATAATAATAATAATAGTAATAAAAATACTTATAATTGATTATTAAAAATATTATTTATAATGTTGATTCTACACGAGTTAAAAATTGTTTTATTCAGGTTATCCTTATCAATTGATGTTAACAAAAAAAGATTGCTGTACATAATTGGTGCAGTCTGTGATTAATTGTTTATTATTATGTTCACAGAATTATTAAACATTTAAATAAATACAATATCTTCTCTTTATTATTATTTTTTATGACTGTATAGTCTGTAGATTTTTGTAAATTAAATTAATTACATGATGTACAAGTTCCTTCGAGTATAGTAAAAATGTTTATTTTATTATTCCCATATTACACAGTATTCGGAATTGAATAAATTATATAACATTATTGCAAAATGAATCGATTAATTAATATATTAAGAATTATTATAATGCTGTTAAAGTAGTACATTTATATTCTGTAAAGCCTAGAGGGCGCTGAAATTATAGTGACGGAACGATCATAAATTCGAAAAACTAAATCTTCAAACAGCTGCCCAACCTTTATGGTATAAATTATCGTTTTCAGATCATTGTAAAGTAATATACAATTAAAAAAAAAAAAAAAATATGTTATCCTCGGATAACTTTCGGGTTATTTATTGTTTTTACGGATGATTGAGGTCATACAGCATTTAAATGCAATACGCCGAAGAATTCTTAAATAAGGTCAGTTCTGTTTTATGTAGTATGTGTGGCGACCACTGACGACTAGTAGTGACTAGTAACTGCGGGTAATAAATAAATGACTGAACTCGGCGCCATTTATCGAAATCGTCTTCGCTAAAGCCAAATAAGAAAACAACGTTTTATGGAGTCTGCACTGTACGTAACCGGCGAATAGAATCAAATAATACGATCTGTGCGATGCGATCGCGTAATAAATAGCGGAAATCGCTGTGGCGAAATAAATCATCGACCGCATCTCGTCAGAGTTGGAATTATTGCTGTCGCAGAATATGTAGATGGACATTGGACGTCGAAATCATCAGGTAACAGCGGTACGCGTCGCCGGCATAACCGGTATTGTCCCGCGGTACAACTGTGTACGTCTGTGCCGTCTGTGGCGTATAATCTCAAAGAGGTTGTCGATTTACCTCCATGTATTTATTGACCGCCGTCCGATCGGTATCATCACCACACGACTCTCGATCAGCTGATCCGAATACGTTACGGTCTATCCGACTGACGGACAAACTTATCAAAACGCCAAAATTCAATATCGAATCGCGACGAAAAAAGAAGGATTCGAGAGCCGCCGCGCAGAAGCGTTGCAGAAACGTCATACTAAAACGAAGTATAGGTGTATATGTATAGACGTGGTTGTTACTTATACTTAAGTCTATAAATGTTGTTTGTGTCGTCCGTAGACCACATTGGTGATCATCAGTCATACGCGCGACGGCAATAATAACATAAATAATAATACGCACTGGTATTATCAGCTCGTTCGCGTTATCACCGTCGTTTTTATTATTGTTTTTCACTTCGCCGCCGTTCACCGTTCACGGTCGGCGAGTTAACATTGCGATATCGCGACCAGCTCTACTCGCGGCAATGCTCATCCTTTACATGTTGATCCGTGATCATATACTTACCAGGCTGATCATCTTCTTGATGCTGCTGATACTGGTGATTATCATCGACTTTTACATAACCGAACACAATCATAAGTACTTCAAGTCGTTGAACATTAATTCCTTCAACAACGCGAACGTCAAAGTGTGAACGCCGCACTATACCATGGACGCGACCACGGCGACGTCTTCCAAGGTAGGTGCCAGTTTAATATGTATTGTGCTTACGGAGCGAAAGTATTGCGTCGTTGCGGGAAGAGACACAGTAGGGTTTTCCGTCGCCCCCACGTTAATCGACAATGTTGTATATTTTTCAGGACGACGCTAAAGCGTTATTCCGCAAAGGAGTCGACTATGAACTCGAGGGTTTCCACTATGAGGCGATGCGTTGCTACAAGCGAGCGCTAAAATTAGATCCAGACGTTGAGAAAAAAATTGCTGATGAAGAATTTGTTTCTCGCTCCTCTATGGACACAACTGGTGAGCAAGCAATTCAATTATTTATGTGGAATGGATTTGACTTGTTTTCTTTTTTGTAGATGAAAATAATTTAAGCAACGAAAGCGATGACGAATATGATAACGAAGAAGACCTCTTCTTGAGATTTCAGAGGATAATGGGACCTCAAATATGCTTTCCAGAACGTACACAACCAGTATGATAAACCCTTATGTCTTACTTTTGAATGTCTTGATCATATGTTTTATTATCATTTTATTTGTGTTTTAGACTACTCATTTTTCAGCTCTTCCCCCTGAGCTTGTTCTATACATATTAAGGTGGGTCGTATCTTATGATCTCGATCTACGTATGTTAGAACAGTGTGCAGCTGTTTGTCGTGGTTGGTACTTGTGTGCCAGAGATCCTGAGTTGTGGCGTCGAGCATGTTCCAAGTAAGCTACCTGAACATCAAAATTGTTATGTTTATTTGTATATTATTATATCTTTTTTTCTCGATATTTTCTGTATTGTATTTAAATTTATGAGTTTAAAGTCACACAAAAATTGGTGAGCTTAGAAATGTATTAATGTTATATTTGAAAAAACAAAAGTAACTTTTCTAATTTTATTTGAAATTGTCTAAACATATTATTTCAATAAATTCTAAAATTGTTATGATTTAATTTAATTAACTTCATTAGTTACAATTACAATTATATTTTTATTTATAAATATTAAGTAGAGTTTATTTTTTGAATTTACCAATAATTTTTATTTTTTATAACATTCAAGTTGAATGGAAAAAATTACTATTGTATTTTTAACTATACATATCTATGAAATAGATTTATCTTTAGTTGTATTTGAATAATTAAGTATTAATATATTTGTTGTTTAGATTTTGGCCTTCAAATGTCAATGATTTAGTCCCATATGACGGAAGTTGGCGACGAATGTTTATAGAACGACCCAATGTACTGACAATTGGTTGTTACATATGTAAGATATCTTATGTACGAAGAGGTGAAGAATCTTTCAGAGATAACACTAATGGACCATCTTTTAATGTTGTTTATTACAGATACTTAAGGTGATAATATATAAAGATTAGTTATTTACATAAAATTAAATGACACAAAAATAATATTTGATACATTTATTTTAATATTTAGCAACTTACTATAAAATTCAGGATTTTATATATTTGTTTTATTTTGTTATTATAAAAAACTTAACAAGACTTGTTACAGTTTTTAATTTATTAAATGTATGATAACTGACAAAACTTAAAAAATTATTTTAAGTAAATTAGGTATTTATAAATATTAGTTTGACTTTATAAAAGAATACAAAGTTGGCTCACTGTTTATTAATAGTAATCCACTCAATATCTGAATTTGTTTATTATTATTATTTTTGTTAAAATATCACAAACATGAAACAAGTCAACAAAACTTTTTCATGTAATTTAATAAAAATGTTTGATATTTTGATTTTGTATTTGGTGTTAGGTTTTTTTCTGACGGTCGTGTCTTAATGGTGCTATCTTATAATCCTCCATCTAAAATCGTACGAAAATTACAGACAAGAGAAAAGGCACCTTTCAATGTGTGCCCTGGACACTACAGACTGTCTGGAAAACAATTATTTTTGACTCTTGATAGTGAAGATAAGGAACGTGACCGAGAATTCAACAAAAAACTTGGTTGGGAGGACAACACCCAAAGGAAAACTACTTATAACATGGTATGGTACTACTCTTTTGAAACATAAAAATCTCATTTTACTTCTGACATTATTTATTATTATTATTTGTTTAAATCTAGGTTTTAGAAATTTCAAAATACAAAACAAAACAGAACTGGAAATTGCAATGTACAGATTATGAAATAGTTTATCAAAGTAGAGTTAATAGAGTAATGGTTACCAAATATGATTTATCTAATAATCGTTTTCCACCGTTTATATTTTCACGCGTAAAATGCTACTCAAACGAATCTGAACGTGTATTATAAAATAGTGTATAATATAATAAGCTCGATAAAACATTTTAAACAGTTTAAAAGTTTTTTTTTTTTATTGTAGTTGAATATATTATGTGTTGTTTATTGTTTAAAAACACTAAAACAGTGTTTAAGCCTTTAAGGATATAAATTAAATTTAAATTCTGTACTGTTCGGCAGCCTGTGATTTCTACAAATGCTTTCACTGTGTTATCTTCAATGTTACCTATCACTACACTAAATTATGTGTAGTTAATTATTTATTTTATAAAATTTAAGTACTTAATGTAACTCTATTAATTTTTAATAATGGTATACTGAACTTAAACACATCTTCTAATACATGGAAATAGTCTATTATCAATTGATAATAGTCCATTTTTTTTTTTTTTTTGATATTCAATGTGCATTTTAGTCTTATGAATGTCTCAATAATTAAAATCTGTGTGAATAAATAAATTAATAAAAAATTTTCAAGGAAGGTGTACATTTTATTATATATTTTAACAAATTATATTGATGTGGTTCTTTTTTAAGTTAAACTATTACATAGCTGAAATTATATAGGTGTTTTTTTTTTAAATTCTAATCATGTATTGTTTTCAATATAATCTGAATGTATCGTACAATATTTGTATGGAGTTAAAATTCATAACGCTTATCAATTTATCATCTTCTTTTGTTAATGTATACTTATAAGTAATATTATATCAATCTCAATGTATTATTAACGCGCTACTATTATACCTAAATCCTGTGTGTTAAGTATATTATCTTTTGTTTACATTTGTATTGTATTATACATTTATTGACATAATATTTTAACCATGTTTAATTATAAGAAACATAATATTATCTTAATTATCGATATATTATTACTATTGTACTCTATATATATATATGTTTGACTGAAGTAAAAAAAAAGATCAGGTTTTGAACTTATTTTTAATATTTGGGTTAAGAGGACATTAACCTGTGTGTGTTGTCTATGTCTTACTAATGTACATTATACCAAATTTGCATTCAATAAGACACATTTTGTGTGGTTAGTTTTAATATTGGAATCAATTTTCTATTATCAAAATTAAAGGTAAAAATATGATATAGAGCTTCTCATGCTTTTATCGATTTTATCATTTTAAAGAGAATTATAGCATTAATTATAAATACTAGTATTTATAATTAATAGACAGACAACATATGCCAGCATAATATCCTCACATTTTTAAAATATTGAGTCACGCACATATCAAATTGTGTGAATATGAAAATATTGACTTACTAAGAAATTGAAATGAAGGTAAATAAATGTTTAGATACGCAATGGTTTTTTTTTTGTTATTTAGAGGATCAAATATAAAAATGGGGAAAGGTCACCGCTGTGCTATACAGTAAGAATCGAGTGAACCTCATCATTAAAAAGTAAATTACTATAATGTATGTATTAAAGTATTAAACTTTAATTCAACAATAAATTATTGCATGCGCAGATAGCCTGTCATCTTATATTACACTATTACAGAGTATATTCTATGATATATTTATATTGCTATTAAGGTAATTTATTTTATTAAATTTACTACAAAGGGTTAGTTAAATTTACCAAAAATATTTTGTTTGAAAATGCCAACTATTGTGTATGAAATATAACAATATGCATTAAAGTTTCAAGTACTCGCAAATAAGATTTTTAAAACACAAAATAAAAAAATAATTGAAATTGTTATTCTTTAATTACATAGGTCGGTAGGTATCTAATTTTGTTCAAATCTTAACTTAAAACATCTATAAAAAAAACTGTAGTTAGACTTATGAGAAATCTTTTATTAAATTGTGAATGCTTAGCTATTAAAATTAAACATTATAAATTATTTGCTTATCATGTTCATAATTTTAACAAAATGTATTAAAATTTATACTACAAATGTTTTAAGTAAAAATTAGATACATGTGTCTATGTACCTTTAATATTTTTTAATATCAACAATATATAATGACAAACTTAAAAGAAATCTTAAATTATCAGGCTTTTTGAGTCTGAGAAAAATGTTTATCGGTATATGCAAAATATACTAAAATTACTCTTTATTTTAAACGTAGATTATACGTATTATGTTAACTGAGTAAAAATACTAAATAGAGAAAAATCTAAAAGAATTAAAAAAATTTAAATAGCTCAAGAAAGAAATCAAAATACTTAGAAAATTATACCGTGTGTAGAAAATGTTAGCATAAAAATTTGGTAAAAATCATTCGAGGAAAAAAATAGTTTTACAGTAGGGCCTATAATATATTATTTTTAACTTTAAACGTTCATACAAAATTAATGTGACTTTCTGCTTAAACTGTTTTTTTATTATTATAATTTATAAGTACAAAACTTACAAAATAATCTTTTGTATCTAAATTTTCAAATCTTTAATATAAAAAAAATCATGCATTTTTAATTATAAAATTGTTCGAGAATTTCGTGATTTTCATTAAAATTCTAACCTTGATGGTTATAAAAAAAATGTTATGATCATATTTTTACTATATTGAATTTTCGTTTTTATGGAAACGCAAACAAATATTATTAAAATATATACTTAGGTATAAGTACACTAAAATACGATATTATTTTGGTGGTGGGTGTCTGAAATTTGTATGTCTTTTTTATCAAACTTGACGATGTTATATACCTGCCTATCATACTATTCATACTATTCATTTGTAGGTCAGGTAATTTATTTTTTGTTCCTGATAATTCGGAGGGGGTTTAAACATCCAACCCCCCCCCCCTGCGTTCGCGCCTGCCTGCAGTTACAACAGATTACTTGTATGAAATGATTCGTTACAATAATAAACTTGTAAACTATGTTTACTTACCTGATAATAATTTTCCTTCAGATTCAAAAGAAATTGTATGTATGAGTGTATCCATTTCTTTTATAATCAACGATTATACAATAATAAATGTAATATGCTGTGGCAACTATGAAATGGATTTTTTTTTTTTATTAAATAAACCTGCAGCAGTATAGACCATTGGGTGGTTTAATTTAGGAAAGGTTGCATTGTGCACAATTAACAGGTTACTTAAATTCTAGATGATGATTTTTGACAAGTGTTAAATTTTTTTGAAAAAATTGGCAGCGATTATGAATTTGACTGAGGTGTAGATTAGTTGGTTCAAAACTGTGAAGTCAGTTAGTTTTTCTATACATTATTTATTTACCACTTGTGTAATTTTTTATTAAAACTATTTTTTTATCATACCTATTGTCCACTGCCATTAAATTATTTAGTATATTATTTTAATATAAACACATTAATATTATACAAAGAGCAAGTGATCTCAATAAGTTTTTAACATGCTGAGAGTCTGAGACTGGTTCCAACACTTAACACCCATGCGTTCGCGCCTGGTTATTGCAATCATGAAATGTTCTTGTATCTCAATATTGATTCCGTTATTTTCCTTACGTTCTCTATTCCATTCCTTCGTTATTAACAATAATAATGATTCTCTTGATTGTATCGTCGAGAATGTACCTAATGAATTATGAATTGTTTTGTTTGATATTTAATTTAAAAAACTTATATTTGTATATTCCACAAAGCATTTATTTTCAACTTAATACACATTTTGTTTAATTATGCCGTAGCAATATTAAACTGGTTTATTAATTATCTCAGTTTTATTATTTTAAATATTTTATACTAATTCAAATTATCTTATTTTATGTGTTCTAGTTTAAGTAGGTATCTATTATTTATCTAGGTTATTGACTAATATAGCAATAATTTTCATATACTGTATTTGACATTGCCAGTTTGATACCCATGGACATTTACATTAGGTAATAAATAAATTTCTATAAATATACGAATATATGAATATAACAGGGCAATATTCGTTTCTAAAGTTTTTAAATACTGTGCTTGAAATATCAAATATTATCACATCAACAAGTCACAATAATAATTAACGAGTAGTCTTACTTGTAAAATTATAATTTCTGCTCTACTTCAAAACAAATTATTAATAGGTAAGAATTCAATTTTTATTAATATTAAATATAATAATTTTATATAGGTTATGCCACAAACATCCAACATACTTGGAATACGATGCAAATGATAAGGAAAATGCACAACTGATGACACCAAAATAATCTGAAAACAATAAACAATACAGTGAGATAAATGTCAAAATCGAACATTCGTTATTTAAATTCTTATATACTTTTGATTTTTTTTTAACGCTATAGTCATGTTACTTAAGTCTTCGTGTAAAATGTGTTTCCTAATCCCGTAAACAGTACACTTTATATAAGATTTCCAATCAAATTCTTCGAAACCGAACCAAAATGTTTTACGATCCTCTTGACTCAATGACGACCATAATTCTCGAACATTACTGTTGTCGAATTTCCATTCACTTGTAGTAAACACTTTAAGCAAATCAGTCATATTTTCTAATTTTTTATACATTTTCAGCATTCTGAATCAACATATTATAAAATTATAATTAATCTTTTATATTTATTAAAATTTTTGATTATCCGGTATAGCTTACTGCAATATTGTAAAGTAAAATAAAGATGATATTAATGGTTTCTAATAAATCTGACCTGAATCTAATTGTTTAAACTATAAATTTAAGATAAATATTCAATTAAAAACCACGATAGTGTTAAAGATAGAAAAAAAACCTTACATCAAATTTATGCTTATTTAATGAAAATCCTAATTTTATTAGATATTTAGGTGTACCTTATATTATTAGTTACATTATCTACTTACTTTGGATTTTTACCACGAATATGAAATAATAAATCTACGAACGCAGCAGGTATCCGGTGTAGTAAAAATCTTAAAATATCAACGAACCATCGATTGGTAGAAAATATACAAAATATATACCACATTGATCCCAACGGAGGCGCCTGATGGTAAGTTTCAAATGTATACTGTATGATCTTATCCCAATGTATTGGGCTTTCAACACTAGACACGTAATTATAAATTTTTGGTTCCTTGTTCTTTTCGTAACTATAGTTATGTCTATCGTCAACATTAATAAAATACAAATGATTAAATAGCAAATAAAATATTATACATCCAGGGATGTATTGGCAAATAATGTCTTGAGTATACGCCATATTTTTTGAAAAGTAGGTATCTCAAAAAAATTTTTCTTACTTCGCTGGACACAGTCAATATCTAGCAAAAATTTAAATTATATTATAAATAAAACATACCTACTGTTGTATAATATAAATAGTACTATCAATAACAGCCGTAAATATTATATTATATTCGATTATACCACTGTCTTGGATTATACGAGTATGCCGTATACGACCTGATATATAAGTAATATACAACCCATATTATTTTTAATTTTATAAAATAAACAATTAATAAAATAATATACCCTTTTCCATTTGTCACCGTTCACCGTATACTCAACATTTATCAATCGTATAACTATAAAATGAATATTTTTTCACGTATGCGCATTTCTTTATAAATATTGTTATAAGTATACGCTCAATACACCCCTGTACATATCAAGTAACATGTATTTAATTATACCTGTTCACTGTACTCCACATTACACTGATTAGTGCATTTGCAGTGTAATCGACTGGGACAATATCAGCTCTTTTATCCAAGGTTAATTGAAATGTTCTTAAAAATCCGATAATTAGGGGAGCAATAATACCAGACGGTCCATTAATATTATCTAACCAACCTGGTTCTGGTTCACATTTTGTGCATCCAACTACAACATTGTTCTTATTTAATATTTTTTGATTAGAAATTTCGAACAATATACTATTTAAATATTAAACAAATGAGACAAAATTAAACTTTGTTATTGGATTCTACATAGTTATACATATCACATATTACTAGGGGCGTATTTAGAAATGTCTTAAGGGCGTGAGGGCATAAAAAATAAGTTCAAATTTGTGTCATGGGGCATAGAGTTGTAAATCATCTCATACAATAAAATAAGTAAAAAATACAGCAAATGGGGAGGAGGCACGGGCCCCATAGGCTCGTCCTTTAAATACGCCCCTGCATATTACAACCAAAACAATTTTATTTTAAATATTTTTCCCTATAATATATTTGTAAATTATGTATATATATATTTATATTATAATCCTTACTAATCGAAGGACGAAATATTGAAATCGGCAATTGATTTTCATTTGTTAAAATTAAATTTTCTGAAAGTGCTTTAGTGAAAGTGTAGGTATTAGGCCAATCAACTGAAAAACTATTTTTTCGCAAAATAGAAAAATTAAAAACAAAAAAAAATTGTATTAAAAAAAAATATATATTTACATTTTCTGTGTGTTTTCACCTCGTTTAATTAAATCTTTTAATTCATTAGCTGATATTGAAACGGGATAGAATTGTTCTTTAATTTCACTTCTTGGACAGTGTGAATAAGCAGTTGATACATGCACAAAACCCTAAAAATATATTAAGTTATTAATTATTTTTTTGAAAAATTCTTACAATTACTAGGTAGTAGGTATACGATATTTTATGATTATTCTCATTACACAACAAAAATCTTCGTGTATAATTAAAATTTGTTTGTTAAACATTTTCTAAAATACTTAATACAATTTTAATATTCTCTATAATTTTCCTAATTCTTATCTTAATTTTAATTAGTTGAAATTTAATACATCTTAAATTTCTCAAAAGGAAAGTTGTTATAAAATGAATGTCCAATGTTGAATAATCACATTGAATTAAGTGTTATAAAAATTATAAAAATTTAAAAAAGAAAAAAATAGTAAAGACATTTAATAAATATTAATTATTTATGTATTCAAATACCTTGAGATTAGTCATTTTTGTTGCTAATTCTAATATATTTTCTGTTCCCTGAATATTTATTTTTGTTGCTATCTGAAGAGTTTCATTGAATCTGACAGTAGCAGCACAATGAAAGACAAAATTCACATTTTTTATCAACCAATCACGATCGTCTGTTGAACATCCTAATGAAGGTTCTTCTAAATTTCCATCAATTATTTTTATCTTGGTTATGAAGTCAGGTTTTTCAAAACGAAGGCGATCAAATGTCTAAAAGTTATAGTATAACTAAATAATTAAATATAAGATCAATGAATGTATTTATTTTACAATAATGTAGGATTTCTAATATTTTTATTTTTATGCATGTAATTTGGGATAGTTAAAATGTTTTCATTTTAAATCTAGTGTATGTGTTGAAATAATATTTTTTATACGTGGAATAATTTTTTTAATATTTTGATTAAGTTTAAACTATTTTTAGATATTTTACAATTTCTAAATGTTTTTTTTTTTTATAAATGTTGATTGATATTTTTCATTTAGTCAAATTTAATACATTGAATATATACACGTTTTTTTTATGAATTAAAAAATATGGAAAATATATTATTACAATATTTCTTAAATTTTTTTAGTTAGAAATTTAAAGAAATTCTGAACATTATTTGGTACCTAATTAGGTTATAAATGTGAAAAATGTTCTTTTATATCTAATATTTGAAAATTTAATAAAATATTAATCATATTTAAAATGATTATACTATTATTCTATATTTTTTTGGTGTATTTTGTACAAAAATGAAAAATAATAATGATAGCGTGGTCTTGAAATTTTCAAATTTTTTTTTTTATTATAATAAAATAGTATTATAGTGCTATTTATGAATAATACGACACTTAAATGAAGAAAAATATATTTATTTATTTTGTTATTATTGTATTATTATTTTTCAAAATAAAATATATGTTTTAAATTATTTTCTGTCAAAAGGTAATGTTTATGTAATTTGTTTATCTAATTTATCAAACATGTTAAACTTTTAAGTATAAAAATAGACTTACAGCTTGTTTATAGATATCCGCAGCTCTTTGACTGGCAGCTAATCCTTTCTTACCCCTGATGAGGACCGCAATGGTTTTCACATCACAAGATCTTAACAATTTTTCCAAGAGTATTTTTCCTAGAAACCCCGTACTACCAGTGATGAAAACCACTCCTTCCCTAAACGTGTCGGCTATACTCGTGTCCATCTTTTTACTCAGATATTACACCAATATTTTCACTGCAGGTGCGCAAATGAATGTATCTAGTTATATACTAATAAATTAAACGAGTTGTTTTCGTATTATTTAGTATTTCTGACCTTCCTTTCTAGGATTTCTAGAGTGGGGTGATGAATTAATTACTTTTATGATGTGTGTGTTTTTATTTATATGTCTATCATCGCTTTTTAGGGCAAAAAATGCTTTAGTTTTCAACCTTGGAGGTGAATTCTGGTACTAAATGGGATCTAATTAGTACTTGGGGGGGAGGGTCTTAAAAATTGTCAGTACTTTTCTTAATAATCGGGAAAACATAAAAAAATTAAGAACAAACGGGAATTTTCACACTCCAGCAATTTTGACAAAATCGATATTATATTTTGTAATTCAAAAACCAATAACTGTAGAAACTTGATATTTTCAACAAGTGTTTAAAATAAAATCGTTTTGAGATACACTCAATAACACCTACTGCAGTACAGAAGGGTGGTTTCCTAATTTCCACCTTTTTCTCGTGTACGACTATGTATTTTAATTTCAAAAAACAACTCGAGTAGTGGGATGGACCCAATATCATAAGAACAAATTTGTCAAAAAATGATTTAAGATTATACGTCACGTTATCCGTTCGTTAATATTGTTCGCCCCAAAACGTGGAAAGATTAAAAATTGTAATAATGAAAACCTGTCTGCGCAAACCGTACAATATTTTATCCAATTTGTGACCATACCGGTGTATTTAGCTACGCAAACAACGTTCACGAATGAGGAATGAGCACCGCCGGTCGACTCCGAGTATATTAGGCGTGGCTTAAGTCTATCGTGTTTGCGGATCGCAAAAAAAACGTATTCTCTAAGCTTTTGTATGCGTTTGGTTTGAGTATCACAATAAAACAATAAAACAAAATATTTATGTAGTTTCTGGTGAATACAGAATGTACCTGTGACGTCAGTGAGTCGGCCGTCTACGTGAGTCATCAACATATAGGTATACCGGCAACATACATACATTCAAACATTTATCGTTATTCGTTATTAACAAAATTATTATTCTTGTGGATTGCTGGTTTTTAAAAAAATTATATTATTCACTTTAGAATTCCAGACAACTGAAATACTACACTATTCCTTAAGTTTTGAGAATTTACAGTGTGATGGTAATCATTATCAATTACCATAACCAGGGATATCTTGGTTCAACGTCTGTTTATCTAAAAAAAAATTGTAAATTTTTGTAAATATTGTGACACTCACATTTCATTTTCATTTTTTTTTCTCACCTGTAAATTTGTTGCATTGCATTGGACCACTAGAGCTTTTTTAAGATTGTCAACGTGTAATCGACAACATTGTCTGAGAGAATTTTTTTTTTAAGTATAATATTTGATTAAAATTTTAGTTTAAGTATAATCTTCGATAATATTAAATAAATATGCATTTTTATGCACGAAAAAGCATTTAATATGCTATTCTTAAAAAATGTACACAAATATGCAAAAATATGCAAACAATAAACAACAAAAAGGAACTCGCTATATGTTATGAAACAGATTTATAGCTCACCTAGCTATAAATAGAAGGCATAGACAAAAATATGCAAGTCGTATAACTTCTCATCCCTTATCATAACTATAATTATTGTAGAATTGTATATTTTGTTGTAAAAGCTGTATAATTTTAAAATACGATATTTCCTTTGTATAACTATATAATATATAACTATGTTTATCTTAAAAACTTGTAAAATTAGTAATGTTGCAAAAAGAATAAAAAAATAAAATAGAAAATTTTGAATTATATTAAATCAATTTATATAGTATTAATAAAAAGGTCAATATTCTGAAATATCTGATAAAATGTATTTAATAGGCATAAATTAAAGGTATAAAGGTATTCACTTATCTCTAGCCACTATATGAAGTCTGCCAAATTTGGGGGTTGAGCTCCAGCGATAGGGTCCACAAAGCTATACTTTCAGCAGTCAGAAAATATTATTCATTAAGTACGGAAGTAAAATGTATGCTCGCTGTACTTCAAACCACCCTCAAATGTAATGGAATTATTATTTTTTTTCGGCCTTATTTTGTTTATAAAATAAAAATAAGCATAATATCATGGAAAATATAATAGCTTGTCAATATTTAATAATATTTTTAATTAGATTTCCCTGCATTTTTTTTTTTTTTTTTTTTGAGGGGTTGTGATGCTTACAACTTTGGTTTCAAATTATTATTTAATATAAAATTAAAAAAATATTGTTTTTGAATATTTAATTTTTTGACCAGATTTTTAGATAATAAGTTGAGTGATAAATGAATTAATTTTTGGGGCAGTAATAAAATTTTAATTGATTTTAATGATCTCATTATTAGTATAGTATATCTGTAATAAGTGTTTTACAGATAGACTATTGTAGGTAATTTTAATTACCTTATTACTGTACTATAATTTTTCGAAAAAAGGTTTATATTGTGACATAAATCTCGGACTCCAGCCAATTTTATCGTACTCATGATTCTGAAATTTTGTATATTTGTAATGTTATAAAATAATGTGTCATATCATTCGTATTGAATGCCATATGCTAAAACTTAGGATATCTTATCTTCGTACACTTAAATAAGTTATGACTATGATCGAAAATTCAATTTGGCCGACTCATTTAACCTATTTCACACAATATGTTTCTTTTAGATCTCATGAATCCGGCCATGCAAAGTCAGGAAAGTAGAACGTCATACGATTATAAAAAAGTTTAATATAATTTATGGTTGGAAGTACTTGTCTGTGTCACCTTTCCACATATGATGGTCACACATACACACATATGTCAAACTACCGACAACAACAGCGTTAAATAACAAAATATTGTGTTTCTTCAGCACAATTTGCTTTTCGGGCTTTACCTATGTTAATGGTTTATACGCTAAAACTTGTTATATTACATTTATATTATAATATTGTATACGGAAAGCTGAAGATGTACAAATCATATGCATTTTTAAAATTTTAAATTTTAAAGAGAGTCTCACGTAAGAATATGTTGGCTCAAGTCCTCACGAAAAACGAATATTTTTTTTGTTTTTACGGAGTTCTAGTGATTACATTAAATAAAATAGTTATTAATTATTATAGATTAATCTTTTGTATTTGGTCAAAACCACTCAAATTGACTGCGTTAAAATACCTATTTGTAGTTTTCATTTAATAGACTTTAAAGAGGGATAAATCCATTGGCATTTAATTCGTCTTGGGGATGTCATGCAGGAACAATAGTAAACTATTAAGTGTTTTTTTTTTTTAAATCATATTATTATCTGTAAATACCTAAGTTTAATTTCAAGTTTTTCAACTAGTTGTAGATGAATTTCTTCTAGAAAAGGTGTGGACATAACAAAGTCTACATTAAGTAATATAATAGTGAAGTAATCATGGAAATAAATAAACATTGATCAAATATTAAATGATCAAATAATAGATAATTCAAATAAGGTATATATTTTTATCTAGCTATTCAGCGTTGAAAAGTGTTAAGTGTTTTTTTATCTGTGATTAAATGAATATAATATTATTATCATATTATCTCAAATAATATTTGAATGACATGACTTACAATCATAAATTTCAAAAAGGTAAGCAAGTTAGTTTAAAGTGGGCAACGGTAATGGATGTGTTAAATTTAAATCTGAATTCAATATAATCTATAAGTGTGAAGACCAATAAAATAGACTTTCAGCATAATTATATTAAAAAATATATTTAGTGAGATATAAATATTGCTAAGTAATTTATTATTATTATTTATATGGAAGATTAAATTAATTTTAGATAAATACATTACATATATTAATATATTACATTACATTATTAATATTTTTTTATTATAATGGCATATAAGATATATTTATATCGTATATAATTATCATTTCAATATTGGTTTATCGTTGAACAGTGTGAACATAAGTACGAATTGGTAATAGCTTAAAATTAATTTAAATATTTTTTAAATGTCATTGTATATAGACGTATACATATTTTGTACTTAATTCAGTACATTTCTGGAAATTCGCTGATAAGGTTAAGCTGGCGTCATGATTTGGCTGTGCTTAATTAAACATATAAATAAACATAAATTTATGTATTTAAAATAGTCTAAAAAATATTTATCCAGTCCAAGTGTTACTGCTGGGTAGTTAATCTCTTCAAGCTTTCATGTTGTGTATACTCTATTTTTCTTGTACGCCAATGCCAATATGGTTATTATAATTATTATTACGGCTTGTATATTTTCTAATAAAACTTAAAAAAAAAAGCAAGTGAGTATACTGCTCTACTGTACATACGACGTCATTATTTGAGTCAATATTACGGGTTTCTTAAATTTTAACTTATAAATTAAATATTTTAATTTATTGAATTATTAGTATTTGATTGTTACAATAATATTACAATAATATATTTATATCATATTAATTGATATTATACCAACTTATATAACTCAAAATGTAATAATAATCTTCCTGTAAATACCATAAAACGGTAAAAATAGATTCATAGTCTATATAGATAGTATATCAAAAATGTCATTGAGTGTAGAATAATTTATAATAATATAATATACCCATCAATTTTGTATTAATTTTCATAAAAGTTAAATAATTTTGACGGATTTTATCAACATTTCAACTTTAACCACTTATAAAAATATTGTGACTATAGAGTTTTGATATTTTTTAACTGAGAAATTTACAACTATTATGATGAGCTTTATATATAGCTTTATATATTTCTTTATTTCTACACAAGTGAATAATTTTTAATCGACAATTTTTCACGTCTATAAGTTCAAAAACAGTCGAAATATTTATTTAATTCGTCGTAAGTAGCAGAAAATAATAAAATAATATATTTGGTGAGAATGTCAAGTATATACAGTTATTCGTTCTCCAGTTAAACCCCAAAAAATTAAATTTGCGTAAAAATTACCGTTTTTAACAGTTCACTGAAAACAATTCTTCCGTATATCAATTATTACTTAATTATTTTTGGGTGTAACGTTTAATATGCACGTAGAATACGTGACGCTGTACGGTCAATCTTTATTCGCATTGACTTAGATTATATAGTTATGTAATCGTTTCGTATTCCGTGTGGAAAAACTTATCCAGTTATGTATCCTCCAATAATCCTCCTATTGCCAACATCGGCAACAATAAATTATTTTAACAGTTTAAGTATACCTATATGAAATAAGAGTAAACAACTTGTTTATAGTAGTTGGAGGTATTATCCATTACCGGTTATAGCACTTTAATAAATATGATATTAAATATAATAATATTACTTGTACGGTTGTACAGCTTTACTTTATACTTTAAATTATTTTTCTAACATTTTATTGCACAAGATATTAAAAATGTACATTACAATTTACGCTGTTAGGGACCTATGACATATTAATATCGAAGTTTATTAGAGTTTTGTATTTTGTTGATTGTTTTCTTTGTATAGATACATTATTCGTTGTTATACATGTACCTAGGTTAATACACTTTGTATACACAAAAAATAAAAAATGTATCGAGTTTAATTGAATTTTGATCATTTTAAAATTATTCTTGTAGTGTAGGTATAAAAAAATGATAAAACCTTGATGGGTCTATGAACCAAACACAATATAATATGACATAATAGGTAACAATTTAAAAAAAAATAAACACTATATTTTCTATTAAATCGTTAAACCAAAGTTTATATCATATCTATACATTTTCAATTATAATAGTGATTAAATAACAATTAAGAATAATATGAAATAACGTTCAAAATATGAAAAATATTCATATTATAATATTTTACTATTTTTTCAGTCAATACTAAAATTCCTTCCGTTTGTCTAGCATGTTATTATAATATATGCGTATAATACGTGAACGCCACGAGGTTAACCTTAATTCGAATTGACTATAGTTATGTAATCATTCTGTAGTAAATAGTAAAAAAAAACATACAATTATTTATTAAGCCAGCCTAAGGAATTGCTATTCTTTGTGTATCAGCATTAATTCCGTAGTTAATATCAATAGCTTTTTTATAGTTTTAGTTTATACTATTATATACTACTACTATAATAGGTATATCATTGACTATTACCGATTATAGCATTATAATATAATTAAATATAGCATTATATATTATATTATTTGACTTTAAATAATTTTTGACGTTTTATTATGTTATAACAAAACGTTAAAAACTTAAATTATAAACTATTATATTATTAAGACACATTAATATTCATATAGTTATTACGAACTTTTTATTTTTATAATTAATTTATTTTTTAACACATTAACCGTGTAATATATGTCTCAAGTCTATTTCTTAATTTGATCGAATAATATTGTAGTTGTCTTCGTGCAATGTATTAAATCGAAAAGGCCACAACGTAAACATAATTATAATGGAAAACATGCTCTTTTTATGGTAAATAAACAACCAAAATATATTACAATATTCAAGTGGTGAAATTAATATATTAAAATGCATACAGGCTTTCTTAAAAAAATAATAAAAATGCTATATATGTGTTGATGTTTGTACATCGTATTATAGTATTTTGATGGTAAATTTACTCGATTATTAAAATGTACACAAATTTTTAGTATGAAATATATATATTATCAAATATTTCATAATATGATAATGTAAATTCAACTTAAACAATGTGATTGTAGTTCATAAAATTTAATTTATAATAATGACTAGGAATCTATTGTAACTATTTATAAACTTACTGGTGTCTAGTATCCCATAGTCCCTCTAAATACGTCACAAACTACATCAAACAATAATTAAGATCCTACACGAAAGAGCTAACAAATTTTTCTAAAATCATTTTAAGTTTAAATTTGGATAAAGTTAGATATTTAAATTAAAAATGACGAATTTAGATATTTTGTTGTAATTTAAAAATAGTATTTGTGTAAAGCTTTTATAGACTCAATGGCAATGTCTTCGCAAAAAAAAATTTAATACATATTATTATACCATTAGTATAGAACATAGACAATTATTATTCTTGTGAATTTACGATCTTTAAACAAAATTTATTAGGTATATAATTTAGAATTACGGTAAATAAATTAGAATTATGCTATCACGACGAAGGCTGGAATTCTAAAATATCCGATAAAGTGTTTTCAAAAGGATCGTTTCGACTAATGGTTGTACTCGATCACGATGACCAACTACTTGAATATTATTGTACAACGACATACATCCTCTATATTATATTCAAGATGGCAGGCACCGTCAGTGAATATAATATTACGCAACAGCTAATACACAGCGACAGTGACAACGACGGCGATCATAAGCTCGTATGCAAATGTATGGCCGGTCCGCCGAATACGAAAAGATGACCGCAGCACGTAGACATCGGCGAACCCGAGAAATATAACGTACGCGTGGAATTATTGTGGTTACGCCCAAGTGGCAAGTACGAGTGTACAACTCGAAAGAGGCCGACGCACGACATCGAAAACTACACATGTGCAAACAAACGATTTTCGCGTATACGATCATCTGTGTTTTAATTTCATTACAATGGTTTATCCTTGTCAATGAATAAGATATTACATTTATATTTTAAATTGCATAATTTAATGCTTGATATGATATAACAATGTACTTTGTTTAGGTATTTATCTTGATTCTTGGTTTCTTACTACGTTTAATTAAAATTATTTATTTAAAATCGATAATTATCTATTTTATAATGTATATGTATTATCTATATTTATTTTAACATATACTCGTATATTATACGATTTTGGATTCGACTATTCTGACTTCAACCGATTTTTGGTATCACTAAATATTGTTTCTTAATTGCAAAACTTGACACCTGTAGCAACACGAATGCTACCTATAGCATGTAGGTGATGTTCCATACATTTTCGTTGAAGTGGAAAATATCGAATAGCATATTACGTTTATACAATATATCAATTGTTTTTTTTTACTTGAAAGTATAATAATAATAAATAAATTGTATATATTTCTGTATGCTCATGAATACGGTTTATTTTCTAAAACGAGCAAGGATGAAAATTATAGGTTTGAATTTTGGTCCATGTCCATGGTACTCAGCTTTCATATAATGCTCCGATACTGTATGACTACGATCTATGTGAATTAAATATTTCGATCAGATAACCTAGATACTAAAATTTGATTAGTGAATTTTTGCATAAATAACTTAATCTAAAACATAAAAAAATATAAAATGTACGTTGCTAACGAATCTTATAACTACCCAACGAAAAATGTCTTATTCTAATAATAAATTTAGGTAAACAGATGAATCAGGAAAAAAAAATGTATTTTCTTTGACAATAAGAACAAGTTCGTATGATGTATACATTCTATATAAATGAAATATAATAAAATAAAATAAAATTATAACTTAAATACTTAAGTTGATGATATATATAAATATACGGACTTAAGTCCTATTACAATTTCGAATATGTGCACATAAGATATTAACAAATTAGTAAACAAGAAAAAAACATTATAACAAAAATTATATATATAACTAATAGTATTTAAATGAATATAATAAGAAAACCATAAAGTACGATAAGGTATATAATAAAGATAATAGAAGTAAGTTATATAAAATCAAAGGGGTAAGTGTTACCAGCTACCATGAGTAAACTAGCAGGAGAATTTAAAATATAATTTTTATTTAAAAATTGAGGGTAAAATGGTTTAGGATCTCTGGTATTAAGGTTATTTATTTTTGAATTAATCAATGATAACAATTCCGGACAATCAATAAGGCCTAATAATAATTTATTAAGAAATTTGGAAAGTAGAAGTATTCGACGTTCATCAAGCGGTAAAAGATATAGAAAATGTAATACGTTATTATAAAAACCATGGGGAGGCCTGTATATATTAAATTTATTTATTAATATATATGTATATTTATGGACGTATGGTTGAAATAAATATAACTAAATACAATTAAGATGTAGTAAGCAGTTATTAATTTCCATTTTCGAATATCAGCTGTTTGGTTTTATGATAATAAATCTGCAGAAGCATTATTGATTCATGATTTAAATGCGTATAGGTAGTTATGCATTACATTATAAACATTTAATACAATAATTGTAGTACGAGATAAATAATAAGAACAATGCACAAATGATGCAACCAGAATAATCTAAAAAAAAAAATAAAAATGATAAATAATATATAAAAAATAAAGTATCATTAAATTTAATTAAGTAAGATTCAAATTTCAATTTTCTCGTTCTTAAATCTTATTCAAACTCAATTTTTCTTCAACAATTTATTTTTGCTAATTGAACTTAAAAATGTGATATAAATAAAATACATACATTTCTATTTTAAATTAAAATGTTGTTTTAATCTTAAAAAAATAATAATAAACCCAATTCTTAATTAATTAAATGAAAAAAAAACTCAATGCTTTACTTTTGATTTTTCGATACAGCCTTCTCTGTATTAGTCAGGTCTTCGTGAAGTATATGTTTCCTAATCCCAAAATAATAAATTTTTATATAGGCTTTCCAATCGAATTTTTCCAAGCTAAACCAAAACATATTACGATCTTCTTTACTAAGTGATGACCAAAGTTGTCTGGTATTTTTGTTGTCAAATGACCATTGTCTTGTAGTAAATTCTTTAGGCATATCCAACATATTTTCTATTTTTGCATACATTTTCAACATTCTAAATAAGTATAAAAAAATGTTTTAAGTTTGTAAAAATATGTTAGTTAATTAAAAAATACTGAAATCAAAAAGTAATTTAGTAATTATTATAAATTGCATTAATATCTTTATTAATTTATTTAAAATATTAATACCACAAATAAGTAATAATTAAGAGTAAAGTTATTTTAGTTTTACGAAAAATTCTATAACATAGATCAGGATTCGGAATATAAAATATTTAAACAGAGGAAAAAGAAGAAAAATAAAACAAATAAATACATATTATACAATAAGTACACGAAAGTTGGACTAATATTGATTATGAACGGAATAATGAAAGTATTGATTTTAGAATGATGTGATGATTTTTTTTTTGTGTATATGTGTACACTGATAAGCGATCGATGATTTTTTGAAGAGTGAATTTTGATAGAAAATTTGTTCTAGTTTGTATTTCAAATGGATCAAAATTAAAAATTCACAGTACAAGTTTGTCAAAATTACAAAAAATTGCAAACTATTTTATAGTTGGTCATAAAAATGTTTCGTTTTATATCTAAGTTTTGGAAATGGATAACTAGATTCCTCATAAGTAGTTCACGGGACATTTTAAGTTCAAATTTGGTCGATATTACTTATTTAAACGACAGAAATCATCGTTGTTAATTATTTTGTTATAGTTTAAAAACATTATTCGTGGTAACTTAAAATTGTTGCGTACCTATATTATATTATTACGAATTTTACTACACTCAATGACATTTTGATATATTATCTATATAGCCTATAAATCTATTATTACTGCTTTATGGTATTTACTTATTATTACATTTTGAATCATATTATATGGTAAAAAATAAAATATACAAACATTATTGTAACAATCAAATACTAATAATTTAATAAATACAATATTTTTGGCAAAAAAATTAATCAATCTATCATAGTATTAATAATAAAAGAAATAAATTTAATAGCTATTCCATAAAAACATATTACAAAATATACTCAGTGCTATGAGCTAACAGACTGTTTTCATTGATATTATATCATTATGTTCAAATTTAACAAAACCGTTATAGTGACTCAAACGACACCTTTTGTACAGTAGAGCGGTATCTACTTATTTTCTTATTTTTCAAATATTTAGTATAATATATACAATCTGTAACAGCAATTACAATAAACACATGACCCGTACAATAACCAAAAAACACAAAAAATAAAATAAAGTAAAACGGAAATGTAAATAAAGTTAATGTTTTTTTTTTTTTTTTTAAATCGTAACTGTTTTGTTTTATACAATATATTATAATATTCTTTTTTAAAAACTTATTTGGGAGATTTACCACTTGAAATTAGTATCAAATCCATAAATGCACCCGGAATCTTATGTAGCCAAAATCCCAGAACTGTGCCAATTAATAAATTGGTATAGAAAATATAAAATATGTATCACATCGCTCGCAACGGAGGCACTTCAAAATAACGTTCGTGTGCTTCTTTTATAAATTTGTCCCATATCAATAGGCTTTCAGTACTGGAAATGTAATTATAAATTTTTGGTATCTTTTTCATTTGATTTGAATGTTTATGTCTAAAAATTATAACAAATTTTAATGCTTTAGTTTAAATTGTACGGGGGAGATAAGAACATACCTGTTAACTGTGTCCCACATAACACTGATCAATGCGTTAACTGTATAATCAACTGGAATAATATCAGCGATTTTATTCTTGTCAAGCTGTATCGTTCTTAAAAATCCAACTATGACTCCGGTGACTATACCAGATGGTCCATTAATATTATCTAACCAACCGGGATTAGGTTCTAACTTGACGCATCCAACTGTAACATACAGTTTTTTTTTAAATAATTATTATTTATTTGTCATGGTTTATTTAAGCCGTTGAATAACTTCGTCGCATCGTAACTGAATTCATTATTTACCCTCCAAACTAGAAACAAATCATTTAGCATAAATTAAATAAGTATATTAAATATTATTTACTTGTCATCCAAAAACAACGAAATCATTTACCCCTTCAATTTTCATGTATTTTCATGCTTAAAATAATTCTTACAGTTCATTAGAATAGAATGTTATTTACATACGTTATTGTGTAGACAAAGTTCAACAACGAGAAGTTAATGTATTATATTATATTATTATATAACATAATCACTACGCGTACACGGTGACGTTAAACCAGTTTTAAACACACGGATACTCACTATCGTGCTGGTAGTTGGAAATATTTTATTAACTAGCAATAATTATCCGTGGATTTAAAATTGTTTAAACTTCACTATTTAAATGTACGAATAAAATGCAGTAGTAAATTATGGCCATGCTATACAGTTCAAACCATACCTGAGACGTAGCGAGACAGTGCTGTACGTGAGGTAGAAAATTGACTAGAAAAAGCATGATCCGTCTCACCCCGCGTGTACAACATGGTGAGGTACAATAATGAAACCATGGACGTCAATAAACTCCATATGTACGTTTAAAAATCATTGTAATCAATACAAAGTTAGGTGAAGATACCGCATGTATGTGCTGTGATATGGGTTTCATATGATTTTTGTTTTCGATTAACTATTAATTGTAACGAATCGCGTATTCGTTGTTGTTAATAACAGTAAATAATAAGTACGCGGCGGTGTCAATAAATAACTGAAAGATCAGTAGAACTACGAGTCATAGGTAGTCGATGACACACAGGCCAATAACGCAAAATACGAATTTATGGTAAAATTCTAATTTTTTTTAAATTCCATCTTATTCCACGTCTAGAGCATCATAGGGACCACTATTTCAGATTTCAAGCCATACATGACATTGTCGTTTTTGACCAATGAATGAGTGGCATTCGGCTTTTTTATATGATTATATGTAATAACGATGGTAATATTTTTTAAAACTGTAGTACGGATATAGAAATAATAAAAAAGTGGGCAGGTAAATAAACGCACTAGCTGTTTGTATAATAACATGTGCCGTGTGTACGTCGTCTTTGTTAGACAATCACTGTAGTGAATATGCTAAATAAGAATATTAAATTATATAATACACCCACTCTTACAGGCTCTCAATTCTCTCAATAACTTAATTGGAAGTATTATGGATTACTATTAGAATATCACTACAGCGTATTGACACGTAATAGCGCTGTACGAATAGTGTATCTACAAGTATCGTACTATAAGTATCATATTACAGGTAAAATATGTACATTTACATTATTATTTATTTATTTTTAAATTTTAATTTCAGGCTAATATGAAAATGAAATTAGTAGATTCTCAAGTACAATCAAAAATAGATTTATTTTTAATCTATTTTATTTTAATCTAATTTTAAACATACATATAAATATAAACTTATAAAAAAAAAAAAAAATGTTTTACGAAATCGACCGGTTAATAGAATTAAAATGATCACATTAAGCGGCAAAATAATTTGTTAAAAGTTGTATCATAGAAATATTGTAATTCCAAAATAACTTACAAAATATACCAAACATTACATCACTCACATTTGGTTTATAACATATAAATACGAAAACCACAATTAAATACAAAAACAATTACAATGGCGTTACCTAAATCATGGGACCTCTGGTCATGGTAAAGAAAAAAGTGGACACTTATATATATCTTATATATATAATTCTACTGTACGTGTGTATGTCACTGTCTCACTGAACTCCTCTTAAACGGCTGGACCGATTTGAATGAAATTTTTTGTATGCGTTTGGGTGACGCCCTGGATGATTTAAATTCACAAATCAGCCCGATAAAGTTAATTATTAGCGCGCCCCTACATTGCTTAAGGATCTTCTTTACAAAATTTTAAGTATTTTTAATTGTTTAATAATTGTTTGTTATTTTTTTTTCCAAATGGTTGCTAGGATACTAAAAATATCAATAAAAAAAAAAAACAGACATTTTTAAGTGCGTATTTGATATAAAGTTGATACATCGAAAATATCATCTATACATTGAATCAAAAAACCAATAATTGTATTTACCCTCACGTTCAATGTTAGCATAAGGCAACCAAACATAACACGGATGCATTTTGTACGGGCAACGAAGTGCACGGGACAGCTAGTATATATAAATATATATATATATACAAGGGAGTCCGCAGTGCAGCATTTTCAGATCTAAACACAACCACAGCACTTTAAATTCTCACACCGCCGTACTATTTTATATACTCAATGTGTTAAATTAAAATAAACAACCAATTCAAATTTAATTTAATTGAACTTGAGCAAATTATTTAGTTCCACAACATATGAATTCCGGACATTTTCCCTGCTACAATACCAATCGTCACGATTCTGCGTGAAACGGTTTAACTTTTTAGTTTTTGGTAACCATAGATACCAAACAATTATTAATAATAATAGGTGTTATAATTTTAATAAATCTTATAATTTTGTATTATGAACGGAGCGATAAATATATATCGATTTTATAATGATCTGGTTTACTAGCATAAAAACTATCGATAAATTTAAAAGAAAAAATAGTATTTCAACAACCCCACACTTTGATAAAAATCTAATATCATACTACTTGTCGAATGCACTTACTAATCGACGGGCGAAATATTGAAATCGGCAATTGATAATCATTGCTCAAAATCATATTTTCCGTGATAGGTTTAGTAAATGTGTATGTATTGGGCCAATTTTCTAAAATGCTATATTATTTACAAATGAAAAATAAATCAAAAACTAAAATATGATGACCTATTTATAATTAAAAATTTACTTTGCACGTGACTTATCGTCAATGGACATATCTTTTAGCTCCTTGGCCGTAATCGGAGCAGGATAGAATTCTTCCTTAATTACATTTCTCGGGCAATGTGAAGAAGCGGTCGATACGTGTACAAAACCCTGCAACAATAAATATTAATTAGGTGTTATTTAATCATGTTGATTGGGTTCTGTCCCATGTTAAAATACGCAGAAAGGAAAAATCCGACAGATGTGACCGGCTTTGTGATGCGCAATAAATAGTAATAATAATACGTATATAGTTATCCTAGGTTGTACAAAATCATTCTTTAAGCTTATTTAATGAAAGGTCCTATGACTCCTATGGTACTTTTGTTGAGCTGTTTGGGTTGCACAAATAGACAATAGTTAAATAAAAATGTATTTGATTTAAGCCCTATACCAAGGTTTACATTGAAATTTGAGCTTATCACAAAAAAAGTGATGACAACTCTTCAGCTGTTTTAATTTAAATACCTCAGCAAAAGCACAAAGTTACAACAAGTTTAATGATTGACTAAAATGTAATAAGTCGAAATTGAACCATTAATTTAATTAGCTAATAACCAACAGTTTAATAACTCAATAACGTTCAACGCGACATTAGTATTTTATCGGTTTAGACCAAATCTATACAAACCCAGTAAATGAGGGTCGTGGTAAGTGGTAAACTGGTAACCGGTCCAAGCATACACAATAGAATATCGCATGGAAAAATAATTATAATATACGCTTGGCTATACCAGAGATTGAATACTACACGTTTAATATTTAATTTATGAATATACTGATGTGGTGGTGGCGAACGGCACAACGACAAGACGGCGAAGATCGGCTATCACGGAGAGAATAAGCGGGGAAAACTGCGGCAAAATTACATCTTTTCCAAAAGTCGATATGTAAATTGCGGCTAATAAAAAAAATCGTGCAATTCGCGACAAAACCGATAAGATATATTATATAAGCTGCGGCAATTTATATATAATACTATATATACTATATAATATAGTCAATAATGCATGTTTTACTTGAGCATTCCAGTGTTTAATAACCACTTATTATTATTATTATACTTACTTATTATTTTTAATTCATTCTTAAATTTAAATTTAAAATCGTTTAACATTACATAAATAATTAAAAGATATATGTACATAATAATATATAGATTATAGGTATATTATATGATGTATGTATACATATACCTAATATGTTTTATAGTATCGGTATGCACATAGTACCTATATATATATATTATTTATAAATAAAAAAATTTGCCGCAGTTTGTATAATGTATCGTATCGGTTTGTCGCAAATAGTAAAATGTTAATTTTTTTTTGTTGCTGCAGTTTGCATATAGAATTTTAGAAAAAATGTAATGTTCCCTGTCAGCCTATCACGCTATATTGTCGTGGCTGTCACTTAATTGTGCACTATCCACCAATAGCTGAGATACGGCACTACTACAGCAAGCCGAACCGCAGTGGATTGTGCTGTATCATATCATTATGTGCTTCGAGTTCGCATTAAGCCTTAGTACCAATCGATGTGCCTAATCTAATTTCATTCCACGAAAACACGCCAAACCACCACATCTTCAGAAACACTGAATTTTGTCAAACACAACGCAATGGAAGCATCCAGTGGCGCAGCTAGAATTTTCTTAAAGGGGATGTTAATTATAATTAAATATTATATAATATAATACGTAAAAACTATAACTTTTACTTTAATTAATTAATATGTAAACAGTATATTGGTATAGTATGGTCAATAGGTAACAATAAAAAAAAAAAATAGATTATAAAATAAAATACATTCGTCGTTTTTGATTGAACGACAATTTTTGTATTACTTCTTCAGTTCTTCTACTGTTACTTCGAGACTTCACGATGAATATTTAAAGATGCTAATACATTAAGTCTTAACTGACCAATAGAATTTCTAAGATATGTTTTTATTCGTTTTAATGTAGAAAAACTTTTTTCAGACTTTCTTACAATTAAACTCTTTTTATTGTGAGTGTTTTGAATATGTAATATTATAATAATATATATTATACATTGTATAATGTAAATCGTATATATGTAATAATAATGTAATATATGATACGGCTCAAGAGAGGGTCATAACCCCCAAACGTCCCCTTTATATACACCACTGAAAGCATCGGTGTGATTGCTTATGAAGTCCTGGCCCCATGACGCGTTGCAATAAAATTATTTTATTTTAAATTAAAAATGAATTATTATTTTTAAAATTATTTCATATAATTCGCCTAGCTATATATAATAACTAGAATCATTAGAATTAAAATCAACAATATTTACATGGTATGTATGCATCATATTATATATTATGTTTATAGTGTTCTGACCCGTGTCCCACGGTAGATATTAATGCAGCCCTCACTTAAATTTCAAAACCATCAATTTATTAATTATATATTAAATTTGTATGTATTATTGTTAAAATGTATGTGGCTCACAACAATAACTTCTACTCGCATGATATGGCCTAGTCTTCACAAAAGGTTGGACACTCCTGGCCTATATGGTATACATCAGAGGTGGCCAAACTTTTTTTGGTTACGATCTACTAAAAATACACTTCACCTTTGAGGATCGACTTCGATGGAAAATTTTTATAATATATAAGACTTATTGACAATTTGTTCACTACAACTTCGATTAATTTTCGTGTGCGTTGCGCTAAAAATAAATTTTAACATAATCGACTTTATAATTGCCCGCGATCGATTATTTTGCCGTCCCTGGTATACATACTTTATTTTACAATTTTCACTCATGAAATAAAAATAATATTATTTATAACAAAAATAAAGTTATTTGCTGAATTACCCTTTATAAAATATTAAGAATTTTAACTTAACTTATAAATTGAATGATAAAAAATCGTCTTCGACAAATAAACATGTTAAGCAAAAATCCAAATATTATTGACTGTTCGAAAAAATAAACACAAGTTTAAGAATTTAATTCAATACTAATATGTTATGCACGCAATGTGTTGTTACGTAAACCGGTCATTATCGTTTGTTAAAATATAATTTGAAATACCTTACTCGTGAATGATTTAAATAGGTATACCTATACATAAACTCATTTGATTCTGGGCCCCCGGCAATAGCCAGGTAACCGGCTGGGTCGGATCAGCACTGCCTTATTATAGAATAAGTGAAATAAAGTACTGATTACATAATACTAATCAGAAAACCACAATAATAACACATTTTCAATACAAAGTTATAACATTTTAATTGATTTTAAGTATTTATATAATTTTAACTTAGACTTTTTAATAATTAAACAACGTGAAATTAGTCAAATAATTACTCATTTTTTTTAAAAATTATTTAAAAATATAATGTAGTAATATACGATATAAAATTACGTACGTCAAATAGGTAATTATTATAACTTTTTTTTTTTAACGTGATACAGATTTAACAAATTTGAGTATGGATTTTCCCCTGCTTCGTATTTTTTAATTTCAAAATAAAAAAGGTATGTTTTTTCCAACACTCCATTCGTGCCAAATTTACCTACATAAACATTTCGACTTGGTTAATTAAAATATTTAAAAGGCGTCGTGTCTGTAACGTATATAATAAAGGTATTATTATGAGTCTATAGATTTTAAAGCTTTGTGTATTATTTTGTTTGTGCAAAAAGATTGAAAACAAGTTTTGTATCAGTTTTATTATGTTGTATTGTACAACAGGTTAGGTTAGGTTAGGGTAAGTATTCCGTTATCGGATATAGGTATCGTTGTTCGTCAAAATAACGATCGTAGCGTAATTGCACAAGTTAAAACAAGATTAAAAAAAAACTTTAAAAGCAATTGAGAATAAATTTTAAAAACGAAAAATTAAAAATTTAGTTACGTGCAATAAAGGTTAAGATGATAATATGTATGATCTATTGATTTATATTTTATTATGAAAAATTTGTTTGATTATTAAAAAAAAATTCGTACTATTCACTATTATTACCTATAATATACAAAAAAAATGTATAGTATTGATAATTATTTTTTAGAAATTCGTACAATATTGACTATGATTTTAATAAAATTGTGTTGATTATTATTATTATTATTATTTGAGAAAAAAATATATTACTTTATTAAAATTATACCAAGGAAATTTGGCGCAAATAGGTTGCCGGAAAAAAACATACCTTTTTTATTTTGGCACCAATGGGCTGTATCCAAAACGAATTAATTTTTTTTTGCACAAATGGGCGATGCTTAACATTTTAGTAACCCAATTACCATTTTGTACCTTTTTGAAAAAGAAGTTTATTGTGGCCCAATTTCCGGGTGCCTCTCTCCTCATCACCAAAGAACCGGCCTCGACCAAAGGAATCTTAAAATCAATCACATTATGACTAAATAAATAAAATTCCTTATGTTTACCAAACAACGAAAACATTTTATTAACCTATCCTCGCTACCACATTAATTTAATGAACAGAACGTGGAAGCAATATACACATCACACATATTTATTTTTCCGTAATTTTGACTAAGTCAAAAACCATAAATAATATTATTTTATTTTACTTATAATCTGTATTTAATCTAAAATCGGGTTAAAAACCACAGATTTTGAAGCCATTAAATAATACGAGTAATACAAAAAATACATATCAATTGATTGTATTACGTCATACTTCCATTTATAAACACAATAGAAGTACCTACTACCTACATATTATTATAATGATGATCATATAATTATTTTGTCTTAATAAACTAGAACTATCATTGACCGTTATAAAATACGGTATATTATTTACCTTAAGATTTCTTATCATCGTTGCAAAGTCTAAAATACTGTTTGTTCCCTGTATGTTTATTTCTGTTGCTATCTGAAGAGTTTCATTGAATTTGACTGTTGCAGTTCAGTGAAAAACGAAATTCACATTTTTGATCAACCACTCACGATCATCTGACGATAAACCTAGTGAGAGTTGTCCCAAATCTCCTTCAAATATTTTTATCTTGATCACAAAGTCAGGCTTTTCTATTCGAAGACGATCAAACAGCTTGAAAACAAACATAAAAACATATTATAATTATAGATGAATAACAACAATAAATGTAACTTCATATGTTAGAAAATTATGTTAAAGAATGGTGAAAATCAGAATTTTAGTTTACAAAAATGTAATGGCATCAGAATAACTAACTATCTAAAACCTTTATAATATAATATGAAATTGTTGTTGAATAAAAATTAATTTAATCTAAACCTTTGGGTAAATTTACTAACTTAGCCAATAAATTACTAGCTGACAAAAGCTAAGTTTTGTTTTAAGTTACAAATATAAAAATAGGTGAATAAGCTAAGTATTATAAGTTTTATTTAATAATTTATTAGGGTATAATATTACTGATTTTTGTATGTCTTATTATTTACCAAAATAATACTTATTTAATATACATAAAGTACGTTTTTTTACTTATTTTAAAATGGTAAAAATTACAATTATTGTAGGTATAAGATGGCACAGATTACACAATGCCTTTTAATTAGTTTTATAAGTAGTACAAATACTGCAAATTACATATATATATATTGTTGGTTGTTTTTGATGAAAATTATACATACGCCCAAACCTATCGCGTTACTATTAAATAAATAAATTATTAAAATAGCAAAATAGTTATCTAAAATTTTTTAAATTCAAGTAAATAATAATCTTCATAAAGAATAATTATTATATTCTGTCAATATTATCGATACATCGACTATATTCAATCAACGATCATTAAACATTTTAATATTACGTGTAGTAAGTGCAAACTTTAATAAATAATGTAAATGTAAATTTATTAATTTGTTTAATCTTTATAAAATTAATATAATTCTTAAGTTAATGGTTATAACTTTGTAACGTGGTCGAGGGTAACCCGTTAAATATAAAAGATTCAGTGAAGAAGTTAGTTTCTTTTGAATCTGAATTAACCGGAGCTTGGAAGCATTAAGGTATTTGAGATTTTAATAATAAAAATAATTGAAGATTGATTTAATAATAGTTGATATATAAAAGTTTATTATTACTTACAAAACAGTTTACTACTGAAGACGAATTATAGTGGAGTGACCAACAGTCAAACTAGTCAGTATTAGAGTGTTGAAAATTCGATTCGTCGAAAAAGGCTGGAAAAATGGTTGGTATTTACATATTTACATATGTAATATGGTCCAAATTTGAATATCAATAATAAGTGTTTATAAAAACAAATTGTACTTCCATATTATTGGATTTTTTTTTTTTGGTTGCTGTATAAACTACTTATAAGTAGCCTTGTATAAAATTGCAAGTTTTAGGTATACAAATCGAATATTTTATAAATTGTTAATTAGAAACTTAAGGAAATTGTTCGTGATTTTGTCGAGTCAAGTCAAAAATTACATTTCAAATGCTTATAAATATGTATTTAGCTTTATAGTGATTTTATTTAAAAAGTTACATCAAATTTTCAATCTTTTAAACTGGTTATACTAATTAATTTACTGCGTGTATAATATAATTTGAAAAAAAACATGCATTTTATAAAAAATTCCATGTTTTAGTCGTAAAGATATTGTTATAAACATTACACAGCTAGGTTTATCAATGTTATAAAAAAAATGAGAATCCTCATTTCTCGAGAAATACAGTTCAGTGCAAAAAAATGCATTTCGTTTGTTTAATTTATTAGTTTACAATTAAGTGAAATGTATAATATATGCAAAATGCATAAAATTTAAACGCTAAAAGGTTAACTTTTATTCGCAATGACTTTAGTTATATAATAATTTTGTATACTTTGAAAAAAAAAATCATCCAATTATTTATTAAGCCAGCATAATAGAGCATTGGTTTTCCTTGTGTAACAACATTAATCCCGTAGCTAACACTAATCAATGTTTATAGATCATTGTTTATTTAACTATTATAAAGCATTGTCTGTTACCGGTTATAACATTATAATATCATTGGACATGTTTTTGACCTTCAATTTTTGTTTTTTCGTTTTATTATGTAACGAAATGTTTAAAACTTTTACTATATACTATATTACAAAGACACATTAATATCGATGTTAAAAATAAAAAATAAATTTAATAAATATAATTTTTTTAAATAAAGAAATATCTATACGAACTGTTTATGTTGATAATTAATTTATTTTTAAACACATTGATCATGAATGCATGTCCCAGGTCTTTTGGCTAAATTTATCAAATAATATTGTAGTCACCTTAATGCAATGTATCAAATTAAAAATGCAATACTAACAAATACTTAAAAAAACATACTTATTCTGTTTTGACGGTATATTAAAAATAAAAAGTTAATCACTCGATTATTAAATTACATAGAACTTTTTAATATGAAATATATATACTCGTATTATCAAATGTTTTATGTAATAATGTAAATTCAACTTAAATAATGTGATTGAAGTACTTACATGAAATTGAATTTATAATTATGACTACTGACTACTATATGTATCTATTGTAGCTACTTATACAAATAATGGTATCACCTAGCCTCTCTAAATACATAGCCAACTATATCAAACAATAATAAATTGAGATCCTAACATGAAAGAATCAACAACTTTTTCTGATAATCTTAGAAGTTTAAATTTGGATGAAGTTAGATATTTAAATGAAGAATAACGACTTTAGATAGTTTGTTGTAATTTAAAAATAGTATTTGTGTAAAGCTTTTATAGACTCAATGAGATTTTCAAATGCAATGTTTGCACAAAATAAATTTAATACATATTATTATATAAACAACACATCTATAGACAATACTATTATTATGTAACAAATATTAATCTTATTGATTTTCGATCTTTAAAAAATGTATTAGGTACATAATTTAAAATTACGGTAAATAAATTAATGTGGTATCACGAAGACCAACATTTTGAAATACCCGATAAATATTGTTCAAAAGGGATCTTTTTAACTTACTTCTAAGTCACGTGAAGTCTATCAAATTTCGAGACTGCTTTAAAAATAGGGTCCACAAAATTGTCCTTTTTTTGAGCAAAAAAAAAAAAAAGACAATGGACACGTGGAACTGTGGATAAATTAATTGATACCTCTCTCTAAATACATCACTGTATAGGAACATTTTTAGTATTATCCTATTGTTAATATTAAAATGTTAACAGTTGAATTTATTACGTAAAAATTGAAACACGGAAAATTCATATTAATTTACTATTCAATTATGTTTTACTTTAGTCATTATAATATACTATTTGTAAAAGCAGTAAATTATAAGGTATACAATAAATATATAAATTAAGCTATGTTATATAATAGATTTTTGTAATAGGTAGTACATTATACGTTATAGGTAAATATTAAAAATTTTATTTTTTTGTCGTTTCTACGTGTATTATTTATTACATATTGATTACACGATACGTCACAGTTCATAGACGAACATTCATGTATTATCAGATAACCCTCCCGAATAAATATTTGTCGGCCAGCCGCAAATTGTGAGTAGTAGGTACAGTCAGTAAAAGGATCATGTAAATACTGAGTGGCGTATTCTCTCGACCGTTTTTTACGTTTGGTTTAAGAAATGACGTCCTTTTAAAAATTTAAAAACAACTATGAAGAAAACAGAATATCAAAAAATGTAGTGAGACATATATTACGAGAGTTATGGGTAAATTTCGTATATACCTATGCATTACCAGGATATAGCCAAAAAAAAATATAAGTAATTACTATTCTTGTCGATTACCGATTTTTTAAAAATCAAATTTGATAATTTAATTAGAATTACGGTAACTAAATTAATATTATACAATAAAAAGGGCTAAAATACAGAAGTAACTGATACAGTTTTTTTAAAAGAACACTTTTTTTTCTAAGCTTTGGTCACCACATAAAGTCTGTCAAATTCCGAAAAAAAATGTACGAAGATAGAGTCTACATTGTTGTACTTGACCATAATGATAACCTACCTAATGTAAATACATATTATAATTGGATTGAGATATTTTAAATCTGATAAAAAATGTATATGGTTTTGATCATTCTAATTGAAATAAACCCAAATTTATTTTACATATTCTTACATATTTGGTAAATAAGTATATAGTTTGTACATATTTTAATATTTTTTGATTTTTTTCATTAATTTTCGACGACATTTAATATAATTTGCTTCATCTAAACCAACATTTTTTGACAAAAATATTTTAATAGGAAAAATTCAACAAGAATCTCTGGAAATTGAATACACTTTTTCTGATTTAGTGAATAAGAATTATACCCTTATCACATTAAATTTTTTTTATAGGCATTTCAAAAAAAAAAAAAAAAAATAGAAAAATTGAAAATTCCTAACATCTATAAATAGCTTAAAAAAAAGCAAAATATTTTGAAAATTTAATCGTAAACAGGAAATGCTATTATAATAATTTGGTGAAAATTTCAGATATTTACAATGATTCGTTTTTGAGTTACAGCAAAAAAAAAAAAAACGATTTTGTGGAAAACAGGTTATGCATAAGAATTTCCGTTTTTCCGTTATTGTTTAGGGTTTTTCCTGACGCTCTTGAAAACTACTGAATTTTTTTACTTTTTACCCTCCAAAGTACCAACTAGATGAATTTTTCTTCTCAAAGAGTGGCTGAAGTCAAATTATTTGAGTCATAATTTCTACTTCAAAACGTGATGACACAAAATAAAAAATAAAAATAAATAAAAACATACATCATTGTAAAAAAAATATACATTCTTCACTTCGTTCAGAAGCTAATATCAAAACGGAATCAGTATTAAACATACATATTAATAAATAATCATAATATTATTAATTAATTAAAAATTTCCATGCAATGAGAAAGTTTCATTTGTATTACGGCCTATTCTATTGTCTTACGCATACATCAAAAATAGATATTTACTAGATATCATAGGTAACATTTGAAATTAAATTTTAACTATAATATTGTATGTATTATGTTCAAAAGGGTTTATATATTTAATAAAAATAAAATGAAATAATATGAATATATTTTATTTTAGTATCAAAACCAATCATTAAATAACTTCTCTTTTTGGGGGATTAGTACTGCCTTTAACTAGGCGTATTATTTTCTTTGTGATTTATGCGCACTCAAATAAAATAATTTTTATATTAAATTATAAATATCGCACATAATATAGGTATAACGAAGAAAAAATAAACTTACAGATTGATTGTATATTTCTGCAACCCTTTGAGCTGAATCGACTCCCTTCTTACTTCTCACAAGTAATGCAATTTTTTTCAATTAACATGATCTGAGTAGTTTTTCAATAAGTACTTTTCCCAGAAACCCTGTACTTCCAGTTACAAAAACTGTCCCATCCATAAATGTTTCAGCTATACTCGTGTTCATATTGTTTATATTTAGGTTGTGCTGCATGTGCGTACTTCTAAGTTGTATAGACTGGTAAGTTTAATATTGAACTGAAATGAAAAGTAGTATAGTATTAAACCTCTCATACTCAAGTGAAATTCATATACGTATCTTATAAATTAGTGGGAGTAACTTTTGTACTGTGCGTATTCGTAAATGCAAATCACATCATGTAAACACATATATTTTGATAATGCATTATATCACACTGCTGTATACACTATACTTATAGTAATATAATAGGTTTGAGTGTACGTTTTCGTTATTGGTCGGTTTTTATAAAGGATATGTTAAATTACTTAAATTTATAGACCCTATACTCAAGTATAAGTGTTATACTCGAGTATAAGATTTTTGGTTAAATTTAAATATATTAAAAAATTTCTGAATTCTGAAAACAAAACAAAATATAATATTAAAATAAACAGTTATTTAAAACTTTAATAAATATTCTCTTTCATTTTTGTAATAAAATTCCACTCTGAGATTATTCATAAACCATACAAATCGATTTTACTTCATAAATTTTGTCTATATTGCACGCAAGTCCTGTAGATTAACCTAAATAAATTGAAAATAATAGTATGTATATAACAAGCTTATAGTAAGTATTTTTTTTTCGTATATATAATATATATCATTTATTTTTCAAACAAATAATCGGTAAAATTTATTAAATAATAAACACAATACAAGTTTGCTTACCTCTTTTAAGCAAAGCATGTATAAGTGATGAGAAGTTTTTAAATTAGAAGGAAATTAAAACAACATACTTACAATAAGATTATTAGAGAATATCACTTACTGGTTTAATAAAAAAGTGAATTTAACATAATTATAATAATATTGGTGTGAAAATAAACAATTTTCAAAATAAACTATTTATATTTGTTAAACAATTACATATCTAAGAAAATCAATTTTATTTTTTTATTAAGTGCTTAAAATGACAATATGAACTAAAATTATTAAGGTTAATATGTATTATATTGTTTCCACAAATTAATTGTTATACTAAAACTACTTTAACCATGTGACAAGGCAACATCAGTGTTCTTTTTATACCAAGTTTTATGTGTATGGTTACATGGTCACTTGTTGCCATGTCGGTATGTTTTTATTATTTTTATATATACACTAGTAATACATCTTTGTTATATAATGGTTCAAAATTATTAACATCTTTACACATTTATTGTGTACTATAACAACCAAGCAAATTTAAAATGAATTTAATTATTTTATTTATAAATTTATTTGATTAATTTAAACCATGATTATACTGTATTTAAAATTAAATTTCTTTTATTTATACAACAGATTTTCATTTTTTTTTCTTGACACAGAATTATTACAGCATCTTCAATTCGAATTTTTTAAGCGACGACATTTTAATTGAGTAATTTATTTGTAAATTAATAAAAAAAAAATATTGGTTCAAGTACTGTTAATTGAAATACTCCATGATTTATTTTTAACGGTTGATTGAAAAAATTATCCATTTTGTCCATCATTGATCTATTTGTAAGATATAATTTATTTAATAAATAATTTAAACTGTACCAAATATAACGGCAGAAATATTAAAGTCACTAACAACAATATATTTTTTAATTACCTACAACAAATAAATGAAACGTTTTTTTTAGTATAACAGCAATCTTGACGAAATGTAATTTTAGGACGTCTAAAAGAAATTTTTGAAGTGAAACTTCTTTACTGGGGGTACAAAAAAAATCGGCGGTCGGCATCACAGTCGGCCTTCACGAGCCCCCGTCACAGGCCGTCGTCATGGACCGCCACTATTTTATCTATATATATGTTACAGTAAAAGTACGAATACTGGTAAAATCTAGGATACACAACATCGTTTGGTCAAACCCCGAATGATTTTTGTAGTTCGGACTTTTACAAACGAGATTTGGTAAACTTTAGGATAAACAATCAGTGTTAGTAAAAGTCCAATATTTGTACCAAAGTTATTAATCATTATTATTACTTAAGTATATTATTTTATTATTATTATTAAGTACTAATGCAAAAATTGACATATTAAATGTACTAGTTATATTTATTACTAGTATATTATTTAATTATTGTTATTTTTAATATATTAGATCATTTATATTATTATTATATATTATGACAACTAAACTGCGATCGGCTTTTATCTTGATTATCATGATTATTATTATTTAAGTATTGAATTTGGGGACAGTATGCCCAAAAAAGGTCTAACTGTTAAACCTATTATACATACCGAAATGAAATCTCCGCATGAGATTTTCATCGCCTGGGTACAAAAGCGGGAACACTCACAACTGTTTACTCGCAATCAGTTCACCTTATGTGAAGACAATTTTTTAGAATCGGCAATTATACCAGATAATGAAATTGGTATTCGACAAGCAGTATCGCAACTGTCTTTGACTGGTGGACAAGGACTAATAAGGTGTGGTTGTTTGAAAAAATGTATAACAAACAGATGTAAATGCCGATCCAAATATTTGTCGTGCAACTCGAGATGTCACAGTAGCCAAGCCTGTACAAATAAATAATTTAATAACACAATTAATTTAATTATAATAAAAAATAATATACTAGTAATAAATGTACCTAGTACATTTAGTATGTCAATTTTTGCAATAGTACTTAATAATAATAATAATAAAATAATATACTAACTAATATATTAATCATTGATGTAGTAGCCACTTTGGGACACTAAAATTATCAAAAAATAAATAAAAAACATAGACATATTTAAGTGCATATTTGACATATTCATAGGCGCAACTAGGGGGGTGCTTGTGGTGCTGAAGCACCCCCAGCCTTTAAGTTAGCACCCCCAGATCAAAAACACCAAAAATGGAAAAATCATATGAAAAAAGTTTTCATTGTTTTACGTAAGGTTTTTTTTTTATTTGGCGTTTTTAGTGGAAAAAAAATTAATTGCTTAAAATGATTAAAGTTATATAATATGGTTTTATCAAAATATTAGGTATGTAACATCGACAATTATATCGTTGCAGTCATAAACTATATAATAAATTCTTCAGTCAGCACTCAGCAGTAATTTTGATATCATTTAAAAATATGAAGGTTTTAGATAACAGATAAGTGATAAGACTATAAACCCAGTAGTTTATTTATAGAATATTGTCACTTAGTAGTTTATTCGATCAGCCGCCAAATGTTATTGTTCGATTGAATATTGATGCAGCCATACAGGCAGTTGGCATATTTTATTTATCAAAAATAAATTAATATTAAATTGTTGTAAATGGTTATAAAGGATCAAAACGTAAAAGAGCTCAACCGGTTCATTTAAATGAATTCCATTTGGAAACAATAACAGGTGCTAAACAAGATGATCAAATTAATGCTTCAGATTCGGTAGAATTGTATTGGAGACGAACAGATTACATTCCTAAAATTGACACTAGTATCAATAACATAAAATACAGATTTTCCGAAGAAAGTCTTGAAATGGCCAATTCAATTGATTGTTTTATAGAAATGGACTATGAAAAGAGTCAATACTTCATAAATCATTATAAAGTGTGTTATATGCAAATGGTTTTTATATGTAATTTATCATAATAATATATTATTTAATTTTAATTTAAGGTTGTTATGAATATCAATTTAAATTCGCTGAAATAGGAAATGCTTGTCTTAAAGAACTGCTTACCTTCCAATTATAATCATGATATTATGAAAGATATTTGTAAGGATCCCACATTTCCAAACGTGTATAAAATGTTACAAATGGCTCTTACAATTCCGATGAGTTCTGCTACATCTGAGAGAAGTTTTTCATCAATGCGTTGTCTTAAAAACTGGCTAAGGGCAATTATGGAGCAACAGCGTTTTACAGATTTAGCAATATTAAATATTGAAAGTGATGTTGTTAATACAATTACTTCATCAGAAATATTGGAAAAGTATTCCACTAATAAGAGAAAAATAGTATTAGTATGAAATAATATATTATGTATAATAATTAATATTAAAAAAAATGTAAATAAAAAATAAAAATATTATTATTTAAAAAATAATGTTTATTTATCTGTTTATACTAGGTCATTATTTGATAAATGAATCACCTAAATATTAATATAGATAATATTTAAATATATTTAAAAATATTTAATATTTATTTTTGCAAATATAGATACATAATACATATAAAAATTCGGACAAATAAACAATATGCAACACTCCCTATAAGCATAGTTTGTATTGGGAGAGTAGAGCTTAGTTTATAAGTTAGGTATACATGTTATTATGTCATGTAAGTTAAAAACAAAAAAAAAATATTAGTGACAGAATTACAAATAAGTAATAAAAAATAAAAAATTTAAACAACTATAAATATTTATTCAAATATTACTAAAATCTATTTTATATAAGAAAAATTTAAATTCCTTAGAACTTTTAAAGTTAAATAAATTAATATTCAATTTTTTACATAAATTTGATCCTACCATTAGTGTACATTGCGAACTAAAAGTAGTATTACTACTTGAAACAATATTTATATTGCATTTATATCTAGTATTATAATTATGTTTCACATTTGTCAATAAATATCTATGTTTGTATACTAGAAATAATACATTAATAAAAAATATTTTATCGACATATTGTACACCCAATTCATTAAAAATAAGCTTAGTACTAGAGGACTTTGGTTTGCTCAGTAAAAATTTAATAATACTATTAATTGTGACTTTTAGTTTCTCAAAGTGCGTATTATAAGCACAACCCCAAAACATTATTCCATAACTGAAAATAGATTGCACCAAATTAATATAAATAATTCTTTTCATCCTTATATTGAAGTAACTTTTAACATCTTTTAAAAAATGGAAAAATTTATGTAAATTGGAAATTAAATTATTTATATGACACGTCCATTTCAATTTGTAGTCTAATGTGATACCCAGATACTTATATTCTACTTTTCCCAAAATTTTACATTTACAATCTATATTATCCCGAAAGTTAAAGTTACAACCAAAAAGATGTAGTTTTAGCTGAAAGTTATGAATTAAAGAGTGCTCTTTGATTTGAAAAATCATATATTTAGATTTAGATACATTAAGCAGCAACATATAATTATCTAACCATACTTTAATATAATATAATAGTAAATTTGCTTTTTTATATAAATCGTTATAATTATCACTATGCAGTTATATGACGGTATCATCAGCATAATAAAAAACTTAAAATTAATTGTCTAAAATTTAGACTCTAAATATTAAAAAATATCGTTGAGTATAATATAACGTAATAATACATGTAATGGCGAAAAATTTCGATTTACTGACAATCATTTTTTGATCTGCATCATCTACAGCAAAATAATCTCGAGAAAAAAACATAATTGTAAGTTAGTCCTCCAATTTAGACAGAATCAGAAATTATTCACGGATAATTTGAAGTTTTCAATAATTTGGATAACTCCCAAATCTACAAAAATCAAATATTGCATTTTCTTGAAATTATATTATCCATAAATAATTTGATGACGTTAAAACCTGTTTTTTTTTTTTTTTTTTTTTTAATAGAAAACTGTGCGATCCATCGATCGAATATAATACATTTTTTTAATACATTATCACACAATTATAAGAATGCTTGTCTAACATACAAATAAAACGACATTTTGTAATTCATAAATATCAATTCCAGCTGTAATACCTATCATGGAAATTAATAATTATTTTTAGAAAATATATAGATCTTGAAATATTTTTAAAGTGCTAAAGCAATCATTTAGCAATTTCTACTCTCTAATCCAATTATATAATCAAATCGCTGAGCAATTATTCTTAATCACCAAATGTAATGCATTAAATGTAGTTAGTTAACTAGAGAAGTTTAAAAGTCGACATTACATCGTTTGATATCTGATATTTTGCGGTAAGTCAAAGAGTTTCGATCTTCAAAATTATGATAAACGAAATGTAAAACTAGTAAATTATTGAAGGATACGTGAACCTAATGAGAACTTTATTAGTGAAGAAACAGGTTTGTTTTTGCCACAATAACAAACTTTTGACTATCTGTACAAAAGAAACGTAAAATCGATATCATGACACAAAAAAGTTAACTACCTTGCAGACTGACTGTATTACAACTACAGCTAAATAGGTTAATAATAAATTCATACCAATCATCCAGATGACATTGAAATATATCGCGGAACTAACAGGCAAACGAAGTATAAAGATTAATAATAAAAAAGTATTAAGTTGTATGCCTTAAGTTGTGTAAATTTGTGTTTTTTCCGTATTTAAATGGCCTTAAAATTCGATGTACCTACATTAAGTTATACACTGTTTATGTCTACACAATACTGAAATATAATGTCACTATTTTTTTTAATTTATGATCATTCTTGAATTACTGTTTCCGATTGTTTTTGGAAGCAATTTTAGTTTGCCCAACCAGTTCACTTAAATTAACATTAACCCATCATAAATAGGCGGATCTTCTTTTACACCAAAATCATATATTTTCCTTTACCGCCATATGGTAATACAACTAAAAAAAAATTATTATGGTAGTAAAATGTTTTATTCTATGACGCATTACGAAGCTCAGCATAAACAAGGGAAAATAAAACATACTTATTAATCTGTTTAATTCGGTTCCACCACTTTGATTTTTCTAAAATGTTCATACCGATGTTTAATATGTAACTTATATGAATTTAAACGAAACTTTCATTACTTTTACCTATTTGGTTTTACTGTTATCACAGAAAAACTGTGATGGAATAAGGATGATGTGATATCAGCTCCACCTATGATTAAAAATGGTTAGGTTTCATTTTAGCACTTTATTTGTAGGACAACTTTCGTTTCACAAAATATATCCATTAAAATGAAATTGTATATGATTATGAAAAACAATAAATAAATTAATGGGAACAATTTTAAATGAACCAACTGACAGAATAAAGAAACTGTTAAATACAAAAAATACGATCAATTTTTTTTTTAATAAATAAAATTTTACTATAACTATGAGAATTTACATTTTTGTATAAAAACAAATATGATATAATAATCTTGTTTTCCCTCGTCCTATTAAAATATTAAAATCTATAAATAATAAATATTTTTTATTTTTATGTATTTAAAATAATTTATAAATGACAAATATAAATATATATCTATTATTTTTGTTGTAATTATAAATAATGGTATGTGATATGTAAATAATAAATATTAGATGACAATGATGCAATACTATTATAAATTATAATATAAATAATAATAATTGTTAATAGTTGTAAATACAAGGAAGTACTTTAAGCGCATTTTTCTTTTATTTAATTGGATCATAATATTAATATCCAACATACTTTGAATACGATGTGAATAATAAAGAAAATGCACAACTGATGACACCAATATAATCTGAAAACAATAAAAACATAGTAAATGTCACAATCTAATATTCGTTATTTAAAATCTTATATACTTTTGATTTTTTTTTAACGCTATAGTCATGTTACTTAAGTCTTCGTGTAAAATGTGTTTTCTAATCCCGTAAAAAGTACACTTTATATAAGATTTCCAATCAAATTCTTCGAAACCAAACCAAAATGTTTCACGATCCTCTTGACTCAATGACGACCATAATTCTCGAACATTACTGTTGTCGAATTTCCATTCACTTGTAGTAAACACTTTAAGCAAATCAGTCATATTTTCTAATTTTTTATACATTTTCAGCATTCTGAATCAACATATTATAAAATTATAATTAATTTACTATATTTATTAAAATGTTTGATTATCCGGTATAGTTTACTGCAATATTGTAAAGTAAAATAAAGATGATATTAATGGTTTCTTATAAATCTGACCTGAATGTAATTGTTTAAACTATAAATTTAAAACAAATGTTCATTTAAAAACCACGATAGTGTTAAAGATAGAAAAAAAACCTTACAACACATTTATGTTTATTTAATGAAAATCCTAATTTTATTAGATATTTAGATGTACCTTATATTATTAGTTACATTACCTACTTACTTTGGATTTTTACCACGAATATGGAATAATAAATCTACGAACGCAGCAGGTATCCGGTGTAGTAAAAATCTTAAAATATCAACGAACCATCGATTGGTAGAAAATATACAAAATATATACCACATTGATCCCAACGGAGGCGCCTGATGGTAAGTTTCAAATGTATACTGTATGATCTTATCCCAATGTATTGGGCTGTCAACACTAGACACGTAATTATAAATTTTTGGTTCCTTGTTCTTTTCGTAACTATAGTTATGTCTATCATCAAAATAAATAAAATACAAATGATTAAATAGCAAATAAAATATTATACATCCAGGGATGTATTGGCAAATAATGTCTTGAGTATACGCCATATTTTTTGAAAAGTAGGTATCTCAAAAAAATTTTTCTTACTTCGCTGGACACAGTCAATATCTAGCAAAAATTTAAATTATATTATAAATAAAACATACCTACTGTTGATAATATAAATAGTACTATCAGTAACAGCCGTAAATATTATATTATATTCGATTATACCACTGTCTTGGATTATACGAGTATGCCGTATACGACCTGATATATAAGTAATATACAGCCCATATTATTTTTAATTTTATAAAATAAGCAATTAATAAAATAATATACCCTTTTCCATTTGTCACCGTTCACCGTATACTCAACATTTATCAATCGTATAACTATAAAATGAATATTTTTTCACGTATTTCTTTATAAATATTGTTATAAGTATACGCTCAATACACCCCTGTATATATCAAGTAACATGTATTTAGTTATACCTGTTCACTGTACTCCACATTACACTGATTAGTGCATTTGCAGTGTAATCGACTGGGACAATATCAGTTCTTTTATCTGTGGATAATTGAAATGTTCTTAAAAATCCGACAATTAGGGGAGCAATAATACTAGACGGTCCATTAATATTATCTAACCAACCTGGTTCTGGTTCACATTTTGTGCGCATCCAACTACAACATTGTTATTATTTAATATTTTTTGATTAGAAATTTCGAACAATATACTATTTAAATGTTAAAAAAATGAGACAAAATTAAACTCTGTTTTTAGATTCTACATAGTTATACATATCACATATAACTAGGGGCGTATTTAGAAATGTTTTAAGAGCGTGAGGGCATAAACAATAAGTTCAAATTTGTATAGAGTTGTAAATCATCTCATACAATAAAATAAGTAAAAAATACAGCAAATGGGGAGGAGGCACGGGCCCCATAGGCTCCTCCTTTAAATACGCCCCTGCATATTACAACCAAAACAATTTTATTTTAAATTTTTTTCCCTATGATAATATATTTGTAAATTATGTATATATATATTTATATTATATTCCTTACTAATCGAAGGACGAAATATTGAAATCGGAAATTGATTTTCATTTGTTAAAATTACATTTTCTGAAAGTGCTTTAGTGAATGTGTAGGTATTAGGCCAATCAACTGAAAAACTATTTTTTCGCAAAATAGAAAAATTAAAAACAAAAAAAAAATTTTATTAAAAAAATAAATATATTTACATTTTCTGTGTGTTTTCACCTCGTTTAATTAAATCTTTTAATTCATTAGCTGATATTGAAACGGGATAGAATTGTTCTTTAATTTCACTTCTTGGACAGTGTGAATAAGCAGTTGATACATGCACAAAACCCTAAAAATATATTAAGTTATTAATTATTTTTTTGAAAAATTCTTACAATTACTAGGTAGTAGGTATACGATATTTTATGATTATTCTCATTACACAACAAAAACCTTCGTGTATAATTAAAATTTGTTTGTTAAACATTTTCTAATATACTTAATACAATTTTAATATTCTCTATAATTTTCCTAATTCTTATCTTAATTTTAATTAGTTGAAATTTAATACATCTTAAATTACTCAAAAGGAAAGTTGTTATAAAATGAATGTCCAATGTTGAATAATCACATTGAATTAAGTGTTATAAAAATTATAAAAATTTAAAAAAGAAAAACATAGTAAAGACATTTGATAAATATTAATTATTTATGTATTCAAATACCTTGAGATTAGTCATTTTTGTTGCTAATTCTAATATATTTTCTGTTCCTTGAATATTTATTTTTGTTGCTATCTGAAGAGTTTCATTGAATCTGACAGTAGCAGCACAATGAAAGACAAAATTCACATTTTTTATCAACCAATCACGATCGCCTGTTGAAAATCCTAATGAAGGTTCTTCTAAATTTCCATCAATTATTTTTATCTTGGTTATGAAGTCAGGTTTTTCAAAACGAAGGCGATCAAATGTCTAAAAGTTATAGTAAAACTAATTAATTAAATATAAGATCAATGAATGTATTTATTTTACAATAATGTAGTATTTCTAATATTTTTATTTTTATGCATGTAATTTGGGATAGTTAAAATGTTTTCATTTTCAATCTAGTGTATGTGTTGAAATAATATTATTTATACGTGGAATAATTATTTTAATATTTTGATTAAGTTTAAACTATTTTTAGATATTTTACATTTTCTAAATGTTTTTTTTTTTTATAAATGTTGATTGATATTTTTCACTTAGTCAAATTTATTACATTGAATATATACATGTTTTATTTATCGATTAAAAAATATGGAAAATATATTATTACAATATTTCTTAAATTTTTTAAGTTAGAAATTTAAAGAAATTCTGAACATTATTTGGTACCTAATTAGGTTATAAATGTAAAAATGTTCTTTTATATCTAATATTTGAAAATTCAATAAAATATTAATCATATTTAAAATGATTATACTATTATTCTATATTTTTTTGGTGTAATTTGTACAAAAATGAAAAATAATAATGATACCGTGGTCTTGAAATTTTCAAATTTTTTTTTTATTATAATAAAATAGTATTATAGTGCTATTTATGAATAATATGACACTTAAATGAAGAATAATATATTTATTTATTTTGTTATTATTGTTATTATTATTTTTCAAAATAAAATATATGTTATACATTATTTTCTGTCAATAGGTAATGTTTATCTAATTTGTTTATCTAATTTATCATACATGTTAAACTTTTAAGTATAAAAATAGACTTACAGCTTGTTTAAAGATATCCGCAACTCTTTGACTGGCAGCTAATCCTTTCTTACCCCTGACGAGAACCGCAATGGTTTTCACATCACAAGATCTTAACAATTTTTCCAAGAGTATTTTTCCTAGAAACCCCGTACTACCAGTGATGAAAACCACTCCTTCCCTAAACGTATCGGCTATACTCATTTTCATCTTTTTACTCAGATATTACACCAATATTTTCACTGCAGGTGTGCAAATGAATGTATCTAGTTATATACTAATAAATTAAACGAGTTGTTTTCGTATTATTTAGTATTTCTGACCTTCCTTTCTAGGATTTCTAGAGTGGGGTGATGAATTAATTACTTTTATAATGATGTGTGTGTTTTTATTTATATGTCTATCATCGCTTTTTAGGGCAATATATGCTTTAGTTTTCAACCTTGGAGGTGAATTCTGGTACTAAATGGGATCTAAATAGTACTGGGGGGGGGGGGGGGTCTTAAAAATTGTCAGTACTTTTCTTAATAATCAGGAAAACATAAAAAAATTAAGAACAAACGGGAATTTTCACACTCCAGCAATTTCGACAAAATCGATATTATATTTTGTAATTCAAAAACCAATAACCGTAGAAACTTGATATTTTCAACAAGTGTTTAAAATAAAATCGTTTTAAGATACACTCAATAACACCTACTGCAGTACAAGGGTGGTTTCCTACTTTCCACCTTTAAAAATATACAAAATATATACCACATTGATCCCAACGGAGGTGCCTGATGGTAAGTTTCAAATGTATACTGTATGATCTTATCCCAATGTATTGGGCTGTCAACACTAGACACGTAATTATACATTTTTGGTTCCTTGTTCTTTTCATAACTATAGTTATGTCTATCATCAAAATAAATAAAATACAAATGATTAAATAGCAAATAAAATATTATACATCCAGGGATGTATTGGCAAATAATGTCTTGAATATACGCCATATTTTTGAAAAGTAGGTATCTCAAAAAAAATTTTCTTACTTCGCTTGTCACAGTCAATATCTAGCAAAAATTTAAATTATATTATAAATAAAACATACCTACTGTTGTATAATATAAATAGTACTATCAGTAACAGCCGTAAATATTATATTATATTCGATTATACCACTGTCTTGGATTATACGAGTATGCCGTATACGACCTGATATATAAGTAATATACAACCCATATTATTTTTAATTTTATAAAATAAACAATTAATAAAATAATATACCCTTTTCCATTTGTCACCGTTCACCGTATACTCAACATTTATCAATCGTATAACTATAAAATGAATATTTTTTCACGTATTTCTTTATAAATATTGTTATAAGTATACGCTCAATACACCCCTGTACATATCAAGTAACATGTATTTAGTTATACCTGTTCACTGTACTCCACATTACACTGATAAGTGCATTTGCAGTGTAATCGACTGGGACAATATCAGTTCTTTTATCCGTGGATAATTGTAATGTTCTTAAAAATCCGACAATTAGGGGAGCAATAATACTAGACGGTCCATTAATATTATCTAACCAACCTGGTTCTGGTTCACATTTTGTGCATCCAACTACAACATTGTTGTTATTTTATATTTTTGATTAGAAATTTCGAACAATATAATATGTAAATATGCAACAAATGAGACAAACTTAAACACTGTTTTTGGATTCTACATGTTTATACATATTACATATCAAAACAATTTTTTTAAATTTTTTTTCCCTATTATGCTATATTTGCAAATAATATATATATTTAAATTGAAATCCTTTCTAATTGAAGGACGGAATATTGAAATCGGCAATTGATTTTCATTTGATGAAATTACATTTTCTGTAAGTGCTTTAGTGAAAGTGTGTGTATTAGGCCAATCAACTGAAAACCTATTTTTCACAGAATATGAAAATTAAAAACTAAAATAAATTCTATGAAAAAATATATATACTTACTTCTGTGTGTTTTCATATCGTTTAATTGAATCTTTTAATTCTTTAGCTAATATCGAAACGGGATAGAATTGTTCTTTAATTTCACTTCTTGTACAGTGTGAATGAGCAGTTGATACATGCACAAAACCCTAAAAATATATTAAGTTATTAATTAGTTTTTTGAAAAATTCTTACAATTACTAGGTAGTAGGTATACGATATTTTATGATTATTCTCATTACACAACAAAAACCTTCGTGTGTAATTAAAATTTGTTTGTTAAACATTTTCTAATATACTTAATACAATTTTAATATTCTCTATAATTTTCCTAATTCTTATCTTAATAAGAAGAAATTAATTAATTAATCTTAATTCGTTGAAATTTTATATATCTTAAATTTCTCAAAAGGAAAGTTGTTATAAAATGAATGTTCAATGTCAAATAATCACAATGAATAAAATGTTATAAAAATTATTAAATTTAAAAAAAAACCATAGTCAAAACATTTAATAATTATTAATTATTTATGTATTCAAATACCTTGAGATTATTCATTTTTGTTGCTAGTTCTAATATATTTTCTGTTCCTTGGATGTTTATTTTTGTCGCTATTTAAAGAGTTTCATTGAATCTGACAGTAGCAGCACAATGAAAGACAAAATTCACATTTTTTATCAACCAATCACGATTGTCTGTTGAAAATCCTAATGAAGGTTCTTCTAAATGTCTATCAATTTTTTTTATCTTAGTCACAAAGTCTGGTTTTTCAAATCGAAAACGGTCAAATATCTTAAAAGACACAATACTAATTATTTGAAAAAATAATCTTATCAATTCAATCTTTTTAAAAATTACATTGTTCTAAAAAGTATATTGATTAAAATAAAATGTTTGTATAGAATTATTCACTGTCGAGTTATAATAATTTGATAAACTTACATTTAGATTTTTTTTGATATTATAAGACATATTAAAAACCACAACTTAAAGTATAAGATTTACCGAGTTAAAAATTCTAGAGTCATTAAACAGGTATTCGGATAGTTAGTTAAAAGTGACAATTTATAATAATCAAAGATAATAATTTAAAATTATTAAATTTCTGTGTTTACATTTTGTCTCAATCTTCGGGTACCCTTTATAAATATATTTATATATATATATATATTTATTTAATTTTTGGCCTTATACTCGAGTAATACAATTTAAACAAATATTGTATATAAAACAAGTAAATAAAATGTGGCCAGTTGCCGACCACAAAACTAATTGTTTCTTTATCTTCCTGACAAATTATTTTGATGAATTATTTTTAACTAAATTTTTTAGATTCAAAAAAAATAATTATTAATAATTAAAATTACAAAATGGGTTAATCATTAATAGGTAATGTTTATTTAATTTGTTTATCAAATTTATCATACATGTTAAACTTTTAAGTACAAAAATAGACTTACAGCTTGTTTATAGATATTCGCAGCTCTTTGATTGGCATCTAATCCTTTCTTACCCCTGATGAGAACCGCAATGGTTTTCACATCACAAGATCTTAACAATTTTTCCAAGAGTATTTTTTCTAGAAACCCCGTACTACCAGTGATGAAAACCACTCCTTCCCTAAACGTATCGGCTATACTCATTTTCATCTTTTTACTCAGATATTACACCAATATTTTCACTGCGAATACGCATATGAATGTACCTAGTTATATACTAATAAATTAGACGAGTTCTTTCCGTACTATTTAATATTGCTGGCCTTCCTTTTTTAAATCCTTTGATAGAAGGGTAATGAAAACGCATCGGAGACGAAAGTCTCGTCCGACAACCTCGTATTATTATAATTGAATAGATGTTAATGTTAAATGGATGCCAGTAGTGTCATTTGGGGGGGAGCAACTTGGACATTTACTACAGTTCAAAATTTACATGAACCTTTAGTCGGCACATTTAAATATTAAAATCAATAATATTTTTTTTAATATTTTGATTAAGTTTAAGCTATTTTTAGATATTTTACATTTTCTAAGTGTTTTGTTTTATAAACATTGATTTTTTTCACTTGGTAAAATTGAATACACAGTTTTTTTTATCAATTAATAAATATGGAAAATTATCACAATATTTCTTATAAACTTTTAAGTTAGAAATTTAAATAAATTCTGAACATTATTTGATAATTAGATAATAAATGTGAAAAACGTTCTTGTATATCTAATATTTGAACATTTAATAAAAAATTAATTATAACTTTTTCTCTTCGATGATAAAAAAACAAGTTTACAGGAATTATTACAACATCCTCATCGATAGTCACTTATTAAAAAACTCTTTCACTACAATATTTTTTTGATGTATTTTTCTATATAAAAAAATAATAAAAATGATAATGTGGTCTTGACATTTTCAAGATTTTTTTTATTGGTATTATTAATGGTTAATTTGACACTTGAACGAAGGATAATACATTTATTTATTTTGTTATTATTGTTATTATTATTTATCAAAATAAAATATATGTTTTAAATTATTTTCTGTCAAGTTATGTACATTTTGATAGATTCAAATTTTATTACATTTGATTTTATGTCATTATATTATTATATAACATCATAAAAATACAAGAATTAAATTTAATTGGGTTAGTTACAACAAAATTATAAATATAATATACTGTATGATAGAATAGGAATCTGAAAAATTAGTAAAAATTAATAAAATTTTGAAACAATAATTTAAAAACTGTCCTCATGTCTTCCAATTAGTAGCAGGTATACTTTGAGCGTAAATCGCTGAAGTCATGTTATTTCGACTTAACTGCTATTTTCTAAAGTATTATAACGATATACAATTACAGAAAAATGTTTTTAATGTCTTAATTTCATTTTAATGAATAAAAACTTTATTTGAAATTAAGTTCATAAAAATATTTTATTATTGATGAAAATTACTTTGACAAAAAGTATTATTAATGAATTTATTATTGACAAATAATTTTTTTATTTACTTTCCTAGATTCAATTAAATAATAATTAATAATATAAATTACCAAATAAATTAGTTATTAATAGGTAATGTTTATTTAAATTATTTATCAAATTGATCAATGTATCTATATATATTCAACTTTTAAGTATAAAAATAGACTTACAGCTTGTTTATAAATATCCGCAATTCAATGACTTGCAGTTAATCCTTTCTTACTTCTAACGAAAACCGCAATGGTTTTCACATCACGGGATATTAACAATTTTTCCATGAGTATTTATCCTAGAAATCCTGTACTACCAGTGACGAAAACCACTCCGTCCCTAAACATGTCGGTTATACTTATTTCCATATTTTTTTTTCATTAAGTTAAATACAACAAGAATAGATATTAGACACACTGCAGACGCAGGTCAGAATTTAAATGAGTTTTAAGTTAATATACGAATCGGTATCTTTCGTGTTAGCAATTTTTGCTGACTATTCAACTATTTATTTTACATTGTACAATGAAGTTACTAATTTTTGAATATCATTCAATATCCGTTCAAAAGTCACACCTGATTTTATTTTACCAGCGAGTTTATCTCTTTCTTCTTTTGACAGATGTAAAAATTTCATATTTAATACATGGCCAACATGGGTTTTTTTGAATTCTACTGTTATGTACCCGTCAATATTAGCTATTATCATTCCAGCAGGACAAATCTTATCAGTTTTGTGACTTTATGACCATTTCATTCTCTTCCCTGTGTCTGTTGTTCGAGAAGATCCTGATCTGTGACAAACAAAAGTTTTTGTTTCCAACTATCCTTTGATCAACAAAGAAAGACAGATCTTCTTTTTCAATATTTCTTTTACATGTTTTAAATTCTAAAAAATAAATTAAAATAGTTTTATATAATACAATATAATATACAACATATATTAAAAATCACCATTTATATTATATAATATATTAATAACTAATAAGTTAAAAAATTAATATAAATACCGTGGAGAGAGTTAAGTGCTGCAGTTTCTTTTATTAATTGTACATCATGTTTTTTGGAAATGTGTTCACATACATTTGTGAGCGTTTTAAAGTCTTCTTCGCATAAAGGACATTTTTATCAAACGGACACTACTTCTATTGTCCACACTGTGGGCTTTTTGCATATGTTTATTCTTATTGCCAATATTGCTAAACATACTATCACACAAAGAGCATTTATTCTTTTCTTCGTCGTCATGACTTGATTCATCATTACGTTTACGTTTATTTAATAATATTTTTGACGTTTTTATAAAACACTGATTGTACGCGCAACTGCACTAGGAACTATATGGGTGTTAAACGTTAAGTAATAAATATTATCAATCGACATTATTATCGTGCAGATAGTATTTATGATATCGCCTGGGTCGGGTAATAACACCTTTAAATAATAAGGCACGGGTCACTAGTCCAGTCTCAACGACGCGTCGGAAACATTGCCGATCATTGTGCGTCGTATAGTGACACCTAAAACCAATCGTTGTGTAATAGTGTGTTATTTAAATATCAATTATTAACAATAAATCATCTAAATATCCAATATACAGTCCGCTAGTATTTTTTAAATTTTTTATTCAAATTATAAACTGAGCCGAAACAAAGGGATGATATCATGTTTTTATTTTGTGTGATGAATAACCTAATAATATAATATCTTTCAAATATAAAAGTATTGGACTATCCATAAAATAAAGTTAACTTTAATCTTTAATGTTCTAGTTATTTGTTATTAGCTACTCTGCTACTCATAGCTGGAAATTTTGTTATAATTTAATATTTTATAAATAGAATTCTGTACATTCTGTGTTTTGTTTTTTTTTTTCAAATTATGTCATACAAATATAATATATTAAGAGGACGCTATACCCGCATGTGTTGTCTCTGTCTTATACACGCGTAACATAGTTAATAACTGTTTTGCGCGGGACAACTTTACTCCCTCGATATTTATATCAAAATAACCAAAATTAAAAATCCCATTGGGATAAACTTTACTCGTGACGTAGCGTTTTAATTTTTTTGATAACATGAATGCAATTAAAGTTATCGGTTTGAGAACTTTAGGTTTTTTACATTTAATTATTAAAAATTATTGGTTACCACTATCAAAAAAATTAAAACGCTACATCACGGATAAAGTTTATCCCAATGGGATTTATAATTTTGGTTCTTTTGATATAAATATCGAGGGAGTAAAGTTGTCCCGCGCAAAACAGTTTTTAGCTATGTTACGCGTGTATAAGATAGAGACAACACATACGGGTTAGCGTCCTTTTAAGCTGAATTTTTTGTAATGATACTCACATTGTTATACAGTACTAAAATATAAATAATCATATATATTTGTAACTGATATTACAAGATGTACATTGACAATCATCTTGACACATTTTGGACCTATATAACTTTTCATATAAACAACAAGTGTCAAAGGTACAATGAATCCAGATGACCATCAATAATTTTCCTACAAGTACAATAAGCTTTCAATACCTTCATAACAGATTTATCATATGTATTATTTGTATTGTGTCCTGTAAACATTTGTGATTGTGAATTATTAGCAAATAGTGTGACTATATTAACCATTGACGATTGAGTATATACTTGTTTAAACTTTATATAGTATACATATAGCAATTTTGTTAAATATTCAAATATTTGTATTTAAATACTTTTCAAATAATTTTTGACTAATGTATTTTAAATACTTAAAAAATACTTTTTATTTGTATTTTTATTCTAGAATACTAAATACTTTTTTCATTCAAGTGATATACTCCAATTATATTTTCGTATTATAGATTTCGTTATTTTTATATTTGTCCATTTCTGTTTTTATGAATATTTCCTTAGACTTCAGGTTTTATAGTTTGTTTGAACTTCGCAATTTTATATAAGTTTCAATTTGAACTTCTTTTAATACATCCATAAATTGAAATATGTTCGGATGTGCGGAATAAAAACAATTGTTGAATTTGTTGTGAAATGTTTCACAGCAATTAGTAGTTTCGTTCTATTCGTATTTTGCTTTTTTGTAAGTCTTTATCGGGAACCAATTCGGATGTGTGTTGCCTGAAATGTCAGGAACCAATTCGGATGCAGCCGTAAATTCCACTCGAAAACAATTGATAATTAATAAATACATCCTACATATAACTTATAAGTTATAAGTAAGAAGTTCTTATTACTTAATGAAGTTTAAAGTTACTTTTATTTGTATTTTTCAATTAAAACCGTAAAGTTATTATAATAGCCAATAGGTTTATAAAGAATACATTTATTACTTACTGTTAATAAACAAATTTCTAAAGATGTCTTATTAATTATATTATTACTGACATAACATATATTAACCATTAAAATTTATAAGTAGATATTTAAATAAATAAATATTTCACATATTAAGTAATAAGTCAATATTTACAACATAAATCATGTATAATCGTAGAAATAGTAATAATTATGAAAGTAAATATAATCATAATATTATAGTAAAATTAAATCATAATCAATATTGACATATTGTACTTGCCTATATGTTTATCACATGCTCGACATTTTGTTGAGCGATGTTCGTAGTTTTACCAAAGGTTTTCACAAAAGCTTTGCAAATTTTGATTATACATTGCCATTTTGTTAACCTGGAAGCCAGAGGTCTATTTACTTTAGAAAATTTAAAATTGTCTAATACTAAAAGTATAATTCCACGTTCTGATTTCATAAATTGAGCCATTATAGCGTATAAGAGTATAAGACTCTAGGACGTGTACTAAACACAATTTATAATATTTCTATCTGATATTTCCAATTGTTAGATCTAGAGTATGTGGCAAAGCTGACAAGATATGACATGATTGACAATTGTCGTCTTAGATACGATTGTTCCGTGTTCGTTCGAACATTTTGTGACTTCCAAATACTATAACACGCAGCATCGCAAACTGTAGGGTCGCGTCGTACACTCACGGAGCGCTTAGTTTAAAAATATTTATTTTCCCGACGGAATTTACCAATATTATTTGAATAATAATAAATAATAAAAATAGGTCAAAGATAAATCGTTATCATAGTTTGAATATCCGATTTTAAACAAAATATATTGTGAATTTGCATTAAACTGATTTTCTCTTTATATTCACTTACAGCATTTTGTATACAATTTTCGAATTATAAATAATGAAATGGAAAAAAACATGAATTTTATACTACAAAATAATTTCCGAATTTTCGTTTATATGACGAATTTCATAGTAATGTTGAATTTTAATGCTTATAAAAAAAATTCTATGTTTCATTATTTTTTATTTAAGAAAATTTTACGACAAACCTTGTGTGCTCAAGGTGTTTTACTAGCAAACAAAAATGATATAAATTATAATTCGAAGATCTATCTATATATATATATATAGCATAAAAAGTACCATAATATTATTTTTATTACGATTATTTAAGTTGAATTTCAAAACATTTTAAAAAACATATAATGATAAAAAAATATTTTGTATTTAACTTAAATCCGAGGACCAATTGTCCGAGTATAAAAATATGACGGGGACCAATTGTCCGCGTACCATAAAATATTGACATTTGATGTCTTTGCTTTGGCACATTAAAATAAAAAAAAACCGTCACGAAAGTATCCACGAAAAGCGTTACGTAATTGCCATGGATACCACGGTTGCTATGGATACCGCGGTTGTCATGGAGACCCCGGGTTAGGTGTTTATATATATTTATATTCGAAATATGACGTGTGTTGACGGCATCTTCACAAGAAACGTATCTAATGTACAAACGCTTGCTTATGTATCCTACTTTACACATCACCGACCACTACTTAGCGTTACGTCTCCTAATAATGTAACTTGTTAACATATACATTAAAATATTTTTATAACAGCAACAGTCCTGTCTTTATTTCACTTTACGTTATAGACTATACGTTATACGTCATACGTTCCTACCTATACGTCGTATGACATAAAATGTCTCACTTAACGCAGACTCATATGCGTCATGTTTGTATTACGTGACTACTTCTATCAAAATTTTTATTTAATTTATACACATCTTGTCATAAAAAAATTCAAATAATATAATATTGAAAAATAATCTCTGCTAATAAACAATAATGAATAGTTAATAATTTAAACAATTTTATGGATTTTAATCAGTTGTTATGGGATTTTTAAGGATTTTTTTAAAGAATAATTAGGCAAATAATGGATTTTAATGGAGTATTAGGGCTTTTTTTAAAGAATGTTGTATAATGAATTTCAGCTTATAAAAACAGTGTTGGAGGCAATGTAATCTGAACAGATTGCTTTATAAATCAAGCATGAATTAATTGAGAAATTCTAATAAAACTGCACATTTTATTGAATGGGAAAATGTCTACTTAACACTTAAATAATGTGATTGGATCTTAATGAGTAGTAGTAAAAAAATTGCACAAAATTTGAATGTAGAAACTTCAAATATGGTACTGCTCTATAGTCACACTAGAGCTACACCAAAACTCTAATATTTCTATTGTATAACAACTATAACTCATTATAGAAGTTATGTAATGTTTATTTATTATTGTCTAAACAAAAAAATGTAATTTTTTGGAGTAGATATTTAATATTTATCCACCGGATAGGTGATTAGTGATTTCATAGTATCCTAATTAAATTTTCTCCCCAAATTGTTCTTTATTAACCCAAAACGTATGTATCTGCATATTTTCAGTTATATAACAAGTAAGTTAGATTACCTAAAAAGTATACAGTCTGTGTAATGATTGTATTATTATCTCAGAAATTAAAATTTAATAACAATAACCAAATTTAAGTACAACAAAGACTGTTGGTCAATGGTAAATGAATGAATAATAAGCCGTTTAAAAAAAAAGTGCGATATTCTTTCTATAATATTACAATATCTGCTTACCTATAATGATTTATAAACTATACTGCATTTAATCTCGATATAACAACAATATTCTAATAACATAATCAGTTATAATTTATAATCACAGGTAATAATACCATATCGGTATGATCACTACGGTTAATAGTTCATAGATTTGGTGTTTCCGTTTAATGTATTAATGTCTAAATAATAAATCGTATAAAGTGCATTTACTCTATATTATATTATTATAAAAGAGTGCAGCGCATGCCTTGTAAATTTCGATGAAACCGCAACTGTAATTTTATATAGAAAAATGGATTTTTGGGAGATATATAATATAAAATGATTCAGAAACAATAAACAGATACTAAACATTGTAAATTAAGTTGTTTTGTTTCAACACTCATTACAAAACCTGTTTTTTTTCACAATGTTTATGACATTAAAAATAAATAATACTGGTAATTTATGTAAGCTACTATATTACAATGTAGTTTCTAACAAAGTATAATAGTTTATAGGATAATTTCTTGGCACATTTACTCTCAACCCTAATAAGTAGACTGATTATCTATTGTATAGTACGTGTCGAATTAACCTCATCATCGAGTATTTGAGTGGATCAATATAACAGAATAGGGTTAAATTTAAATTTAATGGTAAATAATTTCCCGCGTAAAACGAATCTGGCAGAAACGATCTGTCAAACCACATCATTAAGTAGGTGGTACTTATATTTTATCATATATTTATAACGCTGTTTTAGTATTTTTTATTATTATTATAACTGGCTACAACTCGTTTGCATACGTATATTTTGGCAACCTGTGACGAAAATCCCTAGTATTAGAACTCGTTTACGCACACATTTTCTTTCTCACTTTAACAGGCTTGGGACTGTCTTTCACACGGAAAATCCAAAATAATATCATTTACACAATCGATTATGAGATTATATTCTTATCAAATATTTGATAATTTTTACGGCAGTCAGTGACGATTTGTACGTGTGTGTGAATGTGCAGTCGTTGTGCGCAAGTGAGTCATCGATTTACAGGTAAAAAATGTTGAATGTGTGCAAACGGGCGATAGTAAACTCCGCCAGAATACCGGTTAAGATAAAAATATAATAAAAGATCTGATGTAAACTCCGACGGTTTTTTCTTACCTGTAATAAGTATATGAATCTTTTCATAGTCGTCTAAGAAATTAATTTTATAAAAGTCAACCAAATGTTCATATTTTTAGTAAATTTGTTATCGACTTTCAAACCCAAACTTATATAAAACTAAATGGCATATCTCAAGTAAATAAAATAAAAAATTCGAAATCGAAAAAAAAAATAACAATGTCACAATATGCTATAAATAGGTACACTAACTGAGTAATACAAGACTTAAAATATTTATAAATTGTATCACATAATTTTAGTTTACATATTGGATTATTAGGTATAACGATTATTTATTACGATTTTTTTACTATGATTTAAATATTTAAAGTGAACGATATGATATTATATTATATTATCATTTTTTTTTAATAATATATCATATTAATTTTATACCACTACTTGATTTTCTTCACTAGCGGAGTTCACATGAACCCATTTTACTTGTTTTTTTTTTCTGGCAGAGTTTACAGTAAAAAAAAGGTACTTGAGACGGAGTTTACATGCGCCAGTGCAAACGATTAGCAGTATATAATGGTATATAAATAATAAATATTTATATCGCGTATTTCTGTGCATAATATATAAATAGGTAAATTTTAAATTTAACCTAATCAAGTTATAAAGTGTCCGCTATTGGGTGGCTGCTTTTATAGTATACCTTGGTTAAGAGTTATATATTTCCGCATGCATACTTGTCTTGTTGTAATAATAATTACGGATTGTACGCTTTACAATAAACATTAAAAAAAAAAAAAACATTTGTGTAAATAAATTACCTATATAAAATGCCTGATAATTATAAATAGGTTTATTTAAAAAATAATAATAATACCATTTTTCATATGATAATCCATAAAAAAAAATTCTTGCTCATCTGGTTATTAATTTAATTATTCTATAAAGTTATTAAATAAATCATTGAATAAAACGTTAAGTAAATAATTAAAAACTTTTTTTAAGTTGTTTTTAAACTTGCAAAATCTTATAAAATAATAACATACAAAATTACATTAAACTTATTAAATACCACACACTTAAAAAATATATTAATAAATGAATACGTAAAGATATCAGGATACAAAATGTATTTTATTCAATCAATGTAAGACTAATAAGTATAGAACTAATATGAGAAAATAATTCGGATCATAATCATTTTAATTTAAGTAAACGAACGAATCACGTAAAATAGTTTTATTTTCTATTGACAATAAATTAAAATTTGTATAGTACATAATATATATTGTATAATACATTGTAAATATAACATTGGTCTATTTACAAGTTAATAATTCATACTAACATATGGATAATGTAAATATAATAACTTAATAAAATTAATATGTATTAAACAATTATTCATTTCAAATTTTCAAATGTCAGCTGTTTGGCTTTATGATAATAATCTGCAGAAGTATTATTGAATCGTGATTTATATGTGTATAGGTATGCATTACATTAAAAACGTACAATACAACAATTGTATTACGAGATAAATAATAAGAACAATGCACAAATTATGCAACCAGAATAATCTAAAAAAAAAAATAATAAATAAATAATATTAACTTAATAATATATGCTTTACTTTTGATTTTTCGATACAGCCTTCTCTGTATTAGTCAGGTCTTCGTGAAGTATATGTTTCCTGATCCCAAAATAATAAATTTGTATATAAGCATTCCAGTCGAATTCTTCTAAACTAAACCAAAATATGTTACGATCTTCTTTACTTAATGATAACCAAAGTTTTCTTGTATTTTCGTTGTCAAATAACCACTGTCTTGTAGTAAATACTTTAAGCAAATCCATCATATTTTCTGTTTTTGCATACATCTTCAACATTCTAAATAAATATACAAATGTAATAACAAAAACAATTTTTTTTTATCATAAATACAAATCATATGAATGTAAAGATATACTCACACATCGTTATAAAAAGACAATTTTAGTATTTAAAATGTAATAGTTACCTACTATTGTTAAATATATAAATAAATTATATATTACAGAATTGTTATTGAAAACTTACTTAGGAGGTTTACCACATATAATTAATAACAAATCCATTAATGCAGCCGGTATCTTATGTAGCAAAATTCTTAGAACTGTGCCAATCAATAAATTGGTATAGAAAATGTAAAATATATACCACATCGATCGCAGCGGAGGAACTTCAAAATAATGACTGTGCATTTTTTAATAAATCTACCCCATGTCAATGGGCTTTCAGCACTAGAAACGTAATTATATATTTTTGGTACCTTTTTCGTTTGATTTGAATGTTGATGTCTAAAAATGTTAACAAATTTTAATGTTTTGTGTAAATTGTACGGAGAAGATAAGAACATACCTGTTAACTGTGTCCCACATAACACTGATCAATGCATTAACTGTATAATCAACTGGAATAATATCAGCGATTTTATTCTTGTCAAGCTGTATCGTTCTTAAAAATCCAGCTATGACTCCGGTGACTATACCAGATGGTCCATTAATATTATCCAACCAACCGCTATTAGGTTCTAATTTGACGCATCCAACTGTAATTTTCCTCTTTCAGTAAATTTTGGTCATCGTTCAAAAAGAGGTTTAGGTTAGGTTAGGTTGTTTAAAACTATGCAATTATGAGAAGGATAGAAGTAATAAAAAAAGATGGGAAAGTTGGTAACGGCTCTGTTAAAGAAAATGCCAAGTATATTTCGCAATTAATTGTTACTGAAATAGATGTCTTAGATTTGACTTAAATTATGTACCAATAATAATAATTATATATTATAAGAGATAAGAGTCTGAGATTTTTTTAATTATGGTTACCAAACAATTATTTTAATAATAATACTAACATTTAACAAATATTTATTAAGTAGACAGGTAACGTTTATTGCATTTATTTTACAATGATGTGTGTTTATTTTTATATTTTTTTTTATTTTGTGTCTAAACCAACTTTTTATATCAGATAAAATATTTAATTTTAAATTTTGATAATAGTTTTTGTTTGAAAATTAAATCAGATTTGGAATTCTAAGATAAAAAATTCTTAATACTTTTCAAAATAATCGAGTTACAAAAAAAAAAAAAAAAAATAAGAAAAAGCACATTGTTTAATGACATTTAATACTCTTATTATAATAGTTGTTTGGTAACAAAAATGGTTAGGTAACAAAAAGTTAGACCGTCATCCCAAATAATCATTTTTTTGTATACCATGATTGGTTTACCATTGAATTCAAATTTTACATACTATGTATTACAGTGACCGACTTAAATATATCCACAAATAAAACATAATATATTATTTTATCATTCCAACACTATGATCAAAGTCTAATATTATACTTGTCAAATACACTTACTAATCGATGGACGAAATATGGAAATCGGCAATTGATAATCATTGCTCGAAATCATATTTTCTGTGATTGCTTTAGTAAATGTGTATGTATTAGGCCAATTTTCTAAAATTCTATATTATTTATAAATGAAAAATACATCAAAAACTAAAAATATGATGACCTGTTTATGATTAAAAATTTACTTTGCACGTGATATCTCGTCAATGGACATATTTTTTAGCTCCTTGGCCGTAATCGGAGCAGGATAGAATTCTTCTTTAATTACATTTCTCGGACAATGTGAATAAGCTGTCGATACGTGTACAAAACCCTGCAACAATAAATATTCATTAGGCATTATTTATTCGTATATGTTGGGTTCCGTCCCATGTCTGGATGCCTGGAAATAAAAATGTAGACTTAGTTAGCAATCGAAGCATTAGTGACATATTATTAAACAAACGAAATAGGAAGCATTTCAGGAAAATCAGAATATAGTATCACTTGCAGAACTCTAGTCAGAATAGGATACACTGATTCAACTCAATCAACTCACGTCTTCATGTGTCCAAAGTATCGACCCAGACATATTGTGACACGTGCGAAGAAAACCTTACAACCAATTACATTATGACTAAATGCCCAAAATATACCGAACCCCGAAAAAATTGTATTAACCTAACCTCACTCCAACATTAACTTAACGAAGAGAATGCGGAAGTTATGTATTTATTTTTCCGTAATGTCGACTCAAGTCGAAAAATAACGTTTTTTTTTTTTTACTTATAACCTGTAATTAATAAAAAAAGTAGGCTAATAACCATTGATGTTGAAGCCTCAAAGGAAATAATATAAAAAACCTACTAAATTGATGAAAATATAATTATTATGTTTTAATGAACTAGAACCATCATTGATCGTTATGACTAGGGCCCGGATATATATGCTACAAAAATCTATAAAATATGCAGTTTCATATTATCATACATATGTAAAAAATATGCAAAATAATTTTTTTTACAAATTGACAAACTATAAGGTTTTAATTAAAGTTAACGTTATTCAATACTACATATTATTTACCTTAAGATTTCTCATCATCGTTGCAAGGTCTAAAATATTATCTGTTCCCTGTATATTTATTTTTGTTGCTGTCTGAATAGTTTCATTGAATTTTATTGTTGCGGCACAGTGAAAAACGAAATTCACATTTTCGATCAACCACTCACGATCATCTGACGATAAACCTAGTGAGGGTTGTTCCAAATCTCCTTCGATTATTTTTATCTTGGTCCCGAAGTCAGGCTTTTCTATTCGAAGACAATCAAATATCTTGAAAACACACATAACAATAATTATTATAATACTTTAAATCAGCGTTTCTTAAACTGTGTTCCGTTAAGCTTAAGTAATTTTTTCAAAATTTTCAAGAAAATTACTTTAAAATATCAAACTTATAACCGTTAACACATTATTATTATAATTATTTTTATTGCAAATAATCATAAAAAAAAGCTAAAGCTAAAAAAAATAGCTAACTATTATAATTATAATAATTACTATACACTTGTAATATAATATGAAATTTTTGTTGAGTAACTTTCCGCATAACTAATTAAAAATATAGGATGTTTTACTAACAATTTTTTTTTTAATTCAGCATAAATTTATTTTATGTAGAATAATTGTTTTATTATGATAATAAAATTAATACTAACTTTAAATTTAACTATAATAGGTGAATCAATGAAATTACAAAAATATCATTAAGACTATAGCTTGTTGAAATTTGAATTTGAAAAGAAATATAAATTCTATGTATAAAACATTATGTAAATTTGAAAGAATTATTGTAACTAACATAAATTGTTTCAAAAAAACAGCCATATAGAATTAACATTTTAATAATCACAAAGATTTATATTAGCATAAATATTATGATATTATTTTATATTTTGATGTAATATTTCTAGCTGTATATCAATAATCAAAAATTGTAAAAAAAAAATCTTCCTAATAGCAAAATAATTATTTAATAAAATATCCTTCGAAATATAAGCCAATGACATACTATAACTACTCAAAATCATTTTTGTTAGTGACGACTTTTCAATTTAATACACTCAATACAGTGACATACTCAAAAACGATGTAGTATGTACTACAACTAAACACATACTATCAGTAGATCGCCTTTTCCATTAATTTTTTTTTTTTTACGTGTTTTTGTGTACTAAATTAATCTTAACAAGAGTTTGTTTCATGTTTACTTTTATAAAGATTTATGGCTTAACCTTTTAATAAAAATCCAATTATACCTAATATTCCTATCATATTTTTAAAATACTACAAATACTTCAAAAACCTTAACTAATAGTTATCTGTTCTAAAAATATTTAGAATTTATGTAATAATTTTTTTTTTTATTTGCATAATTTTTTTTTTACATAGAATTTATATTTTTTTTTTGAAATTAAGCATATAGATTTAATGGTATTCTCGAAAGTTCATCGATTTATCTACTATAATTAAATTTATTTTCATGAGTAATTCGATAATATATTATGAACTTGAAAAACTATTGTAAATTGAAATTTATTTATTTGTCTAGCCGTGCTAAAATTATTTGAATAACAAAATAAACGGGACGAATGTAAGTTCTTACACGAGACCTAGCAGGTAAAAATACTTAACCTAAGTAACCTAACCTAGTAAATAGTTCCTACACTACTTATTTTATTATATATAATTATTCAATAGTTAGGTATAAAAAATACTATATTTTATTTTCTTATGATACTATAATAATTTATAAATTATCAATCTGATGATACTGTCATACATTTTAATAAAATAAAAAAATAAGAATAAAATTATATTTTATGTGGTTCATTTTGAAAACTTATAAATGTTTAACATAATCGTGTTGATTCATTTTGTTTGTTGAGTACTTTATAATTTTATCATCTATACAATTTTCTTTTTTGGCATATTTTTGACTGATTTTTGTTTTTGTGTGATACCTGAATTTTTTATTTTTATCTATCTTTATTTGAAATAGATTGAGAATTTCAATAATTTCTATTGGAATATTATATTAAAATGAATGAAAATGAAGCGTATTATGATATTTTTATTTTTTTTATGACAATATCATCAGTTTGATAATTTATATGATAAAAATAAAGTTTATATTCGTTTGTCTCTTCCTAACCTAACCTTTGTCTTCCGCCATGTAGGAAATTATGATTCCCCAATAAATATCTATGATTAGATATACGTATAGAGTGATATTATTGGTCTAGGACCTAGATTAATTAATAAAATATAATGAACATTATTATTTTACGTACAATCTAGAAATGATTTATAATAATAAATTAAAGATAATAGGTGATTGAGTATTAATAATATCATAATAATACATTTTAAAATCATCCATATCATATCCATATCATAGCTGTTATTACGGTCATTTTTTAATGATGGATAAAAAGAAATATATTTTGCAACACGATTATTATTTTTAATAAAATCTGTCATTGTTACTGAAACTATCAATCTATCCGTGTAAATTTACCACTGTTTAGTGTGTACTTGTGTATCTTATGAAAGCCTTCTACCTTATCGGTTATTTTTTTTAATATATACATTAATTACAATTTTGTTTACTATACTTTTTGCTTTTTATATTTATTAAAAGTAAATAATCATACAAGTCTATTATATATATATATTTTTTTACAATTATTCAAGTTTCAAGTTGTTAAAAAAACAACGTTTTTATTAAAAAACTATATTTTTTATCTTTATAATTTTTTTAAGTTTTTTAATTTTTCGAATGGTAACATAGAGTTTTAATTTCATATTCCAAAGTAGAATAATTTCCTGAGTATTTTGATACATAATAAATGAATTTAGGTCGAGTAGTTTATGAGTTATAAGTAATTAAAGTTTAGTCAAGCAGAGTAGTGGACAGATATTTTGTGGGGTAACCACGTACCACACCATTCCGCGCATCTAAACTTTAAATACTTATAACTCATAAACTACTCGACCTAAATTCAATTTTTATGTATGAAAATACTCAGGAAATTATTCTGCTTTGGAATATAAAATTAAAACTCTATGTTGTCATTCAAAAAAGTAAAAAACTTAAAAAATTATAAGGTTAAAAAATATAATTTTTTAACAACTTGAAACTATGTAAAAAAAATATTTTCAGAAACATGAATACTTTTTGAAATAATCAGTGTTTTATGATAAAAGAATCACCTTGTATACGACCATATATTTTTTATCCAAATTTAAAGAAAAAAAATAATTAGAAATTTTAAATGTTTACCAATAAATAGATCAAAAAGAGTAAAATCTATACCATATATATATATATAAAATAATATGAAAATAATTTTAACTATCTAGGGTTATACATTTTTGAATTACGATAAAATAACAAAATCCATTTTTTATTCCGTAAAAATGTCTATTTTATTTTAATTTTTTTTTAATTATTGAGAAAATTAATGTTAATTGTTTTACATTTGACCATCTCCTTACGAGTAACAAATAGATTTACTTTTCTTTCAGCAAAGATATAGTTGAATATTTAAGCATTTTAATTGCTACAAAAAGTATATACAGCGACAAACAAAATAAATACAAATAAATCAATTTATTCATTCACCATTTCACTCGGAATCTAAAATATTTGACATTTACATTACATTTGAATCTATAATTTTGAATGATACAAAAGTTATTTTAGGAATATTTTCATTTTTATAATGTGTTTATGTCTTGTAAAACACACAATTTATGGTTTTATAATTATCCGCTTAATAGATAACTACATTTTAAAGTTATAATTATAAGCAGAATTTTATTTACTATGTATTGTTAGTAAAACATTTTCAAACAGTATAATCTTGAATTTTAAAAAAAAAAGTTTAAATGTATTTTTTTTAATTTTAAGTTTAAAATAAGATTTTGTTTTATTTAAGTACACTAATTTGTTGTAGAATTAATAAAGGAACAATAAAATTATTTTGTATTAAAAGTTTGGAACTATTAAAAAATAATAAACATTTTTTAATTATTTTTGTTAGTTATTTCTTAATACATATTATGTATCTAATGATTTTAATTGTGTAGTTTTATGAGATTTTATTTATCATTTTTAGAACGTGTTCACAATATAAAAATTGGTATCTAAATATAATGAAAAAACTATGACACAATAGTTCATTATTAATATAATTAGTTTTGTTTTTGGTGCCTTTTTTTAGTTATTCAGTAACTGGTATTAATTAACATTAATTTAAGTTAAATACTTATGATGAATTGCATAAGAATGAATGGACCAACTATGCATACTTAAATTATATTTAAAGCTATATCGTGTATATGTTTGCTCTAATCAATAAATCTTAAGTAATTGTTTATGTATCTATATATATCTATATGTTTCCTCATATAACCTAACCTAATCTAATACACAATAAAATAATAAATACATGTAATTATAAACACAATATTATACGGTATAATTTATTGTGAGATTAGACAACCAAGAAAAAAATAAACTTACAGATTGATTGTAGATATCTGCAACTCTTTGAATTGAATCGATTCCTTTCTTACTTCTCACAAGAATTGCAATTTTTTTCAATGAACAAGATCTAAGTAATTTATCAGTAAGTATTTTCCCCAAAAACCCTGTTCCTCCGGTTACAAAAACTGTCCCATTCCTAAAAGTTTCATCTATGCTCGTGTTCATATTGTTTATAGTTATGTTGCGCTGCATATGCGAACACTGTGTAGTCTGGTGAATTTGATCTTGAACTGAAATGAAAACTAGTAGTAAGTATTAAGTATTATGTAGTTATATGTGTAATTCTTCCAACAAAATTCATGTCTTGCCTTTGGAAGGAGTAATCTCTTGTGGTACGTTTTCGTCAATGTAAATAACATTTATGTTGATGATACATGTTCCGTGGGAGGGTTGGAGGGGGTAAGGGGTATAGATCCCCCCGTGACTTTTTTCTTTAATATTTATAACAATTAAATTTATGTATATTGTACTAAAATGTTAATGTATTCAATTTTGTTTTATTTTTTCTCAAAACAATGCCTATGAGCGTATACATATTACTATTATTTAGGTTCTAGACTCATTCAAGGAACAAAGCTGTTATTACTATATAATATTTAGTTTCTTACACAAAATATGCGAGAATTACCCCGCTCGATGCTTGGGAATATTCAATAAAAACACACTCACCACTTGTTATAAATAATTAATAAAGTAATAATTTACCTTAATTTAAAAAATATATATTAGGCATAAGTGCGTAACCATAAATTATATTTTAACGATTAAATAGTACATATTCAAAAATCAGCCACATATCCCATAACAAAATCATTTGACCACCACTGGTTAGAATATATTTGATTTATTAAAAATTGGTACACATTATATATTACATTATATTATATGGTTTTTTTTTAAATGTAAATATCAAATAAAATGCATTTAAGTGAATAATTTATTATTAAAATTATTGCAAAATATATGAGTTATTGATAGTTTTAGATTTTAAAATCAAAAATTCTTAGTTTGGATAATTGAGTTTATAAATGTAATTCTGTGACATTCTCTTACAATGGTTCTTTATAAAAAACACAATGCTTAAATTTATTTTATTTTATTTATTGAATTCAACTCCTAAAACCACCAGTGGTATATATGAAATGTTTGAGCGACATGCGTTTTAATGTTGACCGTCGCCAACTCGACACGAGTCACGACTAACCGTCAATGAGAGTCATTTCTTTCTAAGTAAAATAGATTAATTGCTTATCAATCTACAGTGAAAAATGGTGATTCTAATTTGGAAAAAATAAACTAGCTTAGACTCGGAGCACTTCACAACTGGCGTAAAAAATCTAAATTTGGTCTTTGAGTTTACTTAAGAGTTCAAAAATTTAGAATTTGAAAAGATAGATTATAAATGAAAAATAGAGGTAAGCATTATTTTTATATTACTGTATACGAATGTATAGTGTATATAAATACCGTTTGACTAGTTATTAAGTATAATGACTTAATAACTGTCTCATCATTATACCGGATAATGACTTAGGAACTCAAGTAATCAAATAAATTTTAAAAATAACATTCTACTGCATTATATATATATATATATATTCAAGGCCACGTTCTCTGACTATACCTACAGATAGTGTGAATTCATATTTAATAAGCACAGAATAAAATGCAATTCTGTGATTATCATAGAAGTTGGTATATAACGTAAACAATTATTCTTGCAAATTTTCATAATCGCAGACCCTCCTTTGAAGATATAATTGACGTTTGTAACATAGGTACGCGTCTAAGTGTAATTTATTGTATCCGTTGTGTAGACAACAACACTTTAATTTTTTCAGTATCTCAAGAGTGTTTCGCACATATCACTTTATAAATACGGAAGTTAAATATCACTGACGATGTTGTAAATCATTAATGTGATATTACGAAAAATTACATATAAACAAGAACATAACAGTTATTTGCGTCTCGTAGTTACTATTAAAATAATAAGTGTAATAATGATAATAATGATGATTTTTAAATAATAATACGAATTACACATCGAAAAAAATAGGCACTAATACAAAAAAAACCCATAATATCGACGCAACATTAAACATTATGGTTCTACAAAAGAATATTAAAACACATACCTATAGTTATTTTTTTAGAATATAATTGAACGATATTTTCCTTGGTATTTAATCTATTCTGTGGTATACTTGTCACCAAGCACCTATTACACGATATCTATGAAGGTTGTTATTTATTAATAATAACGTATTAGACTTCCTAATTATTATTAGTCATTACTCTGTATTTACCAGCGTTGGCCGTTGACGTGTAGTTATGCGAATTCTGTCTTCACTCGGGATTTCGTTGCTATATAATAAATCATAATAGTTTATAAGAAATAATACACAACCATTGACGTCAATACGTCATTATGTCGTATTTTGTGTGCTTGTTATGTAATATATGATAATATGATACCATTGATACCGACATATCGTGTTGATCGATGTAGTCTTTTTACTGTTCCTACAATGTAAGTCGTAGGACCTACACATAAAACTCCCTCACAGTGTAGGAAAAATAATTTCCACGACACAATTTATATTCGGCGCAATTTGTTTGATACTTTAATAATATAACTAATTCCTCACGAACTATAAGCGTGGTATTAAAAGGCATGGCATTAGAGAAAGGAAATCAACTCCACTGCACACCAAAACAGGAAAAACTCACAAGAATAGTATAATGTATAAATGCTCTAAAAATCGTGCGGTACAAACCGCAGTATACCGGTATACCTTTAAATAAGTCAAAAATAATATATTATATAATTTATATCAAAAAAATTGAAGATTTGTTTCCACGATAACGAACCATTATCATAATAACAATAATTCCACGCTCTTCATAGCCACGTCGGTTGTTTATACTCGATGACCACGATACTCATCGTATGTTACAGAACTCGCCCGGCGCTATAAGTGTGACAGTGACCTTCGCTGAAGAATGACACCGAATAGACCGATTATTTTGGACGTTCATCGTCCTTAATACATAATTTTTTGAACCATTAAAATATAATACAAATAATCTTAGGCCAATTATGTACTTAGAGGATATTAATAATAGAAATCAGAGGTGGGGAAGTTAATGGAAAATAAACCAGGAACTATCCCTACTGTACAGTTGATGTACTCTTCACAGTAAGTCATAATATCATAATGATATCGTTTTAATCACAACGAAATAACTAGGATCGCAATATCTTACTTAATGTCTTATTTCATCAAAATTAGAAATTAAAATGTCTATAAAAATTAAAAATAATTGCGCATATGTACTCGTATTTCTAAAATTTAAGTTTTCGGTAAAAAAACCTAATGAGGAACTTTGTATTAAAATTTCAAACCTCAATTTTCTAAAATTAAAAATATGGTCAATTGGGAACCGCTGTAAACATGTATCGAATAAGTTACTGTAGTCTATAATAATGAATGTTTTAAATTTGAATTAAGTTATGCAGGGGCGGCGCTACACGGGGACAAGGGTAAATAGATCTTGCCCCAACATTTGATTTTGGCTTTCCATTGCCCCTCCCTCCCCTATAATTTAATGTTAAATAAAGAAATTGTAAATCATTATTAATATGTATATAAAATAGTATTAATTACTTTAGAGAATTTTTAGACTTAAGTTATATTATTTTAAATTTGACTGTTATATTTTAAATACTTTAAAAATACTCGATAAAGTTAATATTAACTGCACACTTTCTAAAATCACATACAATAAAAAATAAAAAGTTATGTATTGTTACATACAAATAAAAGACTGTAGTACATTTGTAATAATAATATAGTAGGTATATATTATGATTATTTATTTAGAAATATAGCATATTATACCCAAAACATTTTTAGTAATACTTTCCTGAAAATATGGTATAAACAAATTAATGGGTAATCAAATAACCATACATTAATACCTCATAAGAAAAAAATTTGGTCCGGTATCCACCCCCTCCACCACCATAAAAAATATCTGGTGCCGCCACTGAAATTATGATATATCATTGTACCTATAGGAATAACGATTCAGAACAGAGACAGTTAATCAACCGATATCTGCTAAATTACTAAGTATATTTAATGGTGGGTTTTTTGATATAGCTATTAAAGTAATTTATTTTACTTTTAATATTACAATATAGGATAATTTAATTTTTTCCAAAAATATTATATTTATTATTTCATTAGTATTTTATTATTTTAATAATATATATTTATTATTTATACCATACTATATAATCATGATTAACTTTTGAGTTAATAATACTTTACTGTAAATATGGTGAAACAGTGAGAATAAACTCATCGTATAATTAGATAATATCTTAAAATTAATCTACATATTTAGATACATAATATAAGTAAAACTAAGTCCCCCTCATGAGGCCATGAATAATTTATTTAATTATAGCAAAATAATTAGCATCATTATGCATCGTTAATATGTGTTGTTTGTACAAATTGTTTTTGTATATTTTTTAGATTTTTTTGTTCCGGTATAAACTACTTATAAGGAATAATATGTATTACATGTTTAAACTATAACTAAAAAAATTGAAGATTTTATACATTTTTACTACAAAATATCTGTGGCTTAAAATATGTTCTTGAAAATTTGAACTTCAAACGTATATACAATTAAAAACGATTCTGGGCGGGGATCTGTCAGCCTATATCATTAAATAATAAGCAGGGCTCAGGACTTAAAGCATTTGCTTATTCTTATGGATTGACTTAAAATGTCGCAGAGTGCTAAAATGAAAGTGTATGTCATGTTAAAACGAGTTCAATTATAAAATTTGAAAGTGCTTTTTTTTTGCTTTTTTCAACGATTTTTTTTAAAAAAAAGCTTATTTTCATTTTTTCTGATTATTTTTGTCTTTTTTTACTAGTTTTTCTACTTATTATGGTTTTTTCAAAAAACCCCTCGAAAAATTTTTAAACAATAAGACAAAATGTCTTGAAAGTGAAGTTTGATTTTTTTATTATTTTAATGATTTATTTAATTTTTTTAATTTTTAGTTAGAAATTGTTTTTAATCATTTTGTTTTAATATTTTTGTTATCTTTAATTATTATATTATTTTTAGCACAATTATAAATTATGTCTAGTGCTTACTTTATCATGTAAAGAGAAAGTTTTTTTTTATTATTACATATTTTTGCTCAAATTTAAGTTTTTTAAATGTTTATTTGAGTGCTTATAATGCTATTTTTAAGCGCTTATTTTAATCATTTTAAGTTCTATAAGTGCCGAGTCCTGGTAGTTAGTATATTAACATAATATATTTTTTTTTCGTTATAGCTATGAATATTTAATTATTATAATAAAATATAATATTTATTATTTATACTCTATTGAATCAACTTATATAACTCAAAATTTAATAGCATTTCTCTATGAATACCGTAAAACAATAAAAATAGATTTTATAGTATACTTGTAAATAAATAATATTTAAAAATAAATCAAAAATATCATTTTGTATAGAAAAATTGATAAAAGTTTTAGTTTCCATAAATAATGTTTATAATTTAATTAAATTAATTTCGTTAACATTCCAACTTCAAACACATAATATAAAAAAAATTGTGCCTATGTATTTTTAATATTTGTATACCGATATAAAAACAACTCATATGGGATCTCGTATTAAATTTTAAAGGGTTCAGAATATAATTTTTTCTCATGAAAATATCAAATTAGCTTAAAAAAATTAAACACTAAAATAAAATAAATAAAATACTAACATAAACATTTGGTAAACATTTAAAGTATCTTCATAATTATTTTTGTTAAATCATTGAGAAGAATAGTTATTATACAAGTGAATATTCTATATCGGCTACATTGTAAACAATTGAACTTCAAATGGTTATAAAAAAATAAATTTCTTTCTAGTTAACTTTTTATTTTTGATAAATTTAGAAAAACTAATCAGGAATCTCGTATTAATCTTAGGTATAAAAAGACAATTTTCGAGATTTTGTTAATAATCTAACTTTAAAAGCTTATAAAAAAAATTATTATGACTATATATTTTCAAGCATTATACGTTATATCTATCTATAAATTTCTCATCTCTAACTATAAAACGTTAAAGATTAAACATGTCTTTAAATAGGTCAAAAAGAGTCAAACTATGTATGCATACATTATAGAGATGTAGGCTGACAAACCTCCACTCAGAACTGTTTTTTTGTATACAAAGATAAATTATTTAATTAAAATTAAACACAGCCATTACAGTAACCCACTTAACACCTACGGCTGTATAGCAATAAAGCGGAACCAATTTGCTGCCCAAACAAACTTTTAGTTTTGTACTATTGTAGAGAACCGTTTCAGGTAGATCATGGGTGGTCACTGAACACATTATCTGTGAAACCAAGTATTTTTATGCATACTATTTTATTTAATACTTTTATTATTATTATTATTTATTACAATAACAATTGACGTAATAAATAATAATAATAACGATAATAACTATTTATACTATATTTCACTTGGAAAGGCTAAGTTCCTCTAGCTTTTCAAATAACCGTCCTAGGTTTTCTGTCAACAAAGTTTTTTATTTTTATCAGGAAAAATATTTTTGAAAACAAAAAAGTCTTCTACATTGTATTATATATTCACGATTTAAGGTACCACTAAATATCTCAGCTGGATGACCTTGTATTGAAGTGAATATTTTAAAGAGCCTAAGGGGTCTTAATTACACATTTATTTATGATTTTCAACACTTTTGATGTGCTCATGCGCAATATTAATTACATTGTTTTAAATGGAAACACTATTTTTTCTACGTATTCGGTTAAATTTTTTTTTTTTAACTTTTTTTGTTTAAAAAGTTTTTTCTATTTAGAAAACTGACAAGTTAATGTAGTCGAAATTTTTCGAGCTTAACAAAATGTTCACTTATAACCAGTGGAAATAATAAAAATAAGTGCCTAATAAATGTCAATATAAAATAATAATTGAATATATAGTACCTAGTCTGGGCAGATATCTCGAGTATAGGATATTTGTTGTGTAGATGACTACTATAATACGAGTACAATGTTAACTATTTTTATAGTGGAGTTTTATTTTTTTAATATTAGCTGCAAAGACGTATGCCGAACGATGCCCAGAAAGATACCACCCACCTCAGAATAATGTTTTACGACTTTTACAAGAGTTAAATTATTAACTATATTAATACGCAAAAAAATAGTAATTAAACCGAATGATAAGATTAAGTATCTATCGACACCATTAATATAAATAATTTGTACCTACTTTATTATTATATTATTATGGGTTGGTTAAGGATTTTGTATTAAAATAATCCTGTTTAATCTCGATGACGGTTCTGTCTCTCTCATAAAGAAAATGGTATGTATAATACAGTGTTACCTATAATTACAGTTAAATATCAAAATTATAAACCACAGTAATAACTAACAATTGTAGAATATCACATAATACGTTTGTAGGTACCTACATATTATAATATAATTGCAACAGCAACATGCAGTACACAATTAAATTAATGCGGAAATCGAGTTTCCTGAATAACAAAAATAGAACAATACTCATTATAAAAACATATTCATCTATCTAATAATATCAAATTAGTTTTAATTGTGTTTTGGAAGTTAAAGAATTTTCGAATTTAAAACATGAGACGCTTTATAATCGAAACAGTTTTATTAATCAAACCATCATATATATTGTCATAGTTTTTTTTTATTTTCATGCGTGACACTTTCTGTAAAAAGTAGTGTTTCAGCGGTTTCGTTTAGAATCAATCGATTTGAAATCAAACAAACGATTTAAAAAATGTCTTACTATTGTCGTGTATAAAGAGAAATTATTAGCATATTTCTGGAATATTTTTTCCAAGACAATGTTATCCAATAGCAATAAGGCTATTTCCAATGTTGCTTACATATTTAGTCACTAATTCCAAGGAATATTCAATAAAAAAAAAAAAAGAATGAAGCTTATTAAAGTAATGAAAAAAGCAATTAAACGTATAATACTTTTTTGTAGTCCAACTATTATTATTTTGTTCTACATTGTTTGGGAAAATATGGATGGATTAAGATGATTGTGTTTCTAATAAAAACTTGAATTATAACTTTTTATACTAAAAAAACAAACGAACGAACACGTAGGTATTACACAAATTTAAATGCTTGATACACAGTTTATTTACAAATATTTTCATATTAATCAAAATTATAAAATACAATACCCACATTAGTAACTCGACATACTACTTAGGTTTCATAAAAAATAATTAATATTCTTATAATATAAATTTAAGGTACGTACAATATTAAACAAATATGTAATAGTGATAATTCGTTCAGAACAAGTATTTTATAAACATCCAACACAAATGGAATACTAGATACATAATTAGAACAATACAGAACTGATGCAGCCTCAATAACCTAAAAACATAAAAACCAAATAAATAAGCGTAGACAACTAATCACTTAAATTATAGTTTTTGGTAAAACGTACTTTTTATTTTTTGATAACGCCCTATCAACGTTGCTTAAATCTTCATGAAGTATGTGTTTCCTAATACCGTGATAATAGCTTTCTATATACGAACTCCAGTCAAATGCTTTTAAACTGAACCGGAATGTATTTTGGTCGTCTTCACTTAGCGACGACCACAATTCTCTAGTATTTCTATTATCAAATAGCCATTGTCTTATAGAAAACTCGTAGAGTAAATCGATCATATTTTCTGATTTTGAATATATTCTTAACATTCTGTATAAAAATAATATAATAAAATAAATGTACTATAAATTATTTTCGAAAACAAAATTATAAAAAAAGGTGAACTAATAATATTATGTAAAATATTTTTTTTTTTTTTTTACAGAACTTTCTTATAGTTTTTAATATTATTACAAAATTAAGATCCTAAACCCAACACATCGTAGTTCATACCACAGAAAATGTAAAATACAATATAATTAATTGAAAATAAAGAACCTGTATAAGAAGTTTCAAATATACATAGGTAATAAATACTTAAAATTTAAATTTAATAAAATTGAATGTTTATCATACACCTAATACGTCAAATATTTATATTGATATTTTTTTTCGTGTATACGTAATTTATTGATTTATTTTAGCTTTAATTTAATAATTAATTTTATTTGTATTACTAAATATTACCTAGATTATGTTAATGACTTTATTTATGTGAACTCGTAATATTATAAAAAATGGAATTGAAAATAATATATATTTAGACTTTAAAGTCTAAATCTTGCATAAGTAACAATGCTTGAAATTAATCTATACAAACTACCCTGAATATAAAATGTAAAATACAATAAATAAGTAATAACTGATACATTTTAGAATAAATCATACGGAATGACTCCTATAACGACACGTACTAAACTGCCACAATTTCTTAATACGAGTATATATTTAAAAAAAGTACATTCATTGTAACATTGTAAACCATAAAAAAAACATATTTTTTATGAGTACTTAAATAAGGCAACTTTGAATTCTTAACTCTGAAAAAAGTTTGTTTATCATAGATTTGTTCAAGTGTAGCATTTATTAACTCGCAATTACAAACTAATAATTAGTTAGTTCGATTAAATAACATAACTATGCAAACCAAAACAATATAAAAACATTCCTATTGAGATATTAATATATTGTATTATTATACCTATTATAAAAAAAGGTAATCTGGTGCAAATATATATCTCATATTTGTACATATTATAAACGATAAAAATAAATACAAACACTCACTTAGGAGATTTACCGGTCAAAATCAATATCAAATCCATAAAAGCGGCTGGTATTCGGTGTAAGAAAAATCTCAAAATACTTCCGACAATTAAATTCGTATAGAAAATATAAAAACCGTACCACATCGATTGCAAAGGTGGAGCAATATAATATTGAGCGTGCATTTCTTTGATATATTTATCCCACGTCAAAGGGCTTTCGACGCAAGAAACGTAATTATATATTTTCGGTGCCTCGGGAGGTACACCATTCAACTGTTTATGTCTGAAAAATTATCGAAATTATAATTAAAACGTGTTCCCATCGCGTGGAGAAAATCGTTCAAGTCATTACGTACCTGTTAACTGTATCCCACATGACGGAAATCAACGCGTTGACGGTGTAATCGGCAGGGATAAGATCTGTTATATTGTTTCCGATGTTTGGCACCGTCCTTAAAAATCCAACCATGACCCCGGCAATCAGACCGGTCGGTCCGTTCATGTTTTCTAACCACCCGGGTTCCGGTTCCGATTTCGTACATCCGACTATAACAGTAGTAGGTACGCATCGATATAATTCTCGTTTTTCAATAACTTACTATTTACATTGTTATAAAACTACTAAATTTTTATTCTTACTGATCGAAGGACGAAATATTGATACGGGCAAGCAATTTTTATTTGTTAATATTACGTTTTCCGTGACTGCTTTCGTAAAAGTGTACGTATTTGGCCAATCCTCTATAATGCTATCGTTCACGTGATTATTATTTTTATAAACAGCGTGAGAAATGATTCATCAATCGAAAAATGTATAATATATTTACCTAGAAGTTGGTACGTTGTCAACCAACATATTTTTCAACTCCGTTGCAGTGACCGGAACGTTATAGTATTCTTCTTTGATTTCATTCCTCGGACAGTGCGAATAAGCGGTCGACACGTGCACAAAACCCTGTGAAATCAAATCGTTCCTTTATTTATAAATATTTCAGTAATCATTTTTAATATCTACACAAACGCATTTCCGTATAATATTTTGTTCCGTATTTATGGTATTTAAAAAATAAAGCATTCGGCTTGTATGACGGCTATAGACAACTATGTTGTTGATTGTTTCTACAGTGTTTTATTACATATATAATATAAAAATATTCTTAATTACCTTAAGATTTTTCATTTTTGACGCTAGTGCCAACAAATTTTCGGTGCCTTGGACATTTATTTTTGAGGCCATATCAAGAGATTCATTGAATTTAATCGTTGCTGCACAATGAAAAACAAAATTAACATTTTCTATCATCCACTCAAGATCATTTAACGATAATCCCAATGATGATTCCTCTAAATTTCCTTCAATTACTTTAATAGATTTTGTAAAATCTGGTTTTTCATGACGAATTCGATCAAATAACTGAAAAAATTAATAATGTTTTAGTTTCAAATAGAAATACGAATTATTATCATTATTTCTGCATAAAATTTACCCAACTTATAATTCATCATTTTACATACTTAAATAATACGCGTGTTCATCAAAATATATTTTAATTATTTTATGAAATAATCTAAAAACAAATAATTAAAAGATAGTCTTATGATCAACTAAGTGGTGGCTTGCGGAGTTTGATCTTTCACAAATATTTTAATAGCTCCCCCAAATATGTATTGGATTATAATGATCACGAAAAATGTATAATAAAACTGAAAATATGCCAGGAACCTATAAACACAGCAAGACTGTTTCTAAAATTTGAGTAAAAAGTTTAATACACATAAGACTTATCATTTATATACATATTTCTTATAAAAGATACCTATGATATTATTATTTAAACGCTTAAATTGATATAATTTTTATTTTTATTATAATTTTAATTTTTATTGAGTACCCAAATATTGTATGAATTATTGGAATACCAAATGGGTAATAAATAATAATATCTAATCATGCCATATTAAAACAAATATGAGGGCTATAATTTCTAACTAATTTAATAGAAAAAAAAAAGGTTCATAATAATTATTGAGCCTATGACAACAGTATAATTTCTGAAGTAGATTTAAATTTTTCTGTAAGTTTCCATACCAACGTTAAATAATTATATAACTAAATTATGAAATTTTCTACGTTCATAATAAGTACTCAGTTTAAAAAAAACATATAATAATACTGTCCGGTTATTTAATTGCTATCAAAAACTAATAAATTGGAACTTTCAATTTCTTTGTCTTTTTAGCATAGATAGTTTATTTAATATCAATACTTGACATTTGAATATACTAATAATCAAATCGTATTATAATATATATTATATACACATATTCTAATTATAAATTAAATATTTCAATACTTTAAAAATGAAATAAGTATTTTTTAATAAGATAAATTTTACATTAATAAATGTCAATGTTAATAAAAATGTTTTAAGACGTGACATTTATAGACAACGTTTCTCATATAAATTATCATGTTCATTCCTATGTACAATAAATTATCTTTTGAATATTTACTATTGTTTAAAATTAAAAATGATACTTATTCACTATATCTTGTACATAAATATTATTTTTTTATTAAATATTACTAACTGACAATAATCAACAATTGTTTATTTAAATTAAATACTTTGTATAAATATTGTGAGTTCCAATAATTATGGTTAAGTTAATAATAGCTATAAAGATAGCTATATTTTTTTAAGTGAGTTGTGTAAACACGTAATTAATTTAGATTTAAAACTTGTATTTACAACGTTAATTTAAATAAAATTATCGAAACTGCACTTGAGAAAAACGTTGTGCCTATAACAACAAATTGTACTTACTGCTTGTTTGTATATTTTTGCAACCCTCTGACTAGCATTCAGTTCTTTTTTACTTCTGACAAGCACCACGACGTTTTTGACAGGACAAGATCTGAGTAACTTTTCAGTGAGAATTTTCCCCAAAAATCCAGTACTTCCCGTGATTAAAACTATCCCATTTCTGAACGATTCTGCTACGCTTGTTTCCATTTTTAATTTTAGATTTAACGCATTAAGACTAGGATTTAAGTTCTAATGTACAGAAGTAACAATTGACTATTGAGAACGTTAACACTGTACGTCCACCGCACTGTAAACCATATAAACTGTTTATCCCTTATTGAGTACATTTATTTAAAGCAAAACTGCAATGAATAATAGAAAGAAATTTGTTTGAGCGGGGAAAGACTGCCCACTTTTAGCTACTATTTCAACTTAGACGCATATTTTTTACAGATCTCCCCTCCCCTTTAAAACACATACATGTACGTCAAATATATATATATGTAATTTTATAATCAAGGCAACCCGAGAAAAAATTAGTAAGAAGTTATTTGATAATTCATAATAGTAAAATCATATTGATTATGCAATTTCTAACTAAATGGTAAAAAACTAAAAACCCCACTACAGTTACCATCTGGTTGTAAATAATAGGTAACACATATGCACACTCGTCTTTCTTCACTCACTACAATGCCAGACAATTATCTCCACATAACGTAGTAAATTTAGTAACTTCGTGGATTTCAATTTATATAAAAATAAAATACATATATTTAAAGAATTTTTATAGAACAGACGACAATAATTACGGAGACGAGTTTCGTTATCATAATACTAATTGTGGATATAAATATTTTCCTTCGCACACATACCAAAAAAATTAGTAAAAAATATTTGTATCTTGCAAATGAGCAATCGTTATTCTTAAAATGTTTCTTTTATAAAATATCTTTTCGTCGTAGATTGTAAATGTTTTTTTTTTATAAATATTATAGATTTTGTGGCAATTTCTTTTTTCTTTGAAACAGCCTGTATAAATAACAATTCAATAATTTCACTACTGAACTATTGCAATATGTTTTTGTTGATAAATACCACCTTTTGACAGTTTTTTTTGCTCGTTTTGAATTTTGTATAACAGTACAATTCATTTTCGTATACCAATCTGAACTTTATTTAAGGCTTCAATCAATTGATATATATATATATTAAAATAGAAGTATAAAACAAATCACATATCATTAAGTTTAGCATGAAAACTTTACAAACATTTGTGATTCGTGAAATCTAAGAAGAAAATCTGCCTATATTACGGGAGGAAACATTGCAGAATCTATATTTATATAATATGAATATAATCTGTAAAATCATGTATACGCGTATAGCTGTAGGTACACTCAGGTGGCTGCGTATAAATAATGCAATAATGTAATCTGTAAAGGAGTCGTCCATCTCTTTAAATGACAAAAATGTTTTTAAAAATTCTCCATTTTCATTCTCAGTACTATGTTTATATACATAGTACCTATATACTTAAGGTAAACCTAATGACTGCATTTTTCTGTACCAAGCTTGTCCGAGATGAAACCAACACCCTTTTATTTTACTCATCAACTACACTATAGATTAACAGCTAAGTGGATAGATTGTTCAAAATCAATACGATTAGTTTTTGATAGTATTGGTGAACGTTGTTTTAAAAACTCAAGTGCCGTACAATAGTCTTTAACAGATTTGCCCTCTAACAAACAAAACAATAATGCTACGTAAGTACTATTTTTTACTCCATGAACCACGAAGATGGACAGCTTGAAAAAGTACATTTTTGAATTTTTTTTATTTTAACGCAGTAAAACACACAACATTTTTATTAGTGTTAATATCAATAATCCATTTTCAGTTACCTACCTAATTGGTGTGTAACTTATCTACTACGTCGGGTACCATCGCGTATAATTTTAAAATTGTTTTAGGCAATCTTGGATACTTACACATACGAGCAATGAGCATTTTTTTTCAGATTAAATGTATATCCTTTGTGTCTAATATAATAAAATCTGGTGAAATCTCAGAAAGTATAATTTGTCTGGGATGTACACATAACTGCTCTATCATTTTGCGAGTGGCAATATTGCTTACCTTCTGCCGTAAAATTAATCGTTCTTCGATTACCGCGTGGTTATGTTCGAGATTATTTTCTATTTGAACGTCGTGTGTATCAAAATTTAAAAATACATTACACGGTTTTTTGGCGCACACCCGCCGTTGATTTTTATTGCGCATTATACGATGAAAACAAAACTTAAAACCATCAATCACGCGTAACTCTCCAAGTTTTTTACTGTACATATTGTAACTTGTAATAGAGGTTATTTTTGTAAGGTTGTCGTAAGATTGATTTAAAATATTTTTAATAGCCATCTCAAAAGCTTCGGCACAATCTTAATGCTGATAAATAATCAGTCCAGTAATGTCAATCGTCGATATCAAACACTAATATTGACGTAATATTGTCCAACTTCCACAGTTGTTATGTAAAAAATAACAGTTGGAAATTTGTTTGCAATTAATATGGTATATTTGTGTCCGCAATTCGTATGTTACCTTTTTAGGTTTCGTCCGCAACTCACGTGGTTTTTATTACTTTGTCCGCAATTAGGAAACACCGAGTTAAGCAACGCAACCGTGGTAAGATTTATAATAGACTTATTTTCTCATTGGTCAACATTAAATATTATTAAAATAAATAAAAAAATGAGTTTTAAATTTAACTTTAACAATATTATAATTTAAGTTCCTGCACTATATGTATATAATATATTGTAGCGTGTAACAAGCATATTAGAGTATAACATTTATACAGGCCCGTCCGGTCATTACTACAGTTTTTTAATGCATATTCAATTATATTATGTATTGATGATTATACAAAAATTTTATTATTATTTTAAGATTAGATATTTCAATAAATAAACACTAAAATTCGATAGGATAACGCAGCAATCATATTATTATACATATCATAATATTAAAATTGTTTAAAATAAAAAAATATATATATTTGGACTATATTATAATAACTAATCAAATATCGCCGCTTTTCATCGTATACAACGATCTATCATTAAATCCAAATCGAACACACTCGTAAATGCATTGGCCTACTCTATGACGAGATACACTCGATACAGCAACGCTTTATTGTTTTTATATTTTATTGTATTGGACACGGCACAATCGGTCACTGGTTGCCATATGTAGTACCTATAGGTACTAAGTACAAGAGAAAAAAAGACAGATAGATTTTGTGTCAGAAAAATATTGTTCTTAAATTATCATACAATTATACGCACATACATGTAGGTAACGCATAAACAAATCTTATCTAGAGAATTAAAACATTAGTACATAAATTAATTAAAATCTACAGTACGTGTACTACCTATGTTTACTTACAAACAATAATAATTACATTCTTAAAATTTAAATGTATTAACAATAGACAATTATAAATAATAAGTAGGTATATTAAGTAATAACCAGTAAGTGTTTTTAAAGCATATAGTCGTACACTTGTACCACAGACAGATTAACTAATCATTATCATCCCAATTTATTCTTTAGAAAAAACATGTTTTTGAGAATAACAATAGTTAAACTGTTTTTATTTTTTTTTTTTGCTATCAAAAAATTAAAAATGAATTACTGCAGAAATCTGAATTCATTGTAAAATTTATATTTGCTTTTTTTAGACATGACATAATTTTCAAAAAATTTTCACAATGTTATGCTTATTTGTTTGTACGTCAAAAAACTTGAAAATTAAATATAACATTCCTCATAATTTATTCTTAAAGATAATAAAAATATCAAAAGTACATTTCACAATTTTCTTAATAATCGTTTAAAAATTCGACTTTTTACTGTACTCATAAAAATCACAAAAATTTGCAAATTACTTTATAGATACAATCTCATAAAATGCTTTACTGTAAGAGTTTGAGTATTAAACGTGTACAAAGTTCCTCATTAGTTGTTCATGTAGAAACCCAACCTATTCTACAATCATTCTGCAAATATATTAAATGTAAACATTGGAACCGCCCTACAAGAATGGTAAAACTGTATATTATATTATATTATATACATGTTTACGACGTTTACGTCAATCTCGAAAAGTATTATACAAAGTTTTGATGGTATAATTTTGTTATCCGACTTACATTTTTTTTTTTATGTATAAACACTTCAAGTTTTTTGTTATCATAAATATTTATAATAAAATAAAAGTATTTGTGTTATTACAATAATTGTTATCATTGTTGCAGTTAACAGAGTTATAGGCCGCCAGGCTACACAATCGTACATTTTATTTACTTCACTAAAACGGTCGATGGTCATTTTAACAATAATGTATGTTATTATTTTATCATAAGCTAAAACGTAACTTTTATTAAAACAACGACCTTCGATTATTACCACAGACTATGAATAACAGTTTTATTTCCGGTCCTTATTTAATCTTTGTCTATCATTATAACTTTGTAAGTAACAACGAATCAGTAATTTTCTACTGTACCTCCCCTTAGTGTGACCCTGGCCTTGATACCAGACCTCATATTGAAATGCAAGAACCACGAAACAAAAATATCAGAATGCCTAATAATAACTAATAATATATAAAATTAGATAAAACGGGTTTATTTAGGTTTGTGTTTATCATACTGTGCGTGCTTGAAGCGAGCACGCACATAACACAGATCTCCGCGACTAGATAGATAGGTACTTGTATTTTGAGGAGTTGGATAAATAAAATATTAGTGTCTGGTGATCGAGTTTCCGGGTAGTAAATATTATTATAGGTAACTATTGCTGTCAATTATAAAATATTTAAACATTTTTAAACTTTAAAATAATTGAGAAATATACTGGTTTTACAACGGTGTTATTATCTTTCTCTATTATCTACAATCAAAATCAAATATCATAAACAATTTATGAACTGCTCATTGTTTACCTGACAGCACTTAGTTTCACGGAATTCAACATAGCGAAGAACCTGGATAGGATACAAAAACCGAAATATATAGTTTTTTTTTTTATATGTATTAAATACAAAACGAATAATATCTACCGACTCTACTGCAGAATAATAAATGCCCTTCAAAATGAAATATAAACCGTATGAAATACACGATGGATTTAATAATATGTAATCTCACTCTGGTAAATTACATGCATAGCAAACAACAATTTAATAATCATTATTTTCGTCAATGAATATTTTACGGGTATACAATTCTTATCGGAGACGATAATTTTATAACACAGCGGTGTTGGCGGTCATTATAAACCGCGGCATGATATGATTTACTGACACCGCAGTCGCGGCAGTTTTCCCGGGTGTTTTTTTTCACAAGCCAGAAAACAATATCAAGGATAAATATAATATGAACTATGTCATCGCGGTCAATACAGATCACATGCCATAACGTAGGAAATACCTCCAAAACATTCTCTAAGGTATAGAACAATAGACTTTCTTACTTAAAAAGAATGAAAATAATATTAGGTACTTATTTATATTCCGATAACATTGTATTAGTATTTAGTGTAGAAAGTAATTAGGTACAAATTGTTATAAAATGTAAATTAACAATATAATCTGTATATTGTTTATCGGTTTTTGTTGTTTTTATTTTTTTTATTTTTTTTTTATGGTTGTTTGTTAAAGGAACCTAATTATATTATATTTTATAACTTTTCTGCAGTATTCAGTAGAAACAAAAAACGGGTTTTCTATTAATCAATTTATACTCAAATACCATTCATCGTAATTTCGATTAAATAATATCACATTTAAAAATAAATTTTAACATTTTTTTTCTATAAATAATTAAACATTATTAGTGACATAGGACCTTTTTAATACATTTTAATATTTTGTAATTTTAAAAACAATATTACACTTATTAATAATATTTTTTTTTATTATATTTAATAAATAAATAATTTATTTAAAACAAACAAAATAGTTTAACTTGACACTTATGAAATATGTACCACCATGACGTAGTCTTTGCAGAGTAGAACATACAACTACTACATAAAGTATAGCATATTATTAAATTAGTGACTTCTGAAAATCTTATTTAAGTGTGTCGACCTTAACAATACTTTCTTGTTCATGATATTTAAATACGAGTTAGTACCTCTTTAAGGCCAGTGTGCTGGTGGCTTCCAGGTCCGAAGTCGGCTTAAGGTGCTTCGCTAGCTGATATTGTTGGCTTACAAACTCACTAGCCTCTTCTTCCCCTTCAGCTGTTGGAACAGGAAGTTCCTCGACAGCTGCACCTCTGTCCTCTTCTTCTCAACCAGTGCGAGAGGTGTCCCTACCTCTGGCCACACGTCCGGTAAATTCAGCCAGCCATCCTTGACATGGTGTTCACGGTCAGATACTTTGTATTCAACATAAAATATTTTGCACTAGCTTGTTCACATTGACTTCTTTAGTCTTATGTGTATCATTATATACGAAAAACGATTCTGAACGGAGATGATTTGCCAGTGTAGGATAATTAGTAGGATATATTATATTATTTTACGATCTATATTTAAATTTAACATATCGTTATTTTACGCGATTCCATAAAAAATTAAAATTCATACGCTCTTAAAATGTTTTCTATATTAACGCTAATATTCTCTTTTACAGTTATTTGAATAAAAAGTTATGGAGAAACTTGTATTGGGATTTTAACTTAGGTATAAATCACCAAAATGTTATGAATTTTCAACTTCAAAATTCCTTGCAAATTTTTGCGATTTCGACATATTTCGTAAACATTTGAAGCTTATAAATAAAAATTGTGATTAACGATTTTTTATTTTTTATTTTTATATATACTACAATAATTACAACTTATAATAAACCTTCTATTCAATTTTTAATATTTTTTAGATTGACAATTTTTTTTTATCTCCATTTCGAAAAAAAAACTTATAAAAATCGAACATTTCAATTGTTAATAACTTTAAAAAAATTTAAATAATTTGAAAATTTAATCCTAAATAGATAACGTTAATATAAACATTGAAAATTCAAAGTATTTACAATGATTCGTTTTTAAGTTACAGCAAAATAAAAAAATCGATTTTCGAAAACTGGTTATGCGTAAAAATTTCCGTTTTCCCGTTACTTTTTTACGGTTTTTTCCGACGCTTTTGAAAACTACTGAACTTTTTTTGACACCCCCTCCCCCCCAAAAAAAAACCGTACCAACTAGTTTCATTTTCTTATTCAAGAGGGACTGAAGTTAAATTCTATCTATATTATCCTATAGAAATTTGTATAATCCGTTTACTTTTACTTTCTAACAGTTCTAACATAATTTCAAAATATTTTCATGCATACCAAAATTATAAAACGAAAGGTTTTTTCAATACCAAACAACGTAATAATTCACAATAAAACTGTTTTTCTCAAATTTGTGAATTTTTCAGTTCTTACAATTTCTTTTAAAAAAATCTCATTCAACTGTATAAATACAAATTTAACTAATGTGTTTTATTATCGTTTCTATTCTTACGCCAGCCAACGGCGTGCACGTGAACCTACATCTATGTCGTATTCTAGTGTCTCGTCAAACAACCTTCGGGTTTCCATTGTTTGCTAATACGGCATCGAACTATCCAGGTGTATCAGCTGTTTTTATAGCTGTGCAATGCAATCGAAAACAATGGATCTAGTATTTATCTGTAAATTGGCTATTATTTTATTATTAATATGATATTCACTAGGAAAATTCGAACAATGCGTTGTGATTCGCAAGTGTGGATGCAGACTCTCACCTTCAAGGCGTAAATCGAAAACACTCAACAGGTATAATATAATAATGTGATAAATAGTAATAACTAGTAAGTAAAATAAATTAATAACTATTAAATAATTAAATAATTATGTGATTATGTAATTTTGAAAAGTACGCACATTGCCACTGGCAATATGCTTAATACAAAAGGCGTGTTTACATTTTCTGATCATTTCACATTTGAACAAAATTCTATATTTATTTATTATTATGAAATGGGACAAGCCCAATACAAATTATTAACATTAATCTTAAAACGTAACAGTATAAAATACAAATTAAAATACAGAACATTTATTCTAACACACGTACTGGATAACTAGTGAAAATACGACGTAAGGCGTCAGCTAATAAGGCGAAAAATACTCGAAATTTAAAATCTAAATAAATTATACATAACTTATAACTACACAATATCAACAATAACAAATTGTTCAACCAATAATGATAATGTACAAAATATTTTCGGAAAAAGAAGTTTCTCTAGATAGTATTTTCTTCGACAATACCTAATTGTTTACATTTTTAAACACAATCAACTCGATTCTAATTTTATAAAATACAAATTTAGAAATTACGGTATTTCTTTCCACCTGATGTTCGTAAGGTTCTCGAAATATCGTATACTCAAAAATTTATCGAATACACCGTACAGTATTGTGTACAATATAATTTTATATAAAATATAAATATGTCTTCCTTGGCTTAGCTACACCTTTAGACCATACTGTAGTAGAATTATAGGAGCGTAAAACCCCACCGATTATTGCTTGTAAAAAATGCATAAACTAGACGTTACACGGTGCACTAGGTATTTTGAAAAAGGTTGTTATTGAGGGGATAGGTTCTTGGTGATTTTACGATCAAACTGAAGATCAGACGTTACGATCATATTGGTCAGAAAGTAGAAGACGTATTAAATAAACGGTTCTGCACTTCCAATGGTTGTCTTTGTTTTGAACATCAAATCCGTTTTTCTGCCACTCGTTCTGTCTGGTGCATGACATCAGAATCATACGTATTTTATATTGAGGATAACCGTTCTTTGCGCACGTCAAACAGAAGTTGTTCATTATATTTTAATTTACTTATTACCATGACGTATAACCACTTGTTAACCTTGAAAGATATAAGTACAACGTCATCATACGTCATAGAATTTTATTTTTACAATATGTTTCTCTGATCCAGACGATGTATGATACATAACGTGATAAACATAAACAAGTATTTACAGGTACACGAAGTATAGAATAAACGAAAACAACAAATATTTTATGTCCTCGCGAATAATATCGATTACATAATAGGTATACTATTATATGGAGTACATATTGTATTTTTTCATTTAAATTAAAATAATTTAATAATATGTACACATTACATAAGTCACATTAAAAAAAAATATATGGCATATTATGTTTTCATTCAAATATTGACATTTCACAATTTCACATGGTAGGAAACTCTACCTGTTTTTAAACGAGTTACGAATATTTTTAAACATGTTCTATTTTATTTACGCAAAAACCAATGAAAAATTGAATTATCATAAAACTCCAACATACGAACACAGTTAAAATTCTTACCATTAAATTTCATAATAAGTCACTCTAAAATTAAAGTTAACGAAGCTAAACGTGAATTGCTGAGCGCATAGACGAATATTGGGGAGGACTTGGGGGGGACTTAAGCCCCTTCAGAACATAACGTAATCAAACCATACCGATACACAAAGCAATAGGTTTATACAAATTGAAAAAAAAAATTTAGTAGCTATTTCTTTTTTTTTTTTTTTTATAATATTCCTGTTACCTATACAAACTTATTAGTTGCTTCAGCTAGAATAAAATAGGAGTAGCCATTATTTATTAAGTTGAAATGTCTAAAAATGTCTGTTTACGCTAATAAGACAAAAATGTTTAGCCCCCCTCCCACGGATGTAACCAAATATCCGCCTATGGCTGAGCGTAGATTTGCTATGGTACGTATTTGTAAAATACTTAAATACGAGTGCAGTATCCTCCTCTTAATACGTCATATCCAGTGGCGTAACTATGGAATGGCAAGGTACAGCAATGCCCCCCGGGGTCCTCGACCCTTGTAAATACAATTTGTACTGTATTTGTATTTATGATTTGGTAAATTTGAATGCAAAGACAAGTATCGTTGTACACGAAAAACGAATCTAAACGAAGATAATTTGTCAGTCTAGGATAATTAGAAGGATATATTATATTATAACCTGTATTTAAATTGCAATATATTGATATTTTACGTGATTTCGTAAAAAATTAAATTTCACACGCTCACAAAATGTTTTCTATATTGACGCTGGCGTTCTTTTTTACAGTTATTTGAAGGAAAACTTATGGAAAATCTTGTATTGGGTTTTTTAACATTAGGTATAAATCACAAAAATTTTATGAATTTTAAACTTCAAAATTCCTTGTTAATTTTCGTGATTTTGACATATTTCGTGAACATTAGAATTTTAAATGCTTATAATCAAAAATTGTGACCAACGGTTTTTGATTTTTTTTTTTTTTTACTACGATAACGTACAATTTATAATAAACTTATTGTATTAAATTTTAAAGATTTTTTGGGAAGCCAATTTTCTTTATCAGCATTTCAAGAAAAAAAATTATAAAAATCAAAAATTTCAATTGTCTGCAAATAGCTTAAAAAAAGTCAAAATATTTTGAAAATTTAATCGTAAATAGATAACGCTAATATAAATATTTGGTGAAATTTTCAAATATATACAACGATTCGTTTTTGAGTTACAGTAAAATAAAAAAATCGATTTTGTTAAAAACTGATTATGCGTAAAAATTCCTGTTTTTCTGTTACTTTTTAAGGTTTTTCCTGAAGCTTTTGAAAACTGCTGGAATTTTTTTATTTTTGACCAACTAGATTAATTTTTCTTTTCAAAAAAGGGCTGAAGTCAAAAATTAAAGCATTATTTCTACTTTAAAACCTGATGACAGACACAAAAATGAAAATAAAAATAAAAGTAAACATACATCATTGTAAAATCAATACATTCTTCACACTGTTCAGAATCTAAAATGATAAACGAACATTTTAAATTTATTAATTTATTTTAAAATTCACGAGACAGGTATACTGCAGTTAGAAAAAAGTGCAAAACAGGCGAAACAGCCAGACCATAGCTATCATATTATTAGAAAACAGACAAAGGACACTAAAGAACTAATAAAAACATTTTCTGAGATGGAAACTAGAAAAAAAACGTAATAGCTGCTTATTTGTAGTTTTGTACATATAACATAAATAAATAATAATAAATTTATAATAAGTTATGACTGCTGTTTTTTTTTTTTTTTAATTTAGATAATATAAATATATGGGGTCAACACTTGATACTGCCCCGGGGACACAAATTTATAGTTACACCACTGGTCATATCAAATTTTTATATCAATTTATTTTAGTTGGATAATAATCTCCAAAAATGGAATCATTTTAGAAAACCCATAATATAAGATGTAGTTAGAAATATATATTAACTATGAATTGTATTTTAATTAAACCGACCACAGTCTTATAAACTGTGACGTATTTAGGGCGGACCAGAAGGGCGTAAACTTCGGGTGTAATTTTTCTTATAATTGATATCATTAGTATTCATGGAAAAAAAATAAAAAATGGGCAACATCCTATTACAGATATTCCCTTGCCAAATAATATTATCCAGCAAACGAGTCTTTTTCACCTATAAAAATGATATAATGATAATATATAACATCCAAAATAACTGAAAAACATTTAAACTCTTCGGTTATTTTAACAACTAAATCAGTTTTAATCGGTATGATTAAAATCAATATCTATATTATACAAAAATGTAATTACAAATCAAAAATCTCAATATGGAACTCTTATTTAAAAAAAAAATATTTTGTTTTTTTATAGTTCCATATTTATTTTCAATTTTTTTTTTTTTAAGCTACTAGTATAAACTATGATAGCTCAACAATTAAATAATACAACAAAAAAATTGTACGACTTACAACAATTAAAATAAATAAACACAATATAGATATATTTTAAGTGGTACAAGTTCATATTATTATTTAAAATAAAGATAATTAAGATGAGAGTATAAAATTATGAATCTATTGTAGTTAGCTTGCATAAATTAAAATAAAATAGTAATACAATTATAGAGAAAATGGTATATAAATAATTATGATTGACCCTTACTTGACAAAGTTTTTAGAAGAGACAGGAAGGGCTTTATGATAGCCATGAACTCGAGAATAAAAAATAAATAAATAATTTTTTGATGTTTGAAAAAAAATGGAGACGGTTATGGTTAGAGGAAGTAGTTGAGCATATGATGGTTTATTGAAATTGGAATTTAAACGGTAAAGGTAATAAGCAATATCGTGTAAACGCTTACGGTATAATATTATAACACGTATTCCGCATTGATAAAAAAAGTGGTTATGGAAACCTACTCAGACACTACATGGACGGTTAAAACTGTCTACAACGAAGTTGAATAATGATTAGTGATAATAATTCCACAGCAAAAATACACCGTAATTCTTTTAAAAGCTAACACTTATTTTCTCTAAAAGTATCAAAGATTTTACAAAATATATATAAATATATATATATTTAGTAGATATGAAGTCATTACAAAACTAAGTTATTTGATTTACGTAGGTTTGAATATGATCTACTTTGCGAAATTTCAAACTATTCTATATTCCCAAAACATGTGGATTTGGGTTTCGCAATAAAACTCAGATATTTGCAAATTCTGATTATTCTAGGGTGAAGGTGTATGTTTATGTTTATATGTAAAATAATTCGATGATATCATTAATCATCATCTTTGTCAATACGGTACATAGTTAAATATAGGAAATACCCACTACTCAGCAAAAGAACAAGATATTTACCGACTTTTTTTTAAAAATAAATCATGATATTTTTGATATTTTTTTTGGGTATTTTTCAACTATTTTCGATAAAAAAATTCTCTTAGTCAAAATAATTAAAGATTTAATACAAGAATACAAAATCTCTTAAAAGTTTTATTAAAACTGTCTTCTAGTTTTTATAGCTCCAAATATGTCAATTAAATCTATTAGTGAAGCTGTTTTCTTCTTCACAGCTATAACTAATAAACTAATAAATAAACAGTCATACAGAGACCGAAATACCCTATAATATTATTTACATATTAGCACGAGCCACGATCTCATGGTTAAACTTTAATTAGCAATGACATAAAAAATGTCATGAACCATATTTGCGGGCTTGCGGCCCAAAACTAGCACATACCCGACAGTGGCCCGCTACTGACAAGGAAGGACAAATGCCACCCTGCCAACCCTAAAATAACGCCACTTGTCTAGACCAGTGGTTTTCAACCTGGGAATCACGAATAATTGGTTTAGAGGTCGCCAAAAATAATAGACAAAATGATTTTTCCAAAACATAGGAATAGTTTTTTATTTTTTTTTCTATATCTATACAATAACATGCCGTTGAGCGTAATCTTAGCTCAAGTATCCCATAAACACGTGAATAACAAGTTAAAATGTTCATTTTTTAAATCGTATTTATCAATTTTGTATTTAAATTTATTGTGAATGCTTAACATGTATTATAAATCAATTAAATTTTTAAGTGTAAACTTATCGAAATTGTATACCATATAAATATATTATCAGTAATTAAATCAAATTTTGATGAATAAAACAACGTTTTTTTAAGGGGGTCGCATTACAAAAAAATAAAAAAACGGAGGTGTCATGATCTAAAAAAGGTTGAAAACCACTGGTCTAGACTCTAAATGGCTTAATTTTTAAATACTGGGTAAGCATGAAATAGTTCTATAATACTATAATTGAGTATTTATTTTGTGAAATTTATTAATTTTTTTGTCACCCAGTAAAAATTCCTTAAAAAATGCACTGCCACAGCTCTTCTCATCACTTATTCCTAAAAATAAACGATTAACTGACGAAAACGTATTATACAAAACCTTTATATTGAAATAAATATAGACAAATAAATTAAATAGAAATAAAAATACCTAAAAATTATTTTAATTTGTTGATTTTAATAAAATAAATTAAAAAAACCAGTAAGAAGAAGCTAATATTATGCATCCTATATATAAATAATTTCTGTATTTCGGAAAAATAATTATAAAAACGGTATTTTAGTTATTTATACTCTCTTGTACACTTGTCTTATACACTTATATAATATAAGACATAATATAAAACATATTATGCATCTTATCTGTATCATTTCTGAGGTCAATAACCTGTCGACATTAGGTTAGGCCATGATCTGACTAGTCAAACCCGTTGTGTCGCTAATGAATATGATAATACAGACCGGTATCCGCCTAGAATCGTTATTCGTATAAAATGATTCATCATTGAGTTCAAGTTTAGCACTTGGGTACGTTACGTTATTGACGAGGTATACTCGAGTTTTGATGTACAGCAAAACTGTAATTTGTTTCCCTTCGTTATTTTAATTATAATTTTGGTTGCTGAAATAAACGCATTATGTCTAAAGTATATAAATACGATATGTCTAATTTATATTTACTACCTACATTTTCCATCCTCACGCCTTCGGAGTTATTTTCCAATTTCTTTTGATATACCATCAAACTGTCTGTGCATGAATCGGCTGTTGTTTCAACTAAAACCATGGATCCTACAATACTTATTTTTATAATAACTCGGTGTTCGCTTACATAATCGACTCAATACATTACAAAGTGCAATTGTAGCTGTATAATCTAAATATTAAGGCGTATAACATTCGCCTACCAATTATTCAATACCGATGATTCTAGTAATTAAATTTTACTTCTATAAAAACATATTCAAATTTGTCATTTTTGTCAATTTGTGATTTAAAAAATTATTTTATCATTTTTTTTTTTTAAATTACATTTTGTTATAAGTGTACTTCACACTAGAAAATTGTAATAACAGTCATTTGAAATTTTGAAATTTTTTTTTTTAAGTCTTGTTGAGAGTAATTTAACTCGCTTAACAATCTTGAGAATGTAAAACATGATTTATTAGGTACATATTAATTTAAATAATTATTGTATCATCACAATTTTTCTTATAAAAGCTTGAAGTTTTAATAATTTCAATGAAATAAGATATAAAAACAAACATGTCATTAGAAAACGGGTAAAATCATGTTCTATGGTTAAATTTAAAATCTAAGCTACACATAACATACTGATTACAATAATGTATATCATAAATGACTTTATTCTAAAACATTGTTTAAAATATGAAATAACATTAAAACCAATTTAATTTGATGTTTTATTTATAAAATCTTAAATATTACATTTTTATCAAAATAAAAGTAAAAATTGTCTCTTATAAAAATAATTTGGGAAATTGTTAACTTTTAACAATATAAGTCCAATGCCGTTGCTTATATTTAAGGTATAATATACAATCAGATTTTCCTTGATTTAAATCGTAAAACTATAATATATTATAATACAATAGATGCAAACAGCTGAAAATAAACAAAAATATGAATCTTAGGTATATATAATTGATTTAAATAAAATGTATATCCATCGTTCAATCATTGTCAATAATTTGTCATCAATTTAAAATTTTTATAAGCGTCCAACACAATTGCAATACGGCAGATATAATTAGTACCACAAACAACCGATGTAGCCATAATAACCTGAAACAATTATACCAATATAAATGTGTTATATCATAAAAGACATAATTAAAAAGCCAGAGAGGAAAAGCTATCAATTATAATATCATACTGTCGATTTTTTGACATTGCCTTTTCTATGTTGCTCAGATCTTCGTGCAGTACATGCCTCCTTATCCCGTAATAATAGCTTTTTATATAAGATTTCCAATCAAATTCCTCTAAGCTAAACCGGAACATTTCGCGGTCATCTTTACTTAGCAACAACCATAGTTCTCTTGAATTTTTATTTTCAAATTTCCACTGTTTTGTAGAAAAATTATAAAGCAAATCAATCATGCTTTCGGTTTTTGCATACATTCTCAACATTCTAAATAAAAAACAAATATTTTATACTTATTAATCACTTTTAGAAACTTAAATCTTTTCTTAATACAATTATTTTTACATAAAACACATAATCTGTACCGTAATTTATACATAACTCCCAAAGAACATATAATAATGCAATATACAACTTATGAAATATTATAAAACTTGGTTCCCAGTGAAATGAAATATATGAATAGTTACAAAGTTTAATTTCAGAATATATTCACATACAAACCGACTAAATTTAACTTAAAGTGCTAATTTGTTTTATATATTTATTATCCAACATAAACAAACTTATCAGGATTCTTAAATCTTAACAAAATAATTAAATTACTTTATTACTTACTTAGGAGATTTACCGGTCAAAATCAATATCAAATCCATAAAAGCGGCTGGTAATCGATGTAAGAAAAATCTCAAAATACTTCCGACAATTAAATTCGTATAGAAAATATAAAAACCGTACCACATCGATTGCAAAGGTGGAGCAATATAATATTGAGCGTGCATTTCTTTGATATACCTACCCCACGTCAAAGGGCTTTCGACGCAAGAAACGTAATTATATATTTTCGGTGCCTCGGGAGGTACACCATTCAACTGTTTATGTCTGAAAAATTATCAAAATTATAATTAAGACGTGTTCCCATCGCGTGGAGAAAATCGTTCAAGTCATTACGTACCTGTTAACTGTATCCCACATGACGGAAATCAACGCGTTGACGGTGTAATCGGCAGGGATAAGATCTGTTATATTGCTCCCGATGTTTGGTACCGTCCTCAAAAATCCAACCATGACCCCGGCAATCAGACCTGTTGGTCCGTTCATGTTTTCTAACCACCCAGGTTCCGGTTCAGACTTAGTGCACCCGACTAAAATAATATAATTTTAATTTGATAAAATTCTCGTTTTTTGATTATTTATATTTTTTAAAACCAATTTAATATATTTATTCAAAATCATCCATATTATCTCCATTTAAATATTATTAAAAGTAGAAATGAGAAAAAAAATACGATTGACAATTTATTATATTGTATTTTTCTTAATCATGAAAATATGTTTAATGCTTATGAATTTATTATTCTTACTGATTGATGGGCGGAATATTGATATCGGCAAGTGATTTCCGTTTGTTAGTATCATATTTTCTGTGACGGCTTTTGTAAAAGTGTACGTGTTTGGCCAATCTTCTAGAATTCTATTATTTACATTTTGCCTCATTAAATAATTAATCAAAATAATAGAAAACTATAAATTTAATAACAAATGTAATATATTTTACTTCGAACATGATTCCTCATCAACAAAAATATTTTTTAGCTCATTGGCCGTGATTGGAACACGATAGAATTCTTCTTTGATTTCATTTCTCGGACAGTGCGAATAAGCTGTTGACACGTGCACAAAACCCTATACAATGTATATGCATTTTGTAATTTAGTATTTCAGGTGCCACTTATTGTATAAGAATATTATATAGAAATTAAAAAGAAATATTATGATACTCGTCCAGTATAATACCCACAAAGCAATACATATGTATTACATCTATTAAAAAACTGTTATATTTATCTATAGAACAGATGTACCAAAATCAGATCAATCTTACACAAAAATATATTAAATAAATTATTATTTAAAAAAAATATTTATCATGTAATAATTTTTTTGTGTTTTTTTTTTAAGATTTATGCACCTTATTGATTATTATACGTTTATATAATAAAATAAAAATTGTGCATTTTTTACCATAATTAATTCTAAAAAAAATTTTTTTTGCATATTTTCACGATTTTGACTGAGTATTATATGGCATATTTTGATACTTTTGTATGTGCATAAAAATCCATGCTCTACTCATAATGAATAATGTCCAACTATCATGTTGTTTTTCGATTTATTTTTCACCTTATCATAGAGTGGCGATGACGTACCTATTACCATTGATTATAAATAATACTACTATAAATAAATACTATTATTTATAATCAATGCTAATACGAACGTTATATCATTGTCAATGAACACAGATTGCAACAGAAGCTTACAAATTATTTATGGTAAAATTATAGTTATTACTTATTAGTTATTACCTTGAGATTCTTCATTCGTGATGCTAATGTCATTACATTTTCAGTACCTTGGATGTTTATTTTCGACGCTAATTCAAGAGGTTCGTTGAATTTAATCGTAGCCGCGCAATGAAAAACAAAGTTCACATTCTCTATCAGCCACTCTCGGTCCGACGATGATAAACCCATCGACGATTCTTCTAAATGTCCATCGATGATTCTGATTGACTCTATAAAATCTGGTTTTTCACTACGAAGTCGGTCAAATAGCTGAGAAATAATTAAATATTTTTAACAGGTAGGTAGTCAAATGTATGTAATATTATAATTTAACCATAACACTAATAATATGTGTTATCGTACCTTTTAATCATTATGATATTACAATATAGTGTTTATGATATATTATATCTTATATTAGACAAATAGTTATCTATTAAGATAATAAAAGTTATTTTTTTTATACATATAAATGTAACATTAACAAAATAATAAATGGACCAAGTTTAGCGCTTGTATAGTTATCAGTCGTACGTCTTCAATTATTATAAAATAAAATTATATTTATTATTGTCGTTATACAAGTCATCGTATCAATAAAATAATAAATGCCTATAATAATTATTTATACCTATTCTAAAAGACAAATAATAATACATAAAATGTAGTAGTCATAAAATATATAAACAATGTTACATAAGCCAAGTTTGACACTGATATCGCTTCGATCGTTTAGACACGAAATTTTATATATTTATATATCAATTTAACGATTAGTCATTAGGTAGTAAAGTTTCCCTATAAGCGTAAATTATGTTTTCAACAAAGTTTGAATAAATAAAGTATTACAGTACATTATACTTACAGATTGTTTGTATATGTCCGCGACCCGTTGACTGGCGCTAAATCCTTTCTTGCTTCTAACTAAAATCGCAATTCTATTTACCGGACAACATCTCAATAATTTTTCTGTGAGCATTTTCCCCAAAAACCCCGTACTTCCAGTGATCAAAACTACCCCATTTTCGAACGATCCCGCTACACTCGACTCCATTGGCTAGCAGTATTTTCTTTACACACAATAAATAATAAATTGTGGGTCCAAGAAGACTATATGAAACGCCTAGATTATCTGTGCACTCGGGAAAGAAATCGATTTGCGTGTGTAGTTATTTAATCATAGTTTGCCAAACACTAACTCGAATATTCTTCAGACGGTACAATTATGCTTTTATTGTACGATAGCGCTACAGAATATCTGCAATTGCAATTTAAATTTTAGAGAGGTGGGAGCAGTGAGTCTGGACGGGATTCCCTATGGGTAATTCAATTCTTTTTTGTAATAACGCATACATTCGTATTAACATATTATTGTATACACCTCCGGAACAAAATTCTACCGCAACGACCGCAATCAAGGGAACGCAAACAAATTCATTTAAAATAACTACGAATTATGCAAAATGTATATATATTAGGCATATATTATAATCTTTGACAGTGCGGTCAAAACATTTTATTATAGGGAGAGAGAAGAGATGTAGCTGATTTTTTAACAGGCACTATTTATCATTAAGAAATAATTTATAGTTATAACTAAAATTTATTTTTAAATAATAGTAAATACGAACTTGTTCATACAATGTATGAAGAACAATATTTTTTAAGATGTTATTAAATCTATTTTTATATTTATTTTTTTTTCGCTAGTTCATCCAGTATTTTATTCGCGGTTATATATTTTATAACCTCACGATGGACAACTATGGTAGCTAAGCTATTGAGACAAATCTAGATAATTACCGAATATTTTGTATGAATAACTAAATAATAATAATCATATCCTAGTTCCTGCATATGAGTATACATCTAGATAATAATTAGCTATACACAGTGATACGGTGTATAAAAATATAATAGGTAGTCATGTAGATATATACTGTGAAAATTTAAAATAGTTGATTATTTATGTTTTTAGAAGAAAAAAAGGTTGGCAAATGGGTACCGCTCTGCTGTACTGTACATTAGGTGTCAAGTAGATCATATTAGTAGATATTATATGAGTTTGTTAAATTTAAATTAAATTATAATAAATAATTGAACACAGAAAACGATTCTGAGCGGAAGTCTATTAGGCCTACTAACTAAGTAATAACAATATAAGTATATTTATTATATTATTAGTACTTATTTATTTATTACAATAATATATATTTATACCATTTTGAATCTATTTACATATAATTCAAAATTAAATAAAATTTTTCTATAAAAATACCGTAAAACAGTAAAAATAGATTTCATAATATAAATAAATAGTATCTTAAAATAAATCAAAAATATCATTTGCTTTAGAAAAATTCGTAAAAATTTTTAATTTCCATGAATAATGTTTTTAAATTATAACAAAATAATTTACATTGTTATGTATTATTAAATAATTAATTTCGTTCAAATAATAACTTAACATTTTTATAAAAAATAATTGCCTGTACCTATATATTTTTTAAATTTGATGGCTCAGTATTATAGGTACTATTTATACTTATTACTATTTATTGTACGTGTAATGGGAACCTCTAGTATAAACTACTTATGAGAAATCTTGTATTTAGTTTTCAAAATTTAGATATAAAAGAAAAGTTTTTATACATTTTTAACTACAAAATATATTGTGATTTCTTGCTATTTGATTAAATTTGTCAAAAATCTTAATTAAAATGCATAAAAAAAAAAATTGTTTTTGTATTTTAAATATTCTTATACAGATATAAGAACAACGTATTTAGGTTCTTGATCACATTTTCGAAAATGTTGACCCGGCGAAAACCTTTATAGAAAAAAACTAAAAGAAATTGAAAATGTATCGTGCCTATAAATATGTACTCAAAAAGAGTTAAAATGTTATCATATTATTACAATGATAATATAAACATTTAGTGAAAACTTCAAGTATTCGAGTTAAACAAATTAAAACAAAATCGATTTTATTTTAATTTTATTTTATTACTAGTATAATAGTAAAGTACTCTTAATATTTGATTAAATTTCTTTACTGTTGAATTAGGTATGGCTATACTGTACAGCCTGTGCATATACATTATTCTATTGGTACATTATAATTATATGACTTTAAATTCATTTATAGTTAGTCCTAAAATTAACTATTATATAAGTAACCAGTAAGTATAATTGCAGTACCACTTAAGTATAATAAAACAAATTATTTCAACTGGATTACCTTAGATTTAAATTAGAATTTGTTTATAGTAAAAAATATATATCGTATATTAAATACAAATTGTAAAGCTTTTTAATCTACATTTATAATATTTTTATCGAAAATTATAAAAAAAAAATTCAAAAAGAGTCAAAATATTTTGAAATGTATATGATGTATAGTAATTTAAACATTTAGTGAAAGTTTTAAGTATTTATGGTTATTCGTTTTTGAAGTCAGGTTTCTCCTTAATTTATTTTTTGTTTTTTCAACGGTTTTGAAACTTGCGATGAATTTTTTTTTTTACTCTCAAAATGGTTTTACACGAATTTACTTTCCTATCAGAAAAGATATTGAAGATGAAAATCAAATCATTTTTACTGTTCCAAAAATTGATGAAAATCATTAAAGCATAAATAAATAATTGTAAAGTCAAAAAAATAATACATTTATCACTATTTATTACGAAATCTAAAATTCGGAAAAATTATAAATTATTAATAGATAAATCAAATATAAAAAGTCATTTTCTTATGGAATGAATAAAAAATGCTAAAATAAGTAATAAATTATTATATTATTTATTATGAATTAAAAATGACGTTTTTTAGTACGTAAAGAAATCATCAAATACATATCTATTTTATATTTTTATCCATGGATAAATGAAATAATGGTAACCTTCATCTTTATTCAACTACTGAATTGAAGGTCCAATGCTCCATATTCTTCGTATCTTTTTAAATTACTGTAAAATAAAGACGTTTAACATTTTAAAGATAATAATATACTCCTGTATTTGAATCAATGCAATTTTGGCTGTATGATTCAATATTTTATATATAACATTGTGTTAATTTAATGTAGCATACTCTCAACGGGTCAACATGAATTTTCGTGTCCTGTTCAACTTCTCTTTTAATAATATCATATTTTCAACTATAAAATCAAAAAATTCGCGTTATAGCACCTATATAGACCTGTAGTAGTCCATGTAGATCGCCTATTTTGGTATATCCTGTACAAAATCACAGCCGATTATAGTTTACAAAATTCATATTTCTATTTTATTTACGAGTGTTCATAAATATTAAGTACATTTTTTAGACAAAATCCTATTAAGTATTGAATTAAAATTAAATTATAATTAATAATTATACATAATATTTGCAACGGTGAGGTAGCCACCTGGCCGTAATAACGTTGAAAAAATTCAAATATGATGACAATATTATTGTCTAGAGTATAGACAATATCGTACCAGAAAAAAACAAACTGTAAATTAAAAACCTAACACAATAATACGAGTTTGCAGTAGTTAAAAACGCGTACTTTGATAATTTACTGAGTTAATAACGATTACTTTAATATAAAATAAAACAAAAATAAGTACTCGTATGAACGGTAAGACGTGTGTTATATAGCGCTCAGAATCTAAAAGAGAACCAGTATATGGACGACTGGGACGAGGGTTATAAATTACGAACGACATTTTTAGACTACAGATAATGCAAAACTGCTGCTTTTCATCTAACTAGTTATATGGTTATTGGATTATACATTTTTTTAAGCAAGTTATGCAAAAACTTCCTAATATTTCGTAATGCGGACGGAATTGTCTACGTTATTATCCAGTCTCTCAGCTTAATATCTTTATTTTTTCATGTTTATTTTTTTATGATACTTCAGATGCCTACACTTATATAATAGTAAATAAAATAATCAGTTTACTCTAATTTCGCATAAAAAACCATGTTTACGTCTAACCTAACCGCGTGTAAAAGCAAACGGCACTAATTATTAATTTTATTTTACTATACATACATTTTCAGGATGTAACTAAACGTGTATTTTTAAATTTAAAAATACAGTCAGCAAAAATAACGATTGTGAAACGAACTTTGTTAAAAATCTCATAACTTATAATACAAGAATAACAGGAAAACAATTTCAATATTTTAATTAATTCATAAATAGTAAATAGGTACCTAACTCACCCCATTCAAATATTTTTCAAAATACAATCCGACGAATATATATCTATTGTTTAAATAAATGGAAGTGATTTCAAATCAATTAATATATTTTAAATTACAACAAAAACCAGGAAAGTCTGAAAATCTCTCTACTGTATACCTTTGATTTTTTGAGTAGTCCTTTCGACATTATGTACTTATTACTTTCAAATGTCTCTCAAATGATGCTATTTACCCGCCAGCACAACTAAACTCTAAACTCTTTATTTGAACACTATCATCACATAAACCATAAAAAGACCTATATCACCTTGATGTTTATCATAATATTGCCACAACAAATTTTTTTACCGATAACTAATCTTTCAAACCAAAATAACGAAACTAAAATGCGTCGCTTACAACATTAAACACGAAACGTCACATACACACAGTAGAAAAGAAGAGTCCTTAATTGACAATATAATTTTACAGGCTTACAGGCTATCAAGATTGTGAAATTGACGATAAAATAACTTTAAAATTATTCATTTAAAATAATTTTACATGATATAATATTAGAAATAACGATAACGTAAAATATTAATGGATGGCATAATTTGTATTTTATATCTAACTAAGTCATAAGTCATAGCACTCACAAAATCATAACTATTTAGGTATCACTTCTCTAAATAATAAAAGATATAAGATTTTTAAATAATTACATATATATATATATTTATTACACGGGTGTCAGGTGTTTACTTCACGTATAATAAATACATGGGCAACGGCTAACACGGATCTTAATATATTAGCAGTAAGTGTACACGTGTAGTGTGTACTCCAATAACCATGAATAACCACGACCTCTTATACGAATAATCGAAGACATGCGCCAGCTTCAATTATTAGGGATATTTTATAATTTATTAATATTACTATTATTAATTTATTTATTTAAGTTTTGAGCTGTCTAATCCTAATTACTGCAGAAACAATATTATAAAAACAATCGTTCATAAACAAAAATATATGATAAATAATAAAATACAAATTATATAATAAATACAACTAGTTATAAATATTGAATAATATAAAGTACGGTTACAATGAATTTTAAATGAATGAGATGAACAAATCAATTTTTAATAATAATGAATGGTTTCCACAATATTATATATGTTATTACAGTGTATTACTCGGATATTTACTATTGTGTTCAGATAAAATACATTTTTAGACCGAGTACTACACGTAGAAAAATGGAAAGAATCCGATCAAAAGAATATATTTAATTACAAATTATTTTGCTTCAATAGCCAACAATAATGTTGCCATATTCAAAGAATTCTAAAAATTGAATATTATGAGCAGAGTAGTATATTTGACATTTATAACAGTATTTATAAATAACATATTAATAATTAATAAATAATTTACACTTGTTAATAATTTATTCTCTATCAAAGGTGTGTATTAATTTATTTAATTTCTATTAAAATCAAACTAGACAAAATAAAATTATACTATTCAAATACGTGTTTAAGCATAGTAATAATACTAATAACAAATACCCCGATGCGTAATGTAATGAGTAATAATGACCGATGGGAAACTTTACGTATTTATAAAAAATTCTATAAAGCTGAGCTGATTATTAATTTTGTAATTTTATGTTTAAATTAATTTGGTATTATTAATAGACTGTATTATTCCTCATTAAATATATACAGGTAATATACCTCATTGTTATATTACTTTACTTTTAAATTATAACCATATAAGTCAATACCGACATATTGTTAAGTTTTTTTATAAAAAATAGTTTAAAATTAAATACGCAGAAGTATAAACTAAATCCAATTTTCTATCTGAAATCACCCTTCAAAATGAAGATTGAAATATTTGAATGCTCCAGACGTCACAAAAAAATAATTAAATAAAAATATACCTGTAAAAAACACACACACACACACCGTTGTAAAAAATCCTAAATTCATCGCTTTGCTAAAAATCTAAAAAAAAAAAAACAAAATATTTTATGAAAAACAACGTGTCGTAAATCGGAGCATATTTTTCTTATGTGTATAATGCAAACGTGATAAGATCAAAAGATGACATCTTTAAAGACTTTTGATTACAATTAACCATCAAATTGTCTACCTGGAAAAATTGAAAAATATATTAATATAATAATATCTTTGTATAACCCGTCCAGTTCAGCTTGGCCATCGTCTATCGACAACCGTTACGATTACTATCTTATAATGAAAAGTTATACCAACTGTGTTGGTAGTTTATAACGTCAGCAGATGGCTAAGATGAACATGACGGGTTATAAGACTAACGCTTCTCTCGGGACATAAAACGTTTACCGTATGGTTATTATTTCGGAAATATGTTTGCAAAATCTATAAATAATATCGTATAGATTCATAATATTTTAATATTTTTTCGTTAACACAAACATTTCCCAGAGGTATTACCCTTGACCCTTGACGCCTTACCGGCCAAATACCAAAATAACAAAACGTGTTATTAAACAAATTATATAATATTGCTATGCTATACCGTATGAGGTATAACACTGTATGAAGTGTGGACGTATTTACGTATTGCGATTCTACAGATTCCGCTGCAAAAATTATAATGAGTATTTATAAATTTCTGGTTTAACTCATATTATATGAATAGTACGTGGAATGTATAATAATAATAATATCCAACGTACCTACGGGCTCCGGGCGTATTTATCCGATATATATATATATATATATATATGTATATAATTTTTTTCGATTAACCTTGATAATAACCGTCTGACACACTGGTCACCGGTGTACATCGTAGGACGGCCATGTTATTATTGCAAATCAAGTGGTCGAGTTTCATTTATGTGATTATACCCAACTACTATAAATATTCAGTTATTAATGGTTCTAACCAGCGGCTATAATAATTCGGTCCAAATGCGAAGAACTTTGAGGACTCGTTTCCTAATCGATTTATGTGTAAAATTAAAAAAAGAATAAAGTAGCAAGCTATAATTACAAACTAGCCGCTATCACTATATTGTGATATTCGCGTCACAACAAACAAATATTATGCTCTTGAACTTGCGAACCGAACTCGAAACTATTCGGTTTAACGACTCTGCGTAGTATGATGTAAACAAGATATTATGATCGGAACTTTTTAGTGATTAGACACATCGATGGTACCCATGTTAGTATGTTACTTAGCGTAACGTATAGATCGTAACGTTACTACTTATTTGTGTCAAACGACTAACGTGACCATACGTCCTGCTTTCGAACTTGTGTCCTGCTGTCCCCAAAGAACTTAAAAATGTACAACTTTGAAAAAAAGTCACAACCGAAAACATTATGCTGGTGAATATACTGTACTCTGATATACGAATACATTTTTATCATACAGTAAACCCTTATAGGTCATAGTTTATAGTACATTAATAACAATTACGTATACAAAAATAAATACCTAATTGAAGTCGTTATTTTGGATTTGCGGATCCAAAAAATATAAAAAAAAACCAGTTGAATAATTTAATCTATTATAATATTTGTCTGTGTTTTTGTTTTGTCATTTTTATACAAAAAATATTATGATTTTCCTATTAAAATTTACAAGTGTCCCGCTTTAAGTAAAATTATGATCACGTTACAAACAACCGCATTATGACATATAACTATATAAGTTTAGTAGTCATAAAGACATAAACATTAACATAATAAGTTATGTGCTTGAAGTGGAGGGAGGTACGGAGGGATAACATTCTCTACTTTTTTAAACTTACATTTTTCATGCCTCTTATTATTTTGTCTGGAATAACACATCCCTCCTAAGATCTAAGATTTGTTTTTTAAATGAAGTACATATTAACATTTTTATATTTTTTTAAATTATTTCATTTAAAATTTAAATTATAGTATTGTACTGAGATTATATTTTTATCTAAGAGAACATTTTAAATTTTAACGGTGAAAATAATTGTTTTATAACATTTCAGCTCGGCTTATTGTGTTGTATAGACCGCTTCGTAATCATATTATTTATTTATCTATAGCCTTTTTTAGAGTCAATAATGTAATATAATTAATAAATAAATTCTAGCTTAAGCTGATTGACGTTTAAAATTTAAAAATATATGTTTTTACAAATAAAAATATAATAAAGTATCATAGAATAATAACAAAATTTGATAATAAGTAGGGACATAGTTTTATGCTAAAATATCTAAACTTAATTTCTAGTAATGTTTAGTTGATAACTGATAAGTGGATGAGTATGGTATATTATGACGTGTGATTCGATCAATTGCTAAATTTATAAAAACAAAATATATTAAACAAAGTGTGAAGAATGTTATGATGAAATCATAACATTAAAAATGAGGAAATCTAAATTGTTATTCATTCCTCCGCTTATTTGAGCCATTTCGACCACTGATAATAACATAATAGATATAATTATGTTTCAAAGTATAAATTCGATATTATCACAAGGTAACAAAGTAAGGTAAAATAAAAATATTTAATGAATAAATTACAAGTCATTTGTTTATTAAAGAGGACTATATATTATAGAATGCTATACAATGGTAATTTTTGACTAATGGGTAATAAACTAATAAAGTAATAACCCATTTCTCCGTTCCCACTATTTTCAGTACTTACTATTTGGTCACTTTGACTCTATTTTTTTGTCACTGTTATAAGATCTGTAGCAGTACATATTGTAGGACAGTTTGAGCATTTCAATAGGTGACGCATTGTTTATTTGCCCCCGCAGTCATATTTTGTATCTTCCAGCAGGACACCCCACTTTTTTAAAATTGTCCTTCGAACTTCCGACTCCCACTTTTATTAAAGTTTTCTACAGATTTGCCAGTCATGGTCAAGTACTCATGTTAATTCTATAAATTCAATAATATTATGTAAATTTTTCTTTGAACTATTGTCTAAAAAAACTGCACTTAAAATTATTACTATGAAAATCTGTCCAGCGATTGATACCAAAATAATAATTATTATTATAATATTTATAACTCAATAAGTGTATACATCGATATTAATTAGTGACTTGTTAACGTTTACTTTGACGAACACTGCTCAGGTAGGCTGTTCTAGGTTAGGTTAGTACAAGAGCTATTACATTTACATTACGTGACATATAGTATAATTTAATCCTTTATAAAAAAATATAAATTTAAAATTTAAAAAGTAAGGTAAGTGAGCTGCACCGCTCTGCTGTACATTAGGTGTTGAATGGATCACTGCGATTGGTGTGATCAATTTTAATTCAATATATATCATTAAGATATTCGTTTAGATAATATTATATTATTCAATCATTGTATACGATTCTGAGCGGAAACGGTCTGTCAGCACTAAGTTTTTTTCCATGTAATATACTAATACATAATATGTTCTTTTATACTAATTATAATAATGTAAATTATTTTACTATTACTAGTACGGTAATACAAAAGGAAGAATTAATTTTTTTTCGAAAACATAGTATTTGAAAATTTTATTGTGTGTATAAAATAAAATAATTAATATATAAGTTTCGCCAAATAATATTTTTTTTAAATTTTAACAAAATAATAAATATGCTTATCCGTAGTCTAAATGTGTAATTTTGATCAAATTTTAACATAAAATGTCTATGAATATCGATTTTTTAATTTCAGTATGAACTTACTGTCTATGGAGAATTTTTCTATAAAAATTGTACATTTTGTACATTTTCAACAGCGAAGCAATTTGTAAATGTTCATAATTTTGACGAAATTTATAAAAACTAAAACATTGAAATGCTTGTAAAAATATATATCATGACTATGTATTTTTGACATTTTTTTAATTCGCAAATGAAGAACCTTGTATTAAATTTTCAACACTTAGCCATAAAAATTGAAATTACAAAATAATCCAGCTTAGTATAGTAGTATATTATTACGTTTTTCGTCCGTTTATTAATGTGTAATGTATAATAATATAAAACGTATATAATATATATGTAACGTAATTATACAACAGAATAGATAGGTACCTACATTCAATATTTTCATGACGCGTGTCCTGCTTTAACTAACCATAATAATTGCTCATCAAAACCTATCGCATTGCTTTATCGACTTTATAATCAATTTATTATAACTAGCTGTATATACCTAATCCGATTTCGCCCGGAAAAAAATTAACATATATAATTTGTTGTTGGAGTATGTGTTGACGATTTTACATGCGTGTCGTGAGTGCTAACCTACCGACGTCTAAGTTATTCCTGATTATGATTGATATCGTTTTGCACTTATATGGAAGGCCGGAAACTTGGTGTATAGTACGTTGTGGCTCATCACGATTTAAGTTAAACACTGACATAACATTATTATATCGATATTTATTACTATCGCACGATATTGCACAACCCTATTATTTGAACTTCAAATTACAAACCATGACTTTTATAAAGTTCTGTACCGCTATACCTATAGAAAATTTCTACGAAAACCGTAGACTACATCCAATAGTTTAAATTTTACTTCGACGCGTTTTTATTCAAAATTAAAAGCCAAAAATATTGATGATAGTATTTCAGTTGTGGTTTCCGTTATCGCACAAATTGTACAAAATTAAGATTTCGTACTATTGCGCGTAATACGAAATTGTACGATGAGGTTTTAAATTTCAATAAATAAAATTCAATACATTTAAATATTGAAAAATTATAATATCTAATTTTCTTAGTAATGATATTGAAGTATTGTATTTGAGATCAAAAGCCATCGATCGATTACACTATTATAATATTGAGATGTAGTACCTTCATGATTTCGTAAATATGTACGCAATATCTCTTGTTATTATAATTAATATTTACAATAATAAAAGATGATATTTCTGCATACATCACTACATCATGATACATAAATCTGCTTATATTATTTTAATTATATGCTCATTCACTGGCCTCGGACCCGTACGTGCGGCGCACACGGTATGTCGCAAGTACCTACTACCTACATGTTTTATTTTATCGGATTGCGACAAATAATAATCACAAATAGAAATATCCGATATATAAAACGTTTTCATATTTTCGTTATTTATTTGAATATACACTATACACGCATGTATATTATAAGTTGTTAAGGAATATTTGTACAATTAGTGTACCCCAATGATACGATGTAATTAAGAATTTTAGTTCAAATCATATTATTCGAATTGAAAACTCTTATGAGCCAAGTTGTCTTCTAAAACGTGTCGACAAAATATAATCATTTTATTAAACTATCATTAAATCGTAAAAATTTGGTAGTAGAAACCATTTATAATGACATGTTTTATATAATAATATAATATTTTTCGGTTATTATATGTGTAATGTCTTACTTCTTACAATAATGATCATGTGAATATAATGACTAATGACGTTTTTTTTTTGTTGATAAATTTAGATAAATTTGTAGTTAATTTATAATGACAACGCCATATACGGAGAATATTATCGAAAATTAATGGCATAAAAACAATATATATTTCGCCTTATTTTGATATATACTGAAAAAGTAAAAACAAATATTTAAAACAATTTTTATAAAAAAAAACAACTCAAACAATGATAATAGAAGTTTTTATATATTATGTGATGGAAATACGTTTTACTTTTTAATAATATATACTTAATTAAAAGGCCACATTTTGTGATATACACATACATAATATTAAACTTTTTTCTTATTTTCTTATTCAGAAATATCTTTTTTTCAAATTTCGTCAATTGTTCCTGGTCCATTAGACGTTATTATAAAAAATGTATTTAATTAAATTAGGTATTATTATCAATCATACATATAGTCCATATAGTCCATATGGATCGAAAAATTAAATATCTTTTAGACATATGGAATATATTAATATTATACTCAATAACTAGTATATAAACATAATTAATTTTATTTTATAAAAACAATATTAAATCAGTGATACATATATTAATTTATTAATTACAATTGACAACTTATTATAACCACTGAAATATTCTGTACCAATACATTTTGTCAATCAATAGAAATACGATACAAACGTCCAACATACTTGAAAAGTAACGTAAATAAATACATAAATACATAACTGATGCAACCAAAATAATCTAAAAACAATACATAAAAAACGAATAAATATATCATTATTGAAGAAAAATTGAATTCAAGCAAAATATCGTACTTTCGATTTTTTACCGTAGCTCTAGCCACGTTACTCAATTTTTCATGTAACTCGTGTTTTCTGATACCATAGAAATAAATTTTTACATAGGACGCCCAATCAAATTCTTCCAAGCTGTACCAAAATGTGTTACGGTCGTCTTGACTTAATAACGGCCACAGTTTTCTGGTGTTACTATTGTCAAATTTTCACTGTCTCGTAGTAAACTCATCAAGTAAATCTATCATGCATTCCGTTTTTACATACATATTCAACATTCTATAAATAAACATAAAAATACTTTAGATTACTAATAATTGTTAAATTATTTTTTTTTAATTAAGCTCATATTCCGATTTCTTTTAAAGTTGTAATTTCTATATTAGATTTCCTTTTATAATACTTATACATTTAAAAAACGATATATGTCACAATAATAATACGTACAGATAAGTGAAAACTTAAACAACACTTACTTAGGACTTTTACCGCATGCGATTAGCAAAAAATCAATCAACGTAGCTGGTATCCGGTGGAATAGGAATCTCAAAATTTTTACAATCCATAAATTGGAATAAAAAATACAAAACATATACCATATTGACTGTAAAGGTGGAGCTTCATGATAATGACCATTCATTTCTTTTATAAATCTGCCCCATAACAAGGGACTTTCGACACTAGAAACGTAATTATATATTTTTGGTTCCTGATTTATCAGATTTGTGTTTTGATATCTAAAATTTGAAAATTATCACCAGTATCAAACATTTACAATGGCGTTACGAATTTATACTTTTACACACGACCGTATGATTATGCGCATTTGAATACAGCGAATACGCATTGCAATAATATATACCTATTCACAGTGTCCCACATGACACTAATTAATGCGTTTACGGTGTAATCCGCCGGTACTATGTCCGTAACTTTATTTTTGACAATCGGAATGGTCCTCAAGAATCCAGTCATAACACCGGCAACTATGGCAGACGGACCGTTCATGTTTTCCAGCCAACCGGGATCAGGTTCCGATTTTGTACATCCGACTAAAAAAAATTATGAACATATAATAATGTAGAATTTAAATAGTTAAACACAAACACGTATTGAGTGTAATTTAATTTTTAATATTTTCTTTATTTTAGCACTTTATTTTATTGTATTTCATTCATAAGAAGTTTAATTATTTTTTTTATTTTTTTTAAAGAAAAATCGTTTTAATAAATTCTAAAAATTACCTTCCTAAAAAAATAAAGAAATTAACTTAATATACACTATTTGTATTATAATATTTTGTATCTCTATAACGATATATACAGTACTCGAAATGGGGGAGGGTGCAGGAAGAAGACGAGCTCCTGTACTATTTTATTTTTGCGTGCCTATACCCTAACTATATGTTTTTACTGAAACGGAGGGACGACACAAACTTATGTCCAAAATAATTGTTATTAAATTAATTATTTCAACTTACGTCAATTATATAACGAATTTTACGATTTTTAAATATAAAAAACGATTTAATTATTAATTTTGTTATCTATTTAGTATATTGAATAAATTATGTATGTTCATTATTATTATTTTTTTATTTTCTACTGTAACATATAGGACGTAGGTATTTCTATCAAAATATATTATGATTGGAATTTAATTATTTGTGTAGCTAAAAACAAAGTATTCAAAATATGAGTAGGTTGGTAAGGGGGCGTGTTGAAAGCGGCGTCTCCCGTGGGTCTGTGTTAAGTAATTGTGCACTTGGAACGCAGTTTTTAAATCATTGGATTGAGCTCCTCTACTTATTTTTTCCCAATTTGAGCATTGGATATATATATTTATTATACACATTATACTATCATAATAATCAAGAAATTAATGAATGTTTTACTGCCACTAACTCCTCAACAGATATGTTGAATCATACAATTTTTGTATACGAGATGAAATAACATCATTAAGACTCTAAATATTTCAATATAGAAAATCATTACTATGTCCAATTAAAAAATTAAATAATATGTATAAAATAATTTATAAGGATGTTAAATAAAACCAATACAAAGTATATAAGACTATAATACATTCCCGTCCACCATACAAAGGTGCAAAATGTATAGTGTAACAAATTCAGCCTATTTGTTGTTTTAAGTATATGATTTTAAACTAAACGAATAAAATAAATATAATGAACTTACTAATTGATGGACGAAATACTGAAATTGGTAAATGAATACCATTTATTAACACCAAATTTTCTGCAATTGCTTTTGTAAAACAATATGTATTGGGTCAATCTTCAAAAAATTCTAAAAATCACATATATAAGTTAATATTTTAAATAAGTTCTTTGTTAGCACATATAAAAAAATAGATTAGATAGATACACTTTTCACATACATTTTTAATAAATAAACAAATATCATTATATTCTGTATGGTCTTTATTTCTTTCATAAAAAAGTAAATTTCACAAAAAAATTTATGAAAAATGATTTTTGAATTTTAAAAACATAATAATAGGTAAACGACCATCAGCAAGGCTATGCATTTTTAATACATTTGAATGTTTTTTAATTCATACTACAATAAGTATGTCAATACTGCTATACCTGTACTAATAACTTCAAAAATATTTTTATTATAATTTTAAATACAATAAAGCAAATGTATTATAAACTAAATTTTTAGTGTAGTTTTTCTCTTACAAAAAACGTTATCCGAGAAAAAAAACTATAATTATTTGTAAATATTAACTTTATTTGTATGAGAAATGTTTACCTTGGTGTAGAATTATTGAGACTAAACATTTTTTAGCACCTTGGTCGTAATTGGAACAGGATAGTATTTTTCTTTGATTTCACTCCTGGGACAATGTGAATAAGCGGTCGACACATGCACAAACCCCTATAAAATTACATTCATATTTCATAAATATTATTAAGATTATACGTTCACATTTAATACACGAATATAGTACACCATTATTAATTAATAATTATTATAGAGTATATAGTAAACAAATTAGGAACGTAACATTTTTTTCTGAATCTGAACATAATATGGCTTATGGGTTACGGTTTTAATGCTTTGAAAATAAACAAAATATGCAGTTATGTATCACTAGTATTTACTAGTATTTATAATCAATGTTATCACTAAAAATACAAAATATATGCTTAAAAAACAAAAACTTAAATATACTTTTATTATTGGATTAGTGTGTTTTTACATCTAAAACTACAGTAAATTAATTTAAAATTATACAAAATATTAATTTGTTCAATATACTATCACGTTCATACATGTAATATACAATCAATTATTAATACTCAATATATCGCAAGTATCAGTTCTCTTCGGCGGCGGTCAAGTTTACACCCGTTTGGCCGTTTGTCCCTCGCATTAAGTTGATAAGCCAAAATTGTACAGAATGATAAAAATCCAAAAATTAAAATACTCCAGAAAATAAAATTCTGAAACGTAAAACTCAGCACATACAAATCTAGGGTATAAAATTTACTTAGAAAATTGTTATAACCAATGTTCTACATTCCGAGATATAAGACCTAGAATTTTAAATTTCGAAATTCTATGTTGTTGCTTCTTAATTTTTAATTTACGAAGTTTTATATGTTTTATATTAAAAATGTTAAAATTCACTAAATGTGAGCTAACATTATTTAATATCCATAATAAAAAAAAATCATAAAACATGAGATATGTTTTTAAAATTAAAAAAATATTTCATAACGTAAAATTAAGATTTATAAAACTTTGATATTTCTTCAGTTTTGAAGACTTGAAATAAATATTCATGCTATTATCTATAAAATAATCTAATTAATAAAAAAAAAAAAAAAAATACAACATAATTTAATGTTTGAATTAATATCAATAGACAACTCATCAATATTTATTATTATATTACCTTAAGGTTCTTCATTTGCGTTGCTAAAGACAGAAGTTTTTCAGTCCCTAGTATGTTTATTTTTGATGCCGATTCGAGAGTTTCGTTAAATTTAATTGTAGCCGCACAATGAAAAACAAAGTTAACATTTTCAACTACCCAATCGCGATTAGCTGTCACCAAACCTATTGATGTATCTTCTAGATTACCCTCAATGATTTTGATAAAGTCCGTAAAATCTGGTTTTTCACTTCTAAGTCGATCAAATACCTTAAAAAAAAAATATTTCAATTATGAACTCATAATAAAATATACACACTGTATAATATACTATATATAATTAAAATAATTGTACATTATAATAGTTTTTAACAATACTACATTAAATTAAATTAGCGATTATAGTTGATAGCTCTAAATTTAGAAAATTAATACTTGAATAAAGAAATGATTAGCCATTGCACAATATTTAACTGACAATTAATAATATATTAATGAATATATATGTATATAATATGATAATAAATTATGACAATTATTCACTAATGATCTTTTAAATAATTGCAGCTGTCATAAGTGCCTTTATTAAAAATATAAGATTTTACTATATTCATGTTGTAAACTATAATTTTTGTTATTATTTAGATTTCCTACACGGTAAATACATTTAATTTTAACATAATATATAATAGTAATACATGTATTAACAAAAAAAACTTTAAGAAACTAAATTAACTATAGATTATATTTTACAAGATTTAAAAATGTTAAACATGCACAGATTGATTTTTACTTTTTGTGTAAATTTATACAGATAGTTATCGGCTATTTTTGATTAAAAACATATCGTAATTATTAGATTCATTATAATAACAATTGAGTAGATACATAAAATATATTATTTTATTAATTTATGTATTTATTAATTTGTATAAATCAATGACCAGACGCCCTTTTAATAAAAAATATCACATAATATGATATAAATTGTAAAGTCAAAATTAGACATTTTTATAGATGGTAAATAGAGAGAATAATAAAAAATTAAAAATTAAAAAATAATAAGAATATAATTTAACATAATAATAAAATAACAAGGTAATATAGTAACTAAAGTTAAACTAATGAATAATAATATGTTATTATTATGATACATTCTGAATTTTGTTTTTATTTAATGTAAGATGGAAGAGACATCGATTTCTGTATTAGGTAATTTATTCACTTAATTTGAAATTAATCTTGTGGCTCTTGTAGATATACACGAAACTTAGACCCTTCAATAATAGGTATTAGGGACATCAATCAATCCATTTAAAAATTTATCAAAAATTAAAAACTCAATTTTTTTCTATTATTCATCTGTTTTATTTTTTGAGGATATTAAGGTATACTAAGTATTGTTGTCTGTATTCATTTGTTTATGGTGAAGGTTTATTAAAACATATATTATATATACATTAAAACGTCATCATATTATGGTTAAATAATTTAATTATTTTAGCACATCTAAAATAATAATAATAATAAAATTAAGATTTGCTAAGTTATAACAAATTACGTAAAAAGTTATATTTACTTTCTGACTCAATTTGTTTAATCGGAACTAAGGCTAATGAACAAAGACGATGAACAACTTTTTTAATATTATCGGCAAATGTAAAATCTTAAGACTTTGAAATTTACGCCAAATAGATTGCCCAAAGTGAAATAGACACTCTTTTATGGGTGTATCAGAACCAAAGCACTGCCGAATGGAGACAATCATTCCAATTTCAAAATCTATTTGAACTCTAATCCATTTCTCAATGCCCCTTCTTTTATTATTTCAAAAATTCTCTAATATGTCGATGTACTTTTATTGGGCAATAATGCATAAACCTAAAAAAATATATTTTAACATATAATACTTAGTATTTTACTAAATTATAAAATTATATTATAATTACTAGGGGTACCATCATACCTATAACAAAGCAGTGTAAGGTATATAATTTGTGTAAAAATTGTTGGTGCTGACTTAAATGTGCCATCCATAAAAACTGTATTACTAGAACAAAGACGTCGTAAAATCCTTCGGTACCAAATACAACGATTTTATTATCCGTACCATCACATCCTGTAGGTAATAATATTATTATTAGTAATAGTATTTATAATTAAATCGTTTAAATAATTTAGAATAATTACGTAAAATAATGGTCCTTCATCCCTGCTATAAGGTTATCAGGGGTTTCATGAGTACGCTTCCATCTTATAACTATAAACGTATATAAAATAAATAGTAAAATTTTTGATAATCGTGTTTTGACTTGTGACTTCGTAACCGATAATTTTATTATTAAAATTACTAGTATAAATGTTGAGTATACATTCGAGATTATAGTCAAGAGTCGAGACTCCTGAGATCTGTATGTTGTTACGTGTTTTATATTATGTGAGTAATGTGTGATAAATTTAGGATATCGAGAATAATGATTTTTTTCTACACATGAAATAATTTTTAATGTTCAACAATACGACTTACTTATTATACAATATTGGCTTATTTCATTATAATAACGTATACTTATTGTTTTATAATATATAATAATACTAAATTGACTTGGATGTAAACATTTAATCATAATATATACTGGTTATTAATATAATTATGTCGGGACTGTCGGATGGTTGGTCTGTTTGCGGTAATGAAATGACCAACTAGTAGGTATGATGTTTCATTTTTTTTTTTTTTTTTTTTTTTTATAGAGGACACGATTAAACGGAAATCACAAATTATAGTTCTGTAGCTGGATTTATTCCCTCTTGGCTAAATTAGTAGCTCATCCTATCCGTTTAAAAAAGGTATTTTAATTAAGGTAAGCAAAATTGGTTCCTATTTAAGATGGTGATGTATTTCACTACTGGCCAAGTCCGTTCCTGATTTTTCACTTTTTGGAATAAGATCTACGATAATTATAATTGAATTATCGTGACCAATAAATAAGTTATATAATTAATTTTGCACTAGATTGTTTATTCTACTGTTTTACAGGTGTCAATAATTAAAAGAGATAAAGTAAATAATTAGATAAGTTGAGGTAAGTTTTAAACTTAAAATGTATTAAGTGTACTATAACATAAAACATGCAATTGTTGCATGGAACATGTAAGTAAAAAAACTTGAATTATTTTAGCATACTCGACGGTTGTATTAAATATTATATGTATTTTTAAATGAAAAGATAAAAAATTAAATATATGATCACAAAATCATCCACGTTATATATAAATATTAGGTTAAAAAAATTCAAAATTTTCGGTAATTTTTCGAAATCAATATAGTTAGATAAATTAACAAACAACAACATCAAAACATTCACATTGTCATGGTGTTATATTTTCGTTGCCAATCAATCGATCGGAAATAGCTCACAGATGATATAATATTATATATTATATATTTATTGTTGGGAATATCCGACTTGCGAACGCGTATAATATATTAAAATCACTGACTTTACACAACTAAATTTAAGTTTGTTAAGTTAATTGAAGTATTATTAGTGTTATTTAAAATGTTTACATGTATAGTTCAATCTAAAGAAATGAAACATTATTATTATTAACGAATAACACATCTAAAAGTACAGTACAAATCGAAATCATCACAATACCCGTCGTCTGTGAAATTATCAAAATTCCCGGCCGCCGATGATAGACGAAATATATTTCGAGTTCATTTGCATTTCATCAGTCTTATACGTTAAACATCATTACTATATTTCTTCTCCACGCAATTTCACATATTATCGATATGAAACACGTAATGGCTATTTACACAGCACTGTGCTCCATTAAATTTGACTTAATTAATATCGTATTTGGCGTCATCGACGAAGACGATATATCTTATTCATATGGTACGCGCTTTTGACGTTATTCAAACAATGGTTTGCATGGAGAACGACAGCGGTAGATCTGACGCGCACACGTACACGCCGTCAGAATATATAATCGTAGAAATATTTCAAATCGGCTGATTGAGCCAGACGAAGGTATTAAAACACCGGATATCGAGACCGCGGAGTTGGTCGACACAGAAAATGTTCAACTGCCACTCGTTCAAGACGCCGTAGTAAGCGATGACGTGGACTGTCCGGTGGTGATAGAGGAGTTGGTCGAGGAGGTGAGCGTCCTGGCAGGTTTGCCTGATATGCACGTGGCAGTGAAAATCATAACCCCGTAGAAGGCGTTTTGCATCTACGTAGAAGTGGATTAAACGCTCCGCATTACGATTGTGCTGCTGCGTGTGTTGAAACGGTGTCCGCAGTCATTACCATTCCCCCACCACCGAAGACGTCAGCAGGACGACGGCGACGAAATCTGGTAAAGTAGGCGGGCGGGGATAATACGGATGACAAACACGGTCGACTACGGGAAACGCCAGTGGCGATGTGAGAGCATAACTCTCCTTTTCGTCGCTAGGCGAATTGAAGCAGGCCGACCCGTTTGCATCTGTTGGCCTGTAAGAAATTGCATTTCGGCACCGTATCGCCATCTCGTATCCTCCCCCTCGTCTAGTTTCATGTCGTTCTGCTGATGTATTTTTTCCTTTTTTGTTATTCTTGTTCAAATTTTAATTTTTTCTTCATTTATAAAATATATTATTATAGCAACTGATAGTAAATATGCAAATTTTTTCCGCAAATAATTTTTCTATTATACATTCACACTGTTATTTTTTTATTAAAATGTGTTACATTATTGATAGCTCTTACGGAAAATTTTATTTTTTTTATTTTTATCAATTAAATATACCTTAATTAGTTATTGAAATATTTGTAAATTTGTTATCATATTTACACAATGAATTATTGTTTTATTTTTTATTTATGAGTATATAAATCAATTACTAAAAATTTACGACATATAAAATCCTTAAAAAATTTTCAAAGCTTATTTCTAGAGATATTTAAAATAATAAGCAACAAACTAGGTTCAAAAATTAGTAGTCAGAACCATCTAGAAAATAACTGCTTGTTAGAATACACCGGGAACACTGAAAAAAATAAGCAACTAGATATAGGTAATAAAGGTTGATACCAGAAACTTAAAAATATTATCAAGGCTAAAAATATTGAATATAGATAAGATGTTATTCACCTGATCGTAAGTTGGAATAAGTTAACATTATCCAGGCATTTTATATTGTCCCCAATTAAATTTGAGCATTGTATGTTAAATATTGATTATATTAAAAAATTAAATAAAACATCTTACAGGGTAAATAAATTATTATAAAAAAATCTAAAATAGACGCTTCAAATATTAGTTTTTAAATCTATTAGATATCCAGTTAGGTTCATACAACTGAAAATGTTAATATAATTATCTCAAAATGGTACGACATGATTAATATAAATATTTTTTAGTATCAAAATATAATCATTATAGTTAATTATTACAAATAAATAATGTTAATGCACATAGAGATAGCATTATTTTACTTAATTTATTATTATACATACATCACTATTGAGGTATTTTGAGTTGCAACGTCGACCAGATTTTTTACATTTACACCAGTTGGTGGTACATGTATTGAAGGTACACCTAGTATACTCAAGCAATAGTTTTCGCGAAATTTAGTATTATATGTAAATATTATTGTTAAGATTATGGATCGAGCGCCAGAGAGGAAACTAAGCTTTAGCCCTAGAAATAACAGACCATCCGGAACACAGCCGGCGATTGGAACTGCAGCGACTACGAATGCGCTGTTCTACACGCCGCTGTCCAGTTCGGACATATATTATTAGCTATTTTTTCAATGACCTGTTTTGTCGATGTATAGTGATAACCGTCTGGATCCTGTTCCGGATTGCAGTGACCGGTCTACGCCTTATCGGCCACCACCACGGGCAACAACGACACGACACCGGCACCACGTCTCAAACGCACATGGTGGGACGTGAAGACAAGTCGGTCCGGACGAGTATCGGCCGCTGGTCGTCTCGCTCTCAGCGTGAACCTTCTTATCGACAACAGCGACAACGCTGCATAGTCGTACGTGCATTCTCTTTTATGTCGTCAACACCTGACATAGTGACATTTAACAACTAGCTATTGTGTACCTTTGTATATCATCTTTAAAAAATACATCGTACAAATAGTGAAATTTGTGTTGTTCTTTTATACTGACCGGCTCACCGCGGACTAACAGAGCACCTACCACCATAGCCGCGTCAGTGTGGTAACCACGTTAATTTTATTTAATAATCAATAATATTATCTTTTATTTTAATTTAAGTCACTATATATATATTTATATATACCAAGGTATTAGACATATATTTTATATATTTTAAGTAGTACCTAGTTTTTGAAACTAATGATTTAAAAATTAAAATTTGTGATCATCAAAAAATGACATAATATTATGTATTGGTACATTATTTAAAATAATATATACAAGTATATTTGGTACCTATTAATTTATGTTTTGATGTTTGATAATTTATAACTGTTTCTTTTTAAAAATACAAATTATTTTCCATGAATTTGTATAGAATTATTATTTTATTTTACCATTTTAAACTGTTATTCCAAGTTATTTCTAATAAATTCTGTACAACGAATGTAATGTTTTAACAACTGAAAACATGTCGGTCGTTTAATCAGCTGGCTTCATAGTTTGCAATGGTGTACTTTATCTAATATTATATTGAAGTCTGTGAAAATGTCTTATAAAAATGCCCAATTTTTATTTAGGTACAATATAAAAAACATAATGCTCATTATTATACAATAAAACATCAATTTAACGAAATTTTATTTTAACGATTTATTTTCGAGAACCATAACTTTCAGTATTAATTATGAATAAAAAAAAAAGTGACCCCAAAAACAACACGATTACTTACGATTGTGTGTGCAATGTTGCCATTTAATTTTTATTGTTAATTCATTAAATTTTCTTTAATAATAACTTTATAAACAAATTTTAAAATCTAAAAATGTAAAAGTAAAATAAAGTAATAAAATAATCATTATTTAAACCTTGGTATTTGTAACATAATATCTGAAAAACTTAACAAATATTTTATTATATTTTTATGTTTCAAATACTAGTTTATTTATAAACAGTTAACATATTTCAATGCATACATCGCAAGTATTTGTGTAAGTAAAATATAATTTATAGAAAAAAAATTGTTATTTGAAAACAAAGTAATCCAGTTACATAAAATATAATACCCATCCTACCGTTACTAATATTTGAATTCAACACTTTTCTAATTCTAGAATTAAACTCAATATTATTATATAATAAAAGATATACAATATACTAAATTTATCAATAATAAATATAACTGTCTATGTCCTATGATATAATAATATTTTATTGTAAATATTTAAATTAGATAGACAGCTATTGGAGCTGAACTATTAAAATTACAACATTATATAGATTGATTTTTTAATTTTTAGTTTTTAATAGTACAACTAAAATAAATAAATATTACTCACAAAATGATGTATAAATATTATATGGATCGCAGACTGGTCAGGTAATCAATGTTATTTTATTTTAGACCTCCTATACTCCTAAATATAGCTGTTAGCTGTATTGACCAAGACTCAAAGCCTGATTGGACAAATTCGGTTCACCAAGTTTCTGAGTTTTAACATCAACAGCATGGCGTATAAAGGCAGGCCACTTTAAGCTCAAACTACTATCAATTTTTCAGGCCAATCAATTTATAAAGTGGGTCTAATAACTATACAAAATTGGATTTTTAAAAAGCAAATATATACCCAGCACGGTACAAATGAAGCCACTGCAATAGGTAAGGTTATTATGTCGGTATAAGTCAACTGCACACTTTATTACCCAAAGACTTTGGTGGCATAGTGGCAAGCTGTTAAAGCACCGCGGTTAAAGACGCTGCCCGACTACAATACCCCAAATATTACATTGATTGTGGCACTTTACTATGGCTGCGAAAATTGTTCACAGGTCGGCTTTGTGGAGATCAACGGCAATACCAATCAAATTACAGTCCGGTCTACATCCGGGATTGCGACACCCGTGAACTCGTCACACGACGGGGTGCCGGAGAATGTACGCTGGTGATTTGTCATCAAACTCAGTAGTGCCTCCTCTTTTTCATACTCCCGATCCTGAATCACCACATGCGAAGGTTTCACTGGAGTAACACAATTTTTCGTACATCGTCGGTTCGTCAACAGTGAAATTGTATCTTAGTGTAATTCCATGCTGCTTAAGTTACCGCTGCGAAAAACTTAATAAATTATAACGATAATTAAATTCTTATTATAATAATTAGAATAATTAGAATATTAATAGTCAAAATAAATATGTCCTATGTTGATTATAACCTGTATTTAAATTTAATATTAAAAAACTATATTAAACTTATTAAATATTATGTTGTTTATGTTATTACTTATTAGTAACTTACTAAGAACTAACATAGGTAAACTTTTATTTGCAAAAAAAAAAAGTCTATGTGTCTTGCGTCGTTGAACGTTTTCGTGGATCCAGAGATGCTGACATCCGTATTCCAAGATTTATCATTCAGATGTAAGTTCTCACGTAGAATGTATAAAAAAACAAATTCATACACATTTTTTGAAATGTTTTTTTTTTCATTTAAAATGTAAAACATGTCTTTTTGAAGATATAATAAAATGTCTATTTGACATTATATTAGGTATTATATTATTATTAATATGTTGCTCTACGCATAAATGTAATCAAATTGTCTGTACACTGCGCCGTACAAGACGATTAATGTGATACACGTCATCATGTATTACTATTATATATATTTATTTGGTCATTTTATATTACAATATAGGTGTTATTAGCTATAGATACTTACTAAACTATATAAATTATGTATTAATCATTCATTACCATGGACACCTGTTGGTGGTTTGAAAAAAAACTAAATTTATGTATTTTTAATAGCGTAAGAATGTGTTAGACTTGAGAATCATGTTAGTAATAGCGGAAGAAAATTTTTTAGTGCCCCCCCCCCCCTGGTGATAAATCTTGAAAAAAGCACTTATTACCAATTACAAAAATTGACAAATGTACGTAGTTAATAATAATAATTAATGAAACGCTGATGACCGAATTAGGCATTTTTATAATTCCATTATTAAATTCACACATGAACCGGTGCAGGTGCGCGAGATCGATGGCGACCGGATACAGACAGTATTATCGACAGCCAACAGGACGATGGTTACACAGTATTAGGACCTGTGTGGTGGCTTTCCGCAGACTACAGAGTCCTGTCCACTGTAATTTACACCTACATTCGCTGTCGTCGGCGACAATCAATAGATACTATTATTGCCCCATTGACTGCGCCGGAGATATCAATCAGTACAACTCCGGAATACTCTAACTATGCACTATTGACTGATACTAATACTGTCCGATAGGTTTTTAGGGATGTCTTTCACCTTAAATGTGCAAGTCTGCCTGGGTGGGTCTTGCTGTAGCAAGATCAGGTGAAAAACTGTTGACCTGTGGTGGTTCGTACGGCCTTTTATACTCGGGTTATCGGCGATCCCGTGTTCTCTGACGGAACCGCAAAGCACAATTTAATGATATAATAATAGGTGTGCAAATAATACATTAATTAAAAAAATATATAATAACAATAGTATGTCAAGCGATTAAAATTATAATAATAATAAAAATAACAATATATAAATAATGATTATCAATAACAAGATATTATATAATAGGTAATATGAATAATAATCATAAGATTATAATAAGTATATTAAATATGGTTTAAACATATAGGTATAGTTTAAAATAATTAAATATTGAATACGAATAAAAAGTTATAAATATCTTTTAATTGAAAAAAACAAGAGTTACTTAAAATAAATACTACCCATCTATACATATTTATAAAATACTTATATATTAAAATATAGCACAGTGTTTACATTACTTAATAAAAACATTTTTTTCCGGTAACATAGTCATCTCTCTATTGTTTATTTGTGGAATATAATAATATAATATTATAGTTATAATTTATAATATTATTATAATAACATTAAAATATTCAATTTTAATATTTTTAAGCATATAATTGGCTCTATTACCTAGTTAGGTTCGGATCTAAATCCCTATTCTCTATTCTTTACACTAAAATAATTACTTGTAGATGAATAATATATATTAGGACATACAACAACATTCAAACAGTGTCATCGATGTCGGACAATTGCAAAAACTTAAATAAACATGAAAACGTATTGAACCACAATATTTAATTAATTATTTAAACGTTTCTACATTATAATTCATACGTTTATATGACTACATGAGAAAGATATACAATTTAGCACATATTTTTGTAATAAGTGATGAAAATTTAATTATTGTATTTGACTGATTATGTATTATTTTCATCTAGTTATCATTGTATAATGAATTAACTATTTCAGAATTAAGGGTATTTTATAAACAGTTTTTCAATACCACATATTTTTTATGAGTAAATAATTTTTGCTTTTACATACAATGCTAAGTTCAAATATTGATTAAGTGTTAGGAACAAAAAATGTCTTCTTTCTCATTTAAGAATCAATTCATCGAAATATTTGTTTGATAATAAACTTTAGATTTTAACAAAATAATTTAAAACTTTTTGTGAAGAGCATTGACAAATCTACGTGAAAAAAACTACACTAACAATTAAATTAAGTACAATAATAATTATAATCAAAACTGATGTAAAGTATATTATTAACAATAATAAAAAAAAAAACAGTTTAATAGGTATGAACATTATAAGTTCATTATATTTATTTAAAGAAAACAAATAACAAACATAATTTAGTTAGCGTATTATTTTATAAGCATTTATCATAAATTATAATATAAAAATTAATAAATATTATACGTTTTATGTTATGTCCATTGCCAACATACGTTGATTAGAAATAATACTAATTACTAAACACCAAAGTACTATAAAGTATTAAACATGTATATAGCCAGTGGCGTGACGGGGTATAGCCAAATGGGCCTATGAAATCATCACTCTGCTCCGAATTTAAATTTATGCATTAATTTAGCTCAAGGGATTTGGATACTGCAGGTCATAATATCGACGTATATTAGCGGGTGTTAAGAAACGAAAGAATAACGTAAACGGCATAAGCGCGCATTCAATTTGTGCTTTTCCACACCTACGTATCATTTATTACTTATATATGACCCTTACGAGCTAATACCAAACTCGGTTTAGAAAAGTTTACTGTGCCGTCACTAATTTCAAGAAATAAAGCCACAGAATAAATTAATTGTCATTAATTCCACTATGTTTTGTCGTAGTTACATGATACATGCATTATCAATACAGTAACATTAAATACAGATTCTTTGTCGTATTCAAATTATCTATATATATATACTGTAGAATCCACTTATTTTGGGACACCACATAAAAGGGACAATAATAACAGGGAAAGATTGGCATAGTACGGACATGTATCGATTTGTTAGTTATTCGGTTAATATGCCCAATGTGTCCCAATTTAGCGGATTCTACTGTGTATAGATATTATATTATAATGCAATATTATAACCAGTACACGCAACACTAACGAAAATAATAATAATTTATGTACACGTGCAGATCGTTAATCACCGAAAGCAACCAATTATATAACATATCGTGGCACTGAGGATAGCGGCAATGGTGAATAAGACAGCGGACAGTAGTACTGGCGAGTCAGACAGCGGACAGCGGTAAACGATAAATAGTGTCATATTAATTGGCCGTGACTGTGCGGGGTGATTTGGTTGGAATATAACTTTCAGCTGTACCGATCAAGAATTTCCGGGTACGATGTTGATGCGCGGACATCGACGGCGACCGGATGCAGACATAATATTATAGACATTTATTAAAGACATATATTTTACGGGAGACATGACCGCCGAGGCGGTAATTATAATCCATTACGAGAACCTGTGCGATGCTGTACTTGCTGCCTCGTATTTCCTGTCATCGGATATTGATGTCCGAGTTATGTCGCCGGTGATCGCCGATTCCGCAGCACTTTAATCGCATGTTAATCACCACTGTCATCGCGCACAATAACATCGCACTCCGCATCTGTTTGCCGTCCGTTACTATCATTACACACAGTAATAAAAAAAAAGGCTCACGATATTCTTCCACCTCCGACCGGCCAAGACTAAAGAGAATATTATATTTCGAGGTGACTAGTGCCGTATACTTTTTATTCTTTATAACCTTATCCCTTACGTGTTCACTGTATTATGCCATAGATTATCCGTAGTTTCATTTATATCTAATTTTCGTTAGTCATTATGTGTTGTATATGTATTTAATAAGATAAGGCAAACATTATAAATTAAATACTTTTAATGTTGTATTGATATTATGATTTAACTAAATCTAAGTAACGAGGCTAGGTACTCATGATTAATATATTAACGATTTAAAAATTATATTAATTGTAGTCGCTGTCATATTTAAGGTTTAGAAATTTTGTTTAGAATGTCGTACCATGTTTATACTTTATTCAGGATATTAATTTTAATATAATTTTATATTGGGTGATCTTTATTTCGATATTATACAACACTAAGTTTATATAATATATTATTCTCATGTATTTTAGTAGTATGTACTATGTACGTGGTAAACGTGGCATTTGAATTAAGTGTACCATCTGTTTTCAGTCGTTTGCGGCGGTAATACGTATAAATTTATTGCCAAGCTATTATAATTTTAAATACTTATTAGTTTAATAATATGTACTAATACTTACCAAAATATTGTATAAGAACATCAAGAACATACATCGATCCAGTTACAAAAGATGCATAATATTATTTGATAAAAAAAAAAAACACTGATTTTAGATTTTGGCTTAAGAGTAATGAAATACATTCCCGGTACACTATTTTCCCATATCACCTATGTAACTAGTCATAGGTCACAATAAAAGTGTATGTTGTATTGAAAAACTATTTATAAAATACTCTAAATTCTAAAATAGGTCATTGATTATACAATGATAACAAAATAACCTGTGTATGATTTAACTTATTTTTATAAATTTCAAAAAGTTAAAATATTAATAAATACGTATTTATTATAGTATTAATATCAGCATAATAATTTAATATATTCCAACACTTTTACAAAATGTGTAGGCACACCCAAATGATCGATGTGTGGAGGGTGAGTGTAAAATTAAGTTTAGAACGCAATATACTAATTTGGAATATAGACACCAGTGTGCTGTTGATACCTAAACAAATGTACGTAAATTACTTTTATTAGTAATACTGGTTTACTAAATCGCTCCTCGATACGTGGTTTTGTTTTGTACTTACTGATTAATCCTTTAAATACCGCTGTTAAACATAATTTTTCGTTATTATTACTGTATCTTATTCGACGAACTTAAAGTTATTAATTTAGTTAATGATTTATATCATTCATATTAATTATCTACAACATAGTCCACTATAATATATTAGTTATTTGTTTTATGATTTATTATATATTTGTTATGAAAGAAAAATGTGAGTAATTTTTTTTAATTTCATAACATGCTAAAACACAGATTTATATTTATGAATAATCATTGCCAACAAGAACTATATATTAAAGAATATAAAAAAATCATTTTTACAAATTTGGAACTAAAAAATAATTTTGTTATGATTATAATTTTTATGGCTCATACAAAAATATCATATATATCAGTATATATAATAATGTTATTTAAACTCACTCCGCAGTACCGTTTTGGCTGCTTTGATTATATTAAATATATTTGATTTATCTCGATGATGGTGGTCGTAGATCTGCATCTGTACATTCATTGCTGTACGTCTCTCAATAACGCAACATTTTCTCGCTCTCTTTTTGCCATCCATAACATTTTTCTACAATGCAGTCGAGTATTCATCATACTTAAATTATATTCTAACTACTTATGTGAGATTTGACTAGATTTTATAATAATTTTCTTAACTCCACTTCGATACAGCCAATAAGTCTGCATGACGGATTAGTATTGATTTAATTCGTTGTATGATTAATTTTATTATAGTTTTGTTGGTTAGATTGGTTTTTGTGTCGCAAATAGATACATATATATATAAATAAATGTGACATATACTGTTATATTTTTTTATTTTTGAGTATACAAATCAATTATTAGAAATTAGCGACTTTTAAAATCGTTAGAAATTTTTAAAGCTTATTGCAAGAGATATTTAAAAGATAATGCAGCAAACTAGGTTCAACAATCAGTATTGAGAAACATCGAGAAGATTACTACTTGTAATAATACACCGGGAAAGATGAGTAAAATAAACAACCAGATATAGGTACTAAAGAGCGATATCAAAATCTTAAAAATGTTATCAAGGCTAAATAGTAAATATGGATTGGATGTTATATTAGTTGGTAATGAAGGTGGGTTTGCACCAAATATTCTTAACAGCAAAGAACGTTTGCGTTTAATTTAAACAGCTATTAAAAACGCTAGATATATGGGAAAAATAAAAATTGAAATGGACGTTACTGCTTCTGAGTTTTACGTGTAAAGCAATTTATTTTGTTTAAATTTATATATAATAACTTTAATTTTGTATAATGTAATTTATTGTATGAATTTCAATGACTTAATTAATAATTGCAGTGATGGAAAGTACGATTTGGATTTCAATAATAAGTCAGATAGTAAATACAAAAGACAAATAATCTCAACTGAAGCTTTAACCAATTTTTACAAAGAAATCAATAAATAATTTACAATAGTATTAATTATTGAAGATCCAATTTATAAAGAAGGGAGAATTGAGAAGCATGGAATAATTTTACTGCATCCACTAACATCCAAGTATATTTATCATTAATAACATTTTTTTAATATTTTATCGTTCTTAGTTTCTGCATAAATGTATTTGAATCTGTATTTAAATATTAAAAATAAATATGATACAACTTCATTTTTGTTTAGTAAAAAATTTGGCAACGCCGCACCCAATTTCACTTACAATCTTACGCCTTTGAATAGTCAAACTCATGCGAGTATACTATGAACCAAAACTAAACTACAATTATCTAAATCTTAAATTATTTAATATGGTAATGATTAAACCATTTTAAGAATAAATAAATCAAATATTCGTTGAAAGTATTCGAAAGTAACTCGTACAGGTAAAGTTACTACAAACCCTTATGGACCGGTGAGTTATAAGTTATAGTAAATAATATATTATTTTATAAAATAACATAAGAAATTAGAATATTAAATTATTAAATCAATATATGCATATATCAGTACTTGTATAAAATGTAACAGGTATATGCTACAATCATTGAATATATAATATTATATATATGTATGTTTATATAAATGCATAGCCGCCCGACGAAGTACCACTCGTTTTGGTGTTCTCATTGCTTTTCCATCATCGCCTATATTATACCGATCGGTTGTGCGTAGGCCGCCTTTTTATCGGTAACACATCACTTTCGTTGTCAATACCGCCATGTAATATGCACTTTTTCCGGACGACGCCTCACGCCTAAAACACGCGTCATAAGGTGCTAACTCGGATCGGTTTACTCGTTTAGTCCGTGACACTATTTCAGTGATGTAATTTTATGTCACTGCGATATTTTGATATATAATAAATATATATATATATATCGTCGTCACTGCCACGGTTAGGATATATATATATATATAATATACATGGATCTCGTTCAGTACCGTCATGCCACCGGAACTAGACATCGTCACTGCACCACTCAAAAACATGTTTGACCATTGGTTGTGAGTACCCGTAATCCCATATCACTTGATATTTGATTTATTTATATTTTTTTACTTCATACCATTTGCGATTTCGATCGGCTTCTTTAAAGGTCGCCCTATTGTATGCGTGTCCGATTGCGTTCGGCCATTTGTCAGCAGTATACGTCGTATACCGGCCCGTTTTTATACATTATTATGACGTGCGTCCGAGTGTACCACCACTTCATGACACCTACTCGGTATTAAACGCTTCAGTATTTTTATCATTATTGTCCGGCTTCTTCGCCGGTTGTTCCATCGTTGCAAGCCAACTTCTGTACCGTTTGTCGTTACCTATGTACACGCAATGCAGTCTCGCTCTTACTACACCGTTGTTTATGACGTTTCGTGACCATCATAAGCAGTCGGTCGCATTTTTCCGTAACGATTAACTGTCGAGCTCTCGCCGTAAATCGGTAACAATAACCATAACCGCTATTAGTGTCGTTGCGGCAGTATCGTCATCCACTTCGGTCCCACTCGACGTCGGTCCACAGGATTGTAAACGCGTCCATAATCGACACCCGTGAACCCGTTACACGACGTGGTGCCGGAGAACGTGCGTTGGTGATTTATCGCCAAACTCCGCAGTGCCTCTTCATTTTCGTACCCCCGACCCCGCATGGCTACAGTGGTCCTATGCGACGTCTTCGACTGAGAACCACAATTTTACGTAAGTCTTCGGTTCGTCAATTACTGTATCGTCGACAGCGACATATTGCGTCTTTGTACAACTGTACATAGCTTACGCCGTTATCAAAAAAAACCATAATTTACACTTCGGATGATGCCAGCCGGTGCTATATTTCAGTCGACACATACACTGATACTATAAATACTACTGTCACTTACACCGACACGTATATTGTGTGCGTACGTCTCCGATTGTTAGTATAGCACAGGTTGTTGTTCCATCGCCTCCCGCAAACGCAAAACGAATTTAGATACATATTATTCTCGACTAGACGTCTTCGCCTTTATATACATGCAATGTTTCAACGGTCTAGTATTCATTAAACCTTTATCCAGAGTCGTTGTGATGTTTTTTGTATTAGCGATTACATAACAGCCATCGAACTTGTTCAAATAGTCAATTTATTAAATCAGATTGATTTAACATAATAACTTGTATTAAACTTATAGGTAAGAATATTGTTATCCAGAGTATTTACTAGACTTTAATTTTAATTTAATTTGTACACCAATTATGACTATTATACAATTATGATATTTCACACGGACATGCAATTAATATTCTGCGTCTTATACATACTAAATAGTACTAACAGTAGGGTTTTTCATTATTCGATTGTAGTAATCTGTAATTCATTGTTAACAATTTAGAAATAATTGAAAATTTCCATTAATCAAAGATTTTTATCAAGAGTACAGTATTCAGTTGTGGAAACAGTTATATAAAACTAATGGATTAATTGAAATAATTAAACAACCATGATACTCGTAAATTATAAGTATGTGAATAATGTATATTTTTTAATTGAGATCTACACGGGTAATCTATTTTAAAGATAAACACATATTTTATCAACAAAAATTATGTTTTTATTATTTTATTAAGATCTTCTTATAAGTTTTTACTTTTTTGAATAAAAACATTATTATTATCATTTTTATTTCATACTCCAAACTTCTGGAGCAGAATATTTTCTAAAATAAAAATTAAAAAAAAAAAATTGTTTTATTCCTGTTCTTATACTCAATATTTTTTTCCAAAATATATAATCACCTAAAATTCTATTTACAAACACTAAAAAAAATCAAAATAATCGTACTAATTTTATCAACAACCTTGTATGTATATAACTAAATAGTAGATAAATACATTATTATATATATATTTAATAAATTAATAACTTCTTATCCGCAAAGGTATTGTATTAATATATTATACTTACAACTATGACTATAAGTTAAGCTTATAGTTTATACGCGGTTGTTCTTATTATCTTATTTTTAAACCGTTACAGAATTTGTTTGATAAACCTACCTAAAACGGTATCAAACATTACGCCTTGCCAAAGACTGTGGTCAACGTACGAATTATCTCGTCAGGTAAACTAAATATCTATAAATCGCAATAATTATTTTAAACAATTGTTATATACTATATTTATGTGTGCTATTTAAATCAGTTGTTGTGTTCCTACGATTCGATATTATCACGATCAAATTAGAAGACAATATTTTCAATGCGAACTTAACAAAACCGTAACATTTACATAAATTAGTTTTAAAAAAGAAAAAACCACAGTTCTAGTTAACTTATAATAATTCATAACATTATATAGTAACGTATATTTTTTTAATTATAATTGCAATAATGTAGTTCGTATAAAACTATAAACGTATAATAAATAGTAAATACCTATTAATAAAATTCTTTATAAACGTGTTTTGACTTGTGAGTACGTTACTTATAATTTTATTATAACAATCTCAATTATAAAAGTTAAGAATGATGTCATGAATATAGTCAAGAGTCGAAACTCAAGAGATCTGTATGTTGTTACGTGTATTATATGTGTGTAATGTGTAATAAATTTATGATATTGAGAATAATGAATTCTTTCTACACATGAAATAATTGGATTAGATGAGGTAAGTTTTATACTAAAAATGTTTTAAGTGGTGTATAGGTGTGTATTAAGTTAATATAAGATATAAAAGGCAATTTTTTGAACATATAAGTAAAAAAAAAAAATTTTGAATAATTATATTATATTTGACGGTTGCATTATATTATACCTATGCATTTTTTAATTAAAGGATAAAAAAATAAATAATCACAAAATCATCTACGTTACATTGGGGTGCCCAGGAATTTTCGATGGGGATGATATATATGTTTTAAGAAAATACCGAATTTAAAAAAATAAAAATATAAGTCATATAAAAAAAACTTTAAATTCTTAATTATAATTAAATTAACTCAAAAAAAAAAATTGATGAGTGTATTACTTTTTTGAATTAAAATTAATAATTAAATATATTTTCAAATTATGTTCATTAAAATTAAATCTTTTAGTACCTAAAATATGATTGTACAATCAAAAAGTACATTCTATTTCTACTACATTAGTTATTAGTACATATTAAAGAAACTCAATAATTTAGGCCTTATATCTAAATAAACATCTGCCTAGAAAAATACAGCAATAACCATGTTTCCGACTTGTTAATAATAGGTATTAAAAAAAATTTTCCTTTTTAAAATTTAAATACGTAGGCAGAGAATGAGAGAACATAAAGTATATAATTATAATAAATATAATTTATAAGCAATAACTTATTACTAATAATCAATAGCAATAACTTTATAACTAGTAACAACTCTAATGTCTAATAATTTGTTTTCCGAAAGTCAGAATAAAAATAGCCAATATGGGGAGATAACCTCCATGATAACTAGATAACCTAACCTAATATACATATTAGGTTAAGAAATTCAAAATTGTCGGTGATTTTTCAAAATTAAAATATTGTGCTAAATAAACAAACCACAACGATATCAAAACATTCGCTTTGTCATGATGTCATATTTTCGTTGCCAATCAATCGAACGGAAATAGCTCACAGATGATATAAAATAATGATATTAATAATAAAATATTATTGTACAGTCCTTGGGAATAACCGACGTACGAACGCGAATAATATATTAAACTCACTGACATTACACAACTGCCTGAGTTTAGGTTTGTTAAGTTAATTTAGGTATTATTAATGTTATTTAAAATATTTACATGTTCAATCGAAAGCAATGAAATATTATAATTACAAAATAAAACACCTAAAAGTACAGTACAAAAATTATTATCGTCGTAATTATTATGGCCGATTAGATTGATAAACGTAGGTACTTGCTGGCTAGCAATACAAACAACTCAATAACCGTCGTAATATTCAAAATTTTCGGCGACGAGGTTCATTTGCATTTCAATAGTCCTAAACGTTTTACATCATTTGTTTCTATCCATAAAGTCACATATTCATATTATACACAAAATGGCTCTTTACACAGTACTCTGTTTTATAAAATTCGACTTAATTAATGACGGCTTTGGCATCATCCCCGAAGACAATGTATCTATTCAATTGGTACGTGTTATAAATATTTTTCAAAAAATGATGCGACTACGCGTGGAGAACAACAGAGGTAGATTTGACACACACACGTCGTCCGAAGATATTATTGTAGAAGTCTTACAAATTGGCACGAGTCAGCCAGAAGACGTCGTTATTAATACACCGGATATTGACACAGTGGAGTCGGTCAACAAAGAAATTGTTCAACTGCCACTGGTTCAAGACGTCGTAGTAAGTGATGACGTGGACCGCCCGGTGGTGATATAGGAGTTGGGTAAGGAGGTGCGTGTTTTGGCGAGTATCCGTAGAAGGCGTTTCGCGTCTACGTGGGAGCGGATTAAACGCTCCGCTGTACGCTTGTGTTGCTGCGTGCGTTAGAAGTGCAGAATGCCCGATTTTCAAGGGCAAAGTTGGAGTAAGTTAACATTGTCCGGGTATACAGTGCCCAATTTGATTTGAGCACTGTAGATTAAGTATTGAATATATTAAAAATATGTAAAAAATCTTAGTGTACTTTAATAATATTAAAAAAATCTAAAATAGACGCTATGTAGAATATTTTCACGACAGTTTAATTAAAACTATTATGATTATTATATTCTACAGACTTTATGTACTATTATAACACACGAAATCGCCGTTGTCTAGTCTAGGCAAACGCTTTCCGTATTGGACAGGGACGACGGGTGGTGACGGCAATGGGCTCGACAGTTCACTGTCGCATCGTCTACTGACATGTGACGACTATGTCGATCGAGGACAGATCACGTGGATAGATGACATATATAACATTTGAGCTTCAACGGAAACTGTCGCAAATATTCACGAACAAACTCATTTCGAGCTCAACGAGTTCGAGCACTGCGACAACTGCAGCCACGACGATTGCCGAGGAAACATCTTCACTGTTCTCATCGTAACGACTGCGTCGCGATCCGTCGTCGTCCACGCTCAACGGGTAAAGATCCATCCGATTCTCCGTAGTCGACCAGCCGGCTTCAGAGCGGAAACCAAATACATTCACGCCGGAAATACCAGACCATCCGGAATACAGCCGGCGATTGGAACTGCAGCGATTACGATTGTACTGTTCTACGCGCCGTTGTCCAGTTCGAATATATATTATTGACTCGATGACCTGTCTCGTCGATGTATACCGAAGGATCCTGTTCCTCCCGCGGAAGCGTATGTTAACATCTACCGTATACAACTGAATTATAGGTCACATCGTGGTTGAAATCAGTAACGGTTCGGACAGTGTTTCTACACCGAGCTTGGAACCAGGTGCTTATAAGACAAATAATAAATGTTGCGTGTACGTGTCTTAACATTTTAAAATTTATAATTCGTATATAATTAAAAACAAAATACAAATAATAATAATAATAATATAATAACATTATATTTAATTTATTTTAATTTTATGTATAAATATCGCTAAAATAGATTTGTGTGAGAGGCAAACCGGTGTGATGAGCCGTGGTAGTTCGATGGCATAATAGTTTATGTCACCATGTTATATTGTCCGCTCACGGCCGATCGATTGTGGCTATAGTGGTTACTGCTCGTCTTGAATCAGTTTTGGCACTAGCTGTGCGGTGATAGTGGACTGTAATTCATATAGTTTTTATGAGACACGGAATGGAAGGAGAATATGGAGTACAGAAAATATTATAAATAATATACCGAAATACGAATTGTATTGAGAATACAAACAATTCCGACAGTAAAAACAAAATATTAATAAGTAGTCGTGATACGATGTAATGATAATGAATAACGAAAAATATTCAACACTTAATGATAATATTATTTTACAATATTATGATAATATTTTAAAAGGTTAGGTTAGTGATTATCTTATATCAATATTAAGGGTAAGATCGATTTGTGTCATATTTTATAGTAATCGTTAGTTTATCATATTGACTGTGTTTTGATAAATAGGAACCATTTTTAATTTACAATTTTTAAAGTTAAAAAGAGTCATGGAAAACCTTTAGAAGTTATAAATAAGAAAAATAATCGAAGATTATACTTACTACTAAGATTATATTTTAAGTACAATAAATATGTTTTAAAAAATGTTGGTGATTAATAAATATTTCATTGTTTTATTTTTATATATTTTATTAATGTTTAATACGCATGTTACGATTTGTCGTATGGCGAACTTGTCATACGATAGATTTTACACAAGTTCAAACTTTATCTCATCGTACTACACATTTTTCAACAATTCAATATCATACACGTTACGATAATCGTATCAAACTATCAAACAAAGTTGTACAATATGTCGTATAATTAATTATATCGTGTGTGGGTCGCTTAAGACTCAATAGAATTTTATTCATAATTATTTTTTAACTTATAAGATATATTCATGAATTATGATACAATACTAATAATATGATAATTATTATTAATTACATATTTACGTATATACTGTTTTTGTTATTAACTATGCACGACCTACCTAGTGTAGTCTACAACGGTGGCTGTTTGAGTTGTTAAAACTCAAGGGGCAAATTCTAAAATTACCTATTTACCCACATTTACAGTTAATGAGAATATAGATAGACATATTTTTTACTTGTATGATCACTCTTCTGTTATGAATTATGATTAAACAATTTAAACGTGTTAAACTTAAAAAAAATGTTAGTCGTTTCTAATATTTTTATAATATGTCGTACTTGATTGAGTCTTTAGTGACTATAGACTCTACAGTAGCACAGTTAGTCTACACACATACTCAGTTCAGGTGTGTGGACCAATAACACATTCTTCGTGGCGGAAGTATATAATATAATATGATAACACATTATAAACAAAATAAAATACATTTATACATATTAATTATTATTATTATATAATATATTTACCTATGTAAAGAAATAATGTATAGTGTATACCTATTAAGCTATTAGCTATTAGCTATTACATCAACCATTTACCTGATATTACCATAATATACTATTATACTAGGTATATATAGCATTATAGCAATAATTTGTTCAAATAAAATTATCAAAATAATAAAGTATCCACTGTTTATTTTGTAGTAATTTAAAAATTAGTACGAGTAGGTACTTGAAACTTTACAAGTACCTACTCGTATATTATTATGCATACAATGACATTTTAAAATGCAATATTTTGTCAAAAATTAATCCAACCTACTATATAATATATGTATTTATATTATTAGATAGGTACTATGTATGTTACATACATATACAATAATGTCTAAAATAGTAAAGTGACTTACTTTTATAATACCTACACCTATTATATAATAATAATAGGTTGATAAACGATGGACTCCGTATAAGAGCATACATTTAATAAAAAAAAAAACAAATAATATATAATTTGATACCAATCGTCCACATTGATCCCCATTGTATCTCCTTAGTGACACCTCTAGATGCATATCTAATATAGTATAGTATAGACTGTAGTCACACTGCAGAGTGGTGACCCATATCACTTGCCAACCTTTTTAATATTTAATATTAATTAGTTAAATATATTTTTACTTGAAGTTAAACATTTTTGAATTAGTGAAAAACAAATATTTTTATTTAAATGTTTATTAATATTATTATTTATACACATTAGTACACAATGTGTGAATTTAATAATGAAATTATGAAAATTCCTAACTGGGACATCAGTGTTTTATTAATTATTGTTATTAACGCGTACATTACGGACATTTGTCAATTTTTTTAATTGGTAAAAAGCGCTTTTTTCAAGATTCCCAGGGGCAATAAAGAATTTTCTTCTGCTATTGCCAACATTTTCCTCAAGTCTAACAAATTTTTACTCTCTTAAAAATACATAAAATTAGTTTTTTTTCAAACCGCCAACAGGTGTCCATGGTAATGAATAATTAATAAATAATTGATATTGTTTAGTAACTATCTATAGCTAATAACACTTGTATTTAAAGCTAAAATAATCAAATAAATATTAATGTGATAGTATGTAATAGTATGTACTCGTTAAAATAATTATGTACAGGACATATTTATTTTAACAATTAATATAATTTTTATAAAATGTTATTATTATTTTTAAATTTTTATACTACCAATTTTCTTCAATATTCATTCAGGTTTCACTACTTTGTATAATATATATATTACGTATATATGATGACTGATATTAGCATCGGCCGTCATCCGAAGTGTAAAACATTACCGTCTTGGTAGCGTTAACGTAAACAGCGTTGAATTACACTAACATACAGTGCCGCTATTGACGAATCGAGGACGAGCGACGTACGTAAAATTGTGGTACTCAGGTGAAACCCCCGCACACGGTGACTGCAGCGATGCAGGATCGGGAGTACGAAAAGGAGGAGGCACTACAGAATTTGGTGACAGATCACCAGCGTACGTTCTCCGGTACCCCGTCGTGTGACGAGTTCAATAGGGTGTCGCACGTTCGTATATAGACGCGTTAGACCCACTCTGCATGGCGAACAGCCGAACGACACCCGCCTTTTACAATCGCGTGGCCCGGTGGCGAAGGCGACACGGTGGCCAGCGGTACCGAAGTGGACAGCGATGCTGTCTCGATGACACCAATACAGCAGCTATGGCAATCATTACTGATTTACGACAGCTCAATCAGTAAGGAAGTTGGAGTGCGGCGATGGAACATTCGGCGAAAAAGACAACAATGATAAATATATTAAAAACGTACTGAAGCGTTTAACACCGAGTTGGTTGTCGCGAAGTGGTGACACACTCGAACGCACGCCTAAATAAAAACGGCCACGTGGTGTACGGCATTTACAACGTGAGTGGAGGCTGACGTCCTCACGCAATCGGAGACGCATAAAAATAATACAACGACCGATAAAGAAGCTATTTAAGGATAAAAAGGTATTTTGTGATCGTACAAAAATACCATGTCGGTGTAGGACGTAAGAAACGTTTCACCAAAATATATTGTAAAATTAAAAAAAAAAATAGATATAAATCAAATATCATGTGATATGAGATTATGGAAACTCATAACCAAAGGTCAACAGGCTTTTGAGTGCTGCAGTGTCGGTACTCAACGATATTAATATATATATATATATCCTGACTGTGGCTGTGGCCTCATCGGCTTGTAATTTGATTGGGATTGCCGTTGAACACCGCAACGCTGGCCTGTGAACAATTTTCGCCGCCGTCGTAACGTGCCCCTATCACTGTAATATTTGGTACTCTAGTCGGGCGGCGTCTGTAACCGCGGCGCTTTTACAGCTAACCATCATGCCACCAATTCTTTGGGTGGCCGAATAAAGTACGTAGTTGACCTATACCGACATAATAACCTTACTATTGCAGTGTCGTCATTTTTACCGTGCTGGGTATACATTTACTTATTTAAAATTCCATATTGTAGTAATTAGGCCCACTTCATAAATTGATTGGCATGAAAAATTGATAGTAATTTTCTCTTAAAGTGACCTGATTTATACGCCATGTGTTATATAAAATATTTAAATGACGCCACTGATTTATTGCAGCATTTTCTCAATGTCGCAGTCATCCTGTCCGACGATAACACACGAGGTCGATGCACAGACGACCAGTATATATGTGATGGTAATGCAAATATTGCAAATTACATACAAAGATGAATAGTGAATTGTTGGGCGGCTACGCAATTTACGCACCAAAACGATATATGATTTTAAGCTTACCAATACACTCGTAACTCAATCAACACTAACTAATTTTTGTTATGTATATGATAAATTTATTTTTTCAATACTTATAAAACTTAAAACCGATAATAATCTTCTAACAAAAAAGAACATATATGACCTTTTACCTATAATACCTAACATTCTTTTTCAATAGACTTTTAACTAAAAATATCCATTCAGCTATATTTTATTATTTTCTCGAATAACGGAATACTACACCGAGTGACAAGTTAAAGTGCCGATAGTATGTTAAAACACTTCGATTAGACATTGTAATATTATACTATTATCATTAGTGTGTTGCTCTACGCATAAATGTAGTGAAATTGTGTGTATAATGCACCGGTCCAGCCGAGTAATACGATAGACATAATGTATACAATTATTATATTTATATTATTTGATTGAATAATAATATAATATATAATATTATTATATGAATAATGATTCATTGTAGTTTTAAATATCGGCATTATTCGTAATAAATAGTTACTATCAATGATTTGAAAATACAGAAAGTCAACCACTGCACCGGTTCCGATCAGGATAATAATCACACCCCGTCGGTTGGATCCATTCGCCCCGATGTGACACATCAGCATCGTATCCGAAAACTCTTGATCGGCTGATATTATTTTCTTACCAAATCACCCCGCACAGTCTTTGCCATTAATATAACACTATCGGAGCCGCGGTTGTCGACCGTGATTGTACACTTTTATAGTCGCTTACCGCTGTTTACAGTCTGACTTGCCAGTCCCGCTTACTGTCGCAGTCGTGATATTTTATATTTGGTTGCTTTTGGCTATTAGGGATATAACTGATATAATCTTAATACGACGATAAATGTACATTTAAAATTACTGTTTTGATAATTGAAATATTATATTACGTAGTACACGTATCTACAACAAAATAGATTATAATGGAGCTAATAGCGCAGGAAGACTCGTTAGCGTCCTGGCAATCTTAGAAAAAAAGCGTCTTTTTACTAATTAAAAAAATTGACAAATATACCCTGAAATGTGTCCGCGTTAATAACAATAGTTAATGGAACGATTCGGGATTTTCTTTATGCTATTTTCATCATTGCAGTATTAAATTCACACGTAGTGTGTATAAATAAACCAAATTATACATATTATTTCAAAATAATATGTAGGCACACTTCGCCGTAACTCTTACACTGGCTATACCTATTTAATATATTTAATACTTATTATAGTACTTTAGTAATTAGTATTATTTTTAGACGCAATTGATAAACTTAGCTGTGAAATGGTAATGTTGAATAGCGATTGATGGACTGGTTCTAAGTAAATCGTTGTAACCTTATACGCAAGTGGAAATAATGGAAATGACCTGCAGCTTGTTTGATTGTCGTATGTCAACGTTTGGAAGGTATATTTAACTATATATTAAATTATATTGGGATAAATAGCTGGACTCGTCTCTTTAGAAAACGTTACATCTATTTTTCATTTTTAATGTATGCTAAAATGTTGAACATTGTTATTATTTTGCTAATCCTGTATTCGTGTGTAATATTAATAATTTTTACTTTTGCCGGCTGAATATTCTTAAACGATTGAATATCAATTATCTATGAATATTATTTTTTAAATAATTACAGTATCTATTTAATAATATTTTTAATTGAACTAAATTAAAATTGTAGATTTTTGAACTTTTATTTATTGATATAGAGAAAATATAAATAAAATTATTAAGTTTTATAACTTAATAAAAAAAAATAAAAAAAAAATTATTAACTTTTTTTTAATTTTATGCTTATGCGCATATTATAATATTGAATGACTGGACATAACTCTTTCTAAAAAAACCTGTCTGTAATGGATTAATAATAATATTGTACGTCTGCAGGTATATAAAGTTATTAATAATTATGAACATTTACAATGAATTCATTATTTTATGATTAAAATTTAGCATATTAATAAAATATAAAAACGTTTTAAGGGTCTTAGATTTTTATATAAGAAAAGATTTTTAAATTTAAAATTGAAATAATATTCTATATGCAAGCTATAATAATATTATATTATTATTATCGTGAATAATAAGTATGGTGTAAAATTAATTTTGCACGTGATTTGTTTATATTATTTACTGTTTTACAGGTTTTATAAAGTAAATAATTAGATTAGAATATGATGTAAGTTTTAAATTTAAAATGGATTAAGTGTAATATTGGGCATAACATGAAATTGTTTGAATATAAAAGTAAAATAAACATTTATGTGTTTTTAAATATCTACCAAAAGATAGACTTTTTATTATCATTATTATTATGATTATTATGATTATTAAAATAAATATTTAAAATTTATGCTTCTAGGCATAATAAACAAATGATATACATATACAAGATGAATGAAAATACAACAATGATATAATATGTACACGGGGAGTGAACCTATCCAGTAATTAAATCAAACGTTAATGGTTTTTTCAAAAAGTTTAATAAATAAATTTTGTTAGATATTATATAAAGTATTATTAAAAATTCAACAATTAAACTATGAAACGATAAAATAGTAATGATTAATTCCCTTACATTCAACATATTATTTATTGCAACGTTAAGCAGTGATTGATCTATATTTAATTTAATATATAATAGTTCATCAATGAATTTATAAATAAAACTCCTATGATTTTGAAGTGTTTATATTAGCTTATTAATTTTAAATAATCAACTATATTAATATTCAATAGATATTAACGAAAAGATTAAAGTGATCATTTCTAGGTACATATAAAATGCAGATAGAATGCTATCCTTCACAATTATATTCTTTCATAATTATTATACGAATCGGGTATACACGCGTAGACGTTTAAAATCACATAATCATCTACGTCATTACATTTTAGGTTAAGAAATTAAAAATCATCAGTCATTTTTCGAAATTTAAATATTCTGCTAAATAAACAAACAACAACATCATATTTTATTTTGACTATATCCAACATACGATTTAATATTGTTATGCCTTATGCCTAAATAAACTTTTAATTTAATCTGCTTCGTGTTTTTTTAGTATATATTCTAGTGAAAACAAGGTTTATATTTATTTGCAAAGTAATACTACACAGACATAGTACAGTAATAGATACACAATTTAATATGCAAATATTGTAACACAAAAACAGTCATCATTCTTCTTATAATCTATAATTGCATGTATTCTAAGTTAGTGTGTTCTATTGAAATCGCGTGCACTTACGTACGAGCACTGCTCATTTAAATATTACGGCATAAGAAAATTCACAGGCCCTATTAAACATACTGACTATTTATTTAGTTTTACTTAATAAAAATATTTCTGACCTTATTTAAGTCAATGCAATTGATTATGTGGGTGTAGTGGCTCAGAGATGTCAGCAATGCTGACGATGGTACATTATCGTGCTACCTTAGTAATAACGAATGCGTTGAATCGGTAGTGGATATTATATTACGATTTGGAAACTCTAGATAACTTACCTCGGGATTATTCTGATGAAGTTCCGAACGATGAGTTTATTTTCGCAACGAACGATGCAGACTAAGTACGGTGCAGTAGTAAATAATACTACTAGACAGTACTAACTTGGCTATGAATTTATTAATATAGTTTATATATTTATTGAATTTATATATAATTTATTGGTGTTCCACAGTTAATAAAATATCTTATAAATAATGTTAGTCAACGGCATAGCACAATCACAACCCGAACGGCTAGATTACATAAATATAAAATATAAATATATATGCCGTACCACACAGGTGACGAAACAGAATAATTATAATAAAAACAAATGACAAACAAAAAAAAAAATGTACGACCTGATAACAACTGATGGCACTGATGGCAAGCGTTGGCGATGACGGTGGCTGTTGTTTCCGTTATCCCGGCACATCGCTGGAACACCGAGCAGGGACCGACCAGACGGCGACAATCCACCGAACGTCGGTTGTCCAACACGGGTCAACGACCGCGTATACGTACGGGAGTTTTATACAGCAAAAAACTTGTATCGCGGAAACAAGATTAAAACAGTTGAATGCGATTGATTGGATTCCGACGTTAAAATGTATAATAGAACAAAAACAACAATCGATCGTGTTCGTGCTTCGTTGGACAAACGAAAAGCGTTTGGTCGCGAACGGCTTTGGTCGCACTGCGAGAATTCGGACGGGCGATTGCACGAAGCGAAAAAGGCTTTTTGTTTGACGCAAAAGCCCGAAAACAATAGATCGTAGACACGGGACTTGTGCGGCACGACGATGAGCGTGAGGCTCGGATGCGCGTAAATTAAAGGTGGAATACGGTGATGACGCAACGGTTTTACGACGACGAACCAAGAAAAGGGACTGCTACGCTAGACGAACGGTAAAAGATAAGAGACGGGGCGGCGTCGGCGGCGGCGATGGTCATCAGCGGTCATCGTATAGATTTTCGTAACCCAATGCATTCAGGGTTAGTCACTTTTATTTAAAATAGGAAAATAAATATGTTAAATATAAATATTTGTATTCAAACCTTTTCATTTGACTTCTAATATCCCCAGAGATCACGTAATTCACTGCTTTTATTTAACTTGTTCATACATGATATACAAATTTGCCAATTCGCGAGGTATTTCATTATATTATGCCATTATATTATTAAAATCTTCAATAATATTACTAAAAAATAGATAAGTATTAACAAGTTACGGTCACACATTTTCGTTTCGTTCTATAATAGTATTTTTATCATACAAATGATATATATTTATTTTTATTTCGAATGGACCAGTTTGAGTGAATTGTGTACCGTCTTTACTAATCAGCTGGCAGAATACATCTTTAACATCAATGTTGACGACACAGACTCTAGCATTACAGGGGTGTGTATATTATATTGTATAGTTATACAAATTGTTCACTATTTTATGATGTTATACTTTTTATTATATTTTAAATTTGATTAGACAAGATATTGTATGATACGCCAATCGCAAATTACAATATTATAGTATAAAATTACCTCCTATACAACATGACAAATGAAAATAATTTATTTACACACGCGATTAAAGATATAGTTAGTACATTGTGATATATCACAGATATAATCTAGTTAATTTAAAAAGAAGTGTAAATTAATCGAGACTGTCAAACTATATGTTCCAAGGGAAAACTGTGACTACTAATAAATTATATGTAAAGAAAATTAAAAATGATAAAAAAATATTCATAGACATAATTGTATTTATATGTCATATTAAGTATTACAAAAACCGAAAACAGCCCAACTTTGAAAAGCTATATTTCGCTAACGAATTAACGAAAAACAATATATTTTATATCGATTGAAATTGAATACAATGTATTTATAAACCTTTGGTATTATAAAGGCTTAATACCAATTTAGTTCAATGTCATATGCAAGTGCCATTGTACACTTACATTTCGGGGAGAGGGATTCTTAATCCATATGAAAATTTTGCAAATTACTGCCTATCCATCCTATTCTACTGCTGCTATACACTTTAGTACCTATATCTAATTGGTGGTTGCATATTTTTCTTGTAGACTATATTATAAGTCGTTAATTTTCAATAATAGATTTATTAACTCAGAAATAAAAAAATAAAACAGTAATTCATTGTGTAAGTATGATTTTCAATTGATTCGTATTTTAATAACAAATCAAAGTATATAATATAATTACAGTAATATCCCTCGTTATCCGCGTTTTCTTTATCCGCAGTTGGGTCCACGATAACATATTGTTGCGTATGACCTAACCTTGCGATTGCGATAACGTTTCAGCGTTATTAATTGAACAATGCAGAAATTTATTTTTGACAATTCTAGATAATTGTTATATCGCTATAGGTATAACACATATACATTATACTTACTTACTACTTACTACTCACTGTCACACAAGGATGAAAAAATTATAATATCGCTGAATGTCTTGTCAACATCAAAGAATCACTTGACGAAATTCAACCCACCACTATAAATGCTTTAATTGTATGCATTAAACAATTATTAATTGATTAATAATTGATTTTTAAAATTAAAAAAAAATAAACCTAACCTCCCTTTTTACGTTGATTTATGGTCTGGTTATCCGCAGTTTTCTTATCCACGCAAGTTTGCTGGAACGTAAACTCCGCGGATAACGAATGATTACTGTAATAAAAATAAAAAAAATAAATCAATTATCATCAAACCTATTTAGGTTGCCTAAAAGGCTAACAACATTATATTTTGATTATAAAAAACGGTGTAATGTAGAATACAAATCATTGGAAAAAAATATTCCATATGAGCTAACAGTAGATATAATGCATTTTGATAAAAAAAAACAGGCTAAAAAATGGTGTAAACAATTTTGATTAGTAGCAAAGTTAAACGAATGAGACAAAAAAAAACCGAAAAACATCTTGCCATATGGGCTAACGTGAGTAGGTAAAATACGTTTTTTATAAATAAAACAATATATATAAATGAAAAACAAACAATATTTTGAACAACAATAATAAGAAGAAAACAATGCTAGTAAAAAGGAAAGCAAAGAAAAAGAACATCGGTAGAAACACACGAAACTAGGCGAGGGGGGAAGATACGAGTGTCATGAAATCGTTTCGCTCGGCCGCACTACACGACGACCAGTAGACGACGAGCCGAGGCCCGACAGCTTCGGCAGTGGGAACGACGGAGACTAAAACGGCACAGGGCGAGTGAAGAAGATTTGAGCTGCGTAATCGGCGGTAACCAATTGGACGCGACCCGGCAAATTCCCGTTCGCCTCGCTATGACAAAAAAAATTATATGCTCTCCCCCTCGCCACTGACGTGTCCCTTAGTCGGCCACGTCTGTCATCCAAGGTGGCAGCCTGAGTAACGTGCCGTGGGCCCAGTGAAACGCACAGTTTCCACAGTTCAAGCACCGCTAACGTCCGTGTTCCTGGCTCAAAACAATATGTCGTCACTCAACTCGAGCCAAAAACTCTCCGTCGTAACGAGTCGTCACCCGTGCCGCCGTCTGATGCATACACGGGTACCAACAGGGTGGGATCGTTGCCTGCGTCGGTACCGCTAGCAATCCATCGTCGTCACGTCCACCATCGTTTCGCACACGAACAGAAATGCTGCCGAGCACCCGCCAAACTGTCGTATTGATCGACCGCATCGACGACTGAACTCGCGACACCCGACTGTCCACGAGTGGTCGGAAAACGAGTTCGGGCAACATACCGCCGCGCACCGACCGTGCTCCGTCTCGTATTCCTCCCTTACCTAATTTTGTCGCCATCATCCTGCTGTTGTCTTCGGTGGTGAGAGGAGGGGTGGTGTCAGCTGTCGTCGTATCAACGCACGCTCCTCCGACGATGCGTGTAAAGTTTCAGAGTCGAAAAATAAATCTTTAACCAGGAAAACTTGCAAAATATTATTTTTCAAAAAAGTGGTTTTTACTGTACTTAGGTGGTTTAATTTTGGATTTCCGGCAATTTTCTGATATAGGAGGAACGTCCGACGTACAGTTTCCAAGTTTTTATAGTCATCCCGTGTACGCTTCCGCCTTAAAAATACGTAATTTTAGATATTTAGGTGAAAAACGTCAATAAATGAACAACAGGGGCCGTGGGCGGCTGTAGAATAAAAAAAAATATCGACTATTTGGTGTTTTTTTGAGCGTACACCGTTTTAGGAACCCGTCCGACGTTGCGTGTAGAGTTTCAGAGTCGAAAATTAAATCCTTCACCACGAAAACTTCCAAACCATTATTTTTCAAAAAAGTGGTTTTTACCGTACTAAGGTGGTTTTGAAAATGTTGAATATATTAAAAATATGTAAAAAAAATCTTACAGGGTACTTAAATAATCATATAAAATCTAAAATAGACGCTATATAAAATATTATCATGACAGTTTAATTAAAACTATTATGATTATTATATTCTACAATTATTATGTACTATAGTCTACAATACACGAAATTGTCGTTGTCTAGTCTAGGTATACGCTCCCCGTATTGGTCATGGACGGCGGGTGGTGACGACGATGGGTTCTATCGTTTACTGACGCGTCGACTATTGACGAGTGACAACTATGTCGATCGAGGACGGACGGCGGTGATCATGTGGGTGAATGACATAGATACACTGTGAGCTTCAGCGGAAACCGTCGCAAATATTCATGAACAAACTCATCTCGAGCTCATTGAGTTCGAATACTACGACAACTACAGCCACGACCTTGTACCGAGGAAACATGTTCACTGTTCTCTTGGTAACAGCTTTGTCGCGTTCCACCATCGTTTACACTCAACGGGTAATGATTTATCTGCTTCTCCGTAATCGACCAGCCGTCTTCAGAGCGCCAGAAATAACAGACCATCCGGAACACTGCTGGCGATTGGAACTGCAGCGACTACGATTGCGGTGTTTTACACGCCGCATTCCATTTCGGACATATATTATTAGCAATTTTTTCAATGACCTGTCTCGTCAATTTATAGCGATAACCGTCTGGATCCTGTTCCGGTCTGCAGTGACCGGTCTACGCCTTAACAGCCACCATCACGGTACCACAGTCAACTACGACACGACAACGGCACCACGTCTCAAACGCACATGGTGGGACGTGAAGACAAGTCGGTCCGGACGAGTATCGGCCGCTGGTCGTCTCGCTCTCAGCGTGAACCTTCTTATCGACAACAGCGACAACGCTGCCTAGTCGTATGTAAAACGCGTAAAGCATAATTGTGCATTCTCTTTTATGTCGTCAACACCTGACATATTGACAATTAACAACTAGCTATTGTGTACCGTTGTTTATCATGAATAAAAAATACATCGTACAAATAGGTAAATTTGTGTTGTTCTTTTATACTGACCGGCTCACCGCGGACTCACCGAGCACCTACCACCATAGCCGCGTCAGTGTGTTAACCACGTTAATTTTATTTAATTTAAGTTATTTCTAATAAATTCTGTACAACGAATGTAATGTTTTGACAACTGAAAAGATGTCGGTCGTTTAATCAGCTGGCTTCATAGTTTGCAATAGTGTACTTTATCTAGTATTATATTGATGTCTAACAAAATCTCTTATAAAAAATGCCCAATTTTTATTTATGTACAATATAAAAATAATAATGCTCATTATTATAAAATAAAGTATAAAAATAATCATTAATTAAACCTTGGTATTTGTTAAAAAATACTTGAAACACTTAACAAATATTTTATTATAATTTTAAGAATCAAATTTTAGTTTATTTATAAATAGTTAACATATTTCAATGGATACATTGCAAACATTTGTGTAAGTAAAATATAATTTATAGAAAAAAAATTGTTATCTAAAAACTTATTAAACTTATTAAATATTATGTCGTTTATCTTATAACTTATTAATAACATACTAAGTACTAACATAGGTAAACTTTTATTTGCAAAAAAAAAAAAAGGTGAATGAATAATACCATTGATTATAAAACTAGTGTTTTTTTTGACTGATTTTAAAATTTTGGTGGAACATTTATACAAAGTCCACGAAAATCCGTTAAGAACTACTGTTTGTAGTGAAAATACGGGTGGTTTTGATACACCGACATCCTACAATGTTCCGTCGCGAGAGTTACAATTTTTTTTTTTTTGTAACTATTTATAGTTGTGTAGTGCTTATATACAAATTAACTGGATGCCGTTACCAGCCAATTACCCATTAACTTTTGATTGTGATTGCTGCTGACCAATGTCTCCTACCGTGGTTCTGATACTCTATACTAAATGGCACCAGGTCGTTAAAGTCTATGTGTCCTGAGTCGTTGAACGGTTTCGTGTGTCCAGATATGCTGACATCCGTATTCCTAGATTTATCATTCAGTTGTAAGTTCACACGTAGTATGTAGAAAAAAACAAATTCATACACATTTTTGAAATGTATAATGAAAAAAAAAGTCTTTTTGAAGATACAATAAAATGTTGATAAGACATTATAATAGGTATTATATTATCATTAATATGTTGCTCTACGCATAAATGTAATCAAATTGTCTGTACAATGCGCCGTACAAAACGAGTTATGTGATACACGTCATAATGTATTACTATTATATATATATATTTGTTTGGTCATTTTAGATTTAAATGTAGGTGTTTTTAGCTATAGATCCTTACTAAATAATAAAAATTATGTATTAATCATTCATCAACATGGACAACTGTTTGCGGTTTGAAAAAAAAATAATTTTATGTATTTTTATGAGCGTAAAAATATGTTAGACTTGAGAAACATCTGTGCAATAGCGGAAGAAATTCTTTAGTGCCCCTGGGATGAAACTTGAAATAAGCCTTTATAGGTGACAGGTATTTTGATGGAAGTATACCTACTTGTGTATTTTTCTCTCGAACAATTCGCTAATTTTCGGACGATTAAGTTTTTTGCAATAATTTCAAAAATTATGTACTTGTGAATAGCACATCACTGATTAACCAATAATAATTGTTATTGATTATATGTTATGTATTTATTTTCAATTGTAACTCGAATACCTTAGTACAGTTCTAGAATGGACTACCAAAAAATATTGTTCATAATCGAATAATGTTAGAAATAAAATTCACGTTTATTGGTTCGTGGTTACGTACTTTTGTTGAATTCCCATATTCGTAAATCAACCGGATTACCAAGTAGCAGAGATTAAGTGTTGAAATATTTCAATAATATTTGTACAAGAGAAAAAAAAGAAAAGTTAGTTTATTACTAGATTAATTATAGGTGAAAGAAAGTTTTACATAGCTAAAATATTATATGTTCGTATACTTAATATACAAAAAAAACACATCGAGATGACAGTCGGTGCAATGCCTGAATACTCCGACTATTTCAACATTGACTTCACTGGAGGTATCAATCAGTACAATGCAGGAATACCGTAACTATGCACTATTGATTGATACTAATACTGTCCGATAGTTTATTATGGATTTTTTTCACCTTCAATGCGCAAATCTGCCGGGTGGGTCTTGCTGTTGCAAGATCAGGTGAAAGACTGTTGACCTGTGGTGGGTCGTATGGTCTTTTATACTCGTGTTATCGGTGATTAACTCCGGCGGTCCCGTGTTCTGTGACGGAACCAAAAACTACAATCGCTGATACGATACAAACTTTTAATAATATAATATAGGTATGCAATAATAAATTAATTAAAAAAAAATATAATTACATAGTATGTCATATGATTAAAATTATATAAAATAAAAATACAATATATAATATGATTATCAATAATAAGATATTATATAATAGGTAAAAAGAATAATAACAATATGATTATAATAATTCTATTAAATACGGTTTAAACCTATAGGTATAGTTTAAAATGTTTAAATATAATATAATATAGATTTTTTTTCAAATATTAAATAGGAAAAAAAGTTATAAATATTTATTAATTGACAAAAACAAGAGTTACTTAAAACAAATACTACACATCTATACATATTTATAAAATACTTATATATTAAAATATAGCACGGTGTTTACATAAACTTAATAAAAACAATTATTTCCGATAGTTATAATTTATAATATTATTATAATAACATTAAAATATTCAATTTTAATATTTTTAAGTAGAAAATTGGCTCTAGTGCCTAATTAGGTTTGGGATCTCTAATCTCTATTCTCTATTCTTTTTACTAAAATATTACTCGTAAATGAATAATTTATATTAAATCATACAACAACATTCAAACAGTGTCATAGTTGTCGGACGATTGCATAAACTTAAGTAAACATAAAAACGTATTGAACTACAATATTTAATTAATTGATTAATTCAATTAATCCATACGTTTAAACATTATAATGCATACGTTTATATGACTACATGAGAAAGATATACAATTTAGCCCATATTTTTGTAATAAGTGATGAAAATTTAATTATTGTACTTGACTGATTATATATTAAATTTCATCTAGTTATCATTGTATAATGAATTACCTATTTCAGAATTAAGGGTATTTTATAAACAGTTTTTCAATACCACGTATTTTTATGAGTAGATAATTTTTGCTTTTACATACAACGCTAAGTTCAAATATTGATTAAGTGTTATAACTTATAAGTATTAGGAACAAAAATATATCTTTTTTTTTCATTTAAAAATGAGTTCATCAAAATAGTTGTTTAATAATAAACTTAAGATTTTACAAAATAATTTAAAACTTTTTGTAAAGATCATTGACAAATCTACGTGAAAAATATTTGTTAACATTTTACTGAACGGTTTTAAAACTCAATTAAATTAAGTACAATAATAATTACAATCAAAACTGATGTAAAGTATATTATTAACATAATAAAAAATAAACAGTTTAATCGGTATGTAGTTTATAAGTTCATTATATTCATTTAAAGAAAACAAATAACAATATTATTTAGTTAGCGTATTATTTTATAAGCATTTAACATAAATTATAATATAAATATGAATAAATACATTACGTTTTATATCCAGTGGCAGTGGCAAGGGTATAGCCTAGTGTGCCTATGAAATCATCACTCTTTTCCGAATTAAAATGTATGCATAAATTTAGTTCAAGGGATATGGACACTGTAGGTCATAATATTGACGTATATTTTAGCGGATGGTAAAAAACGAAGAATACCATAAACGGCAAAATGCGCATTCAATTTGTGCTTTTTCACACCTACGTATCATTTATTACTTATATATGACCCATACGAGCTAATACCAACTTGGTTTAGAAAAGTTTTCCGTGCCGTCACTAATTTAACCTTATACCTAACATGAAGTGATTCAGAAGAAACTTGACGAACTTTAATATTATTAAAATTAATACGAATTAACACTCCACAGAAATAAGCCACAGAATAAATTAATTGTCATTAATTTCACTGTTTAAGTACATGACACTCTAATTACTAATATTACAGGCTTGTGATTTAATATAATTCTCATGGTATAATATGTTAATTATTATAAATATTAATACTTATTATTTTAAATTGATTTCTTACACACAAACATTGCCATTTATTAAAATACATAAAAAATAGTTGGTGGACTAAACACGAGGCAAATGAAAACACGTTATCTCGGTGACCCTGATTTTAATATTTATTTTGTCGTAGTTACATGATACATGCATTATCAAAACAGTAACTTTAAATACAGATTCTTTGTCGTATTCAATTTATCTATGTATACTGTAGAATCCACTTATTTTGGAACACCACATAAAAGTGACAATAATAATAGGGAATTATTAGCATAGTTCTGACATGTATCGGTTTGTTAGTTATTCGGTTAATATGCCCAATGTGTCCCAATTAAGCGGATTCTACTGTGTATATTATATTATAATGCAATATTATAACCAGTACACGCAACACTAACGAAAATAATAATAATTTATGTACACGTGCAGATCGTTAATCACCGAAAGCAACCAATTATATAACATATCGGTGGCAGTGAGGATAGCGGCAATGTGAATAAGACAGCGGACAGTAGTACTTTCGAGTTAGACAGCGGACAGGCGGTAAACGCTATAGTGTCATATTAATTGGCCTTGACTGTGCGGGGTGATTTGGTTGGAAAATAACTTTCAGCTGTTCCGATCAAGAATTTCCGGGTACGATTTTGATGCGCGGACATCGACGGCGACCGGATGCAGACATAATATTATAGACATTTATTAAAGACATATCTTTACTGGGGAACATACTGACCGAGGCGATAATTATAATCCCATTACCAGAACCTGTGCGATGCTGTACTTGCTGCCTCGTATTTCTGTCATCGGATATTGATGTCCGAGTTATGTCGCCGGTGATCGCCGATTCCGCAGCACTTAATCGCATGTTAATCACCAATGTCTTCGCGCACATAACATCGCACACCGCATCTGCTTGCCGTCCGTTACTATCGTTACGCACAGTAATAAAAAAAAAAAGGTCATGATATTCTTCCACCTCCGACCGGCCAAGACTTAAGGGAATATTATATTTCAAGGCGACTAGTGCTGTATACTTTTTATTCTTTTTACCTTGTCCGTCCGTGTTCACTGTGTTATGCCATAGATTATTCGTAAATCATTTATATCTAATTTTAGTTAGTCATTATGTGTTGTATATGGATTTAATAAGTAAAAGCACTTGGAGAGTACCTAAGTAAAGATGGCAAAATAAACGACTCATGTATTGCGGGTTAAGCAATGTCTGGACTCCGGATACTACCAAAATACATAAGTCATGAGGATATATTTATAAACTTAGTGTTTGTATATATCGAAAGAACGATCGCATAATAAACATTATTATTATAATTATATTCAGAATAAAGTATAAACATGTTCCGACATTCTACACAAATTTTCTTAAAACTTAGAGATGACGGCGAATACAATTTATATGATTTTTAAATTGTTAATATACTAGTCATAAGTACCTATCCTCGTTACTAGATTTAATTAAATCATAATATCAATACAATCATCAAAAGTATTTAATTTATAACGTTTGTCTTATCCTATACGTATTGTCGAAAAACACAAAAAAAACTTAATCTGTCATTCGATATTAAAATAAATATGGTTCTGATTTCAGCATTACAAAGTAGAAGCACACCGACGGCGGTGTCGAACAAGATTGGTTACCCGGATTCAATGCGGTGCACGATCAAAGGTTAGGTTCGAAACGGACGGGCGAGGTTTCGTGATCATCAACGGCCATCACTAGCAGGACGTACAATCCGACGACGACGACGTCGCCGAGTCACGGGCAATTTTGTAGCGATCGGCAAATTCACCGAAGTACATCGTGTGCAGGATAGCGTCGCCTCTTCCGACGGACCGTCCCCACCGACGAATTATTGCCGGTGTATCGCGATAGCTGGTGACATGTGTGTGCGTCTCGACCCGTTGTTGTCTCCGAAGGAAAATTCAGTACGACGTGTCGAAAACGATCAGTAACCAGCCGGTGGCATCCGCAAAAATGCAGGATCACGAGACTTGCACAAGTACACTGTTGTTGGTTGACAGTTGTTCGACCGTTTATTAAGTTATAACATATTATAATATTGTCAATTGAATCAACAATCTGTTTTTTTTGTTTTAATATTATGTGTTTCTAATCATAAAATATAATGTTAAATTGTCACAACAATAATAGACCGTGTACTTGTGGGTAATCGAAATACTTGGTATTGTGCTATTACATACCTGTGTGATTAAGTAGAATTATAATATAGTAACTCATAAAAGTTGAAGCGGTCCCTGAGCAAGATAAGTGAGCCACATATTAATATTAATGTTAATGTACCTGACTTATAATATTTAATGTAGTGAAATATTATAATTAAAAAAAAAAAACACTTGAAAGTACAGTACAAATCAAAATCGTCTTTTAAAAAATTTATCTACTGGCCGATTAGGATGATAAACAGGTATCTGCTGGCTAATAATACAAACATCGCAATAACCTTCGCATGGAAAATGTTCGAAATTCTCGGTGCGTATGACGGATGAAATTTATTTTGAGTTTATTTTCATTTCAACAGTCCTAGACGTTTAACATCATTACTACCTTTTCTCCACATTAAGCCACATATTAATATTAATATTAATGTAGCTGTCTTATAATATTCGTTTTTATTAATAACGGCTTTAGCATCATCCATGTTGATCTACTCAATTGGTAAGTGTTATAAACATTATTCAAAGCATGATGCGACTATGCATGCAGAACAACAGCCGTAGTAGATCCGACGCACATCACACGTTGTTCGAGGATATTACAACTGTAGAAGTCTTACAAATTGTCATGAGCCAACCAGAAGACGTCATTATGGAAACCCGGAGATTGAAACTGTGGAGTTGGTCAACAAAGAACAAATTTTTCGAGCTTTTCGCAAGAGATATTTAAAAAAGTGACTGCAAAATAGGTTCAATAGTTAGTAGTTCGAACTACCGAGGAGAACTATGAAAAAAGAAAAAAAAAATGCAACCATAAAGGTGTTAAAAAGTGTAGCGCTGTAGCAGCAGTTCAATGAGACTGTAGGACAGGAATTTGGTCAGAAAAATCAAGAATCCCCCTTCTCGGATGAAATTATTTACGTATTTATGTTACGGGCAAAGTAAGAATTCGGACTTTTTGCACTTCACCCGATTTTCAAAGGCAAAGTTGAAATAATTGTCTGGATGATGTATACAGTGCCCAATTCAATTTCAGTGCTGTAGGTTAAATATTGGTTATATAAAAATTACATAAATCTTACAGGGTAATTAAATAATCATAAAAAATCTAAAATACATGCTACGTAAAATATTTTCATTACAGTATAATTACAATTATTATGATTATTATATTCTACAATTATTATGTACTATAGTCTGTAATACACAAAATTGTGGTTGTCTAGTCTTGGTATACGCTCCCCGTGTTGGTCATGGACGGCGGATGGTGACGACGATGGGCTCTATCGTTTACCGTCGCATCGAATATTGACGAGTGACAACTATGTCGATCGAGGACAGACGGCGGTGATCATGTGGGTGGATGACATAGATACAATGTGAGCTTCAACGGAAACCGTGGCAAGTATTCATGAACCAACTCATCTCGAGCTTAAAGTTGGAACACTACGACAACTACTGCAACGACCACTGCTGAGGAAGCATCTTCACTGTTCTCCCGGTAACGGCTACGTCGCTTTCCGTCGTCGTCCACGCTCAACGGGTAAAGATCTATCCGCTTCCCTGTTGTCGACCAGCCGGCTTCAGAGCGGAAATCAAGCATTCGCGCCGAAAATAACAGACCATCCGGAATAAAGCCGGCGATTGGAACTGCGGCGACTACGTTTGCGCTGTTCTACACTCCGCTGTCCAGTTCGGACATCTATTATTGACTATTGGCTCTATGGACTGTCTCGTCGATGTACACTGATTATCGTTTTGAGCTTGTTCCTCCCGCGTATATTCATTGTTCACATCCATCGTATAACTGAATTATAGGTCACATCGTGGTCGAAATCAATGACGGTTCACACAGTTTTTCTACACAGAATTTGGTACCAGGTGCTTATAAGACATGTGATAAATGATACGTGTACGTGTCTTAACATTTTAAATTTATAATTCGTATATAATTAAAAACAAAATGCAAATAATAATAATATAATAACATAATATTTAATTTATTTTAATTTTATCTATAAATATCAATAGAATAGATTTGTGTGAGGAGCAAATCGGTGTGACAAGCTGTAGTGGGTCGATGCGGTAATAGTTTATGTCACCAGGTAATATTGTCCGCTGATAGTCGATCGATTGTGGCTAGTGTTTACTGCACATCATGGAACAGTACTGGTACTAGCTGTGCGGTGATAGTGAATAGCGTTAGTTTTTATGAGACACGGAATGGAAGGGAATATAAAATATTATAATTTGTAAACTATTATAAAAAAATGTATTGAGAATATCGGAATTGATAAACAATTCCGACAGTAAGATCCATATAATAATAAGTAGTCGTGATACGTTGTATTGCAATGATTAATGAATTATGAAAATTATTCAAAACTAAATGACAATACAATTTACAATAATATGATTATATACTTATCCGGTTAGGTTAGTAATTATCTTATATCAATATTATAGGTTAGGTCGATTTGCACTCACTTTAGTTCGATGCACTCAAGCAAGATTCAAGGCGTAGGCGACATAGGCCCATGCAAAGGGCGGAATTTAAAATGATTGTATTATAGGTTTTTTGAAGTATTTACATGTAAGGTGCGGCAAAACTCAAGTTTGATAGGTGTGTTTAAACACTTGAGCCGGACCTGATTGCACTTAGGTTAATAAAGGTAACGGCTGATCTGCACTCATTTAAAAAAAAGGTAAAGATCGAACTACACTCGGGTTTAAAAAGCAGTGCAATTCTACACCGCCGTCAGTGTACCAATACATTGTAATGCTGACATCAGACTATCAGAGTCTAACTAAAACAATATCATATTTATTTAAATATCAAATAACATATTAAGTTCCTACTTATGTAACTATACTACCTCGCCGTCATTTTTCGACAATAAGTATCGTGATAAGGCAAACATTATAAATTAAATACTTTTAATGTTGTATTGATATTATGATTTAACTAAATCTATGTAACGAGGCTAGGTACTCATGATTAATATATTAACGATATAAAAATCATATTAATTGTATTCGCTGTTATATTTAAGGTTTAGAAAATTTGTTTAGAATGTCGTTCCATGTTTATACTTTATTCTGGATATTAATTCTAATAATAATTTTTTATTAGGAGATCTTTATTTATATATTATACAACACTAAGTTTATAAGATATATTATTCTCATGGCATGTATTTTGGTAGTATCAAGACGTTGCTTAACTCTCTAATACATTGAGTCCGATTCACGTACCGATTGGTCGACAAATCAATTTACCGACACACGATATACCGACACACAATATTATGATGAATTATACTTACTAATTAAACTATGTCATTTTTTATTGTTTTAAATTATTTGTATTAATAACAAATATTATCCATGTTAAATATTAAAACTATAAATTAACATTATAAGCTTTTGGTTTATGAATGAAAAAGAAACATTATTGCATTTAAGTGTTCCAAAATACAAATCGTACTATTTTGTAACCTAAAATTATAATTTAAAATGTTACAAAAAAATGTATTATTATATATCATAAACGCTTTACCTATCTTTTAAAATTGATAACCTTTTTTCTTATTATCTATATTTAGTTTTAATCTTTTGTGGTAGATTGCAGTTTTTTTTGTGCTATGAGATCAAGCTCGAAGTTTGTTTGATAGTTTTTAGCTCTTTGATTAAAATAAAAATATTTGGCTTTTGTCTATCAATAGCTTTATTAAGAGCTCTATGCCATATTTCAAGGTGGTTTATGGTCCTTGCTCCATCTCTATTAAATGATTACTCGTATTGCTATTAAATAGACAAATATCTGGATCCAAGTATGTTTCGGTAAAATAATTTAATAATTTAGCTTACCTAAAAAAATAATAATAAAAAAAATTAAGTTTTGATATGTTATAACCAATTACGTAAAAAGTTATATTTACTTTCTGACTCAATTTGTTTAATAGGAACTAAGGCTAACGAACAATGACGACTAACAACTTTTTTTAA